>NC_059165.1:88526145-89776145 GCF_019923935.1 Bubalus bubalis | reverse complement strand
CAACACACCAGAGGTGCTGCGGGCTCCCCTCACCCTCAGCCTTGGAGGCCCCAGCTGCTGTGGCACCCCACAGCCAGGACCAAGGCTCACTCACCACAGTGACGCTGACAGTCGATGCGGCCTGTGGTAGGGCAAGGGCACAGATGGTGCCTTATTAGGCTTGGCCTGTTCCGCTGTTCCTCCCCAGCCCCCGCCTCCCAGGTTGCCCAAGGTTCAGCCCCTGTCCATTGGCCACTTAGGTGGGCCGCAGCCTTGTTGTTGTTGTCTGCATTGCAGCATGTGGGATACAGTTCGTGACCAGGAATCTAATCTGGGCCCCCTGCATTAGAAGCACGAAGTCTTAGTCACTGGACCACCAGGGAATTCCCATTGTTTGTTGTCGTTCAGTCACGAAGTCATGTCCGACTGTGACCCCATGGACTGTAGCATGCCAGGCTCCAGGGCTTCTCCAAGCAAGAATACTGGAGTGGGTTGCCATTTCCTTCTCCAGGGGGTTCTTCCCGACCCAGGGATCAAACCAGTGTCCCCTGCATTGGCAGGTGGGTTTTTTACCACTGAGCCACCAGGGAGTCCCCGGCCCCAGCCTGGGATGGAGCAAACCAGATGGGAGGGTGGCAGCAAAGCTCTGAGGCCTCCAGGGACCCACAGGGGATGTGGCAGGGATAGGTGGGATTTATCCATCAAGGTGTTCTGTTGGTGCCTACTGGATGAAACTGTTACTCCTGCAGAGAGCGGCCCTTCTCTCCCCCACCCCCATGGCCTTTCTGAGTCCTGACACCTGGCTGCACCATGCCAGACTCCCTGTTCACATTACTGCAGTCTGAGCCACACCCTGACCAGACTCTGGCCTGTAAGGAGACTGAAATACTCCCATGGCCCTGGGTCCTCAGGCCTTGGGCAGCATCTTCCCCGCTGTCCCGCCAGCCCTCTCCTTTGCTCACTTTCGATGATGGCATTCTGGATGAGGTGCACCTGCTCCCGGAAGATAGCTCGCAGCTCGTTGGGGAAATACCCTGATAAGAGGAGGCGGAGAGGGGGCCGTCAGCCTCCGGCGGTCAGATTCAGGCGGTGGGTGGACTTTAAATGTCTGGGGGCGGTTGGGCTCTGCCTCATTTTCCAGCCCGCGGCGGTGGGCCCCTCACCCGGGAAGTACATCTTTCCCTGGTACAGTTGATCCATCCTCTGGTACACGGCGTTCGCCACTTGGTTCAGCTTCTCCCGGGCTGGGGGCGGGAGAAGGAGGTGTGTGAGCCGCCTGGGTCCGGGGTCTGGCAGGGCCGGGGGCTCCGCCCGTGAGGGACCCCCGCACTCACTGATCTCCGCGGGGATGGCCAGGTGCAGCTCCTTCATTGTGTCCTGGCTCCAGTCGCTCAGCAGAGAGCCCGACACGGGGATGTCGCCCACCCACCAGGACTTGAGGTTCACGTGATGACGGTAGAAGGAAAACTTATCCGAGAAGTTACCATGGCAGTGCAAGCAGCCGCGGGCCAGCGCTGCTGTCAGGCCCAGGCACAGCAGCAGGGCCATGGCCCGCCCCCGCCCGCCGCCGACCAACCGACGGCGCCTCCCGCGCCACTCCCTCGTCCGCCGCGCACCAACCAACGGCGCCCCCGTGCCACGCCCCTCCGCCGCGCACCAACCAACGGCGCCCTCTCAGGAGGGCCACGACCCTGCCCCGCCCGCGGCGTAGGCCTCGCCCCTGTAACGGGCAACAGAGGGCGCAGGTTCCTCTTTCAGGCCCCGCCCAGGAGCGGCCACTCCAAAAGGAAGCTCCACCCCCTTGTTGGCCCCGCCCCCGACCGCGCCTCACGCATGCGCCCACAGCCATCGCAAAGCTCCTCCTTCCAGGCGGGCCTACCGGTTCGAGGCCGCGTCTCTTGCTCGCGGCACACAGCAAGTTCCGCCCGCAGGCCTCCCCGGCTCTTGTTTCCGGGGAGGCCTTGCCCTGGAGCGGAAGTATATCCGGTGAGGGGCGGGGCGGTTGTGTGCGAAATTACTCCGGGCCTGGCAACGAGGCCGGACTGGCCAGCGGCCCGGGAACTGGGTCCAGCGGCGAACTTGACCCAACTCTTCCGGCAGCAGGAGGCAGGTGGCAGGTGAGTCCTCAGAGTGGCCAGCGCGCCCGGCAGGGAGGTCGGGCCCCACAGAGGGGCGACCGCGAGTAGCAAGGAGGCCGGTCCCTCAGGGGGTCGAAGGCGGGGAGGCCGGGTTCCTCGGAGGGGAGACGGCGGGGAGGCCGGATCCCTCAGGGGAGCGACAGCGGGAAGGCCGGTTCCATCAGGGGGGCAACCGCGGGCGGCGGGGAGGCCGGGTCCCTCAGAGGGATGGACGGTGGTGGAGGGGCGGGAGCCGGTGGCGGGCCCTTGGTGGAATTAGTGGTTACCAGTGGCAATGGCACCCCACTCCAGTACTCTTGCCTGGAAAATCCCATGGACGGAGGAGCCTGGTAGGCTGCAGTCCATGGGATCGCTAAGAGTCGGACATGACTGAGCGACTTCACTTTGACTTTTCACTTTCATGCATTGGAGGAAGAAATGGCAACCCACTGCAGTGTTCTTGTCTGGAGAATCCCATGGACAGAGGAGCCTGGTGGGCTGCCGTCTATGGGGTCGCACAGAGTCGGGCACGACTGAAGCGACTTAGCAGCAGCAGCAGAAGTGGTTACCAGAGCCACCCCCTTCTGGTATCAATAACCAGGACCTCACGTCCTGGTTTGGATGGAAAGTCCAAAGATTTTAGGGCCCCCAGCGCACTGTGACCCCCGCCCTCTGAAAGCAGTCTTCCTGGTCCCCAGAGCCCCTGAGCAGTGGGCACGGGCTGGGCGGGAGGTGTTTGAATGTTGGCACTGCCCACCGGCTAACCCCCCTACTTCATCTCTTCACTGACTCTAGGGCTTGCATTTGCTTTAAATGACTATGTACTTTACTAAATGTCACCGAAAAGGGAAGCCTGAGGGTGACTGGAAAATACAGAGAGTCACATAGTAGCAAATAAATAGCCAGTGATGCTCCCACCCAGAGAGCCACTGCTCATTTTGGAGTAAAAGTCTTCCATTCTTTATCTGCAGGTGCTTTCTACCCCTTGTATCTTTTTTTTTTTAACCTTTTTATAGAGTCTGGTTGACGCCCAATCAACTGCATTCATTCAGAGATACACTTGGATAAATTTTGGCATGTGATACACAAGCATTTTGCATATTTCACCTCACTCCCTGTCTGCACTTTGTGATCTTGGACTTGCTTCTGTTACACTTGGTCTTTGCTAGCTGCTTCTTGGTTCCTCCCTCCACCCAACATAAAGTTCAGGGACTCTTATGAGCCCATTTTACAGACTCAGCCAAGAATGATGAGTGATGCCAAGAATCCTGGCCCTGGCCAATGTCAGGATAGGGCGCTGCAGCCTCCCAAAGCCCTGAGTGCCCATCCACCTCCCACCCCACCCCAAGTTCATGGTAGCCTGTCACTGTCTGTTGTACTGATTATGGAGTGAAGCAAGTGGAAGTCTTGGCTGCCCCACCCCTGCCTGCCCGCACCCTGAGGCACTCTGTTTCTCCCCTCCCTTCCCAAGGTGCCCTGTGTTTGTTTACGGGGAACCTCAGCCTGCTCCAGTCCAGAGCTTCTCCCCTCCCCAGAGTCCCACCTCAAATAGCAACTGTCCCACTGCTTCTGTCCTGATGGCGACAGGGGTGGTTCCCCCTTTTAAAACCCTCCAGAGCTGAGCTGTCCGGTGCAGTAGCCACTGGCTGTTCATGGCTAGTGATCACTTGAACATGGCTATTTCAAAATGGGATGTGCCCTTCGTGTAAAATACACAGCAGTCTCTGGAAACTTGGGAGTGTTAAGGCGGGGGTGGGGTAGGAGGTGTGCAAAATAGTTCCTTAGTATTTTCTATCCTGGTTAGATGTTAAAGTGATATTTTGGTGCTCTTAGGCTCAGTAGTATATATATATAAAATCAATGTTAAAGTCACTTGTTTCTTTTCTTTTTGTTACTTTTTAATGTGGCTGCCAAAAAGTTAAAAATTACACATGCAACATGTATTTCAGTGTCTTCCAAGCCATTTTTTTAAAAAAATATTTATTTGACTGTATCAGGTCTTAGTTGCAGCAGGCAGGCTCTTTTTTATTTGTAGCATATGAACTCTTAGTTTCTGCATTTAGGATCTAGTTCCCTGACCAGGTTCCCTTGCATTGACAGCACAGAGTCTTAGCCATTGGACCACCAAGGAAGTCCCATGGCATTTGTTCTTTATGCAAAGATGTGTAAATGTGTTCTTTCTTTATGCCTTCTTTCTTAGGATTCATCATTTTCTGCTTCCTATCTGTGGCTTTAGTTATTTCTTAAGTGGGGTGAGCAATTCACAGGATTTAGCCAAGTGCTTGGCGTGTTGTAAATGATAAATTTGTGTTAGCTGTAAGTTTTTAGATTGTTTTTACTTTAATTTATTTATTCTTTGGTTGTTCTGGGTCTTTGCTGTTGCTTGGGCTTTCCTCTGGCTGCAGTGAGTGGGGGCTGCTCTTCACTGCGGTGCGTGAGCCTCTGTTTGCTGTGGCTTCTCTGGAGCACAGACTCTAGGTGCATTGGCTTCAGTAGTTAGAGCACATGGTCTGCTATTGTCACTCCTGGGCTCAGTTGCTCCTTCATTGGCAGGTGGATTCTTTACCACTGAGCCACCAGGAAAGCCCAAGCCACCAGGGAAGCCCCAGTAATTTTTTTTTTAATAGACTTAATTTTTCGAGAGCAGTTTTAAGCTTACTGCATAATTGAGCGGAAGGTACAGGGAATTCCTGTATGCTCCCTGCCCCCACGTGGGCATTGCCTCCCTGGTTATCAGCATCGCCCACCAAAGCAGGACATTTGTCACCAGGATGAACCTCCACTGACACATCCCGGTCAGCCAGCATCCAGAGTACATTTGGTGGGTTCACGCTCAGTGGTGCATGCTCTCTGGGTTTGGACAGATGTGCACTGACACATACCCATCATTTTTTCACACAGAGTAGTTTCACATCCCTAAAAATCCCCTGAGCTCCACCTATTCATCTCTCCTGTAAACTCCCCACCCCCACAAGGGCCCCCGCAACCACTGATCCTTCTTCTGTCCCCAGAGCTCAGCTCTGCCTTCTCCAGAACATCATAGAGTGGGAATCACCGTGTCACCTTCTCAGGTGGGCTTCTTTCACTTAAGGATGCACATTTACAGTTCCTCCTATCTTTTCGAGGCTTGATAGTACACTTTTGTTTTGAACCATCTAAAGGAGAGAGTATGTCTGTCATCTCTCAAATCTGGACCATGGTGTTCGCCCACCAGGTGCCCCACATAGCTGTGACAAGCTGCGTTCTAGGTGTTCCTCTCTCCCAACAAAAGTAGAGGTGGCTGTTTCAGTCCCAAAGAGGGTTCTTGGAAGTACTGTTTCAGTTCCTGGGCTCCAGATGATTCGTATTCCTAACGAGGTTAAGGCAGTCTGCTTCATATGTGATGATGCCCCTGAGCCAGCCAAGTTCATGGAAGAGTCAGCCATTAACCATCATTCCAGGAGCTGCACTCCATCTCCAAGGGTTCTTGAAATGGAAGTTGAACAAAAATTCCCCAAGCAGCTGGCTTGGAGCTTGGGTTTTTACTCTGGGAACTTCTGGACATGCCCCAGCTGGTGAGCTCCTGACTTCCTGGAATTGCGAGGTTCAGGCTGCTTAAGCAAAAAAGGGGAATCTGACTTCAGAAACCAGGTTCTGGGAAGGAGACAGTCATTCCTGTGGCTGCTGAGTCCTAAATAAGACATCCAGGGCTGGGCTGCTTTCAATGGGGGCCCATCCTGGGCACCCTCTGTGGGGTGTGGAGCAACATCCCTGGCCCCATCCATTCAGTGCCAGGAGTGCCCCATTCCCCTGTGGCCCCTGGGGGGCAGGGTCACCGCATTTGAGACCCATGGCTGTAGCTGAGCATGGAGGGAGCTCTCCTAATGCCTGGAGAGAGTGTGGTGCCTGGTGGATACCCTCCCCACCCTGATGTTGAGAGGAAGTTTGGGAAGCCAGAAAAGGTGGGGCTTGTGGTGGATGGAAGTTCAGAGGCATGGTTTCTGACAGTTCTCCAGTCAGTTAACCACGCAGTGAAGGCTCCTGCAGCTTTGGAACAAGTCCTCAGAAGGAAGAGGTGTGACTCCTTCATGGACACACCACCCACGATCTCTCCTGCATTTCTTTCCTTTCTGTCCCCCGACCCCCAACACTGTTTTGTTGAACAGAAAATCTGTGTTTGCCCCCACGGGGAACTGAGACAGAGGGAGGAGCTTCAGAGGAGAATCATGGCACTGGCCGTGGACACCTGGCAGCCCTTCTTTGTCTCGGTAGAGCAGAGGACAGTAGAGGTGGGGACAGCTGGGCTTAGATCTCAGGCCATCTCTTATCTGCTGTGGGCTCAGGGCTCTCAGAGGCACCAGGAAGGGTCCTTGCTGCCTCACCCCCAGCATCCTGTGAGGCCAATGATCCTGGTCATACCTTGGCTTGGAGGGCTTGTAGACGCATCACCTGATCTCTGCCTCCATCACATGGCTGTCTGTGTCTGTGTCCAGATCCCCCTCTTCTTGTAGGACAGGGTGACCTCAACTTAAGTACATCTGCAGTGGTCCTGCTTCCACATGGGATCACTTCACCTGTTAAGACTTCAGCACATCTTTTGAGGGGGGATGTGATTCTGCTTATAAAAGGGCGATAGGAGATAACTGCTGATGGTCATGGGGTTTCTTTGTGGGGTGATGAGAATGTTCTGGAATTAGATAGTGATGATGGTTGCATACTTCATGATTTTACTAAAATCCATTGAATTGTGTCGGTTTATAGTCATGTGAATTATATATCAGTTGGCTTTTGTGGGTAAAAAAAGGATTACTAGGAAGGCTGGACTGTAGCGAGCCCTTCTAAAGCACCTGGCCTTTGTTGTGTCCTTCAGGACGCGGGCAGCCTCCCCACCCAGGGAGCAGTCTCAGTATTTAAACACAAACATTTAGATGATGGGAGACAGCCCTGAGGCGCAGCCATCTTTAACAGGACAGATCCTGGGCCGTGAGCATCTTCTAGCCAGCCACAAAGGCTGCTGGGCCGGGGCAGGGTTTACACACAACAGTGGCAAATGTCATCAGCCAGGCAGGATGTGGAGGCGCCGGAAGGAAGTGGCGACGGGGCTGAGGTGTGGCGGTTGCCAACAGGAACTGTGTTTTGTTTTTAGAAAAAGAACAGGGGTGGGTGGGTGTGTGTTGGGGCAGGGGAATTTTGTCATTTTAACCTTTGTCACTCTTGGAGTTTGTAAGTGCCACACTCATCTCATGTGCAGGAAGACCCAGGGGAGCCCCTCGTGCTGGATTCCGAGAAGCCTCTCCTGGTTTTCCCTTTGCTGCCCTTGGAGGTCTTCTAAGAGGGGGCAGAAACCCAGGATCCCCAGAAACGGTACCTGGGATTTTGGTGGCGGGGGGTTGCTGCAGTGACTCCCGAGTGCTTCTCAAGGAAAAGGCACTTGTCAGTGGCTGCCCACTCCTTGGTCACAGGAGCCCAAGGGAGTGTATTTTTAATAGAAAGTGCTGTTTGCTTTTGATGGGAACTCTGTTCATCCAGGAAGTTTTTGAAAAATCATTGCTTCCACTTAAAAAACAACCCTCCCACTTTCTCAGGAGACAGAAAAGTAGGCAGGAACCTTATAAGCCTGCTTCGTCACCCTGCCCCATCTTCTAGAACCATCCTGGCACTTGTCTGGTCCGTGGCTTGATGGGCTGTAGATAGAGCTGTGGGATCGCCCAGGTCAGTGGGGTCCCTGTCCGCTTCTCACCACCCCACAGCCTGTGCCTGTCTGACAGGTCACGTGGCCCCAGAGCTCCCAAAGTCAATAGAAGGCAGCAGCGGGGTGTGGGCAGGTTGCATTTTTCTTGGTGGTGTGGTCTCTTTGAGGGTTAGAAGGCTGGCTATAGGGCAGATAAGGAGCCTGGACACCTGGGTGCACAGAGGCTGCTGTGGGGGCTCAGGGGCCAGCCCAGGCCAACCCCACTCTGGCTGGATGAGGGATAGCACCCTGCTTTGTCTTCTCATGGCCAAAGTGAGGCTGCATTCAGCCCGGGCAGAAGGGTGTTTGGAGGCTAAAGTGAGTCGTGGGTGAGAAATTGCTGGCAGGCAGTAGGTGCCAGGGAGGGCAACTTGGATTGCTGGTCAATCCACACAGGGTGACTGTCCCTTGACCTGCACTTGGAGTGGCCCTGAGAGCTGCTTGGTTTACAGATGAACCACCTGGGCAGGTTCACGGCCCCTCGGCAGTTAGCGGTCATGGTGGGGGCGGAGGCAGGTGGAGGCGCAGGGTCCCCACCCGCCACATCCAGCACAAGTGCCCTCATACAGAGGAGTCCCCGCTACCCAGCACAGGGGATACGACTAGTCTGCAACAGAGGGTCAGGGCAGGTGGCCTCTTAACTGGGGCCTCCTGGGGGTCTCAGATCGTCCACAATGGGAGAAAAACGGCAGATGGGCTATTTGTGGCTGCCCTCCCTTTTCGGAGGCACCTCTTCCTGTCCTTCAGGCCCTAGGCACAGGTCTCTACCATACCTCCAGAACCAGGGAGGGTCACAACCGGAGGCACCTGCCCCAGACTGCAGGTGCGGCAGAGGTGCTTGGTGCGGGAGCAGCCCCAGCCAGGAAGGACTTGGGCCCTGGATTTGGAATGAAGAGTGGAGGGTGGGGCAGTGGAGGTGGGTGGCCAGGCAGAAGGGACCACAGTTTCATCCCCACGGTCCAGGGTGCAAACACTGACTCCTTCTGCTACCAACTGTGCAGCCTAACAGTGATTTACTCATTAACTGGGTACTAGTTAACGGTGACCACTAGTAGTTAATGCTTAGTACTGAGTCACCATCTTCTAGCCCAGTGTTTCTCACCTGGGGTGCTCTTGCCCCCAGGGGATACTGGATCACATCTGGGGACATCTGTGGTCGTCATGACTGGGGATGCTCCTCACATGAGGGGGCAGGGGTGGCCCCGTTGTCAGCAGTGGCAAGTCCGGGCCTCAGTCTTCCCAGCTTTAAAGTAGGGTTCTGCTTTGCTCCATGGGTTACCATGACTGCCTCACTGGGCATTAACCAAGGTGGCAGGAAGTGATGCTCGTGCCTGGGGCCTCAGGGTAGCTTTGGGGAAGGAAGTGAAGGCTCTTCTGGTCTCTGGATGGGCCTCCTCACTCCAGAGCACAGGTGGCTTCCTGCCCATCGCCAGGCGGCCTGTCCGCGTGAGCATTCCGTCTGTCACACGTCAGTGCCTGCATCTTTCAGCCCGTGTGGTCTTCTGTGTCTGCGCTGTCACCTCACACGGCAAACAAATTTTACAGGCAGTGCTGGCCTCAGCTTGAACCCAGAGGGAAATGGCCTGTTCTTTGTGGTTCCCAGAGCAGCACTTCGACCCACACTTGCTCTGTCTCCTCACCCTACTTTAAAAATAAGAGCTTTCCTGGCTCTCACTGATGTACCAGACTCTCTGCCTTTCACGTGTGCATTCCATTGTTTTCAGTCCATTCACATTGTTTGTAACGCCACCTCTCTCCAGTTCCAGAACATTCTGTCACCTCAGAAGAAACCCTGTTCCCGTCAGCAGTCACCCCATCCCCTCCCCCAGCCCCTGACCACCAGGAACCTACTCTCTGTCTCTGTGGACCTGCCTGCTCTGCACGTTTCCCATGGGTGGAGCCACACCCTGTGTGTCCTCCTGTGTCTGCGTCTCTCACTGAACATCATGTCCTCAGGGTTGGTCCACGTGGTAGCGAGTGTCAGGGCTTCTCTCCTTTTCATGGCTGAGGGACGCTCCCGTGTGTGGATCAGCTCACCCACTACTGGGCATTTGGGTGTCTCCACCTTTTGGCTGTTAGGACTCATACTGCTGGACACACTTATGTACAAGTATTTGTGTGGACATGTGTCGTCCACGTGTGTCATCACTTGGATGGACACTTAGGAGAGAGCTGCTGGTGAGATGGTAGCTGCATTTTTTAAACTGCTGGGCTGTTTTCCTCAGCAGCCACCCCATTTTACATTACCCCAGCAGCACAGGAGGGTTCCTATTGACTGTCCTTTTTGATTACGCCGTCCTCGTTGGGGGGCGGCAGGTCCCCCCCTCCTCACTGGGCTCCCTACATCTGGCTCCATCCCTGGATGCTCAGCCTCTGTGTTTTGCATAGTTCATGCTGCCTTGAATCAGCCTTCCAGTACCCACAGGGTCAAGTGGGCCCAGAAGAATGAGCAGGCTTCACCTACCAGTGGGGAGGACAGATGGTCCCCAGCCTGCATGTAACCAGGGCCCGAGTGACCCAGTTGTGTCAGCTGTGAGTTACCCTCCCTGGAGTTCCTTCAGATGTTCTGTGTAGCCTCTGTCTGAGTTTCCAATGGCTTCTGTAACAAATCACCACAGACTTTGTAGCCCAAACCACACAGATTATCCTCTTACAGTTCGAGAGGTCGAGTTCAAGCTTAGGCCTCTCAGGGCTAAAATCCAGGTGTGGGCAGGGCTGGTCCCTCCGAAGGCTCCAAGGGAGCATTGTCTCCTGCCTTTTCCAGCTTCTAGAGGCGCCGCATCCCTGGCTCTCAGCCCCTCCCTTCATCCTCCCAGTCAGCAGAGCAGCATCTCCCGTCTCTCTGCCTCTGACTCTGTTAGCAGGCCCTGTGGACACGTGGAGGACACAGAAGGGGGAAGGAGGTAGGGTCAGGGTTGCGCCTGCCCTGAGGGGAGAGGTGCTGGACCCCTCCTTTGAACCCCGCCCTCCACACTCCATGCTCCAGAAGAAGTACTCTGAAGGCTCAGCTTACTGCCATCCCTCTCACTTGAGATCAGAGCAACCTCTTTCTTTTTAATTTCTCATAACTAAGAGTCAGAATCATTCCTGGCTCTACAGGCAGGATACCCTGGCTAGAACGCTGGTGTGTGCCCTTCACATTATCCGTCCAGCCTCTGGAATTAACCCAGAGGTTCAAGCGGCCACTGAAGGCTGGGCCAGGAGGCCCAGGCCAATGGGGATCAGCCTGATTTCTGACCTGCTGACGTGTAGAAGAGCCGAGCCTGCAGGAGATGCTGGGCTCCAGGATGTGATGGGTTGTGACTCAGTGCTTACTAACTGCCTGCTGAGGTCCTTCCCCTCCTGGTCGCCCCATCTGGACCATGGACATGGGTGCAGACATGGGTGAACTGGGCTGAGGTGACCAGACCTGCCTGCCTCGGGCCCATCCCCCGTCACAGCTTCTCCATCATTGAGGTCAGCCTGGTGGCACAGCGGTGTCCCCTGGGGGTGACAGGATCCCTGTGCAAGGACACACGAGGTCTTCTCAGACATGGAATGTCCAGAAGTTTCTGATTGTGAATGTGGGCTGTTCGAAGCCTCTCGGTTTGTGGCAGTTTGCTGCACAGCGTGCTTGGTCTGGAGGGTCAAGGTCCCAGGGCC
This sequence comes from Bubalus bubalis, assembly GCF_019923935.1. NCBI lineage: Eukaryota > Metazoa > Chordata > Mammalia > Artiodactyla > Bovidae > Bubalus > Bubalus bubalis. Next base: position 89,764,697 of record NC_059165.1, on the reverse strand, counting down.
AAGAAACTGACTCCAGAGGGGTTTATTACAACATTACGTGTAAGTGGTTTTTCATTTCACCAGGAGTGCAGGGCTGTGTGTGCTGGAGCCCAGCCTGGGCAGTGCTTCCGCTTCTCCCAACCCGGGCCCACTTCCCCCTCTGCTGCTGCTCCTGGGTGAGCTCCTAGGATACCTCCACCCCACCCAGTCCTGGCCAGGTCCACGCCCGGGAAAGCATATCTACTTCAACCGGAGATGGAGACAAGGGGCGGTGGGCCAGCGTGGCCATCGGAGCGGTGATGGTGAAGGAGCAGCACGTGACTGGTCCCAAGTGTGAGCCCGACCCAGGCTCCTTGTGCTTGATTTCACCCTTTCATGCCCCCTGAGGTGGGGTCTGTTACTCCAATGTGACAGGGAAGACAGCACAGAACAGAGGCTTGGGAGGGGCCTGTTCATCAGAGCAGGGCCATGGCAGTGCAGCCCCTACACTGGGGCCTCGTCCCCAAAATGAGTGGCATCTGTGACAAGACCAGAGAACTCGTGGAGGCATCTTCACTTAGGTGGTACATCAGGGTGGGTAGTGTCCCCCAGATTCATATCTGCCCCTTGGACATGGAGCTGTGCAGATGTTAGGCTAGAGAGCTGAGAGCACATGGGGTTATGGAGGTCCCTGGTCCAGAGACGAGACTGTGACACGAGACCCAGAGAGGAGCAGAGGCAGCAGGAATTCATGCCCGTCCTTCCCTGGAGCCCAGAAGCCCCACGATTGGAGTGTGGGCAGAGCTAGTTCCTCCTGGGGCTCCCTCCCAGCTCCACCAGTGCCACTGGTCCTTGGCGTCTCCTGGTTTGTAGACCCATCACTCCATCTCTGTGTCCATCATCACACGGCCTCTTACAGGGACATTCATCACTGGATTTGGGGTGCCCGGATAGTCCAGGAATAGGGCAACCCAAGATCCTTAATCAATCTGCAAAGACTCTCTTTCCAGATAAGATTCATTTGCAGATCCCTGGCTATGGACATGTCTTCACAGAGGCTGCCACCTAGCCTGAGGGGCCCGCCCTCAGGTGGCATGTAGGGCCAGCAACTTTCTCTTTACCAAAAGCCTCTGGGCACAGAGGGGATGTGCCGGGGAAGTTCTGTGTGCCCTTTTGCTGAAACTTAACCACATGTCCCAGGAATGTCCCCAGTCCACCCGCTGGTGCGTCTAGAACAGGTTCCAGGAAGGCTCATGGTGTTTCCTTTTTGTGTGTTCCAGGTCTGAGGGAGCCTTGGGGCCCTGTGACCTTCCTGTCGTGAGCACCCTGCCCGGCCTTCCCCTCAGAAACCTCGTGGGGGGTGTCCTGAGTGCACGGCCAAGATGTCCAACCCCTTCCTAAAGCAGGTCTTCAACAAGGACAAGACCTTCCGGCCCAAGCGCAAGTTCGAGCCGGGCACCCAGCGCTTCGAGCTGCACAAGAAGGCGCAGGCCTCGCTGAACGCAGGGCTGGACCTGAAGCTGGCGGTGCAGCTGCCCGCTGGCGAGGAGCTCAACGACTGGGTGGCCGTGCACGTGGTGGACTTCTTCAACCGCGTCAACCTCATCTACGGCACCATCAGCGACGGCTGCACCGAGCGCTCCTGCCCCATCATGTCGGGCGGCCCCAAGTACGAGTACCGTTGGCAGGACGAGCACAAGTTCCGGCGGCCCACGGCACTGTCAGCCCCCCGCTACATGGACCTGCTCATGGACTGGATTGAGGTGCAGATCAACAATGAGGACGTCTTCCCCACCAACGTCGGTGAGTCTCTGCGCTTTCGTGTTCTTTTAGGGTCAACTTTATCGGGATGGAGTACACCACTACATCCACCCATTTAAAGTGCATGGTTCAGGGGCTTCCCTGGTGGTCCAGTGGTGGGGACTCCACGCTTCTGCTTCATGGGGCACGGTTGGGGAACTAAGACCTCACACGCTACAAGGTAAGGCAAATTAAAAAAATGCAGTTCAGCGGCCTTATAGTACATTCACAGTGTCGTGCAGCTATCAGCTCTATCTAAATCCATCACCCTGGAGGCTTCCCTGGTCCAGTGGTTAAGAATCCGCCTGCCTATTTGGCAAAACTAATACAATTACGTAAAGTTTAAAAATAAAATAAAATTAAAAAAAAAAAAAAAGAATCCGCCTGCCAATGCAGGGGACACGGGTTCCATCCCTGGTCTGGGAAGATCCCACATGCTGAGGGGCAGCTAAGCCTGTGCCCCACAACTACTGAGTCTGTACTCTAGAGCCCATACTCTGCAACAAGAGAAGCCTGCGCACTGCAACTGGAGAAAGCCCACGTGCAACAGTGAAGACCCTGCGCAGCCAAGGAAAAAAATCCGTCACCCTAAAAGAAGCCCCATCCCCTTCAGCAGTCCCCTAGAACTGCAGCCCCATCCCCTTCCGCACAGCCTCCCCAGCTCCTGACGACCAGGAACCCACTGTCTGTATCTGTGGCTTTGCCTGTTCTGAACGTTTCCCATTGGTGGAATCACACCCTGTATGTCCTGTGTCTACTTCTCACACTGAGTGTCGTATTCTCAGGGTCCATCCACATGGTAGCGAGTGTCAGGGCTTCTCTCCTTTTCATGACTGAGTGATGCTCCTGTGTGTGAAGGGACACATTTTGCTTCAAGCAAAGGCTTCCCTGGTGGCTCAGATTTTAAAGAATCTGCATGCAGTGCAGGAGACCCAGGTTCAATCCCTGGGAGAAGGGAATGGCTACCTCCTCTAGTATCCTTGCCTGGAGAATTCCATGGACAGAGGAACCCGGCATGCTACACTCCATGGGATAGCAAAGAGTCAGACCCAACTGAGCGACTAACACATATAGTTAAAGGATCTTGAGATAGACAATTCTGGATTATCTGAGTGAGCCCTAAATGTCATCACAAGGTCCTAATGAGGGGGCAGATGGAGACTCGTTACCCAGCGGGGCAGAAGGTGGTGAGGTGATGGGAGGAAGAAGGGACCATAAGCCCAGAAAAGATGGGACCGGGTTTTCCCTGGAGCCTGTGGAGGACCCAGCTCTGCCCACAGCTGGACTCCAACTCAGGGCACCATGTGGACTCTGGCCTCAGGAACTGGGAGATAATTGTCCTGAGCCGCTAAATGGTCCCAGGAGACAGTAGATGTTATTCTCATGTTCATCCGGGCTACTTGGAGTCCTGGTAGGCCTACTGGTGAGCAGGCCTCGTGCCTGGCTTTGGGCTGCTGCCATGCTGTGTGCTTCATTGAGTTTCTCACCCCCAGGCCTCACTCACTGTCCGTACAGTGAACCACGTTGACTCTGGCAAGGGGCTTCCAGGGACCCACCTGGGAGAAGGCCATCCCATAGTCATCAGAAACAGATTCCTGGGTGGTCTCCTGTCAGGTTGCCAGGTCCAGGTCTGTACCTTCTCCCTATCATCCTGAGTCACTGCTTTGCTGGGACCATCTGAGGCCCTGAGGGGTCCACCTCCTAGAACTCAGACCTGCCTCGAGTCAGTGCTCACCCACCAGAGAGGAGAGCATGAGAAGAGTGAGAGAAATGAATTTGGCAGATGTCACCCAGCTGCCCAGCAGAGGTTAGGGGCTGCCTGGCCTAGGCCGTATCTTCCAGCCCTACCCCTCGGCCTGGTTCCACCTGCACCCCCACCCCCAGTGGACTGAAGTGCTTCTCTTTGCTTGTTTGCGGTGCTGCTCAGAACAGGAGCCTCCCGTGCTCTTCAGGGCTAGATCTGTGGCCGAACAGAGAAAGCACAGGTCCAAAAGTTCATCCTGCCCCCTACGCTGGTGCTTCCATGCCTGAGCATCCACTTAGCCCCAAAGCCACCTGACTACTCTTGAGTTTAGACCCAAGATCTGTTCACACACTTTTCCCATAAAGGACCAGATGGGCTGCCTCGGCTACTCAGATCTGCCATGCAACCCGAAAGCCATCATGGATGATATGTAAAAAAGTGTGCATGAGGAGTAGGCCTGCATTCCAGTAAAACTTACCTACAGAAGTGGGTGGTGGACCAGGTTTGTGACTCCGTGTGAGGGCATCTTGCAGCCGTGGGCAGTGCCGTCCCAGAAGATCCTGTGTCCAGGCCCTTCTCCTATGGGGCTGTCGTTCCCTCTCTACCTGGGATGGCCCAGGAGGACCTCAGTGACTCCCATCCCCCCAGGAAAGGGGGCAGGGTGGGGCCCTAGCCTAGTGGGGCCCAGGATCCTGTGTGGCAGATGCTGGCTATGTGCTGTGCTACCTTCCTCTGCCTGCCATAGGCTCTGGTTCCCTCTGACCTCCCAACGCTGAGGAGACCTTCCCTTGTCTGGGGTCCCCATGCCCTCAAGGCCACTGTCCCACCACTCAAGTGTCATGGATCTTCACGGATGGCAGATGAGCCTCAGATGCCCTGTGAACATGGTTTTTCCCAAGAGTCAAGTATTCTTGCTTCCCTGATGGTTAAGTATCCACCTGCCAATGTAGGAAACACGAGTTCAATCCCTGGTCTGGGAACATCCCACATGCAGCAGCTACTGAGCTCATGCGCTTAGAGCCTGTGCTCTGCAACAAGAGAAGCCACTGCAGTGAGAAGCCTGCACACACAAGAGAACCTGCGCTCAGCAACGAAACCCTAGTACAGTCAAAAAAATTTTTAATTAGTTTAAAAAAGAGTCGAGCATTCCTTCTGTTTAGCTCTTTTCTCCTGTTGGATGGAAGCAGGAAACCCAGAGGCCTCACTGGTGCTGAACGAGCCTTCTGCAAACACATCCCCAGACACCCGGCCTGGAACACCAGTGCCATCAGCAGTATGGGACACGCGTACACGCGGGAGGGAGTGGCCAGGGGCATGACGGTCAGTCTTGGGGAAGGTCTTTCCCATTTGCCTCATGCCTCCACACCCTGGGACCTGCCTCTGGTGTGAGAAACCCTCACTCAGGCTAGTTGTCCCTGACTGGCCGCTGACACCGCCCCTCGAGCTGCTGAGCACACAGATCCTGAGCACCTACTTGTATGTCTTTGGGGATTTGCTCACCAACCAGCAGCTGCCATTCCATTTTCTGTGAGTGCGTCCCAGAGCGTTGTGGCTGTCCACAGGCTGGGTGGTCGCTAGCCCTGGAGCCCCTCTCATGAAGGACACAGGACCTGTCCGTCCTGGTCCCGGGCAGCCCCCGGTAGCACTGGTCACATGGTGTGAGTGCATGGCATCTGTCCCCTGGGCCGAGGAGGACACGTGGGGAGGGGCATGTGGGCACAGCCCATGAAGATGCCTGACGCCAGAGGGTCACCCCCAGCTGGGTCAACAGGTCTTACCACAATTTTAAAAAATTTTTTAAAAATTGAAAAATAGAAATAAAATGTATTTCAGTAATAGAAAAACACGGTGCATGTATGTATGTATGCAATTAAGTTAGGATGTGTGTGTTCAAATGTGAGCAGTACCATGAAGCATAGTTAGATGAGACGATATAAATATATTAAGGGAAAAGCCAGAACATAGCCATTAAAGTCCAGAACATAGGTTTTTATGCATCATCCAGTTCCTATCCGAAAAGTAAAGGTAACCAGAAATAGACACAGAAGCCTGTGAGCCGCCCGGAAGCGGGATGTCAGGTCCACTGCCAGCCAGACGCAGAGGGCGAGAAGGGCAGGACGTCTGGGCCCGCAGGACTGCCCCGCCCCGCCCCCGGGCGCTGTCTGGGGCAGAGAGGTGTAGGTCCCAGAGGGAAGGGGAAGGGAAGCTGAGCCATGCCCGTCGCCCCGCAGGCACGCCGTTCCCCAAGAACTTCCTGCAGGTGGTGAAGAAGATCTTGTCGCGGCTCTTCCGCGTGTTCGTGCATGTGTACATCCACCACTTCGACCGCATCGCGCAGCTGGGCTCCGAGGCTCACGTCAACACCTGCTACAAGCACTTCTACTACTTTGTCACTGAGTTCGGCCTTATCGACACCAAGGAGCTGGAGCCACTGGTGAGCATGGAGCGTCGTGGGGTAGGCAGCGGGTGTGCGGGGTCCCCCCATTACAGTGGCCCAGAGGGGCTCCTGCCTACAGTTGGGGTGCCCATCCCTCCTGCCAGTGGCAGGAGAGCAAGGAGCTACTTCTTTTTCTGGTTTTAATTGAGGTAAACTTTACATGTGGTAAAACCACTGATGTAAAAATGAACAATTCAGTGGTGTTTAGTACATTCACAGGGTTCTGCAACCCTCACTTCAGTCCAGTTCCAGAACCTTTCATAACCCCCAAAGTAGTCTTCTCCACATCAGCAGTTACCCCCTCCTCAGCCCCTGCAACCACTATCCTCAGCCCCTGCAACCACTCACCCACTTTCTGTCTGGGGGGATTTGCGGAATTGGTCAGTATTGACTCCCCGCCCCCACCCCAGAAATGGGAGATTTCAGGTGCCTGACTCAGGTCCCGTGGGCTGTGACATGGAGCCTGTATGCCATACTGTGTTACCCAAATGGCTCTGAGCAGGACCTGCAAGGTCAGAGGGCACAGGTGGTTGCTTTCCCAGTGCCCACCAGCTGCTGCCACTGTTTACGGAGGTCATTATAAGAAGTGGGAACATCTCCCCAAGCTCAGAAATGCCGGAACCTTCCAGTACCGGGTGGTGCCTGGGTGTGCAGGTCTGCTCCTGGGAGACAAGATCATCACTCTGGATACCCTGCCCCAGTTGTACCTTTCCTGGCAGGACCCTGGGCTCCATGTGGGCCTGTTTGGGAGGCCTTTTATTTGAGTACACTTGATTACAGCCTTGTGTTGGTTTAAGGTTACAGCACAGTGACTCAGTTATACATGTATTCTTTTTCATAATCTTTTCCATTATGGTTTATCACAGGACACCGAATATAGTTCCCTGTGCTGTATAGCAGGACTTCACTTTATATATAATAGTGTGTATCTGTTAATCCCAAACTCCTAATTTATCCCTATTTCTTTTCCCCCTTATGTCTGTGAGTCTGTTTCTGTTTCATAAATAAGTTCATTTGTGCCATATTTTAAATTCCACATAGAAGTGATATCATATGGTGTTTGTCTTTCTCTGACTTACATTGCTAAGCATAATGCCCTCCAAGTCCATCCATGTTGTTGCAAATGGCATCGGTTCATTCTTTTTCATGGCTGAGTAATAGTCTGCTGTATAGATGCACCGCATCTCCTTTATCCACTCCTGTCAGTGGGCATTTAGCTTGTTTCCATGTCTTGGTTATTGCAAATAGTGCTGCTATGAGAATTAGGGTACATTTATCTTTTCAAATTATAGTTTTCTCCGGATACATGCCCAGAAGTAGGATTGCTGGATCGATCTATGGGACCTCTGTATTCTCCATAGTGGCAGCACCAATTTGCTTTACATGTGACCTTTTTTCCTGATTCCTTTCATTGCTTTGGGTCTTTGCGAAAGGCTTATCTTTGACAACTTTTAAAAACCTCTAAAAACATCTCAACATAGCTTCTTCGTGTTTGTATATTCCCTTGTAGGCTCTGGCTAGTAGGGAAGGGGTTTCCCTCTGGGGTAGTGGAATGTTCTGGAACCAGGTAGAGGTGGGGGTTGTCCACCATTGAGGAGGACAGTTCATTTTATGTGAATCTCACCAAATACGGAAAATAGTCGTGGGCAGTTTTATGATACGCTCATGTTTTTTCACTTAGTGTCCTGATCCCATGGTCCTTTCTCCTGCATTGACACTTAGAGTTCTTTCTGGAGGCAGAAACTGTGACCCTTCTCCTAAAGAGCGTGCCGCCTGGCCTGAGGCACACGCTGTCTATGCCCTGTTTAGTAAAGTTTGTGTTGAATGAGGCCCGTGGGCCCCTTGAGACCATGCACTCCGACTTCCCTTTTGTGTGTGACTCCTGATGTCCTGCTTGTTCTTAACAGAAAGAAATGACCGCACGGATGTGCCACTGAGAGCCCTCGGCCCTGTCATCTCTGCGGCCACACCCTGGGGGCCCGCTGCGGCTACGCGCCACATCTCCAGCACAGGGACCAGTGTTTTCTAGCCCAGCAGATTCTGGGCTTATCAGGGTTGCATCCTCTCTCCGGTTCCAAGGTGGCAGCAGCCATTAGTCCGGTCCTCTCTGGGCCCCAGTCTCCTCAGCCGTCACATCATGAGGGAGATGGGAATTTGAACTCTGTGATTCTCTGTGTTGTGAGCAACCAGGAAAACCCACTTTGTTTGGAAACCACTTGCATTTGCCAGGAGGCTGGCCCACCTTGGGTCTGTCTCCCGACCAGCCAGCATGCTCGGCCACCGGCTCTGGGGCCCAGTCAGCGAGGCCATGGCCGTGCAGCACTTCCCACCATGGCCCAGGTCTGGTTTCGAGCGGTACGAGCACCTGGCTTCTGTCCTCCCTGCGTCCTCCCCTAGCCACTTCTGTCCGCCATTCCTCCAGGACCCTGGGCTCATCCATCAGTTTCCCAAGCCTGCGCCTGCATCCCACATTTCTTGGGGCCCCTTCATGTCACATAAAAGAGTGGATTATTATAGTTTCATTTACAACTGCTGTAAGAGGTTACTAGGAGAAAAAAAAAAAAACTTTTTACCTACAGGTAGTCTTCCCCTTGCCCTCTAGAAAAATATCCCCTTTTTGCCATGAATAACAGGGTGACTCTCCCAGGGAGCACCTCTCCCTGGGTGTACAACCTTTGAATTTCACCTAATGCCTGCCAACATCATATGGAAACACTTTGTGTGCCACCCTGCCCCCCCCCCACCCCAAGACTCTGGGACCAAACCCCAGCACCTTCTCCCTGCAGAAGCTGGAGCGGGGGCACTCCACCAGCCACCTCCCTGCCCACAAGCAGCATCCTTGGTGGCCTTTGGCCATGGCAACCCTACCTGCCCAGGCCATGCTGGTTCCAAGTTACCTCTAGGTGTCAGGGAGAGGGCCCGCCACCAACACTGAACAAGTGCAATTAACAAACGCAACCTGGGCCTCAGTCCTTCAGAAGCCACCGGCCCTGCTCCTGGAGGCCTGGAAGGACTTCATGAAACTGGCCAATCGAATGTAGCTCCTTTTAGATGCAGAACCACAACCAAAAGCCATAACCACTGTGCCTCTCCAGGTCACCAGCCAGGTCAAGGAAGGCAGTGGGACTGGGGGAGAGAGTCTCCTGCCCACCCTCCTGCTCATGTGGGTATTCCCACAGGAACATCAGAATAAAGCAGTCTCCTTATCTGCGGCTGATGACTGTCATTTTTGTCTTCCTAGAGTTGGGACACATCACCACAATTGTCACCAGGGTGCCCTTGTCCAAGGGGCAAAGAAATCTTCACAGTCACAATGGTTTGTGGCCCCCAGAGTGCCCGAGTAGATGATCAGACACACAGCACCTTGGTGGGACTAGAATTTCACAGGGTGCCCGGCATCTGGAAAACAGACTGAGAAGGCACCCACCTCTCTCCTGCTTCTGCCTTCTCACATTGCTCTAGACACTTAGCAAACGTGATTTTAACTGTTGTCACTTCTCAGCCTTTTGGCGGAGATCAAGTGATTTTAACTGTTGCCTCTTTGCAACATAAATGTTCCAGAAAACTTTGAACTGGGTGCAGAAGAGTAGATGGAGTGAGAGGGAACAGAGGAGTGTTTTCTGTCTCTGTCCCATCCTAGGTATCCTGTGACCTTAGCACATGAGTTTACCCCAGACATCTCTTACATGCAAAATACGGGATTGTGTTACTCTCAGGGGTCCTGGGGCCAACAGAGGGGTCTTATGAGAAGCTCTGGATCCAGTGGATTCCAGCCTGGTGTGTGGCTTCCTTCCCCTAGAGGGCGCGCCGTCTCCATCGCAGGGAGAGAGTGTCTTCAGGGGACTCCTGGTTACTTGGAAATAAATACTTTCTAGTGAAGCCTGTGTTTCCTTACCCCTGGATTTTGCAAATACACCACAGAGACTTCCAGGACCAGTTTAAAGTCTGGGGAGCTATTGCCGTTATTTGGAACAACAGCCCCAAAAGTTGTCCTTGTCCTGGTCCTGGTACCTGTGAACATGTCACTTCAGTGGGCAGAGGAGACTTTGCATGAGGGGTTAAGAGTAGGCCCCTGAGATGCTGGATTCCTGGGGTCCCAGTGTCATCACAGTGTCCTTATAAGAGGCGGGGGGGAGGGTCAGAGGGAGATGCTGTGCTGCTGGCTGTGAGGACTGGGGGAGAGGCCGCGAGCAGGGATAAGGCACCTCTAGAACCTGGGAAAGGCAGCAACCAGTGCTCCCTGGAGCCTCCAGAGGGACCAGCCCTGCCTACGCCTGGATTTAGCCCCTTGAGGCCCGAGTTGGACTTCGGACCTCCAGGACTTTAAGGAAATAAGTTAGTGTTATTTAAGCCAGTGAATTTGCTGACTATGTTAGGGCTGCCATGGGGAACTCGTGCACCCTTTGGAAGGAAGTGTTTCATACACCGAACTCCTGGGACCTACTGACTTGGGCTGCCTGGAATGCGAAGATGAGCCAGGCTAGCATCTGGGCAACACTTCCCTTCACAGGCCTGGTAATCACTCATCCTAACAGGACAGTTCACCCCAAAACTTGTTCAACCAGGAGAGGTTGTGGGAGGTAGGAAGCAGTGTCTGGAAGTCTGGCCAGACGAGGCAGTGGCAAAAGGAACCAGCTGTGTTTCTTGGACAAAACCAGCTGGCCCTGTTCCTTCCTGGCCACCACTGAGGCATGGCTGTGGATCTGAGTCATCACAATGAACGTGACAAAGAAGGCAGAATAACCCAGAAGGGGTGTTCTTCCAGAAAGTGGAAAAGAAGAAAGTGGGGTCACAGTAGGGCCATCTTGGAAGATCAGGAGCCCCATTGCTACTGGAAACTTCCAAACTGGGGCAGGCATTGTCCTAGACTGGTACTATTCAATATGGCAGCCACTAGCCACAGGGGCTATTGAAATTCTAATTCAAGATCAGCTAAACAGAAAAATCCTCAGCTCCTTCACACTAGCCCTTGTCGGTGGTCTCCACGGCTGCCATCTTCTACGGCTGCCATTTTCTACTACGTTGGTTGGCGCTGCTTCTACAAGTTGTTCCTGAGTCAGAACAAAGGTCAAGGTAGAGACAATTTTTTTTTTTAAGGTAGAGACAATTTGAATCCTTTTCCAATTCATAAAGATTGACTGAAGTCTGGAATTTGATAAGTGGTTTGCATCTTGACCACCCAAAGGAGGGACCGTGTGGGACTGAAGAGGGGAAGGCGGCTCTGGGGACAGATTGAGGACTTGGAAAAGCCCAGACAGGGATTTCCCTGGAAGTCCACTGGTTAAGACATTGTCTTCCAATGCAGAGAGTACAGGTTCCATGCCTGGTTGGGGAGCTAAGATCCCACATACCTCTCGGCCAAAAAAAACAAAACATAAAACAGAAGAGGTAACAAATTCAATAAAGACTTTAAGAATGGTACACATCAAAAAGAAAGAAAAGAAAAAGCCCAAATAGATTCAATCCTCTGTTGAGCATGCATTTTATAGGTGCCTCCAAGTTAACAAAGCCCCTCTGGGTTGTTGCCACTATTTATGGCTACAATAATATTCCTCTAGTTGAATCTTTATAAACAGACTCAGTTTTTTTTTTCAATTTTATTTATTATTATTTTTTATTTTTTGGCTACACCACACAGTAGTGGCATCTTGGTTTCCTGACCAGGGATGGAACTGGTGCCCCCTGCAATGGAAGCATGGAGCCCTAACCATTGGACCATCTAGGAAATCCCTAGATGCTGTTTCATAGATGATGGTAATTGGCAAAATTAAGTTTGCTCTGTCAATATAGATATTAATACATAATGATATATTATGTATTAATATATATGATTGTATATTAATACAATATGATATATATTAATATAATAATATGTGATAATATATTAACAGTGAACTTAATTTCACCAATTATCACTATATATATATACACACACACACACACACATATACATATATATATGACTAACCACTAGTAAAATGTAAAATAATATGCATCCTTTGAAATTAACTGGAGGGACAAAGACAGGAACAACAGCAGCTACAAAAGATAGAAAATACAGTAAACAGCAAAGATGAGTATTTTAAAGCATCATACAGGATTAGTTCATGGAAAACCAAGGCAGCAGTCATAGACCAGGCTTGGCTATATGGAGTCCCCACCTGGTTTTATAAATAAGGTATCATTGGTACCTGACCCTGCACATTCACCTGTGTATCACCTATATAACACAAGGGGTAGTTGTCACACAGAAGCTGAAAACAGCCACTCTCTGGCCTTCATGGAAAAAGTTGGCTAACCCCTGAAATTGAGGTTGATTCTCCTAGTAAAATATGAGAGTGTCACAGAAGTAAAACCGCGATCTTAGCACGTTCTTCTTTTCACACAGACCTAGACAGTTCTGTGTATGCTAGCCCCTGGGCTGTATGCTTTCCTTGGGAGAATCTCATGTGCCTTCTATCCCAATAAAGTTCTTATATAAATGGCATGGCACAGTTTAGAGTAGGTAAGCCCAAGTTATATCTAAGCAAAGCCAACCACGAAAAACCAGTGATTGCAATATTAATACATACAGGAAACAGTATACTTATTTTGACCAAGTTTCCTGATTAATATCGCTATAGGGAAAATATATTAGAAAACTTTATGTATTGAAATACGTTGAATGAAATAGAAATTCAAGGAAGACTTAGAAAATGATAAGTGAACTTATTTACAAAACAACAATAGACCCACAAACATAGAAAACAAAGTTATGGTTACCAAAGGGGAAATGGGAAGAGGGATAAATTAGGAGTATGGGGTTAACAGATACACACTACTATATATAAAATAGATAATCAGGGACTTCCCTGGTGGTCCACTGGCTAAGACTCAGTAATCTTAATGCAGGGGGCCTGGGTTTCATCCCTGGTCAGGGAACGAGATCCCACATGCCGAAATTAAGAGTCCACAACTAAAGATCCTCAGTGCCATAACTAAAGATCCATATGCTGCAACTAAGACTCGGTGCAGCCAAATAAGTAAATTTTTTTTTTTAAATTAATGACAAGAACTTACTGTATAGCAAAGGGAAGTATACTTGGGAGTTCCCTGGTGGCCCAGTGGTTAGGGCTGTGCACTTTCACTGCCAAGGGCTCAGGTTCAATCCTTGGTCAGAGAATTAAGATCCTGTAAGACATGCAGCATGGCCAGGAAAGAAAAAAAAAGGGAACTATACATTTTGTCATAAGCTTTAAGGAAAAAGAATCAGAAAACACACATACACACATATAACTGAATCAATTTGCTGTACACCTGAAATGAATGCAACTTTGTAAATCAACTATAGTTCAATAAAAAAAAGAAATTCAAGGAAAACATGGCAGAATGATTTATTAAACATTTACAGTTACTTCTCCTGCCAGCTAAGAAAATGTATTAATTTAGTGATATATCAATATATCACTCCTGTATTCTTGACTGGGAAATCCAATGGACAGAGGAGCCTGGCAGGCTACAGTCCAGGGGGTTGGAAAAGAGCCAGACACAGTTTAGCAACTAAACAACAACATATCAATATATAAATTTATGGATAGATTAATTATAAAATTATATATTTATTTCTTAAAAAAATTTTTTTTAGTTTTAATTTTATTTTATTTTTAATCTTTACAATATTGTATTAGTTTTGCCAAATACCGAAATGAATCCACTACAGGTATACGTGTGTTCCCCATCCTGAACCCTCCTCCCTCCTCCCTCCCCATACCCTCCCTCTGGGTCGTCCCAGTGCACCAGCCCCAAGCATCCAGTATCATGCATCGAACCTGGACTGGCGACTCGTTTCATACATGATATTATACATGTTTCAATGCCATTCTCCCAAATCTTCCCACCCTCTCCCTCTCCCACAGAGTCCATAAGACTGTTCTATACATATTTCTTAACATATTATTTTGTGTCCTATAATTCATTTACAAATTAATATATTAAATATTATTAAATAAAAGATGTTTTATACATAGGTCATTTCTTAAAGTTTATTTGCTATCAGTGTTTTAAATTTAAACTGGAGAGCCTCTCTTTTTGCCAGACTATCATCAAAGCATTTGTAAAAACTGATTTTCTTTTTTAATTGATGATCTCTTCGACAATAGGAAAAATGTCAAATTCCAAAAATACATGAGACAATACCCCAAACTGTACAGGCTGTCACCTCTAATCAGGAGGTGATTGTTGTGTGTGGGTTTCAGCTTCTTGATAACCAGTGTTGTGGCTGGACCAGCCCCTGTGGGTCTTACTACAATTGCAGGACAACCTGCAATAACTATCAGGAAACTTTTAGGGGAAAAAAAAAAAGTTTATTACTTACAGGACCTGGGCCCACACAGCGAGGTCTCGGGTAGAGAGAGAGCTGTCTGGTTCTGGTTTTATTGGGGTTGAGGGTGGGGGCCTAGGTTCCATGGGCTCACTCTTTATTGGTGAATTCAAAACATACGAGCAGGAGTTTAAAGTGTGAGAAGAGAAAAAGCAAGCAGTCCAAATGGTCAGTTATGCAAACCAACAGAGATTTAACTTCTAACTCAGTGGGGGAGGTCACCTGGTTTTTAACAAGCCACCTTGTTGGCTGCAAGGTGTTTATTCCAGATGCCGTCTTTGAAGTGGGTACCTTGGCAATCGAAGTGTGTAAGTCAGGCACTTGTGTTACAAAAAAAAAGAAAACAAAAAATCAACTGTCAGGGCTTACAGGACAGCAGTGAAACTAGAAATCAATAGCCCGAGATTAAGTAACTCTCAGCCAATAGAAATATACTAAACTTTATCCAGAATGGATACCTCTGCATGAGGGGGAAGGGCCCAGATATTTTTTTATTAAAAAAAATTTTGGCCGTATTGTGCAGGATGCAGAATCTTACTTCCCCAATCAGGAATCAAATCCACCCCTCTGCAGTAGAAGCTCGGAGTCTTAACCACTGAACCACCAGGAAAGCCCAAGAGCCCAGATTTTTTTTTAAATTAATTTATTTTTTATTGAAGGTTAATTGCTTTACAGAATTTTACGTTTTCTATCAAACCTCAACATGAAACAGCCATAGGTATACATATATCCCCTCCTTTTTGAAACTCCCTCCCATCTCCCTCCCCATCCCACCCCTCTAGGTTGATACAGAGCCCTTATTTGAGTTTCTTGAGACATACAGAAAATTCTCGTTGGCTATCTATTTTACATATGGTAATGTAAGTTTCCATGTTACTCTTTCATACATCTCACCCTCTCCTCCCTTCTCCCCATGTCCATAAGTCTATTCTCTATGTCTGTTTCTCCACTGTTGACCTGTAAATAAATTCTTTGGTACCGTTTCTCTAGATTCTGTATATATGTGTTAGAATACAGTATTTATCTTTCTCTGTCTGATTCACTTCACTCTGTATAATAGGTTCTAGGTTCATCCACCTCATTAGAACTGACTCAAAGGCATTCCTTTTTATGGCTGAGTAATATTTCATTGTGGATAGGTACCACAACTTCTTTATCCATTCATCTGTTGATGGACATCTAGGTTGCTTCCACGTTCTAGCTATTGTAAATAGTGCTGCAGTGAACATTGGGATACATGTGTCTCTTTCAATTTTGGTTTCCTCAGGGTATATGCCTAGGAGTGGGATTTCTGGGTCATGTGGTGGTTTTATTCCTAGTTTTTTAAGGACTCTCCATACCATCTTCCATAGTGGCTGTATCAATTTACATTCCCACCAACAGTGTTAAGAGTGTCCCCTTTTCTTCACACAGTCTCCAGCATTGATTGATTGTAGACTTTTTAATGATGGTCATTTTGACTGGTGTGAGGTGATATTTCTTTGTAGTTTTGATTTGCATTTCTCTAATAATGAGCTATGTTGAGCATCTTTTCATATGTTTGTTAGCCATCTGTATGTCTTCTTTGGAGAAATGTCTGTTTAGGTCGTTTTCCCACTTTTTGATTGGGCTGTTTGTTTTTCTGGTACTGAGTTTTTTGAGCTGCTTGTATATTTTGGAAATTAATCCTTTGTCAGTTGTTTCATTTGCTATTATTTTCTCTCATTCTGAAGGTTGCCTTTTCACCTTACTTATAGTTTCCTTTGCTGTACAAAAACTTTTAAGTTTAATCAGGTCCCACTTGTTTACTTTTGTTTTATTTCCATTACTCTAGAAGGTGGGTCACAGAGGATCTTGCTTTGATTTATGTCATCAAGTGTTCTGCCTATGTTTTCCTCTAAGAGTTTTATAGTTTCTTGTCTTACATTTAGAGCTTTAATCCATTTTGAGTTTATCTTTGTGTATGGTGTTAGGAAATGTTCTAACTTCATTCTTTAACATGTAGCTGTCCAGTTTTCCCAGAACCATTTATTGAAGAGGCTGTCTTTGCCCCATTGTATATTCTTACCTCCTGTGTCAAAAATAAGGTACCCATAGCTGCATGGGTTTATTTAAGAGCCCAGATTTTAAGGGAAGTGTCCTGACTGTTGCTGCTGCTGCTAAGTCACTTCAGTCGTGTCTGACTCCGTGCGACCCCATAGACAGCAGCTCACCAGGCTCCCCCATCCCTGGGATTCTCCAGGCAAGAACACTGGAGTGGGTTGCCATTTCCTTCTCCAATGCATGAAAGTGAAAAGTGAAAATGAAGTCGCTCAGTCGTGTCTGACTCTTAGTGACCCCATGGACTGCAGCTTACCAGGCTCCTCCATCCATGGGATTTTCCAAGCAAGAGTACTGGAATGGGGTGCCATTGCCTTCTCCGAAGAGAAGCTGTTGAAGAAGTGAAGTTGCTCAGTTGTGTCCGACTCTTTGCGACCCCATGGACTGTAGCCTACCAGGCTCCCCCATCCCTGGGATTCTCCAGGCAAGAACACTGGAGTGGGTTGCCATTTCCTTCTCCAATGCATGAAAGTGAAAAGTGAAAGTGAAGTCACTCAGTCATGTCTGACTCTTACAACCCCATGGATTGCAGCCTACCAGGCTCCTTCATCCATGGGATTTTCCAGGCAAGAGTATTGGAATGGGGTGCCATTGCCTTCTCCAAAGAGAAGACGTTGAAGAAGTGGTCGCTCAGTCGTGTCTCTTGCGACTCTTTGCGACCCCATGGACTGTAGCCTACCAGGCTCCTCCGTCCCTGGGATTCTCCAGGCAGGAATACTGGAGTGGGTTGCCATTTCCTTCTCCAGGAGATCTTCCCAACCCAGGGATTGAACCTGGGTCTCCCGTATTGCAGGCAGATGCTTTACTATCTGAGCCACCAGGGAAGTCCAAGTTATTAATAATGGAATCACTGTATTAGTCAGCTAGTGCTATATAACAAAACACCACACACAGAACAACTTGAGACAGTGCACATTTGCAATCTCACAGTTCCCGTGGAGCAGGAGTCCAGGCCCTGGCCAGCTGCATTCCCCTGCCTGGGCTGCAGTTAAGGTGGCAGTGAGACTGTGTTTGGAGGGGGCGGGTCTCACCTGGAAGCCCAGCTACGGAGGGATCCTACTCTATTTGAAGCTCTCATGGTTGTTGGCAGAGTTTAGCTCCCTTACAGTTGCAGTACTGAGAGCCTCAGTTTCTCACTGGCCATCAACCAGAGGCCACCCTCAGGCCCCTGCCACATGGGCCACCCCAGCATGGCCACGTGCTTCATCAGAGACAACAAGAGAGACAGTGAGCCAGACGGGCATTACAACCCAACATAACTATTGTCCCACTCATTGGTGCAGCTCACACTTGGGAGGGAATGGCACCAGGGCGTGACCACCCGGAAGTGGGAATGCAGTGGCCACCTGAGAGCCGTCCAGCTTTTTTTCATTAAGTGGACATGAATCCCACCATTGAAATACTGGGTCACTCCATCACATGACAGGAACACAGATGGTGGCTATTTAAGGACATGAAGGCAATCAGTTATTCATCTCTAGAGAGGTCTTCCCAGATGGATCTTTCTGGGTGGCCCAGATGGTAAAGAATTCGCCTGCAGTGCAGGAGACCTGGGTTCAATCCCTGGGTTGGGAAGATCCTCTGGAGAGGGGAATGGACACCCACATGGTATTCTTGCCTGGAGAATTCCATGGACAGAGGAGCATGATGGACTATAGTCCACAGGGTTGAAAAGAGTCAGACACAGCTGAGCAATTAACACTTTCCCTACAGAGACATTGCTGATGCTTGCTCCTGCTCCCTCCTGAGAAGGCTCTCTGGACCAGGTTGTCCCCCTTAGTGCTGCTGGCACTGGGGCTGATCATCCTCCGTGGGGGGCATCCTGGGCGCTGTGGGGTGTGGAGCTGCCTCCCTGGTGTCACCCCCTCGATGCCAGAAGCCCCCCACCATCATCCCAGTGTCTCCTGGGGGCAGGACCCTCACGTGTGTGAAGGCTCCAGGGTACGCTCCTGGCACAGGAAGTTGACACCTTCCTCGACCCACCGGGTAGCATCCAGGGGTGCTGCCAACCTCACGACCCCACCAGCACCACCTCTGAGCCATGTCCTCTCTCACATATGCTGAAGTTTCTTGCGAGAGAGAGCAGGTGTTGTCTCAGTGGCTGTTCTCCACCATGCATGTTTTTGGAAAGCGCAGTCTTCAGCACACAGCTCCTGATCTGCAGCGGATGCTCGCTGGTTTCCTCCTCTTTGTCCACCCAGACCCTTTCCTTCCACACCCCGTCACAGCCAGGAAACATGAACTGTGTGGTTGTTTACTTCACATCCAACCTCAGTTAAGAGGACAGCAGAGCTCTCTCCATGCGCACCTGGCACTGTCGCCACACAGTTGCCAGCCGCCACTGGGCCACGCAACGTCTCTTGTTGAGAAGCATCTGGGTGAGCCATCGCCAACACACTCTGCAGTCCATCCGTTTACAGTGGACAGTTCTGGGCTTTCAGTCCACTCACAGGTCGACCAGCTGTCACCTCTTTCCAGTGCCAAAACATTCTCACCCCTGTAAAAGAAGTCCCATGTCCACTAGCAATCATCGCCCCTCTCCATTCCCCATTTTCTCTGTGGATTTGCTTGTTCTGGACGTTTCAAATACCAGTGACTCTGCTCCAGGCTCCCCCGCCACTGAGGGCCTTGAATCCCCCCTGCTCCAGGAAGGCCACCTGGGAAACAGATGAGTGGGGGAGGCCACTCCCTACACCTGCCAGGCTTTCAGGGTCCCCCCACTGCCCACCTCCGAGGGGTCTGTCTGAGCACCTAGCCCATGATGTCCCATGGGGACACTTGACCCTTTCAGCATTTTGCTGGAAAGTAGAGCTGGAGTCAGGTGGTCCCCGCCAAGCCTCCCAGCCCAGGCCCCCCAGCCCAAGTGACTGGAAACTTCTCCCTCTGGCCAAGTACTGGGCCCTAGTCCTGACCTCAGTGAGCAAGGCACCTGGTTGGCCATGAGTCAGGGAGGCGGCCTTAAGACGCCTGGCATGTGCTGGCCCCACCACCCTTCCACCACCATCTGGCCTGTTTCCTTACTTTGTGTGAGCCTGTCTCCCTGCTTGTTCCTCTGACTCTGCTCCGGGGCCCCCACAAGTTCTTGCAGGGACTCTGTCAAGTGAATGTGCTCTTCCTTCAGTCCAGGCCCCCAACACCAGTACAGGAGTGGCTTCAGTTTGTTACAGCAGCAACAGCCAGTCAGCCCTGAATGCTCAACCCTTAGGCCGAGGTTGTTGGTTTCTCGTGACTGCTGTGATGAATCACCAAAAGTTGGAGGTTTAAAACCACACGTTTGGGACTTCCCCGGTGGTCCAGTGATTAGGAATCAATGCTTCCACTGCAGGGGGCATGGGTTTGATTCCTGGTCAAGGAACTAAGATCTTCCAAAAGATGCAAGATACAGCCAAAAAAACCCACACACATTTGTCATCTCACAGTTCTGAAGGTCAGGAGTCCCACATGGGTTACACTGGGCTAAAATACAGGAATGGGTAGGGCTAGTCTCTCTGGAGGCTCTGGGGACCACTGGGTCCTGCCTTTTCCAGCTTCTAGAGACACCACTTCCCTGGCTTACGGCCCCTCCCTCCATCCTCACAGCCAGCAGCACAGCATGCTGGCCCCCTGGAAACAGACAGCCCACCCAAGTGGTACCTTCGTAAACCTCAAAGAATCCTGAACACGTGATTGGCTTCCTGCTGGCTGGGGCATCCCTGGAGAGTATGGACATTGAGACAGCCCACCAGAAGGGTCTCAGGGGGCTGGGTGCCAATGGCCCTCCCAGCTCCACAGACCAAAGCCAGCCCTCCAAGAACAGGGCCTGCTTGGAAGCAGCAAAGGTCCTTCCAGAACAGCTGGAGGCCGTGGCTCTTCTGGAACATGTCTGGCCGCACGTCTTGGAGGGCCGTGCTGCACCTGCAGGTCATCTGTTATGGGTTAGTGGTGGGGGGCAGGCAGCAACAAACTGTTTAGAGATTACTTAAAACTAGTGGTGTGCTTTATCATTTTTGCTTCATGTTGAACTAGTTTCAGATTCACAGAAAAGTTGCAGAAATGGCACCACGCTATCCCAGATGCCCTCCACCAAGTTCCCAATAAAACTAACATCTCACAAGGCCAGAGGACAAAGACCAAAGCAGGACACCTCAGGTTAGTGGTTTTCCGGGTGCTGGGGTGAGGGGTGATTGAGGGACAGGAAGAGGACCACCAGGGGTAAGCTGGGTCCACATCTCAAAGCCTGACATGGACCAGGGACCCTAACCAGCTCTTTGTCCCTCTCCTCCCCAGATCTCTGGGCCTAGCCACCCCTCTCTATTCTTTGGGACCAGCCATGGCAGAGGCCCGGGCCTTGGGCATCTCTAGGCCCCATAGGCCACCCCTGAGGCCACTCCAGGTGTGGGACACAGAGGGTGCAAGTGAATGTTTTTGTTTTTGTTTGGGGGGGGGTCACTTCTGGCTGCTCTCTGCACCCAGGATCTGCCAATGTCACTTCTTACTCCTGATTTGTCCTTCATTGACACGGACCACCAGACAGCAGACAGGAGGGCCTGTCCAGAGTGAGGGGACATTGCCCCCAGAGTCCACAGGAAACAGACCCACACCACCGACCCCCTTTGCTTTCCTCTGAAAGCAGGAACTGAGAAGGGGGTGGGGGGGGGGGGATAGTGTGGGGGCATGAGACCTGGGCACAAGGGGGCTAACCTCCCGGACCTACAGGTGGAGACGGGGTCCTTGTGAGCGATCTTTCCTGGCCCTCGAGGAATAGGGATGGGTGCAGGGACCCAGGGCTGGGGACAAATCTGGTTCCCCAGCTGCAGCAGGGTCTCGGCGAGGGCAGGGGTGCGAGGGATTCGCCCTAAACCCCTGGGGCGTAACTGATCCTCCGGGCGGGGTTGGAGGAGGAGCGCAGCATGCTGAGCAGGGGGCGCCTTCTGGGGAGCTGCGGGCTCCGGATGCACTGCCCCCCGCGCTCTTGCTATGCTCACCTGGAGAGCAGACCCCTAACCCCAAACCATGTCGTTCTCCCTGGACTCTGAGGCAAACCCGACGCAGTGAGATTCACGCGTTCCCTTTAAAGTGACCCTCCTAGCACAACCTAGACAACAGCAATTCCATTGGCCCGAGAGCAGGCCACGGCCACGCCCCTTGAGTGCAACCTCTGGAATTCTATTGGCCTAACGCCAGGGCCCCGCCTCCCACCCGGAGGGAGCTCCAGCTCTGTGCCAGGTTCGATGACGCAAACGCGTTGCCCCGGCAACCGGTCCCGCTGTGGGGCCTAGGGACCCGCGCCAGAGACAACGCGCAGGCGCGGCCTTCCAGGCCCCCGGGGCACCTAGACCTACAGTTCTCGTCGCCCCCTCTCCCGCCATCGCCCCAGGCCGACTGCCACTTCAGGGCAGCTAGCGAAGGGCGCCCCGGGAGGCCCCGCTATGGGAATGAGCAGGCGTCCGGGAAGGGCACGCCTGGCGGTGGTCACGGCGTGGGAACCGGCTGGGCGCTGCTGGCGTCCTGCTGCAGATTGCGGGGAGGGTTCAAAGGGGCCGGGTCACACGCCAGGCAGCAGATCGGCCCGAGCATTTAGCAGTACAAGCAAATCCAACACCGGGGGAGGACATTCCTGGAACCTGGCCCCTGCGCCAGCCCCAGGGTCATGCAGAACCCCCGCCTCCGGCCATAGAGGCTTCTGGGGCCTTTGGGAGGTCAGCAGACACTGGGCCCAGGTGTCCAGGTTACAAGGGCCACTGAAGACATTGCCCCTGTCCCCAGTCCCTGTTCCTGGCCAGGAAGCCAGATCGGTTGGCCTTCTCCAGGCCTGGCTGGACTTGCCTCATTTTGCTCGTCTGCTAAATGGGGACTCTGGGATGCTGCCGGAGTTAGTGCCTGTATGAGCCTCCGAGGGCCGCTGTAATAAAATACCACAGATTTAGGGGCTCAAAACTGACAAATTTATTTTCTGACAGTTCTGAAGGTCAGGGGTCTTCTGGTCTCATGGGGCTAAATCCAGGCATGGGCAGGGCCAGTCCCTCCAGAGACTCCAGGGGAGCACCAGCTCCTGCCTTTCCCATGCTCTGGAGGTGCCGCCTCCCTGGATCGTGGCCCCTCCCTCCATCCTCACAGCCAGCAGCACATCTTCATCTCTCTGCCTCTGACCCTCTCCCTCCTTCTTATAAGGACCCTGTGATGACACTGCCTGACCCCCTAATCCAGGATCATTCCCATCTTTTGGCCCTTGATCTCATTTGTAAAGTCCCTTCTGCCTCATACGTTTTCATATCCACAGGTTCCTGGGAAAGCCCCTCACCCTCCTTAAAACCAAGGGCTCCTGTAGGTGATGCCCAGATCACTACTGGGAGGCAGGGGAGCTGGGAGTGGGAGACCTGACTTCCCTGAGAGCCACCAGGGTGACCACTGCCTGAGACCCAGAGAGAAAGCGGGACGACAAGCCAAACGACCCATCTCAGTGGAAAGTATAGCCTTTGGCCATCTGTTAGGGCAGCACTGCTCAGCCCCCAACCCCACCCCCGCAGCCCCTTGGGAACTTTCAGTGCCTGACCCCTGAGAGGCCACACAACTGCCACAGCAGAGCAGGCTCCACAGCTGCAGAGACACCCACAGCCAGGCTGGCAAGCCAGCTAGTGACTCCTGGCCACACCCACCCCTGCTTTCCCTTTTCCCTGCCCTCTCCCCACCCCCACTGAGGACAGAGGGCCTGGCTCCCTCCCCAGGACTGCTGAGCCACTGGAATGGAGCGGGCTGTGAGTCAGCCAGAAGGAAGGGACACTTACAGCCACTTGCATCAGATGTTCCTGCCACCGGGCCTCATGTCCAGAGGCCCCAGCCCAGTGAAGGCCCAGTGATGACCCTAATCATGACCCTCACTTACCTGGGGATCTGATAAGACCAGGAATGATGGTTCCTGTCCCTGGAGGTCCAGACAGGTGAGAACATGCAGAGAAGGTATAGGCCAGACTGAGTGCCAGCCCGTGATGCCAACTCTACCTGCTCCTTAGAACCACAACCACCCCAGCCCCGAGTACTGATCTGACTGATTCCGATACCCTGATTCTGGCTTGGAAGCTGTGTCTGGAGCAGGCTTCTCCTGCCAGCCCTGTGCCCCCTCCAAGCCTCAGGCGCCTGAGCTGAGGAGGGAGGGACCCAGCGCTCCACACAAAGGCAGGGGCTTATGAGGGTACTGCAGTGGTCCCAGTACCCCCGTCCCCCACCAAGCACTGGCACCTACTGCTCTCTTGTGTGTATGTACCCTCTCCATCCACTTCTATCTGCGCACAGTCTGCCCCACACGGACGCAGGCTTAGTGCCTCTCTAAACGTGTACAGACACTTGCACACACTAGTCTGGTCACACTTGCACACACTCACACCCAAGAAGTTCTGCTTTTATTTTTTGGCCTCACTACGAGTGGCATGTGGGATCTTAGTTCCCTGACCAGGGATCAAACCAGTGCCGCACGCAGTGAGGCACTGGAAGCTCAGAGTCCTAACCACTGGACCACCAGGGAAGTCCGGGTACTTCTTTTCAGCACTGGAAGACAAAAGTCTTTACCATTACCCCTTGGTAGGATTGCCAGATAAAATAGAGAATACACATTTAAATTTGAATTTCAGACAAACAACGAATAATTATTTTGGATACACTAATGCATGGGATATACATGAGAATGATACTGAAAAGTTATTCGTTATATGAAACTCAACTTTAAAGTGGCATCCTGTATTTTTATTTGCTAAATCTGGGGGCTCTCCCTGCTGGGTCTGGAGGGCCTGAGCTGTCCTTGGGTCCCCTGGCTGCTGCTCTGGGAGGTGATCTCTGCATGACTGAGGCCCCAGGATCCCAGGGCCCAGCTACCCTGCCAGGCCTGGGAGGAGGTGGTCAGAGTGAATCCCACCAGCCAACCAGCCTGCCTCCTCAGGCCCACAGAGGGCAGGGGGAGCAGAGGCCCGGGGGTTCAGGACCTGCCTGTTGTCTCCTCTAGGCTTTGGGGGAGATGCCCACATACAACAGGGGCAGAGTCACCTTGTAGAATCTGCTTCTTAGAGAGCTGGTTTCCTGCACCTTTGGCTCTGAGTCCTGCCAAGCCTCATACGTGACTGAGGTGGAAGATGGAGGCCAGACCCCTCTCCTCTTGGCCACCTAGGATGCCACAAAGGAAGCTGGAATGGATCTGCAGTTGGGGAGGGGAGGGAAAAGCTGTGTAGCCCCGGAATTGCTCTAACTGATGCAGGAAACTTGTCCTCCTTGATCAGGCCAGTGCCTCCCGACTCCTGCTCCTTGAGGGCAATCCTGAGACCCCTTCCCCAGCTGTCTGCCTCCCTGCCATCCTTTGGGTGGGGGAGTGTCCTTGTTCCAGAGTCTGCCCGTCCTGCCCACAGCTCTGTGTCATCCTTCCCCCTGCTGGACCGGCCCCTGACTAAGCCTCACTGCCCCAACCCCGACAGTGCCCTAAAGCGGGGAAGGAGCCAGGGCCCAGGCTTTCTGCCTCACCTCCTTGGCAGGTGGGGTCTCCTAGAGGCAGGCAAGACTCCTTGGGTTCCAGGGTGAGGCGGCCAGGGTGGCCAGCTCCCCAGGTACATCCCAGCCCCTGGGCACCCAGCACCTCTGGGAACTTGGCCTGTAAACAGGGCTGTCCTCAAGGAAGATGGCAGCAATAGGTTGTCCAGAGCTGGCCGCCAGTCTGTGACAGGACAGGACTGAGGCCTCTGTGCCAGGAGCTCAGGCTCAGAGGTCCCTCCCCCTCCCCCATTCCCATTGCCAGCACCTGCCCCCCAGTGCAGACTGAGCTGGGGCTGGGCCTGGCTGTCTCACCCTGGCCAGCACAACCCAGGCCCCCACAACGGCCAGCACCCAGGCCAATTCTGCTCAGTCCTGGGGACTCAAGTGTCCCGTTCCAGGGGACCTGCAGTGGTTGTTTGCATGTACCTGTATTTACCCATGGACACACACACACATGCAAGAACTCATGTTTCCAGCACACACATGCATGGCTCCTACCCTTGTTGAAGAGCCCATGTGTGCACCAGAACCCCTCCCAGCACCCAACGAAGTGCTCCCTCCTCAAGCACAGGATGGGGTGTGCAGGATTCAGGGCACCCAGAGGGCATAAGCAGTGTGTGTGTGTGTGTGTGTGTGGGGGGGGGGGTGATCCTGCTCTCCAGGAGATGCTGGGAGGTGTCTGGTTGTCACGACTGGTAGGGGCTGAGGCTCCTGGCATTGAATGGGTAGGAGCCAGGGAGGCTGTTCAGCTGGGTTGAGGAGAGGAGACCTCGGTGGAAGGATCTTAAAGGTGGGGGCTATCTTCCCATCTCTGTTTCCTGTTTCCCCACCTGCGGTACTGGGCTCACCAAGGGACCACCTGTCCAGACTGTGAGAGTATGAGAGCTCCTCTGAGCAGTGCCCAGTGCTGGACCTGGCTTCCGGTTTAGGGAAAAAATTATGCCCCCCCACTCCCTAGCCAGACTCCCAAATCATGCTGCACAGGACTGGAGCTCCACTGGACCTAGGAAGATAGCCCTGAGGCAAGGCCTCAGTTCATTTCTATTCCCTGAGGTCAGAGGCATGCGTGTTCTTTGTTGCGTCACGTGGAATCTTGTTCCCTGACAGGGATCAAACCCAGGTCCCCTGCATTGGGAGCACAGTCTTAGCCACCAGACTAGCAGGGAAGTCTCCAGGTGTGATCAAATTAAAATGAGGTGGTACTAGATTCAGTTCAGTTCAGTTCAGTCACTCAGTCATGTCCGACTCTTTGCGACCCCATGAATTGCAGCATGCCAGGTCTTCCTGTCCATCACCAACTCCTGGAGTTCACTCAGACTCACGTCCATCGAGTCAGTGATGCCATCCAGCCATCTCATCCTCTGTTGTCCCCTTCTTCTCCTGCCCCCTATCCCTCCCAGCATCAGAGTCTTTTCCAATAAGTCAACTCTTCACATGAGGTGGCCAAAGTACTGGAGTTTCAGCTTTAGCATCATTCCCTCCAAAGAAATCCCAGGGCTGATCTCCTTCAGAATGGACTGGTTGGATCTCCTTGCAGTCCAAGGGACTCTCAAGAGTCTTCTCCAACACCACAGTTCAAAAGCATCAATTCTTCGGCGCTCAGCTTTCTTCACAGTCCAACTCTCACATCCATACATGACCACAGGAAAAACCATAGCCTTGACTAGACGGACCTTTGTTGGCAAAGTAATGTCTCTGCTTTTGAATATGCTATCTAGGTTGGTCATAACTTTCCTTCCAAGGAGGAAGTGTCTTTTAATTTCATGGCTGCAGTCACCATCTGCAGTGATTTTGGAGCCCAGAAAAATAAAGTCTGACAGTTTCCACTGTTTCCCCATCTATTTCCCATGAAGTGATGGGACCAGATGCCATGATCTTTGTTTTCTGAATGTTGAGCTTTAAGCCAACTTTTTCACTCTCCACTTTCACTTTCATCACGAGGCTTTTGAGTTCCTCTTCACTTTCTGCCATAAGGGTGGTGTCATCTGCATATCTGAGGTTATTGATATTTCTCCCGGCAATCTTGACTCCAGCTTGTGTTTCTTCCAGTCCAGCATTTCTCATGATGTACTCTGCATAGAAGTTAAATAAGCAGGGTGACAATATATAGCCTTGATGTACTCCTTTTCCTATTTGGAACCAGTCTGTTGTTCCATGTCCAATTCTAACTGTTGCTTCCTGACCTGCATATAGGTTTCTCAAGAGGCAGGTCAGGTGGTCTGGTATTCCCATCTCTTGCAGAATTTTCCACAGTTTATTGTGATCCACACAATCAAAGGTTTTGGCATAGTCAATAAAACAGAAATAGATGTTTTTCTGGAACTCTCTTGCTTTTTCCATGATCCAGCGGATGTTGGCAATTTGATCTCTGGTTCCTCTGCCTTTTCTAAAACCAGCTTGAACATCAGGAAGTTCACAGTTCACGTATTGCTGAAGCCTGGCTTGGAGAATTAGGGTACTAGATTAGGGTGGCCTTAATGCAATGACTGGTGTCCTTAGCAGAGAGAGGAAACACAGGGAGGCAGAAAAGATGGTCACATGAAGACAGGCGGAGATTGGGTGATGTGGCTACCAGCCAGGGAGTACTGGGGATTGCCAACAACTACCAGAAGGTGGAAGAAGTAGAAAGGATCCTCTCATGGGGCCTTCGGAGAGGGTATGGCCTTGATGATCACATCTGGATTTCAGACTTCTGGGCTCCAGAAGCAGCCTCTGGAAGCTCGCATCTTACCCAGCCCCTCTATGTGTGCACATAGACATGCACGTATGCTTCAGTGGACAGGCTGAGGCCTGGAGGAGAGGGAGGACAGTCTACTCTGCAGACGTGAGACACTAAGCGTCCAGATACGGGCTCTGAGGATCATCCGCGGCAGGGCTGCGGGGATGGAGAGCTGGCTCATTCTCTCAGAGCCTGGGTCAAGGGCTCCAGCCAAAATGGGGCTGTGTTTTGCCTCCTGTCCTGGTCACCGCTACCCCTTGGGCTTTTTCTCCATCAGTCAAGGGAAACGTTCCTTTCTGCAGGACTGAGGGACGGTTCTTCACAGATCTGTCGCCAACCGCTACTGCGTCCCCTTTCCCAGTCAACAATTGGATGAACTCTTGGGGAGCAACCTGGGGAAGCAGCTGGGCCTATGAGCCTATTGGGGTGCACCTGCACGACAGCTGGTGCGCCTGCACGACAGCTGGGGCCAGGATCCGGGAGCTGAAAAAGAGAGCCACGGCAGATCCTAGAGCCGAGATATCCAAGTGGGAGCTATAGCAGGTTCTAGAGCAGGCGTGTTGCCCATAGAAGTCAGTGCATCCTAGGCCCTGACCGGTAGACTAGGGCTGTTGCCAGAGGGCAGGGCTGGGCTCCAGCTCAGAATCGGGGTCCCGCGGGTCTCCCCGAGCCTCCAGCAGACCTGTCCGAGCAAGCCAAGATCCTTCCCCGGTCCCGCGCCCGGAGCCCCGCGCCACGCACGGCGCAGGCGCGCAGACACTCCCCGTAGCCGGAGGGGCCTTCCAGCCCCGCCCCTGCCGTGTGCGCATGGGCGGAGCCCAGAGGGGTGGGGTCTGCGTCGGGGCGGGGCCGAGCCTGGCCTATAAAGGCGGAGGCGACGCGACGCGCCCGGCTCCTCTCGGCGGTGGCGGCCCAAGCCGAGGAGTCCGCGGTGGTGGCAGCGGCGGTGGCGGCGCTGTTCCCCGCGCGGTCCGCGCAGCGGGGTCCGGGCTGCGCGTCTCGGGCGGCGGCACTGCGGCCCCGACCCGAGCCCGACCCCGGTGAGTGTGGCCCTGCGACTCCGGCCCGGCCCGGCCTCGGCCCGGGCGCGGGGATCGGGCCCCACGGAGCCTCGCCGCCCTGGCCCGGGCTCCTGGCGCAGCCGGCCGCGGCCACTCAACGCCCTCCTTTGTCTGCTCCCGCCTTCAGGGTCCCCTCCCCTGCCGCCCCTCTCCCACGGGCCGCCCCCCCGGGCCCCGCGTCCCCTCCCCCGCTGGCGGGGCCCGGACAGAAGATGGTGCAGAAGAAAACAGCCGAACTTCAGGGCTTCCACCGTTCCTTCAAGGTGAGGGTCAGGTCGGTTTGGGGGCGCCCAGGGCTGGACCACTGGAAAGGCCGGTGGTGGGACTTGGAGCCCGCCCCCAGGTCCCACGGCTCATGCCAACCTCACCCTTTGCCTGGGGCTGCCCCAAGCCTGGTATGCATTGGGGGGGAGGTGATCTTGGGCCACAGTCCTGTCTCAAGCACCCTGGGACCTGTGGGGTCTTTCTTCCAGGAGCTCCCCAGTCTGTGGGGCCCCTACCCATGTGTACCCCTGAAGACCCCAGCCAGGCATGTGCTGGTATGGGGAGGGATTCAGTATGCCACGGTCAGTTTCTAGTGCCCTGGGCCCTCTGGGGTCTTTACTCCAAGAACCCCAGGCAGAACTGGGGGCCCCTGCCCATGAGGGCCCCTGGCTGTGTGTCCCCTGCAGACCCCAACTGAGTGTGCACTGCTGGGGCAGTCAGCAGGCACAGTCCTGTCCCCAGCGTCATGGGAGGGCTTGGGAGGGTCTGCTGGGTCCTTCCTCCAGGAGCCCCAGACTGGGCTGCAGTCCCTGGGACACCCTCCTGGGTGGTCTACAGAATGGGGCAGTGGATTGAATACCTTCCCAGCTCTGCAC
Source organism: Bubalus bubalis (assembly GCF_019923935.1). Taxonomy (NCBI): domain Eukaryota; kingdom Metazoa; phylum Chordata; class Mammalia; order Artiodactyla; family Bovidae; genus Bubalus; species Bubalus bubalis. Next base: position 89,735,190 of record NC_059165.1, on the reverse strand, counting down.
CTCCCGGACACCCCAGGCCCAAGTGCTATTTCCTGTCAGAGCAGGAAGTTTCTGTGGCAGCCCCATGGCTGTGGCAGCCGAGTTCTGGTCTCAGGTGAGCGAGTCTGGGGGGGCGGGCAGGTGTTAGGCAGGGGCCCCACAGAGCCTGGCCCTGGGGAGGCAGTGATGTCAATGGCCACCCCACCCCGCTGGCCGGCTTATGTAATGGCTTCCCTGGGCCTTCTTGGGCAAGGACCTGTTGCCCTGTAGAGAAGGCAGGACCTGGGTGTGTGTGTGTGTCTGTGTGTGTGTCTGTGTATGTGCATGCTTGAGCTCCAGTGCCTACAGGTGAACTGCAACCAGGGTAGGAGGAGCAAGCTGAGACTAGGTTAAAATTCCCAGCCCATCCAGGCAGCGTCCCAGGCCAGCGCCCCACCCCTGCCCACATGCCTGTCATCCTGGCTTTCCCCTGCCTCCCAGGGCAGCTCCAGCCTTGGCACGTCCAAGTGTTTGGGGCTGGGCGGGAGCAGGGTGGACGAGAGACGTCCCTGGTAGTGGTCTGTCCCCTCTGGGGGCTGGGCGGGAGCCAAGATGGGGTCAGCGTGTGGGGCCAGCATGGTGGCCAAAGCACACTTGAACTTTCTGGATGGTTCCACCCACCTCCTGCCAAGGCCTGCTGACTGGAGGCCTGCAGCCAGCCCTGGGCCTGGTCTGGCTACACTGCCTGGTAGCACGGACTGGCCTCTGGAGGCCACACGACAGCCCTACACCGAGGTGGGACTGTGGAAGCCCTGAGGGAGTTGGAGGGACCCTGGGCAGGGAGTCCTGGCTCTGAGGTGGCCCTCTTGGTGGCCAAGGCTGGCCACTCTCAGCGTCTCCTCCAGCTGCACCCAGCTGCTCCCCTGGTCTGCCAAATGTCTCTGATGTGTTTTCCCCCTTTTAAGATGGGAAAGTAGAGGCTTGGAAGGCGTGGGCCTTCCCCCCACCCCACCCTGCAGGCCCTCTGCACATGGTGACAAGGACACAGGAGCAGGCCTTCTGTCCCTTAATCTTGGTGGCTTGGCCATCTCTTCTCTCCAGGGTCCAGCTCTTTGCACTGGAGGCTAGGATGGGGCAGGGGGTTGGTCAGGACCCAGAGGCTCTCTCAGGTCCTTGTACCCTTCTGTGGTTCTACAGTTCCCCTCAGGTGCTCAGATCAGTAGTCTGGGGTCAGGTAGCTGGTGAGGAGCCGCTGGCCCCAAGCCTCACGTCCACTCCTGATCACCCCCACGGTGCCACCCCTCCTCTCCTCCCCGGTGGAGGTGGTCACCCAGTGCCAACTTACCGGAGCACTGATTGCCAGTGCTGGCGCAGCTGTGTCCCTGACCCCATGGGTGCCAGAGCACTGGGCGGGCAGGGCAGGGGCTGGTGGCTGAGCCTGCGCACACTGGCTGCAGTGCTGCCTCCCTCCCTCGCCCCCGCCCGCTGGGCTTCCTAGCAACTATCTGCAGGCGGGTGGGGAGTCCAGGCGGGCCCACGCCTGTTTTTCAGCCGCTCCCTCTGACCTCTGCCTGCCCCTCTGCTGCCGGACTGGCTTCCGGGCCTCCTGTCTGAAGGAATCTGGCCTGGCCTCTTCTGCCGGTGGACCCCTGGGTGTTCCTGGAGGGTCTCCTGGCATTTCTTCTCTGTCAGATGGCCCTCCTGCCAAAGCCCTGGGTCCAGTTGTTCCAAGGCCCAGAGAGGGGCAGCAACTTGACCCAAGTCATCCAGCGTCAGGGCTGGCACCACGGCTGTGTGTGCAGGCCCCCCACACCCACCTGAAGCCCTGGCCACCTGGTCCTCCCTGAATCGTGGAGCTCAGGAGAGCAAGCTCCTAGAGGAGCTGGTGGGCCTCAGCATCCCAACCCTCATGCCTTGCCATGGCTGCCAGTCGTCATGCTCAACCTGCTCTGCAGGAACATATTTATCCCAGTTGTCTTTTGTTGGGAGGAACCCCAGCCGCCTTTGTTACTGGGTTAGGGTCCCTTGCAGAGGACCTGGAGGCTGTCAGGGGTGACCTTGAGCTGGCCCCTGCTTGCTACATGGGTTGTTTCCTTAGCTGGACACCAGGGCCTGTGAGGGGTTCCCTCCTGTGGGCTGTGGCCAGGGCAGGGCTGGGCAGGGAGCAGCCAGTGCTCATGTGGGAGACCGTAGGCACCTCTCCCTTGTGCCCCTGCATGGGTCATGGTGGTGAGGATCTGAAAGCAGACGAGGAGTGGGGACAGAGCAGGAAAGGAGGCTCAGAGCTGGGGGATGGGGGTACATCACAGGCAGTGTGGTGGCAAGAAGGTGCAGCGGGGACGAGAGGACAGGTGAGGCAAAGGGGACCGTGCTGCTCCATTTCACAGAGGGGAAAACTGAGGCCAGGAGGCCATGGGAAAGCAGGCAAGGCCACCTGGCTGGGAGCCCCACCCAGGGAAGCCAGTGATGCAGTCCCTCCCAGTGGCTGCCCCACGCCTTTGATCCCTGTGCTAGGTAGTGGTGCTGGCCCCATCCTGCAGGTGAACAGACCAAGGCTCATGACACAGCCTGCGCCCCACGGTAACTCAGGCCTGGCCTGGGAAGCGACACTCCCTCCCTCCCTGCAACTGGCCTCTTCCTGTACCACATCCCCTCAGCATAGGCCCTGACGGCTGCAGGTGGGGGGTGAAGGCTCAATTTTCTGGTGGCCCGGCACAGCCAGGCTTTGTGCCCCTCAGTGTGTGGACAGGGAGAGGGCCTGAGCTCTGTCCTTTCCTCTCCTACAGGGGCAGAATCCTTTTGAGCTGGCCTTCACCCTAGACCAGGCCCGCCACGGGGAGCCTGACTTCAGCCCAGAGTGCCCAACCCGCCCTGGTGAGGGGCTGAGGGGAGGGCACATCTCTGGTGGTGGAGCAGGGGGGCTGGGCCGCCTCCCGAGCTGGGTGGGCCTCACCTCCGGCCCTCCTGGCACAGATATGCCCACGAGCCAGCCCATCGACATCCCTGACGCCAAGAAGAGAGGCAAAAAGAAGAAGAGATGCCGGGCCACCGACAGCTTTTCTGGCAAGTTTGAAGGTGAGTGGAGCGGGCTGGGGTCGGGGCTTTGGGAAGATGGGCTGGCCCAGGGAGGCTCTCACCCCCACCGCCGGGTCCACAGATGTCTACCAGCTGCAGGAGGACGTGCTTGGGGAGGGTGCCCATGCCCGTGTGCAGACCTGCATCAACCTCATCACCAACCAGGAGTATGCTGTCAAGGTGAGCCAGCCCACGGCACCGGAGCGCGCCCCTTGCCTCTCCCCAGCAGCGCCGGGGTCTGGCACCACCAGAGGTGGCAGAAGGAAGGGAGCTGGCATCTGAGCTGCCGGACTGACAGCCGGGGAAAACCAGTGTCTAAAAATGGCCCCAAGGCTGGTGACTCAGGCCACCCCTGGGAATCTAGGTCAGCCCAGGCTGAGCCCCCAAGTCCAGGTGAGAAGTGACCAGGGGTGGCACGCCGGCACAGGTGGCCAAGGAACTGCTGCCAGAGGGGTCGCTGAGAGCTGGGGGTTCAGTCAGAGCCAGTGCTCACCTGCTGGGTCATTCGGGCCAGGCTCCTGTTCCAGGGTTAAGGAATGCTTCTGGGCATTGATACAGAGATCAAAACCCTGTACTCTGAGTATGGGGAGCTGGGCACCTGGGAAGACCAGGGCAGGCCTGTGAGAGCCTCCTGCCTGCCCTGTGCTGCCCTGACCCAGGGTGTGGCCACGCAGCCTGTGTGCCTGGCCAGGCATCAGACCCCACCTTCTGAGAAGCCTTCCAGGCTTCCCTCGTGACCCTCTGCATCTGGGCTGGGTGAGGTCATGGGAGGCTGGTTGCCCAGGAAGGAGGGCCAGGTACTCCAAGGCAAGCGGAACTGGCTAGAAACCTCAGGCCTTGGTGGAAGCCTGGTGACCTGGGTGGCTGTAGTCCCCGCCCCTTGGGAGTGCCTGGGTGGGGTGGATGATGGTGCCACAGGACTGGACACCTAGCATCAAGCACTCTCTGCATAGTTGGAGGGCTCCTGAACCCTCCCTTCTATGGGCCTTGCTGGGCAGGCTGGCTCCTGTCACTCTGACGGACAGGGAGACCAAGGCAGGGAGTGGTTAGGCTAGGCATCTGGGTGGGAACCCCAGAAGGCCACATCCCTCCTGAGAGGGCCTGCTGTCTCCTTCATGGAGTGGGGGCCCTAGCCACATTCCTAGGAGATGGGATGAGGTTCAGTTAACTCTAGAAGGGCACGACTGGTGGCACTGTGTCAAGGAGCCCCTAGAATCTGTGGGGCAGGTGTATCTGTCACTCAACAGGTGGGATAGCACTTTGGGTGGTGCCCCAGGCCCAGTGGCCAGTGGACATGGTGCCAGCTTGTTGCTGGAGCCTGGCCAGCAGAACACACCATAGGCATTCCCTTAGGCTGCTGCTGGGCCGGAGCCCTGAGCATGCTGGTGACCCAGCCTGCCCACCCACCCAGTGAGAGGGAGCCCAAGGTCCAGCCTAGGAAGAGGGTCCCAGCAGGTGCTGGGGGTGTCCCCCCAGATTAGCGTAGGACTGGGAGACAAGATGTGGTGATGTGGTGCCTGGGCAAGGAGGAGAGCTTGGTGGGAGCTAGGTGCCCCAGGCACCTCTGCTGCCCTGAGTTGGGTATGAGTCACCACAGTGGCCCCCAGTGCTCCGGGCAGTGGGTGGGGGGCACCTCGTCTAAAGAACCTGCTGCCCTGAAGGGGTAAGTTGCAGGGGCTCCAGGTCCAAATCGGCCTGCTCCAATAGGAGAGCTCCAGCTCCTCTCTGCCTCTCCTGCCATGTTACCCCTCCTGGGAAGCCTCTGGGGACATGCTGCCCCATTTGTGCTGACACCACAGTTTGACTTCCGGTAAATTCTGGGCCCCCATAGGAGAGCTCTGCTTTCCAGAGCTTAAAAGTCTAAGCTCTGATGAGTTTCAGGCGTGACCCAGGGGAAGTTTCTGGTGGGCTGTGGAGGATCCAGCTGGCCCAGTTGTGTTTCTGTATGTGTGTTTGTCCTTACCATCCCATACCCCCCACCCCTGGCCGTTTCAGATCATTGAGAAGCAGCCAGGCCACATTCGGAGCAGGGTTTTCAGGGAAGTGGAGATGCTGTATCAGTGCCAGGGACACAGGTAACGTGACCTAGCCTCGTCACAGCACTGGGCCCCTAGCCACCTTTCAGTAGATGAATGGGCCCGAGAGCCTCCTCATCACCCACAGTGGCCACTTAGTGAGCACCCACTGTGAGCCAGGCCCTGTGTTGTGGGTGGGCCCAGTGGTGGGCAAGCCAGACAGTCCGAGGTGGGCAAGGTGGAAGCAGGCCTGTGGCCCTAGGCCCATGCCTCCTACTGGCAGGTGGAGGTGGAGGAGGTGCACCCTTCCTGGGCAGGGCTGTGGCTGCGGCTGCATGTGGGCCTGAGGAAGCCTCAACCCTTCCCCTGCCCCTCTGCCCTGCACCCCAGGAATGTCCTCGAGCTGATTGAGTTCTTCGAGGAGGAGGACCGTTTCTACCTGGTGTTTGAGAAGATGCGGGGTGGTACGTGCGGCCTGGCGCAATTTTTGTCTGGATCCCGATGGGCCTAGGGGCTCAGGGCCACCAGGGAGAAACTACCAGGGGGCCTGCCCATCAGAGGGACCTTAGGGGTCCAGGGTGGTGGCCCCAGCTCAGGTTGGAGGACTTTGGACTCAAAGAGGCCAGAGTGGGGGCTTCCCTGCCAGGGTGGGGTGGGTGCTGGACGTTGGGCAGTGGAGGTGACACCTGTGTATTCTGGCCCAGGCTCCATTCTCAGCCACATACACAAGCGGCGGCACTTTAATGAGCTGGAGGCCAGCGTGGTGGTGCAGGACGTAGCCAGTGCCCTGGACTTCCTGCACAACAAAGGTGGGTGGCCGGGCCGCCTGCCCCAGGGGTCCACCCGTGCACCCAGTCCATCTGCCCAGGACTCCTGAAAAACGTGCCCACCCACCCTTGACCAGCGCTGGTGGTTCTTGGTTCTCCCGGCAGGCATCGCCCACAGGGACCTAAAGCCGGAAAACATCCTCTGTGAGCACCCCAACCAGGTGAGGGGCACAGAAGGGGGCGGCCTTCCTTTCGGACCAGGCCCCCAGGACCCAGCCCTCACAGCCCGTTCCAACCCCGCCCAGGTGTCCCCCGTGAAGATCTGCGACTTTGACCTGGGCAGTGGCATCAAACTCAACGGGGACTGCTCCCCCATCTCCACCCCAGAGCTGCTCACCCCGGTGAGGGCCTGCGAGGAGGGGCAGTGCTGGCAGGGGCGGAGGGGGCGGGAATGGTCCCGAATCCGGTCCCAGACCGCAGTTGCATAACCTCAAGGTGCGGATCCTGCTTGACTGCTGAGGCCTCAAAGTTTGAGCTTCCGCTTAGCAACAGCCGCTGATTGGCTGGGCAGGGCCGCAGCCGCGGGCTCCATGGGCCTGGGCGTGCTCCCGGCACCTGTTGATTGGGTGGGGGTGAGGGTTAGGGGTGGGGCCGGCTCCCTCGGTGGCTTCTGATTGGCCGGCAGGGCGAAGGCGGGGCTGTTTTATTTAGTAGCCTCTGATTGGTCGGGCATGGGCTTCAGGAAGTCCAGGTCGGTGAGCCCCCTCCCGCCTCCGCGGGCCATAACGCCCTGCCCCCACCTGCAGTGCGGCTCCGCGGAGTACATGGCCCCGGAGGTAGTGGAGGCCTTCAGCGAGGAGGCCAGTATCTACGACAAGCGCTGCGACCTCTGGAGCCTGGGCGTCATCCTCTACATCCTACTAAGCGGCTATCCGCCCTTCGTGGGCCACTGCGGCAGCGACTGCGGCTGGGACCGCGGGGAGGCCTGCCCCGCCTGCCAGGTGCGAGTGGCGGCCTGCTGTGCACCCCTCCCCCAGCACTCCGCCAGGCCTGCCTCGGCCTGCGCACACACACTCACACACGGGCTGCGCACCTTCACCGCGGCCTGCCTGGTGCACCCCAAGGCCTGGTCTATGTACACACTTAACCCCCACCCTAGGGACCGGCTCGTGCTGCCCTGTGTGCACACAAACCCACATCCAACCGCAGGTCCTGTCTCCTGTACCTCTGAGCACCCCTTAGGGCTTGGCCTCCAACCACTGGCCACAGTAGCAGGCCACTGCCTCTGCATTTCCAGAGGCTCTTTGGGAGCCTGAGGGTAGGAAGTTGAGGTAAAGCAAGGCCTATGGTTTGGGGTGGTCAGGTTCTAGCCTTCTACAGACCACCTGAGGCTCAGGTGTCATGGCCTGATTTCCCCTTGATTCAGCTCACTCCAGCAGAGCCCAAGTGCCTCCTGGAAGCCACTCTCTGGCCCAGCTTCCCAGTACCCCAGCTTTGCTAGCTGAGCTCAGAACACTTTCCCTAACCCTAAGCCCAGGCCCAGGTCACATGGATGTGGTGGAGGAGGGGTGCTCCTCCAGGTCCCGGCTTGCCCACCCAGGCGTTGGGGACATGGCCTCAGCCCTTGCTAGCTGCAGCTGACCCCTATCCCCGTGTCCTCTCCAGAACATGCTGTTTGAGAGCATCCAGGAGGGCAAGTATGAGTTTCCAGAGAAGGACTGGGCCCACATCTCCTTTGCTGCCAAAGACCTCATCTCCAAGCTCCTCGTCCGCGATGCCAAGCAGAGGCTGAGCGCTGCCCAAGTCCTGCAGCACCCTTGGGTGCAGGGGGTGAGTGGGAGCCCCAGGAAGCGTGGGAGTCCTCAGACCTCCATCAAGCCTCTGCCGATGGGCCTGGGTTACTCAGAGCAAGGGTCGAAGAGCCCCAGAGTGAGCTAGGGCACAGTAGGGAAACCCCCACTGCCTGCTGGCCAAGTTCAATCTGTACTGCAGGCGCTCCTCATTGCCAAGCTCTGTGTCCAGGAGGTGCTGGGGCCTCCTCTTTTCTCGAACAGCGTCAAGCTGAGGTCAGCCAGGTGGCACTTGGGCAGCAAGCCAAGGTAGACTCATGGCCTGCCAACGGCAGTTCCAGGCTCTCTACCCACCAGTCTGGGAAAAGCGCGATGTGTCTGTCTTCTGCCCAGTGGTCGTCCAAGGGGGTAGGTGCTTAGGCCAAAGGTCGGCACCGTGGGGAGCAAAGACTCAAGGTGGAGGGGGCTTCCACCCTCTTCCAGGAGCTGGGAACCACCTGGAAGGGGCAAGTGTGCTGAGAGGCAGGCCCCGCCCCCAACTTGGCAGGTCACCTGCAGGTGCGCACCCCTGTGCTCTGGTGTTCTTGGAGTCAGCCGGGCGGCACGTGGGCGGGTGGGCTCTCCTCTCCAACCTCGCCTCTCCTGTCTCCTTGCAGTGCGCCCCGGAGAACACCCTGCCCACGCCCATGGTCCTGCAGAGGTGAGGCCCCAAGTGGGGAGCCCTAAGTCCAGGAGGGGCGCTAAATGTTAAGATGAAAAAAACCCTTTCAGTCCTGGAGCAGGGAAGCTGTCCAAGCTCTTGGGTGTCCTTATATCAGGTGCAGAGTTTGTGACTCCAGGGGGGCTCCAACCTACTGCAGCCCCAGCCCCACACCCACCCATCGGAGACTGGGACCTCTTAGGGCCTGTGGCCCTTCCTCTGGAGTACTGCACTGGCCCCGGGCTGGCGGGGAGTGGGGGGAGGCGAGGCTACTTCTCCCTCCTTGGTGACCCGCAACCCCGCCCGGTCCCCAGGAACAGCTGTGCCAAAGACCTCACTTCCTTCGCGGCCGAGGCCATTGCCATGAACCGGCAGCTGGCCCAGCGCGAGGAAGACGCCGCGGAGGAGGAGGCGGAGCAGGGCCAGCCCGTGGTCATCCGAGCTACCTCACGCTGCTTGCAGCTGTCCCCGCCCTCCCAGTCCAAGCTGGCCCAGCGGCGGCAGCGCGCCAGCCTGTCCGCGGCCCCCGTGGTCCTGGTGGGAGACCACGCGTGACGCCTTCCTTCCCTCTGTACATAGGCCTTCCCCACCTGTCAGATCTAAAAAGATTTTTTAAGCTATTGCCCGCCCGCCGTGACCAGCGGGCTCCCCTCCCCCCCCTCCCCTCCTTCCCCCTCCCGGCTGGATTCCGAGGCGCTCTGCTCAGCTCGGGGGTCTTTTTATATAAGGTTTTTGCTGTTGGTTTTTTTTTTTTTCTTTTTCTCTCCCCCCAACCCCCACCTTCCAATGGTGTTAAAAGCAAAGCAGGCTCCGGGGGGAGGAGAGCGGAGGGCGCGCGGCCGGGTGGGCCCTCCTGCCGCCCCGCCCGGGACGCCTCGGCCACTGTGAAGGCCCCTCCCTCCGCCCGCGGGACTCAGGAGAGGAGGGCGTGGCGTCTCCTGGGCCGGGCGGGGCCCCGCCGCCCTCTCTGGCCCTCGCGGTGTTTTCAGGGACCGGTCCACCCCCACCTCCCCTGGATGAGACGGTAGCTCCTTCCCTCCCCATAGACACCCTGGTGGGCGGCGGGGCCGGGGGTTTCTCAGGTCTCCGCGGTCGCGGGAGCGGAGCCTGGGGCGGGGAGGGCGGAGTGACGCCCACTGGACACCCCACCCCCTCCCGCCGACTGACAATCGGGGCTCCCTCGAACCTTGACCTTAAGCTGCAGCTGATGGGCCCTCCTCTGGCCCCTCCACTGGGGACTGCCCACCCGGGAGGAGGGCGCCAGGGCAATCGGGAGGGGCTGGACAGGCGCCCGTCAGCCGACGTGGGGGTCCCGCGGACCCCAGACCCGGGCACCCGAGTGCCCCTTCTCAGGGCTCAGTCTGACCACGGCCACGTCCTGCCCGGCCGCCCCTCGGGTCCGGCGTGGATTCCCCGTCAGCCCCCCTCCTCCGCCCCGGGCGGCGTCTCTGCCCCGCCCACCTTCAGGAAAAGGCCGCAGCTGCTGCCCCGTCCGCCCGCGCCCGAGTCAGACGTTGTCGCGTGACCCGCCGGTCTGGGGAGTCTGGGCCCTCCCCGATCTGACGCCTGGGCCCTCGGGTGGGAGACACTATGCAATACACAGGCTTCCTTTTCTACGTGCACACGGGCTTCTGCCGGGGCGGGGGCGGGGGGTGGGGGGCGGTGGTGGAGGGCGTGGGCAGGGAGTCCCCAGGGTCCCGGCCGGCTTCTGCGGGTACCCCGATCCGGCTTCTAGTCGTTCGTTCTGTTTCGTTAGTTTTCTAAAACAAAAGTTGACTTCCCTTCCCTGTTCTTGAAGAATACTTGAATGTGGGGGGAGGGGTTCGAGGCGTGGGAAGCTCGGGCGCCGTCTCTGCGGTCCCCCCACGTCTGGATATTGTCACAGTCCTAGGTGGCTGGTGGGGGCCGCCGCCCCTCCCCGCCCGCCGGATCTGTGGACTGGCCTTTCCAAAGACTCCGGGGGTGGGGAGGCCACCCCCCCACCATCATTTCTCTCCCATTTGTGATTCCACGTTTTGCAGCCGAAAATTCTGCCTTTTTGTAAAAAAAACAAAAAACAAAAAAACAAACGGACTCTCGCCCGCTGCGAGGCGCCATGGCCATTTTACTCGGGAAAACTGAGCTGTGAGCCGCTTTTTTTTTTTTTTTTTTTTTTAAATCCAAAGGTGGGACATCCACTTCCTCCCCGCTGTCTCGAACAGTGCGGCCCGGAGGACTGGTCAGAACCGTTACTGTGAATGAGCCTGGCTCTCAGGCTGCTCCGGCGCTAGGGGAAGGGGGCACAGCAGTGTTTCAATGTTAAGATGGGTAAAAAAAAAAAAAGATTTTTTTTAAAGTGGGGGAAAAACATCCAAGCACTTTAACTCCACTCTACCAGGTGAGCTGATACAGCTCAGAAGTTTTCCTTTACACCAACTGTCAATGCCGGAATTTTGTATTCTGTTTTGTAAGGATTTAATAAAAGTCATAAAAACCCGTTTGGGTGCTTACATCGTGGCTTTCCGTTGTCCTGAAACAAACTGCCCCAAACTTAGTGTCCCAAAGCCGTATTGTTATTCCTGACGGTGCTATGAGTCAGGGATGCAGACGGGGCTTGAAAGGCTCAGTTTGTCCTTGCGCTAGGACACCTGGGTCCTCCACTGGGAAAGTTCATCACCCACAGGTGTGGGCTGGGCTCATGCTGAGGCCGGAACCTGGGCCAGGTGCCCACAGGGGGTCTCCTGTGCGACTTGGGCTTCCTCATGTGGCTGGAGGATCTGAGCAGCCTGGCTTCAGAAGGCATGCTGCATGGCCTCCCCAAGTCCAAGGTCAGGTGGAGTTCAGCAAGCAGCTGTCCCAGGTCCAAAGGGAGGGAGGAAAACAGATTTGAGTCGGGGTGGAAAATGCAACCTCTGGACAATGCAACCTAATTCAGCAAAACCCAGTAATTCAGACCTCCCCCTCGTGGCTGGCCCTCCTCCCTCTCTAGACTCCTCTCAACCCTGATTATATTCTTGCCATCTGCAGGTCTTTGCTGGACAGCCCAGGGCTGATTTCAGATCCTTCAGGGGAGAAGCAGTGTGTCAGGGAGGGCTTCCTGGAGGCAGAAGCCAAAGGGTAGGGGGCTGTGAAGTCCAGTGGCTAAGGACAGCAGACAGGCTGGAACCCCAGGCCCTTTCAGACTGCTGTGCTTATCAGTTCCCTCATCTGACAGCAGGGGTCTTGAGAAAAAGCCAGGTGAAGCCAGCAGGTAGCAGAGCAAGAAGGCAAGAAGAAAGCAGATGAGGGACTTCCCAGAGGTCCAGCGGTTACAACGTGCTGCCAGTGCAGGGGACATGGGTTTCATCCCTGGTTGGGGAACTAACATCATACCATGTGGTGCCACCAAAGGGGTGGAGGGGGGAAATCCTCTGCAGGGCCTGGAATGGGCTGGTCTAGGATCAGCCCCTGGAGCCTTCTGTGTCTGGCTTCTGTCTCCAAGCATCACGTCCTCAAGATTCACATGTGTTGGTGCCTCACTCCTCTTTACACCTGAGTCATAGCCCCATTGTCTGGACCACACTGTGTTTATCTGCCGCCCACCGATGGACATTGAGGTGTCCTGCTTTCTGGAGTAGCGAGTTGTGCTGCTGTGAACACATAGCATACATTTGTCTGGATGTTGTTTCATTGCCCCTGGGTGGACACCCCTAGAAGGAAGGCGAGCAGGGCACATCCAATGGATGTCATTTCAGAAGGACTGATCTTGTCGCCACGTGGAGTGTGGGCTAGGGGCCAAAGGACCCTGTGGGGCACCACTGTCTCCCTTGCAGCCAGCCCAGTGAGGGCTGATAGGCCTACAAGGGTGGAGCCCACAGAGCAGATGGGGGCTTTGCAGGGAGTGGTATCTAGCAGTGCCTAGGGACAGCCTGGATGTTGTGAAGTGGGGCTCAAAGGGGGCTCTCCCTCTCCTGCCTAGGACCCCAGGCTTGGCAAGTGGCACCTCCCTGACTTGGCCCTACCTGAGGAATCTTCAGGGATACCTTGGAGCCTGGCCCCGCTCCTGCATTTGCTCAGCCGCCCTCTGGAGCCCTCTTCTCAAACCCCACAGCTACCCTGCCCCAGCCAGGACCACGGCCCCCTGCCTAGTTCCCCTAAAGCCCAAACTGAATGCTGTCCTTTGCCTGGCCTGGCATATGTGGGGGAAATGGGGTGGGTGCCACATGCTAAACCACCACCCTCCCAGGTGGCATGGGGCCCTGTCCAGCCCTGCCAGGCCGCGCCACTGACCTCTGCCTGCCCCCTGCCGCCTGCCAAGACCCGGCCACCAGGCACAGCTTGTTCCCTGAGCTGCAGCCCTAAGTTTGATGTTTGTGGTTTCCTGTCGGCCGGCCCCACCCCTCCCAGCCCGACCCCGCCCCTTTCACGGCAGGCCCCGGTCCTTCCACGTCTCCTGTAGGAGTGGCAGGAAAATCCTGGAGACAGAGGAGCTGAAGGCTTTCCGGGCTGGCCTTGGGGCCTCCTGTCTGCGCCGCGGGAAACGGGGCACAAGGCAGGCAGCTGGTCCAGGGCGTCTGCAAACTGGATCTGTCACCCCGAGATTACGAGGAATCACGGGTGATTCTGGAGCTTCCCTCCCCCAGCCTCCAGACAGCTACACACACTGATGTACAGTGCTTAGGATAGGGGAAACAGGGCGAGTATATGTCCGGACACTTTGTATTATCGTCCTAACCTGTAAAGCACACACGCCTCCCTGCATTGGAAGCCTGGAGTCTTAGCTGCTAGACTGCCAGGGAAGTCCCTTAAAACTTTAAAAAAAAAATTTATTTATTTATTTGAAAAGACCCTGATGTTGGGAAAGATTGAAGGCAGGAGGAGAAGGGGACGACAAAGGATGAGATGGTTAGATGGCATCACGACTCAATGGACATGAGTTTGGGTAAACTCTGGGAGTTGGTGATGGACAGGGAGGCCTGGCGCGCTGTGGTTCATGGGGTTGCAAAGAGTTGGACACGACTGAACAACTGAACTGAACTGAACTGATTTATTTTTTAGGCTGCACTAGGTCCTGTAATGGAGAAGGCAATGGCAACCCACTCCAGTACTCTTGCCTGGAAAATCCCATGGACGGAGGGCCTGGTGGGCTGCAGTCCATGGGGTCACGAAGAGTCGGACACTACTGAGCGACTTCACTTTCACTTTTCACTTTCACGCATTGGAGAAGGAAATGGCAACCCACTCCAGTGTTCTTGCCTAGAGAATCCCAGGGATGGGGGAGCCTTGTGGGCTGCCTTCTATGGGGTCACACAGAGTCAGACAGGACTGAAGCAACTTAGCAGCAACAGCAGGTCCTGTATAGTTCTGTGTATTCTTGCCACTTCTTCTTAATCTCTTCTGCTTGTGTTAGGTCCTTACCATTTCTGTCCATTATCATGCCCACCCTTGTATGAAATATTCCCTTGGTATCTCTTGGACAGATTTTCTTGGACAGATTTCTAGTCTTTCCTATTCTATTTTTTTTTTTTTCTATTTCTTTGCACTATTCATTTAAGAAGGCCTTCTTATCTCTCCTTGCTGTTCTCTGGAACTGTGCATTCAGTTGGGTATGTCTTTCCCCTTCTCCCTTGCCCTTCACTTTTATTCTTTCCTCCATTATTTGTAAAGGCTCCTCAGACAACCAGTTAGCCTTCTTGAATTTCTTTCTCTTTGGGATAGGTTTGGTCACTGCCTCCTGTACAGTGTTACAAACCTCCACCCATAGTGCTTTAGGCACTGTCTACCAGATCTAATCCCTTGAATCTATTTGTCACCTCCACTGTATATTCATAAGGAATTTGATTTAGGTCATACCTGAATGGTCTAGTGGTTTCCCCTACTTTCTTCAACTTAAGCCTGAATTTTGCAATAAGGAGTTCATGATCTGAGCCACGGTCAGCTCCCGCTCTTGTTCTTGCTGACTTAGTTGTAGCATGCAGGATCTTTAGTTGCAGTTTGCAGGATCTAATTCCCTGACCAGGGATTGAACCCAGGCCTCCTGCAAGGGGAGCATGGAGTCTTAGCCACTGGGTCACCAGGGAAGTCCCTCAAAACTGTTTTTTAAAAAAGAAATTTTATAAAAAAAAAATAACATGAAATAAGCCAGATACAAAAGGTCACATAATGTGTGATCCCACTTATGTGAAACGTCCACAAGAAGCAAATCCATGAAGACAGAGAGTGAGTTCCTGGTTGTCAGGGGCTGAGGATGACAGCCGGTGGCACTGGGTTTCTTTTGGGGTGATGGAATGTTCTGGAACTACAAGTGATGGTTACACAGCCCTGTGAATATGTTAAATGCCACTAAAGTCTTCATTTTATTTTATTTGGTTGTACCATGGAGTAGGTGGGATCTTGGCTTTCCCACCAGGGTTTGAACCTGTGCCCCTTGCAAGGGAAGCCTGGAGTCTTAACCACTGGACCCTCAGGGAATTCCCTGAAGTGTTCATTTTAGATGGGTGATTTCATATTCTGTGAATTTCCCTGCAATAAGAATGAAAAAGATGACGGGACCAAGTCTGTACTGAGTCTGGGACACAGTAAGTGCTCATTTAGTGTATGGAAAAGTGATTTATCACCAGCACAGGCATCTCCACCCTGGAGTTTAGGGATTTGTTGCAGGTTTTGTTCCCAATGCTGTCACTAGTCTGCACACCAGGCCCTCCTGGTGGTTCATCCTCACAGCTTCTTTCATCATCCTGTCCCAGGAAACTGCAGCCTGTCCTGGTCTTTGACTCACCCAGAAAGAAGACAAACTGGTTTAAAGTGAAGTGTGATGAAATTCAGTTGGAGGAAGGACTTACCTCGTTGGTCGAAGCCTGGATGGGGTGAGCTGGCAAAGGAAGGAGGAAGGGAGGGCTGGGTTCTTGGGGCAGGGCCCATGAATGAGCCGGGCACTCCCAGCCTGACTCGCTCGCCTCTGGGATTTGGACAAGTGTCTGGAGCCCAGTGGCTCTGGGTTCATCATGTGCCGTGAACCCCCTCTGGTCCTAACACTAGGCTATGTTTGTCTCTTCTATCTGCTGGGATTTGTGCTCCCCTTCACACAGGGTTTGGGGTTTGTGGGCAACTTCGGGAAGATGCTGTGGGGTTTCCATGACATCTACCAGTTCCAGCTCTCCCCTGCCTTGGTTTCCCTCTGATGACCTCTTGAGAGGATGCCAACCAGAGGGGGTGCTGCATCCGTAGCACCAAGGAGGCCTCCAGGATCTGGGCCCTGGGATGGTGATGTGGAAGGCCCTTGGGGAGAGCGTCTGGCGGCAAGTCCCCAGCACAGACTGGGGGACAAACAGGGATGTGATCCTGTTGCCAGCATTTTTGTTTTGTTTTGGCTACGCCACATAGCATGTGGGACTTTATCTCCCCAACTAGGGATCAAACCTGTGCTCTCACAGTGGGAGCACAGAGCCTTAACCACTGGGCCACAAGGGAAGCCCTGTGTCCAAAGGGGCATCCACTCCACAGGTACAAGAACCACATGAAAGTTGTGGGTTGGAGCCCTGGTGCCTCCCTAGTGGAGGTTATCAGCCCAGTGGGTCACCTTGTCCAGTCTCTGGTCCCATCATGGTCCTTACTTCCTGGACCGCTTCTCGCTTCACTGGGGAACTGATGCCAAGCACACCATGGTGAGAAAGCTGCTCATCACCTCTCCAAACCTGGTCCAGGACCCTCACCTGGGCCTAAAATTTAAGGGGGCATCAACTGCCTGCAATGCAGGAAACTTGGGTTTGACCCTTGGGTCAGAAAGATCCCCTGGGGTGGGAAATAGCTACCCAAACCAATATTCTTGCCTGGGAAATCCCGTGGACAGAGGAGCCTGGCAGGCTACAGTCCATGGGGTTCCAAAAAAAGATGGACACAACTGAGCAACTGAGCACGCACACACAAATTTGGTCCTGGGGGTAATGTTTGTGCTGAGAATGTTTGCTGGAACACCAGTGAATTCCCAGCAGTTGTAAGAACTAACATTTCCCCTAGTGGTAACATTTTGCAAAAGTCTATTACAATGTCACAAGCAGGATCCTGACATGCTACAATCTAACTAGCAAGTAATCACTTTCTCTCTTATTCACTTGTGTGTTTGCAGTTCCTCCTCCCTTTGGTCTCAAAACAAAACTCCACTTATTTCCTGTGCTCACTTGAAAATATTGGGTTGCCCAAAAAGTTTGTTTGGGCTGTTCTCTAAGATGTCCTGGAAAAACCTAAACAGATTTTTGGGCCAACCCAGGAGAAGCTATCAGGTGGGACCGTGGAAGCAGGTGCCTTCCGGTAGGACCTCCTGGAGCAATGAGCCTGTTCTCCGTCTTTGCAGCTACCAGCCACACATGGCTACTGAGCGGGTGCAATGTGGCCAGTGCAGGTGAGTTCCCTTTCATTTGTTTATTAATACATTTCTTTGGTCTAGGGGGGCTGCTGTCCTCCCTACCCCTTTGGAGAATGCAGGTCACAAGGCCCGATATCTGTATTTCACCCCCAGTCCTTGGTTGATCCTCAGACTGTCCTGAGCCCCGGTCATATAGTTGGTGCTCAATAAATGTGGTGGGACAGGCTGAGTGAGTGAGGGCTCTGGATGGGTGGTCTCTCCTGGCCTTCTAATCACCTCCATATGGTTCTGGCCCCGGCATGTGAGACTGGGTTTGTGCTCAATATGCCCATCTGGAAAATGGGTCAGGGCACTGGAGTACCAGGAGAGTGGGGTCCCCCATCCTTAACACCTTTACCCCTTGCTGGGGCAGATCCTTGGGCCTCACGCCCCCTGGTGGCCACATAAGGGAATACACTCCATCTGCAGAGGCGTGCCACTGGTGGCTCAGATGGTAAAGAATCTGCCTGCAATGCAGAAAACCCAGGTTCAACCCTTGGGTCAGGAAGATTCTCCGGACAAGGGAATGCAACCCACTCCAGTATCCTTGCCTGGAGAATCCCATGGGCAGAGGAGCCTGGTGGGCTACAGTTCATGGGTTGCAAACAGTCGGACACAACCGAGCAACTAACACACACACACACCCCACCGGGATGCACACCACAGAGCAAGAGATGGAAGCAGGGCACAGGGACCCAGTGGGAGTGGGAGCACCCTACGCCCTGCAGTTGGGGCTGGGGGCACTCTGGGTATCCCAGCAGGGAGGAGGTGTCTCAGATGGGGACATGGAGGAGGTGCAGCCATGGGAGTCACCCACCCGCAGACATGGAGCTGATGTGTCCTTAGTTGGAGCGCAGCCTCCCTCGCAGTCTCCTCTCTGCCTGTCTTCCTGTCATAAAGAAAGTTACGTATTTGTCGGCTCCACATCCAGAACCACTTTACATCCCAGAATGAACATTTATAAAATATATTTGCACTGTGGGCTAAAAAGAAATCCCAAGGGAATAAATGTTTTAATTTGCAATGTCCATGGTTTTCCTGATAGCCAGGGGTGGGGTGTGGGTCCTGCCCACAGAGTAACCGTCCTCCCACTGCCACGGGACCCGGGGGATCCCCACACCCGGCGTGTCAGGTTACGTCACCTGCAGACCTACCCCTTTGGAGTGCTTGTCTGGTCTTGTTTGTTTTGCCTCCTTGGCTCGGCATGTTTAGTATCAGGGGCCTCCCCTGGCTCGGGGAGGAGCCAGGGAGGGGGAGCTTCACTTTGTGAAGAATTTAGGTGCCCAGAACCTTCTGGGAGACGAGGACTTGGAGGCAAGGAAGCAGCAGACGTTGAGGGAGCTCAGGTGACTGAGCCCCAGACCTCCTACCGCTCCAGAGGTGTGAGAGCTCTCTCAGTTGCTCATTTGCTCCCTTGCCCATTCGTCTTTCTTTCTTTTATTTTTGGTTGCACCTTGAGGCATGTGGGATCTTAATTTCCTGACTAGAGATCATACCTGAGCCCACTGCACTGGAAGCGTGGAGTCCTAACCACTGGACCACTAGGGAAGCCCCAGGAGGTAGAAGATTTATCTTAAAACCCTGCACTGAGGGCCATTCGGGTGGAACTGCCAGTCTTGGTTGCCTGTCATGTTCATTCCCTTCCATTTATTTATTTATTGAATTAAAAAAATGTTTGTTATTGAATTATAAGTTGATTTACAATATGGTGTTTATTTCTGCTGTCCGGCAAAGTAATTCAGTTATACACATATATGCAGTTTTTTTTTTTTTAAGTCACCACTTTTAATTAATTAATTTGGCTGCCTTGGGTCTTCAGTTTCGACATGTAGGGCTAGTTGCTCTTAGGCATGTGGGATCTTAGTTCCCTGACCAGGGATGGAACCTGTGTCCCCTGAATTGGAAGGTGGATTCTTAACCATTGGATCACCAGGCAAATGCCCACATTCTTTTATTTTTTGGTATTCTTTTCCATTGTGGTTTATCACAGGATATTAAATAGAGGTTCCTGTGCTATGCAGCAGGACCTTGTTTATCCATCCTATACGTAATAGTTTGCATCTGCTGACCTCAAACTCCCAATCCTTCCCCCTCTTACCCTTGGCAACCATTAGTCTGTTCTCTATGTCTGGGAGTCTGCTTCTGTTTCACAGATAGGTTCATTGTGCTGTATTTATTTTTTATTTTTGGTTGTGCCGTGTCTTCCTTATGGCATGGGCTGTTCTCTGGTTGTGGCAAGGGGGAGCTGTTCTTCGTTGCAGTGTGCAGGCTGCTCATTGTGGTGGCCTCTCTTGTTGCAGAGCACAGGCTCTAGGGTATGAGGGCTTCAGTAGTTGCAGCACATGAGCTCAGTAGTCATGGTCCCCAGGCTCCAGAGCTCAGGCTTAGTACTTATGGCACACGGCTCAGTTGCTCTGTGGCATGTGGGATCCTCCTAGACTAGGGAGTGAACCCATGTCTCCTGCACTGACATGTGGATTATTTACCACTGAGCCTCTAGGGAAGCCCTATGCCATATTTTAGATTCTGCATGTAAGTGATATCATAGGGTATTTGTCTTTTTCTGATGACCACTTAGTATGGTCATTTATAGTTGCATCCATGTTGCTGCAAATGGCATTACTTCATTTTTTTTTAATGACTATGTCTGTGTATACATATACACTGTGTATATGTACCACTGCTTATTTATCCATTCATCTCTCAATGGAATTTAGGTTGCTTCCAGGTCTTGGTTATTGTCGTTGGTGCTGCCATGAACATAGGGGGGTGCATATATCTTTTCAAATTATAGTTTTACCTGGGTATATGCCCAGAAGTGGGATTGCTGGATCATATGGTAACTCTAGCTTTAGTTTTCCGTTCCCCAAACTCCTGAGACGAGCTTCCAGCATGTAGAGTAGCTTGATTTTTCCCTTTCATGACTCACCTGGTTATCTCAACACCACCGATCATCACTGCTGTGACCAAGAATTTCATGAAGAGCTTCAAACAACTGGCTGGATTCGGTTGAAGCTGTCTTCTTCTTCCTTTCCCCAAATCCAGTCACATCCTCAGTTTATGACCTAATGAGGGTTGTGCTGTCTCTTGGGTGAATCTTCTACTCTGTGGTCTAGCAAACTCTATAGTCTGATGGGGTGTGAGAACTTAAATGGCCCCCAAAACTAAATCCAGACAGAGCAACTGGCCTGGGCTGGGTCTCACCTGTTTGAGGTCACTGTCCTCCTTCGTAAGTGGTCCCCTTAGGATTTCAAGGAGAGGCTGAGAGCTAGCTTCTCAGAAGTGTTTCCACCTTGGACGCTGGCTGATTTAGGCCAAGTAGAAGCAAGAAGCATCAGCCAACAGCTGACCTTGTGGTATGGGCAAGGAAAATGTTTTCCTCTACCTTTTTTTTTTAATAAAGACTTTTAAAAGAATTATTTCTTTATTTGCCTGGCCAAGTCTTAGTTGTGGCCTGTGGGATCTAGTTCCCTGACCAGGGATTGGACCTGGCCCTTTGCACTGGGAGTGTGGAGTCTTAGCCACTGGACCACCAGGGAAGTCCCTCCTCTACACTCTTATATTTATGAGGGACAGCCTGAGAATTAAACTGACAAAAGATATTTTAACAGGAGACAAAATGTACCGATGTATTCATTTTTATTTTTCCTTTGTGATGTTTAAAAATGTTTTATTAATTTTAGGCTGTGCTGGATCTCTGTTGCTGCACATGGGCTTTCCTCTAATTGAGGTGAGCGGGGCTACTCTTTGTTGTGTGTGGGCCTCTCTTGCGGAACATGGGCTCTAGGGTGTGTAGGCTTCGGGAGCTGCGGTTCCCGGGCTTTAGAGCACAGGCTTGGTAGTTGTGGCATGCGGGCTTAGTTGCTCCTCGGCATGTGGGATCCTCCCAGACCAGGGAGTGAAGCAGTGGAGTCCCGCCCCAAGGCCACAGGGGCAAGGCTTGCACCAAGGCCACAGAAGTGGGGCCCAGAGCCAAGGTCATCTCCAAAGCTGACTGAGTCCCTTTTATATCCATTGCCCAAAGCCCCCCCACCCCCACCCCCACCCCAATTTGATTGTTGCCCAGAGATCAGATTGCCAATATCCGTTGGTCATTGAAAAAGCAAGAGAGTTACAGAAAAACATCTACTTCTGCTTTATTGACTACACCAAAGCCTTTGACTGTGTGGATCACAACAAACTGTGGAAAATTCTTCAAGAGATGGGAATACCAGACCACCTGACATGCCTCCTGAGAAATCTCTATGCAGGTCAAGAAGCAACAGTTAGAACTGGACACAGAACAACAGACTGGTTCCAAATTGGGAAAGGAGTACTTCAAGGCTGTGTATTGTCACCCTGCTTATTTAACTTCTGTGCAGAGTACATCATGCAAAATGCTGTGCTGGAGGAGGCACAAGCTGAAATCAAGATTGCCTGGAGAAAAACCAACCCAAGATATGCAGATGACACAACCTTTATGGCAGAAAGCAAAGAAGAACTGAAGAGCCTCTTGATGAAAGTGAAAGAGGAGAGTGAAAAAATTGGCTTAAAACTCAACATTCAGAAAACTAAGATCATGACATCCAGTCCCATCACTTCATGGCAAATAGATGGGGAAACAATGGAAACAGTTCAGTTCAGTTCAGTCGCTCAGTCGTGTCTGAAGCTTTGTGACCCCAAGGACTGCAGCATGCCAGGCTTTCCTGTCCATCACCAACTCCCGGAGTTTACTCAAACTCATGTCCATTGAGTCGGTGATGCCATCCAACCGTCTCATCTTCTGTCATCCCCTGGAAACAGTGAGTGATTTCATTTTGGGGGGCTCCAAAATCACTACAGATAGTGACTGCAGCCTTGAAATTAGACACTTGCTCCTTGGAAGAAAAGCTGTGACCAACCTAGATAGCATATTAAAAAGCAGAGACATTACTTGGTTGACAAAGGTCCATCTAGTCAAAGCAATGGTTTTTCCAGTAGTCATGTATAGATGTGAGAGTTGGACTATAAAGAAAGCTGAGCACCAAAGAATTGATGCCTTTGAACTGTGGTGTTGGTGAAGACTCTTGAGAGTTCCGTGGACTGCAAGGAGATCCAACCAGTCCACCCTAAAAGAAATCAGTCCTGAATATTCACTGGAAGGCCTGATGCTGAAGCTGAAGCTCCAGTACTTTGGCCACCTAATGCAAAGAACCGACTCATTAGAAAAGACCCTGATGCTGAGAAAGATTGAAAGCAGGAGGAGAAGTAGACAACAGAGGATGAGATAGTTGGATGGCATCACCGACTCGATGGACATGAGTTTGAGCAGGCTCTGGCAGTTGGTGATGGACAGGGAAGTCTGGTGTGCTGCAGTCCATGGAGTCGCAAAGAATCAGACATGACTGAGCAACTGAACTGAAAGCCGCCCCCTGCCCCCCGCTGATCATTGCCAGCAGACTTCCTGACCAAAAATGAGGCAAAGATGCCCACTCCAGTGCTCATTCTGTAGCACCCTAACCAATCACCTAACGGCAATCTTCCAGCAGGAATTTTCTTTGTCTTAAGGCTATAAACATTGGCTACTAACCCATGAAAAGCATTGACTCTCCCTGATCTGTCCTGAAGTTTACCCACTGCTCTTATAGAGCCCTCATCATCTCTGCTGTTTGTTCTTAATAAACTCACTTCTTTCTGAAATGCCTTGTGTCTGAAAATTTTTTTCCAACCCATGTTTGAACTGCCACCACAGAACCCAAGTCCCCTCCATTGGCAGGCACATTCTTATCCACCAGACCACCAGAGAAGTCCCTCCTCCACCCTCTTACATGTATAAGTGGGGACCTGCAGATTAACCTGACAAAGAATATTTTTTAACAGTAGACAGAGTGTATAACTGTATTGATTTTTAATTTTACATGCTTGGGGCATCAAAGATGTGAATCCCCAAAGGAACAGTGAGATTTGAGAGCTCATAGACTGTCATATGTGCTTCCCTGATGGCTCAGATGGTAAAGAATCTGCCTGCAATGCAAGAGACCTGGGTTTGATTCCTAGATTGGGAAGATGCCCTGCAGAAGGGAATGGCAACCAACTCCTGGTATTCTTGCCTGGAGAAGTCCATGGACAGAGGAGCCTGGCAGACTACAGTCCATGGGGTCACAAAGAGTTAGACACAACTGAGCGACTAACAGTTTGGACACAACTGAATGACTAACACTTTCACTTTCAGACCATCATATTAGAGGAGAGGTGGGGGAGAGAGGCCACTGATGGGAGAGCAGACAAACTTTAGGGAAGATAAATGGGCCTTTGGAGAATAGTTGAGAGACATGACACTTTATGACACTCTGTCTGGGATCCCACTTGTCTCCTCCCAGAAGAGAAACTTAGAGTTGACTCTAGGCAAAGATATATGACAATGCAAAGCTCTGTGTTTAGGCAGAGAAGAAATTTCAGAAACTCAGAGGTTTTCAGCTCAGAGTCATTCTTATGCCAGAGTGGCATATTTTTGGATGGCAAAGCCTGATCTCCAGTTGTTATTGTTGTTGTTCAGACACTAAGTTGTGTCTGACTTTTTGCCACCCCATGGATTGTAGCACACCAGGCTCCTCTGTCCTTTACTATCTCTCGGAGTTTGCTCAAACTCACGTCCATTGAGTCGGTGATGCTATCCAAACATCTCATCCTCTGCTACCCTCTTCTTTTGTTTTCAATCTTTGCCAGCATCAGGGTCTTTTTCAATGCATTGGCTCTTCACATCAGGTGACCAAAGTATTGGAGCTTCAGCATCAGTCCTTCCAATGAATATTCAGGATTGATTCCCTTTAGGGTTGACTGGTTTGATCTCTTTGCTGTCCAAGGGACTCTCAAGAGTCTACTCAAGCACCACAGTTTGAAAGCACCAGTTCTTCTGTGCTTAGCCTTCTTTATGGGCCAACTCTCACATCCCTACATGACTACTGGAAAAACCACAGCTTTGACTATGTGGACCTTTGTTGGCAAAGGGATGTCTGCTTTTTAATACTCTGTCTAGGTTTGTCATGGCTCCAGTTGTCTCCTCCCAAGTTTTTTTCGCTGCCTCTCCAAATTTTTCTTCAATATCAGGCATTTTTGGTGTGAGTGATATCCCAGTGGACAGCCCTAGTGTCCTAGAGTTGGCCAGGCAGGATAGGAAACGACCTCTCACCTTTCTTGCCTATGATGGTTTCCTAAAAATTGCTGAACCCCCAGAATGAATGAAAACTCCTGGGATTGGCTATGTAAACAGTGCCCTCTAAAGGCCACCACCAGCTTAGACAGGGCTGGGGGTGGTTCAGTGACCCTAAGTGTATAACTCAAACACCCTCCCGGAATGACTGAGGGTCCCTGGATGAACAAAAAGGAAACATGTCAAGGAGGTGAGGCAAAAAGGTTGTTGACCTTCCCTTGTCACTCCCGCATCCCAGTGGGCTGAACTTTCTGCCGCACAGCTAATCTCTCTGCCTTTGAAAAGACTCTAGACATGAAGGTATGTTGGTGGTTCAGTTGTGTCTGACTCTGTGCGACCCAGTAACTGTAGCCTACCAGGCTCCTCTGTCCATGGGATTTTCCAGGAGAGAACCCTGGAGTGGGTTGCTATTCCCTTGTGCAAGGGATCTTCTTGATCCAGGGATCTAACCTGGGTCTCCTGCATTGCAAGTGGATTCTTTACCACCTGAGCCACCAGGGAACTTCTGTTCAGTCACTCAGTCCTGTCTGAATCTTTGAGACACCATGGACTACAGCACGCCAGACTTCCCTCTCCATCACCAACTGCCGGAGCCTGCTCAGACTCATGTCCATCGAGTTGGTGATGCCATCCAGCCATCTCATCCTCTGTTGTTCCCTTCTCTTCCTGCCTTCAATCTTGCCTAGCATCAGGGTCTTTTCCAGTGAGTCAGTGGATCAGGTGGCCAAAGTATTGGAGCTTCAACTTCAGCATCAGTCCTTCCAGTGAATATTCAGGACTGATTGCCTTTAGGGTTGACTGGTTTGATCTCCTTGCAGTCCAAGGGACTCTCAAGAGTATTCTCCAACACCACAGTTCAAAAGCATCAGTTCTTCAGTGCTCAACTTTCTTTATGGTCCAACTCTCACATCCATACATACTAGAAAAACCATAGCTTTGACTAGATGGACCTTTGTTGGCAAAGTAATGTCTCTGCTTTTTAATATGCTGTCTAGGTTGGTCATAACTTTTCTTCCAAGGAGCAAACGTCTTTTAATTTCAAGGTTGCAGTACCATCTGCAGTGATTTTTGAGCCCAAGAAAATAAAGTCTGTCATTGTTTCCATTGTTGTCCCATCTATTTGCCATATAGTGATGGGACTGGATGCCATGATCTTAGTTTTTTAAATGTTGAATTTTAAGCCAGCTTTTTCACTCTCCTCTTTCACTTTCATCAAGAGGCTCTTCAGTTCTTCTTCGTTTTCTGCCATAAGGGTGGTGTCATCTGCATATCTGAGGTTATTGATATTTCTCCCGGCAATCTTGATTCCAGCTTGTGCTTCATCCAGCCCAGCGTTTCTCATGATGTACTCTGCATATAAGTTAAATAAGCAGGGGGGCAATATACAGCCTTGACATAATCCTTTCCCAATTTGGAACCAGTCTGTTGTTCCGTGTCCAGTTCTAACTGTTGCTTCTTGACCTGCATAGAGATTTCTCAGGAGGCAGTGGTCTGGTATTCCCATCTCTTGAAGAATTCTCCACAGTTTGTTGTGATCCACACAATCAAAGGCTTTGGTGTAGTCAATAAAGAAGAAGTAGATGTTTTTCTGGAATTCTCTAGCTTTTTCTATGATCCAGCAGATGTTGGCAATTTGATCTCTGGTTCCTCTACCTTTTCTAAATCCAGCTTGAACATTTGGAAGTTCTTGGTTCATGTACTGTTGAAGCCTCGCTTGGAGTATTTTGAGCACTACTTTGCTAGTGTGTGAGATGAATATAATTGTGTGGTAGTTTGAACATTCTTTGGCATTGCCTTTCTTTGGGATTGGAATGAAAACTGACCTTTTCCAGTCCTGTAGCCACTGCTGAGTTTTCCAAATTTGCTGGCATATTGAGTGCAGCACTTTAACAGCATCATTGTTTAGGTAATGCCAAAGGATGTTGTCAGTTCAGTTCAATTCAGTCGCTCAGTCGTGTCCGACTCTTTGCGACCCCATGAATCGCAGCACGCCAGGCCTCCCTTTCCATCACCAACTCCTGGAGTTCACGCAAACTCACGTCCATTGAGTCAGTGATGCCATCCAGCCATCTCATCCTCTGTCATCCCCTTCTCCTCCTGCCCCCAATCCCTCCCAGCATCAGAGTCTTTTCCAATGAGTCAGCTCTTTGCATCAGGTGGCCAAAGCACTGGAGTTTCAGCTTTAGCATCATTTCTTCCAAAGAAATCCCAGGGCTGATCTCCTTCAGAATGGACTGGTTGGATCTCCTTGCAGTCCAAGGGACTCTCAAGAGTCCTCTCCAACACCACAGTTCAAAAGCATCAATTCTTCGGCGCTCAGCTTTCTTCACAGTCCAACTCTCACATCCATACGTGACCACAGGAAAAACCATAGCCTTGACTAGACGGACCTTTGTTAGCAAAGTAATGTCTGTGCTTTTGAATATGCCATCTAGGTTGATCATAACTTTCCTTCCAAGGAGTAAGCGTCTTTTAATTTCATGGCTGCAGTCACCATCTGCAGTGATTTTGGAGCCAAAAAATAAAGTCTGACACTGTTGTCATAGTCATCAGCAATTGCAGCCCTCCAGTGTGAGCCAGTGAGCCCTCAGGGAACTCAGAAAGGAGAAGAATATCTGCTCTCTAGCAGCCATAAGACTGCAGCCACTCCCTAAGGTGAGCCCTGAGGAAAGGAAGCTCAGGATGCTGGCCCCGGATAGGTGAGGTGCATATGAAAGGAATGATTTCAGTGAGCCCGACTCTTGCATCTTCCCATACACAGAAAAGTGCTAAATTCCTTGACTTAGGATATCTGGTTTTCTTTAACAATAATCTTTTGACATTTGGACTACCTGCCCTTTGTTACAAAGTTCTGTATAACCTGGCTCTTCCCCTCACCTCCTTGGAGCAGTGATCTCAGGGTTACTTGAGATGGTGTCTCCTGGGCTTGAAGTCCTAAAAATTCCCACCAAATACAACATAATTATCAACTTTTAGGTTGTGAATATTTTTTAAGCCCACAGGAATATTGCAGTTTTTCCCCAATTTTCATTGTTTAAAGGACCTCCAT
Organism: Bubalus bubalis; assembly: GCF_019923935.1. NCBI lineage: Eukaryota > Metazoa > Chordata > Mammalia > Artiodactyla > Bovidae > Bubalus > Bubalus bubalis. Next base: position 89,708,309 of record NC_059165.1, on the reverse strand, counting down.
ACTGTCTCAGTGGGCTTCCCAGGTGGTGCTAGTGGTAAAGAACCTGCCTTCCAATGCAGGAAACATAAGAGATGTGGGTTCGATCCTTGAGTTGGGAAGCTCCCCGGGAGGAGGGCATGGGAATTCACTCCAGTATTCTTGACTGGAGAATCCCATGGACAGAGGAGTCTGGCAGGTTACAGTCCATGGGGTCACAAAGAGTCAGACACGACTGAAGCGACTTAGCATATATGCACACTGTCTCCATAGTGGCTGTTCCCAACTGACATTCCAGCATCGATGAAGGACGCTTCTCATTTCTCCATACCCTCTCCAGTTTTGGTTCTTTGTAGAGTATTTGACAATGGCTATTCTGACTGGTGTGAGGTGATACCTCATTGTAGTTTTGATTTGGATTTCTCTAATATTTAGCAATGTTGACATCATTTCCTGTTATTTTTTTAAAGGGTATGAATGAAACATCTTGCAGTTGACTCTTGAACGTTTGCCCTGTGCTTTAATGAACACTCCTAGAACATTCCTTGAAAGCAGGTGTTGTTTACTTGCAACCTCAGAAGTCTTAGAATGTTATGTGCCCATCAGCGCAGCTTTTGATCTTGTTGTTATGATAAATGGCCACAAGGCAGCAGCATTTTTTCATGCCACCTTTTTGTTTTTCTTTCTGTGCAATTTCATTTTGATCTTATATTGGAATAGAGTTGATCTCCAATGTTGTGCTTGTATAAGGCATACAGGAACTTAATTCAGTCATGCCTAAATGCACATCTATTCTTTTTCAAGTTCTTCCTGTATACAGAAGATCCTAAAAAGTACTGAGAAGCAAGAATCAGAGAAGAGAATAAAAATGCAGCAAGAGGTGGTGGAGGTGTTGGAAACAAATGCAAAATCCAGGAAATGTAATCTTGTAGAAGCAGGGCTCTACAAATTTAAATCAGGGAAACTGAATTCCATGTCTGGCTAATGTCACTGAGCATAATGCCCTCAGGCTTCATCCACCTGTAGCCTGTGTCAGAACTGCCCTCCTTTCAGACTGGACAACATTCATAGTGTGGATGGACCACGGTCTTCTTGTCCTTTCTTCTGTTGAGGGACATATGAAATATCTACTTTCATCTCTTGTCTTATAATATTTGTGGAATAACTTCAGAAAGTCCCATGATCCAAACGTCACTCACCATTAACTACTTTATAAATTTTTATGTTTTGAAATCCATCAAAGCTCAGAAGAAGGGAAGAATGGTATGTGAGTGCTGGGGTCCAGCCCTGGTTGGGTCCAGGGATTCCCTAGGGAGGATGGCGTTGGCGATTAAAAGGATAGCACAGCAGAGATCAGAGGCTCAATATAACTGGTTTACGCGGAAAGCCAATAAAACCTATGACACCAGGTTTGCACTGACCACAGAGGCTGCAGGTGCCCTCTCGAATAGCGGAAGGTGCCCCACCTTAGGCACCTTCTCGAGTGGGTCTTAGAAGCCCAGGCAAATAAGTGGTCTCAGAGGGCCCCCGTGCTCCAATTATTTGTCCTGAAGGAAGAACAGAGAAGAAAAGGAGAGAAAAGGAAGCAAGAAAGAATGACACGGGAAGACCAAGCTTTGAGCAAGGCCCACATCTTTATTTTCAAAGGGAGCTTATATACCTTAAGTTGTGCATAGAGGATAATAGGGGGTGTAAAATCAGGCAAAGTCAACAGTCTTTGATCCCTATCGAGACCAGGCTTTCTTTTCTGCAAACTTATCGTATACAAATGCTTTAGGTGATTTACATCATCTTCTGGCCAGAAGGTCTGTTAACATTTTATGACTCTGATAAAGGTTTGTCAACCATAAGACTTATTTTCTCTAAGAGTAATTATTTTAAAGTTTGGCGCCATCCTCTGAAGGTGTTAGATAAAGTTGCATTCCTATAGGGCAGAGGTGCAGTAGGTTTACAACAAGGAAAGAATTTATTACCTTAAGGGTCTAAAGTTGTTAGCACCAAGGCCACTACTTATTTTTTTCTATGTACCAACTATATTAATTAATATACTTACAAGGATACAATACAGGGGATGTGGAAACTTGGCAGCAAGCATTGGCTCAACAATGAAATCTTCTACTAGTTCTATTCTAACAATTTCTAACTCCCCGAGAGGCTCTATACTATTTGAATATCTTAAGCTTCCCGTGCCTCTTGCAGTTGGGAGGCTGTAAACAATCGTATGTGTAGCTGTAGGAGTCCGGATAAACCTGTCAAGCAAGTTAGAGAGCCATCTGAGGGGTTTGGATTGAAATACTCCTATTATGCCCAGGAGGCTAATTAACTAGAGCTCTAAGTTGATTTCCTTCAAAGAAAAGGTGGTCGGGGATAGCCCCCCTTAATGTCAGAGGAGTTGGTAAAAGTCATAAAATAGTAAAACAGACTGATTCTGGTTTTGGGGTAGACGCTCAGGCAGATCCAGGGGGGTCCTCGAGCCCTGACTCACCTTGCCCGTCAGGGCTCTCCCGCATGACCTTGTCATGGGTGGGAACTCCCGTGCTGGCTCCCGGCATGTGAGCTTCACCTGTGTTTAGGAATGAACGCTTTAGAGTATTCATTTTATTCCCATGTGTGTGCAATGTGTGTGCATGCACCTATTTGTAGACATGTGCTATTCGTGTGCACAGTGTGTGTAGGTGTGCAGCGCATATGTGTACAGGGAGTGGGGGGGAGGGCTGGTAGTGGGTCATGGGCTGGGGGCTTGGGGCCAGAGGTGGGCAGGCAGACGCAGGTGGGAGCTCCACGTGGGTCCTCTGCTCTGATGGCATCTATGCCCCACCTCTGCCCACATTTCCGCTTGGATGCAACATGGTGCCCAGACTGGGAGCCTAGGTGCCAGCCCACCCTTCCCTCTACCCTGCGAGGAAGCAGGACCTGAGCGCGCTCCACCCATAACTAACCATCAGGATGGACGGGCCCGCTCTCCCCGCCCGACCCTAAAGGACTGTTCTTCCTGGGTGTCTGGGGCAGCACCTCCTGCTGGAAGCCTGGGACACTGCAGCCGGGCCACTTCCGGTCTGTCCTTGAACACTGAGCTGTGCTGCAAGAGGTTCCTGGCTCTCCCCTGGGCCCTGACCACCATATGGCCGTAGAACCTGGTCACGGTTTTGTTTTGCCCGTTGAAATGTTTAGTGACACAGCTTTTATTCCATTTACTGATGTGGGTGAAGTGTGGAGCCCAGTGATGATTTCTTCTTCAAGAAAGGTACACGTGGATGAGCCCCCTGTCCAAAGATGAGACACCCCAGGTGTGTGACCTGTGCCTCCTGGAGCGCAGCCCTAAGCTACTTTGAATCTACATGGTAGATTCAGACCTCTCTAAGTCCTGTCTACACTGATTAAGTTTAGATGAGACTGTGTGCTTCTACAATGAGAACATTTACACCTGACCGGGTTTTCTGTGCAGTAGGACATGGAGACCTGGGTAGAGACCCAGCCTGGCCTCTGTCCTGGAAAACTCCATGCCTGTGTCTGAATGTCAGTGCTCAGATGTCTGGCATCTGGAGCTGAGGTGGATTTCTCTGGGTAATTGTGCTGTTCTCTGAGTGGGGTTCCATGGCCCTCCCAGGGGTCAGTGTGGAGGTAGGGCTCTTAGTCTTTCCCTCTGACAAGTTCACCTTCCCTGGGGTTCATCGAGACACCTCAGGCAGGCTACCTGGTTGTTGTTCAGTCTCTGAGTCATGTCTGACTCTTTGTGATCCCATGGACTGCAGCACACCAGGCTTCCCTGGCCTCCACTATCTCCTGGTGTTTGCTCAAACTCATGGCTGTTGCTTTGGTGATGCCATCCAGCCATCTCATTCTCTGTCATCCCCTTCTCTTCCTGCCTTCAATGTTTCCCAGCATCAGGGTCTTTTCCAAGGAGTCAGCTTTTCCCATCAGGTGGCCAAAGTATTGGAGCTTCAGCTTCAGCATCAGTCCTTCCAATGAATACTCACAGTTGATTTCCTTTAGAATTGGCTTGTTTGATCTCCTCGCTGTCCAAAGTCTTTCAAAAGTCTTCTCCAGCACCACTGGAAAGCATCAGTTCTTTGGTGCTTAGCCTTCTTTATGGTCCAACTCTCACATCCATACAGGACCATTGGAAAAACCATAGTTTACTATATGGACCTAGCTTGTTTACATAATGAGGTCCCGCCTCCGACCACAGCCATGGTGTCCTGACCAAGGGAACATGTGACCCCAGGTTAGGAGGGGTATCTGGGGACTGTGTCTCACCCCATCTGCGTGGGTCAAAATCATGTGCAGAGGGAGACCATATACACAAAACTAAGAAAAAGGGAAGAATACATATGAGCTTCACGTGTGTTTAGGAATTAATGCTTTTCAGTATCATTTCATACAGGCTTGTGCCTATTCCCTCTTTACCCCTGGGAGGTTCCCCATCCCTGGGGCTCCTGGAGACTCCTCAGGTGAGCTACCTGGTAATTATTCCAATTCACCAGCACAAGCATGGCAAGAAGAGAGCGGGTTTACCTGGGCAGTTATTGCAGGGCGCATGATCAGGCAGAAAACCAATGGGCAGCAGGTGAGGTTGCTGCTGTGATCTCCTTGCAGTAGAGCGTCCATACTCAGCAGAGACCAGACCTGCCCCTCGCCTTCCAGTCCAGCGTCTGGGGTGTTTCCGCAGCACCTCAGTGGGACAACAAAAGACCAAGACTGCCAGCACCAAGGTAGTGTGTTCAACATTATCATGACAGCTGTAAAAACAATTACTGTTACATAGAACTGAAGGGAAAAGAGGAGGACTTCTCTGGGACAAGTGTGGGGGAAGGAGACTGACCAAACCACCAAACCTCTTCTATCTACCAAACCAGGAGGTTACAGGAACTCACTCGTTTCTCCCATAGGGGCTCAACCAGCAGAGACCTGGTGTCCTAACCAAGGGTCTTGCCACCCCAGATGCAGGGTCTGGGAAGGGGTGTCACCCTAGAGACTGTGGATGTGTGACCCTAGGTGCAGGGTCTGGGGAGGTGGGGTCACCCTAGAGACTGTGGGCTTGTGACCCCAGGTACAAGTCTGGGAGGTGGGGTCACCCTAGAGCCTGTGGACACGTGACCCCAGGTTCAGGGTCTGGGAGGTGGGGTCACCCTAGAGACTGTGGGCTTGTGACCCCAGGTACAAGTCTGGGAGGTGGGGTCACCCTAGAGCCTGTGGACACGTGACCCCAGGTTCAGGGTCTGGGAGGTGGGGTCACCCTGGAGACTGTGGATGTGTGACCCGAGGTGCAGGGTCTGGGGGGGTTACCCTGGAGACTGTGGACATATGACCTCAGGTGTGGGGTCTGGGGGGTCACCCTAGAGACTGTGGACATATGACCTCAGGTGCAGGGTCTGGCAGGGTCACCCTGGAGACTGTGGATGTGTGAGCCCAGGTGCAGGGTCTGGGGGGGTCACCTGGAGACTGTGGCTATGTGACCAAGGTGCAGGGTCTGGGGGGTCACCCTGGAGACTGTGGCTGTGTGACCGAGGTGCAGGGTCTGGGGGGTCACCCTGGAGACTGTGGATGTGTGACCAAGGTGCAGGGTCTGGGGGGTCACCTGGAGACTGTGGCTATGTGACCGAGGAGCAGGATCTGGGGGGTCACCCTGGAGACTGTCGATGTGTGAGCCCAGGTGCAGGGTCTGGTGGGGTAACCCTGGAGACTGTGGCTGTGTGACCGAGGTGCAGGGTCTGGGGGGTCACCCTGGAGACTGTGGCTGTGTGACCGAGGTGCAGGGTCTGGGGACTATGTGGGTCTCACCCCATCCACACGGGTCTGGATCCTGTACCCGGAGGCCTCATATGTGCTCTACCTCAGTATGTCTTGTCCGCTCTGAGGTTTCCAACATCTGAACTGAGGGCATTGCCCTGATTAGCCTGTGGTCCTTTTTCCTCTCTTCATACAGCTGCATTCACATGAGGTCAGGCACCTCTGAGTGAGTTGCTGCTCTGTGTTCTGCTGAGTGAAAGAGAACCTTTGGTGGCGTCATATTGATATCGTAGCATGTCATGTATCTAACTCATAGGATCACCACTGTCTGGCCTCCTCTAGACCGAGCTCATGTCATATAATTTGTAAGTTATTGTTACTTTATATTGGGGTAGAGTTGACTTCCAATGTTTTGTTCGTTTTAGGTGCACATGAACTTGATTCAATTATACACAGATGTATATTTATTCTTTGTTTAGTAGAGTCTCCAGTTCTATTCAGTAGGTCCTTTTTCATTATCAACTTAATATATATTAGTGTAGATGCCCCAACCAGTAACACTGGAGAAGCTGAAGTTGAACGGTTCTATGAAGACCTACAAGACCTTTTAGAACTAACACCCAAAAAAGATGTCCTTTTCATTATAGGGGACTGGAATGCAAAAGTAGGAAGTCAAGAAACACCTGGAGTAACAGGCAAATTTGGCCTTGGAATACGGAATGAAGCCGGGCAAAGACTAATAGAGTTTTGCCAAGAAAATGCACTGGTCATAGCAAACACCCTCTTCCAACAACACAAGAGAAGACTCTACACATGGACATCACCAGATGGTCAACACCAAAATCAGATTGATTATATTCTTTGCAGCCAAAGATGGAGAAGCTCTATATACAGTCAACAAAAACAAGACCAGGAGCTGACTGTGGCTCAAATCATGAACTCCTGATTACCAAATTCAGACTTAAATTGAAGAAAGTAGGGAAAACCATTAGACCATTCAGATATGACCTAAATCAAATCCCTTATGATTATACAGTGGAAGTGAGAAATAGATTTAAGGGCCTAGATCTGATAGATAGAGTGCCTGATGAAATATGGAATGAGGTTCATGACATTGTACAGGAGACAGGGATCAAGACCATCCCCATGGAAACGAAATGCAAAAAAGCAAAATGGCTGTCTGGGGAGGCCTTACAAATACCTGTGAAAAGAAGAGAAGCGAAAAGCAAAAGAGAAAAGGAAAGATATAAGCATCTGAATGCAGAGTTCCAAAGAATAGCAAGAAGAGATAAGAAAGCCTTCCTCAATGATCAATGCAAAGAAATAGAGGAAAACAACAGAATGGGAAAGACTAGAGATCTCTTCAAGAAAATTAGAGATACCAAGGGAACATTTCATGCAAAGATGGGCTCGATAAAGGACAGAAATGGTATGGACCTAACAGAAGCAGAAGATATTAAGAAGAGGTGGCAAGAATACACAGAAGAACTGTACAAAAAAGATCTTCACAACCCAGATAATCACGATGGTGTGATCACTGACCTAGAGCCAGACATCCTGGAATGTGACGTCAAGTGGGCCTTAGAAAGCATCACTACGAACAAAGCTAGTGGAGGTGATGGAATTCCAGTTGAGCTCTTTCAAATCCTGAAAGATGATGCTGTGAAAATGCTGCACTCAATATGCCAGCAAATTTGGAAAACTCAGCAGTGGCCACAGGACTGGAAAAGGTCAGTTTTCATTCCAATCCCAAAGAAAGGCAATGCCAAAGAATGCTCAAACTACCGCACAATTGCACTCATCTCACACACTAGTAAAGTAATGCTCAAAATTCTCCAAGCCAGGATTCAGCAATACGTGAACTGTGAACTTCCTGATGTTCAAGCTGGTTTTAGAAAAGGCAGAGGAACCAGAGATCAAATTGCCAACATCCGCTGGATCATGGAAAAAGCAAGAGAGTTCCAGAAAAACATCTATTTCTGCTTTATTGACTATGCCAAAGCCTTTGACTGTGTGGATCACAATAAACTGTGGAAAATTCTCCAAGAGATGGGAATACCAGACCACCTGACCTGCCTCTTGAGAAACCTATATGCAGGTCAGGAAGCAACAGTTAGAACTGGACACAGAACAACAGACTGGTTCCAAATAGGAAAAGGAGTACATCAAGGCTGTATATTGTCACTCTGCTTATTTAACTTATATGCAGAGTATATCATGAGAAATGCTGGATTGGAAGAAGCACAAGCTGGAATCAAGATTGCTGGGAGAAATATCAATAACCTCAGATATGCAGAAGACACCACCCTTATGGCAGAAAGTGAAGAGGAACTCAAAAGCCTCTTGATGAAAGTGAAAGTGGAGAGTGAAAAAGTTGGCTTAAAGCTCAACATTCAGAAAACAAAGATCATGGCATCCGGTCCCATCACTTCATGGGAAATAGATGGGGAAACAGTGGAAACAGTGTCAGACTTTATTTTTTGGGGGCTCCAAAATCACTGCAGATTGTGTCTGAAGCCATGAGATTAAAAGACGCTTACTCCTTGGAAGGAAAGTTATGACCAACCTAGACAGCATATTAAAAAGCAGAGACATTACTTTGCCAACAAAAGTCCGTCTAGTCAAGGCTATGGTTTTTCCTGTGGTTATGTATGGATGTGAGAGTTGGACTGTGAAGAAGGCTGAGCGCCGAAGAATTGATGCTTTTGAACTGTGGTGTTGGAGAAGACTCTTGAGAGTCCCTTGGACTGCAAGGAGATCCAACCAGTCCATTCTGAAGGAGATCAGCCCTGGGATTTCTTTGGAGAGAATGATGCTAAAGCTGAAACTCCAGTCCTTTGCCACCTCATGCGAAGAGTTGACTCATTGGAAAAGACCCTGATGCTGGGAGGGATTGGGGGCAGGAGGAGAAGGAGATGACAGAGGATGAGATGGCTGGATGGCATCACTGACTTGATGGACGTGAGTCTGAGTGAACTCCGGGAGATGGTGATGGACAGGGAGGCCTGGCGTGCTGCGATTCATGGGGTTGCAGAGAGTCGGACACGACTTAGCGACTGAACTGAACTGGGATATTTTCATCCCAAGCTCTGAATTTATCTGTCCCTTCTAATTTTCTTTTGATAATCATAATTTGGCTTTCTCAGTCTGTGCGTCTATTTCTATTTTCTATTTCTAGTTCATTGGTGTGAACTTATAGATTCCACTTGAACATGAAATCTTAGGATATTTGTCCTTTTCTCTCTGAAAAGCATTTGTCAAATGATAATTTCTTGATATATCAAAGCTGCTGCCAGTATTGTTATTTCGTTCTGTGTTATGGCTGAGCAGCATCCCAGTGTGTAGCTGTACCGCAGAGTTTTCATTTCTCTGTCAGTGGACATTTTGGTGGATTCTGTGTCTTGGCTATTGTAACAGTGCTGCCCTGAAAATCCAGGCGCATGTGTCATTTTGAAAGTGATTTTCTCTGGACCTAAGCCAAGGAATGGGATTGCAGGATCGTACGATACCTCTGTGTTTAGTGTTTCAAGGAACCTCCGTGCTGTTTCCCATCATGGCTTCACCATTTACATTCCCCGAAAGACTGGGAGGATTTTATTCTCTGTACATTCTCTACAGTAATTATTCTTTGTAGATCTTTTCGATGATGACCGCTGGAGCCAGTGAGGTGGTACCTCATAGTTTTGTTTGGTATTGACTTAATAATTACTGATGCGGACTATCTTTCCATGTGCTTTTATTATGATTTTTACATCTTGTGAGAACAGTTTACCTCTTCAGTCTGGCTTCTTGAAAGTTGACCCTGTTTGGAATTTTTTCCCAGGACATTTCTTGAGGGTAGGTGTCATTTACAGCCCTCTTGGACTTGTGACTATTATGAGCCCTTTAGCATCTGTTTTAAGGTTATCTGAACCAGCTAATTACTCCCTGTGCCTCCGCCTTTCTTTTTTTGGTAACCGTGAGTTTCTATTCTAAGTCTATGCGACTGTTTCATTTTTGTAAAGGAGCTTATTTGTTTAGATTCCACAGGAAGTAATATCTTATACTTGTCTTTCTCTATCTCACTTACTACACTTAGCATGATTATCTCTAGTTTCTTCCCAGTAACTGGAAATGGGATTATTTCATGCTTCTTTATGTCTGAAAAATATTGCATTGTGTACATGTACCCTGTTTTCTGTCTTCATTCATCTGTCCTTGTACATTTAAGTTGCTACTGTGTTTTGGTTATTGTACCTAGCGCTGCTGTGATTGTTGGGTACAGGTGTCTTTTTAAATTTTGGCTTCCTCTGGATCTATGCCTAGGTGTGGGATGCTGGGTCATTGGGTACATCTATGTTTAGTTTTTTAAGAATCTCCATAATGTTGTCTGTAATGGGTGTACTGACTTACATTCCCCCCAGCAGTGTAGGAGGGTTCCCTTTTCCCCACACCCTCTGCAGACTTTATTGTTGTAGGGTTTTCGGTGTGGCCATTCTGATCAATGTGAGGTGGTACCCCATTGTACATTTAATTTGCCTTTCTCTAAGAACTAGTGATGCTGAGCCTCGTTTCATGTGCCTTATGGCCATCTTGATGACTTCTTTGGAGAAATGTGCATTTATTCTTTGGCCGATTTTTTATTGGGTTGTTTGCTTTTTTTTTTTATATTGAGCTGTACTAGTGGTCTGTATGGAGAGGGCAATGCCACCCCCCTCCATTACTCTTGCCTGGAAAATCCCATGGATGGAGGAGCCTGGTAGGCTGCAGTCCATGGGGTCGCTAAGAGTCAGACATGACTGAGCGACCTCCCTTTCACATTCCACTTTCATGCACTGGAGAAGGAAATGGCAATCCACTCCAGTGTTCATGCCTGGAGAATCCCAGGGACGGGGGAGCCTGGTGGGCTGCCATCTATGGAGTCGCACAGAGTCGGACACGACAGAAGCGACTTAGCAGGCAGCAGTGGTTTGTATGTGTTGAAGAGAAATTCCCTATAGGTATCTTGGCAAGAATTTTTTTTCCATTCCGAGGGTTGTCTTTTTCTTTCACTGATGGTTTCCTTTGCTGTGTAGATGCTTTTAATGTTTATTAGGTCCCATTTGTTTATTTTTGTTTTATTTTCATGATTCTATGAGGTGGATCAAAAAAGAACTTGCATTTTATGCCAAGGCGTGTACTCTTTTCCTTAAGAGTTTCATAGTATCTGTCCTTTTATTTAGATCTTTAATCTATTTGGAATTTATTTTTGTGTATGGTGTTAGGGAGCATTCTGATTTCATTCTCATTTTCATGAGAGGCTAAGGAACCTGCCCGGTGTCCTCCAGTGGCTGCTCCCAATTTCCATTCCCAGCATCTGTATAGGAGGATTCCCTTTGCTGTACACCCTCTCCAGCAATTATTGTTTGTAGAATTTCCATCTATGGCCATTCTGACTGGTGTGAGGTGATACCTCCTTGAAGTTTTGATTTGCATTTCTCTCATATTTAGCGATGTTGACATCTTTACATGTGATTTTTTAAAACAGTGTTAGTTAAACTTACTTATTCAAATCAGCTTCTTGAACGCCTGCTCTGTTTTTAATATTTTTCTGTTGCCCGCCCCTAGGACATTTCTTGAAGGCAGGTGTTTTTCACTTACAGCCCTCAAGCCTAGTGAATATTAAGTACCTGTGAGCAAAGGTTTCAAAGTTGTTGTTGTGGGAAGTGGCCACAAGGCGGCAACATGTCTTTATGCCCCTCCCTGGTTACTGGGGGAGCCAGAGCCTTAGGGAAAGTCCTGTTCCTGGATTCTCAATTAGAGTAGAAGAAACACCCCAGGCTTGCATCCCACTCCTTCTTCCTTCCTTCCCCTCTGCCCTGGACACATCCCAGTTTCTGCAGCACCACTCGGTAGAGGGGGCCTTCACCATAGGTGGGGTGACCCTAAGGAAGGAAGCTGAAGGTGGGAACCCCATCACCTGGAGACACGCAGCCCAGGGGGCTTTTCACAGCTCTTCCAGCCCAGAAGCTCCACATCCTTTGGGTGCAGTAGGTATAGTTTCACTGCGCCTACTGCAGCGAAACTGCCAGGATCTGGAGGCTGTGGGCCGGTGCGGAGGGGAAGACACACCAGTCCATGGGACAGGGCTCATTGACTGGCACATCCTCCCAACCTCCCTCAGCCCCGAGACCGTTCACCCAAGACACTCAGCCTGCCTAGGCTTCAGGGATATGGCAGCAGCCCAGGTCACTAAGCCTGAAGGGAATAGCATCAGCGTTCTCTTTTTGTAATTTGTATTTTGTATTGGTGTAGATGTGACTTACAATGTTGTAGAGAGTGTTTGTTTTTTTGTTTCAGGTGTACAGCAACATGATCCACTCACGCATAGCTGTGTACATGTTCTTTTATTTTTAAATTTATTTCTTTATTTTAATTGGAGGCTAATTACTTTATAATACTGTAGTGGTTTTTGCCATACATTGACATGAATCAGCCATGGGTATACATATGTCCCGCATCCTGAACCCCCCTCCCTCCCCATCCCATCCCTCAGGGTCATCCCAGTGCACTGGCTTTGAGTGCCCTGTTTTCATGCATTGAACTTGGACTGGTGATCTATTTCACATATGGTAATATACATGTTTCAAATCATCCCACCCTTGCCTTCTCCCACAGAGTCCAAAAGTCTGTTTTTTACATCTGTGTCTCTTTTGCTGTCTTCATTTAGGGTCATCATTACCATCTTTCCAAATTCCATATATATGCATTAATATACTGTATTTGTGATTTTCTTTCTGACTTGCTTCACTCTGTATAATAGGCTCATTAGAACGGATTCAAATACGTTTTTTTTTTTTTAAATAACTGAGTAATATTCCGTTGTGTATATGTGTACATGTTCCTTTTTGGGTTCTCTTCCCATATAGTTTATTATGCAGTGTTGAGTAGGGGTCCTTGTCCTACTGTGGGTTCTTATTGATTATTTTACAAAGAATCATGTGTCTATGTTCATCTCCAACTTCTCGTTTCCTTTGCCCACCGCCTTTCCCTTTTGGTAACCATAAGGCAGTTTGCTATGTCCTGAGGCTGTTTCTGTTTGGTAGACAAGTTAATTTGTATCCATTTTTAGAATCCACCTCCAAGAGATATCATATGATACTTGTCTTCCTTTGTCTTCCTTGCAGCACTTAGTATGATCATCTCTACTTCCTTCCTTGTTGCTGGGCATGGCGTGATGTCACCCTCCTTACGGCTGAGTGACATTGCTCTGTGTGTGTGTACCCCACCTCGCTTACCCATTCACCTGTCCTTACTCACTTAGGTTTCATCTGTGTCTTGCCTCTTGTGCATAGTGCTGCCATGAGCATTGCAGTGTACCTGTCTTTTAAAATTTTGGTTTTCTGTGGATCTGTACCCAGGAATGGGACTGCTGGGTCCTATGGTACTTCTCAATCTGATTTCGGTGTTGACCATCTGGTGATGTCCATGTGTAGAGTCTTCTCTTGTGTTGTTGGAAGAGGGTGTTTGCTATGACCAGTGCATTTTCTTGACAGAACTCTATTAGTCTTTGCCCTGCTTCGTTCCGTATTCCAAGGTCAAATTTGCCTGTTACTCCAGGTGTTTCTTGACTTCCTACTTTTGCCTTCCAGAGCCCTATAATGAAAAGGACATATTTTTTGGGTGTTAGTTCTAAAAGGTCTTGTAGGTCTTCATAAAACTGTTCAACTTCAGCTTCTTCAGTGTTACTGGTTGGGGCATAGACTTAGATTACTGTGATATTGAATTTCTTTGGAGGGAATGATGCTGAAGCTGAAACTCCAATACTTTGGCCACCTCATGCGAAGAGTTGAGTCACTGGAAAAGACTCTGATGCTGGGAGGGATTGCGGGCAGGAGGAGAAGGGGATGACAGAGGATGAGATGGCTGGATGGCATCACTGACTCGATGGACGTGAGTCTCAGTGAACTCCGGGAGTTGGTGATGGACAGGGAGGCCTGGCGTGCTGCAATTCATGGGGTCGCAGAGAGTCGGACACGACTGAGCGACTGCACTGAACTGATGGTGCTTCTCTGTTTAGGTTTTCATGACCCTTTGTCCTGTTCTCCTTTGTGGATTTACTGACTTTCATTCCCACCAACAGGGAGGAGGGTTCTTCTCCTCTATTACCTCTCCAGCATTTATTGTAGATTTTCTATGCTGACCATTCTGACGTGTGTGAGGTGATGCCACTTCTGATTCACAGTTCTCTAATATTTACAGATGCTGAGTATCTTTTCATGTGCTTCTTGGCTATCTCTATGTCTTCTTTGGAGAAAGGTCCATTTAAATCTTGTGCCCCTGGTTGGCTGGGTTGTTTCTTTGATATTGAGGTGAATAAGCTGTTTGTATGTTTTGGAGAGAAATTCCTCATGTGTGTCTTTGTTTGCACATATTAGTTCCATTATGAGGTTTGTCTTTTTGTTGTGTTTATGGTTTCCTCTGATGTGCCAGCGCTTTTAAGGGGAGTTAGGTCTGATTTATTTATTTTTGTTTTATTTTTCATGATTCTAAGAGATGAGTCAAAGAAAAACTTGCCGCATTTTATGTCAAAGTGTGTTCTGCTTTTTCCCTTAAGAGTTTCACATTATCTGTGCTTTTATTTAGGTCTTTAATCTATTTGGAGTTTACTTTTGTGCATGCTGTTAGGCACTATTCTAATTTCATTCTCATGATCATTTCTTAAAAACCCTGCACACTGTTCTTCACAGTTCAGTTCAGTTCAGTCACTCAGTCGTGTCCGACTCTTTGCGACCCCATGGACTGCAGCATACCAGGCCTCCCTGTCTATCACCAACTCCTGAAGTTTACCCAAACTCATGTCCATTGGGTCAGTGATGCCATCCAACCATCTCATCCTCTGTCATCCCCTTATTCTCCTGTCTTTAATCTTTCCCAGCTTCAGGGTCTTTTCAAATGAGTCAGCTCTTCGCATCAGGTGGCCAAAGTACTGGAGTTTCAGCTTCAATATCAGTCCTTCCAATGAACACTCATGACTGATCTCCTTTAGAATGGACTGGCTGGATCTCCTTGCAGTCCAAGGGACTAAGAGTCTTCTCCAACACCACAGTTCAAAAGCATCAATTCTTCGGCGCTCAGCTTTCTTCACAGCCAAATCTCACATCCATACATGACCACTGAAAAAAACCATAGCCTTGACTAGATGGACCTTTGTTGGCAAAGTAATGTCTCTGCTTTTCAACATGCTGTCTAGGTTGGTCATAGCTTTCCTTCCAAGGAGTAAGTGTCTTTTAATTTCATGGCTGCATTCAGCATCCGTAGTGATTTTCACCTTTTCACTAACAGTGTGGGAGGGTTCCCTTTTCTTCACACTTTCTCCAGCACGTATTGTTTGTCAACTTTTGGACAAGAGTCACTGTGAACCATGTGAGGAAATACCTCATTGTAGTTTTAATTTGCATGTCTAATATTTAGTGATGTTGACATCTTTTCATATGGTTCTTTTAAAGGGTGTGAGTTAAACTTACCTCTTGAAATTGGCCACTTGAACATCTGCCCTGTTTTGAATTTTTTTTCAGTGACACCTAGGCTATTTCTTGAAGGCCGGTATTTTTTACTTAGAGCCCCCTGATGCTTGTGCATATTAAATACCCAGCAGCACTGCTTTTCATGGTGTTGTTAAATTAAAAGGCCACAAGGGAGCAGCACTTGTTCATGTCCCACTCTTCTTTTTTTCCCCAGTAATTTCCTTGTTATTTTATGTTGGGATATTGTTGATTTCTGGTGTGTTTGTTTCAGTTGTACAGATACACAATTCAGTTATGGGTAGACATTCATTTATTTTCTTTGTGTTTACTTTCCCGTATGGGTGATTATGATGTGTTCATCAACTTTCTTATGCTATTCAGTAGTTACTTTTTAATCATCTATTTGATGTATATTACTGTGAATATATTAACTCCAAACTCTTAATTTCTCCCACTTGTTTCTGAAGGTTGGGGTCTCTGCAGAGGGCAAGAGACACTCCAGGTCCATTGTGGAGGAACACTCCCTGCACATGCTCCCAGTTCCCTCAGCCCCAGGACACTCCGGCCTTGGTACCCAAGCCAATCAGGCTCCAGGGATGTGACACCAGCCCAGGTCACTTATGGCCTCAGGGGAATAGAATCAGCATTTCTCTTCCATATTTTTCTGTTTTTACCCTATGATTTGAACTGGAGTATATAGGTGAATTACAATCTTGTGGGTTTTTTTTTTCCTTTTCAATCTAATGCAGCTTGATTTTCTTGGTGACCAGAAGTTTCTTTTCTAAATCTGTTAGGCTGTGTTTCTTTGGGAAAGAACTTAATTTGTATCCATTTTTAGATTATACCTAGAGGTGATATCATATGATACTTGTCTCTCCCTGTCTCCCTTATTTCACTTGGAATGATCATCGCTACTTTATTTCCTGTGGCCGGACTTAGCATTATTTCCTACTTTCTTATCGTTGAGAAATATTGCATTGTGTACATATGCCCCATCTCCTGTTTCCATTCATCTGTAATTTCTACATTTAGCTTGTTTCACAGACTTGACTATTGTACCTTGTTGGGCTGAGATTGCAGGGGTTCCCATGTCTTTTAAATTTTTTGTTTTCTCTGGGTTTATGCCCATGTGTGGGACTGCTGGGTCCTAAGGTACTTGTGTTGCAGTGAAAAGGGGAAAAAGAGGAATTTGTTGCAGTAAAAAGTAAAAAAAAAAAAAAGAAAGAAATTAGTTTTTCTCTTTCTGCTTCCTGAGAGCAAAGAAGATAAAGGGAACAGTGAGCAGCCCTGAACATTCCTAGTTGGTTTTTTTTTTTACTTTAGCCACTCCTAATTCTGCATATCTATAATTAAGTTTGCTTTCCTGTCCCCTAACTCTGCAGGAGCTAAACTTTGCACCTATTTAAAGTCTTCTCCATACTGGGAGCAATTAAATCGTACGAAGGATAATCAGTCTAATAACACTAGAAAGCTAGGCTAGGTGCCTTATGGACAATGCCAGTATATAGTTTCCCTAAAAAATAAGGTTTGGTGTGGAACAAGCTAAGGCAGATGACTTAGGTATATACTGGGCTACACATAAGGGAAGTTCTTGACTTAAGTTCTTACTGATGACCTTATTGCTACCTATATTGCCTGTTTCAAAAGTGTTGTCCCGAGCCTATTATACAGAGTGAAGTAAGTCAGAAAGAGAAACACCAATACAGTATATTAATGCATATGTATGGAATTTAGAAAGATGGTAACGATGACCCTATATGCAAGCAGCAAAAGAGACACAGATGTAAAAACAGACTTTTGGACACCATGGGAGAAGGCGACGGTGGGATGATTTGAGAAAATAGCATTAAAACATGTATATTACCATAGGTAAAACAGATGACCAGTGCAAGTTTGATGCATGAAGCAGGGCACTCAAGGCCGGTGCTCTGGGACAACCCAGAGGGATGGGGGAAGGGGAGGTTGGGGGGGGTGCAGGATGGGGGAACACATGTACACACATGGCTGATTCATGTTGATGTATGGTAAAAACCACCACAATATTGTAAAGTAATTATACTCCAATTAAAATAAATTTTTAAAAATTAAAAAAAAAATTTTGTCCCTTACATCACCAAGTATGTGACAAAACGGTTATGTAATGCCCCCATCTGTAGTCAGATTTATGACCCTGAAGGGGCTCTGCCATCTACCTGTACAAAGATTAAATCATGAAGCTGCTGACCTTCAACACCCCGGAAAGGAGTTCAGAGCAGAAATTAGGAATGAGGCACTCTGTGCTTCATCCAGTCTGGCATTTCGTGTGATATACTCTGCATAGAAGTTAAATAAGCAGGGTGATAATATACAGCCTTGACATACTCCTTTCCCAATTTGGAACCAGTCTGTTGTTCCATGTCCAGCTCTAACTGTTGCTTCCTAACCTGCATAGAGATTTCTCAGGAGGCAGGTCAGGTGGTCTGGTATTCACATCTCTTGAAGAATTTTCCAGTTTGTTGTGATCCACACAGTCAAAGCCTTTCGTGTAGTCAATAAAGCAGAAGAAGATGTTTTTCTGGAACTCTCTTGTTTTTTTGATGATCCAGCAGATGTTGGCCATTTGATCTCTGGTTCCTCTGCCTTTTCTAAATCCAGCTTGAACATCTGGAAGTTCACAGTTCATGTATTATTGAAGCCTGGCTCGGAGAATTTTGAGCATTACTTTGCTAGCGTGTGAGATGAGTGCAATTGTGCGTTAGTTGAACATTCTTTGGCATTGCCTTTCTTTGGGTTTGGAATGAAAACTGACCTTTTCCAGTCCTGTAGCCGTTACTGAGTTTTCCAAATTTGCTGGCATATTGAATGCAGCACTTCACAGCATCATTTAGGATCTGAAATAACTCAACTGGAATTCCATCACCTCCACTAGCTTTGTTGGTAATGATGTTTCCTAAGTCCCACTTGACTTCTCATTTCAGGATGTCTGGCTCTAGATAGGTGATCACACCATTGTGGTTATCTGGGTCATGAAGATCTTTTTTGTATACTTCTTCTGTGTGTTCTTGCCACCTCTTTTAATACCGTCTGCTTCTGTTAGGCCCATACCATTTCTGTCCTTTATTGTGCCCATCTTTGCATGAAATGTTCCCTTCCTATCTCTAATTTTCTTGAAGAGATTCCTAGTCTTTCCCATTCTATTGTTTTCCTCTATTTCTTTGCATTGATCACTGAGGAAGGCTTTCTTATCTTGCTGTGCTATTCTTTGGAACTCTGCATTTAAATGGGATGCATTTGAATCTTTCCTTTTCTCCTTTGCCTTTAGTTTCTCTTCTTTTCTCAGCTATTTGTAAGGCCTCCTCAGACAACCATTTTGCCTTTTTGCATTTCTTTTTCTTGGGGATGATCTTGATCACTGCTTCCTGTACAGTGTCACGAACCTCCATCTATAGTTACAGGGACTCTGTCTTATTCAATCTAATTCCTTGAATCTATTTTTCACATCCACTGTATATTCGTAAGGGATTTGATTTAGGTCATATCTGAATGGTCTAGTGGTTTTCCCTACTTTCTTCAATTTAAGTCTGAATTTTGTAATAAGAAGTTCATGATCTGAGCCACAGTCAGCTCCCCATCTTGTTTTTGCTGACTTTATAGAGCTTCTCCATCTTTGGCTGCAAAGGATATAATCAGTCTGATTTCAGTGTTGACCTTCTGGTGATGTATGGTGACCATCTGTGTCACGGTACTTGGTGATGGTTTCAGTCTAATGCCTTTGCAAAATGTTTCCTCTTCAAGATTTATGAAAAGGACTTAAAGTTTCTAACTTTCAGAACATAATACTGAGCTGAGTAAAAGAAGAATTGAAGCGTTATATTGAGAAACCTGAGGACTTCATGAAGCTGTTAACAAAAAGGATTAGTTACATAGAACTGAGTAAACTAGTAAGCATGGTTGTAATATTATGGTTTCTATTTGAAAGAATTATTGGTTTAAATCCGTGTTTCCCAGATGTCAGAAAAACTTCTTCAATTCATTATGACTTGCAATAGTTTGGTAGATTATGTCTTTTGGAACACTTATCTTTTTCTCTCTACTTGGTTGATCCTGCCAGTAACATAGGCTTGTTTCAAAGATTAAGCTGTGAGTTAAGAGTGTGTGGCAATTTCAGTACAATGAAATTGCAGATACCTCATTAAGTCAATTATAGCTCCTTTGGCCACTCTATTATTATAAATGGATTATAGCTAGTTATACTAATCATTAGTTAAATTTGCTCTTTGTTTTCAAATCATGCTTCGTGTCTATGCTGCTCTATGTCCTTGTCTGCATTACTTATATCCTCTCTAATTTGTAAGATTGTTGTCTCTTACAGTAACCAGTGTATAAATCAGGCCTCCAACAAAACTTCTATGACTAAACATTTTAGAAGAAATAATTGTAATAGTGTGGTTCTTGGTATGGGAAGAAGCAATGAGGGAAAATGTCTCCTGGATTATAATTAGACAGAATCCAGAGAATTTTAATTATTGGTGGAAGCTGGTCCAAAACTTAACACCTGGAGTGAAAAAATCAAGAACTTTTTGAGTGAACTGGAGTGAAGCTCCCAGTGCCTTGGGACAAACTTTGATCATGAAATGTTTCCCTGTAATGGTCATTCATGAGCTAGAGGGGAAGGCCTGAGAAACGGAATCAGCAATTGCAGCCCTTCAGTGGAGCCAGTGTGCCCTGAGCAAGGGGAATGCCATCCCCCTGGCAGTCCTTAGACTGCAGCCACTCCACCCACTGTGGAGTGGAGGAACCTTGAGGAGACTCTGAAAACAGGATGACAGGCCCCAGTTAGCTAAGATATATTAAATAGATTTAATCAGCCCTGACTCTTGCGTCTTCCCATGCATAGAAAAGTGATAGATTTCTTAACTTGAGATGCTGCCTCTTATGTTTAAAGTTAAATATTTCTAAGTCTACAGATGTAAAGTAGGCACTTTTCCAAGAGGAACAAAGGAAGACAAGTCTCAACATTTAAAAACACCAGCACCAATGGCAGGCACTCCAGGAAGACCCATCTGACAAGCAAAACGGCCCCCCTTCTCCCACAAAATTGTGGGATGGACACTGAGACGGGGGATTTGTTACCGGGAAGGGTTAATTTTAAATTTACACTGGATCTGCTTCTGTGACGTTAATCCTTTTTTGTTAGTATAAATATACATAAAGGCCTTCTTCAGGGAAATAACCCAAGCTGCCCACCTGTGAAGGACTCTAAGGAAGTGAAACTAACACGTTCCCCTGCCTGAGGCTCGCCATTCTAGGGGATATTTGCAAGGATTGAATAGTCTTTTTTTTTTTTCCCTCACCTCCCCTCTCATCTCTGATCCACAAAAGAACCTGGCAACCAAGCCCTGACAAGATGGTTATCAAGGTGCTAGCCTGCCCTCTTCTTACTCAGCTGGCTCCTCTATTGAAGTCTCTTCCTTGCCACAACCCCTCGTCTCTCAAATTCATCGGCCTGTCTTGCTGTGAGCGGAGCGAGCCAGGACTCCGAAACAGAAGCAGTGCTGCGGCATGTGTCGGGTGCGTGCGCCTTTTGATCGACGGTTTTCTCGGGATATAGGCCATGGTGTGAGGCCGTCAGATCTAGTTTTCATCCCTCTGAGAGGTTTTTTTCAGGCCTTCAGAGACTGTCCATTATGCTGACTATTGCCAGTGTATATTCCCAGAGACAGTTTAGTGGCATTCTTTTTCCTCCAGGCTCCCGCCTGCCTTTATTGTCTGTAGATTTGTGGTGATGGTGGTTGTGACTGGTGGGATTTATTTCCTGTTGTCATTTTGATTGGGGTTCTGGCAGGAATTCGGGATCCTTAGCATCTTGTCCTGTTGTGGAGGTTTATTTTGTCCTTTTTTTTTTTTTTTTCTAAGGGTGTCAGGACACTTTAACTTTGACAGTTGGGTTCCTGAAAGTCAGGTGTGTTTGGAATTTATTTCTCCAGTACACACCCCAGGACATTTCCTGAGGGCATCTGTCATTAACAGAATCCCAGCCCTTGTGAATTGAGGTGCCCGTGAACACCAAAGATAAAGTTTTAGTTACAGAAAGTGTCCACAAGGTGGCAGCAGTGTTAAGTCCTACCTTTAGTTTCAGGGATAAGCAGAGCCTTCAACATATGCCCAACTGACGGAGGATACATCTGGAAGATCTTGCTTTATACATTGTGAATGTATATATATTTATACCATTCACATCACACTTTTGATGCAGAAAAAAGAGAAAGAACTGCAACTCTGGGTTAGGACACCTCAGTCCTAAGTAAGGTTGGGTACCTTCTCATCCCACTTACTTCCTAGGGCTGGGAGTGCCCCATTTCTGTTATGGTTGGGGCCATGAGAGCCTCCCTTGTGGCTCAGCTGATAAAGAATCTGCTTGCAATGTGGGAGACCTGGGTTCCATCCCTGGGTTGGGAAGATCCCCTGGAGAAGGGAAAGGCTACCGACTCCAGTGTTCTGGCCTAGGGAATTCCATGAACTGTATAGTCCATGGGGTTGCAAAGAGTTGGACATGACTGAGTGACTTTAGGGAAAGCTGTGGCAGAAATTGAAGAGGGACTAAAGAGCCTCTTAATGAAAGTGAAAGAGAATGAAAAAGCTGACTTAAAACTTATCATTCAAAAAACTAAGATCATAGCATCTGGTCCCATCACTTCATGGCAAATAGATGGGAAAACAGTGGAAACTCTGTCAGCCTTTATTTTCTTGGTCGTCTCCTTCACCTCCTGCCTTCAGTCTTTCCCAGCATCAGGGTCTTTTCCAATGAGTCAGTTCTTCACATCAGGTGGCCCAAGTATTGGAGCTTCAGCTTCAGCATCAGTCCTTCCAATGAATAGTCAGGGCTGATTTCCTTTAGGATTGACAGGTTTGATCTTGCGGTCCAAGAGACTCTCAAGAGTCTTTTCCAACACCACAGTTTGAAAGCATCAGTTCTTTGGCGCTCAGCCTTCTTTATGGTCCAACTCTCACATCCATACGTGACTACTGGAAAATCATTCTTTAATTATTAAATTTTTGGCTGTGCTGGGTCTTTGTTGCTGTGAAGGCTTTCTCTAGTTGTGATGCGAGGGCTTCTCATTGCAGTATCTTCTCTTGTTGCAGAGCAAAGGCTCTAGAGCAAGCCCACTCAGTAGTCGTGGCGAGTGGGCTCAGGAGCTGCAGCTCCCAGGCTCTAGAGCCCAGGCTCAGTAGTTGTGGTGCACGGGCATAGCTGCTCCACGGCATGTGGGATCTTCCCATACCAGGGATCGAACCCATGTCCCCTGCTTGGCAGGCAGATTCTTAACCACTGGACTACCAGGGAAGTCCCTTGGAGGCTTCTTCCTAACTTGTTTTCCAGAAAAGCTACACCAGGAAATTCCCTTGTCTCTCCCTTGCTGATGTTGAGTAGTATCTTTTAGTATGTCATTTTGAAAGGCAAAAAAAAAAAAAAAAAAAAAGCCTCTCATTCTAATTCCCATTTCTTACTAATGAAGTTAAATTTTTTTCCCTCGTATTTATTGTCTTTGATTTGTTCTTTTGTGATTTGGTTGCTTTTTTCCCATTTACCCACATTTTCTTGCTGATATGTAGTTATTGACCCTTTATTATATACGTTGTAAATATTTTCCTACTTTGTCATTTGTCCTTTAATTTTGTTTTCTGATGGCGCTTTCACTTTTAGACAACTAGTCTTTAATTGCAAATATTGTATCCTTTTAACTCAAGAATATAAGTGAAAAATAAGAAGGTACATCTCCCTGGTAAAGGAAAACTTTTAGCATCAATTTACTCTATAGCAACAAGCAGTCTACAACAGAATGACAATAATGCCCTTGGGAAAAGCCCTTGTGTTTTTAACCCAGAAATTATAACCGTAATCTGCTATCAGTTCTAAGTATTGCCCCTTCCTTAAACCCGGCTCAAATCCTACTCTGTCAAGCCTTTTGCAGCTGCCCCGGCTCTATCATCCTCGTCACTCTTCTTTAATTTATTTCAGTAAACATCTATTGGCTATGTTTGAGTGCAAGGCGGTGAGCCAGGTCTTTTGGGAAGAAGACACAACCTGCCTTTGAAGAGCTTACTGCTTAGTGGAGAGAAAAACACAAGTTTGTTACATGTCCAAATGAAATGAATGCTCTATGTGATTTCTAACAGGTGGATTCTGGGAGAGGCACCTGGGAAAATCTTCACAGGCAGGCTGTGAGAACAGGGTAGGAAAGGGCTTGGAAGTTGGACTGTGAAGATGGAATCTGGGGTAAAGAATGCCTAGTGTGTTTTCTATTTAGGATATGTGTCAGAGACACAGAAGAAGATAATATTCAAAAAGTAATCTGGGGTCATGGATGGAAGTCTTTATATGCAGTTTGGACTTTATCCTCTGCGGTAGGATGCCATTAAAAACTTTCTTCTTTTTAAAAAGTAGCTGAAATGATTTCATGATTATGAAATTAATAGTGATGTTTCCCCAATTCTCAGTAGTTTCCCAAATATGTAAAGAACAGAACACATGTTAAAGAACCACTCCTAATATTTTTGGTTTATTTTGTGAGGTTTTCTTTTTTACATCCATAGATACATATATACCATATATATAGCCATATATACCATTCTACTCAGATAGAATTAGACCACTAACTGTCCCATAACCGATTCTCCCTTACTGCCTGTTGTAACCAGTGCTGATGTGGTGAATGGGTGGAGGAGGCGGCCCTGGAGAGGTTATGATAGGGTCTTTGTGAGAGATGTTGAGAGTCATCCGGCTAGGGCAGAAAGACAAGGATGGACGACAAAGATGTTTCAGGAGGAGAATTTGCATTATATTGCTGGTTTTCATTTTTAAAGCCACATTTCCTTTGTTGTAATTTTCATTTCAATATCTACTTTTTATGTTTTATTATCTTAGCTTTTGCAGAACAAGTGCTGGGTCCCTTGAAAAAATCATTTCCATGATCTCATAGGTAGTGGAGCCTCAATCAACTTGGAATTTTGTTACTGCCCCTTCTCTGCAAGGGGAGGAGGGAGAAGTTTCCCCTGTTAAAGATCGTTATTGATTTATGTGGTTGGAATTCTTTCTATGATCTGTAAGAATAGACAGGAATTAAATACTTTGCTTGTACTGAATTGCTGGTACAAGCAAAGTTTATTGACAGTGCTTAGCAGGCTTCAGGCTCTGAGCTATACAAAGAAATATGCCCAAGGTCACAGTTAATAATTCGCTGAGCCCAAACTCATACCCCAGGCTGTCTGATTCCAAAGCTCATGCTCATTTACCATGCAAAATTGGATTACCCATGCTTGAAATTGATGTTCTGTATGTTTAATAAATAAACTGGGGAAGAAGTCATCAAATAAAAATCTAGCTTATATAATTTATAGCTGTATCTGAAAATACTCTGCTTTGATATATTAAGTGATTGGTTTACAGTTTGAGGACACATTAGGATGAGAATGCCAATGACATGCAGGTCCCCAGTCTGCTTTTAAATTTTGGTGCCCTGCTACCAATGAGGCCATTGAATCATTTCTTCTAGTGACCCAGCAGTTTCCCAGTAAACATTTCCCAGGAAAATCAAATATGTAATGTATACTTATAGCAAGGATAAAATTCTATAGTGTTTTGATCATGAGAGAAAGCAATAAGAGGGACATTTGGTTCCTATCTCAGTATCTTAAATTTGGAGGAGGTCAGGGCAGACAGCTCTTTGCATTTTTAAAGTCACATTATTAAATCAATATAAAATTAAAATCCTTCATAACTATATATTTTTTCATAACTGTATTATATTATGTAAGACCATAAAGAAAACTGAGCACCAAAGAATTCATGCTTTTGAACTGTGCTGTTGGAGAAGACTCTTGAGAGTCCCTTGGACTGCAAGGATATCCAACCAGTCCATCCTAAAGGAGATCAGTCCTGAATATTCATTGGAAGGACTGATGCTGAAGCTGAAGCTCCAATACTTTGGCCACCTGATGTGAAGAACTGACTCACTGGAAAAGACCCTGATGATGGGAAAGATTGAGGGCAGGAGGAGAAGGGGACGACAGAGGATGAGATGGTTGGATGGCATCACCGACCCGATGGACATGAGTCTGAGCAAGCTCAGAGATTTGGTGATGGACAGGGAAGCCTGGCGTGCTGCAGTCCACGGGGTCGCAAAGAGTTGGACACGACTGAGCGATTGAAGTGAAGTGATGCTGCGTTGTTGTGTTACATTGCCTGTTCCAACCCACCTGTGCTCTGAGCCCCATAGAGAGCTGTAGCATAGGCTTTATGTTTGCAACTGTCTTGTCTTGGCATCAGTAGGCCCCTTCCATCAGGCTTAGTCCACCACAGCCTGTTTCCTCTGCCCCCTGCAGTCTCACCAGTGCCTTTTTATTTTTTAGGAGTGTCTGGGGCCCTAGTAGGCAGGAGCCCCAGGGACATGAGGGGGATGGGCTACCCAGAATGGCTGTAAAGGGACTTTGTCCAGAGATCAGGCTTGTGTAGTCCTGACTCCAGGAACAAATCATGTTCTGTTCTTGCTTACCAGCCCAGGGGAAGCAAGAGGGGCCTCTTTTTTCTCATGCCTATAATTTGTTAAGGCTGTCCTCTCTGAGGTTCAAATGAACTTTATTTCTAAATCTTAGTGACAAGTGTCAGATCCTTCACCTCTGAGTTTTCATATCTGCAATTCATTTTTCAGGCTGCTGTTCTACCTGGTTGCTCAGTAGGAAACAGGAGACTTGGCTGTGAGAGCTAGAAAGCTGTGTCCTGGCCAAGTGTAGCATGAGAGGATGCTTTTGCTGCCTTTGGTCATCCCTTCGTGGGCTGTTTTATTCTCATAGGCAAGTTTTTCTTAAGCCCCCGGAGAGACCTTTAGGGGCTTTCACCTGGGTCAGTGTCTACATTAGGAGGGCTTAGTTTGAGAAGCCTGCAAAATACTGTTTTAACCATTTTCTTAATTGTAAATTAGAGTCCCTGCTTAGGTCAGGGTGGACAGATCAGCAACCCAGAGGCCAGCCTTGCATTCCATTATGGTTACCCATTCAGAAGGGCTTGCAGATGACAGCGCCTCATGTTTGGAGCTGTGAAGTCTACCCATAGCATCTGGCCTTAGAGATGGACAGGCAGAACTAGCTCAATCCTTCCCTAAACTTTTATTGGACAAGCACACCATGTTTTTCTTGCCTTCCACGTGACAGCATGGGTGAAGGTAGAGAGAATCCTTAGAGATCAACTTATCTAGCTTCCTAGTCACTGTTTCTTAGAGCCCATGAACAGAGAGCTGAAAATACAATAATTTGAAGTAAATTATAAGAAAAGACTGAAAGTTATATGTTGCCAAGACCCTCCCTTCTAGAGGGAATGTGTTGGGGTCTAGCTGGGGTCTGTGTAACAGAGGGAGCAGCAAGGGGGGTGGGGGTGGGCAGGCAGCCAAAGGGTTAGTTCCTCAGGAGATCTGCGTGTTTGCTACTTTGAGACCATCCGCTAAGAAAATATTGAACGACTTTATTAACAGAGTAATAATTGGTGACCCTAAACAACAAACAAGAAGCAGGAAGATGAACTGTACTTCTGAGGCTGTGTGGCCGGGGAAGAGGTCATGAACAATGCTGGTTTTTCTTATCTAGGCATTAATAAAATGCCAGCAGCACTGACTGAAAACGAGGACGAGATATGTCTGTCTTCATCAACTTATGCCTGCAATGCTCAATCCCGGGAGGAAGATGTTGTGTCCGTATCAGTTCGGATGTAGCTCTATATTCAATTAATATTGATAGTGATAAAATGGCAACAGTTCGTCACACGAGTGACTTTCGTTGCTTTGATTTTTCTTCATCAGAGTGGAGCTAGAGGGCGCTGTCCACAGCAATTATTCAGTAGTTATTCAATATGTTCCATAACTATTGATAATGACAAGACAGTAACACTTTGTCGTATGGTAGTCACTCTCATCCCTTTGGCCCTTTCTTTTCATATGGTAGTAGTCACTCTCATCCCTTTGGCTGTTTCTTTTCAAAAGTGGAGTCAGAGGTGACCGTCTACATCCCTGACTCTCAGGAAACAACTTGAATACGTTACAGCAGGTTATCATGGCTCACTAGCCACATGATTTCAGAAGCTAGGCGTGAGACCATGGAGAGGGCTGCCTTCCTGGACTTCTGGAAATGTAAACTTCTGGTTACCTTCCCAGCTGTTGATCAAATGGAGGTGAGCACAGCCTAGTAAACAACACGAACATCTATGCTGACCTTGCGAAATTTCAATCTCACATGAGAATGGCTGGAGCAAGAGCAAGGAACAGAAACGTAGAGGAATTTGGGGTGCTCTTCCAGAGGGGGAGGTTCTGCTTTCCCACCCAGGCTCTGAAGCACAGACTACCAAGGGTCCGTCTCAGTGGGAAAGGCTGGAGTCTGCAGCTGGGCTCTTCATGCGTGTGCTGTGTTGCTTCCTCTCTTCTTTCTCCTCCATCTTCTCTTCTTTGGCAATGATGATAGAATTTCCTGGGCAAAATAATCCTTTCTTTTTTAACTGGAAAAATCTGGCATAATGTCACAGTGTTCTAATGTCCCCAGAGCTCAACATACTGGGCCTTAGAAAGTTTCCAGGGGAGAGACAATAAGACCACAGTCTGCATAGAGCCTTCTGTGCGGCTGTGGCTGCGAAGACAAAAACAATCATGTTAATGTTGCTGTTTAGGATTGGGCTTGTTTGCTGCGGCTTCTTTGTGAGTGTTTCACTATTCAGTCTAAGTTTTTAAAGGACATTGTGTATGTCTGCATTAAGACAAATTGTTTACATCTCAGAGCTAGCACATTCTATATCCTCTTTGTTATATTCTGTTCAGAAGATGTAGTAGGTGGAATAGTGGACCCCCACCCCCACCCCCAAGGACATACCTGCATCCCAGAGCTTGTGAATATGACCATATTTGGAAAAAAGCATCTTTGTGAATGTAATTAAGGATCCCAGGATGAGAACATCCTGGATTATCCAGTTGGGTGCTAAATCCAATGAAAAGTGTCGTTATAAGAGGCAGAAGTCGCAGAAGAGGAGAAGGCTATGTGAAGACTGACGCAGAGATTGAAGGGATGCAGTCAAGGAAGCCAAGGCATGCCTGCAGCCCCCAGAAGCTGGGAGAATTAAGGAAAGATTCTCCCCTACAGCTTTCGGGGGACTACAGCCTGATGACACCTTGATTTTATTTGTTTATTTAATGCTTTTAATTTTTTTTTTTTTTTGCCAGATCACATGGCTTGCAGAATCTTAGATCCCTGACCAGGGATGGGACCCTGGGCCTTGGGCCCTGGAGTTCTAAACACTGGACCATCAGGGGGTTCCCGACACCTTGATTTTATTTTATTTTTTTAAATTTTTTTATTTTATTTTATTTTTAAACTTTACAAAATTGTATTAGTTTTGCCAAATATCAAAATGAATCCGCCACAGGTATACATGTGTTCCCCATCCTGAATCCTCCTCCCTCCTCCCTCTCCATACCATCCCTCTGGGTTGTCCCAGTGCACCAGCCCCAAGCATCCAGTATCGTGCATTGAACCTGGACTAGCAACTCGTTTCATACATGATATTTTACATGTTTCAATGCCATTCTCCCAAATCTTCCCACCCTCTCCCTCTCCCACAGAGTCCATAAGACTGTTCTATACATCAGTGTCTCTTTTGCTGTCTCGTACACAGGGTTATTGTTACCATCTTTCTAAATTCCATATATATGCGTTAGTATACTGTATTGGTGTTTTTCTTTCTGGCTTACTTCACTCTGTATAATAGGCTCCAGTTTCATCCACCTCATTAGAACTGATTCAAATGTATTCTTTTTAATGGCTGAGTAATACTCCATTGTGTATATGTACCACAGCTTTCTTGTCCATTCATCTGCTGATGGAAATCTAGGTTGCTTCCATGTCCTGGCTATTACAAACAGTGCTGCGATGAACATTGGGGTACACGTGTCTCTTTCCCTTCTGGTTTCCTCAGTGTGTATGCCCAGCAGTGGGATTGCTGGATCATAAGGCAGTTCTATTTCCAGTTTTTTAAGGAATCTCCACACTGTTCTCCATAGTGGCTGTACTAGTTTGCATTCCCACCAACAGTGTAAGAGGGTTCCCTTTTCTCCACACCCTCTCCAGCATTTATTGCTTGTAGACTTTTGGATCGCAGCCATTCTGACTGGTGTGAAATGGTACCTCATAGTGGTTTTGATTTGCATTTCTCTGATAATGAGTGATGTTGAGCATCTTTTCATGCCAACACCTTGATTTTAGACTTCTGGTCTCCAGAATTATGAGAGAACACACTTCTGCAGTTTTAACCCACCCAGTTCGTGATAATTTGTTATGGTGGCTCCAGAAAACTAATCTAGAAGGTTAGGAGGACCCAGTGGATTTATCCAAACATTGTTGGAATGGAAGATTTCATCCCAAAGTAGCATTCCTCAAGTCTCTAGGACTCAGATAACCCAATGTTGTGACATGATCTGGCCCAGGCATGTCTCAACTAAAACCCATGGCTGTAGTTGCCAAGTCCTAATATATACATCAAATTTGGGGAGCAGAAATTCCTTGACGGTATAAAGGTATCCAGACCTGGAGGAATACTCCTCATTCTGTGAGGTATTTTATGTGATAGAATGGTAGACCAGCATGGTATTTTCACTCTGTTGGAGAGGGGTGTTTCTTGTTGGTTCATTTGCTGAACTCCTGGCTCTGTCTTCTCTCCGCCGACAGACTTTCTCTTTCCCAGAACCCACCACCGCCTTTCAGTGCCTGCACCCCTTCGGAGTCATCTGCAATGTGGCATTCTGTGTGGTCATCACTAAGCTAAGAGTGTTGGCAAACAAGATGAAATATCTTCATACTTCTAGTTTAAGGGGTAAAAATATAAAGGATAATAAGTGACAGTTCCTCTGTACTATAAACCATAGCCTGGGGGAGAAGACAGACACATAAATGGAGATCTATAGAAGACTGTGCTTAGGGCCAAACAGAGATCTACTGGCCTCCTGGGGCACCCAAGGGTGGGAGCACTTCTCCTTGGGAGAAGATTTATGAGAAGACAAAAGACTTGTGCTAATGACCTGGAACTCTGCAAGCTGAGAAGGGAGAGGAAAGCATTCTTAAAAGAGGCATCAGCATAGACAAAGACATATAGTCAATTTGTGGAATAGCAGGAAACTCAGGGTAGCAAGAGAGTAGGGTGAGATTGGAGGTGAGTGAGTGCAGAAACACAGAAATCACGATCAGCCAGGCATTGGTTGTGATTCTTCCTCACCCTGTTTGTTACTTCTTGAGCCCATCCAGCTCTCTCCATTCCTATGCCAGGCTGCCATCATCTCCAGCCTGGACACCTGTAATGGCCCTCTTGCCCCCTTGCACTCAATGTCCTCGCTCCCAGTCTGCCCTGCTCTCCAGTCCATCACTCTTAGCAGCCAGAGCAATCCATTTAGAACACTGACCTGATCATATCACTCGATTGTCTTTGTAAAACTCAAAACTATTTTAAATGGCTCACAAAGCCCTCTGTGATATACCTTCTAACCAAAGCAATACATGCACAAAGGAGCATATAATGGGAAGCACCGGGGCCCTGACGTGACATTCTCTATCCCCGGGCTTTCTCCCTGCAGAAACTCATTTGACTAGTTCTAGATTTTGTACTTCTGGTGATTACATCTACATCCCAAGTTTTATGCTTGTGCTGAAGTCTCTAGGTTTATCAATCATGAATGTCCTGGTATAATAAATAAGGGTTTAATTGACTTCTATTACCTTTTGTCTCCTTTCTCCATCCCCAGATTATTCCTGGTTCTTTCTCAGATCTGTTCTGAAGCCTCAAAAAATATACTTAAGCCTTAATTTCTTTCTTTATCAATCTAGGACAGATTTACCTCTAATTTGTCATGTATGGATGTGAGAGTTGGACTGTGAAGAAAGCTGAGCACCAAAGAATTGATGCTTTTGAACTGTGGTGTTGGAGAAGACTCTTGAGAGTCCCTTGGACTGCAAAGAGATCCAACCAGTCCATCCTAAAGGAGATCAGTCCTGGGTGTTCTTTGGAAGGAATGATGCTAAAGCTGAAACTCCAGTTACTTTGGCCACCTCATGCGAAGAGTTGACTCATTGGAAAAGACTCTGATGCTGGGAGGGATTGGGAGCAGGAGGAGAAGGGGAGGACAGAGGATGAGATGGCTGGATGGCATCACCGACCCAATGGATGTGAGTCTGAGTGGACTCCGGGAGTTGGTGATGGACAGGGAGGCCTGGCATGCTGGGATTCATAGGGTCGCAAAGAGTCGGACATGACTGAGCAACTGAACTGAACTGAACTGAAGATGGGAACATTAGAGCTCCCACCCTACCCTCTGCCTTCCAAGCCCCATGTCTTGCCTACACCTTGACTTATGCATTTGTCATTTGATGACATCTATATTCCATTTAACTGTAGTGAAATCGTCCATAAGTTCTTTTTAAAATAATTAATTAATTCATTGATCTTGGCTGTGCTGGGTCTTCACTGCTGTGTGGGCTTTTCTCCAGCTGCATGGAGCAGGGGCTGCCCTCCAGTCGTGACGCGCGGGCTTCTCACTGCGGTGGCTTCTCTTGTGGATCATGGGCTGTAGGGCATGTGGGCCCAGTAGTTGCGGCCCCTGGGCTCTAGAGCACAGGCTCAGTAGTTGTGGCACACGGGCTTAGTTGCTCTGCAGCATGTGGGATCTTCCCAGCCCAGGGATCGAACCAGTGTCTCCTGCATTGGCAGGTGGATTCTTTACCACTGAGCCACCAAGGAAGCCCCCCAGCCCCATGAGTTCTTTTTAAGTTGAGTCTAAAAGGCAAAACAATTAAAAAATTTTTGTAATAACCATGGAAACCCATTCACTGCAGCTCACTTCTGTGCTGTGTTTCATTTTGCTTTATATTTGAGTCCTGCCTTTCTTATCTATTTTTCATTTGTTTTTCTGGGAGTATAATTGGCTTTTTTTTTTTGCCTTCTGTGGGTTTCAAGGGCATCAGTCATACTCTCTATCTTATGGTATCCCTCCCCACAACCCCTTTGTCTGCCTGGTGGCTCCAGACTTGCTGTACAGGTCTCAGCTCTCATCCTGGGACTCCCCTGGACTGCTCTCCTGGCTTGCACACACTGTTTCTGAGTGCCATACCTTTCTCTCTTTCTTGGAACCTGCTGAAGCATGCTATCAAGTAACTTCCTAACAGAAGATGCTTAGGTGGTAATTTTTTTTTTTAATCTTCTTGTTATGGAAAACTTCAAACATGTATAAAGGCGTAGACAATAACAAAATGAGCCCATAATGATGGGCACATGACCCAACAACCAGCTCCCAAAATTGTCAACTCATGGTCAATCTTATTTCACCTATATTCCTAGTCACTTCTTACAAAGTGAAAAGTGAAAGTCGCTCAGTCATATTCGACTCTTTTCAGCCCCATGGACTATACAGTCCGTGGAATTCTCCAGGCCAGAATACTGGAGTGGATTGCCATGCCCTTCTCCAGGGGGTCTTCCCAACCCAGGGATAGAATCCAGGTCTCCCGAATTGCAGGTGGATTCTTAACCAGCTGAGCCACAAGGGAAACCTCAGTCAATTCCTACACTCCCAGATTATTTTGAAGC
Source organism: Bubalus bubalis (assembly GCF_019923935.1). Taxonomy (NCBI): domain Eukaryota; kingdom Metazoa; phylum Chordata; class Mammalia; order Artiodactyla; family Bovidae; genus Bubalus; species Bubalus bubalis. The sequence goes on along the minus strand of NC_059165.1, from coordinate 89,675,483 downwards.
AAATTCCAGATATCCTATTACTAGTAAATATTTATGTATATATCTCAAAAAGTAAGGATTCTTTTAAAAAAACATAATTACCATACCATTAACACATCTAAAAGTTAGCTATAATTTCTTAACATCATCAAATAATCAGTCAGTGTTCAAATTCTGATGTACCTAAATGTTTGCTGGTTTGAATTGAATCCAATTACAGCTGTTTGATACACCTCCTGAGTCTTTGAATCTATGGTTCCCCTGACTCTTTCTTCCTTACAATTTATTTGTTGAAAAAGAATTTTTTGTTTGTTTTCCTTATAAAATTTCCCACAACCTGGACTTTGCTCCTTGCATTCCTGTTGTGACATTTGACATAGTCCTTTATATCTTGTACTTTCTATGGGTTAGTAATTAAAAATAGAGTCTTGAGCACATTCAAGTTTGATTATTGTGGATGTAATTTCATAGATAGTATCTTGTACTTCAAAAAGAAGGCACATCACATCTACTTTTCTCTCTTTTATAATGTGAACAGTTGCTGACGATCCTTGCCTAGGTCCATTATTTTATCGGGGATTATGGCGATATTTTGTCACTCCTTCATTTACTAGCTGGAAGATGTCTGTATTAGGGAGAAATTTCCCCTCATTTACTATTTAGTTACTCTGAGGTTTCTACGGGAAAAGTTTAATAAATTCCCTTTCTTTCTTTTTTTTCATAAACCGCAAGAAGTGTATGTAAAATGCAAGCTGTGGATTTTTCATTTATGACTCCTAGATTCCTTTAATTCCTAGTGTGTTGAGTTTTTTTAATTTTATTTTTTATTGAAGTATAGCCGATTAACAGAGTTGCGATAGTTCCAGGTGGACAGCAAAGGGAATCAGCCATACATGTATCCATATACATGTATTACTTCTCCCCCAAACTCCTCCCATCCAGACTGCCACATAATGTAGACCAGAATTCCCTGTGCTATAGGACCTTGTTGGCGATCAATAAATTAAATTCCCTTTATCATTTTTTGAAATAATGGGTCCCTAGAATCTTCCAATGGAGAAGGCAATGGTACCCCACTCCAATACTCTTGCCTGGAAAATCTCATGGACAGAGGAGCCTGGCGGGCTGCAGTCTGTGGGGTCGTGAAGAGTCGGACACGACCGAGTGACTTCACTTTCACTTTTCAGTTCCATGCATTGGAGAAGGAAATGGCAACCCACTCCAGTGTTCTTGCCTGGAGAATCCCAGGGATGGCGGAGCCTGGGGGTCTGCCATCTATGGGGTCGCACAGAGTCGGACACGACTGAAGCGACTTAGCAGCAGCAGCAGCATCTTCCAAAGGCAACTTGTGAGTTTTGAAAGTTTTACTCATGAATTTAAACATATTTGATGAGCTTCAATTTGTTACAGTTATTATCAGTGATGCTCACATTGTATCTTATTTGTCAGTGGAAACTTTGTTCAGTTGGCTCCTGACCCTCTTGACTTCATTCTTCCTTGATATCTGAAATAAGATGTTTCATTTCCATCTTATGTATATACACTCCTAGATCTGGAATACATCATTTCTCACTGTTACTAGATCAGTCATTTTCCTAGTCCTTTTCAGTAGACAGAACTGGAAATATAATTTTTAAAGAGAAAAAATACATCATAATACCAAAATACTAAAACTTGTAAATCAAGTTGAAGACTGAGGAATTTTATTTAACTTCAAGGATCTTTTATTTCCTTTCTCCCACAGTCAACAGAAGGTAAGCATTGTACTTTTTAAAACGTCTAAATATTTCTTTATTCTCCTTTACATTTAACTGACGGCTTCACTTGGCATAGGATTCTGGGTTGAAAATAATTTTCACTGAGAACTTTGAAGGCATTGTTCCATTTTCTTCTAAGAAACCAGTGCTGCTAATGAGAAGTCTAATACCATTCTGACATTTTTCTTGTGTGTGGCCTCCTATTCCTCCTCCTTCCCCTCCTCCTCAAAGAGAAATTCTTTCTTTGCAAATATCTCCTCCTCTTCTTTTGTGTAATGTAGCAGAAAGAAATATACATAAAAATTTCCTTATAGTTATTGCAAATTGGAAAGAGATGGTAAGCATGGACTGGAAGGCTTGACATGGTCTCTTAGCGCTCTTCCCCTGACCTTCAGCTCCTCTTAGTTCCTGGCATGGGCCTCTCTTTCTCTAAATGCTCTTTTATATTAGGATATTCTTGTCACCTCACAGCCCACATGGACTTTGTGTCTGGTTAACTCCTGCTCGTCTTCCATCTTGGCCTGGGCCTCGGCGTGGTCTCCTCTGATCCTTCGCTAGATCGGGTGCCCTCTTACATGTTCCCCTCACAGTCTGTACTTCCCCCATCACCACGTGGCTCCATCTACAGTCATTGCTTGTTCAGTGCCTGTCTTCAGACTCTGAGTCCCTTGAAGTCTCATCTGCCTTGTTCAGGGTTGCAACCCTGCTTCAGAGAAGTGATGTGTGGGCAACAAGAAGTCAATGTATGGCCAGTGTGGCTCCTAGCAAGCTGTCTGATGGCAACATGGGTGAGGAGCTGGAGAGAGCCGGGTTGGGGAGACTAAAGAGGAAGCTACTGCTGGAGCCCACAGGAGATGAAAAGCTCTGGATTGGGGCAGTGACACAAGGGTGGAGAAGAGAGCCTGGTTGAGGAGACGCTTCTGAGGGTGCAATTGGGATTTGTGACCCTGCAAACAGAGGTGAGGGAATATGGGCATTCAAAGATAATTTCCACAATTTAAGTCTTGTCAGAAGAGGAAAGCAGTGTTGCTGTTTGCTGAGATAGGAAGATTAAAGAAGGGGAAGGTGCAAGTTGAGTTTGGACAAACTGAGGTTTCAAGTTAAGAGGTGTTTGTGTATCACCTGGAAGGTAGCTGTGAATGAGCATCTAGAGCTCAAGAGAGATGTCTGGGCTGGAGACACGGGAGTGAGTCATGAGCTTCTAGATGATGGAGGATGTGAGACTGTGGGAGAGCCCTGCTAGGAAGAAGGTGTGGAAGAGCAGAAAGGAGTGGGTGGGGCCCTGGGGAACCTCAGTCCTGAAGGGGCAGGCAAAGAGCAGTCCGTGGAGGAGAAGAAAAGAGAATGCATAGAGAGGCAGGAAATCCAAGGGAAGAAAGTGTTTCCAAAAATTAGAACATAGGCAGATGGCTAAAGGAGGAAAGGAATGGGGAAAGAGTGCTCAAGATGGCAAGGGGTCTAGTGTGACTTGCACACAGAGAGCAAGAGTAGAAGTCAGAGAAGTAATGAGGAGCTTATGTCCTTACCTTGCAGGCCACGATAAGAACTTAGGCTTTCACTCTGAGGGAGGTGGGAGCCACTGCAGGTTTGAGAATGGCAGGGATAGGATCTAACTTGATCACCCATTAAGCAAGAGAACTGGTATTGAGAGTTGGTGCTTTGAAGCCCAACATAGTGATAGATAGAGTATGGGAGGAGAAAATTCAGAAGGCGCTGAAACAAGATAAACATTTCCATGGGCCAGAAACAGAACATAAACCCATAGCCTCAAGTCACAGACCTGATGGCTTCAAAGTCCAGATGCAGTGGAGATACCCAGGAGCTTGGCTTTTGTGAAGTGCCAAGGGTAAGAACACTCCTCACAAGTCTGGGGGGTTAGAGCCTGGCCCACAGTGGGAAGTCAGTGCTGGGATGGAGCTTGTAGAATGAGGCATATAGTTTCTTATGTTTGTTTTTTCTGAAAAATCAAAACTCTAACTGTGCATGAATTCTACTTTTGTTTATACCTGGATAAACATTTGGAAAGCCATGCATCAACCCAGGGAGTGGAGTGGGAGGCTGGGACAGGGGCCTCCCACTCTTGCCTTTTTATGTACTTCTGATATATTTGGCTCTTTTTCACCATGAGTATATACAGTATTGTTTCTCTCCCAGGTAGCTTAGTGATAAAGAATCTGCCTGCCAGTTCAGGAGATGCAAGAGATGCAGGTTTGATCCCTGGGTCTGGAAGATTCCCCTGGAATAGGAAATGTCAGCCCACTCCAGTATTCTTGCCTGGAAAATTCCATGGACAGAGGAGCCTGGCAGGCTACAGTCCATGGGGCCTTAAAGAGTCAGAGCACACGCACACATATACGGTATCACAGAGAAAGTAACAGGAGCTCAGTGCAGTGTGGGAGGAGTAAGATCAGAACTGAAAAAAAGCCACTGGGTTTGGACACTAAGAGGTCAGTAATAGCCTCAGCAAGCACAGTTTCCTGGGAGATATGGAGAAAAAATACAGACTGACAGGAAATATGCGATGCCTGAGTGAGTTGACAAGTAGATTGTTCTTTCAAGGAAAGGGAAGGAGAGAGATAAGCAGGGGACACAAGGGGGCAGGTGGTTAAGACCGGAGGATGAGCGGACTTGTGGGTGTTGGCTAGGTAAGAGGGTAGGAGAAGGGAGGAGGAAGGGAGAGATTTAAGATGTGGGAAAAGGAAGGAATAATTGACACTATAAAAGGGAATGCGCCAGGGAAGGGTCAGGGCCCTACCTTGTTGGATCCCAGAAGATGGTCCAGGTGGCACTGATGGACACATGTTTTGGGCTGGGTGAGTCCTGGAGGGTGGGGTGTGGGATCAAGGCTTGGGAAGCTGGCTTAGCACCTTCACTTGTATCTGGCCCGTCTGTATTTCTCTGGCTCCTCTGTACTACAGGAGGGCAGGAACCAGGCCTGATTCATCCCCATGGCTCTAGCACACTGTAGACCTCCAGTTAGTATCCGTTGACTGAATGGATGGAGTTTCTTTGTAAAGAAGAGGTTGAAGTGTCAGTTGAGTGTGAAGGCGGATGGAGTGGGGAGGAGAGATTGCTATTTGGAGCCATAGCCATGGGGAGTGGGCCAGGGTGGTGACTAGAAACAGGCGTGGGATTTCTAAGCAACCCTGGGGGTCTGCTGAGCATGGCACCACCAGGAGCGAGTGCTGTCAGGCAGCAGGGCTTGTGTTACTTTTTTTTTTTTGTACAACTCCAAGCCGTGCAGGAGCATGCCGAGAAAGCAGATGGGATTTTTGTAATGTGAGCTGACCTGCTGTGATCCTCTCAGTGGAGGCCTGGAAGAGCTACTGTAGCTCCCCAAAGGCCCTGGCTGCATTCCTAGACAGTGTGCTGCCTAGGGTGGGCTCATCCTTTGTGTTAGTAACTGCTGGGGCCAGCGGAGATTCCTGCGTCTGAATGTCATCTCCGGAAGACTTCTTCCCTCTCCATCCTCACATCCTCTGGACCCCTGGCAGGGGGTACCGCGAGTCCCACTCGGAAGCCTGGGCTGAGGTGGAGATTGGCAGCAAGAGACTAGAGCAGGTTGTTGGTACATGGGGGTACAGGATTTGGGCTTCAGGATGCTGGTGCTCGTGCCTTTTATTGGACCCGACACTGCTTTGCTGAGAGCAGATTCTTAAAGGGGTGGCCAAGTTTGGCTATATGTTATTATCTTAAACACTTTTTATATTTGCTTTCCTGTTGAACTCTGAACTCCAGGAGACAGTAACTGTGCCTCGTTATCTTCACAGCCACAGCACATGGGAAGTGCTCAGGAAATCTTTGTCGTGTAAATGATGAAATGACCTCAGTCTTTAGCCAGTCTAGGAACTTATAAAATCATAATAGCCTGGACCAGCAGGGCCCTGAGAAGTGAGCCAGTCCTTCCCTCCAAGAGGATTTCATAGATGACAACAAATTTGGAAGGCCTTGTGTCTGTAATTTAATCAGAAAAATAGACTCTGTCTCAAATCAACTCAGTATATCTGACCTCGAGTCAGAAGACTAGACTAAGTGAACTCTTGTGACTTCAAACAGCTGACTTCAGCCATTCTCCCCTTCTTTATAACAGGACTCCAATTTTGTTTAGATAGTAATGCACCCAGTCCTAGAGGTTGACCATTATTGTCTATCACATGGGAAATTATCTTGATTCCATGTGGCTTCCAAGTGCTTTATCAGGGAAGCTGTCCAGAGGTCATGAACAAAAGGACTCATAAATCAATTTAAGATGGTTGAATCACTCAGCTTAAGGATTCAGTTTAAAACTTGCAGTAATAAACAAGGGGAAAGAAGCGGGGTAGGTAAATCCACTTCGAATTCAGTGTATGTAGAGTGGAAGGCACACACTGCCTGAATCCTGAGTCCTGGTGTTCACATTCCCTCTCTCTCTCTCCCCCAGCATCCTTGCCCACTGACAGTGTGCTTATGAGAACCAGAGTTGAGATTGAATAAAGGGCCTTAGCAAGCAGAAGGTGCCCGGAGCCAACACATGCTCTACCAGAGAAACACAGGCAAGTACCCCTGGCTACAGCTGTAGCATGTTGATGACCCCGCGGGAGCCGGGGAAGAGCGGGATGGGCCAGAATGGGGTGAGAATGGGTGTCACCAAGACAGTTAATTTGGGGATGACAGCTGTCAACCTGGCATTAACAGGATCCTTACCTTACTTTTTCCATCTCCTTCTATCTGCAAATAACACTCTTGTGTTCTTGCATCCTTCTTATCTATGTTCAACATCCATATGTTTCATTTATTCTAAATCTAGCACTTCTCACAAGTTACCAGCTTACTATCTGTACTTAACAGATCTTATTAATTTTGCATGGTTTTTTGTTGTTTTTTCTTCCATTATACAGGAGATTCAAACATTCTCAATGATACAACCCAAACACATTTCATTAGTCTGAGCCAACCTTTGACAATCCCCAAACCTCTGTGTGGCCATGTGACTCATTTCTGGGGTCAGTGAGACCCCAGGAGGAGTTTTTAGGAGGCCATCTGGGAAAAATTTTCTTCTTCACAAAAGACAAGGGCAATGGAATGGAATGGAGGAGTGTCCCCTCAGGTCTTTGTCTGCTTTCTCGGAAGTTTTTTGTCTTGCCCCTTCTCCCTACCCCAGCTTGCCACTCCCCACAGAGGATGAATATCTGGCAAACCAGCAGTAGGAGCCAAACAGCTGAGTTATGGGGCCTTGGCTGGCTGTTGGCTCATCTGGCTTAGGTTCTATACATTAATCAGGTCATTTATTCTGTTTTCATTCCCCCATCAGCTGGCCCCATCCTTCTCTATGTGTTTTATTTATTGCTAAGTTAGTCTTATTTCTACTCCTAATACAAGTTAGAGTAATTTTTCTCAGTGCCCTCAGATTCATTCTTCCAATCTCCCTGGCCAACCCCTTGGTTCCAGGTAAGACTCCACCTCTCAGCGCTCTTGACTCAAACTCAGTTGTTCCCTTGGATCCCTTCCAGCAGCAGCCTTTTCCAGACCCGTTTTGTCTGTCTGAATAAATTCCCCCCAGAGATGTGGTTTTCAGACTTATTTTTAGCTGCAGAAGAATCCTTTGTTGAAATGAAAACCCAATATATAAAGCAGATGGAATGGAGCTGTTTGGGAAGGGGGTAGGGCCTTCTCTTCCCCACTCTTCCCCAGGGCCCCTCTGGGCCCAGTTTGAAGACTATTGCTCTGCAGACGCCTCCTGCTCTAAGCTATACCCTGCCATTGCTTCTCCTGAGCTAACTGTCTTCTTTCCTGAAGTCTCCCTTTGGCATCTTGGCCAGAAGGAAGCATTCTTTCTCTCTCCACTTTGCACGTGGCCTTTGAAAGTAATTTTTCCCCAAAACTGCAAAATATTTTAACTTCCTCATCTCTGCTTTGCATATCACTATATGGAGCTGCCTCCCACCTGCTTGTATCTCACCTGTTCGTGGCTGCAGGGATGGAGAACATGCTGAAAGGGGCTGGCCAGCCAGCTGCTTATCACTGGCTATTCCATATGTGAGCATCTTAAGCCTAACATTTGTACAGCTTGTAGCTCTCTGGTCACTGGGCAGTCAGCATATTTTCCCCAGAGGATTCTTGTGGTCACAGCTACCTTGGAGGAGCTGAAATGCTTCCACTATAGGGAAGCCTGTGCCTACTGGGGGAAGTGGGGGGAGGCAGGGACAGAGCCATGGGAGGAATCTTCTGACAAGTCACATAGAATCCCATGTAAAGTTGGTATCAACCCCTGTCCTTGGCTCCAGGCCAGGTTTGGAGTGGGGTTTCCTCCCCATTGGGCAGCTCTGGACTATGGGGGTTGCTTCAGAAATCCCTGTGGACTCAGGGACTAGGCACCCATGGGTGTCTTTGTGGCCCCTTTACTAAGGACATCCTCAGTTCAGTTCAGTTCAGTTGCTCAGTTGTGTCCGACTCCTGTGACCCCATGGACTGCAGCACACCAGGCTTCCCTATCCATCACCAACTCCTGGAGCTTATTCAAACTCATGTCCATTGAGTTGGTGATGCCATCCAGCCATTTCATCCTCTGTTATGCCCTTCTCCTTCTGCTTTCAATCTTGCCCAGCATCAGGGTCTTTTCAAATGAGTCAGTTCTTCCCATCAGGTGGCCAAAGTACTGGAGTTTCAGCTTCAGCATCAGCCCTTCCAATGAATATTCAGGACTGATTTCCTTTAGGATGGACTGGTTGGATCTTCTTGCTGTCCAAGGGACTCTCAACAGTCTTCTCCAACACCACAGTTCAAAAGCATCAATTCTTCTGGACTCAGCTTTCTTTATAGTCCAACTCTCACATCCATACATGACCACAGGAAAAACCATAGCTTTGACTAGATGGACCTTTGTTGGCAAAGTAATGTCTCTGCTTTTGAATATGCTATTTAGGTTGGTCATAACTTTTCTTCCAAGGAGCAAGCGTCTTTTTAATTTCATGGCTACAGTCACCATCTGCAATGATTTTGGAGCCCCCCAAAATTAAGTCTGTCACTGTTTCCATTGTTTCTCCATCTATTTGCCATGAAGGGATGGGACCGGATGCCATGAGCTTAGTTTTCTGAATATTGAGTTTTAAGCCAACTTTTTCACTCTCCTCTTTCACTTTCATCAAGAGGCTTTTGAGTTCCTCTTCACTTTCTGCCATAAGGGTGGTGTCATCTGCATATCTGAGGTTATTCATATTTCTCCCAGCAATCTTGATTCCAGCTTGTGCTTCATCCAGTCCAGCATTTCTCATGATGTACTCTGCATTTAAGTTAAATAAGCAGGGTGACAATATACAGCCTTGACGTACTCCTTTCCCGATTTGGAACCAGTCTGTTGTTCCTTTTGTTCCAGGACACCCTGGAGCTCCTGAAACACATGAAGTTTAAGATTCCAGGCCTCTCACTTACATGGATCCCTCCCAAGTCCCGTTCTTTTCTCACTCAATTACTTCCAAACTTGTACTTATAATTGTGTATCCTATTTTCTCAAAGAAAGCCCTCCATGTTCTATAAGCTTCAGGCTCTATAAAGCCTGGATGTGTCACTGGGAACCATGGTCTCTGGGTTCTCCTAAGAGACCCAGGGACTCATGTGCTATAGGAGGCTCTTCTGTTTAAAAAGGCAAACATCCCCATCTCCAGGGCTTTCCAAGGCACTCCTAGTACTTTGTGTATGAGGCATCCATGCCATATGTTCTGGTGGAAGGCAGGGAGGTCTAAGCTCTGACCTGCTTCCTGTTCCGCCTGCATCCTGCAGTCTCTACTGTGGGACTTGAGGTAGAGGACAGCCGGAAACCCACGAGGCCAGGGAAGGGCTGCTTCCTGCTGGTCGTTCCCCCTATGCCACATGACTCCTGTATCCAGCCTTGGTGCAAACTCTGACCAGTCTCCTGGAAGGAGTTGGAACGTGGTTTCTTCCTTCAGGACAGCGGACTCCTGGCCTAGGTCTCAACCTGGCAGTATTGCCATTTGACTATCATCCCTAAATCTGGCTTTTAAGAGTCATGTTTTGCAATATGGAAGAGTTAGCTTGCTTGGTTGGGACAAATTGGGACTTGTGAACTCTGTGCCTAGGACCCAGGAGGCTCCTTGGATCTGCCCTCGTTTTGGATCATTTCATAGCCCTCGATAACAAGGCAGGTGTGAAAGCCAGAGATGGCCAATGCCACTTTAAAAATGGCCAGGGGCACTTCTAGATGTAGACAGTGGATGAAAGCTTCCCCATAGGATTTCTCTTTCTCAATTCCTAACAAAATAAAATAAAGTAGATAAAAATCACAGGGAAAATTTACTGTCAGCAAATACAATGAACTGCAAATTTCGCATCCAAAGAAACAGCCAGAAGATTTTGGAGTGGCAAGAGGTGGCACAGCACATCTCTGCTCTGCACCCTGTCCTCAATGCCCAGAGATTGACAAAACTTTGAACATTCTCCCCAGTTCTCGTGACTCTGAAAAGAAACAGATATGAGTCATGCTCTCATAGTCTTCCTTTCCTGAATGAGTAGTGTTACAGAGTGTACTGGGGAGAAATAGGGGAAGCCTGGAGCAGGATCCATGGTGCTGACTCAGCAAATGGAAAGAAAGACTCCAGAAACAACACTCCAGCTTGAGAAATTGATCCAAAGCCCGAGTTATTCTCCTTCCCTGGAAAAAGTATATGGTGTCCCCCTATTCATCCCCATTCAGGTGACATGAGCCTCGGGCTGGACATTAATCAGAACCTCAGGGCAGGAACACGTACAGCGATTCCAACAAACACTGCACCCTGCTTTGGCTGAGTGCCCCTCTTCCCCCTGCGACCATTCAGATGACCAGAAAGTGTACAGGCTAAATCCCCAGCCTATTGCTTAGGTCAGAGGGAAAACAGATTGGTCTCAAACCTGGGGACATGGTCAGTAAATGCCCCTCTTTGCCATCAAGTTATAGCAGCATAAAGAAAGTCTGGACAGAGCCAGCAAATCAAGATGAAAAGAAATGGATGCAAACACATAGCAGCAAATGATAGATGATAAATAGAGGGAAAACACTGCCAAAAAAAAAAACACACCAAGGGCTCCTCTCCTCCTCCCCAAAGGAAATTTCTTACAATGGCTTCATATATAAGGCAACTTAATAAGAATATGAACTTAATAAATTAGAGGCTCAAAGATGGGATGATAAAATAAGAGCATTGGTGGAAAGGCAACAAAATAAAGACAAAACAGCATCATTATAGAACAAATAGATACATAAGAACTAACAAGAAAGAGAACTGACCCCACAGAGGTTCAAATTACTGAATTGGGGTAACTAAGGTAAACAGATTTAAGAAATTAGAATGAATAGAAATGGAATACGGATAAAGATGATCCAATATAAGGATTAATTGATATCCCCGAAGGAGAGAAACCAAAAATAGAGCTAAAAAAAGAATGTTTAATGCAGAAAAAGCAAAACTAAAACTGCTGGTTGAAAGACATTATATTCCAGAAAAGCTTTATTCAGAATGGTTAATACTAAAGCATGTTTTAGTTACGTTACCGAACTGGAAAAAATAAAGGATGAAGAGTGACTGCTTTAGACACACAAGCAGGAAAAAAAAAAAGTCACCCCCAAGCGGGGAAATTCAGGCTGGCCTCAGACTTCTTCCCAGAAAAAAAGGAACAAAACCTACCACATTCTATGGGGAAAAAAAGTGAGACCTAAGAGTATTTTATCCAGCCAGGATATGGTTCCAGTGTAAAAGCAACAGACAGACATGCTTAAACATCCAAAACCTTCTTAAAAGAACAACTTAACAATGAGATTCAGTCCATTAAGAGATGAGTTGAAATAAAGACCTCGTAAATGGAGAATCTTTGATATTAGTTAAAGGACCAGTCAGGAACACTAAATTTATTTAAATCTAGAATGTATACTAAGTAACTAGAACAGAATATGATTATCATAAACTTGGACAATGTAGCAATAATATGTAACAAAAGTCAGGATGCAGGGTCAAGAGCTGTGGAAAGATGGAAAGAATCATGAGAGCTAATCTACACACACATACAGAAATGTGCAATTATAATGCAAAAAAAACCCCCAAAACCTGAGTCCAGCCTCTTAATGTTTTTCACAGTTTTTACTTTAACCTCAGAGGTATCTTTTAGGAAGTAATTTCTCTTGTGGTGAAGAAGCATTATTTGAATCTCAACTTTCCCTTCAGTTTCACTTCTTTAAATTAAACTTCTTTTAAATTCAAGTAAAATTAAATTTAATTATTAAAATGGCATCTCTATTATTGTTCAATTCTTACAAAATATCTCTATGATATTTTCTCCTGTCTGTAACTAGGCATGGTGGGTTTTCTGGAATGATGTAATATTAAGGTCATTTCTGTGGTTGATTCTGAAAGGTGTATATAGCTGATTATTTTCTTGTCATTTTTTAAAATTTTAATTTCTCAATAAATAAACAAATTAAAAATTAAAGAATTAGAAAAAAATTTCCCGCATCTTACTCAATACATTCAGAAACAGATTTAGCAGAGATTGCTACCATCTCCCAAAGTCTACTCTCCTAACATTTTGTGGAATTTTTAGCTTGTCACATGATGGCCAAAATAAAGACCCCATTTCCCAGCAGTGGCCAATAGGATATAAACAGACGTGCCACATGGCAGTTTCTGGAACCATCTGGGAGTGTTTGCTCATTGTTCTTTATTACTTTCATTCCCTCCCGCTGTCTGGAATGCTGACTTCACCACGTGGGACCATGAGGTCCAGGCTTTTCAAAGCAAAGCAACATGGGAGGTATGGACAGAATGTCACAACACCGAGACTGCCTATCTGGATGATGTGAGAAAGAAATATCTACCTTATTAAAACAAGTAAACCTTATCCTCACTGAGCCACAGACCTACACACACAAATAGAAATTTAGTCTTTGATACTATTTGCATTGTACATCAAGTGATGATGAAACAGTAGGTTTGGCACACACATAAACAAACCACTGAGGATCTAAATGTGAAAAAAATTAATGTTTCATTAGAAGATACAAAGAGAATATCTTTATGCATTTGAGATAGGGAAGGACTTTTTTTTTAAAGGGGGCTTCCCTTGTGGCTCAGCTGGTAAAGAATCCACCTTAAAGGAGATTTTATGGTGAAAACCATAAAGGAAATAACAGGTAAATTTTACAACATCAACATTTTAAACTTTTGTATGACAAAAAAATTATAAACAAAAGTAAAAGACAAGCAACAATGAGGACTGTCAAGTTCAACTTCAGTGTGTATGTGGGGTAGGGGCATGCTGCTGCTGCTGCTGCTAAGTCGCTTCAGTCGTGTCCGACTCTGTGCGACCCCATGGACTGCAGCCCACCAGGCTTCTCCGTCCATGGGATTCTCCAGGCAAGAACACTGGAGCGGGTTGCCATTTCCTTCTCCAATGCATGAAAGTGGAAAGTGAAAGTGAAGTCGCTCAGTCGTGTCCACTCTTAGCTACCCCATGGACTGCAGCCTACCAGGCTCCTCCATCCATGGGATTTTCCAGGCAAGAGTACTGGAGTGGGGTGCCATTGCCTTCTCCCAGGGTAGGGGCATAGAGATGGTCAATTAAGTTTGAGGAGGGCTGCATATTCCCTTTACCACTCCGACAGTGACAATACATATTACCTTATCTGAGGTACTTGTACCTCAGGACTTGTACAGAAACATTTTTCTGTATGGAACTAAGCCTTCCATACATACAGTTGTTTAACTATGGGACCTCTGTGTGTATATGTGTGTGTAACAGCTATGAAGTTCTCAAGGGTTTCTAAGAAACACTAGGAAATGCTGCCCTGGTGACTCAGCTGGTAAAAATTTGCCTGAAATGCAGGAAACATGGGTTTGATCCCTGGGTTGGGAAGATCCCCCAGAGAAGGGAACAGCAACCCACTCCAGTATTCTGGCCTGGAGAATTCCATGGACTGTATAGTTGATGGGATTGCAAAGAGTCGGACACGACCAAGCGACTTTCACTATCACTATCAGGAAATGCTGCCTTGAGAAATAACATTTCGCCTCATGTGAGAAATGATTGCTGTATTCAGCTTTGCGTCTTCACAGATAACTCTCCCTCCTTCGGTAGTTCTGACCAGCAGCAACACCGAAGGAGGATGGGGTAAAGAAGGAGGAGGAGAATGTGATGGAGGGAGCGAAGGAGAGGAGGAGGGGAGGAGAAGGAGCAGAGAATGAAGCAGAGGGGAAGGAAGGAGAAGAGGAACAACAAGGAGATGGACAAGAGGAAGAAAGAAAAACAAATTTGAGGTTTGGGGAGTAGATGTAAATTTTCCTAGTAAAGCCGAGCAAACATATCCCAAGAGAAGGAAGTCAGCTGTAATCTGGGCTCTTCCTTCTTACAGCCAGCAACTAGCGCTGCTAGAAGTAGATCATTTTGAAATATGCCCCACTGGGGGCTGGTGGGGAGGAATCATTTTAGAAATAATTTAGGGCAGGTCTCAGAGAGTTGTGATGCAGAAAATGGTAGTTGGGACAGATTTCTTGCCAGTTATAGTGGAGAAAAAGCAAATAACAGATCTGGTCTAGGATGATCAACTCAACACTGAGTGACCGCCCCCCCCCCCCCACCTCTGGATTCTGACATTAGGGCATCTGTCATCTTGACAGGAAGATTTTATTATGCATTTTATTTCAAATATAGTTTAAAGCCCTTTACTTATTTTATTGTGTTTAATCCTGTGGCAGAGGTACTATAAGTGAAAGTAGTTCAGTCGTGTCTGACCCTTTGGGACCCCATGGACTACACAGTCCATGGGATTCTCCAGGCAAGAATGCTGGAGTGGGTAGCCATTTCCTTCTCCAGGGGATCTTTCCAACCCAGGGATTGAACCCAGGTCTTCCGCATTGCAGGCAGACACTTTAACCTCTGAGCCACCAGGGAAGCCCAGGGAAGCCCTAATTATTCTCAATTTTAATAATTTCAATGTTGTAGTTATCTACAAGAACTGGGCAAAGCTGTGGTTAAGGAAGCTGGACTTACGGCAAACTGCTGGGGTTAGAACCTGACTCTATCCCTTGCTATCTTTTTAACTTTAGGCAATTTACTTACCTATGCCTCTCTTTCCTCCTAAAATTGAGGGAAGCCCTAATCATTCTCAATTTTAGGATGAGGAAAGAGAGGCATAGGTAAGTAAATTGCCTAAAGTTAAAAAGATAGCAAGGGATAGAGTCAGGGTTCTAACCCCAGCAGTTTGCCTAAGTCCAGCTTCCTTAACCACAGCTTTGCCCAGTTCTTGTAGATAACTACAACATAGCTTGTGAAACTCCGCGATAGGGAGGAACAAAGTGAACACACTGAGTCAGAAGGACCAGCAGGATGTCGGTTCACCTTAGTGAGTGTTTGCCCTGGAGAGAAGGGAGGGGAATGCCACTTCAGGGTGACAGGATCAACTACCTGAAAGTCAGCAGATGGGACAGGGAGGGGCTCCTCTTAAAGCCAGGTGTGCCCAGTGCACATATGGTCTTTGGGCACCTTCAACCAGGACAATTTCCTGAGTCAGAGGGACAGGCTGGGTTGTTTCTCAGGAAACTTGGTGGGTGGGAGGGGTGTGGAGGGTGGATACACCCGGGGATGAGGCCACTGGAGGAGCAGGAGGCAAGCCTTGCTATATATATTTCCAAAAGAGAGAGCAGAGAGAAAGGCAGAGAGAAGGGAAAGAAAAAGAATATCACAGGATTTAGAGATGGATTTGATATAGTCAGTGAAAAGGTCCAGAACCCCCTGAGGCCTCTGGCTTGGGCAAAGGTATTCGTTTTTCTATGTTTTGTACAGGTTTTGAGCAGTGAGATTATCAGAAAGAATGTGCATGCATAGGGAGCCGTAGTCCTTTCTGCACAGTGCCCAGATTCCATAAAGACATTTTCCCAAACCCTTGGGGGCAGGAAGGGTGACAGTCATTCGCAATCTGATGTCCTGACTGTCGAGCTCGGCTTTTCTACTGCATGAATCCCGAGACTGAAGTGCGCATCCTGAGCATTCGTTGCGCAAGAAGCTGAAGGCTGGTCCCTGGCCCGGGAAGGCCGCCTGGCCGGACGCGCGGGTCCCGCCCTGTATGCCGCCCTGTCTCGGACCGGAGCATCAGGTGGGGCCCAGGGGCCGGTCATTCGAGGCTGAGGCTCCTCTCCTGCACCCCACGGGCCACAGGCAGTCCATTGACATTCTGGCCGGTGGTCCCAGTGCACTGCAGGCTCCGGCCGACCGGTTGGAGGCGGCTTGGTGGGGGAGACCCTTAGGGCGCACGCGGCACCCCAATCTCCTCCGCACAGAACGGACTTCCCAGCTCGCGGAAGCCGGACACTCCCTCCGGGGCTCGGCCCCAGCCTCTCGGGGACACGCGGCAGGCCAGCAGACACCGGTCCCGGCCACCAGGCACTGCCCTCCCGGCCCCCCAACTTGGAGACTACAAGTCCCAGCAATCCCCGTAGCTGGCACCTCCCGCCTCACAGCGGAGACCCCCGGCCATCCCAGCTGAGGGGCTTGGGCTGCGCTCTTGGCCGGACCGGGCCAAGCGGGGAGGCCGGTCCCGCGGGCGGGGGCGGGGGCGGCTCCGCGGCTTCTCCCGCCGCCGCCGCCAAGGGGAGTTTCCAGGAAGTGGCCATATTGGATCCATTCAGCCGCAGCCGTCCGGGCGGAGCGCGTCCCGCAACCGGCTTGTCCCCGTCGCGGCCCGGGTGCTCGCCCCGGCTCGCCCGCCCGGTGCGGAGCTCGCCATGGCGGCCACTGACCTGGAGCGCTTCTCGGTGAGGGCCCTGCTGGGCCGCGGCGCGCGCGGGAGGCGCGGGGCGCGGGGAGGGGGCCGCCCTGCTGCTGGCCGGGGGCGCGAGCCGGGCTGTCAGCGCCGCGCGGCCGGGCCTTGACGCCGGGCGGGCCGGGGGACCCTGGAGCGGGCTCTTTGCGGCGCTAGTCCCGGGTCCTGGGGCGTCGGGCGTGAGTGCCTTGCCGGGAGGCTGGCAGGGTCGCCCTCCTTGGGCGAAGAATAGCAGACCCTTTTCGCGAAAAGGAGCAGATAAATACCCGCCTGGTTGTGGCCCGGTGTGACGATAGACTGGGGCCCCAGGGATCAGAGGGAAGATCTAGGATACTCCGGAGCCCCCTCTCCCTGAGTGTTCTTTGCACGGCTGGGGAGATTCCTGGCCGCGCAGGTGCTGCTGGATGGGCACAGTCGGTGACGATGAAGCCCTAGGGATCCTAGGAAGTCCCTCGGATGAGCTCAGGGCAGTTGCAGAGTTGGGTCCTGAAGACCTTGGCCTGCTGCTCCTTCCCACTGCAACCCCCGCCCCCCACCCAAGCGCCAGGATCCAGGGCGCGATTCCAGTGGGTGCCTCAGTGGTCGGGTCTGAGGCAGCCGTTCCCCAGGAACTGGGGCGATTCCACATTCAACCCAGTGGATGTGTGTTTGGGCCCCAGTCCGGGTATGCCTTCTGCAGGGGTATGGTCTCTGGTGGTCCCTGCAGAGGTCTCTCTGGGCTTGAGCCAGCCAATAACCAACTTCCCAAAGGCTTTTATAATCTGTCCCCCCACCCAACTCCCCCCGGGGAGAGAGGCCTTTTGGGGATTGTATCTGCGTGTCCCCCAATGTCTAAGGCTGGATTTGGGTGTGTCTGGGAGGTTGAGCTGTGACAGTGAAGGAAACTGTGTCCTCTTGCCAGCATGTGAGCCCTGGTCGGTGCTAAGGGGGAGGGAGGAGGGCCCAGGGATGTTGTGGGTAGGGGGTAAATGCTAAATATGTGACTGATAAGGTATTGGTTCTGGGGCTAAATAAGGGATTCAGGACTTATGTAATTAATGCTATAAATATTGTCATCTGAATTTATATATGTAAATTTTCTCTTTAATCTGAAAATAGATTTGTTGGTCTATTTTGGAAACATGCGTAACTAAAGCAGGAACTCTTGGTGTCATAATTTTAGACTTGAATGTTTTATGAGGGGGCTGCGAGTCAGTTCAGTAAGTTTAAATACAGGAGGAGCAGATTCAGAGGTTGGGCAAATCAGAGATTCACCCCAGCCCTGCACTCTAAACGAGAATTTATGTACCCCAGGAGGGCTGGGCCTGAATCCCAGCAGACCTGCTGGTTAGCTGGAGACCAGCATACCTTTGTGTTTGCACATCTCTGCCTGCATGCCTGTGTGCATTTTCTGTGCCCAGCTGACCAGAACGTTATGTCTGGGTCTTGTCTTCCTGTGGCCAGAGGTTGTTCTAACAGTTGGTCTTGCAGGTGGGAGTGATATGTACAGTAACTGGAATCAGACTGCCTGACATGAATCCTAGATTACTACTTGTTGGCTGTGTGATTCTGGGCAAGTTGTTTAACCCCTCAGTGTTCTCATCTGTATAATAGGATAAAAATACTACCTCCCTCATAAGGTTATAGGAAGGATTTAATGAGAGGGTCCAGATGAGGTATTTAGAACAGTGTCTGGCACATGATGAAGACACAGTAAATGATACATGAGACTTAGTACCCATGTGGATGTGAAGACTGGCCCTCTGTGTAAGAAGGTAGCAGAGAATGAATTTGCTCTGTTCCAGGGCACCCTCCCTAGGGGCTCCCACCACTACCCACCCAGAGATTATCCTCAGAGGCTGAGCTGAGGGGTCTAGCTGCAGTGCCAGGCAATGGGCTGGAAAGGCTCTTTCCCTTAGATTCCTGTGTTTGTAAGGATTTCCGGTATTATCACCTTGGTAATAATGACTGAGGCACAGAGAGGGAACCGACTCAAGTAAGGATGTGCAGCCTGAGTTCAGGATGGATACCTTCCACACCCTTCACACTCTGAGCCATCAGCCTCCTGGGAGGACTTGGACATGGTTGAATTTGGGTGGAGACCTTGGGTTGGGTTTGGCCTGAATCTCGAAGTCTGGACTCCATTCTCCTTTCCTATCTTGTCATCCTGGGAAAATGATTTCTTCCTTTCTCCAGCTGTAAAGTGGAACAACCCTACTGATACTCTTCAAAGCATTTATGAAGATAATTGCAGTCTGTGACATGTTTGGAGATATGTTTAGCTGTCTTACCAGCTGCAGGGTTGAACTGGTGTTAAGCAGTAGCCATGAAGTTATAATTTGATTGAGCTGTGGCAGGTTGACACTGTTCCTCAGGCTAGCTTGGTGGTCAGACCAGCTCAGGAGGGCATGGGAATTGGCCCAACCTGGAGCTTAGATAAGCATATGGAATGATACTTTTTCTTGGGGGCAGGGGAGTCACATTGCATGAAATGTGTGATTTTAGCTCCCTGACCAGAGATCGAACCCACACCCTCTGCATTGGAAGCATAAAGTCCTAACCACTGGACTGCTAAGGAGGTCCCTGGAATGGTACTTTGAGGTCAGTGTGTGCTGGGTTCCTATTGTCCACAGGCTGAGCCACCTTTACATTTTGACTGGGCCTTGCTCAATCCCAGATCAGCCCTGTGGTTATGATCAAAATCTCCTAGGATGTGCATGTCTGGGACAGCCCTCTGGGGAGTCTGTTGCCTCTTGTCCTCCTTGGGCAGCCAGATTCCTATCCACTCTTCCTCTGCCCTTCCTCCTTACTGGATCCCAGACTCTTTTTCTGCCCCAGGGGCCATCTCCTGTGCCTCTCCTGTCAGAATCTCATGGGACAGGGTTCAAACTCCATGGTGGGGGAGGCCTGAGGAAGGGTTGGAGAAAATGAAGATCTGAGGGAGAGAGGGAAGAAACGTGTGGCATGGCAGCCTGGAGCCTGGCACTCCTCCCAGCCAGTCACTCCCCCTCACCCCCATCTCCACTTTATCCCCAGCACCATCTGTCACTTCCGTTGTCACCCCGGTAATCTTGACACTTTCCCAAGAAGCAGGCTACCCAGGGAATGCCTGTTCTGTCCTCAAGGCAAGAGCTGGTGGGAAGGAATGTAGACAGCAGCCCCTTACTCAAGTGGGGGTGTCACAGAGGGTGTCTCCCTGTCCTATAAAAATGGCCAGAGACCTCTTTGCTGAGCTGCTCTGAAGGAGAAGTGAGAACCGAGCGAGGGACATCGGTGCAGCTCTCAGTGCCTGGTGGCGGGGAGGGGCCATACACGAGCACCGCCTGCAGAGCTGAAGCTCCACGCCCTTCCCCGGGAGGCTGGTCCACCTAGCTCTGCCCCCCGCCCCACCATGGGCATTGTCCCATGCTACGGGTGCTTACTTTAGGAAGGTCTGCCCAGGATCCGGATTGGCATGGACCAGAGCAGGGACACTGATGAGAAGGCACTGGTGATCCAAGGGGGCACCTGACAAGGGGTTGACCAGAGTAGGAGCAGAGAGTCTGGTAAGAGGGAGACTGGCCACAGTGCAGGAGAACAAATGGAGGCTGGGAACCCAGGGCCAGATATTTATCAAAAGCTTTGGATGGCATGGAGGGTGCTGGGTGCGTTGTGCCCATCATCTTGATGCCAGCAGCTCGCCTGAGACCTACCCTCAGCCCCCATGGACCCCTTGTGATGACAGAGAGGGTGGAGCCCTCTGAGTTTGGAGCCCAAAGAAGAGCTAGGTGGAGGTATGTATTTGGGGCAATAACCACCACGAAGGTTTCTGTGGCTCTGGTCCAGCTCCCAGAAGGAAGCTGCTGCAGGATGACGGAGCAAAGGGCCTGAGGACTGGCTGGCCTCTGTGTGTCCCCTGCAGCCTCTCCGGTCTTCCTGCCTCTCCGCTGCCAGGTTGATTCTCTCTCGGGATCCCAAGTCCCGGCCCCCAAGGCACAGGCTTTGCCAGACAGCTAGGTGTGGAGCTCTGCAGGCAGGAGGGAGACACGTGTGCCTGGGGAAGGGACGCCTCCCAAGGTCGACATGCCCTCGTGACAGAGCTGGGGTGCTCTTTACTGCAGCTGTGAGCATCCTCAGGGCTCACGTGAGGAACTGTGGCTGGGAAGAGGCGGTGGACGACAAAGCATGGGGCGTGTGGGCTGTAGCATCCATCGCCCCGATGGCACTGGGGCAAATTAGATATTCTCCTCCTCAGAACACATGGCTTGCAGATGGTTCTTGGTCCTTCTCTTGGAAGCTGCATTAGAGGGACAGAACCAGGGGAGGAAGTAGTAAGAGCCTATTTCAGATCACAGGTGCTGGCTTCTTTCTGAAGGCTCTCCTGGGCTTGGGCCACCTGAGGGCTGTGGTTCGAGAGGGGCTGTGGGCCATGGATCCAGGTTCACTCACCAGATCTGGCTGTGGGGCCTGGGTGCGAGTGTGACACTCTGCCTGGTGCTGGCGTGAGTGGTGCAAGCAACAGAGAAGTATCGCCGTGCTGCCCTGAGCCTCTGCTGGCTCACGTCGGTGCTCATGTAGCTCTCTGCTGCTTCCCAGCACCGGCATCCATCCTGGGGTAGGCGGGGGGGGCATGGTCACCTTTGCCGCTCACATTCTTCTTTCCGAAGTTGGGTGGAACAAAGGCCACCTCCGTCCCATGATGTCTAGATCCCTGTGGTCATCCCTGCTTCGGGGAAGTCCCCAAGTCCCAAGTGGGAAAGTACGAACACTGGGCTTCCAGTACCTTCTGTGGCCCAGAGTGCCTTCCCCATCTGCTCTGTGGTGGGATGGACCATTCCCTCTCGTGGGACTGTATCCCGCACAGCACCACAAAGCCTAGGAGCATTTTTGTGTCCTGGGTCTGGGGAGGGCTGGGTGGGCCCAGAGGCTGATAACTGGGCTCTTGGCTTCTGGAAATCTGATTTTGACATGGGAAGTGTGAAACAAACCATCCCAAATTCCTGAGTGGCAGTCCTGGCTGTCTGTGTGCAGCAAGAGGGAGGAAAGTGCCCTCAGTGAAACAGGGAGCAGGGAGACTGAAGTTTTGGGGTCAGGGCACTGCGTGGCTTTGGACTCCTAGGGATAGTTTTGCTTCCAAAGTCCCTTCACTTCTCAGGGTGGGGAAGAGGATGACTGGCCTTGAGAGAGTGACTGGCAGCCTTCTCCTGGGGCCCAGCTGCCACCTTGCCATTCTTACCTCTTCTGCTACTGCGCTGGCACCAAGAAGGCTGGCCCTGGCTCGTGCCTTTTTCCCAGGTTTGTAGCTGCCACAGGACACAGACATTTTGGTTCTCTGGTGTCCTCTTGAGTGGGGACAGGTATATCCTGCCTCTGTTCTTCCCTCCTGGTCCAGGGTGGCAGCATTCCCCCTGCCCCGTTCCCGCCACCCCCACCCCACGCACATCCCTGTGGTTATTTCCCGTAACCTTTGACCTGGGTTTAGAGGCTCGCTTTGGAATCCTGGGACTAGAGCCTAAGCCTTTCCTGGGAAAATTCTTAGGATTCCTCTCAGACTCAAGGACAGTTGCGCCGTGACCACGGGTTCTGGCCAGAGGCCTCTGCTCTGGCTATTTAAGGCCCAGGCTGCTGAGAGTGGTGAGATCCGAGGGGAGGGTGGTTTGTGCCAGGAACATGGGTGGAGGAGGTTCCCAATGGCACAGTGACTCCTGGGTCCACTGCATGAGGACTCTATAGGGCCTCCTAGAGCTGACTGGTGGCCTCCTGGGGCCCAAGTGCCCAAGCCTTCTCCTGGGGAGAAGGCTTCCTGCCTGCCTGTGGGGTGCTCAGGGTGGCGGGAACCTGAGGGGAGATAAGAGTCCGAAGTCTGATGCTCTTGGAGAGAACTCTGTGGAAGGCCTGAGGGGCTGCTCTTTGCCTGGGATTTAGGAGCCAAATGCTTGAACGGCGGAGTGTCACATCTACCGCTACCCCAACAACTAACTTCATTTGGGAGGTTTGTTCTTAAGGGGCTCTTTTCACCCATAGATTCTCTGGCTATGTTGGTTCAGACATCCAGCAGATTTCCATTTCCTTCTGGATAAAAGCCTGTTTCTGTGTGGGCAAGTGCAAGATATGGTTTCCCCCCAAGTCCCGCCTCTCTTCTTGGTAAAAGGGGCGGCTTCTTTCGGCTGGCGATTGGGGCTGCTCTAGAAGGCTCAGACAGCATTTCCTGGTCAGGAAAAGGACGTCCTATTTATCCACTGGACTGCATAACAAAATGCCATTCTCCACTTTGTTCTGGGTGACCGGGCATGGAGGAACGCAGTCAGCCTGAGCAGTTATTATTTTGGTTGTTGTCTTTGATGTGCCAAAGAAATGATGACATAGAAGCCCGGAGCCTGGCTTAGGAGCCAGAAGCTTGTTAGTGATTAGAAGGGGGATAAAGGCCCTGTGGAGTTTCCCATTGTGTGTGTAGAGCTCAGAGCTGCCAACTCTCTATCCTGGAGCTTTGAGTACAGTTTGAGCCCCCTGAACTGGCCCCCTGGGAGCTGGGTGTGTGGAAAGAGTCAGAAGCAGCTAGGTCTGCCTCTCATCAGAGTCCAGGTTAAGTTGTCCAGCCCAAAGGCTCCTCCCACAGAGCAGCCTCCTGTAGGTGTCCTTGCCCCAAGGGTGCACCCTGGGGGTTTTGTCCTTCCGGGTCAGCATCTTGCCAGTCCTGGGGTTGCAGACTGTCAGGCCACGGATCAGGTTCAGCCCTCAGACATGTTGACCTGGGCCCTAATGGTTTTCTCCATTGGCAGTTGTTGCCAACTTTTGAAAACTAGTGCATTTCACATAAAAATCTGAATTTCTGGATTCTCTTTAAAAATTGGAAGATTTGGCAGCACTAGGCCTACATTCCCACCGCTGGCTGGAGTCGCGGGACCCTAGCAACCATGGACTGAGCCCAGCCTCTGCAGTTCCCCGCTGCTCCTGCCTTTCCCCGAGGGCCCCCGCGCTCAGCCGAGTCACCGGGGCTTTCGTCCAGCAGAGCGGAGCTGTGGCTGGAGGTGTAGCTCGTGCTGTCACACCATCACCCAGAGAGTCTGCCTTCGCCCTCCTGAGCAGCGTGATCTTGGGAAAATGACTTCATCTCTTGGTGCTTCAGTTGTCTCTTTCTATACAGTGGGCATAATATACAGCCTACCTCACAGGGCTGATGTGTGGACGAAGTGAGATTAGAGTCATAGCAGGTCAGCAGTTGATAACTGTTCTGTGTGGTGGTTGCCATTTTTGTTACTATCCTTCACCCGTTTACACTACCTGCCAGGCCGCCACAGCCATTTGAGTCTAGACTAAGACTGGGCCCCTGAGGTCAAGGATCTGGTGTCTTCGTCTTTTCATTGGCTGCCATCCACTGACACCCAGTGGAAGTGACCAGTGAGCCTGTGTTTTGAGGCTGAATAAATGAGTTGGGAGCATAGTAAGAGTAGGGGGCAGTGTAGCTCAGTGTTCTGGAGCATGGGCTTGGCTGCTCTCAGGTCCCTACTCTACCCTGATTAGTTCTTTAGCTTAGGTGCACCTCAGTGTCCTTACCTGTACAATGGGCATAATAATAGTGTCCGCCACACAGGGTGGTTAGGGGCTATAAAGGAGACTGTGTAGGTCACTTGGCTGAGCCCACACAGGTGTCCTTGGTGGGGTGTTGGTGCCATCATTTGATGTTCATTCTTTCCTGTGGTTGTAACACCACTTTTTTCTTCCCTGTCTTTACTCTCCTTGCTTTCTCTCTGTTCCTCTGTGTTCAGAGTTTCACTTTGGGAACTGTAGCACTCAGGATATTTTCAGTTGCATGTAATAGATAGCCGCATTCAGCTAGCTTAAGCAGTAGAAGGGAGATGTGGCTGGGGTAGAGGGAAAAACTGGGGTGGGGGATGCTGGCTGTCTCTCCTCTGTGATGTGCTTGGCTCTGTAGTCCTCGGTGAGTGGGCTTCAGTCTTAGGCTGACTCCCCTGATGGTTACAGGATGGTCATGAAGGTTCAGTCAGGGGGGCTTGCCCCTGCCTGTACCCATTGTGGGATCATGCTGATTGGCTCAGGACTAGTAGGACTCAGCCCTGGAGCTAGGGGCTTCCCTGACAAATTGCAGGTAACCAGTGGGAGATCTGACGTTCCTTCCTGAGCTGTTGTATCTGTGTCAGAGGTGCTTTGTAGGCTCCTGGCTCCTCCTGGGCTGAGACCCCACGCACGTCAGCAGACACACCTGGGCAGTCACCTTGGAGAGGGTGGTGCACCTTGGGTCACATGTTGTTGATGCCAAATGTAGATCAGGGAAGCTGGCATTAGTGAGAGTCACGCCTCAGTAGAGCTGGGAGGTTAGAGCAGTCTCTCAAGACCAGAGAAAAACACTCTGTACCCATGAGGACTAGCGGCCTTCCCTGTGTGCGTGTGTGCGCATGCTCCAGGGGTCCCTGAGGCTCCTGAGCAGCATCAATTGCCCCAGGTCTGTGGCCCCTGGATTGACAGCACAGCTTCGGCTACAGCTTGGGGATGGAGACTGCCTTGTACTCCACGCACTTCTCCGGAGAGCCCAGCTGCATGAGGAAGGCAGGCAGGGCTCACTGAACATGGGTAGGCGGGCTTGTGTGAGACCCCCGAGTGCTGCTGTTAGAGTCGGGGAGACTCAGGAGTAGGATAGCGTCTGAATCTTTGCAAGGACTCTAACTGAGGGAGTGCGCATGCGTGTGTCTTCCAGACACAGCCGACTTGGTGGGTTTTGGCGGTAGACTACAGGATGTTGGATTGCATCCTGATTGTGTCACCCTTGGAAGAAGAGGATGAATAAACACATAGCCTTCTCTGCAAGCACAGCACGCCTTAAATTTTGGAGATTCTCAGTCTCGCCCAAAAAGAAAAAAGCTCTAGACTAACAGCTCTGTCCTCCATTTGATCCTTAAGCTGCCATGAGCAGGTGGGACAGAG
Organism: Bubalus bubalis; assembly: GCF_019923935.1. NCBI lineage: Eukaryota > Metazoa > Chordata > Mammalia > Artiodactyla > Bovidae > Bubalus > Bubalus bubalis. The sequence continues at coordinate 89,650,073 of NC_059165.1, read as the reverse complement.
ATGGAATAATGAAGCTCTGTGTAAGGTGGGCAGATGTGCCCGATGCTGTGGCAGTGAAGCCGTGCCCAGCGATTTATAAATGGTAGTGTTGTCTAGCACGTCGGCCATGGTGGTGGGAGGGTGGGAAGAATGGGAACACTGACCTCCCCCAGCCTGCGGCCCACTTTGAGGAGCTCATGGAAGAGGTGAAAGTCACGATGCATATCAGGACAGCTAATCGTGTGAGGAAATGGGGTCACAGCCAAGTGAAGGGTCTGCAGTAGGAGTACTTAGGGGCCAGGTCAGGGCAGGTGCCAGGGAAAAGGCAGTGAGCTCCAGAGCCCAGGGAGGGGGCCGAGTTTGAAAAGTATATCCAGAGATAACCAGCTGTGCAGGAACCGAGCCTGGGAAAAAGGCCTCAGATGATAAAGGGCCTGGAATGCCCTGCTAGGGAGTTTGGACCTGACCCAGCACATCCTATGCTCCATTTACTGGTTTTGCTGTGGCCTCCAGTGAGAGGAAGCTGCCTTTGGGGCCTCTTTGTTGTTATGTTTGCAGCCCTGGGGGGACCTGACTTGATTGGAAAGGTTGTGACTCAGTTCCCTGGGGATAGGGGACTCCAGCTTTGAGAGCAGAGACTCTGTGGAAAGAGGGTCATTGGAGAGAAGAGCTTAGGGGTAACTCTGACTTGTGGGCTTCCCCAAGGGGCCATGTGAGGTCTAGGCTGCCCCTGTGCACACTTGGGAGTCATTGATGCAGGGGTACTGTGACTGAGCTGGGGAAAGGACTTGGGGAAGGGGCAGGGGGACTTAGTTAATGAAGAAGAGAGGGTTGGGTTTAAGTGTCGAGGGGCTCTGGTTGGGAGGAAAGAATGGTTGGAGGGTTCAGGCTGAGACGACAGGCTGTGGCTGCAGAGAGACTGAGGGGCCGCAGATGCTCCGGAGACCCCTGTGCTGGAGGGCAGGCAGCCAGGGCCCTATTGGCTGGTCCTCAGCCTCCTCTGCCCCCTGGGCCTGCGCCCACATAAGGGCTGCCACTGTCCTGATCTGTGCCCCTGGGACTGTCTTCAGCTGGGCCTGTTTCCTCCTCTCTGGAGCTGTGGGCTGGATGGCAGGATGAGACTCAGACCCATCGTCCTGTCCTGTCCTTGCTCTGTGTGGCTGGCAGTCAGGGCAGAAGGGCTAGGGGACAGAGGAGGTGTGTTTCTGCCCTATACGGAGCTGCCTGGGGTCTGCCCTCGACGGGGCCAGTCCCTGGAAGGCTGAGCCTGGGAACCTTCCCTCAGGACAACATTCCACCCCCATTCCCAGGGAAGCAGAGAATCCACACAACTTGGAGCCTGACCTTGACCCTCTGCTTAGGGTCCTGCTGGGTCTTTTTATAGTGCTGTGGGCCAGCTCAGTGACCCCTGCTCGCTCAGGACCTGCTGCCTGCCTCTCTGGGCAGGCCTCCACATTCTCACCCAGAATCCTCTGTCTAAGCAACCAGGACTGGGGCGGGGCTGGGAGGGGGACATGAGCCAGAGCCTGGGTGTCGCTAGAGAGTACCGCTGAGGCCTTGGACTCATGATGCCCCCGAGACCAGTCCTGAGACCCATTGGTGGGTCTGAGTGAGTCCTGGCTCCTTTAGTAGGGCTCATGTGTGCATTCCATGCTTGGGTGTGTGAGAAGCAAGGGGTGCCCATGGAGGATGGTGAGCCCACCTGAGGGAGAGCCTTCCAGCAGTGTGAGTGTGAGGGGGTCAAGCCAGATCTGCCCGTGTCCGCATCCTGCTTCAGCAGGAGAGGGCCACAGGAATGTGCACATCCTCAAATCTTGGCCTTTTGAAATCTTTAAGATCTAGGGAACATCTGGGGCCTCCTCCCAGGCAGGCAGGCAGGTGAGCCCTTGGGGTAGCAGCCATGGACCTGGGGCCTTCTGCCAGGTGACACCTCGGGCTCAGGTGTCCCTTGCCAGCTCAGAAGATGCAGAGCCCCAGGTGAAAGGGCCTTTCCCAGGTAGAGTCATGGGTCCTGAGGCCCATGGGACTCCCTGTGTGGAAACTTGGCCTGAGTTGGAGGTCCAGTGCCCTCAACAATGTGTCCGGAGATTTGCTGAGAACTGAGACAAGTTTGAGGGGCATATTGACTCAGGTTTAGCCTCCCCTGTTCTCAACCCCTCTTCCCCAGTGGGCTCATTGCGTCTCTTCTTTTCTCTTCACAGAATGCAGAGCCGGAGCCCAGGAGCCTCTCCCTGGGTGGTCATGTGGGTTTCGATAGCCTCCCTGACCAGTTGGTCAGCAAGTCGGTCACTCAGGGCTTCAGCTTCAACATCCTCTGTGTGGGTGAGTGTCATGCCTGGCCAGGGGACAGCCTCCACTGAGGATGGACGAAGGCCTCCTGGGAGATGAGATGCCGCTGTCCTGACTACCTGATGAGCTGCAAGGGGACCTCCCAGGCAGAGTGACACTTTGAGGGGTCAGGATGAGGCTTTGGGGTGTGTCTCTGCCAGGGTCAAGGATAGAGTTGGAGCCAGGGCCTGACTCAGCTGCCATGAAGAATAAACAGGATTAGGTACCTGAGAGTGCTTTGTAAACTGAGAGTATTTGTCACAGTGGTCGGGATCCATTTGTTTGTTTTAAGAACATGTATTGTTCTTACCATGTGTCAAGGACACTGTGGTAAGCCAAACTGTCTCTCCATTACGTTGTCATGTAGTAAGAGCTCCAGTACTCATCTAAACAAATACACCCCCCAACAGGGAGGCACTGGAAGGTTCCATGTGTCTCAGGCCACAAAAAGTTCTGCCAGACCCTCCACAGGTGCTCTGGGAACCCCTTGGAAAGCAGCCTCTCCTGAACCTCCGCGCCCCAGTTAAAGCTTCGTGGAGTCGAGGCCACCCATGCCAGGTGGGCTGAGCCACTGGTGCCTGTAGACCTCGGCCCCGCTGGCCCCTTGGCCTTCCTGGGCCCAGGAGGAACAGCATGCAGAGCAGGTGACCAGGTCCCATTGAGGCCAGAAGAGGCCAGGGTCCATTGGTGTCTCCCAGCTGCCTGGCTCTGCCTCTTCTCACTCCCAGCAGAAACACCTTACACAACCCACATAGCCACGTCTTATGTCCAGGCCAGCCTTTTGGCTCTTCCTTCCACATGTTATTTCTGAGGCCACTAAGAAGGGATGGTTTTTGGGGTTAGGGACAGTAAGGGATGGAGTGGGAGGCCTGCCCCTCTCTTGTATGGAGACCAAGGGTGCCTGAGCCCCTCCTGGCCCAGCTAGGAGCCAGGACAGCCCCAGTTCCAGTCTGTGACAGCCCCTCTGCCCACTCCCCGCTCCCCTAGGGGAGACTGGCATTGGCAAGTCCACACTGATGAACACGCTCTTCAACACGACCTTTGAGACCGAGGAAGCCAGTCACCATGAGGAGTGTGTGCGCCTGCGGCCCCAGACTTATGATCTCCAAGAGAGCAACGTGCAGCTCAAGCTGACCATCGTGGATGCCGTGGGCTTTGGAGATCAGATCAATAAGGATGAGAGGCAAGAGGCAGGACGGGCGGTGTCTTCCCTGTCCCTCCAGTTGGCCGTGGTTCTAACACTCTGCCCTAGCGCTCCGCACTCCTTGCTGCCCCCAGACAAGTAACCAAGCCCGCACTCCATGAGGTCCATGGGAGGGCTGCCTGGAGAATGTCTAAGGTCCTGAGGACCCCGTGGGGGACCAGGAGACGGGGTCAGCCACCTGTACCCAGGCAGGAATCCCCAGGCAGAAGCTGTTTGTTCTCACAGAGAGAAGGCTGGTGGGCCGCTTGGCTGGGCTCCGGGCCCGGGGCTCTGGCTCCGCTGTCTGCCTCCCTGTGACAGAGCTGTCTGTAGTTACAGGCCCATCGTCGACTATATCGACGCACAGTTTGAAAACTATCTGCAGGAGGAGCTGAAGATCCGCCGTTCGCTCTTCGACTACCATGACACAAGGATCCATGTCTGCCTCTACTTCATCACGCCCACGGGGCACTCCCTCAAGTCCCTGGATCTGGTGACCATGAAGAAACTGGACAGCAAGGTGTGGCCCCCTTCCAGCGGATCCTGTGGGCGCCCTGTCCACGGAGGCGGGGTGTGGTGGCTGCCTGTGACTGTCCGCTGCAGTCCCCGGGGACTTGGGCTGGGGGCTTGCAGAATTGGCTTGGTTCTCTCACTATCTTCTCTTGTGTCTGTCCCTATGGCTCCAGCCGGCCCCCGTTGATCTGACCTCTTCAGAGCTCTGTCCTTGCCTCTGGCCCTGGGCACCTTCCCTCCAGCTGAGATGATTCTTATTCTCAGCCTGGTGGCTCCTTGCATCCTCCCCGTCCCCCTAGAGTTACCTCCCCACCTCGCCCCTGCCCCTCTGCCCCTCTGACCTCCGCTCCCCAGAGCGTGCCGATTCTCTACTCTTTTTCTCTCTCTCAGTTCCTAGTTCCTCTGCTCCCTTCACTTCCCCTGCCCTTCCTTCTGTGACTTTCCCTTGGGGTCCTCCTGAGGCCAGCAGAGAGAGGAGAGTTAAGCCTCAGAATTGGAGTAGGAATGAGGAGTGTGTATTAAAAAGGCAATTTCATGGGAATGACAGGAGCGATGGGGGGTTGTGGAGGGTGTGCAGCCCCAGGGTCACCTGTCAGCTCTCATGTGACTCTGCTCCCCATCTCAGGAGTTAATTTTCACTGTGAACAATGAGATAACTTTGGCCTGGGAGATACTGAGGTCTTCCTGTAGCTACTGCCAATGGGTCATCTAACTTGTGTAGGGGCACAGCCCCCTACTGCCACCCCTGTCAGGCCCCATACTGGCTAAGACCTTCAGAACACTCTGAGTCAAAGCTGGGTATGCCCACGGGACAAATCTGGGGCTGGATGGAGGTTTAGCAAAGCAGGGAGGGGCTGTAAGAAGGACTGCAACCAATTGTCACAACCTGTCAGAATGGTCCCACCTGGCTGGGTTCAGGCTGGGACTCCACTGGGGAGCTTTGGGGGCAGCTCTATCTCTTTGGCTTCCTGCCCCTCTGCCCAGGGGTGTGACCTGAGAAGGGCTATCCACCGTCAGGGAGCAACTCACCCCTGACTCCTCTCCATGGTCCTGGCAGGTGAACATTATTCCCATCATTGCCAAAGCTGACACCATCTCCAAAAGTGAGCTCCACAAGTTCAAGATCAAGATCATGGGTGAGCTGGTCAGCAATGGGGTCCAGATCTACCAGTTTCCCACAGATGACGAGGCTGTTGCTGAGATTAACGCAGTCATGAATGTGAGCATTGGGCAAGGGCCTGAGGGCTCTGGGGTTGGAGGGCTTGGAGCTAGCCCCTGGCCACTGTCTTTTCCCTGGGTTCTAGCCTTAGCTCTCCAGGAAAGATGGCTGGGAACCAGGAGCTGGCCAGTCCTGAATCCTCCGGACAGGGGATGGGAAGAATCGGGTATTGGGCTGGTCCTAGAACTTCCCCAGGTTTAAGTACCCCAAGGTATGAACTCAAGGCAGGGACCTGAAACCTGTAGGATTGAGCAGGCGGGATGCCCAGACTTGGGAACCTAGAAGAGAGGCCCACAGGTCTTTTGAGGGAGCGTCTACTGGCCCCTGGGCAGCCCAAGGGCTGAAAGAATACCCTATAACAAGAGGAACAGGGTTGTGTTTCAGCCCACTCCCTTGTTTGGAGGTCCCAGGATAATTCTCTAGAGGAGAGCCTGAAAGTGAGCATCTGGCCCCGCCTTGTTCGGGTTTGGGCAACCCCTCCCTGGGGCCCAGGGGCAGTGAGGGTGGGTCTGTCCACTAGCCCATGTCTGCGCAGTGCTCACATACACGTGGGCCCCTTTCCAGGCTCACCTGCCCTTTGCCGTGGTGGGCAGCACCGAGGAGGTGAAGGTGGGGAACAAACTGGTGCGAGCGCGGCAGTACCCTTGGGGCGTGGTGCAGGGTGAGTGTGGCGGTGAGAGCACAGCCCTGGCTGGGAGCCTGGACTCAGTCCCCTGTCCTGTGTCCTCCCCATGACCATCTGCTGCCTGTCTTCCCTCTGGGGTCGGCCTCTCACACCCCACTGCTGTCCTGCACCCTGTCTCCTCCATCCTCGTGGCCGGGTCCCTGTCTGATGCCACGTGCTCTCCACTTCCAGTGGAGAACGAGAATCACTGCGACTTCGTGAAGCTCCGGGAGATGTTGATCCGGGTGAACATGGAGGACCTCCGCGAGCAGACACACAGTCGGCACTATGAGCTCTACCGGCGCTGCAAACTGGAGGAGATGGGCTTCCAGGACAGTGATGGTGACAGCCAGCCTTTCAGGTGACAGCCTGTCTCCCCAGCCACGACCAGACTTGACTTGTGAGCCAGGTGGGGAGAGAGGCTGCTGGGACAGTAGCATCCTCCCCTGACCCCCATGTGTCCACGTGATTCCAGCCCTCTGGCTCTGGCCAGCCCCATCCCACCGTGATCCCCTCCTTGGCCTCTTCTCTCTGGGTCTCCACAGCCTCCAGGAAACATACGAGGCCAAGAGGAAGGAGTTCCTGAGCGAGCTCCAGAGGAAGGAGGAAGAGATGAGGCAGATGTTTGTCAACAAAGTGAAGGAGACGGAGCTGGAGTTGAAGGAGAAGGAGAGAGAGGTGTGTGCTGGGCTCGGGGGGTGTGTGTGGCAAGGCCAGGCCAGGGAGGGCCCAGGCTCCTCCAGGGCTCACACAGAGCCGGCCTCCCCACCTTCTGCTCCCAGCTCCACGAGAAGTTCGAGCACCTCAAGCGGCTGCACCAGGAGGAGAAGCGCAAGGTGGAGGAGAAGCGCCGGGAACTGGAGGAGGAGACCAATGCCTTCAACCGCAGAAAGGCAGCAGTGGAGGCCCTGCAGTCTCAGGCCCTGCACGCCACCTCACAGCAGCCTCTGAAGAAGGACAAGGACAAGAAGAAGTAGGTGGTGGGCTCCCTGCCCCGCGCTGGCTGGCTCTCTCGCTCTTACTCATTCTCGCTGGCTCGCCATTTTGCTGTCTCCTTTCACTCGCTCTCCACCTCATTCTTGCTCACCTTTCTTCTTTCAGTGGTGATCTTCACATCCTCAGGCATCAAGCGTTCATGCCCACTCTTGTGTTTGTGCACGAGTGGCTCCTCTCCCCACTCTTCTACCCCACACCCTGCTTTTTTCTCTATCTCTTTTTCTCTTTCTCCTGCAGACCCCTCAAGAGCTGGGTGGAGAAGGCTGGGCCACACAGGCAGGGAGTGGCCCCTGAGAGGGTCCTAGGGTCTCAGGGAAGGTCCTTCAGGCCAGGAGATGGTCAGGGCTTGGGAATGTCAGCCTTTTCAGACAGATTCCAAATGCTCCTGTGGTTTCTGCTTGGACAGCTGTGGTGCCTCCCCCTCAGTCCTGAGGCTGTGGACGTGGGGCCCGTTTTGGCAGGTGGGTGGTAACTGAGGGCAGTGGAGACCTGAGCCCAGCCAGCACTGATCCCCGGACACCGTGGTCACGACCTGCTGAAGGAAGGACAGCAGCTCCCTGGAGGGGCTGTGTGAGTCCTACTGAAGAAAGGAGCTGCTCCTTAAGCAGAGGCTGGAGCTGTTCCTCCGAGCGTAGCTTTAGAGGAGAGAGAGTGATGGGAGAGGGGAGGAGATGGAGTGATGGGGGAGAGGAGGAGGCTTTTCCCAGCCTCCAGGAGTGCAGTCAACTTTGGCGAGGTGGGGGCCGCTCTAAGTCTCTTCTCCTTGGCATAGCCTGATTCCATGCGCACAGCTGGATCCCAGATGTTCTGGGTAGGGGTGGGGGGGCCTCCCTTCCTTGCCCCACTTCATTCAGTGTCCCCCAGAGCATCTCTCCATGGGGATCCTGTCTGCCCCAGCTTCTCCCTGCCCCTGGTCTGCGTCCGGTACCTTCTTTCTCTTGCCAGCCTGGAAACTAAGCAGGTATACTCACCTTGGCCCTCATTCTTATTCTCTTGGAATTCCAGCTCCTTCTTGAATGTTTGGGAACGTGTGTGTTCAGGCTGTTCCTTCCTTGGTGGCAGTGGAGCCTTGTGGTTAGGGCCATGCAGTGCATAGCTGTGGCCCTGGGGTGCTGCTTGTGGCATTGGCCCTCCCCCTGCCCCCCAGTATTGCGTTCCCCAATGCTGCACACATGCATGACACATGTACACTGTCTCACTCTTGCCCCATCACATACACAGATCCAGACACATCTCCACTAACACACACAGTCTCCGAGACACACAGGCACAGAGGCACAGACACATCAAAGTTTAAAAAGCTTCTCCCTGGGGAAGACCAGGGGACAGAACCAGGCATTTAGGAACTGGATGCTAATTCTCGTTCCTGAGGCCTGTCTCCTGCTTTCGGACAGACCCTGTAGTCTCTCCCACCCTGCTGACTGGCCCCCCTTCCCTCACCCCCACCCACACCAGCCGTTGGCCCTGCTGCAGCAGATAAGCCCCTGCTGGTCCCCAGCCCCACACTCCTCTCAACTGTGCACATTTCCCTTCTGCTTTGCATTTACTTCCGGCCCTGTCTAGATGTTGGTGAGCTTGGTGAGCACGCTGGCTCTGTGAATTGCAACCCATGTGGATTTTGAGCTGGTAGCTCAGAAATCTGGTTTCTCCTGGGAAGCGGTATGCTATCCATGACCCAGTGCTGGCTCCCAAAGAGACTTTGCCTTGCTCCCTGCCAGCTTAGCCCAGGCCATCTTGTTTTTTTTGTTTTTCTTTTTCTTAAAAAAAAAAAAAAAAAAGGCAGGCAGAGTCTCCTAGGAAGTAAGCTATGAAGAAGCCACTCAAAAGCAGCTCAAGGACCTGTGGCCAGGTCAGGGTGTTGAGGGCCAGTGGGGGTGGGGTGCAGGCTGGCTGCAGGGCACCAGGCCAACTCAGGGTGGGGCTCATCACTGATGTCAGATCTCCCTGCTTTTTTTCATGTGATGTGGGCCTGGAGAACAGGTCTTTTCTGTTTGCTGGACATTCCAGAAAGCTTCAGTCAGTTTGGCCTCTGGGAGAGAGCCCTCTCCTCCCATGCTGGCCTTGCGGAGGCCAGGAGTGGGGTGGGTGGGCTGGCTGGGAGCACCCCTTCCCTCTGCCCTGGTCGGGATGGGTCAGGAGTACATTTGGAGGGGGGATGTTGTTTTGCGACCATTTAGTTGAATGGCTTTGATTGATTGTACTTATTCTTCAAATTTTAATTCATTTTTACAAAATTACTTCCCAATCAGATCTTGACCCCTCAGCCTGGGATGCCATAAGCTGAAGTGAATTCTCTGCTTTGCTCGTCACAAGTGCCAAACTGACTGTCCTTTCCCAGTGTTCATCTTGCTGTCTTTTGCTTCCGTTTGATTTGGTCGTCTGTGTATCTTTTAATGTGTCTGTTTTTGTTCTGTTTGTTTTATTTTTATTTTTCAGTTAACGCACGCACAGACTTACATGTCAAGAGCGGACTTTAGACTTTCATGTGTTAAGTTGCTTGAGTTACACCTTGTGACCCTTCTCCCATATCATGGTGTGAGGACGGACTGGGAGCCGGTACAGACTCCAGTGTTTACAGCCCTGCTTTGTCCCCTACCCCTGTGCCCCAGGCTGCCCAGGCCTGGCGGGCCACCCTCTCTATGCAAACTTGTTAAAGCCATGAATGCTGGAATCCAAAACTGATGAGGTTTATTTTTTTCAGAGCCAGTGGCTGGTCTTCCATTTACAGTGTCACTATTCCTTGACGGAGCAGTTTTGTGCCGCTCTAGCAGAGGCCCCAGCCGGCGATGCTCGGCCTAATTGTTCAGCGTCAAGATGGCAGCTCATGCAGTGCCCTAGGTGTGGCCACGTGGTGTGGTATACATGCTGCAGAACTCCCCCCACTCCCCTTCATTTTAATTTTTCTAACCTAGAGCTTAATTTCAATAATAACTTTTAAAGCACTTCTAAATTTTTATTTTGGCACGAGCGTAAAGACAAATAATACCCCCTCCCGTTATTTTCGTAAGTAACACAGATGCCCTGGTTTTTAAAGACTAAAAACATCTCTAAACCCTTCTTATGTATAAAGTATCCCTATAAAGTATAGGGAGAGGCGGGTAATAAACGTGCTGTAATGACAGTGTTTGGGATTTCTTTACGAGTGAAAGTGGATCATGAAGAAGGCCATGCTCAGCGTTGTTACTGTGAATGTAAATGGAACAGCAGCCCGAAGCCGTTATCTCTGTGCTCCCCGCCCCAGGTGCTACCTGTGAACAGGGACCAGCCCCATGAGTGCGTGTTAAGTGTTTGACTCTTAACTAAGACCGCCAGCACCCCACCCCACGCCCACCCCTGCATATTCCAAATGCAAAGAGTGCCCAGAGGGAACAGGTTTCTCTCTGGGTCGTTCTTTCCTTTTTCCTGGCTGAGTTGCAGGGAAAGCGATGAAGGTGCCTGATGTATGTGAACAATTAAGAAAAAGTCTACCAGCAGAAGAGCTTTTTCCCCTTCAGCTGCATTCTTAAAGAGAGCCTTCTAAGAAAGTACAGCATTCTTCTGTGTTCCTGTTGGTTGGCAAGCCACTGAGACCGTCAGGGTCGAAAGTATGGCCTGATAACATGGGACATAAAAAATGAATAGATGAAAGGAAGGATTCCACTTAATGTTGATGAAGCACTGTGCTGGGCACAGGCAGCCCAGAGTACTGCACAGCTCTGCCCTCAAGGAGCTCACAGTCTAGTGCACTCCCTAGTTGGAAGCCTTAGGAAGCTGTGCTAATACATTGTTGGATCAGCGGTTTGTGTTTTTATGTCCTTCATTTTCTTTCCCATCATTGTTTCCCTCTTCCCGCCTTGGCTTGCTTTACTGATTTCCAAGGCTAGGTTCTGGCTCCCTCCTGACCTTCTTAGATCATGTTCCATTCAGAGAGGGGTGGAGGGTGAGCTGTATGTATCCACTGAGGTATGACCAGGAAAAGGTGGTCTTTTTCGCTTCACCTGGAGCAGAGCAGGTTTTTGTTGAGACTCAAAGTGAAAATTCTCCAAAGTTATGCCATGACCACGGGTGGATACAGATTTTTGAAAGGCTCAAACTACTTGAGAAGCCTTCTTAATAGAACATGAGTATAAAATCAGGTATAGGGCCTTGGAAGAGGCCCTGAGAATTAAGTTTCATTAGCTTTAGAGTAAACCCACTTGTGGTTGTAACTGGTAACTGATGCTTCAGTGTGGGTATCTAAAAAGGTAAATCAGCATATCTAAGGCAGATGTGGACTGCAAGTGGCTTAACTCTAGGGTCATTATATGTCTGCAGGTGTATTCATTTGGATGGAAGTAAGACCTTTACGCTAGCCTCTGTCAGCTAGTGTATTTCTGAAGATGAGGCTCAATGACCCAGCAGGCTCAGTTATGTAAGAAATGAGGACTCCTGGCCAATCGGGACTCTTACAGCGGGCAGATCCTGCTGCCCATCCACCCCCATCTGAATGTGGGCTGCACCCAGGGCATACTTGGGTGGCCAGAATTGTGGCTGGCTACCTGCCTGCGGGCCCCAGGCTTCCAAGAATCTCGGGGAGACCTGTCCTTGTTACATTTTCTGGGGTCTGGGCTGCCTCGGCAGCACCCTTTGACTTTAGTGAGCCTCACTGCACTTTTCTCTCATGGGCTGTTTGTGTTTAGAATTTTGTCATTTTTAGCTGAGACCAAGTTAATCTTTGGTGCACAAGGTGAGCTTAAAAGCTTACCATTCATTGTTTAACAAGCTACCCGCCGCATGGAATGTGACCCCTGTCTGCAGGATCTGACTTCCCCCTCATTTTCTGTCTCCGTATCATCTGTTGGCATTGTTAGGGCTGTTAGTGGGATCGCTGGCATTTACTATCATGTCTTTCATGAACCAAGTTGATTTTTGGGTAGAATCACCATATAATTTATTGCCCAAGCTGAGACTTTTGAGAGTGAAAGGAGATTTCATTAATAATTACGCCAAGTCGACAAGCATAAGCCATGATTGTCTCAGGCAAACTGGGAGGTATGGTCACCCGAATTATGGGTAACCTGAGTCTAGGTGGTCTGTGCTTGTGCAGACCGACTCCATATATGTTGTGTATGTCTTTGTGTGGGTTCCCTGTTAAGTGGGGCTCCTGTTACTGGAAAAGAGGCCCGAGGGAAGTGTGGCTTGCTAGTCTGTTACGTTAACATGCTTCTCTAAAACTGCTTCACTTGTTAATTCATTTATTCCTTCATTCATTGACTGTTTTTGTTCCTTTCCATTCACTTTGTACTCATTTTTTTCATTAAATTTTGCATTTATTTTGAGTTTTTGTGGTGTCTTTTTTGGGCAGTGGCTTTTCTGATTTAATGTTTCCTCTATTAATCTGCTACAGCTGTGGTAAAATACAGCTTGTTTTTTCCGTTAACTTTGTGGGGTTGATCAGCTTCTATAGGAGTTATGTTTTAATAGTGAATCCTACCACGGGCATCTGTGAACGGCTCTTGAATGGGTGTGGGATGGAGGCAAGATAGGAAAGAGAAGTTGCAGCCTGTGGTCAAAGGATCTTTATCAGGCAAGACACGAGAGAAGGCAGACCCTGCCCTTGAGAAGCTTACATCCTTGTGGGGGCGGCTTGACACAGGACAACTAACCTTTGAGTTCTTACTGTGTGCTAGTCATTGTTCTAAAGTGCATTACATGTATTAATTCCTCTAATCTTCACAATAATCCTATGATTAGGTACCATTTTCTCCTTTTTATAGGCAAGGCCGAGAGGTACCCAAGGTCACACAGCTCATAACTGGAGGAAGTGAGGTTTAAATATTGCTATCCTGTACCCTTATTCCTGTGCAGTTTGACAGTGTAGGTTGGTGGACCTAAGAAGGTTTTGCTGAGATGGGATGCTGTAGTAAGTAGGCAAATATTTGGTTGAGGAAGGGATGGCAATCTCCAGGGCCTATTTGTCGAGGAGCTTTCTCTGTTGGACACTAGGCTAATCTCTGGGGAGACCAAAATGAGGAGATGGAGGACTAGGCCCAGCAGGGAGACTGGCATGCTGGCCTCCCCAGGGAAGATACAGCACAACTCTGCCCCTGGGCAGGCAGGTGCAGGGAGGCAGTCTTCACCAAGCTCTGAAGAACCAAGACTTTCCAGGAAGCCAGGGGAAATAGGGCCACCTTGGTGGAAGGAACTTGGCTCACCCAAATGAGGTAATATTTGGACAAGTTTAAGATGTGTCTGTACTACTCATCTACTGTGTTCTTCTCTTAGCTCATCTGCCTCTGAGCCCTGTCCCATCTCTGTTTTCAGCAGTCACAGCCCAATCTCTGCCCTACGTAAATGGTGACAAATGGAAGGTGGATCATGTCCTTATTTCTCCCACCATAGTGAACCCCAGTCTCTAATCTGAAGTGGGATAGAAATTCCTAACTGCAGGGAAAAAATGTTAGAGGAGAGTAAGATAGAACTTAGGGCTCCAAGGCAAGCTTGAACAACATAAAAACTTAAAAACCGCTCACAAGTGGTACTTTGGCAATACGAAAGTTTGCTTCCCCAGAAAAGAGAATACTATTTACAGAAAGATGAAGCAACAAGGCTGTCCCTTACCCCCATACTGTGGCTCACAGGTCTACCTTCTTCTTTTCCCAAGAGATGGAGAGTTGGTTTAGCTCTGGGGAATGAAACTTACATCCAGAGCTACTTGGTTCAGGGGGTGGGGTCCAGGTAATTCCTACCTGTTTTCTGAAGTCAAAAATAGCCTGAGTTGGCGTGGGCCCTCAGGCTTAGCCTCTGTTCCACCAATGACAGTGCTGCTCACAGTGGAAGGAAGGAGGCAGAGGAAGCTGAGGCCACGAGCAGCAGGCTGCCCCCCAGCACATTCATTTGTGCTGGGCTGCTGCTGCTACTGCTAAGTCGCTTCAGTCGTGTCCAACTCTGTGCGACCCCATCGACGGCAGCCCATGAGGCTGCCCCGTCCCTGGGATTCTCCAGGCAAGAACACTGGAGTGGGTTGCCATTTCTTTCTCCAATGCATGAAAGTGAAAAGTGAAAGTGAAGTCGCTCAGTCGTGTCCAACTCTTAGCGACCCCATGGACTGCGGCCCACCAGGCTCCTCCATCCATGGGATTTTCCAGGCAAGAGTGCTGGAGTGGGGTGCCATTGCCTTCTCCATGTGCTGGGCTAGGGGACAGTTACTGATAGGGTTTGAGAGACTGCATTTCACGTGTGTTTGCACGGTATCTAATACATGTAAAATAAGACACAGAAAGGATTGAAAGGAAGCGTATTTCAACAAAAGCTCCAACAAGCAAATTTGTCTTAACAAAAGGCAGAGATTTGTGCTGACTACAGTACGGACACTAATACGGTATAGCTAGCAGCAGATCACCTTCCCCGCGGCTGAGCACATTTACAGAAACCGTTCCCTGTGGAAGGACTTCACAGACGACCTCTAAATGTGGGCTCAGTCATTCACATCCCCAGCACTACCTCCACGGTCCCAGCTGGCATCACTGTCAGCTGCACTCCACTGCCTAGAGAATGGCTGCATAGTGTCACTGCTTCCCAGGGGCAGCTGGCTTCTCCCTCACAGCCATGCTAGTGGTCCTCCCTCCTCCCTGCAGTAGTGGGAGCTCAGCCTCAGGACCCGCTCATCTCAACCAAAACTTGGGGAGCTGTGGCTTCCCAACACAAGGATCACCTCGAAGTGTCATTTTCTAAACACAAAAATTCCTCTAGTTAAGTCTGTAAACTAAGAGTAGCCAAGCAGAAATATGCCTAAAGCTTGATTTGGTTACTGTATATGAAATAAAGCACACTTTATGAATCGAGTTCCTACAAAGAAAAGACTTAGATGCTGGGCGAGTCAGGGTAAATCCCGTTTCTGCAAAGGCGGGCAGAGTACTTGGGACTTGAAGCCTGCACATGCTCTTGGTTACAGGCCTGGGAAGCTGGAAAGACCCGGCCAGTTCTGGCAGGTGGAGCAGCAGAAACTTGTCTGTCAGCACCAGCCTGGCCCTTCTGCCCTGAGCAAGGCCTGCCTCTGACCTCATCGTCCAGCTGTCTTATAGGCTGCTACAGCCCTTGATGAGGAAGAAAAAGCAAGCTGCACTATGAGCATTTATTCCCTCCCCCTGGTTTCGGGCCCAGGGTTGTGAGAGAGGCAGGAGTCTGAGTGACTTATCAGACTACCTTTCCCTTTAGGGACCCTGACCTGTCTTTTTGCCCCCTTGTTGTTGTTTTTTCCTGAAGAATCAGGAGTGTTTTCTCAGTTGCTGTTTCAAGGCCTTCTTGCTTTCTTGTTACAGGACCCATAAAGCCTAGAATATAGAGGAGTCCAAGTCCAGATTTGCCATTATGCTGTAAAGGGCTCTGGGGTAGGGCACAGATGCTGGCAGGTGAGCCAGAAAGTGTCCGTTCAGGAGGATGACTAAAGGCTTGCCAGTTGCTCCTTTACAAGTTCTTTGCAGCAGTTCCACTGCCTAATACCAACCTGTAATTAAAACGGAGTGGTCATCCTTGAGGCAGAGCCATTTTACATTCTAAACAATGAGCAACTGAGTGCCAGAATGTCAGCGTGGAGCAATTCCAGGAAGTTCCAACCACCCAACTTGAGAACATTAACCCCACCGTCTCAGGGACACCCATCTTCAACCTCAGTAAAAACTGTCATTTTTCTAACTGCATTCCATCTTATGCTGTCCATCCTGAGTGATTCTGACCTCCCTGTACCTACCTCATAGTACCCTGGTGCCTGGTACCATATAAAGGGTAAAGGGCCTGAAATTTATACTCCCCAGTGTTAAGCTCAGCGTTGTTTTCTCCTGAGCTCAACATGTCCCCACATCCTCTTGACTACCAGGGCTGCCACTGAGATACAGCTTCACTCAGTGTCAGAGAAGCCCACTGTGGTGAAGGGAACGTGTACCTAATACTCAAGTCCAGAGGATATGCCGTGTGTGGAAAGCCTAGCCCTTAGGAAGACTCGTCAGAGTCATCACAGCCAGGGTATGTCCTGGAGCCCACAAGGGCCAAGAAGGGGCCACAGGTACTCTTTTGGGGGCAGAGTGCATCAGCTGAAGGGGCAAAACTGAGAGCCTGGTGTGGGGCAAAGTTGATGTCTACCTGTGCTTTCTTTAGCAGATCAGATATAGGAGTACAGCAGTCGGGCATGAGCCTCTCCAGCTCTAAGGTGATGATGACCAAGGCCAGTGTGGAGCCCTTGAACTGCAGCAGCTGGTGGCCCGCCATACAGTGCTGCAGCTGCCTGGTCAGGGACGCGACGTGGAGGGAAGGATTCCTCTGAGGCATCAGCTCCTTCACGTGGGGCCAGCCCAGGACCACCAGGGCGTGGAACTGGAGACCGTGGTTTTTATGTTAGAACAGAAAACCCCATACTTTTCATAGATCAAAGACCAAAAGTGCAAAAAACAATTTAAATTTTCATCAGGGAACATTAAATATTGCCCAACCCTTTTCGTTCCCATCCATGGCCCCAGAAGGGGATTGAGGCTTAATACCCACTGTGCGGCCAAGCTAAGCTTCAACCCTGGTGAGAAAAAGACAGTCCGCTTTGTGACATGGTCATTAAGAGCCTAAAGTACCCACTTGACAGTGTTTCAGTTCTGAAAAACAGAAGCATACAGTTCAAGATTCAGGTAGCACAGAAGTTACTTATATGTGCTCAACATGAGAAGAAATGCTGCCGCTTGGCCACAATGGTCAGTTTTTATAATGGTACAGCCCTTCGTGATTTAATCGTCATACTTCATAACAGACCAAAACCCCATGACGTTTCCATATTACATAATTTTGCCTTACTAACAGAATCCTATCCTTAAGGATGACCATCATTCTCTCACTAAAACAAATACAAACTAACATGACATTTTTAAGTGCCAGATCAATATGGTCTAAAGCCTCAGTAAGGACTGCGTGTAGGTGAATAAAAGACAGCTAAGTGAATGTGTGTAAAGTACAGCAAAAGCAGACAGATTTTTATGTACAATATGCATAGAATGGAAAGTTAAATATTTTTGCAGTGTGTATTTAAAAGAGAAGCTCACCATAATAGTGCCGTCTAAATATCTTTGTAAAGTTAATGTCCTTTAGAAGCGGGAGCCTGGTGGAACCGTGTTGGATGTAAGATAATATTTCACTCTGCCGTTATGTCGTGAGCCTTGTGGGTCACGTCACTGTGCTGCATGTGTAAGGACGTGTGCTTTGCCGTCCGATATTGTGAACAGCTGTTCCAAAGGCACAATGAGTCCAGGGTAGGCTCTGGAAGTTCCTCGTACTTACTATGGACAGAAAGTCCAGCGGTGTCCCGATGTAGAGGTCCCAGTGCAGGTTGTCCAAAATAGCCAGCTCCATCCTGAGGAGCTCATTCGGGGAATAGCCAGAGCCATAATGCTTTATGAAGTCTTTTATGCGTGGAATTAACTGTAAAAAGAAAATAAAAGAGGCCAAAGCCCTACACTATGTCACAGTAGCTTTTGTTTTCTTATCGCTGGGGACTGGGCACCCATGACCCTAGTAGAGCTGTCTTCCAGTGACCCACCACAGAAAACACTTCTGAAAGAAAAACCAAACCAGATCTTGGCTATCTGTCAAGTCCCCAGGTAGTCGTGACAGTGCGCAGTAAATGTCACATGGTCATCTGCTGCCAGCAGGTCTTGATCCCCAACTGCACTGCAACGCCTACCCAAAGGTGCTTTGGAGGCTGGGACTGTGCCATCTCCCACATTCACCTATAAGAACTCACTCAAAGCTTTCCGGCTGTGGACTCTACCCATTCCTGGTCCTGATCACTACCATGATTGTTAGTCATAGAGAGAAGTAGGCCTTTGAGCTTCCTGGTCTGCGTCAGACAGACTCACTGATAAAACCTCCCAGAACCAGGTAACACCATAGCTGCAAACACATTCCTTTCAGCCTCTGTTGAAGGCTATGACTTTCCCCCAGAGAAATTATAAGGCTTGTCTATGAGTAAACATTCAAGTACCAAGTGCATTGAAGACTTGGTCCTACTCTTTTAGATAAACAAAGTATTATATAACCTCTAGAAATAGTTCTTTTAAGGGTTATTTACTTGGTTCTTAGTTGGACAAAAGCATCTTTGCGGGGCACACATTACATTCTAACAAACAGGGTTAAAATAGTTTTTATTGCAAGTTTGGGACTAGACACACCATGCCTTTTTCTGGCCCCTTGGACCTTGAGATCAGCTAAGGGGACCTTGTATGAATGGCAGTGGTTCCACAAAGGGGGAGAGGTTGGAGGGAGGGAGTAGGAAGGGAGGTTTGGGAAGGATACTGGGAGAGGATCTTCTGAACAGAAGCCATAGTGAAACGGAGAAATTCAAGCAAGCCTGAAGCACTTACGGGGGTTTCTCTTCCACCCACTGCTCGTGGCCCTCCTGCCCCTCCCAGATGAGGCTCCCAGGCTCCCTGAAGACCAGTTTCTTTGACACAGGCAAGTCCTTAAGTCTCAAGCAGCTTTCTTGGATATAGTTTCTGGGGGATGGCTATTAGGCCATATGGTCTGGGAGGCCACTTTCCTCTGCTTAGTGGGAAGTGGCATCTTCCATCAACCAATGCGGCAAGATATATCTGCCAGGCGGTCAGGCTTCCAGGTTTGCTGGGCCAGGACAATTCAGCTGTTCTATTTTCCCATTTGTGGGGTACCAGAATTCCCATGGCTCAGATGGGTAAAGAATCCTTCAGGAGGCCTAGGTTTGATCCCTGGGTTGGAAAGATCTCCTGGAGAAGGAAATGGCAATCCACTCCAGTATCCTTGCCTAGGAAATTCCACAGACAGAGCAGTGTGGCAGGCTATAGTCCATGCGGTCGCAAGAGTCGGACAGGACTTAGCGACTAAACCACCACCACCAGCGTCTGACAAGCCTAAGGAAGGGACAGCAGAGATCCTGGGAGGTGTGACTTTTCCAAAATGTCCATTCCCAAGATCACAGACCTTTCAGGAAACTCGTGTTTCCAATGTTATACACCCCTACACCTCAAAAGTAGCCCTTAATCAGCTTCCAGGGATGCATACCTCCTCTTCTTCATTAACTTTTGTAGCAAGTCTCAAGGAAGTAATTGTGACACAATGGAGTAAATGCTTTTTTATCTGCAGTATGGAAGAGACACATTTGAGAATATGAGTGTCATAGACTAACCATAAAGCATCTGTGGGTTTTTTGTTGTTTTTAAGAAATCGAGTTTTTTAATTTTTAAAAAAGACATTGTATTTATTTGCAAGGAATTTAGCCCCAATTTTCGATGTGACCAGTGAAAACCTCCTGGTTTCAGAACCACAGATGACTAGTCAATAGCTCTTTGTTAGAAGACTGACTGGAGATGGGAAATACAGCATCATCTCAGGGAACACACAGCCCCCTCCTGGCCTCAGGCTGACCACTGATGGCCACACAACACGGAACCAGACAGGTAAGGTGGTAGGATTTTCCAATTCCAGTTCTATTCTTGGAGCCATTGACTTAATTTATAATGTTGGGTTTGAGCACCTGGGATGGCTCCCCTGTCAGGTAGCAACAGGAAACAAAGGTCAGTTTCCACACCCAATCATCTGTCACCATCCCTCATAACTCCCCTACCTTTACTGAAACTATGAGGCGGCTGAAGATGGAGAGAGCCAGGTTAAAAGTGGTCTGAGAGAAGTCAAAGATGTTCTCAACTCTCAGGAGCCACAACACAACTTCCCTGAAGGCTTCGCAAATCTCAGCCTGCTGAAAGGAGGAGGTGGGAGAGAGTAGAGAAGGTCGTCGGTCTCAGTCCATCAGTGGCTGGTCCAGAGGGGTTGTAAGAAGCCCCTTCACCCTAAATAGCGGTCACGTAAAAGGGTCTCTCTCGTCCAGTTGCACCCCCATTCAGACCCTCTCCTTCCTGCGCCCGTTTTTTGGGTCTTCAGCCGAATTCCCCAACTCAAGCCCTTTTCCAAAGCCCTCTAGTGAAGCACCGTTTCAGTGAGATAAGCTGGGGAATCTCGTGAGAGGGACGCACCTGGGGAGGCTGCAGGCTCCAGGGTGCGGTTCACCTGGTCGCGGGTGCACGTGGAACCCGGCCTCGTCCCGTGCGCGCGTGAGGGAGGGGGATGACCGTGCTTCCGGGTGGGCCCCGCGAGGGTACCGGTACCTGGAGTTGGCCACCCCGCCACAGACGCGCCTCGCGGCCCTGGGCCTGCGTCAGGTAGGCGAGCAGCTGGCGCTGGTCCGGGAAGCCTCCCCAGGTTTTCTGCATGAGCCTGGGGGTGCTGGGGACTGGGGGCTGCGTAGATGGTGCGGGCGGCGGCCCCCGAGCTGCGGCGGGATCGGGGCCTGCAGGTGGCCGAGCGCGCATTCCCCCCCGCACGGATCTGGTCCACGAAGGCGCCGGGGGCCGGAGCGCATCGCGCAGGCACGTCTCCGAGAAACTTTTCTGGATCGCCGCGGAGAGAGAGACGTTCCACGGCCGCGGCGGGAGCAGACAGCGAAGGGCCATTTCGCCTAGACTTTCGTCCGAACTCTTACCTGGACACCGGGAGGGTCTCACCTCCGAGGCCGAGTTCTGCGGCGCATGCCGCCCTCCGGAAGCCATGGCTGCGTCAGATCCTGGGTCTGGGTCCCGGCTTAGCTTGGCGTTTTCTACCCCAGCGTCAGTGACTTGCAGCTGGGGAGGCCACGAGGCGGGGCGGGGCGGAGCGGGCCCAGCTGGCCCACCTCCCACTCCTGGCCCTGGGACTGTCCTGGCGCGCGGGGGCCCACTCCTCCCGGCCCTGGGACGCGGCGGGAGGGAGAGCGCGCAGGTGGGTGAAAGATTCTCTCTACTCTTACTCCACCCCACGCCCACCCACCGAGCCCCTCTTCCGCACCTAAAGCCCTAGCCCCAGGCGCAGAGTCCCCAGCCGGGGTGGGGCGGCTGGGGAGAAGGTTATCTATTGAAGGCTGCAATGTGTTAGGCGCTGGAAAATAACAGTGAATAGAAGTGAAGTGAAGTCGGTTCAGTGGTGTCCGACTCTTGGCGACCCCATGGACTGTAGCCTACCAGGCTCCTCCGTCCATGGGATTTTCCAGGCAAGAGTACTAGAGTGGGTTGCCATCTCCTTCTCCAGGGGATCTTCCGGACCCAGGGATCGAACCCGAGTCTCCCGCGTTGTAGGCAGACGCTTTACCATCTGAGCCACCAGGGAAGACCTATATAAATAGAAGAAAGGTGGAACTTATATTCTAGTCAGGAAAGAGGAAAGCTTGCGTAGAATATATGAAAATCCCAGCAATTCCACTCCTAGATGTATGTCCAACAGAAATGCATATGTGAACCTACATGTTCATAGAACACTATTTGTAATAGCCCTAAACTGGATACAACCTAAATGTCCATCAATAATTGAATGGGATAAACAAATTGTGGTATAGTCACACGATATAGGGGATACTATACCACATTGTAAGGAAGAATCTTACAAACATAATATTGAATGTTGGAAGACATATAAAAAAGAATTCATGCTGTATGATTTCATTTATAAAAAGCATAAAGAATGGATCTATAATGTTAGAGTCAAGATAGTGGTTGCTGCTGCTGCTGCTAAGTCGCTTCAGTTGTGTCCGACTCTGTGTGACCCCATAGAGGGCAGCCCACCAGGCTCCCCCGTCCCTGGGATTCTCCAGGCAAGAACACTGGAGTGGGTTGCCATGTCCTTCTCCAATGCAGGAAAGTGAAAAGTGAAAGTGAAGTCGCTCAGTCATGTCTGACTTTTAGCGACCCCATGGACTGCAGCCTACCAGGATCCTCTGTCCATGGGGTTTTCCAGGCAAGAGTACTGGAGTGGGTTGCCATTGCCTTCTCGGAGGATAGCGGTTACCCTTGGGGAATATGTGTGTATGCTACAGAAAACTACAGAACATTACTGAAAAAAAATTAAAGAAGATCTAAATAAATGGAGAGACATTTCATGTTTATGAACAGGGAGATTTAAATTATTAAAATAGCAATAGTTCCAGAACTGTCTATCAATTCAACATAATCCCTGTTAAGTTTCTAGCTGTCTTTTTGATCCCTATATCATATCATATACAAAAATTACTGAAAACAGATCATAGATCTAAACTAACAAGGTGTTTTAAAAATTCCTATGAGCAACCAAGGAATTCAGAATGACCAAAACTACCTTGAAAAAGCAGATATATAGGCTTCGCAGTATCCAATTTCAAAACTTACTACAAGCCTATGGTAATCAAGACAATATAGTACTGGATGGACATATAGATCCATGGAATTGAATTGAGAATCTGGAAATCAACCCTCATATTTATGACCAATTGTCATTTGCCCAGGTTGCTACAATAAGTCAGTGGGGGAAAGAACATTCTTTTCCGCAAATGGTGATAGGACAGATGAATATTCATGTGCAGAAGAATGAAACTGGATCCCAATAACATATCATATACAAAAATAACTCAAAATAGATCATAGATCTAAATGTAAGAGCTAAAACTAGAAAACTGTTAAAAAAGAAAATCTTCATGTCTTGAGTTAGGCAGTGGTTTCTTAGATTTGCACCAAATGTACAATAAAATAAACAAGAAAAGAAAATTTTGGAATTGATCAAAATTTAAAACTTTTGTGCTTCAAAGAGCAGCATCTAGTGATTCAAAAGACAACACACATAATAGGAGAAAGCACATGTATATCATGTATCTGAAAAGAGACTTGTATTTAGAATATACAAAGAATTCTTACAACTTAATAGTGAAAAGGGCAAAGAATTGATTAGACATTTCCCTGAAGAAGATATTCAGATGGTCAAAGAGTGTGTGAAATCATGTCCAACATTACTGATCATCAAGGAAGTACAAATAGAAACTACAATGAGATGCTATTTTACATCAGCAGGATGGTCATAATAAGCAATTCAAGACAACAGCAGGTGGTGGCGAGAATGTAGAGAAAATTGTAAACCTCATACACTGCTGGTGGGAATGGAAATCCTCTTACACTGCTGGTGGTACAGCCACTTTGGAAAACAACTTGATAGTCCCTCAAAATGTTAAACGTTAGCGTTACTAAATGATCCATCAATTTCACTTGTAGTATATACCCAAGAGAAATGAAACATGTTCACAAAAACTTACTATCCATAGTACCAAAAAGTAGAGACAACCCAAATGTTCATCAATTGATAAATAGATGAAAATGTGGTATATTCATACAACAGAACATTATTCAGCCATAAAAAGTAAAGGATTATTGTTATGTGTTACGATAGGGATGATGCTTGAAAATATTATTCTAAGTGATAGACATCATTTCACAAAAGGTTACATATTATGTAATTCTATCTATATGATAAGTCCAAAATAGGCAAATCTGTAGATACAGAAAGTAGGGATGTTGCAAGGGGGAAGGGGGAGTGATAGCTATAAGTGTTTCTTTTGGGTGTGATGAAAATGTTTAAAATCAATTGTGGTTATGGTCACACAGCTCTGTATACAGTAAGAATCATTGAATTGTGTAAATTGGTAAATCTCAATAAAGCAGATATATATTCTATCTATCATGTATCAGAGAGTGGTAAGTACTATGGAGAAATATAAACTAGGGAGGGAAGATAACAAGGCTGGGACTGAAGATAGGAATTTTGTTTTCTTCTTTAATTTTTGGCTGTACCGTGTGGCATGTGGGATCTTAGTTCCCTGACCAGGGATGGAACCTGCATCCCCTGCATTGGACAGCGGAGTCCTAACCACTGGACCACTGGGAAAATATCTGAAGGTTGGCATTTTAAGTAGAGAGATCATTGGTGGGGTTCACCAAGGAGGTGATATGTGAACAAAGATATTCTGAAGGCAATGAGGGAGTCAGGCAATATTTAGCGAGGAGCTTTCTAGGCAGGGCCTGGCTTTGGATCTGGGCTTTGTTGCTGTCCATATGTATGACCTTGGACAAGTTACTTACTTAATGGCTCTATGCTTCAGTTTTTTTAAATCTGTGAAATAGTTCCTCCTATTTTCTATAAAAATGACTAATAGTACCTATTTCAAAAAGTTTTTATGTGAATTAAATTAATAATTAAAAAGGAATTAAAGCACTTAGAACAGTATGCAGACATTAAGTATTTTTATTAGCTCCTACTGCAAGCATAGAAGGCCTTGTATTCTATCATGAAACCATGCCTGCAAGGTCAGATGAATCAAGGAGGCCAAGTGGAGCTGGTGCGAGAGGGATCAGATTAGATCAGATCAGTTGCTCAGTCGTGTCCGACTCTTTGTGACCCCATGAATCGCAGCACGCCAGGCCTCCCTGTCCATCACCAACTCCCGGAGTTCACCCAGACTCACGCCCATCAAGTCAGTGATGCCATCCAGCCATCTCATCCTCTGTCATCCCCTTCTTCTCCTGCCCCCAATCCGTCCCAGCATCAGAGTCTTTTTCAATGAGTCAACTCTTCGCATGAGGTGGCCAAAGTACAGTTTGCAATAATGAGTAAGAGGGAAGATTGCAGGAAACAGGGACTGTCATCCAAGCCTGTGACTTTTATGCTGGGAGATGAGAAATCACTGGCAGGATATGAATGAAGGCAGTGTTGTTTTAGTTGCTAAGCCGTGTCAGACTTTTTGCAACCCTACCCACTGTAGCCGCCAGGCCCTTCTATCCACCGAATTTCCCAGGCAAGACTGGAGTAGGTTGCCATTTCCTTCTCCAGGGGATCTTCCCCACCCAGGAATAGAACCTCCATCTCCTGTATTGGAAGGTGGATTCTTTACCGTTGAGCCACCAACAGTATCTGACTCATTTTAACACCAGCACTCCCTCTCTTGTGTTGACAGTAGAGTAGGATGGGCAAGGATGCACTGCAAGGAAACCAGTTCTGAGCTGTTTAGTAATGCAGGTGAGAGATGGTGGTGCTCAAAGTGGTCAGATTCTGGTTCTACTTCTGAGATAGAGACTACTAGTTCTAGTTCTATAGAAAGATTGGATATTAAATATGAGAGAAAAAGACTGGTTTTAACTTGATCAATTGTCAGAATCCAGCTTACATTATTGTGATGGACTTTTTAAATTGTTTATTTTATATTTAACAGGTGTGGCATAGGTACTAGTAGGCGATAGGGAGTGGGAATCAACGTTTCAATTTTGGACATGATAAACTTGAAATGTCTATTGCACGTCCAAGCAGAGCGGTGTTCAGGGGAGAGGTTCAGATAGATCATTCTTTCTTTCACAAATATTTATTGAAAACCCACCTTGTGCCAGCTTCTATTCTAGGCTCTGGAGGTAATTGTGAGAATACTAACAAAGTTCCTGAGCTAATGGTGAGACAGGTCATAATTAAGTTGGCAATCAAGCACAAAAACATATGTAAAGTGGCTCTTCTGAGGAAACACGATGTACAATTGCTGTCGTTGTTTATATTTAGAACATAGCAAGCGCTAGAAGATGGGTGGCGTTGCCGGTCTACGACTGCCTCTTCTTCCCCATCGGTAGTAGCCAGATATCCCACCTCTAAATCCGGCCAGATTTCCAGCGGTAGCGAAATGGCAGCATTGCGCAAGCGCAGTGGCTTCCTAGGCGAAGGACTCGGAAAGTTCTGGCGCAGGCGTAATACAAGAGGCGGAGGAAGCCTCGTGCCCGGGGATGGGGCGGGGCGAGCTCAGAGTGCGCCTGCGCACAGCGAGCTCTCACCAGAGGCGCCGCAGTGTTGGGTGCGCCAAGGTAGTGTTTCAGTAGTCTCTGATCTGCCTCTCCCGCGAACCCGTCGTCGTTGGACTGCACCCCGGGCGGGGACGTCCGCGGGGCACGGGAGGAAGCCGCAATGCCGGTAAGGAGAGTCATTCAGCCGCTGGGGTTCCTCCTCATTTCTGCGGCCTGGCCGGGTGGCGCGGCCGTTACCATGGAGGCGAGGAGCAGGCGGGCGGCTCGGGTGGGGTGGGGCGGGGCCGGGCCGGGCCGGGCCGGGCTGGCCGGCCAAGCGGTGTGGGAGCCAGGCGGTTGGGCCCGGGCATGTGGGGGTCCACCCGACCCTGGGAGGGGCCCGGAGCAGGCCTTGCCACCTTGGTCGCTGGTGCATCCCGAAAGGCCTGGGGTGCTTGACATAAAGGCGCTGTGCCAGAGGATGCGCTCTCGCTCCCAGCCCTGTTCTCTGGGTAGGCCGTCTAGGAGCGGCCGCGGAGGGTTGGCTCTTGGATGCTCGGTGGATCTCTGCGTCGCGGAGCCAAGCTCCGGAAGGCAGCAGAGCACGGGTTGTCTGCCCCTACTCCAGGCCCCTGACTCGAGCTGTCATCCCTCTTGTGGCGCTCTAGCTTACAGTGCAGAATGTAATCCGTAGGTGTCTTTGTGTGTGAGGCGGGTGAGTGGTGGGTGATGGTATGCTTGTCTTGTAGGATTTCACAGATTATTATCGTGTGACTTAATAAGGGGGCGTCGTAAGTCCAGTCATGGGGAACACTTCAACTGTGGCCGGTTATTTACGTGAGGGGGTGAGTGGTGGGTGGTCGTATGTTCGTCTTGTAGGATTTCACAATTATCGTTCTCTTAAGCAGGCGTCGTAAGTCCATTATAGGGTTATGGAGAACACCTGAGAAGTGGCCAGTTGCGAGGCCCTGGGTAATTTATCTTTCTGGGTTCTTCTTTTCCGCATAATTAAACTTTTCCTCATGGGGGTATCAGGATGAAGTAAGATAATGCGCAGGAGGCTTGAAGGACAGTGCTTGACTTTTAGCATTAAACGCTTAGTATTTGTTCCTTGTTGCTTTCTATTTAATTATCAATTTATTCAACAATTTATTACTGGGCACCAGCCACACTGGTGGCTCAGTGGTAAAGAATCCCCCCGGTAATACAGGACTGAGCGACTGAACTGAATACAGGAGAAGCTGATTTGGTCCCTGGTTGGGGAGGTTCCCCTTCAGAAGGAAACGACAACTCACTCCGGTATTCTTGCCTGGAAAATCCCATGGATAGAGGAGTCTGGCGGGCTACAGTCCATGGGGTCACGACTTAGCTACTAAACAACAACTACATACTAGGCACAGGAGATACAATATTGAGCAAAACCAGCCAGGTTCTTGAACTTGGGAAGAGAAAAGCTTGCCCTGTAGGGCAGAGGTGAAAACCACACATGTTTACAGTGATAGGACGCTTAACTAAGTGAAGTGGATAGGTGGCATACAGTAGATAGAAGTAGACTCTGGTGAATTGTCTAAATGTTGCCATGTAGGAATGCTGGCTTACAAATGTCAGATATCTATTTTTTTCAGAGAATCTAGAGATTGTTATTTTAATGAGATTTCTAATTTTTAAATTTTAGCAACTAACTTAAAAGATTTTTAGATAATAGGAGCCAAACAAAAGACATTTGTGAGCTAAATTTAGTCCCTTGACTGAGTACCTGTTTGGAACTTCTCATTTAGATACAGACAGGGACTTTAATAGAATAAGAAGCCAAAAATAAATAAATAAATAAAATAGTAAGCAATGCAGAAGAAAGAATGGTGCTATCAGGACCTATATTAGGTCAGCTCTAGTCAGGGACTTAGCAGTCAGGGAAGTCTTCCCAGGTGAAGGAGCTATTGAGCTGAGCTCTGCAAAGTAACTGAAGAGGGTGGAGTATGTTTTAGGCATAAGAAACAGCACCTGGAAAGGAGTGTGGTGAGAGGAAGCATGAAGACAAGAAAAGGCCTAAAAGAAAGCCAGTGTGGCTAGTGTGGCTGTGACTAAGAAAGCCAAGCAGAGTAACTTGTGAAATAAAGCTGGAGAAGTGGACATGGGCCAGAACCAGACCTTACAGACCACTGTAAGAATTTTGACTTTTATCCTAAAATCTGTGGGAAACTAGAGAGTTCTGAGTAGGGGAGTGACATAATTAGATTTGTTGAAACCGACTGCCAGGTAGAGAACAGACCATAGGGGAACCTAATTATATGCAACGGTACAGTTGTTGGTGGTGTTTAGTTGCTAAGTCATGTCCAACTCTGTGCCACCCAATGAACTGGAGCCTCCCAGGCTCCTCTGACCTTGGAATTTTCCCAGGCAGGAATACTGCAGTGGGTTGTCATTTTCTTCTCCAGGGGATCTTCCCAACCCAGGGATCGAACCTGAGACTCCTGAATTGCCAGGCAGATTGTTTATCGCTGAGTCACCAGGGAAGCTCAGCAGTATAGTTAGGAGTCTCTTATAATTCAGGACAAGATAATAACCTGGAGTAAGGTGGTAAAAGTAGAGATGGAAAGAAGTGTGTTGAATTGATATCATCTATTCCTTGTGAATGATAGTGGCTCATGTTTGTTTCTCTGATGCTTAGAAGAGTATCTGAAAGAGTAGGAATTTAGTATCTGTTCAACTTAACTGTTAAACTGGATAATAATTGGATTATATTTAATAATTGGATTGAATTTTAATATAGATGCTTAATCATAGAATTTCAAAGTTTGAAACTTTACGTATACAAATGTTCATAAGGGTAGAGTCATTTAAAAATTTTTTCCAAAACATTTTTTCTCTGCCATTAGGCTTTTTTTTTTTTCTGTCTTTCACTAATATAGAAAAAGTAGACCATATGTGGATGTATTATTTGATTAATATCTTTTTTTTAACTAATGCATTGTAGACAAGAAAATTGAAAGTCTGAGAGGGCACAGAGGACCTACTATTGGATTCTTGATTAAAGTTATTAACCACGTTCACATTTGTTTTTCTATAGGCAGGAAACTCAGAGGAAGTCAGGGACTTTGAGCAGAAAGACAAGTCTCTTACAGATTCTGATTTTCTGCCTGAATAGCATTAACTATAAATGTAAATTAAATTACCTCTTTCCTTATTTGTATTATAAAAGAAACTATTTTTATACCTTTTTAATAAGTTTTTCTATATATCTGTAAGATCTTTAATTAAATTTAACAAATAATTATGGAGTGTTTAATGTGTGCAAGGCACTGAGGTGGCAAAATAGCCTTTTCAGGTTTTAAATTTAATCTGTCGAAGGTAAAAGTAAATGTTTTTTTCGTTATTTGTAAATATTTTCTCCACCAGATCAATAAATCAGAGAAGCCGGAAAGCTGCGATAATGTGAAGGTGGTTGTTAGGTGCCGGCCCCTCAATGAGAGAGAGAAATCAATGTGCTACAAACAGGCTGTCAGTGTGGATGAGATGAGGGGAACTATCACTGTACATAAGACTGATTCTTCCAATGAACCTCCAAAGACATTTACTTTTGATACTGTTTTTGGACCAGAGAGTAAACAACTAGATGTTTATAACTTAACTGCCAGACCTATTATTGATTCTGTTCTCGAAGGCTACAATGGTGAGTACTTTAGTTTACTTCTAAACAACTTTTTATCAAGTTATTAATAACACCCAGTGATTTCACCCACTGTAATTGTATAATTGAACTGTACAGTTTGAGTTGTAGTAAATACATACAGTTGTGAAACCATCAGTTTTATCATCCCCATAAGTTCCGTGTCTGTTTTCGGTCCTACCCCCAGCAACCATGGACCTGGTTTCTGTCTAGTTTGCCTTTCTTTAGAATTTCATATAAATCAGATTATACACTATTTTGTCTTTATCTGTTTTCTTTGACTTGTTCAGTTGTATTCGACTCTGTGCCACCTCGTGGACTGCAGCATGCCAGGTTTCCCTGTCCTTCACTATCTCATCGAGTATGCTCAAACTCATGTCCATTGAGTTGGTGATGTCATTCAAGCATTGTGACTCAGACAGTAAAGAATCTGCCTGCAGTGCAGGAGACCGGGCTTTGATTCCTGGGTTGGGAAGATTCTTTGGAGGAGAATTCTCCAGTATTCTTATCTGGAGAATTTCATGGACTGAGGAGCCTGGTGGGCTGCAGTACCTGGGTCTGAAAGAGTTAGACATGACTCTCTATATGAAAACACCACCTTTTGTGATCTTTGGGAATTTGAATGATGCCAGTTTTTTTGCTATTAAAAATGATGCTGTTAAGAACATTCTTTTGTCTTTTAAAAACATTAAGTCTTTGTGCAGATAAGTTTCAAAATTTGTCTTGGATAGATACCCAGGAGTGAAATTGCTTGTGTCTTGTGGTTTATGTATGTTTATCTTTTGAAGAAACTGCAAAACAGGTTTCCGTAGTGGTGACTGAACTTTTTTTCCCGACAGCATGGTATGAGAGTTCTAATTTCTTTACAATCTCACCAACTCTTAAACTATCATTCTTCTTAGTTATAGCTATTCTAGAGGATATGTAGTGGTATCTCGTTGTATTTCGCTAATGATTAACAGCATGAAACATCCGTGTACTTATTGGTCATTTATATATCTTCTTGGTAAAATATCTCTTAAAATATTTTACCCATTTTAAAATTCGCTTGCCTGTGTTTTATTATTTAGTCATGCTCTTTATATATTGGACTCATATACATGATCAGATATGTGATTTGAAAATATTTCTCCCAGTCTGTGGCTTGTCTTTTCATTTTTTTAGTGATGTTTTTTGAAAAGTTTTATATTTTGTTGAAGTCTCACTATCAGTTTTTCTTTTATCACGTGCTTTTTAGGTGACATAGCTCAGAAATTTTTTTCCAAACCCAGGACCACAAAGATTTTCTCCTGTGTTTTTATCTAGAAGTTGTAAACATGTAGATCTTCAGTTCAGTCGCTCAGTCGTGTCTGACTCTTTGCGACCCCATGAATCGCAGCACGCCAGGCCTCCCTGTCCATCACCAACTCCCGGAGTTTACCCAAATTCATGTCCAATGAGTCGGCAATGCCATCCAGCCGTCTCATCCTCTGTCGTCCCCTTCTCCTCCTGCCCCCAATCCCTCCCAGCATCAGAGTCTTTTCTAGTGAGTCAGCTCTTCGCATGAGGTGGCCAAGGTATTGGAGTTTCAGCTTCAACATCAGTCCTTCCAATGAACACCCAGGACTGATCTCCTTTAGGATGGACTGGTTGGATCTCCTTACAGTCCAAGGGACTCTCCAGAGTCTTCTCCAACACCACAGTTCAAAAGCATCAATTCTTCTCTGCTCAGCTTTCTTTTTTTTTTATCTTGCCTGATTGCTCTGACTTAGACTTCCATTCTATATTGAATTAAATTAGCAAAACTGGGCACCCTCATTTTATTCCTGATATAGAGGAAATACTTTTTTCTTTTCACCATTGAGCATGATATATTGGCTGTGGGTTTGTCACACAAAACTATTATTATGTTGAGGTTTGTCCCCTTTAATTGCACTTTATTGAGAGCTTTTATCATAAATATCTGTTGAATGTGTCAAAAGCTTTTCTGCATCTATTGAGATGGCTATATGATTTTTATTATTCAATTTGTTTTTTTAATATTAATTTATTTATTTTAATTGGAGGCTAATTACTTTACAAGATTGTATTGGTTTTGCCATACATCAACATGAATCTGCCACGGGTGTACCTATGTTCCCCATCAGCTTTCTTTATAGTCCAACTCTCACATCCATATATGACCACTGGAAAAACCATAGCCTTGACTAGATGGACCTTTGTTGCCAAAGTAATGTCTCTGCTTTTGAATATGCTATCTAGGTTGGTCATAACTTTCCTTCCAAGGAGTAAGCGTCTTTTACTTTCATGGCTGCAGTCACCATCACTGCATTAAGATCTTACATTTCTTAAAAATAATTCGATTTATTTTTTGGCTGTGCTGGGTCTTTATTGCTCCATGGGCTTTTCTCTAGTTGTGGTGAGCCAGGGCTACTCTCTAGTTGCAGTGTGCAGGCTTCTCATCGCAGTGGCGTCTCCTTATGCGGAGCATAAGGCCCAGTATATGTTGCACATGGGATTAGTTGCCCCATAGCATGTGGGATTCCTGACCAGGGATTGAACCTGTGTCTCCTGCATTGGCAGGCAGATTCTTTACCACTGAGCCACTGGGAAAGCCCTCTGGCCCATTTTAATTTTTATATATAATGTGAAGTTGGGGTCTGAGGTTTTTTTTTTTTTCCTTTCTCTGTCTCACTCCCTTTTTTCCCTATCTTTTTTGTGGATGTCTAATTGTTCCAGCATCATTTATTGAGAAGACTGCTGCTGCTAAGTCGCTTCAGTCATGTCCGACTCTGTGCGACCCCATAGACGGCAGCCCACCAGGCCCCCCCTGTCCCTGGGATTCTCCAGGCAGGAACACTGGAGTGGGTTGCCATTTCCTTCTCCAATGCATGAAAGTGGAAAGTGAAAGTGAAGTCGCTCCGTCGTGTCCGACTCTTAGCGACCCCATGGACTGCAGCCCACCAGGTTCCTCCATCCATGGGATTTTCCAGGCAAGAGTACTGGAGTAGGGTGCCATTGCCTTCTCCGAGAAGACTACTCTACCTCTATTGAATTAACTTGGTGCTTTTGTCAAAATTTAACTGACCTCAGATCAGATGAGATCAGTCGCTCATTCGTGTCCGACTCTTTGCGACCCCATGAATCGCAGCACGCCAGGCCTCCCTGTCCACCACCAACTCCCGGAGTTCACTCAGACTCATGTACATCGAGTCAGTGATGCCATCCAGCCATCTCATCCTCTGTCGTCCCCTTCTCCTCCTGCCCCCAATCCCTCCCAGCATCAGAGTCTTTTCCAATGAGTCAACTCTTCGCATGAGGTGGCCAGAATACTGGAGTTTCAGCTTTAGCATCATTCCCTCCAAAGAAATCCCAGGGCTGATCTCCTTCAGAATGGACTGATTGGATCTCCTTGCAGTCCAAGGGACTCTCAAGAGTCTTCTCCAACACCACAGTTCAAAAGCATCAATTCTTCGGCACTCAGCTTTCTTCACAGCCCAACTCTCACATCCATACATGATCACAGGAAAAACCATAGCCTTGACTAGACGGACCTTTGTTGGCAAAGTAACGTCTCTGCTTTTGAATATGCTATCTAGGTTGGTCATAACTTTCCTTCCAAGGAGGAAGTGTCTTTTAATTTCATGGCTGCAGTCACCATCTGCAGTGATTTTGGAGCCCAGAAAAATAAAGTCTGACAGTTTCCACTGTTTCCCCATCTATTTCCCATGAAGTGATGGGACTGAATGCCATGATCTTTGTTTTCTGAATGTTGAGCTTTAAGCCGACTTTTTCACTCTCCTCTTTCACTTTCATCAAGAGGCTTTTGAGTTCCTCTTCACTTTCTGCCATAAGGGTGGTGTCATCTGCATATCTGAGGTTATTGATATTTCTCCTGGCAATCTTGATTCCAGCTTGTGTTTCTTCCGGTCCAGCATTTGTCATGATGTACTCTGCATAGAAGTTAAATAAGCAGGGTGACAATATACAGCCTTGACGTACTCCTTTTCCTATTTGGAACCAGTCTGTTGTTCCATGTCCAGTTCTAACTGTTGCTTCCTGACCTGCATATAGGTTTCTCAAGAGGCAGGTCAGGTGATCTGGTATTCTCATCTCTTGCAGAATTTTCCACAGTTTATTGTGATCCACACAGTCAAAGGCTTTGGCTTAGTCAGTAAAGCAGAAATAGATGTTTTTCTGGAACTCTCTTGCTTTTTCCATGATCCAGCGGATGTTGGCAATTTGATCTCTGGTTTCTCTGCCTTTTCTAAAACCAGCTTGAACATCAGGAAGTTCACGGTTCACATATTGCTGAAGCCTGGCTTGGAGAATTTTGAGCATTACTTTGCTAGCGTGTGAGATGAGTGCAATTGTGCGGTAGTTTGAGCATTCTTTGGCATTGCCTTTCTTTGGGATTGGAATGAAAACTGACCTTTTCCAGTCCTGTGGCCGCTGCTGAGTTTTCCAAATTTGCTGGCATATTGAGTGCAGCACTTTCACAGCATCATCTTTCAGGATTTGGAATAGCTCAACTGGAATTCCATCACCTCCACTAGCTTTGTTTGTAGTGATGCTTTCTAAGGCCCACTTGACTTCACATTCCAGCATGTCTGGCTCTAGGTCAGTGATCACACCATTGTGATTATCTGGGTCATGAAGCTCTTTTTTGTATAGTTCTTCTGTGTATTCTTGCCATCTCTTCTTAATATCTTCTGTTTCTGTTAGGTCCATACCATTTCTGTCCTTTATCGAGCCCATCTTTGCATGAAATGTTCCTTTGGAATCTCTGATTTTCTTGAAGAGATCTCTAGTCTTTCCCATTCTGTTGTTTTCCTCTATTTCTTTGCATTGATCGCTGAAGAAGGCTTTCTTATCTCTTCTTGCTATTCTTTGGAACTCTGCATTCAGATGTTTATATCTTTCCTTTTCTCCTTTGCTTTTCGCTTCTCTTCTTTTCATAGCTATTTGTAAGGCCTCCCCAGACAGCCATTTTGCTTTTTTGTATTTCTTTTCCACGGGGATGGTCTTGATCCCTTGTAGTCTTGACCATAAATAGGTGGGCTTATTTCTGGATTGTCTGTTCTATTCCATGTCTGTCCTGTTTAATTTACTATAGCTTTGTAAAATGTTTTGAAATTAGGTAGTGTATGTTTTCTAATTTTGTTACTCTGTCAAAGTTGTTTTTACTTTTCTAGGTCCTTTGCGTTTTTATATAAAAGTTTTAGGGACACTTTGTCAATTTACACACACACACACACACACACACACACACACAAAACCACCTAGGATTTTGGTAGGGATTGTGTTGAATTACTATTCTGACACTATTGAATCTTCCAATACATGAACATGATGTATCTATTTATGTCTTAATTTCTTTCATCAGTATTTTGTAGTTTTTAATTGCAGATCTTATACTACTTTTGGTAAGCTTTCTTAAGTATTTTTTGATGCTTATTGTGAACAGAATTGTTCTCATAATTTTCTTTTGGGAATTGCACATTGTTCATGTATAGAAGTGCAATAGATTATTTTAGACTTTTAAAATTGAGATAAATTTTAAATAACATGAGTAAGTGGTAAAGCGTTTGTCATTTCAGTCATGTTTGACTCTCTGCAACCCCATGGACTGTATCCCGCCATGTTCCTGTGTCCATGGAATTCTCGGAGAATACTGGAGTGAGTTGCTGCTATTCCCTCTTCCAGAGGATCTTCATGACCTAGGGATCGAACCTGGCCACCAGGGAAACCTAATAAGTTCACTGTTTTAACCATTTTACACTGCACAAATTAGGGGTTTTAGTACCTTCATACATGCAACTATGTATCTGTTTCCAGAACATTTCCATCACCCCTCAAAGAAACTCTGTACCCATTAGCAGTTACTCCCAATCTCTCTCTCCTACCCTGGCAATCACTTACTTTGTGTGTATGAGTTTGCCTCTTCTGGGCATTTCTAATATATAGAATCATACACCATTTATTCTGGTGTGTCTGGCTTCTTATTAATGTGATTTTAAAATTTTATTTATTTATTTATTTTTTGGCTGCACTGGGTCTTCCTTGCTGTGCTTGGTCTGTCTCTAGTTGCAGTGGCTTCTGTGGTTGCAGAGCCTAGGCTCTAGGGCATGCGTGTTTAGTTGCCCCATGGCATGTGGAATCTTCCCAGTCCCAGGACTGAGCCTGTGTCTCTGGTATTGATTGGCAGGCAAATTCTCAACAGCTGGACCATCAGGGAAATCCTAGCATGATATTTTTGACGTTCATCCATGTTGTTGTAATTATCCATACTTCATTCTTTTTTTTATGGCCAAATGATGTTCCGTTGTCTGGATATGCTATATAGTTTATTCATCAGTTGATGAACGTTTGGGTTGTTTCCATTTCTTAGCTTTTATGAATAATGTTGCTATGAACATTGTACAAGAACATTGTACAAAAACATTGTACAAGTTTTTACGTGGACATATATTTTCAGTTTTCTTCGGTACCTAGGAATATAACTGCTGAGTCAAAAGGCTAACTGCCTTCATGTTCATGTTTGGCAGAAACCAACAAAATTCTGTAAAGCAATTATCCTTCAATTAAAAATAAATTAAAACAAAAACAAACCAAAAAAAAGGTAACTGCCAGTCTGTTTTCCACAATGGCTATACCATTTTTACATTCCCACCAGCAATATGTGAGATTTCCAATGTCCGCATATCTTTGCCAAAGCTTGTTATTTGTCTTTTTGATTATAGACAATGTGGTGGGTGTGATCTCTCATGTGGGAGCTCATGTTTTT
The DNA here is from genome assembly GCF_019923935.1 of Bubalus bubalis. Taxonomy (NCBI): domain Eukaryota; kingdom Metazoa; phylum Chordata; class Mammalia; order Artiodactyla; family Bovidae; genus Bubalus; species Bubalus bubalis. The sequence goes on along the minus strand of NC_059165.1, from coordinate 89,614,153 downwards.
CAGCTGATTTTTGTATGTTGATTTTGTATACTGCAACCTTGGTAAATTTATTATTTCTAGTAGGCTTTTTTTGGGGGGGATAAACTCCCTAGGATTTTCTACACATGAGAGCTCATCTGAAAATGGCTTCTTTCTTTCCAGTCTTTTTGTTACCTGAATTGCCCTGACTGGAATAGAACCTCCAGTACAGTGTAGAATAGAAATGGTTAAGGGGGGACATTTTTGTATTGTTCCTAATCTTAGGGAGAAAGCCTTCATACTTTTACCAATGTGACGTTCTCTGTAGATTTTTCATAGACACTTTACCAGATTGAGTGAGTTCCTGTCTGTTCTTAGGTTGCTGAGAGTTTTTTTCAGAAATGTATATCAGATTTTGCCAAATGCAGTTTTGTTGCACTTAAATTATTTTTAAAAGTTTGTCCATTACATTGACTCATTTTAAAATGTGAAATCGGCATGCCCTTGGTCATGGTATATTATCCTCTCATATAATGTTAGATTTGATTAGCTAAAATGTTTAACATTTTTGCAACTGTGGCCATGAGGGATGTAAGTAATGTAGTTTTCTTGTAGTGTCTTTATCTGGTTTTGGTATCAGAATAATGCTAGTTTCATAGAATGAGTTGAGAAGTATTCCCTCCTTTTTAATTATCTGGAAAAATTTGCCTAGGATTAGTAGTATATCTTCTCTAAGTGTTTGGTAGGATTCACCAATGAAGCCTACTAGGCCTGGAATTTTTTTCATGGAAAGGTTTTTAGCTCCAGATTGAATTTCTTTAATGGATACAGGAATATTCAGGTTATGTTTTTTATTTATTTATTTTTTTAGTGAGCTTTGGCAGTTTGTCTTTAATAGAATTTGTTTCATCTAAGTTATGGGCTTTATTGGAGGACAGATGTGTGTATCAATCCTCTATTCTTATGTTAGAATGTAGTGATGTAACCTTTTTCATTCCTGATATTGGAACACACAATTGAAATGTGTGTTCTCTTTTTCTCCTGATTAATCTGGCAAGAGGTTTATCAGTTTTATTGATCTTTTCTAATTTTCTCAAAAAAGCGACTTTTGGTTTTACAAATTTTTCTTCATTATTTTTATGATTTTTAATTTCATTGATTTCTTCTTGTTTTTCCTCTTACTTGCTTCTTCTTTTTCTGCTTTCTTAAAGTAGAAGCCAAGGCCATCATTTTGAAACCTTTCTTCCTTTACAATATAGGAGTTTAATGCTCTAAATTACCCCCTAAGTACTGCTTTAGTGACATACAGATTTTGACATAGAGTGTTTTCATTTTTATGCACTGCAAAATACTTTCTATTTTCCTGCTTGATTTCTGGGTTATTTAGACATGTCTTAGTTTCCACATGTTTTGACATCTCTTCTGTTACTGATTTCTAATGTAATTCCATTTTAGTCAGAGAACATACTTTATGTAACTTGCATCTTTTGTTTTATGGCCCAGAATGTGGTTTATTATTATTCAGTGCTTTGTGTATATCTGAGAAGGATGTATGTTTTTGCTATTGTTGGAGTTTTTATAAATGTCCATTAGGTCAGTTTGTTTGGTAGTGTTCAAATCTTCTGTGTACTTAATTATTTTGTACTTGGTCTGTTATTGAGAAGGGGGTATTGAATTCTCTATTAATCTTGTATTTCCCTATGTCATTAAATCTGTCAGTTTTTGCTTCATATATTTTGAAACTCTTTGAGTAGCTGCATAAATGCTTAGGGGTGTTATGTTCTCTTGATGAACCTCTTTTTCAGTATTAAATGATTCTCTTCATCCTTGGTAATATTCTTTGCTCCAAAATCTACTTTGTCTGATATTATTATACACATTCTAGCTTTCTTTTGAATGGAATTAACATGGTATATGTTTTCCATCCTTTTGCTTTTAACCTATATGTGTTTTTATATTGAAAGTTCATTTCTAGTAGGTAGTTGTCCTGGAGATCATTGAGATCACCCCAGGTTTGATGATTGCTAGGAGGATTCATGGAACTCAGCATATGGTTGTTCTTATGGCTTTGGTTACTAGAACAAAAAGGATACTGGAAAAAACAATCAGCAAAGAGAAAAAGTGCATGTTGTGAAGTCTGGAGGAAATCAATTACAGACGTCTAAGAGTCGTCTCCTGGTGGACCCTCAGGATACACTTAATTCTCTTTGTGAGAGTACTTGTGAATGTTGTCTGTCAGAAAGCTCTGCAGAGACACAGTGCCCAAGGTTTTTATTGGAGGCTGCTCATGGAGGCACCCTCAGCCTGGCACATGCAAAGATCCCAGACTCTCATAAGAAAAGCAAATGTTTAGTATAAACCACCATGTTTATACAAACAGTTTGGGCATAGTGAGTCATTCTCAATAGTCAGTGATTGGTGGGAACCCTTCCTAAATCTGAATTCCCTGATATCAGCCAAAGGCCAATTTTGAAAGCTGGACTTTGAAAGTATAGCTTTCTCAGGTCTGCTAAGTTAGCCATTTTCTGTGTAGCAGCATGTGACTGGTCTTGGGTTTTAGTCCAATCTTGTCTCTGCTTCTTAATTAGGGTGTTGAGACAATTTCTGTTTATTGTAGTTACTTGCTTAGGTGTAAATCTGTCACCTTGCTGTTTGTTTTCTCTTGGTCCCATTTGTTTTTTTTTCCCTTTTTCTCTTTCTATGCTCTCTTTAAGGTTAATCAAGTGTTTTTATTATTCCATTCTATCTTCTTTGTTGGTTTATAGCAGTGTATCTTTGTTGCATTTTAGTGGTTGCTTTAGGGTTTATAATATAAATATTAAATACATTATGGTTTTTCAAGTGATACTGTACCACTTCATGGATAATGTAGAAACTAACACTATACTTGCATCTCTCTCCTCCTAAGCTTTGTGCTATTGTTGTCATACATTTTACTTGTGCATGTCATAAACTGCAAACCGTGTTGTTATTATTTTTGTTTAAACCATCAGTTATATTTTAAGGAGATTTATATTTAAGGAGAAAAATTGTATTTATTTACCCATGTAATTACCATTTCTAGTATTCTTCATTCCTTTATGTAGGTCCATATTTCCACCTAATATCATTTTTCTTCTGCATTGAAAATTTTTGTTTAAACATTCCTTAGAGTGCATGTCTACAGGTGATAAATTCTTTCAGCTTTTGTAGTCTAAAAAAGTGTGTGTTTTTTTGCCTTTGTTTTTGAAGGATATTTTCACTGGATATAGGATTCTAGATTGATGGTTTCTTCCTTTAGTACTTGAAAGGCAGTGCTCTTCTTTCTTCCCATTTGAATTAGTTTCTGACCAGAAATCTACTTTCATCCGTATCTTAGTTCTTCTTCATGTAACATGTCTTTCTCTGGTTGCTTTTAAGATTTTCTCCTTTGTCACTGGCTTTGTCAGTTTGTTTATGATATGCTGTAATGTATTTTTTCTTCATGTTTCTGTGCCAAAGTTCATTAATCTGCATGGATCCGTGGGTTTTATCAAATTTGGAAAATTTTCAGTCATTTTTCTTCAAATATTTTTTCTGTCCTCTCCGCTTTGGTCAGGGCGTGGAGGGGGGTGGTCCTGTAATGACATATATACTTGGCTGCTTGAAATTGTCCCACAGCTCACTGATGCTGGTTTTTTACTTTTAATTTTTTTCTGTGTTTCATTTTTGATTGTTGGTATGTTTTCAGGTTTACAGATCTTTTCTTCTACAGTGCCTAATCTATTATCCCTGTGTGTTGTTATTTTTCATCTCATACATTGTAGTTTTCATCTCAAGAAGTTTGATATGGGTCTTTGTTATATTATATCTCCCATCCAAGTTCTTCCAAATTTCCATCCAGAGTTTCCACTGAACTTTATTGTATATAGAGTACAGTTTTTATAACTGTTTTAAAGTCATCTGCTAGTTCTAACATTGTGTTAGTTATAAACTAATTTTGATTGATCGATTAATTGATTTCTTCATTATGAGTCATCATTTTGCCTTTTTTTTGCAAGCTTGGCAATTTTTGGTTGAGTGTTCTGAATTTTACTTTGGGTCTTGGATTTTTTTTCATTCTATAAATATTCATGAGCCTTGTTCTGGGATGCGCTTACTTGAAAGCAGTTTCATCCTTTCAGATCTTTTTTGGAAGATTTTTTGGTTAGGACTAGAGCAGTGCTCAGTGTAAGGTTATTACTCCCCACTACAGAGGCAAGGCCCTTCTGTATGCTGTGTGCTCCTAATGTCCTGTGAATTATGCCTTTGTGAGTGCTGGGGGCTTTTCCTTCCCATCTTTCCATATGATTCCCTCCCCTATCGCCCATATTTAGATAGTTTCCTTATACTTTTGTGCTAGTGAGTATCTGGCTGAATACTCGAGGAGGAACTTCTGTAGATCTCTGGAGCTCTTTCTGTGCAGCTTTCTCTTCTCTGGGAATGTGTCCTCCAAATTCTAGCTATGTTGGCCTCTCTGGACTCTCAGCTTCTTCTCAACTCAGGGAATCTGCTGACAGCTACTTGGGTTCTTCCTCCTCCTCCACGACTTGGATTCTGTCTCACGACAGGAAGCTGGGCAATCATATGACCTACCTTACCTTTCAGGAACCACAGCCCTTTGTTGACTGATGTTCATTCTCTTGAAAACTATCATTTTATATATTTGGTCTTCTTTTTGTTCCATCAGGACAGTAAATTTTGTTCTTATTCCATCTTTGTTGGGAGCAGAAATGCCACAAGTTGAATTTTGAATTAACAGTTATGTATATATAAAAAATAAACATTATAGAGGGTAATGTGTGTATGTCAAGGACTTTCTGCCTGTTTTGTAGTGTATTATGCTGACTGAAGATGGTTGATAGTAAAAATAAAATATTTTGCAAAAGGACAAAAATTAGGCATGTATATATAATGCAGTTTACTGTGCATTATTCACATGTAGTTTAATTGTAACTTTTTGGATTCTCAATAGCAAGTACATAATCCTTCTACCATTTAAAAAAGATTTTTAAAATGAATAAGCTATTTTTAGAACATTTTATGTTTGCAGTAACATTGAACAAAGTACGGAGAGTTCCCCTGTGTCCCAAAATGCACAACCTTCCCCGCTGTCAACATCCTGCACCTCAGTGGTCACATTTGTTAAAATGGATGAGCCTGTATTAACATATCGTTATCCTCCAAGCCCCATATTGCATTAGGTTCACTCTAGATATTGTGCATTCTGTGAGTTTGGACAAATATATACTGACAGTTATTCACCACTGTAATATCATATGCAGTTGTTTTGCTCCATTCTCTACCTGTTCATCCCTCTCTCCCCCTTAAACCCTGGCAGTCACTGGTCTTTTTACTGTCTCCACAGTTCTGCCTTTCCCAGAGTGTCACATAGTTGGAGTTTTATATATATATAGTATGTTGCCTTTTCAGGTTGATAGTAACATGCACTTAAGTTCCCTCCATGCCTTTTCATGACTTATTAACTCATCTCTCTTTTTTTAATCAGCAATAATATTCCATTGTCCTGATGTACAGCAATTTTATCTGCCTACAAAGGAAATCTTGGTTGCTTCCAAGTTTTGGCAGTTATATGTAGCTGCTGTAAATATCCTTGTGCAGTTTTTTGATGAACCTTCTGTCATTTTAAGTATTAGCGATAGTTAGAAACAAGAAGACTGGGTAAAATCTCAGGCCATTTTTAGTTTTTAAAAACTAACATTTAAAAAGTTTATATGAAGGAAATGATAGCATTAGATTTATTAAGACTACATTTAAAAAGTATAAATTTGGATTCTCATTGTTGAGAATAAGATGAGATTCTTTAGGAGATTTGTGGTCCTTCTTTCTCAGTTTTAATATTGTAAATTAGTATCCTTTTATTTAAAAATTTTTTTAAATTTAATTTTTATTTTATATTGGAGTATAGTCGGAGAAGGCAATGACAACCCACTCCAGTACTCTTGTCTGGAAAATCCCATGGACGGAGGAGCCTGGTGGGCCGCAGTCCATGGGGTCGCTAAGAGTCGGACACGACTGAGCGACTTCACTTTCCCTTTTCACTTTCATGCATTGGAGAAGGAAATGGCAACCCCCTCCAGTGTTCTTGCCTGGAGAATCCCAGGGACGGGGGAGCTTGGTGGGCTGCCGTCTATGGGGTCGCGTAGAGTCGGACACGACTGAAGTGACTTAGCAGCAGCATAGTTGATTTACAATTTTGTGTTTCAGGTATACAGCAAAGTGATTAGGTTATATGGATATCCACCTATTTCGGATTCTTTTCCCATATAGATTATTACAAGTAATTGAGTTCCCTGTGCTGGACAGTATGTCCTTGTTGATTATCTGTTTTATATAGAGTATGTGTATCTGTTAACCCCAAACTCCTCACGTAGCCCTGCCTGCCAGGTTTCCCCTTTGGTAACTGTAAGTCTGTTTCTGTTTTGTAAACAAGTTCACTTGTATAATTTTTTTCGAGATTCCACATGTAAGTGATATCATATGATAGTTGTCTTTCTCTGACTTCACTTGGTGTGATAATCTCTAGATCCATCCATGCTGCTTCAAATGGCATTGTTTTATCTTTTTTATGGCCAATTAGTGTTCCATTGTATATAGGTACCACATCTTCTTTATCTGTTCTGTTGTTGATGGACATTTAGGTTGCTTCCATGCTTTGAGTATTGTAAATAATGCTCTAATGAGCATTGCGGTGCCTATATCTTTTTGAATTATGGTTTTCAGTGGGATTACTGGATCATATGGTGGTTCTATTTTTAGTTTTTTAAGGACCCTCCATAGTGTTCTCCATAGTAGTTATACCAATTTACATTCCCACCAACAGTGTAGGAGGGTTCTCTTTTCTCCACACCCTTTCTAGCATTTATTATTTGTAGACATTTTAACAATGGTCATTCTTACTGGTGCGAGGTGATATGTCATTATGGTTTTGATTTGCATTTCTCTGATAATTAGTGATGTTGAGCATCTTTTCATGTGCTTTATGGCCATCTGTATGTCTTCTTTGGAGAAATGTCTGTTTAGGTCTTCTGCCCATTTTTTGGTTGGGTTATTTGGTTCTTTCATATAGAACTTCATGAGCTGTTTGTATATTTTGCAGATTAATCTCTTGTCAGTGGCATACTTTGCAAATATTTTTTTCCCATTCCATTTAATTTTGTTTATGGTTTCCATTGTTGTGCAAAAGCTTTTAAGTTTAATTAGATCTGATTATTATTATTATTTTTATTTTTATTACCCTAGAAGGTGGATAGAAAACAGTCTTGTGATTTATGTCAAAGAATTCTGCCTATGTTTTCCTCCAAGAGTTCTGTAGTGTCTGGTCTTACATTTAGATCTTTAATCCATTTTGAGTTAATTTTCATGTATGATGTTAGGGAGTGTTTTATTTCTTTTCTTTTTTTTTTTTTTTACATGTAGCTGTCCAGTTTTCCCAGCACCATTTATTGAAGAGATTGTCTTTTCCCCATTGTATAGTTTTGCCTCCTTTGTCATAGGTTAATTGACAATAAGGGTTTGGATTTATCTCTGGACTTTTCTATCGTATTACATGGATTTATATTTCTGTTTTTGTGTCAGTACCATGCTATTTTGGTGACTGTAGATTTGTTGGATAGTCTCAAATCAGGGAGCCCGATTCCTCTAGCTCCTTTTTCTTTCTCAGAATTGCTTTGGCTATTCTGGGTCTTTTGTGTTACCATATACATTAAAAATTTTTTTGTTCTGTGAAAAACACCATTGGTAATTTAATAGAGATTGCATTGAATCTGTAAATTGCCTTGGGTAGTATAGTTATTTTGACAATATTGATTGTTCCAATCCAAGAACATGGTATAGCTTTCCATCTGTTTGTATCACCTTTGGTTTCTTTTATCAGTGTCCTTCAGAGTACAGGTCTTTTGCCTCTTTAGGTTTATTTTAGGTACTATATGCTTTTTGATGCAGTGGTAAAGGATTGTTTAATTTCTCTGTCTGATCTTTTGTTGTTAGTGTATATTAGAATTGCAACAGATTTTTGTGTTTTGACTTTGTATCCTGCAACTTTACCAAATTCATTGAGCGCTCGTAGCATTCTGTTGGCATCTTTAGGGCTTTGTATGTATAGTATCATGTCATCTGCAGTGGTGACAGTTTTACTTCTTTTCCAGTATGGATTCCTTTTATTTCTTTTTCTTCTCTGATTGCTGTATCTAAGACTTCCAAAACTCTGTTGAATAAAATTGGCAAGAATGGACATCTTGTATTGTTCCTGATTTTGGAGGAAATTCTTTTAGATTTTCCCTGTTGAGAATGATGTTAGCTGTGGGTTTGTCATATATGGCCTTTGTCATATATGGCCTTTGTCATATATGGTCCTTCTGTGCCCACTTTTTGGAGACTTTTGATCATAAATGGGTGTTGAATTTTGTCAAAAACTTTCTCCATCTATTGAGATGATCATATGGTTTTTATCTTTCAGTTTGTTAATATGGTTTATCACACTGATTGATTTGTGGTTATTGAAGAATCCTTATATCCCCAGGATAAATCCCTCTTGATCATGGTGTATTATTCTTTTAATGTATTGTTGGATTTGGTTTGCTGAGAATTTTGTTGAGAATTTTTGCATCTATGCTCATCAGTGATATTGGAGCCTGCAATTTTCTTTTTTTGTGTGTGGCATCTTTGTCTGGTTTAGGTGTCAGGATGATAGTGGCGTCATAGAATGAGTTTGGGAGTGTTCCTTCCTCAGCAATTTTTGGAAAGTTTCAGAGGTGTTAACTCTTCTCTAAATGTTTGATAGAATTTGCCTGTGAAGCCTTCTGGTCCTGGACTTTTGTTTGTTGGGAGTTTTAAAATCAGTTTTAATTTTCAGTTCAGTCCCTCAGTCATGTCGACTCTTTGCGACCCATGGACTGCAATATGCCAGGCTTCCCTGTCCATCACCAATGCCTGAAGTTTGCTCAAACTCATGTCCATCGAGTTGGTGATGCCATCCAACCATCTCATCCTCTGTTGTCCCCTTCTCCTCCTGCCTTCAATCTTTCCCAGCATCAGGGTCTTTTCCAGTGAGTTAGTTCTTCCCATCAGGTGGCCAAAGTATTGGAGTTTCAGCTTCAGCATCATTCCTTCCAATGAATATTCATGACTAATTTCCTTTAGGATTGACTGGTTTGATCTCCTTGCAGCCCAAGGAACTCTCAAGAGTCTTCTCCAACACCATAATACAAAGGCATCAATTCTTTGGCACTCAGCTTTCTTTATAGTCCAACTCTCACTGGGAAAACCATAGCTCTGACTAGAAGGACCTTTGTTGGCAAAGCAGTGTCTCTGCTTTTTAATATGCTGTCTAGGTTGGTCATAACATTTCTTCCAAGGAGCAAGCGTCTTTTAATTCCATGGCTGCAGTCACCATCTGCAGTGATTTTGGAGCCCAAGAAAATAAAGTCTGTCACCGTTTCCATTGTCCCCATCTGTTTGCCATGAAGTGATGGGACCAGATGCCATGAGCTTAGTTTTTTGAATGTTGAGTTTTAAGCCAGCTTTTTCACTCTCCTCTTTCACTTTCATCAAGAGGTTCTTTAGTCCCTCTTTACTTTCTGCCGTAAGGATGGTGTCATTTGCGTATCTGAGGTTATTGATATTTCTCCTGGCAATTTTGATTCCAGCTTGTGCTTCTTCCAGCCCAATGTTTCTCATGATATACTCTGCATAGAAGTTAAATAAGCAGGGTGACAATATACAGCCTTGATGTACTCCTTTCCCAATTTGGAACCAGTCCGTTGTTCCATGTCTGGTTCTCACTGTTGCTTCTTGACCTGCATAGAGATTTCTCAGGAAGCAGGTCAGGTGGTCTGGTATTCCCATCTCTTGAAGAATTTTCCAGTTTGTTGTGATCCACACAGTCAGAGGCTTTGGTGTAATCAATAAAGCAGAAGTAGATGTTTTTCGGTAACTCCCTTGCTTTTTCTATGATCCAACAGATGTTGGCAATTTGATCTCTGGTTCCTCTGCCTTTTCTAAATCCAGTTTGAACATCTGGAAGTTCGTGGTTTACGTACTGTTGGAGCCTGGCTTGGAGAATTTTGAGCAGGAGAATTGAGCATTTTAGGAATCAGTGAACATATCAGGAATGTTTTGGGTTTTAGTTCTAGAAGGTCTTGTAGGTGTTCATAGAACCGTTCAACTTCAGCTTGTTTAACATTACTGGAGGCAGTGATCAAGACCATCCCTGTTGTAACTTGTAATTGGTCTGTTTGTATTTTGTATTTCTTCTTGGTTCAGTCTTTGAAGGTTGTATATTTTTAAGAATTTGTCCATTTCTTTTAGGCTGTCCATTTCATTGACATATAGTTGCTTGTAGTAGTCTCTTATGATCCTTTGTATTTCTGCGGTGTCCTTTATAACTTCCTTTTCATTTCTAACTTTATTGATGTGAATCGTCTTTTTTCTTAATGAGTCTGGCTAAAGATTTATCATTTTATCTTTTCAGAGAAGCAACTTTTAGTTTGATTGTTCTTTTCTGTTGTTTTCTTTGTCTCTATTTCATTTATTTCTGCTTCTCCTCTGATTGTTTGATTTCTTTCCTTCTACTAATTTTGGGTTTTGTTTGTTCTTCTGTCTCTAGTTACTTAATATATTTTTAAAATTAGTAATGATCATGTATTTAATACATTCATAGAAATTGCATTCATTTTATTTATGTATTTTTTGGGCTGTGCTAGATCTTCGTTGCTTTGCATAGGCTTTCTCTAATTGTGGCAAGCGGGGGCTACTTTTCGTTGTGGTGCGTGAGCCTCTTATTATTACAGTGACTTCTCTTGTTGCAGAGTACAGGCTTTAGGCACACGGACTTCATTAGTTGTGGCCCAGAGGCTCAGTAGTTGGAGCTTGTGGCCCCTAGTGTGCACAGACTTACATAGTTGTGCCACACAGCCCCAGCAGTTGTGGCTTGCGGGCTCTAGAGTGTTGGCTCAGAGGCACACAGGTGTAGTTGCTCCACAGCATGTGGAATCTTCCCAGACCAGGGATCCAACCTGTGTCCCCTGTGGTGGCAGGCAGATTCCTATCCACTGCACCACTAAGGAAGTTCTGCATTAAGTAGGTATTAATTTTGAGGTAAACATTTTTTTTTGTCATTATATACTGGTAAAAATACATGGGCTGTGCAGCCAACTGGTGTGTGTTCAGATTTTGTGTAAAATGACATAGAGCAAGTAATTCAACCTCTCTAAGCCTTTGTTTCCTCAGCTAAGCTATGGGGATATAAATATTGCCTAGCTCTTAGGATTGGGGTGAAAATTAAATAGGAATGCATATAAAGTATATGACATAGCACAGCAGATGATCAGTAGATGGTAGCTGTTTTGTCTTTTCTAAGATGCAGTATATGAGTTCATGGTATTTTTAGCTCCTTTTAATGTAGTAAATTATATTCTTAATGAAAGAGTTTGAAATATTTAGGGAGTTAGACAAAATTTACTTCTTTATTCCCACATATAGAAATGGTTTTTGTTGTGATTGTTTTCATTAGAAGTTTGACAATGATGACATTTGTATTAACTATTGAGTGGTAGTAGTTAAGGAACCTTTTTCGTTTATGCTGTCACTTCCTAGGCTATCTACTGTAGTCTCTCCTGAGGAAATCTCACCCAGTGCCGTAGCTTCAGTTGGCATATGAGTCTCACCCATCCGCCTGCTTGCTTGGCACATCCATTTGAGTGTATTGTAGACTTAAAGCTCAGTACCTCCAAGCTCAGGCCATGATCTTCCCGTTCAAACTGTTATCTCTTCCAGTGGTGTTCACCATCTCAGAACATAGCTTAGCGTTATATTCCCTTGGTCAGGCCAGAAATTTGAAAGTCACCCTCAGTTCTTCCTTTTCCCTCGTCCCCTTTTGACTAGTTCTTTCCCAGGCATCTTGATTCTAACTGCTAAATACCTGTGAAACACTTTCCATCTTTCTCAGCCCCTGCTGTTGTCAGCACCATCTCTTACCTGGGTAACCGTGTCAGCCCTCTAGCTGTTTCTTCACTTCTCCCATGCTCGTTTCCAGTTCTTTGTATACAGTATAGCCAGTGATGGTGACACTCTTCTGACTGAAAAATCGGGTCTTCACTTTGTTTTTAAGATAAGCTCTAGAACCTTAACATGTTCTTCATCACCCTGTGTAATTAATCCCTTCAGTTTTTTGAGCTCTAACCGCATCCACTGTCCTTTTCCATCTCTTTTTCTTCCATTCTGGTTTCCTTGCATTTTTGCAAAATCACCATTCTCTTTTTTGCCTTTTGCTGCCCATCTGTTTCTAACTCATGCTCATATATTAGATGGACTCTTCTGGAAAGCCTTCTTTGACCTCTTCCCCTTTCCTTCTTCCTTAGTTTTCTTGCCTTGATTATGTCCCTGACTCTCATGTAGAACTCTGTGTTTCTCATTCCCAACACTCATCTTGGTTATAATTATTTGGCTAATATGTCCTGCCCAAGATGACACACAGCATGAGATTAAAGATTGTGTTTGTCTTTGTCATTGTGTCCCTGAATCATAGCACCATGCCAGACTCAGGTGTGTAGTATTTGTTAAATTTGGATATTTAGAAAATTTAAGTTGTATCTGTAATTACTTTTAATATATTGTCACTTCTTTTTGTTAATTCCCCCTATTCCTTACAGCTGTTACTTAAAACTTTTATTTTGAAATAACATACTTATTTTAGGATTAAGCTATTTGCTAGGTGTCATGTTGGTTGCTTGAAGTAAATTGTTTCATGTGATTCTTGTTTCATGTGATCAATGCAGAATAGTTATTCTTATCCTCATTTTACTATTGAGATAATCTTTGGGTAGATAGTTTTTAAGGTCATATGTCGAAAAGTGGCAAATGTGTGGATTCACGTTGAGGTCTTTCTACTCTGGGACCTTTGTTCTTTTGCTGTAACTATACTACCTTCTCCAATTTATGTCCGCATTAAGTAATTAAAATAAATATAAATTTTTTAGGATTAGCTAAAATGTTCGATTTTACATTTATCTCATTGGCTCTAGAACTTCAACAGTACTGTGCTTGTGTGCTACACAGTTCATGCTGTAATTGCTGATAATAAAGGAGAAATTTATATTAGAATAAACTTTAAATCCAGGCTAGAAATTGCATCACAGTGTCAAAAGAATTAATTTTAAGAGCTATTGTTCTGTAGCATCAGACTCTACAAAGTGATTGATCTTCTTCATTGTTTTCAGGGACTATTTTTGCATATGGACAAACTGGAACTGGGAAAACGTTTACCATGGAAGGTGTTCGAGCTGTTCCTGAACTTAGAGGAATCATTCCAAATTCCTTTGCTCACATATTTGGTCATATTGCAAAAGCAGAGGGTGATACGAGGTAAAATAATTACTTTCTAATATCGAGAAGTACAAACATAAGATGTACAACCTTTATAAACACGTTTTTAAAACTGTTCTAAAAAATATTTCACTACTTTTTTTTTTGTATTTAAGAATGATGTTTTCTTTACAGATTTTTGGTTCGAGTGTCTTATTTGGAAATATATAATGAAGAAGTTCGTGACCTTTTGGGCAAGGATCAGACACAGAGGTTAGAGGTAAGGATAATTGAAATTGGAGTACTTTCCAGAGCAAGAGAATGTGTGCTGAATTAAGTTCTGTTTTGAACAAAAGGTACTCTTAATATTTTATTTTTGACCAGGAAACTTGGTAACATGCTTCAAAAATACAACTATTTTAAACACTTATGCATTGAAAAGTGTTGGTTCCTACCCTATTTCTCCCTACCCTAAGATAACCACTTTCGGTATCCTTTCAGTGTTCTTTATGTAAATATAAATATAATTTTAGTTTTACTTTAAATGTAGCACCCTATATACATTGATCTGCACCTTTTTTTAAACTAAACTTTTTATTGAGATAAATTCACATGCAGTTGTAAGAAATAATACAGAGGATTACCCTTTACACAGTTTTCCCCAGAGATAACATTTTACAAAGCTATAATGCAATATCATAATCGTGATATGGATCTTGATATAATCCACAGATATAATGTGTTTGAATCCATTGTTCAAATGCCCCAGTTTCTCTTGTAGTCGTTTGTATTGTATACTGTTTTATCACATGTGTAGATTATTATATCCACTACTGCAACAAGGTACTAAATTGTTCCATATCAAAGGTGCCCTTTTATAACCATATCCACCTCTCTGGTGACTACTCCCTTCTGTCCCCATCCCTAACCCCGACAACCCTAATCTGTTTTCCAGTTCTATGGTTTTGTCATTTCAAAAGTGTTATGTTGTAACTTTTTGGAATTGGCTTTTGTGACTTTGTATAACTCCCTAGAGATTCATCCAACTTGTTGCATGTATCAGTTACTCATTCCTTTTTATGTCTGAGTAATATTGCCTGGTGTGTTTAACCATTCACCTGCTACGTACAGTTTGGGGCTGTTATGAGTAAAGCTGCTATGAACATCCACGCGTAGATTTTTATGCAAACGTAAGTTTTCATTCTCTGGTATGAATGCCCAAGAGTACTCCAGAATTTAAAGTCAGAAGTTGTGGGCTTTTTTTTTTTAATTTAATGAATGAATTAATTTTTGGCTGCGCTAGGTCTTCGTTGCTGTGCATGGACTTTCTCTAACTGTGGCAGGTGGGAGCTACTTTCTGTTGCTGTGTGTGGGGCTCTCACTGTGGTGGCTTCTCTTGTTGCAGAGGACGGGTTCTGGGGTGCCTGGGCTCAGTAGCTGCAGCTCAGGGGCTTGGTGGTTGCAGCTTGTGGGCTGTAGTGCCTGGGCTCCGTAGTTGCGGCACATGGGCTTAGTTACTCTGTGGCATGTGGAATCTGCCTGGACCAGGGATCAAACCCACGTCCCTTGCATTGGCACGTGGACTCTTTACTAAGTTTTTACAGTGTCAGAAATGTAGGTATTAATACTAATTATGAATGTTGTCACAAATATTTGTGCTTTTAATCTTTCTTTTACCTGAAGGAAAAACCAGACTTTCTGATTGAGAAACTCTGGTTTGTATACTTTTGGGTAATATATTGGCACTACTTTAATCCTACATCTTAGAAAAAGGAATGTGAGATTATATGCATAACTATCAGATAATCACAAAAATTGTGGATTGGTTCATTATAGCTGATTCACATTCAGTATTTTTTCTTTTTTTCCCTCAAACTTTAAACTTTTATTTTGTGTTGGGGTATAGCCAATTAACAATGTTGTGGTAGCTTCAGGTGAACAGCGAAGGGACTCAGACTCCATTCTTCCTCAAATCATTATTTTTTTAATTGAGATGTAATTTACATCTGTAATATTCATCCTTTTAAAGTGTACAATTTAGTGACTCTTTGTATATTCAGAAAGTTATGCAAGCATCACTACTATCTAATTCTAGGACATTTTCATTATTCCTGAAGGAAACTCCATGCCCATTAGGTGTCACTCTGCATTCCCCTTCTCCCTCCTGGTAACCAGTAACTTACTTTCTGTCTCTATGAATTTGCCTATTCTGGACATTTCATTTAAATGAAGTCATACAATTGTGGTCTTTTGTGTCTGGCTTCTTTCACTTTTTATGATGTTTTCAAGATCCATTCATGTTGTAGCATGAATCAGTATTTCATTTTTCCTTTTAACGTCTTGTAAAAGTTTTTGTGTGAATACAAGCGTACCTCACGTTATAGTGCTTCACTTTATTATATTTGTTGATACTGTTTTTTTTTTTTTTTTTAAACAAATGAAGGTTTGTGGCAACCCTGCATGGAACAAGTCTGTGCAGCTCAGTATTTCCAACAGTATTTGCTTAATTAATTCATGTGTCTGTGTCACATTTTGGTAATTCTTGCAGTATTTTAAACTTTCCACCAGCAAAAAGATTATGGCTGACTGAAGGCTCAGATGATGGTTAACATTTCTTTTAGCAATAAAATATTTTTAAATTAAGGTACAAACATGTTTTAAACATAATGCTATTGTACATTTATAATCTATGGATGGTATAACGTAAATATAACTTTTATATCCACTGAGGAAACGAAAATTCATGGTACTCTTTATTGTGGTAGTCTGGAACTGAACCTGCAGTATCTTTGAACTGTATATTTTTAAAGTTCTCTTGGTTATATATCAATGAATGCAGTCATTAGATAATGTGGTAATTCTACTTTTAGGCACTGCCAGACTGTTTCCCACAGTGGCTGTACCATTTTACGTTCCTATGAGTAATGTATGAGGAGTCCAGTTTTTCCATATCCTTATTGACACTTGTTATTGTCATTTATTACAGCCATTTTAGTGGGTATAAAGTGTTATCTCATTTGTGGAGTCCAGTTTTTCCATATCCTCATCAACACTTGTTATTGTCATTTTTTTATAGCGATTTTAGTATAAAGTGGTATCTCATTTGTGGGCTTGATTTCCATTTCCCTGATGGCTAATGACATTGAACATCTTTTTATACCATCTGTGTGTCTTCTTTGGAGAAATTTCAGTTCAGATCCATTGTTCATTTTTAATTGGCTCTTTATTTTTTATTAAATATTAATAATTTTTTATATGGAGCTTCCCTGATGACTCAGTGACAAAGAATCCACCTGCCAATGCAGGAGGTGTGGGTTCGATTCTTGGGTCAGGAAGATCCCTTGGAGCAGGAAATGGCAGCCCACCCCAGTATTGTTGCTTGGGAATTCCCATGGATAGAGGAGCCTGGAGGGCGATGGTTTGTGTGGGTCGCAAAAGAGTTGGACACGACTTCATGACTAAACAACAATTCTTTATATATTCTAAATTCAGCTTGTTAACAGATAATAGGAATTTACAAAAATATTCTCTTATGGATTGTCTTTTTACGTTTTAGATGGTGTCCTTTTGGAGCATAAAAGTTTAAAATTTTGATCATATTTGCTTTATCTATGTTTAGTTTTGTTTCTTGTGTTTTTTGGTGTTGTATCTAAGAAATCATTGCTTCATCCAAGGTCACAAAGATTTATGCCTTTGTTATCTTCCTAAGAGTTTTATAGTTTTAGCTTTTATATTTAGGTCTTTGGTTTGTTTTGAGTTAATTTTTTATATGCCTTGTGAGTTAGAGGCATTCACTCTTGCATACAGATATCCAGTTGTCTTAGCACCATTTTAATTTTTTTTGTAACTGCGCGATGTGTGGGGTCTTAGCTCCCCAACCGGGGATCCAACCCACGCCCCCTGAGGTGGAAGTGCAGAATCTTAACCACCAGATGGCCAGGGAAGTCCTTCAGCACCATTTATTGAAAAGACTTTTCCCCTCTCATTGTACTTTGCCTTTTTTTTTTTTTCTCCCCCAAACTGAGCAATGGATTGTGACAGTCTTTCCATATAAGTAAAGAGAAATGCTTCTTCATTCTTTAGTCTTTTTTTTCCCTTTCTGCCTCATAGTATCCTTAGTATGGACATAACTTTTAGTTTGCTTAGCCACCTCGCTATTGATAAACAGTTGGGTTGTTTAAAATCTTTTGCTCTTACAAACAGTTCTGTGCTAAATAACCTTGTAATTATACCATTTCATATATGTGCAGGCTTGTCTGAGGATAGATTCCTGAAACAGGATTGCTGAATCGAGTGGTAGATAACTAGTAATTATTGCCAAATATATTAAAATTTTGGTGTATAAGACAAAAGGTTAGCCTTTAAAATATTAATATTGGAATTTTGATTGGAATTGTATTGTCAATAATTAGAGAATAATGTGTTTAGAATAACAATAGAATAGAATACAGAATCGTGGCAGCCTCCATTGTAGAACAGTGTGGAGTATACTGAGAATAACAGTAGAATAATAGAATAACTATTATTAAGAAGCTCTTATAATGCAGCAATAGGCATTTAGTGTAGTAAATGATGGTAGCAGTACATATTTTATTTCATTTAACCTTTCAGCAGTTCAATTTTGTTAATGTAAAAAAATGAAACCTAGAGGAATTTCCTGACTTGCTTGGGTAAGGTAAATGGATTGAGGATTAAAGGGTGATTTCTGAGGTTTTAACACCTTAGCTTGAATATTGGCTCTGATCTCTTAAGCAGGTTACTTACCTTCTATGAGCCTTAGGTTTGCCACATGAACATGGAAATAATAATAGTATCTACTTTATAGGATTATTGCCAAAGATAACAAATTAATACAAAATTTTAAGATTATTGCTTGACACATAATAAAGTAATAAATTTTAGCTTTTTAAAAAAAAATTTAGTATATGAACTGAGCTTTTGCAACAATATGTTACAGGCTTAGGTGTTAATATTATTTGAATTTGTTGGACCTTACTGAAGACTTAATCCATAATGATGTATAGACAACAAATATACAGATAAGTTTCTTTTTTCTGGTCATCTTTGGTTTTGATGGATCCCTTAATTCTATGCTTTTTATCTTTTAAATGTTTGTTATTTGTACAGATTATTAGAATAAAAACCATTTGGAAAGAACATTTCCATTTTTATAATAGTAATTATAGATCACATTTATTTTCAGAAACAGTCTTGTCAGTGGTTCTCAAGTACAGTAGAACCAGTGTTCCTTTTTTTATAACATATATTTTGTAATGCCCCTTTGATTATTCTGAAATAAAATTCATAGATGATAAAATCTATCTATACATATAATTTTAAAGATATCAATGTACTGTCCAATTATAATATTACTTTTAAAAAGTACTGGTATTTCAATATATAATATAAATGCTTACATGTGATCATACTCAATGACATATATAAATAGAGGCATATTTAAATCATTATGACTGCAATACCCACAAATGCAAACTGTTACAAGTATGTTGAATTGGTAATCTAAACACCTTGTTTGGTGTTACTCAATGACATTGTCCTTTACAGTAGTATCTAGCTCTTGGTAGAGTTCTGAGGAAAATAAAGTAGTTCTTTCCTCAGTTTTCCTGCATTCCTATATTATTATTACCATGGGAAAGCACTTTGTCTTTATATGTAGAGTTAGGATCTAAATTTAGATAATTAAATTAATAAGTTGTTTTTTTCACCCATGTGACTATCTGGTAGGACATTCAAAGTTGCATGGGACCATTCATGATTGTGACCATCCCACCTACTTCAGGGTGTTCAATATCCCAGTCTCCTTAACTGAACCAGAAACTCCCCCTCAAGTTTCTAAAACAGTCTGGTCAGGGGAGTAGCTGCCTTCATTGAGATCTATTGTTTTGGTATCACAAGCTATTTGTTATAGAAATTAAATTTCTTTGTTTTTATGATAAAAATTATTTGCTAGGATTACCATCCAATTTTTAAGAGCTTTCATAAACAAATAGTAGTCATAGACAGTAATATAGAACACTCACATTCACATGCCTCACTTTTAGATGAACTTGCCAGCTCTGACTCAGCCTCATGACTGAATTTAAACTGTTAGTTTCTATGAGTGTCTAGAGCACATTTAAGTTACCAGGACTCTAACAAAGGTAAAGACCAGGGTCCTCTAATGAGGATCAGTGTCAGGGGTGTCTCTGAGAATCATTAATCCTTTCATTTCCTTTCTCTCCTTATGGTGGGGTCTCCTCCCAAATCAGGTCCAGGATCCCCTAATGAGGGTGGAAACCAGAGAGGAAACAGAATTCACACTCATGTACTGAGACTCCCAAGATAAAAGTCAGGTTCATTTTGATGCAATGCCATAAAAACCTTTACATAAGGAATTTTATCCCATTTTCTTTCCCTTTTAAAAAACAGTTCTAGTTGAATGTAGGTGTTATAGTCTAAAGACAATTGAGGGGTCATTGTTCATCAGAGCCTAAAGAATATTGGGGCCATGTGGTGTTACAGTTAAATATCATTGTCTTTCTTTTCACGGGAGTACAACTTAAGATCTTCCAGGTTTGCAAAATACACCTTAGGGAACTACAAGATGGAACATAGCTTTCATTACCCATTGTTCTTTCACATGACTGATGTTACCAGAAACAGACTAGCAGATCCATGTCTAGAGTCTTCTCAGGGTCACAGTTACCTGGCATGAGAATGGGGGTGCAGATGAGCCTTGCTCTAATAGGGAGTTTCTCGATCACTGCTCAGGCAGTGCTGGACAACAAAGGGACTCTTTGATCTGGAAAGGAAAGTCCAATTAAAGTGGTAGTGTGCTCAAAACCAGATGACAGAGTCCTACACCTCCCCCCCTTCCCAAAGTAAAATTCCAGTCAGGGCAGCCCAATGGGGAAGAATGCCCTGGACATGAGTGGTTGCACCACTAACTAGAGATCTCTTACAGACGAGGACCAGAACCTTGTTTCCTTTACCAGGGCATTGAAAACACTGCGGGCCAGTGATGCCATTAGTGGTAAGCACTTGGGTTGTCCCTGAGACAGACGTGCTCAGGCACCTGGTGGACAAGATCTGAGTGCCACTGTCAGTCGGGGGCTGATGTACAGTGGATGAGATGCCTCTCAAGATGGCTGTGCCTTCATGGTCACCAAAATTGTTACTGAATCAAACTTAGGTCTGCTTGCCTGTGACACAGCAAGGCCAATCTATTGCAGGGGTTTGTGTTGAGGGAAAGTACAGTGTTTTATTGCATGGTGCCAAGCAAGGAGAACAAGCAGCTCATGCTCGAAAGGCACAAACTCCCTAATGACTGTTTTTCGGGGAAGGTTTTTTTAATTTGGCCGCCTCCATTCCTAGTTGTGGCATGTGGGATCTTCTTTGCAGCGCATGGACTCTCTGGTTGCTGAGCTTGGGCTTAGCTGCCCCGTGGCATGTGGGATCTTGCAGGGCGTATTCATAACCACTGGACCACTAGGGAAGTCCTTCAGGAAAGGGTTTTTAAAGGCAACATTTGTGTTGAGGGTTGCAGGGTGCTTCACTTTCTTCTGATTGGTTGGTGGTAAGTCAACAGGGTGATGTTTTAGGAATCTTAATCATTAATCCTAGTTTAGTCTAGTCTAGGGTCTAGTGCTTGTGGTCAGCATGTAGTTGTCATGCTCAAGCTGGATAGGGGTCTTAGTTTCTGCAGAACAGTTGTAAGATATGCATGAGATTGTTGAATATATTCCTCGAGGAGGAACTAGGACTCTGATTATAGATGAACTATTGTTTCAACTACAAAGAGCAATTTCTTGGCTTTTTCTTTGATTTTATATTCCTTCCCTTCCTTAATTAGTGACTGCTTGACTCTGCTCTTTGGATTTCAGAAAAGGCCAGCAGACTACATCCTTTCTGTACAAACAAGAAACAGGGAACACGCAGTGGCTTTTGTACATGGGAGGGTCCCGCAGGGTCTGTCTTTTTTTAGCTTTTTTCTTTTCTATTGGAGTGTGGTTGGTTTACAGTATTGTGTTAGTTCCAGGTGTAGTAGTGTAGTAGTAGTGAAGTCGCCCAGTCGTGTCCGACTCTTTGCGACCCTGTGGACTGTAGCCTCCCAGGCTTCTCTGTCCATGGGATTCTCCAGGCAAGAATGCTAGAATGGGTTGCCATTTCCTTCTCCAAACAGCAAAGTAATTAGTTGTACATGTATCTATTCTTTTTCAAGTTATCTTTCCATTTAGCTTATTACAGAATGTTGAGTAGAGCTCCCTGGGTCCTTGTTGGTAATCTGTTTTAAATATAGTAGTGGGTATGTGTCAGTCTGAAACATTTATCCTTTCCACCCCGCCCCCCAACTTTTCCATTTTGGTAACCATAAGTTTGTTTTTGAAGTCTGAGAGTCTCTTTCTGTTTTGTAAATACATTCATCTGTACCTTTTTTTTCTTTCTTTTTTTAATATTCTGCATGTAAGCAAATGTATTTGTCTTTCTCTGACTTACTCAACTTAGTGTGATAATCTCTGGTTTCATCCATGTTGCTGCAAATGGCATTTCATTTTTTTTAACGGCTGAATAATTTTCCATTGTACAAGTGTACCACATCTTTTTTAATCCATTCCTCTGTCGATGGCCATTCAGGTTGCTTCCATGTCTTGGCTGTTGTAAAAGTGCTGCAGTGAACAATGGAGTGCATATATCTTCTCAAGTGCCCAGGAGTGGGACTGCTGGAGCATATGGTAGTTTTTTTTCTTTTTCCGTTTACTTATTTGGCTGTGCTGGGTCTTTATTGCTGTGTGCGGGCTTTCTCTAGTTGCAGTGAGCAGGAGTTACTCTGTAGTTGCAGCGGGCAGGCTTCTCATTGCAATGCTCTCTCTTGTTGTGGAGTATGGGCTGTAGGGTACATGGACTTCATCAGTTGTGGCGCTCAGGCCTAGTTGCCCTACAGCATATGGATTCTTCCCAGACCAGGGATCAAACCTGTGTCCCCTCTGGGACGTGGATTCTCAACCACTGGACCACCAAGAAGTCCCATATGGTAGTTCTGTATTAGTTCTTTAACGAATCTCCATACTGTTCTCCATAGTGGCTGTACCAATTTACTTCTCCGCTAACAGTGTAGAAGGGGGTTGCCTTTTCTCCATGTCCTCACCAGCATTTGTTATTTGTAGACTTTTTGATGATGGCCATTCTGAGGATGTGAGGTGATATTTCATTGTAGTTTTGATTTGCATTTCTTTAATGTTGGGTATCTTTTCATGTACCTCTTGGCCATCTGTGAGTCTTCTTTGGAAAAATATCTATTTAGGCCTTTGCCCATTTTTTTTATTGGATTGTTAATTTTTTTGTTATTGAGCTGCATGAGCTGTTTGTATATTTTGGAGGTTAATGCCTTGTTGGTGGCATACTTTGTAAATATCTTCTCCCTTTCTGTGGATAGTCTATTTGTTTCGTTTATGGTTTCCTTTGCTATGCAAAAGCTTTTACATTTAATTAGGTTCCATTTGTTTGTTTTTGTTTTCATTTTCATTACTCTGGGAGGTGGATTGAAAAAGATCTCTCTGTGATTTTTGTCAGAGTGTTCTGCCTATGTTTTCCTCGAAGAGTTTTAAAATATTTAGCCTTAACGTTTAGGTCTTTAATCCATTTGGAGTTTATATTTTTGTGTATAGTGATAGGGAGTGTTCTAGTTTCATTTATTTAATGTAGTTGTCCAGTTTTCCCAGCATCACTTACTGAAGAGACAGCCTTTTCCCCGTTGTATATTTCTGCCTCTTTTGTCGTAAATTGCGTGACCATAGGTACGTGGGTTTGGTCTGTTCCTGTTTTCTCATTCTTCCTGGTTCAGTCTTGGAAGGTTGTGCCTATCTAAGAATTTGTCCACTTCTTCCAGGTTGTCCCATTTTATTGGCATATGGTTGCTTATAGTAGTCTCTTATGATTCTTTGTATTTCTGTGGTGTCCATTGTAATTAATCCTTTCACTTCTAATTTTACTGATTTGAGTTCTCTTTTTCTTGCTGAGTCCAGGTAAAGGTTTATTAATTTTGTTTACCTTCTCAAAGAACCAGCTTTTAGTTTTATTGATCTGTTGTTATCCTTGTCTCCATTTCATTTACTTCTGCTCTGATCTTTATGATTTCTTTCCTTCTACTGACTTGGGGTTTTGTTTTTTCTTCTTTCTCTAATTGCTTTAGGTACAAGGTTAAGTTGTTTATTTGAGATTTTTCTTGTTTCCTGAGGTAAGATTGTATTGCTGTAAATTTCCCTATTAGAGCTGCTTTCACTTCATGCCATAGCTTTTGGATATTCTTGCTTTCATGTTCATTTGTCTCAAGGTATTTTTTGATTTCCTGTTTGGTTTCTTCAGTGATCCATTGGTTGTTTAGTAGCATATTGTTTAGCCTCCAACTATTTGTGTTTTTTACAGGTTTTTTTTTTTTTCTTGTATTGATTTCTAATCTCATAGCATTGTGGTCAGAAAAATGCTTAATATGATTTCAATTTTGTTAAATTTACCGAGGCTTGCTTGGTGACCCAGTATGTATGTGATAGAGTTTTGCCAAGAAAATGCACTGGTCATAACAAACACCCTCTTCCAACAACACAAGAGAAGACTCTACACATGGACATCACCCGATGGTCAACACCGAAATCAGATTGATTATATTCTTTGCAGCCAAAGATGGAGAAGCTTTATACAGTCAACAAAAACAAGACTGGGAGCAGACTGTGGCTCAGATCATGAACTCCTTATTGGCAAATTCAGACTTAAATTGAAGAAAGTAGGGAAAACCACTAGACCATTCAGGTATGACCTAAATCAAATCCCTTATGATTATACAGTGGAAGTGAGAAATAGATTTAAGGGACTAGCTCTGATAGATAGAGTGCCTGATGAACTATGGACTGAGGTTCGTGACATTGTACAGGAGACAGGGATCAAGACCATCCCCATGGAAAAGAAATGCAAAAAAGCAAAATGGCTGTCTGGGGAGGCCTTACAAATAGCTGTGAAAAGAAGAGAAGCGAAAAGCAAAGGAGAAAAGGAAAGACATAAGCATCTGAATGCAGAGTTCCAAAGAATAGCAAGAAGAGATAAGAAAGCCTTCCTCAGCAATCAGTGCAAAGAAATAGAGGAAAACAACAGAATGGGAAAGACTAGAGATCTCGTCAAGAAAATTAGAGATACCAAGGGAACATTTCATGCAAAGATGGGCTCAATAAAGGACAGAAATGGTATGGACGTAACAAAAGCGGAAGATAATAAGAAGAGGTGGCAAGAATACACAGAAGAACTGTACGAAAAAGACCTTCATGACCCAGATAGTCACGATGGTGTGATCGCTGACCTAGAGCCAGACATCCTGGAATGTGAAGTCAAGTGGGCCTTAGAAAGCATCACTACAAACAAAGCTAGTGGAGGTGATGGAATTCCAGTTGAGCTATTCCAAATCCTGAAAGATGATGCTGTCAAAGTGCTGTTCTCAATATGCCAGCAAATTTGGAAAACTCAGCAGCGGCCACAGGACTGGAAAAGTTCAGTTTTCATTCCAACCCCAAAGAAAGGCAATGTCAAAGAATGCTCAAACTACTGCACAATTGCACCTATCTCACACGCTAGTAAAGTAATGCTCAAAATTCTCCAAGCCAGGCTTCAGCAATATGTGAACCGTGAACTTCCAGATGTTCAAGCTGGTTTTAGAAAAGGCAGAGGAACCAGAGATCAAATTGCCAACATCTGCTGGATCATGGGAAAAGCAAGCGAGTTCCAGAAAAACATCTATTTCTGCTTTATTGACTATGCCAAAGCCTTTGACTGTGTGGATCACAATAAACTGTGGAAAATTCTGAAAGAGACGGTAATACCAGACCACCTGACCTGCCTCTTAAGAAACCTGTATGCAGGTCAGGAAGCAACAGTTAGAACTGGACATGGAACAACAGACTGGTTCCAAATAGGAAAAGGAGTTCGTCAAGGCTGTATATTGTCACCCTGCTTATTTAACTTCTATGCAGAGTGCATCATGAGAAACGCTGGACTGGAAGAAACACAAGCTGGAATCAAGATTGCCAGGAGAAATATCAATAACCTCAGATATGCAGATGACACCACCCTTATGGCAGAAAGTGAAGAGGAACTCAAAAGCCTCTTGATGAAAGTGAAAGTGGAGAGTGAAAAAGTTGGCTTAAAGCTCAACATTCAGAAAACGAAGATCATGGCATCCGGTCCCATCACTTCATGGGAAATAGATGGGGAAACAGTGGAAACAGTGTCAGACTTTATTTTTCTGGGCTCCAAAATCACTGCAGATGGTGACTGCAGCCATGAAATTAAAAGACACTTCCTCCTTGGAAGGAAAGTTATGACCAACCTAGATAGCATATTCAAAAGCAGAGACATTACTTTGCCAACAAAGGTCCGTCTAGTCAAGGCTATGGTTTTTCCTGTGGTCATGTATGGATGTGAGAGTTGGGCTGTGAAGAAGGCTGAGCACCGAAGAATTGATACTTTTGAAGTGTGGTGTTGGAGAAGACTCTTGCGAGTCCCTTGGACTGCAAGGAGATCCAACCAGTCCATTCTGAAGGAGATCAGCCCTGGGATTTCTTTGGAAGGAATGATGCTAAAGCTGAAACTCCAGTACTTTGGCCACCTCATGCAAAGAGTTGACTCATTGGAAAAGATTCTGATGCTGGGGGGGATTGGGGGCAGGAGGAGAAGGGGACGACAGAGGATGAGATGGCTGGATGGCATCACTGACTCGATGTACATGAGTCTGAGTGAACTCCGGGAGTTGGTGATGGACAGGGAGGCCTGGCGTGCTACAGTTCATGGGGTCGCAAAGAGTTGGACATGACTGAGTGACTGAACTGAACTGATGCATGTGATCAATCTAGAAAATGTTGCATGTACACTTGAGAAGAATGTATATTCTGCTGCTTTTGGATGAAATACTCTATAAAAATCAGTTGTCTATCTGTTCCAGTGTCTTTTAAGGCCTCGTTTTCCTTATTGATTTTCTGTCTGGATGATCTGTCCATTGTTGAAAGTGGGGTGTTTAAGTCTTCTACAATTACTGTGTTACTGTTAGTGTCTCCTGGTCTTAGCATCTGCCTTATATATTGAGGTACTTCTGTGTTGGGTGCATATATATTTACAATTATTATATATTCTTCTTGGATTGATCCCTTAATCATTATGTTAGTGTCCTTTGTTTCTTGTAACAGTCTTTAATTCTGTTTTGTCTGATATGAGTATTGCTACTCCAGCTTTCTTTTGATTTCCATTTCCATGGAATACCTTTTTCCACCTCATCACTTTTAGTCTGTATGTGTCTCTAGATCTCAAATGGATCTGTTGTAGACAGCATATATATAGGTCTTGTTTTTGTATACATTCAGCCAGTCTGTGTGTTTTGGTTGGAGCATTTAATCCATTTACATTTAAGGTAATTATTGGTATGTATGTTCACTGTGTTGGATTTTTTTTTTTTTAGGTCTTTTTGCTCTCCTTCTTTTATTCTCTTTTTTTGTGATTTGATGGTTAAGTTTAGTGTTCTGTTTGGAATCCTTTTTCATTTTTGTGTGTGTATCTATTGTAGATTTTTGATTTGCTGTTACCGTGAGGTTTTGATATAGTAGTTTGTATGTAAAGAAGATTGATTTAAGTTGCTGGTCCTTTCCAGTACCCTGCTTTTGTGCTGTCCTCTTCTTAGGATTATGATATCATATTTATGTGTGGGTATTTCCTACCTTTACTGTGTGTTTGCCTTTACTGGTGAGTGCTTCCATTTGTAATTTTATTTTTTCTATTTGTGTCCTTTTCCACCTGGGGATTTTCCTTCAGCCTTTGCTGCACAGCTAGTCTCCCAGTGCTGAATTCTCTTAGGTTTTGCTTGTCTAGTAAGCTTTTGATTTCTCCATCAAATCTGAATGAGTCTTGCTGGGTAGAGTATTCTTGGTTGTAGGTTCTTCCCTTTCATCTCTTTAAATATGTTTTGCCACTCCCTTCTGGCCTGCAGAGTCTCTGATGAAAAATCAGCTGATAATCTTACAGAGAGTCCCTTGTATGTTAATTGTTGCTTGTTTCTTGTTGCTTTTAATATTTTCTCTTTGTCTTCCTTATTTGTCAGTTTGATTACTATTTTGTTTTGGCATGTTCCTTCTTCAGCTTACCCTGCATGGGGCTTTCTGTACTTCTTGGACTTGGGTGACTGTTTCCTTTCTCCTGTTAGGGGAATTTTCAGCTGTTATCTCTTCAAATATTTTTTCAGGTCCTTCTAGGACCCCTGATGCAAATGGCAGTGTGTTTAATGTTGTCCCAGAGGTGTCTGATACTGTTATCATTTCTTTTTTTTCTGTTTTCTGTTCCACGGCAGTGATTTCCAGTATTCTGTTTTCCAGCTTACTTACCTGTTTTTCTGCCTCATTTACTCTGCTACTGATTCCTTCTCTTGTGTTTTTTATTTCAGGTGTTGTGTTGTTCATCTCTGTTTTTTAGATCTTCTAGCTTTTTTAAACATTTCCTGTATCTTTTTGGTCTGTGCCTCTATTATTTTTTGAGATGTTGGATCGTCTTTACTCTCATTACTCTGAATTCTTTTTCCGTTAGAGTGCCTATCTCCATTTCACTTCGTTGTTTTTCTCTAGTTTTATCTTGTTCCTTTGTCTGGGACATACTCTCCTGCCATCTCATTTTGTCTGCCTTTATGTCATTGCTGTTTCCATTCCACCAGCTGCAGGGTTATAGTTATTATTGCTTCTGCTGTCTGCCCACTGGTGGGGGAGGCTGATCTAAGAGGCTTGTGCACACTTCTTGGTGGGAGGGACTGTTTCTTGCCCACTGGAAGGTAGAGCTGGACCATATACCTCTGGTGGACAGTGCTGTGTCAAAGGGTGTGTTTAACATGCAGCTGTAGGCTTGGTAAGATTTTATGCAGCCTGTCTGCTGATGGGTGAGGCTGTGTTACTGCTCTGTTGGTCATTTGGCCTAAGGTGTTCCAGTACAGGAACCTACTGTCTGTTGGGTGGGGTGGGGGGTCTTGTGAGAAAATGATGGCCTCCACTCCAGGAGGGCTCACATCAATGAGTACTTCCCAGAACTATTGCTGATAGTGTCTTTTCCACACAGTAATCCATAGCTGCCCCTGACTCCCTAGGAGGCTCTCCAAGACCAGCAGGTAGGTCTGGCCTAGGCTTCTATAAGGTCACTGCTTTTCCCCCTGGATACTGTTCTGCATGAGACCTTGTGTGTGCCCTCCAAGAGTAGAGTTTGTTTCCCTTAGTCCTGTGCTCTGTGGGCTTCTCCTCCCAATGCCAGACCCCCAGGATGGGATGGGAAGCCTGATATGGGGCTCAAAACTTTCACTCTTGTGGGAGGACCTCTATGATGTAATTATTTCCCAGTTTGTGTGTTGCCCACCTGGTGCATATGGGATTTGATTTTATTGTGATTGCACCCCTTCTGTGTCTTGTGGCTTCTCCTTTGTCTTTGAATACAGGATATCTGTTTTGGTAAGTTTCAATGTTTTTTTTTTGGTGGTGGTGGTAATTCACCAGTTAATTGTGACTTTGGTGTTTTCTTGATATGGTGTGAGCTCACATCCTTCTGCTCCACCATCTCGTCTCAGGGTCCTGCTTTATTTCAGAATCATACTCAGTTTTTTCATTTTTCATATATAATTTGTCTATGCTTAATAATTGTATATAGAATTAATAACTTGTTATTGGAAATGACCTTAGACTTTGCAGACTGATGCCAGTTTGAAGAATGTTTCCCGTCTGCAGTAACATAAGCATAGAAAGTGAAAGTACATGATTAAAAACTTTCACTGCAATTAGACATTTTCATGACATCCAAGGGCATGATTTTTTTTCCAGAGATACCACTTTTCCACATTAGACATATACACATTATTTTTTAACATAGATTTTCTAAGCATTGATATAGACCAATAATGTTCAAACGAAGGTTTAAAGCATTTTAACACTTAAATCAAACCAGACCTTATGTGGAAGCCCAGTCTATAAAATACATGAAAGTAAAGTTCTCTTTAGAATTTGTCTGGATCTGAAAAACCCCACACTCACACTGTGGCTCCTCATTGCCAGCACTAGGCCATATAGTGCTTGTCAGAGCACAGTCTGAAACCCACTGCTTTATGGAGACCAACACATTTACTGCAACAAAAATTAGGAATAACATATATCCCATGACAGAGAAAAGGCAGTTTTTGTAATGTATAAATATATCTTATAATACAGCCCCCAAACTCTAATTAGATTTAAAATCAACACCCAGAATTCAGAGTATTTGCTTTTGTGACTTTGTCTCTGATATTGTTTTTTAAACTTTTGTCGTTTTTGTCTGTGAGGTCTTACTACCCGTGGAAATGGCTTGCCCCACTGGCAGCCCCTCTACCTCAGTTTCACTTTATTCTTTTGATTTTTGGAGGTGACTTCTAGTCCATGCAAAATGAGTTTTATATTTCTATGTATATTTTACAGGTAGTATTAAAATACTATCTGTATTTTAGATACACATATCCTAAATACAGCCTTCAAGTTGGGTCAAAGTTCTCATAAAGTTACTCACAGAAAGATAATATTTTTACATAGATACCATCAGATCAGATCAGATCAGTCGCTCAGTCGTGTCCGACTCTTTGCGACTCATGAATCGCAGCACGCCAGGCCTCCCTGTCTATCACCAACTCCCGAAGTTCACTGAGACTCACGTCCATCGAGTCAGTGATGCCATCCAGCCATCTCATCCTCTGTCGTCCCCTTCTCCTCCTGCCCCCAATCCCCCCCAGCATCAGAGTCCTTTCCAGTGGGTCAACTCTTCGCATGAGGTGGCCAAAGTACTGGAGTTTCAGCTTTAGCATCATTCCTTCCAAAGAAATCCCAGGGCTGATCTCCTTCAGAATGGACTGGTTGGATCTCCTTGCAGTCCAAGGGACTCTCAACAGTCTTCTCCAATGCCACAGTTCAAAAGTATCAATTCTTCGGTGCTCAGCCTTCTTCACAGCCCAACTCTCACATCCATACATGACCACAGGAAAAACCATAGCCTTGACTAGACGGACCTTTGTTGGCAAAGTAATGTCTCTGCTTTTGAATATGCTATCTAGGTTGGTCATAACTTTCCTTCCAAGGAGGAAGTGTCTTTTAATTTCATGGCTGCAGTCACCATCTGCAGTGATTTTGGAGCCCAGAAAAATAAAGTCTGACACTCTTTCCACTGTTTCCCCATCTATTTCCCATGAAGTGATGGGGCCAGATGCCATGATCTTCGTTTTCTGAATGTTGAGCTTTAAGCCAACTTTTTCACCCTCCACTTTCACTTTCATCAAGAGGCTTTTGAGTTTCTCTTCACTTTCTGCCATAAGGGTGGTGTCATCTGCATATCTGAGGTTATTGATATTTCTCCCGGCAATCTTGACTCCAGCTTGTGCTTCTTCCAGTCCAGCGTTTCTCATGATGCACTCTGCATTTAAGTTAAATAAGCAGGATAACAATATACAGCCTTGACGAACTCCTTTTCCTATTTGGAACCAGTCTGTTGTTCCATGTCCAGTTCGAACTGTTGCTACCTGACCTGCATATAGGTTTCTAAGAGGCAGGTCAGGTGGTCTGGTATTCCCATCTCTTTAAGAATTTTCCACAATTTATTGTGATCCATGTAGTCAAAGGCTTTGGCATAGTCAATAAAGCAGAAATAGATGTTTTTCTGGAACTCTCTTGCTTTTCCCATGATCCAGCGGATGTTGGCAATTTGATCTCTGGTTCCTCTGCCTTTTCTAAAACCAGCTTGAACACCAGGAAGTTCATGGTTCACATATTGCTGAAGCCTGGCTTGGAGAATTTTGAGCATTACTTTACTAGCATGTGAGATGAGTGCAATTGTGCGGTAGTTTGAGCATTCTTTGGCATTGCCTTTCTTTGGGATTGGAATGAAAACTGACCTTTTCCAGTCCTGTGGCCACTGCTGAGTTTTCCAAATGTGCTGGCATATTGAGTGCAGCACTTTCACAGCATCATCTTTCAGGATTTGGAATAGCTCAACTGGAATTCCATCACCTCCACTAGCTTTGTTCGTAGTGATGCTTTCTAAGGCCCACTTGACTTCACATTCCAGGATGTCTGGCTCTAGGTCAGTGATCACACCATCGTGATTATCTGGGTCGTGAAGATCTTTTTTGTACAGTTCTTCTGTGTATTCTTGCCACCTCTTCTTAATATCTTTTGCTTCTGTTACGTCCATACCATTTCTGTCCTTTATTGAGCCCATCTTTGCATGAAATGTTCCTTTGGTATCTTGGATTTTCATGAAGAGATCCCTAGTCTTTCCCATTCTGTTGTTTTCCTCTATTTCTTTGCATTGATCGCTGAAGAAGGCTTTCTTATCTCTTCTTGCTATTCTTTGGAACTCCGCATTCAGATGCTTATATCTTTCCTTTTCTCCTTTGCTTTTCACTTCTCTTCTTTTCACAGCTATTTGTAAGGCCTCCTCAGACAGCCATTTTGCTTTTTTGCATTTCTTTTCTATGGGAATGGTCTTGATCCCTGCCTCCTGCACAGTGTCACAAACCTCATTCCATAGTTCATCAGGCACTCTATCAGATCTAGGCCCTTAAATCTATTTCTCACTTCCACTGTATAATCATAAGGGATTTGATGTAGATCATACCTGAATGGTCTACTGGTTTTCCCTACTTTCTTCAATTTAAGTCTGAATTTGGCAATAAGGAGTTCATGGTCTGAGCCACGGTCAGCTCCTGGTCTTGTTTTTGCTGACTGTATAGAGCTTCTCCATCTTTGGCTGCAAAGAATATAATCAGTCTGATTTTGGTGTTGACCATCTGGTGATGTTCATGTATAGAGTCTTCTCTTGTGTTGTTGGAAGAGGGTGTTTGTTATGACCAGTGCATTTTCTTGGCAAAACTCTATTAGTCTTTGCCCTGCTTCATTTCGTATTCCAAGGCCAAATTTGCCTGTTACTCCAGGTGTTTCTAGGAGAAGGCAATGGCACCCCACTCCAGTATTCTTGCCTGGAAAATCCCATGGTCGGAAGAGCCTGGTGGGTTGCAGTCCATGGAGTTGCTAGGAGTTGGGCACGACTGAGCGACTTTACTTTCACTTTTCACTTTCATGCCTTGGAGAAGGAAATGGCAACCCACTCCAGTATTCTTGCCTGGAGAATCCCGGGGACAGAGGAGCCTAGTGGGCTGCCGTCTGTGAGGTCGCACAGAGTCGGACACGACTCAAACAACTTAGCAGCAGCAGCAGCCAGGTGTTTCTTGACTTCCTACTTTTCCATTCCAGTCCCCTATAATGAAAAGGGCATCTTTTTTGGGGTGTTAGTTCTAAAAGGTCTTGTAGGTCTTCATAGAACCGTTCAACTTTAGCTTCTTCAGTGTTACTGGTTGGGGCATAGACTTGGATTACTGTGATATTGAATGGTTTGCCTTGGAAACGAACAGAGATCATTCTGTCGTTTTTGAGATTGCATCCAAGTACTGCATTTCGGACTCTTTTGTTGACCATGATGGCCACTCCGTTTCGTCTGAGGGATTCCTGCCCGCAGTAGTAGATATAATGATCATCTGAATTAATTTCACCCATTCCAGTCCATTTGAGTTCGCTAATTCCATAGATCTGATTATTTCACTCACCTGTGTGAAATACTCTAGTGGTTTCAAATTGCTCTTAAGATAAAGACCAATAATTAGAGAAGTGCAAATCAAAACTACAGTGAGGTATCACCTCACAGCAGTCAGACTGGCCATCATTAAAAAGTTTGTAAATGCTGGAGATGGTGGGCAGAAAAGGGAGTCCTCCTGCACTGTTGGTGGGCATGTAAATTGGTGCAGCCACTATGAAAAACAGTGTATAGATTCCTCAGAAAACTAAAAATAGAGTTGCCAAGTGACCCAGCAATTCCATTCCTGTGTATATATTCAGTCAGAACTCTAATTTGAAAATACACATGCTCCCTTACCTCTTCTGAACAGTCCTTCAGAGCCATCTGAGAGACTGTCTCTTGGGCTTAAATCTTTAGTATGTCCACTGAATAAAAACACAGTTCTTAACTTTAGGTTGTGCATATTTTTAAGTGGACACTAATTTCTTGGTGAAGCAGAAAGGATGTGGATAGAGGGTCCAAGTCAGAATATAAACAGCAGCACTATTTATAGTAGCCAACACATGGAAACAACCTAAATGTTCATCGACAGATAAATGGATAAAGAAAATGTGGTATATATATGCAATGGAATACTACTCAGTCGTGAAAAGGAATGAAATAATGCCATTTGCAGCAGCATGGATGAACCTAGAGACTATCATACTTTAAGTGAAGAAAGTCAGACAAATACTACAATGTTGGTTTTTTTTGTAGAATCTAAAATATAGCTAAAAATTAACTTATTTGTGAAACAGAAACAGACTCACAGACATAGAAAACAGACTGGTGGCTGCCAAGGTGGGGGGAGTGCAGGAGGGATGGATTAAGGGTTTGGGATTAGCGGGTGCAAACTATTATATATAGAATAAAAAGCAACAAGGTCCTACCATATGGTACAATATCCTGTAATAACCATAATGGAAAAGAATATGAAGAAGAATGTGTATGTGTGTATATGTATGTAATCTGAGTCACCCTGCTGTATACCAGAAGCTAGCACAACAGTGTAAATCAACTATAGTTCAATAAAATCAAAATTGTCCAATAACTATGCTTAGTCTTATTTTTGTGTACCTCTTTAGCCAGATATCCCACCTGTTTCCCCTGTGCTGCCCACTCTTGACTTGGCTTTTGTTTGTTTAGTTGGTTTTCATTTTTTAAATTACCTAGTCTTTCTTATTTCAGGCTTCTTGCACATACTCTTTTCTCCTATTCTAACACACAGATTGAACCTGCTGTTTCTTCAGATCTTAGCTTAAACATCATCTTGGGGAAACTTATCCTGTCCCTGTTTCACTAGCTTAAGTCTCTCCATAATGTATTCTCCTGTAGTTTCCTGTATTTTTTTTTTTCATAGCATTATCACAATTAAAATAATTTTTGTGTGTAATTATTTATTTGTATGTTCTCCCTGCAGATTTTTACTTCCACCGTGTAGAAACTCTGCCTCCTTCATCACCCTCTCCTCACTGTCTGGTAGCATCCAACATGTACTAGATATTTGGTAAATACCTGAGGAAGAACTATGGATATATGTGTAAAATCTGTATTTTTATTTTTTTTTTAGGTGAAAGAAAGACCCGACGTGGGAGTTTATATCAAGGATTTATCAGCTTATGTGGTCAATAATGCTGATGATATGGATAGAATTATGACACTGGGCCACAAGAATCGTAAGTGTAGTGCTTAACTGTGATTAAACAGTTACATGTCGAGAAGTCTGGTTTAGAAGCAAAGTTGCTCTGGCACTTTGCACCATAAAGATTGGATTTTTCAGTTTCTTGTAAACCATTTCTCTTTGATTATTTACTGTGTGGAAAGGATACATGAATGAAAGATATCACAGATTGCTTTCTATGTTGTCCAAAATTTTGTTGCTTGTTGATAATGCTGTGTCTGAGACGCTCATATCACTGTCTCTTGTTAGCTGTAATAATATTGGTAACATTTATTGAGTACTTACCATGTGGCAAGTGCTTGTGCAAATGCTTTGTAAGAATGGTCTCTTTTAATCCTCAGAATGGACTTTATTAAGGTATTAAATTCCTATATTATGGCTGAGAAAACTGACATTTAAAGTAAATTATCTAAGGTCATATACTGTTTAATAAGTGTCAGAATGAGTATGTGAATCTACACTGTTAGTTAGCAGTAACCACTCAGTCACAAAAAGGAACAAATGTGAATTAGTTGAACTGAGGTGGATGAACCTAGAGCCTGTTATACAGAGTGAAGTAAGTCAGAAAGAGAAAAACAAATATTGTATATTAACACACATATATAGAATCTAGAAAAATGGTACTGATAAACCTATTTGCAGGGCAGCAGTAGAGACACAGATGTAGAGAACAGACTTGTAGGCCACAACAGGGGAAGGAGAGGGTGGGATGTATTGTGAAAGCAGCATTGACGTATATATGCTGCTGCTGCTGCTAAGTCACTTCAGTCGTGTCCGACTCTGTGCCGACCCCATAGACGGCAGCCCACCAGGCTTCTCCGTCCCTGGGATTCTCCAGGCAAGAACAGTGGAGTGGGTTGCCATTTCCTTCTCCAATGCATGCAAGTGAAAAGTGAAAGTGAAGTCGCTCAGTCATGTCCGACTCTAGAGACCCCATGGACTGCAGCCCACCAGGCTCCTCCATCCATGGGATTCTCCAGGCAAAAGTACTGGAGTGGGGTGCCATATGTATACTACCATGTGTCAAATAGCTAGCTAGTGGGAAGCTGCTGCATAACACAGGGAGCCCAGCCTGGCGCCCTGTGACACCCAAGAGGGGTGGATTGGCCGGGGGAGGTTGGGAGTGAGGCTCAAGAGGGAGGTGATATATATATATGGGCTTCCCTTGTGGCTCAGCTGGTAAAGAATCTGCCTACAGTGTGGGAGACCTGGGTTTGATTCCCAGGTTGGGAAGATCCCCTGGAGAAGGGTATGGATACTCACTCCAGTATTCTGGCCTGGAGCATTCTGTGGACTGTGTAGTCCATGGGGTTGCAAAGAGTCAGACATGACTGAGCAACTTGCACTTCACACTTCACTTCAATTCATGTATATATACACACACACATATAGTCATGACTGATTCATGTTGTTGTAAGGCAAAAACCAACATAACACTGTAAAGCAAGTATCCTCCAATTAAAAAATTAAAAATATATATTCAGCTTAAAGAAAACCCCAGCACTATAATGTCTTCCTTTTATTGCTAAGAAGGCAAACAAAGTGGCATTCTTTTTAGTAAGTTTCATGTTTTTTATAAAGAATGAAAAACTTCTGCAATATTGCTGATCTCCCTCTCCCTTGCCTCCCTGTCCCAGTACTAATGATGTTGCTAACAGCAATTAGAAGTTTGCGGTAAAAGGTAAGAACATAGAAAGTGAACTTTTTTTTTTTAACATGAAACTTTGTATTTTGTATTGGGGTGTAGCCGGTTAACAGTGTTGTGGTAGTTTCAGGTGAACAGCAAAGGTACTCAGCCGTAGATACACATGTATCCATTCTTCCTCAAACCCTCCTCCCATCTAGGCTGGCACATAGCATTGAGCAGAGTCCCATGTGCTGTACAACAGGTCCTTGTTGGTTATCCATTTTAAATATAGCAGTATGTACATTACCTTCCTAAAGTCCCTAAGTCCCCCACGTCCTCCCCCCCCAACCATAAGTTCCTTTTCTAAGTCTCTGAGTCTGTTTTGTAAGTAAGTTCATTTGTATCATTTCTTTTAAGATTCCACATATAAGGGACGTCATATGATATTTCTCCTCTGACTTACTTCACTCAGTATGACACTCTCAAGGTCTACCCATGTTGCTGCAAATATCATTATTTCATTCTTTTTAATGGCTGAATAATACTCCATTGTATGTATGTACTGCACCTTTATTCGTTTCTCGGTTGATGGACGTTTAGGTTGCTTCCATGTCTTGGCTATTTGCATACAGTGCTGCAGTGAACATTGTGGTGCGTGTATCCTTTTGGATTATATTTTTCTCTGGGTATATGCCCAGGAGTGGGATTACAGGATCATATAGTAACCATTTTTAGTCTTTTAGGGAACCTTCATACTGTTCTCCATAGTGGCTGTATCAATTTACATTCCCACCAACAGTGCAGGAGGGTTCCCTTCTCTCCACACCCTCTTTCGCATTTGTTGTTGGTGAATTTTTTGATGATAACCATTCTAACTGGTGTGAGGTGATATCTCATTGTAGTTTTGACTTGTATTTCTCTAATAACTAGCTACACTGAACATTTTTTCATGTGCCTATTGGCCATCTGTATGTCCTCTTTGGCGAAATCTCTATTCAGGTCTTCTGCCCATTTTTTGAGTGGGTTGTTTGTTTTGATGCTATTAAGCATCATAAACTGTAAATTTTAGAGACTAATCCCTTATAGGTCACATCATTTGCAAATATTTTCTCCCAGTCTGTGGGTTGTCTTTTCATTTTGTTTATTGTTTCCTTTGCTGTGAAAAAGCTTTTGAATTTAAGTAGATCCCATTTGTTTATTTTTGCTTTTATTTCCATTATTCTGGGAGATGGATCAAAGAAAATGTTGCTGTGATTTATGTCTGAGGGTGTTCTGCCTATGTTTTCTTCTAGGAGTTTTATGGTGTCCCTTCTCACATTTAGATCTTTAATCCATTTTGAGCTTATTTTTGTGTATGGAATTAAGGAATGATATAATTTCATTTTTTGACATGTGGCTGTCCAGTTTTCTCAGCACCATTTGTTGAAGAGACCGACTTCAAACATTGTGTGGTCTTGCCTCCTTTGTCATAGATTAATTGATCATAGGTTCATGGGCTTATTTCTGGGTTTTCTGTCCTGTTCCATTGATCTATATTTCTGTTTTTGTGCCAGTACCATACTGTTATGATGATTGTGGCTTTGTAGTATAGTCTGAAGTCAGGGAGCCTGATTCCTCCAGCTCTGTTTTCCTATTTCAAGGTTGCTTGGCTATTTGGGGTCTTTCGTATCTCCATACAAATTTTGAGATTTTGTTGTTGTTGTTATTCTAGTTCTGTGAAAAATGTCATTGGTAATTTGATAGGGATTGCATAGTCATTTTGACAATATTGATTCTTCCAGTCCTTGAACATGGTTTATCTTTCCATCTGTTTATGTCTTCTTTGATTTCTTTCATCAGCATCTTATAGTTTTCAGAGTACACATCTTTTGTCTCCTTAGGTATTTTATTCCTTAGGTTTATTCCTAGGTATTTTATTCTTTTTGACACAGAGGTAAATGGAATTGCTTTTTGAATTTCTCTTTCTGATCTTTCGTTGTTAGTGTATAGAAATGCAACAGATTTCTGTGTGTTAATTTTGTAACCTGCGACTTTACCACATTCATTGATGAGTTCTAGTAGTTTTCTGGCAGCATCGTTAGGATCTTCTACTTATAGTATCATATCATCTGCAAACAGTGACGGTTTAACTTATTCCTTTCCAATTTGGATTCCCTTTATTTCTTTTTCTTCTCTGATTGCTGTAGCTAGGACTTCCAAAACTATGTTGAATAAAAGTGGTGGGAGTGGACATCCTTGTTTTGTTCCTAATCTTAGAGGGAATGCTTTCAGCTTTTCACCATTGAGTATGATGCAAGCTGTAGGCTTGTCATATATGGTCTTTTTTTATGTTGAGGTATATACCCTCTGTGCCCACTTTCTAGAGAGTTTTTATCATAAAAATGTGCTGAATTTTGTCAAAAGCTTTTTCTGCATCTATTGAGATGGTCATGTGGTTTTTATTCTTCAGTTTGTTGAGGTGGTATATTACAGTGATGGGTTTGTGGATGTTGAAAAATCCTTGCATCCCTGTGATGAATCCCACTTGATCATGGTGTATGATCTTTTTAATGTATTGTTGGATATAAATTGCTAGTATTTTGTTGAGGATTTTTAGATCTGTGTTCATCAGTGGTATTGGCCTATGATTTTCTTTTTTTGTAGTATCTTTGTCTGGTTTTGATATCAGGGTGATGGTGGCCTCATAAAATGAGTTTGGAAGTTTTCCTTCCTATGCAACTTTTTGGAACAGTTTCAGAAGGATAGGTATTAACTCTTCTCTAAATGTTTGATAAAATTTGTTTGTGAAGCTATTGGGTCTTGGGCTTTTGTTTATTGGGAGATTTTTAATCACAGTTTCAGTGCTTGGGATTGATCTGTTCATATTTTCTGTTTCTTCCTGATTCAGGAAGACTGTACCTTTCTAGGAATTTGTCCATTTCTTCCAGGTTGTCCATTTTTTTGGCGTACAGTTGTTCATAGTAGTCTCTTAAAATTCTTGGTATTTCTATGGAGTCAGTTATAACTTCTCCTTTTCCATTTCTAATTTTACTGATTTGAGTCCTCTCCCTTTTTTTTCTTGATGAATCTGGCTAAAAGTTTATCCATTTTGTTTATCTTTTCAAAGAATCAGCTTTTAGTTTCATTGATCTTTATGATTGTTTTCTTTGTCTCTATTTCTTCTCTGATCTTTATGATTTCCTTCCTTCTACTAACTTTAGGTTTTGTTCGTTCTTCTTTCTCTAGTTGTTTTAGGTGTAAAGTTTGGTTGTTTATTTGAGATTTTTTTGTTTCTTGAGGTAGGATTGTATTGCTGTCAACTTCCCTCTTAGAACCGCTTTTGCTGCATCCCATTATTTTTTGGACCGTTGTGCTTTCATTTTCGTTTGTCTCTAAGTATTTTTTTTTCTTCTTTGATTTTTTTCAGTGATCCAGTGGTTGTTTAGTAGAATATTATTTAGCTAAACACACATGTTTGTGTTTCTTAGAGTCTTTTCCTTGTAGTTTATTTCTAATCTTACAGCATTGTGATCAGAAAAGATGCTTGATACGGTTTTGATTTTCTTAAATTTACTGAAGCTCGCCTTGTGGCCCCGCATGTGGTCAGTCCTGGAGAATGTTCTGTGTGCGCTTGAGAAGAATGCATAGTCTGCTGCTTTTGGATGGAATATTCTATAAATATCGATTAAATCCAACTTGTCTATAGTGTCATTTAAGGCCTGCGTTTCCTTACTGATTTTCTGTCTGGATGATCTGTCCATTGATAGAAGTGGAGTATTAAAGTACCCCACTGTTGTTATGGTAGTGTCTATTTCTTCCTTTATGTTTTTTAGTATTTGCCTTACATAGAAGTGCTCCTGTGTTGGGTCCATATATATTTATCATTGTTATATCTTCTTGGATTGAACCCTTGATCATTATGTAGCATCCTTTGTCTCTTATAACCATCTTTGTTTTAAAGTTTATTTTCTCTGATATGAGTGTTGCTGCTCTAGATTTCTTATGATTGACGTTTGCATGAAATACTTTCTCCCATCCTTTTACTTTCAATCTGTAAGTATCCGTAGGTCTGAGACAACATATAGACAACATATGTATGGGTCTTATTTTTGTATCCACCAAGCCAGCCAGTCTATGTTGGTGCATTTAATCCATTTACATTTAAGGTAATTATCGATATGTGTGATCCTATTACCATTTTGTTAATTGTTTTAGGTTTATTTTTGTAGATCTTTTCCTTCTCTTGTGTTCCTGCCTAGAGAAGTTGCCTTAACATTTGCTGCACAGCTGGTCTCATGGTGCTGAATTCTCTTAGGTTTTGCTTGTCTGGTAAGCTTTTGATTTCTCTGTCTAATCTGAATGAGAGTCTTACTGGGTAGAGTATTCATTGAAGGTTCTTCTCTTTTATTACTTGGAATATATTGTGCCATTCCTTTCTGGCTTGTAGAGTTTCTGTTGAGAAATTAGCTGATAACATGGGATTTCCTTTGTATGTTGTCTTTTTTCCCTTATTAGTTTTGTCTTTAATTTTTGTCTGTTTGATTACTATGTGCCTTGGTGTGTTCCTCCTTGGGTTTGTCCAGATTCCTTTTGTATCCTGGACTTGGTTGACTATTTCCTTTCCCATGTTAGGGAAGTTTACAGTTGGTATCTCTTCAGATATTTTCTCAGGTCCTTTCTCTCTCTCTTCTTCTAGCATCCCTACAGTGCAAAAATTGGTGCATTTAATGTTGTCCCAGGGGTCTCTCGGGCTGTCATTTCTTTTCATTCTTTTTTCTATATTCTGTTTTGCAGCAGTGATTTCCACCTTTTTGTCTTGAGTCATTTATCCATTCTTCTGCTTTAGTTATTCTGCTGTTGATTCCTTGTAGTGTATTGTTCATCTCTGTTTGTTCTTTAGTTCTTCTAGGTCTTTGGTAAACATTTCTTGCATCTTCTCCATTCTTTTTCTGAGATCCTGGATTGTTGTCACTGTCATTAGTCTGAGTTCTTTTTCTAGAGGGTTATCTATCTCCATTTCATTGTTTTTCTGGGGATTTATCTTATTCCTTTATCTGGGACATAATCCTATTTCTTTTCATTCTGGTTAGCTTTCTGTGATTATGATATTAGTTCTGGAGAACACAGGATTATAGTTACTGCTTTTTCTGTCTGCCTTCTGGTGGATGAGGATAAGGGGCTTGTGCAAGCTTCTGGGTGGTAGGGATTGGTTTTGGGGAACAGTGGGTCTTGCTCTGGTTGGCAGGGCCATACTCAGTAAAACTAATCCAGTTGTCTGCTGATGAAGGGGCTGCACTCCCTCCCTCTTAGTTTGGCTTGAGGCAACCCAGTCCTGGAGTCTGTAGGTTCTATGATAGGGCTCTTGGCTACCTCCAAGAGGACTTAGGCCGAGACGCATCTCCCAAGACTGCTGCTGTCCATTCCTGTGACGGGCCACCGCCAACCGACACTTCTGCAGGAGACCCTCAAGCACTCACATCAGTCTCCTGTGGGCTCACTGTTTCTTTCCCCTGGGTCCTGGTGCACACAAGGTTTTATTTGTGCCCTCCAAGAGTGGAGTCTCTGTTTCCCCACAGTCCTGTGGGAGTCCTGTAATCAAATCCTGCTGGCCTTCAAAGACAGATTCCCTGGGGATTCCCCGTCCCATTGTTGGATCCCCAGGCTGGAAAGCCTGATGTAGGGCCTAGGTATTACTGTTCTCCAGTTTGTGGTTTGCCCACCCAGTGGGTTTAAGATTTGATTTTATTGTGATTGCACCCCTCCTACCATCTCGTTGAGGCTTCTCCTTTGTCTTTGGATGTGGGGGTGTCTTTTTTTTTTGGTGGGTTCCAGTGTCTTCCTGATGTTGTTTGTTCAATAGCTAGTTGCAATTTTGGTGCTCTCGCAGGAAAAGATGGGTGCACGTCCTTCTACTCTGCCATCTTGAACCAATCACAGGTAAACATTTTTTTAAAAAAAATTTGTGACTACACTAAAATCTAGCAAACTCAGGGAAATGAAGCAAAAAGTTAAAAAAAAATCAATTGCCTTCTTATAAGCCAAATAATAGAAAAATAGAAGACCAAAATTTTTTACAGGAAAATGAGCAAAAGCTATATGTGACTGTGTTGTTCACAGAACTATCCACAGCAGTAAGTATATGGAAGGATGTTTAACTTGACCAGTAATCAGGAAATGTATATTAAAACAACAAAGGGAGATATTTTACTCATCAGTTTGGATGAAAGGATATCCAGGTTGGTGATACTCTGAAGAAATGGTCAGTGGTGATGGAAATATACAGCCTTTTTGAAGGGTAATATAAGTGTATCTGTTGAAATTTTAAGAATGCAGTCCTTTGACCCACTGTTTCTAATTCTAGATATATTGAATATATTCTAGAAAGATATTTTTCGATGTGAACAAAAAATACCTTATTGCATCATTATTTTTAAGAGCAAGAAGATTGATGTAATCTAATCATCAGTAAAATATTGGTTATATAAATTATGGTGCAAAAATACTGTGGACTATAATGAAGCTATAAAAAACAACTCTGGGTTAAATCTACATGTAGAGACTCAAAAGACTTTATAGATGTAAGTGAAAAAGCAAGCTAACTAGCAAAGTCTGCACTGCATTATTCTATTTATATATGTGTTAAGAAAGCCAAATTATTAAGCTATTATATATTTAGGTATTGTGTGTGTGTGTGTTTACATGTGTGTATGTGAAGTACGAATGAAAAGACATTTAATAGTTCTTAAATTTAGTGAAAGGGAAATAAGATTGAAAGAAAGGGCTGTAAGGGAGCATTCTCTTTGCTTTATGTATGTTTGTATTTTTAAATTTTTGTATTAGGAATATGTTCATGTATTGCTTACTTAATTAAAAAACGTAACATAATATATTCGTAATAGTGACCAAAACCTTCCATTAACTACTTAAAAATTAATTTAACTTGATATGTGAGATTTGTCCAAGTTTGAAAATGAAAAAATTCTAATGGGAGAAATAAAATGAAAGGAAGGTAAAGAGATTTGAAGACCTAAGATAGCAGGAAGGAAAATAATCTTAATAAATACATTGAGTTCAAAAATTAAATATTCAGGGTGGAGAGGGAGGGGGAAGGGAATCCTCCACTATTGGTGACAGTGTAAATTTGGTGCAGCCACTATGGAAAATAGTATGGAGGTTCCTTAGAAAACTAGAGTTGGCCATATAGGTGAGCAGCCCCACTCCTGGGAATATATCCAGACAAAAGTATAATTTGAAAAGATACATGCAGAGAACAAGATGGTGGAGGAGCAGGTATATGTGGAGTACATCTCTCTTCAGGAATATACCTTCAGACACAGAAGTGTGTGCGGAACACCAGCTGAGAGTGGACAGGAGTACCTGACGGGCAGAAAAGGATGTATTGACTCACGCAAAACTCAGTAGGAGGAAGGAACTAGGGGAAAAACAGTAGTGTTAGTAGGACCGGACCTTCGGCAGGTGGGGGAGCTGAAGCAGAGGTCCGGTCCCCACCTCGGGGCAATTGTCTGAGATAGAGGAGAAACGTTTAAGGCTGAGAGTGAAACAGCTGATCTGTGGCAGCCTAAATGGAATGAGAATCAGTCCTTGCTGCAGCCATACATACCCCAGATGGCGTAGCGGCTGGGGGCTGGAGTTTAGGGATTGTGGAGCAATCCCCCGCGGCGAGGGCTGTGGAGAGATGGAGGGGATGTGAGGGAGGAGATTATGGTGGGAAATGCCTGTGGAGGAAAGCGGGGCAGCTATGGAAGCAAGGTCATACTGCTGAGTCACGCGTAGCGGGTGGAGCCATTACCATAGCCTCTCTCCCCCCACATGCCAGCATGTGCAGCTGAACAATAGAGAGGCTGGCCCATCAAACGCCTGATGCACCAAACTACAGAGTAGGACCCTAGCCAGGGGGGCCCTTCTATGTGCCTGATGCTCTGAACAACAGAGAAGGACTGCAGGCAAGCCTCTCAGTGCCTGATTGTGTGGAGAGAGACTGGCCAAAGAAGTCTTCTGATTGCCAGCTATAAGAGGCTAGAAAAAAGACCCTGATAGGGCCATAACTCCTGCAGCAGAGGCAGTCCCTGTCCCTGCACACTTGGCACCGCAAGGGTCCCCACTAGCCAAGCAGCTGCACCACCTTCATGCTCAACTCTCACTGGGCCAAAGCTGCCACAGGCAAAAAAAATCTTGGG
The DNA here is from genome assembly GCF_019923935.1 of Bubalus bubalis. Taxonomy (NCBI): domain Eukaryota; kingdom Metazoa; phylum Chordata; class Mammalia; order Artiodactyla; family Bovidae; genus Bubalus; species Bubalus bubalis. The sequence continues at coordinate 89,569,713 of NC_059165.1, read as the reverse complement.
CCTATGCATGCAGGGTTGCTTCCGTAGTGTCTGACTCTTTGTGACCCTGTAGACTGTGGCCTACTAGGCTTCTCTGTCAGGGAGGGGGCTTCTCCAGGCAAGAATACTGGAGCATATTGGCCAATACGCTATGGCCAAAGGGTATTGTCATACCCTTCTAGAGCACTATATTTCCTGCTGCCCTAGCCGCTGACTCCCCTGAGTACCAGGTGCTTCCAGAACTCCTGCGACTCAAGCAGCTGCACCACCTCCTCACCAGGTCCTCACTGGGGCAGACCCAAGTCATCCAGGGTAACCTCAGGAGCAAACCCCAGTGGACGACCCATATGCAGAGGTGGAAATAAAACCACAGTTGAAGCCCAGGGGCAGTGTAACTAAGGAAGAAGACCCAGAACCCTCCCACCAGCTGTACAAGCTGCAGATTAAATCCACGTGATCAACTAGGCAGACTCTGTGTGTGTGGAATATATAAAGGGTCATTGAGAGCTCCCACACAAAAAAACGCACTAGTTCTGATAGCTGTGGACATTGGAGGCAAGAACACAGAGAAGTAGGACCAGATTAGATCCTGAGCTGCCCCCACAGCAGGTCCAGAGATCAGCACAGTGTTGGAGGGCATCCTAGGGAGGTGAGGTGGACTGTGACTCCCAGCGAGGGAAAGACTCTGACAGCAGTGACTCAAGAAGAACATTTATTATTATTATGTTTTGACTTGTTCTGTAGATTCTTTTGGATTTTTTTTCCTTTTTTTTCTCTCCCTGCCCCATTGTAGTTGTCGATTTTATTGGCACTATGAAATCTAATTAAGCTTTTGAGCTTTTTTTCTTTTCTCTTTTTTCTTCAGTCACATTTTTTTTTATTGTTGTAAATCTCTGCCTCTATGTTGGGCTTTTGCAGTTCTGGGGAGTTTTCCTTTTTTTTTTTTTTCCTTTTCTCTTTAATTTTAAAAATCCATTATTATTTTTCTACATTTATTCCCATGTTTGCTTTTCCCACTGTTCTTTTCCCCTTGCTAATCTTTAATATATATAAATCTTTATCTACTTCTATTTAACTTTGCATATCTATTCTTTCTTTCTTTTCTTTCTTTCCTTTCTTCTCAACATATTTATTAGTTTTATTTTCATTGCTTTATACCCCAATTGACATCTTGCCTTAGTTTTGTTTTTCAGTTTGTGCTTTAGTTAGTTTTGTTCTGTGATGTTGGAGAAGACTCTTGAGAGTCCCTTGGACTGCAAGGAGATCAGTCTTGGGTGTTCATTGGAAGGATTGATGATGAAGCTGAAACTCCAGTACTTTGGCCACCTGATGTGAAGAGCTGACTCATTGGAAAAGACCCTGATGCTGGGAAAGATTGAGGGCAGGAGGAGAAGGGGACGAAAGAGGATGAGATGGTTGGATGGCATCACTGACTTGATGGACATGGGTTTGGGTGGACTCTGGGAGTTGGTGATGGACAGGGAGGCCCGGCGTGCTGTGGTTCATGGGGTTCCAAAGAGTCAGACACGACTGAGCAACTAAGCTGAACTGAGACATAATTTTTGGTTCCCTGGGTCAATCTATTGTACTTTATTTTTGTTGTACTGTTTTGATTTTGCTTACGGGTATATATGTAGATGTGTATATTCAGTCACACTTTTTATTGTTGTTATAAACCTCTGCATCTGTGTTGGGCTTTTGCAGTTCTGTGGAGTTTTCCTTTTTTCTTTCTTCTTCTGTTTTTTTTTTTTCTCTTTTTTACAATTTTAATTTTTTAAAACCTGTTATATTTTTTCTACATTTATTCCTTTGTTTCCCTTTCCCACTGTTCTTTTCCCCTTGCAGTTAATCTTTAATGTATATAAATCTTCTTCATCTGCCTCTATTTAACTTTGCGTATCTAGTCTTTCTATCTTTCCTTTCCTCTCAACATATTTGTTAGTTTTCTTTTCATTGTTTTATTCCCCACTTGCCACCTTGCCTTAGTTTTGTTTTCCAGTTTGTGCTTTAGTTAGTTTGTTCCTAACTGGTAAATATAATTTTTGATTTCCTTTGTTTGCTGGGTCAGTCTATTGTACTTGATTTTTGTTGGACTGTTTTGACTTTGCTTGTGGGTATATATGTATATGTGTATGTTCCATTATTGTAATTATTATTTGCCTGATTTTATAACTGCCATTTGTCTGGGGCTCATCTTTGGTTTCTCATTTTTAGATATTTGTTTTAATCTCACTTAATGCCATAACAAACCACTTGTGGAATCTTTGTTCCTGACCAGAAATCAAGCACTGAGCCTTTGGAGTGGGAGACCAAGACCCTAGACTACCAGAGAACTAACCCTTGGGGGTATCAAATAGTGAGAACTCACACAGAGGAAACCACTGGAATACAAGACCTGGCATCACGCACCCTGTGCAGGAACCCTCATTTAAACAACAAACCAAACAAAAATACAAACCCAATCATCAGCAGACAGGGTTACCACCTCACTCAGCCTGCAATGCATGAGACCTGGGTTCGATTCCTGGGTCGGAGAGATCCCCTGGAGAAGGAAATGGCAATCCACTCCAGCACCCTTGCCTGGAAAATCCCATGGACGGAGGAGCCTGATAGGCTACAGTCCATGGGGTCGCAAAGAGTTGGACACAACTGAGCGACTTCACTTCAGCCTTGCCAATCAGAGGAAAAACAAACAAACAAACAAAAACTCATAACAAATTTCACCCTATACAAAACTTACACAAACCACTGGACCAACCTTAGGAGGGCAGAAACCAAAAGGAAGAAAGAATTCAACCTTGAAGCCTGAGAAAAGGAGACCTCAAACACAATAAGTTAAAAAAAAAAATAATGAAAAGGCAGAGAAGTACTACACAAATGAAGGAACAAACTAGAAACACAGAAGTCCAAATAAATGGAGAGGAAATAGGCAAACTATCAGAAAAATAATTCAGAATAATGATAGTAAAGATGATCAAAAACCTTGAAAGAAAATGGAGAAAATGCAAGAAGCAATTAACAAAGACCTAGAATAATTAAAGAATAAACATGAAGAGACAACACAATTACTGAAATTAAAAATACTCTAGAAGGAATCAATAGCAGAATATCTGAAACAGAAGAACAAATCAGTGACCTGGAAGATAAAATGGTGGAAATAACTTCTGAAGAGCAGAATAAAGTAAAAAGAATGAAAAGAACTGCGGATAGTCTCAGAGACGTCTGGGACAATATCAAACACACCAACATTTGAATTTTAGGGGTCCCAGAAGAAGAGCAAAAGAAAGGATATGAAAAAATTTTTGAAGAGATTATAGCTGAAAATTTCCCCAACATGGAAAAGGAAATAGCCAATCAAGTACAAGAGGCACAAAGAGTCCTATACAGGATAAACCCAAGGAGAAACACCCCAAGACACATACCAATCAAACTAACAAAGACTAAACACAAAGAATATTGTAAGCAGCAAGGGAGAAGCAATATGTGACATACAAGGGAGACCTCATACGCTTCACAGCTGATCTTTCAGCAGAAACTCTGCAGGCCAGAAGAGAATGGTAGGATATATTTAAAGTACTGAAAGGGAAAAATCTACAACCAAGATTACTGTACCCAGCAAGGATCTCATTCAAAATTGATGGAGAAATCAAAAGCTTTTCAGACAAACAATAGTTAAGAGAATTCAGTACCACCAAACCAGCTTTACAACAAATGTTAAATGGACTTATATAGTCAAGAAATACAGAAGAAAAAAGATCTACAAAATCAATCCTAAACAATTAAGAAAATGGCAATAGGGACATATATATCAATAATTACTTTAAATGTAAATGGATTAAGTGCTCCAACCAAAAGACACAGACTGGCTGAATGGATAAAAACTTAAGACCCATGTATATGCTGTCTACAAGAAACCCACTTCAGACCTAAAGACACACAGACTGAAAGTGAGAGGATGGAAAAATATATTCCATGCAAATGGGAAGCAAAAGAAAGCTGGAGTAGCAGTCCTTTTATCAGACAAAATACACCTTAAAATAATGAAGATTACAAGAGATAAGGAAGGACACTACGTAATGATAAAGGAATCAATCCAAGAGGAAGACATAGCAATTGTAAATATCTATGCACCCAACATAGCATCTCAATACATAAGACACACTAACAGACCTAAAAAGAGTAATTGACTGTAACAAAATAATAGTAGGAGACTTGAACACCCTACTCACACCAATGGACTGATCATCAAAACAGAAAATTAATAAGGAAACAAAAGTCTTAAATAATGCATTAGATGAGATGGATCTCATAGATATCTTCAGGACATTCCATCCAAATGCAGAAGAATACACCTTCTCAAGTGCACATAGAATATTCTCCAGGATAGTCCACATCTTGGGTCACAAATCAAACCTCAGTAAATTTAAGAAAATTGAAATCATATCAAACATCTTCTCTGACCACAATGCTAAGAGACTAGATATCAATTACAAGGAAAAAAACTGTAAGAAACACAAACACATGGAGATTAAATAACACATTTCTAAATAACCAGCAAGTTACTGAAGAAATCAAAAGGGAAATCAAAAAATTTCTAGAAACAAATGACAATGAAAACCTGACAACTCAAAGCCTGTGGGATGCGGCAAAAGCAGTTCTAAGAGGGAAGTTTATAGCAATACAATCCTACCTCAAGAAACAAGAACATAGACTAGACAACCTAACTTTACCCCTAAAACAACTGGAAAAAGAACAAAAAACTCCCCCAAAATTAGTAGAAGGAAAGAAGTCATAAAGATCTGAGCAGAAATAAAAAAGAAATGAAAGACACAATAGTAAAGATTAATAAAACTAGAAGCTGGTTCTTTGAGAAGATAAAATTGACAAACCTTTAGCCAGACTCATCAAGAAAAAGAAGAATCAAATCAACAAAATTAGAAATGAAAAAGGAGAGGTTACAACAGACAGTGCAGAAATACAAAGGATTATAAGAGACTGTTATGAACAACTATATGGCAATAAAATGAATAATCTGGAAGAAAGGGACAGGTTCTTAGAAAAGTTCAATATTCCAAGATTGAACCAGGAAGAAATCGAAATTATGAACAACCCAATTATAAGCACTGAAATTGAAGCTGTGATAAAAAATCTCCCCAAAAACAAAAGCCCAGGACCAGATGGCTTCACAGGAGAATTCTATCAAACATTTAAAGAAGAGCTATTGCCTATCCTTCTAAAACTCTTTCAAGAAATTGCAGAGGAAGGAACACTTCCAAACTCATTCTACAAGGCCACTATCACCCTGATAGCAAAACCAGACAAAGACAACACCAAAAAAGAAAGCTGTAGGCCAATATCACTGATGAACATAGATGCAAGAATCCTCAACAGAATTTTAGCAAACAGAATTCATGAACACATCAGAAAGCTTATACAGAATGATCAAGTTGGGTTTATTCCAGGAATCCAAGGATTCTTCATTATATGCAAATCAATCAATGTGATATACCATATTAACAATTTGAAAGATAAAAACCATATTATAATCTGAATAGATGCAGAAAAAGCCTTTGACAAAATTCACCACCCATTTATGATTAAATCTTTTCCAGAAATGGGCATAGAAGGAACCTACCTTAACGTAGTAAAGGGCATATATGAGAAGCCTACAGCAGACATTATTCTCAATGGTGACAAACTGAAAGCATTCCCCTGAAGATCAGGAACAAGACAAAGGTGTCCAGTTTCACCACTGTTATTCAACATAGTTCTGGAAGTCCTAACTACAGCAATCAGAGGAGAAAAAAAAGGAATCCAGATTGGAAAAGAAAGAAGTAAAGGTCTCCCTGTGTGCAGATGACATGATACTGTACATAGAAAACCCTAAAGATAGTATCTGAAAATTACTAGAGCTCATTAGTAAATTTAGCAAAGTTGCAAGATACAACATCAATACACAGAAATCACTTACGTTTCTATATACTACCAATGAAAAACCAGAGAAATTAAGGAATCAATCCCATTCACCATTGCAACAAAAAGTATTAAATATGTAGGAATAAACTTACCTAAGGAGATAAAAGAACTGTATACAGAAAATTATAAGATGCTGATCAGATCAGATCAGTTGCTCAGTCGTGTCCGACTCTTTGCGACCCCATGAATCGCAGCATGCCAGGCCTCCCTGTCCGTCACCAACTCCTGGAGTTCACTGAGATTCACATCCGTCGAGTCAGTGATGCCATCCAGCCATCTCATCCTCTGTCGTCCCCTTCTCCTCTTGCCCCCAATCCCTTCCAGCATCAGAGTCTTTTCCAATGAGTCAACTCTTCGCCTGAGGTGGCCAAAGTACTGGAGTTTCAGCTTTAGCATCATTCCTTCCAAAGAAATCCCAGGGCTGATCTCCTTCAGAATGGACTGGTTGGTGACGCTGATGAAAAAAATCAAAGACAACATAAACAGATGGAGAGAGATTCCATGTTCCTGGGTAGGAAGAATCAATATTGTGATAATGACTATACTGCCAAATGCAATCTACAGATTCAGTGCAATCCCTCTCAAATTACCAATGGCATTTTTCAGAGAACTAGAACAAAAAATTTCACAGTTCATATGGAAACACAAAAGACCCCAAATAGCCAAAGCAGTCTTGAGAAAGAAGAATGGAGCTGGAGGAATCAACCTTCCTGACTTCAGATTATGCTACAAAGCTACAGTCATCAAGACAGTACTGGAACAAAAACAGAAATACAGACCAATGGAACAAGATAGAAAGCCTAGAAATAAACCCATGCACCTGTGGGTACCTTATTTTTGACAAAGGAGGCAAGAATATACAATGGGGCAAAGGCAACCTCTTTGATAAATGGTGCTGGGAAAACTGGACAGCTGCATATCAAAGAATGAAATTAGAACACTTCCTAACACCATACACAAAGATAAACTCAAAATGGATTAAAGACCTAAATGTAAGACCAGAAACTATAAAACTCTTAGAGGAAAACATAGGCAGAACACTTGATGACGTAAAGCAAGATCCTCTATGACCCACCTCCTAGAGTAAGGGAAATAAAAACTAAAGTAAATAAGTGGGGCCTGATTAAACTTAAAAGCTTTTGCACAGCAAAGGAAAGTATAAGCAAGGTGAAAAGACAACCCTCAGAATGGGAGAAAGTAATAGCACATGAAACAACTGACAAAGGATTAATTTCCAAAATATAGAAGCAGCTCATACAACTCAATGCTAGAAACTTAAACAACCCAATCAAAAAGTGGGCAAAACACCTAAACAGCCATTTCTCCAAAGAAGACATACAGAAGGCGAACAAACACATGAAAAGATGCTCAACATCGCTCATTATTAGAGAAATGCAGATCAAAACCACAATGAAATATCACCTCTCACCAGTCAGAATGGTCATCATCAAAAAATCTACAAACAATAAATGCTGGAGAGGGTGTGCAGAAAACGGAACGCTCTTGCACTGTTGGTGGGAATGTAAATTGATACAGCCCCTATGGAAGATGGCATGGAGATTCCTTAAAAACCTGGGAATAAAACCACCATATGACCCAGCAATCCCACTCCTAGGCATATACCCTGAGGAAACCAGGGTTGAAAAAGACACATGTATCCCATTGTTCATTGCAGCACTATTTACAATAGCTAGAACATGGAAGCAAGCTAGATGCCCATCAACAGATGAATGGATAAAGAAGTTGTGGTATATATACCCAATGGAATATTACTCAGCCATAAAAATGAACACATTTGAGTTAGTTCTGATGAGGTGGATGAACCTAGAACCTATTATACAGAGTGAAGTGAGTCAGAAAGAGAAAGATAAAAATCGTATTCTAATGCACATATATGGAATCTAGAAAAATGGTACTGAGGAATTTATTTACAGGGCAGAGCTGGGAATACCAGACCACCTGATCTGCCTCTTGAGAAATCTGTATGCAGGTCAGGAAGCAACAGTTAGAACTGGACATGGAACAACAGACTGGTTCCAAATAGGAAAAGGAGTACGTCAAGGCTATATATTGTCACCCTGCTTATTTAACTTATATGCAGAGTACATCATGAGAAATGCTGGGCTGGAAGAAGCACAAGCTGGAATCATTGCCAGGAGAAATATCAATAACCTCAGATATGCAGATGACACCACCCTGATGGCAGAAAGTGAAGAGGAACTAAAAAGCCTCTTGATGAAAGGGAAAAAGCTCTGAGAGTGAAAAAGTTGGCTTAAAACTCAACATTCAAAAAAATGAAAATCATGGCATCCGGTCCCATCACTTGATGGCAAATAAATGGGGAAACAATGAAAACAGTGGCAGACTTTATTCTTGGGCTCCAGAATCACTGCAGATGGTGACTGCAGCCATGAAATTAAAAGACGCTTACTCCTTGGAAGAAAAGTTATAATCAACCTAGACAAAGCAAGGTGTTACCTGGTCGAGAAAGGTCTGTTTAGTCAAAGCTATGTATTTTCCAGTAGTTATGTATGGATGTGGGAGTTGGACCATAAAAAAAGCTGAGCACTGAAGAATTGATGCTTTTGAACTGTGGTGTTGGAGAAGACTCTTGGGAGTCCCTTGGACTCCAAGGAGATCCAACCAGTCCATCCTAAAGGAGATTAGTCCTGGGTATTCATTGGAAGGACTGATGATGAAGCTGAAACTCCAATACTTTGGCTACCTGATGTGACAAATTGGAAAAGACCCTGATGCTCGGAAAGATTGAAGGCAGGAAGAGAAGGGGACGACAGAGGATGAGATGGTTGGATGGCATCACCAGCTTGATGTACATGAGTTTGAGCAAGCTCTGGGAGTTGGTGATGGACAGGGAAACCTGGCGTGCTGCATTCCATAGGGTCACAAAGAGTCGAACATGACTGAGTGACTGAACTGAATTGACGCTGTGGAAATAATGTATAGTGTGTTTCTTCTGATTAGATAGGTTGAAGTGATGTCAGATTGATTTGTTTTTTTAATATCTTGTGGAAAAATTCATAAATTTGATTTTTAAAAATTCATGATTTGAGAGAAAATGGGAAAAGATTATGTATGAGGAGTCACAAATCCTTGCATTTTCCCTCACTGATTTCCATTTACCTTCTTTCATTGAGCTTTACTTTTCCTTATCTATGCAATTTACATTCTAGTTCTCTGGCTTCTAATATAGCTATTTGCTGATAAACAGTACCCTTTTAGTGTTTAAATTCTAAAATCACAGCTGGCCTGTACATTGAATATATAGTAGGAAAATAATTTTGGTGTTGGATGAAATTAACATATTGCTTTTAAAATACTTTGAAATTTAAGGAAAAAACCCATATATGCCCATTGTGAAAAACAAAGCATTTATTTATTTATTTATTTTACTTTACAATATTGTATTTGTTTTGCCATACATTGACATGAATCTACCATGGGTGTACATGTGTTCCCCATCCTGAACCCCCCTCCCACCTCCCTCCCCATCCCATCCCTCTGGGTCATCCCAGTGCACCAGCCCCGAGCATCCTGTATCATGCATCGAACCTGGACTGGCGATTCGATTCACATATGATAATTTACATGTTTCAATGCCATTCTCCCATATCATCCTGCCCTTGCCCTCTCCCACAGAGTCCAAAAGACTGTTCGATACATCTGTGTCTCTTTTGCTGTCTCGCATACAGGGTTATTGTTACCATCTTTCTAAATTCCATATATATGTATAAGTGTACTGTATTGGTGTTCTTCATTCTGGCTTACTTCACTCTGTATAATAGGCTCCAGATTCATCCACCTCATTAGAACCGATTCAAATGCATTCTTTTTAATGGCTGAGTAATACCCCATTGGAGAAGGCAGTGGCACCCCACTCCAGTACTCTTGCCTGGAAAATCCCATGGACGGAGGAGCCTGGTGGGCTGCAGTCCATGGGGTCGCTAAGAGTCGGACATGACTGAGCGACTTCACTTTCACTTTTTACTTTCATGCATTGGAGAAGGAAATGGCAACCCACTCCAGTGTTGTTGCCTGGAGAATCCCAGGGACGGGGGAGCCTGGTGGGCTGCCGTCTATGGGGTCGCACAGAGTCGGACACTACTGAAGTGACTTAGCAGCAATACCCCATTGTGTATATTTACCACAGCTTTCTTATCCATTCGTCTGCTGATGGACATCTAGGTTGCTTCCGTGTCCTGGCTAGTATAAACAGTGCTGCGATGAACATTGGGGTTCTCCTGTCTCTTTGAATTCTGGTTTCCTCAGTGTATATGCCCAGCAGTGGGATTGCTGGGTCATATGGAAAGCATCTTTTTGTTTGCACAATATATTCATGTAAAACATTTATACACACTCAAATTCTTAGCATACTTTGAATGGATGCTTTTGTTTTACAGAAATGGGATTATACTCTGTACTCCTAACTTTTTTCTCTCTAGTTCATATGTTTTGGGTATCTTTCCATGTCATTAAGATCTACCTTATTTTTTTAAGAGACTGCTTCATAATGCATAGTGTGACTATTCTATTAACATAATTGATTAACTGCTGCCCTATTGATTGTTTTTGATGTCTTGCTGTTGCAAACGGTTTTACTGACGATTTTTGTTACCATCTAATGTACATATGAAAGTATTCCTGTGATTGTTTCCCAGAATATAATACCTTTTAGAGACAGCTGAAACAGAAGTTTATTTTTTGAACTATTTAACATATATTTTAAAGTCAGTTAATTTTTTAAGCCAGTAATACTTGAAATTAAGTATTTTGTCCTAAAAGTACCTCTTTAATGTGAAAAAATTGTTTTTTTGTTTCCAACATAAATGTCAGAAATTTCATAGCTAAATACACCTAAGCTTTTGTGTCTTAACCATGTTCTCTGGCTTTTGGCTGTGATGAAATTTAGTATTTTGGATATTATTTTTAGAGGCACTCCCTGTTGTTAATAGTTTTAAAGACTTTCCTTCCTTTATTCAAGGTTCTGTTGGTGCAACTAATATGAATGAACATAGTTCCCGTTCCCATGCCATCTTTACAATCACAATAGAATGCAGTGAGAAAGGTGTTGATGGTAACATACATGTCAGGATGGGGAAGCTTCATCTTGTAGATCTTGCTGTAAGTAAGGGGATGCTAGTTAAGAATAACTCTTGTAGTTTCTTTTTATTTTATAAATGAGTAATAACTCAAGTGAAAAGGAGTGATTTTATATATATATATATGTTTTATATGTGTGTTTAACTTACTATTAATTATGGACTGTTTCTAACCTATACAAAGAATAGTATAATTTTCCATGTACTCATCACCCAATTTTAATAGTTATCAGTTCATGTCCAATTCTATTTCTTCTCTACCCTCAGCCACTTCTTCCCTTCCAGTATTATTTTGAAGTGAATTCCAGATACCATATTAGAGTTTTTACTGTTAATATACTTTTTTTTAACTTTGGGAAGAATATTCTGTATTTTTTTGTTTTAGCTTTACTTCTGTCTCTGTTTATTGCTAGGGTTCAGAAAGACAAGCAAAAACTGGAGCTACTGGACAGCGCCTAAAAGAAGCTACAAAAATCAATCTTTCGCTTTCCACCCTTGGTAATGTTATTTCTGCCTTGGTTGATGGAAAAAGCACTCATGTACCTTATCGTAACTCTAAATTGACTCGTCTTCTTCAGGATTCCTTAGGAGGAAATTCAAAAACCATGATGGTAAGACTTAATTGGTTGTTTAGTACCATCAGGAAAATTTTAAGATTCTGATTTATGCCAGCAATTGATATTCATAACATTTTAAAAACTATCGATTATTTCACTTTTTAAAATTTGTGGTTATTTTGACTCATTGGAAAAGACTCTGATGCTGGGAGGGATTGGGGGCAGGAGGAGAAGGGGACGACAGAGGATGAGATGGCTGGATGGCATCACTGACTCGATGGACGCGAGTCTGAGTGAACTCCGGGAGTTGGTGATGGACAGGGAGGCCTGGGGTGCTGCGATTCATGGGGTCGCGAAGAGTCGGACACGACTGAGCGACTGAACTGAATTGAACTTTCTAGCACACCATGTGTGCTAGCCTATAATTGGATTGTTTGGAAACCCATGGGGTGATGCCCTCTTTTTCACAGGCAGAGTGGAAATATGTTCCAGAATTCTTTGATATATTCATAATGGTAGTAATTTTAAGTGTGTTGGAACTTCCCTGGTAGTCCAGTGAGTGATTAAGCTTCCACTGTAGGGGATGCTGCAGTTTCCATCCCTGGTCAGGGAACTAAGATCATGCATGCCATGCAGCATGGCCAAAATATAAATAAATTTAAAAAATTAAAATAATAAAAATAATATTATAAATATTATTTATTTATAAAAATAAATTAAAGTTTTAAAACTGTATCACATGTACAGCAAAATGTTTTGTGTTCCTAATTCAACAGTGTGCAAATATTGGGCCAGCAGATTACAATTATGATGAAACCATCAGTACATTGCGGTATGCTAATCGTGCTAAGAATATTAAAAATAAAGCTAGAATTAATGAAGATCCAAAGGATGCTTTGCTTCGTCAGTTTCAGAAGGAAATAGAAGAACTGAAAAAAAAGCTTGAAGAAGGTAACGTTTTCCTGAGAATATTAATCTTAATGTTGGTTAAAAATGTGTTTTTAAGCAATAAGTGTTCTAATAAAACCACCCCTTAAGAACTCTCTGAACCTCTGATATTGATGTTTAAGGGAATATTTTTGCAAAGTAACTTGCTACTTACATTATTAAGCATTTTCACAACAAGCTCAAGTAAAATTATGTAATATTTGTGTAGTGATTTAAAAATTCATTTGATTTAAACCTCCATCTCAGTCCTCATGATCTTTTGTAAAGATTTCATATGACCACTTATTAAACAAGGAATTTTTGATTCTCTCTCTATGAGTGAGTTCTACCATACATGTAATTAGTTATGACCAGAGTTCTTTGTAATAGATCCCAGGCACTATTACTTGAAGTAAATAAAGCAATTACAGAGTTATGGGTAAACATTGTTTGTTGTTTGTTGTTGTTGTTCATTTGCCAAGTTGCATTCCACTCCTTGCAGCCCCATGAACTGCAGCACACCAGGCTTCTCTGTCCACTGTCTCCTGGAGTTTCCTCAAATTCATGGCCACTGAGTCAGTGATGCTATCTAACCATCTCATCCTCTGCTGCCCCCTTCAGTCTTTCCCAGCATCAGGGTCTTTTCCAATGAGTTGGCTCTTTACATCAGTTGGCCAAATTATTGGAGCTTCAGCGTCAGACCTTCCAATGAGTATTAAGGGTTCGTTTCCTTTAAGATTGACTGGTTTGATCTCCTTGCAGTCCAGGGTCCTCTCAAGAGTCTTCTCCAGCACCACAATTCAAAAGCATCAGTTCTTGGGCACTCAGCCTTCTTTATGGTCCAACTGTCACATCCATACAGGACTGCTGGAAAAACCATAGCTTTGACTATGTGGAACTTGGTTGGCAAAGTGATACCTCTGCTTTTGTATCTCTGCTTTTTCATACGCTGTCTAGATTTGTCATAGCTTTCCTTCCAAGGAGCAAGTGTCTTTTAATTTCATGGCTATAGTCACCATCTACAGTGATTTTGGAATCCAAGAAAATAAAATTTGTCACTGTTTCTACTTTTCCCTTCTATTTGTCTTAAAGTGATGGGACCAGATGCCATGATCTTAGTTCTTTTAATGTTGAATTTTAAGTCAGCTTTTTCACTCTCCTCTTTCACCATCATCAACAGGCTCTTTAGTTCCTCTTCACTTTCTGCCATTAGAGTGGTATCATCTGCATATCTGAGGTTGTTGATACTTCTCCCAGCAATCTTTATTCGAGCTTGTGATTCATCCAGCCCAGCATTTCTCATGATATACTCTGCATAGAAGTTAAATAAACAGAGTGACAATATACAGCCTTGTTGTACTTCCTTCCCAGTTTTGAACCAGTCAGTTGTTCTGGTTCTGTTTCTTCTTGACCTGCATCCAAGTTTCTCAGGAGGCAGGTAAGGTGGTCTGGTATTCCCATCTCTTTAAGAATTTTCCACAGTTGTGATCCACACAAAGGCTCTAACATAATTGGTGCATTGACTGCTCATGGAAACCCAGTTTACTATAAGTAAAAATTGATTGCATGGCCTTGAAAATATGCTTTCATATTTAAATTTGAACATGAGATTCTATTTTGGAAATCCTTTTCTAATATGATATAATGTTAGACGTTTAGAAAATTTGAAGACCTCATCATGAGGGTGAGAAATTTACCAACCATTGTTAGGTGGTCAGTAACTCCCTGAATCTTAATGCTATGAACTAGCTGGCACAGGGCTCCGTTGCATACCTGGTGAATAAAGGGCTTTGAAATTGCCTTTCTCCAGTCTACGGGGAAACTGGTTAAATCAGATGTAAAATCCAGATCCAGACATCACAAACATTTGAAGAAGGTGCTGATTCAGTAAATTTGAGTAAGATTTTTGAGGAAGAGCTATAATTTAGCTGCCTCTTAGATAATGAAATTTGGTATTTTAACTGTGACCACTAGGTGGTATTTATAGTCAGTATGTTTCAAAGATGTAAAATTTCTTAGATTTGTTAGTATTGAGTTCATACCTTTATATTTCTGACCCAGTTTTTACATTTTAAAAATTGTGGTAAAATATATAATACATAAAATTTACCATTTTAACTATTTTTATGTTAAGTTTATGTTAATGTGCTTAAGTACATTGGCATTGTTCTTCAGCTGTCACCACCATCCATCTCCAGGACTTTTTAATAATCCCAAAATGAACCTCTCTCTGTACCCATTAAATGCTAAATCCCCATCCCTCTCTCTCCCTCAATCCCTGGTAACCATTATTCTACTTTCTGTCTCTATGAATTTGACTATTCTAAGTACCCCATATAAGTAGAATCATACAATATGTCTCCTGTTGTGTCTGGCTTATTTTACTAAGCATAAGGTCCTCAGTAGTCGTCCATATTGTGGCATGAGTCAGAATTTTCTTCCATGTTTCTTTTTATCCTTTCATCTGTTAATGTATACTTGTGTTGTTTCTACCTTCTGACTATTGGGAATAATGCTGTTATGAATGTGGATGTACAAATACCTGTTCGAGTCCTTGCTTTCAGTTCTTTTGGATATATATCCAGAGGTGAAGTTGCTAGATATTTGGTAATGCTAACTTTATTTTTAATAAACTTCATTTTATTTACACTCTTAGGACATTTCTTATAATCCAGTTAATAGAGTTGATCATAGGAGTAATCTAAAAATAGGCAAAACTATTAAAAGAATAACTTTTTAACTTTTATTTCAAAATAATTTTAGGTTTATAGAAAACTCACAGTATAGCAAGGAGAGTTCCTATGTACCTATTACCCAGCTTCTCCTGATGTTAACATCTTACATTATTACACCAGGAAATTTACAGTGATAGAAACTTATTAATTAATCCATAGATTCTTACTAGAATTTTGACAGTTTTCTCTTCAGTACCCTTTTTTTTGTAGTTCAGGATCCAGTTATAGATCATGCATTGCATTTACTGATAGTTGTCATGTCTGTTTAATTTCCTTCAGTCTCTAATTCCTCAGTCTTTGTAATCATGACATTTTTGAAGAGTATTGGTCATATATTTGTAGAATGTTCCTCAATTTGAATTTATCTGTAGTTTTCTCATAATTATTCTGCAAATTTTCACCACTGAAAGATTCCTTGGAGAAGGGAAAGGCTACGCACTCTAGTATTGTGGCCTGGAGAATTCCATGGACTGTATAGTCCATGGGGTTGCAAAGAGTGAGACACAACTGAGTGACTTTCACTTTCACTTATCATAATTATTCTGCAGATTTTCTCCACTGTAAATTTATTTTATTATTTCCTTTGTAATCAATTTATATCTTGTGGAGATATACTTTGACACTATACAAAACTTCTGTTTCTCATCATACTTTTCTTCCCCTAATTTTAGCATCCAACAGTAGTTCTGTGGATTTGCTCAGTGATAATGTTTTCTTCCCATTTTTCTTTCTAATGTTTAGTGTTCTGAATTTTAGTGTAAGGAAAATCAGTCTCCTCTCCCCTATTTGTTTAAGTATTTTTTAATGTCAGTATGGACTCATGGATATTTATTTTAGTCTGTGGGTTTATAATACAATAATATTATTTATATTACTGTTCAAATTGTTCCAGCTTTGGCCATTAGGAGATCTTTCAGGGTAGTTCCTGTATCCTTTCAGCATGCTCTCACCAGTTTGTTTGCTTATCACTTCCTCATTTTCTGGCACCACAGATGTTTGGGGCTCATTTTTATATTTTTCTTACCTTGTTCTTAAAATCATCTGTTTCTCCCTGGTTCCTTTCATTGGAGAATGGTATTTAGAAACCAAGATTTAGGCATTAGGTGTACTCATTGCTGCCAGGGTGTCATTGTTTCTGGACCTGAAGAAATATATGTTTAATGAATTTCTTCTCCCAAGACTCTGAATTCTTTCCACTTTTTGTTTTTTAGGTTCAACTATTCTGAAGGAGATCAGCCCTAGGATTTCTTTGGAAGGAATGATGCTAAAGCTGAAACTCCAGTACTTTGGCCACCTCATGCGAAGAGTTGACTCATTGGAAAAGACTCTGATGCTGGGAGGGATTGGGGGCAGGAGGAGAAGGGGACGACAGAGGATGAGATGGCTGGATGGCATCACTGACTCGATGGACGTGAGTCTGAGTGAACTCCGGGAGTTGGTGATGGACAGGGAGGCCTGGCGTGCTGCGATTCATGGGGTCACAAAGAGTCGGACACGACTGAGCGACTGATCTGATCTGATCTGATTATGATTAGTATACATTTTACTCCCTCCCACCCAGTTATTTTTATTTTCCTAGACATTTCATATGTGGACAGTGGTAATTTCAAGTAACTACTTTGAAGGTGCCATAGTACTGATTTGCATTAATATTAGCTTTGTAATTTCCTTTTTAAAAATTTTTTTTAGATTAACATATTTGTTGTACAAATAAGCCCTTCTTCTATTACTTGATGCGATATAGTCCTAAAATTGGGATCGTGTGTTAGATGATAGTTGTATGGCTCTTAAAATATAAAAAGGTTGAATAAATTATTTAAAATCTTAGAGATTTTCCTGGTGGTCCAGTGGATAAGACTCCATGCTCTCAATTCAAGGGACCCAAGTTCGATATCTGATCTGGGAACTAAGATCCCACGTACCGCAACTAAGCCTGTGCGCCATAACTACAGAGCCCACGTGCTCTAGAGCCTGCCAGCTGCAACTGGAGAAGCCTGCACCTAGTAATGAAGACCCAGTGCAGCCCAAAAATAAAGAAGCAAAAGAAATGAGCCAATGAGATGTGGCATTTATAAAAATAAATAAATGAAATCTTAAACAGAAAACTGAGGAAAAAATGCTTTCCAAAAGTGATCAAATTTTTCAAACATTGAAATAATACCTCTAACATGTAACATTTAAAACTGTAAACTAATCACTTTAAAGTTTAAATAGGTCAAAGTCTTAAATTCTCTTTCAGTTCAGTTCAGTCCAGTTACTCAGTCATGTCCTACTCTTTGCGACCCCATGAATTGCAGCACACCAGGCCTCCCTGTCCATCACCATCTCCCGGAGTTCACTCAAACTCACGTCCGTCGAGTTGGTGATGCCATCCAGCCATCTCATCCTCTGTCGTCCTCTTCTCCTCCTGCCCCCAATCCTTCCCAGCATCATAGTCTTTTTAAAGTTTAAATAGGTCAAAGTTAGGGTTGGGGTTGGGGTTAGGGTTAGGGTTAACTCACTTTTTCCAGTGAGTCAGCTCTTCACATGAGGTAGCCAAAGTACTGGAGTTTCAGCTTGAGCATCATTCCTTCCAAAGAACACCCAGGGCTGATCTTCAGAATGGACTGGCTGGATCTCCTTGCAGTCCAAGGGACTCTCAAGAGTCTTCTCCAACACCACAGTTCAAAAGCATCAATTCTTTGGCGCTCAGCTTTCTTCACAGTCCAACTCGCACATCCATACATGACCACAGGAAAAACCATAGCCTTGACTAGATGGACCTTTGTAGGCAATGTAATGTCTCTGCTTTTCAATATGCTATCTAGGTTGGTCATAACTTTTCTTCAAGGAGTAAGCGTTTTTTAATTTCATGGCTGCAGTCACCATCTGTAGTGATTTTGGAGCCCCCAAAAATAAAGTCTGCCACTGTTTCCCCATCTATTTCCCATGAAGTGATGGGACCGAATGCCATGATCTTCGTTTTCTGAGTGTTGAGCTTTAAGCCAACTTTTTCACTCTCCTCTTTCACTTTCATCAAGAGGCTTTTGAGTTTCTCTTCACTTTCTGCCGTAAGGGTGGTGTCATCTGCATATCTGAGGTTATTGATATTTCTCCCGGCAATCTTGATTCCAGCTTGTGTTTCTTCCAGCCCAGCGTTTCTCATGGTGTACTCTGCATATAAGTTCTCTTTAGGAACTTTAAAAATAAAACCTCTGTGTATATCATATCTATTTCTGAGGCTAACATATCTGATATACTCTCTAGGAATATTAAAATAAGGTTTGTTTCGGGCACAAAAACTTAATGAAGAAAGTTGATATAGGCGTTTCCTGAATAGGCAGTGACCTGGTACAGAATAAATATCATTGTATTAAATTTCTGTTCAAGGGGAAGAAATATCAGGCTCTGATACCAGCGGTTCAGAGGAAGAGGATGATGAAGAGGGTGAGGTTGGAGAAGATGGAGAGAAAAGGAAAAAAAGAAGGAGTAAGTTCATTTCAGTGTTCTAGAAATTAAATGAAATTGCTGCCTAATGATGGTTTAACATTTCTAAGGCTGTTGAGTACATGCTTTTTATTTTGCTATTTTTTTATTGTGGTAGCAATTTGAACAGAGGATTTGCTATATACCTGGTTAACTTTGCATTATTTTTTCCTCCTATACTGATCTGTTATTTCTAGATGAATCAGCATACAGTATGTTCTAGTTTTTTATACTACTTAGAATTATAAAAATCTGTGATAGTGGATATTCCATTTTTTAATTTCATGTGGGATTTTAATGTGGGGACTTTATCTGTGTTAGGGATCTGAATATTTTAGAAAGTTAAGATAATGTGAATTTTTTTCAAATATGATTAAGCTTTAAAAGTCATTGAATTTTTAGTAAATTTGTAGAAGGATTCTATTATATAATAGCATGTAAAATGTATTTTCTTTATAAAATGTACTGATCTGTTAACACAGTGTTCGTTTCCAAGTATCAATTAAAACTGTATATTGTGATAAAGATATAGATGACAGTGCAAAAGAAAGACAAACATTATAATGGCCTACATTTCAGATCTTTCTGTCTGAGTATTTATTTCAGAACTCTCTTCCATTAATGTGGATCATTGTTTTCAAGCTGGTGCATATTTTGCTTGTCTTAGTAAGATGTTCTTGCTGAAAATAACTCATCACTGTTTGATCAGGTGTCCCAAATTTAAAAGCCATAGGGAGTCCTTCAAAAGGCAGGAAAAATATAATTTAGAGCAAGAGTTGGCAAGTAGTCTGCTGACCAAAATCAGCCCACCACCTGTTTTTGTAAATATAGTTTATTCAGCAACCATGTTCATTTGTTTACATACAGTCTACCGCTGTCTTCACATGTGTCTGTATGGCCTGTGAAGCCTAAAGCACTTATCTTCTGTCCCTTTACAGCAAGTGTTTACTGACCCTTGATTTAGAGAAATGGTTTTGTGTCCATACATATTTTTTCAGAGTAAGCTATTCAAAGCTAAAACAGATAATAGATTTGTTTAAAAATGAAAATTTGAATTTAGAAAAATGCCATTGCTTACTTACTATATTAAAATATTTAATAGTAACGTCTTCCTTCAAGGCTTAGAAATTTCCAAAATTTCAGTAAGCCTTCTAAAGTTTTTCTGTGAAACTTTAAACATGTATATCTGATAGTTTGATGTTTTGGAGATTAAAGAGTGAAATTAGAGACATACCCAAACTGTTTGTGTTAAAGGGTAATTTATCATTCCTATAACTTTAATTGTGCATGACTTTTAAGCTCAGTTTTGTTAGTTTATCAACGTAAATGGTTTAAATAGACTTACTTGTCACCAAGTGACTTATTTTTTATTCTTGTCATTCCA
This sequence comes from Bubalus bubalis, assembly GCF_019923935.1. Classification (NCBI taxonomy): domain Eukaryota; kingdom Metazoa; phylum Chordata; class Mammalia; order Artiodactyla; family Bovidae; genus Bubalus; species Bubalus bubalis. Next base: position 89,549,573 of record NC_059165.1, on the reverse strand, counting down.
AACCTCTGAATTACTATACTTTAAGTGAATAGTGAGGTTTGCCTACAGTGGATACTTAAAGGAATACAGTTTCTAATTCCCCTGTATCGCTTTGTAATTAGAGAATACTATATAGACTGCCAAGACTGATTTTAAGGGAAAGTAAGTTTTGGTTCTTTAATACAAAACTTGATTGTCCTTTAAAATTCTTTCTCTGTGTATGTGTTCATTTTCTTGTTTCCTCTTTCTTTGGTTCCCGTTGGGCTCATTTCTTTGTCTTCCAGGCAGTAGCAGCAGCAGTAGTTCAGACTCCACATGTTCTGTCATAGAGAAACCTCTGGATAAGTTCTTGCCTAGTGAGTGGTAGCTCTTAAATTCTCTAACAGAGCTTTGGCTTTTCCATAACTCATGGGCTTCATTTGAGAAATGCTGCACCGCTCCCTGTCATGACTTAAAGAATACATGTTGGACTTCTCAGTAAAACAAAGCATGTGGTGATTTTTCCTCCCTTCTTCATTGCTTCCAGTTAACCATAATTGTTAAAACATATGCTTAAGCTTATGTTTGAGACAATGGAAGAGAGATTCATGCTTTTGCAGTTGAGATAATGTAAAGAGAGCTAGTAAGCTGTATAGGAGAATAACTCTTAAGGTTCCTTTTCATGTTTTGTCATACTCCTAGTCAGTGTAAAGGACCTATCTATAATAACAAAATTCTGAATTTCATAAGGTACACATTATGTTTGGAAGTACAGTGGTGCCAATTATAACATATCTTGTAGTTTAAAAGATTTTATGCTTTGGCGTCCTATTCTTAGGGGTCACTTAAGACCAAAAGCTCCCAAATAAAGAAAAATGTAAAGTTTGAAGCAAGTAAAAATAAATTGAATGGTATTTTATATCAAATAACCATTTATCTCTATTTCTAAATGACCTGATTGATTTTAAGAAACTTTCTATGTTATGATTAGAGAATTCAGATCCACAAGAAATTGTGCAGGATCTGTCTTGACTTATTTCAAATCTAAAGCTTTTTCTTAAACCATGATTTTGATAATTTTGAAAAGTATTATTAATTTTATTTATATTTTAGTTTCAGAAGAAAAGAGAATTGATGCTTTCTTGTACTAGCTTGCAGCTTACTGCTTTTTAAAGCATTATCTATATATTCTTACCTTTCCAAAACTAATAACAAAAGCATTTGGTTGTTGTTCTCATGCTTTTAGCTTTCTAGAGGAAGAATTCTGAGAATATTAGGAATTATTTTCTCTATTGTCCTTATATTTTTTCAAGACAGTTAATTTCATAAGCTAACTCAAAAGACATGACATTGCTTTAGAAACCATATAGAAGTCTCATTTTGTATTATAAATTGCTAAATGTAAGAAAATATCTGAGTGAGAGGTATTATAATTTAATTTTCTGTTTTAAAATTTTACTTTAATTCTTAAAAGGTATTTACATGAAAATTGGTTATGAAATGAATTGTAGTTCAAGCAGTTTTAGTTACTCTTTGTGTACCTAGTGTATAATGTTAAGTTCTTTTGTTGCACTGTGGGTGTGTTGATGACGTGGAAAGATGGTTGCCCCAGCATGTGGTTGCTGTGTGTAACTTGTATGTACCTTCCTTTTTAAAAATATGAATGGCCCTTTTTTTTTAGGTGTTGTTTGCTTGAATCATCAATTGATCATTTACTTCTATAGAATCATTATAATTACTCTTAACAGTCTACTAATAGATTGAATGCAAGTTTGTTACTGTACAGGTGTACTTCACTTTATGCAATAAGCATTTCTTGAAAATGCTTATAAATCAAGTTGGGAAATCAGTTGTATTGGGAGGATTGCTGTCTTTAAAAATTCTTTATTAAGTGCTTCTGTTAGTTACATGATCACTGCAAATTTCTCTAGTTTATTTGTTTAGTTGGTTGAAGGTTTTGCGTTCGATTTTCTTAAAGGGGGGCACACCTGTAATGTATCCTTATTAGAGGTCATTGAATTGGGAAATTTTGAAAATGGACAGTGTGACTTCTGCTACTTTTAACTTACTAATTTTTAAAATTGGCTTTATTTCCTGTTTTGCTCTTTATATTACTTGCCAGGTCTTAGCAGGTTCCCAATTCCATGTCCTCCATTTGTTGCTCAACTGTTACATTTGCAAGTTTGGGAGTCAAGGTTGATTAGAAATATGATTAAATTAATCTTACTGTCCTTGCTTAAATTATCATCTCTGATTATGTTGAATATACTTTTCTTTTTGCATAAAACTGATCTATTTCAGTTTGTATAATGATTGTACTCCTATACTTATACTATAAATAAATGCTATAATACATTTTTCTTTGTTTTATAAAAGAAATAATGTTTTTTTCTTTTTTTCCTCTTCATCTCTGTGCATATGCTTCCTGTCTCCGATTTGCTTACTACTTCTTGTTGAAAGATCAAGCAGGTTGGTGTGATTGATTTGCACTCCACGTGGTACAATTATTTAAACTATAGAGAACTTTGTTATTTAACCACATTACAATTTTTTAATTCATTTTTTTACAAGGTAAGTATCTGTCTTGTATTTTAAAGTATATTTCAGCTTTAGCATTTTTTAAATTCCTTTTTTATTCAATTCTTTTTTAAAAAGCTTATTTCAGTTTTTATTAACAAAGGTATTAGGAACATTTTAGTTTCCAAATTATCTTCTTAAGGAAACAATTCTGAACTACTAGCTTGACAGTAACACATTGTATATTCTAGACCTAATTAACAAAATAAACAATAAAAATAAATATATCACCAGAACCACATGGCATAATCATTTCTCTAAATTCTTAAAGACCTAGTAAGCCAAATTTTAGAAATATAAATGATTTCATATGCAAGCATTTTTCTCCTTTTTTTAAACCAAGGACTCAAATGCCTGGTTATGTATGGCCATGGATACTCATGTAATGAAAATGAAGTTAATTCAATTAACACTTCCTAAAATTCTTCCCTTTAATTTTGCCTTGCCGAAGTTCACCTCAGTTTTGGTTAGAGGATGTGGTAGATGGGAATTAAAATATTATCACTCCTCTTTGGCTCAGTTAAATATTCTGTGGCATTAACATTCTTTTTAGATTTTTTTACCTGAAACTTTGTGTTAAATTTTTACAATTTTAGAAGGTTTTTTTTTTTTTTTTTGATTGGTTGGTTGGTTTGATTCATTAATATATTTTTAAAATCTTAAAAAAAAAAATCCAAAAGTGACTTTTCATAATATCATGCCTTGTTAAAGTTGGTACATATCCACATTTAGCTTACAATAAATGCAATTCATCAGACTAATTCTGGCTAAAATAATATATTACTTAAATATCAGACTTTTGTAACTGAAACTATGTATATATGGTCATTTTTATGAAAATGCTGTGAGAACACAGTAAGATTTTTGCTGCTTAAACATCAGTTTGAAAATATTACCTGAATAATTTTGAATAAGTGAAGCAGTTCAGGCATAGTAGTAATTCATCAGTAGGCATGTGCTTTTGTATCTCTACACATATATATATTTTCTTATTTAGCTGCTTTTTAATGCATTTGGAAACTATGTATTTTTAACTAACAACACAGTTGCAACCCTAGAAGCCTAAAAAATGAATGTATGTGTGTTGAGGGGACCATTTCCTCTATACACATACAGTTTTCACACATACAATTTTTAACATATTTTCCATTTTTTCTTTACCATAATTTTAGAGTCTAAAGGAAATCATAATTATTTTAGTGCATACACTTACTTTATACCTGAACTTACACTTTCCCCCCTCAAATTTCTAAGAAATAGTTACTACTGATGGGAAATCCTTTCTAGGAATTCATTGGGAATAAGAGTTAAATTACTTTTTAATATTACTTTTTAGCAGAATAGTTCAGTGTGTTCAATACAGGTGATTGTGCTAAAAAAGCCAATAGAGTCAGGTCTGTAACCTGACTTTGGGATGCAATGAATCACACCACACCAAAGCATGAATTTGGATCAGTGCTTTTGTTTACTCTTTTATTTAACTTATTCATCTTGTGGCTTTAGTTTGCTCTGGACTTATATTTCTAAAAAAGTGAAGGGTAATGTATTTTAAACCTTTGGGGGTTTTATATGATTTTAACCCAAAGAATTAAAGCTTGTGAATGATTCATCATCTTGTGGTTCCTCAAAGAGTTTATTCAGATATATATATCTCCATCATCTTTATTTTTCAGTTCTCTTTCCTTGTCAGCATGTGGGGTTAGTTTTTGGGTGGAGACATTAACAGTTTATAAATTGTTCTACACTCTTCTGTGGTCCTTTGGGAAGGAAGTTAAAAATGACAGAAAGCTTTCAGGAGAGCCTCAGACCAGTTCTGCGAAAAATTTGATTGTTTTTTCTGAAGGAAAGTACATTTCAAAGAAATTGTATTACCAGAAATGAATTATCTTTAATTCGGTTTCATAACGAGTTTAATAAGCTGGTTTTTCTTTTTTTATTTTTCATTTTAATTTCATGATTTTGAAATTCATTAAATCTTTAGTGAACATTTACTATATATATATATAAACTGTGTTAGGCATTATAATCAAAATAGTCATTTGGAAATTATATTTCTAGCTGTATTATTTGATAATATTTCTACTTATATTTCACACTTGAAATGTTTAATCTGACTTAGGGAGATTTAGGATCCTGAATTTGACATAATAAGTTATTTTAGTTGTTCATTTAAGATTTGATGATATGTCATAACAGCTCAGCAACTAAAAAGTGACTGGTTAATTACTATGTAACTGTTACATAATTAGTATAGCATTACTTCCTTTAAAAGTATGCTATGAAATAAAATACTTTCAAGTAATTTTATCAAGTAAAATTTTTAAAAACCTCTGGAGATATATTCAGTGTTAAAAATGACTTGATATAAATTCTGTCTGATTTTTGTGTGACTTTTACTTATTCGTTCATTTTAATAAATTTTGTGGGAAGGTGTTTTGAGAAGTGACTTGATTTTGTACCTGGTTATCAGAAAAAAGTAACTAAATAATGATACTGCTTTTTTGGTGAAATATGTCATTTGGGCATACAGAGATCTTTGCTTTTTTATTTATTTGGTTTTCCTGTTAATCTCTCTCTTTTCCTACTCGTCTCATTTTCTCTTTTACGTACTTTTGTTCTTAGTTATCATTGCACAGTTGGACAACAGTTTGAATTTAGCAGTTAAAAAATCTTTTAGGAACATAATAAGTAGAAATAAAAAATACTGTTCAGTTGATTTCCTTAAAATGTTGAGATTTGATTTTGTATTCTTGAGGAGTGTATCTTTGAAGGTAATGTGTATGTCTGAAATACTGACTCTGAAGTGATTGTTGCAATTAAATGACTCAAACAGGTAAAAAGAAAGTTTCCCCAGATAAGATGGTTGAAATGCAAGCAAAAATTGATGAAGAGAGAAAAGCACTTGAAACAAAGCTTGACATGGAAGAAGAAGAAAGAAACAAGGCTAGAGCTGAGTTAGAGAAACGGGAAAAAGATCTTCTTAAGGCCCAGTGAGTATTATTGAATTGAGATGAATTTGTGATTTAAATTTCTGGGTTTTTTCTTACAGTATGCATAAGCAAGAAAATTGAATTATGATTAAAAGCAATACTACTACCCAGTTGTGTAATTTGAGAGAGATGTAATTACATTCTTATTTTGAAATTATATATCTAAATTTTTGTTACATTTGGGTAAATTTAGTAGAATAGTACATAATTGATGGATATTGTGTATTCTCATTTTAATTAACAGACAGGAGCATCAGTCTTTGCTAGAGAAATTATCTGCACTGGAGAAGAAGGTAATTGTTGGTGGTGTTGATTTGTTGGCAAAAGCTGAGGAACAAGAGAAACTTCTTGAAGAATCCAACATGGAACTGGAAGAAAGGAGAAGAAGAGCAGAGCAACTTCGTAGAGAACTTGAGGAAAAAGAGGTGATGTGAATTTTTATTGTTGGTTGATGTTTCATCTGAGGTATTTACTTTTATAGTGAAAAGCTGAGCGTCTATAGTCTTAATAAAATTTTAAAGCATATCTATGGATTGCTTTGAAAGATAATACTTGCTAAACATTTATATCATTTGTTAATTAAGCTTTAATGAAGAAAATTATTCTGAAGTTCACCACTTTTTGTCATAGCAAGAACGCTTGGATATTGAAGAAAAGTATACCAGTTTGCAAGAAGAAGCACAAGGAAAGACCAAGAAATTAAAGAAAGTTTGGACTATGCTGATGGCTGCAAAGTCAGAGGTTGATCTCTTAGAAATTACCTGTTATTGTTGTTTGAATTTTTTAGCTTTGATTAAGTATGATTAAGAATCCTAAAGGAGTCATAAAGTGTGCTTACAATTTTACAGAAATAAAATTTTCACCTTTATGTGCAATTTTAAATTTCATCTGTTAAGTTAGTAAAAATAGTTTATTTCAGCTTTAACTACTAATGTGGTGGAGTGGACAGTGATAGTGTTATAATATTCTGTCCATTATTTTTGTGAAAGAACTGGGTAAGCTTTTACAAAGTTTCCTTGACTACTGCCCTGTCAGATGAAATTGTTTTGTATTTAAAATCTTACTTGTCCTTAGTATTTTCATTGATTCTGGTAGATGGCTGATCTCCAACAAGAACATCAGAGGGAAATTGAAGGCCTCTTGGAGAACATTCGACAACTTAGCCGGGAACTGAGACTTCAGATGCTTATTATTGATAACTTTATACCTCAGGATTATCAAGTAAGTGGGAAGTTCTTTGACTTAAATATTAGGTCATTGGCTGGGGTTAAGGACTAAAGAAATGCAATTTCTAATTTAATTAGCAGTAAATGTTTACATTTCAGTTGTTGCTGATAAAATTTTCTTTAATTCCATCACATTTCACTCCAGCTGTTAACTTTTTTTAATATATTATTCTCCGTTTGAGTAACTAAGTATCTGAACAAGAATTCCTCATTCCTTAGGAGGAAGGCCAGATTCATGTAATTCATGTAAAGGCATAGGTCCTATTTATTTTTTCAACATTCTTTATCCTATGAATAGAATAAACAGAACTCCTGTGCTAATTTTTTTTTCCTGTTTATGGATGCTAATTCTGTGCGTTTGAGGTGAAATGGTAAAATAGACATATGAAATTTACCATCTTAACTTTTTAAGAGTACATTTCATTAAGTACATTCACAATATTGTACAATGACCACTACCATCCATCTCCAGATAGATGCTAACTCTGAATACTACTATAGTTTTAAAATCAGAGCCTCTATTATTCTTTTCACCAAATATCTCTTTCCAGTACATTTTAGTAGACTTTAACATTGATTTTTAAATTTTATTTTAAATCTTTGTACAGTTTTAAGAATTGTCTAAATATAAGCTTTAATTTTTTTTCTTTCTTTTCCTTTTCTTTCTTTTAAATCTGTGTACAGTTTTAAGAAATTTGTCAATATAAGCTTAATATTATTTTATTTTTCTCTTTAATTTTCTTTTCTTTCTTTCTTTCAGAATTAATATTTGGTTCACAGTACACTGTCCTTGATGGTCCTTGGATGGCCTCCTTTTATTTACTTATTTTGTAGTTAACTTGTCACCCAGAACAAAATCTAGGACCATTATAGTGACCTATTTTTAACCAAATGGTTTCTCTCTCCCCTCTTCCGTCCCTTTACCTCTTCACACTCAAGGTATCCTGAATCCTAAATTCTTTATTTCCTTGCTTTTTATTTTTATATAGTTTAATTGCATCTACTTATATTCCTTGAAGGTATATATTTTTAAATTTATAAAAGGGACATCGCATGTGCTTGCTCAGTTGCTCAGTCATGTCCAACTCCTTGCAAACCCATGGACTGTAGCCTGGCAGTTTCCTCTTTTCATGGGATTTTCCAGGCAAGAATATTGGAGTGGGCTTCCATTTCCTTCTCTAAGGGATCTTCCCAACTCAGGGATTGAACCCTCATTCTCCTGTGTCTCCTGCATTGGCAGGCAGATTCTTTACCACAGAGCCATCTGAGAAGCCCAAAAAGGGCATCATGCAATACATAATGTTTTGAAACTTAACTTTTTTCACTTAATATATTAAGATTTTAGTTCCATGTTTAAGTCAGTATTTTAAATGTTACTAAATATTAAAAGTAGATCATCTTTGACTCTTTTAAAAGGAAATGATTGAAAACTATGTCCATTGGAATGAAGACATAGGAGAATGGCAGCTAGTGAGTACTAACCTTCATCCTTTTATGAAACAGTTAATGGAATACTTCCTATAGACGGGAGTTGTGCTGGCCACAGTGGGGAGGTTGGTCCAGAGGGTGAATCAGATGATCATCCACTAGGGTGGATAAGATGATTAAAGGTTACAACACAGAATATTCAGGAGAGATGGTGGTATTGGTTGGTGTGTAGGACCGAATGACCTCTGGGTCTACCTTTCTGTCCCAGCATTCAAGTCATGTTTTGTTTTTTTTTTTAAAAAAAAACATTATTTATTTACTTTTTGACTGTGTTGGGTCTTAGTTGCCCCATGGCATGTGGGGTCTTAGTTTCCTGACCAGGGGTTGAATCCACATCCCCTGCGTTGGCAGGTGGATTCTTAACCACTGGACCACCAGGGAAATCCCTCAAATCATGTTTTATGAGTGTACCATCAGAATATCTCATAGTAATTTACCTCATTCATAGTATTAATTGCTAATTAAAATAATTCTCCCCCTCTTTTTTCCTTTTTTGAGAAATGTGTTGCCTACACAGGAAATAACATGAGAAAGCAGACTCCAGTTCCAGATAAAAAGGAGAAAGATGTAAGAGTGCTTTTTTTAAAAAAAAAAAAACAAAAAACAAATTACAGTTGATTCTTTATAAGAATATGGTCACTAAATTGTGTTATCATGATATCTGTTAATCAGCTCTGCTGAAAATAGGCTAATCTGTTGAGAGTAGAGGCTCTAGAATTGGGTGATTATTAGGACAGTTCTGCTTACCTGCAGTCATGGGGGCAGCTTATCATTTCTATATCACAAGAGGGGCATGGAGTCCTCTTCAGAAACTCACCACCTCTCTGGGTCTTGGGAATTTGTTTAGGGACTAGAATGTGTCTGTCCCTCTCAAAGCTGGTCCTAATCTTAGGTTAACAAGAGAAAGCAGCAGCTTTAGGGAAAAACCAACAGTTTTTATTTACTACTGAGGAATTTATAGTGGGTCAGGGCTTCTTCACCAATGATTGGTGAATACATTTGAGATATATGGCATTAGAAAAATATATCTGTAGATATTTATTTGGTTTTGTCTCTGGCTTTTTCCTAGGAGTTTATTCAGCATTTTAAATCTTCCCTCAAATCTGTGTGTTAGAATGTCTTATTCCTTTCCTTTATATAGCCCTTTGAAGTGGACCTTTCTCATGTGTATCTCGCCTATACTGAGGAAAGCCTTCGGCAGTCCTTGATGAAATTAGAGAGGCCACGGACTTCAAAGGGAAAAGCAAGGCCAAAGACTGGGAGAAGGTAAGAACTGTCTTTGGGTTCCATGAGCCAAGGCAATGAGATTTTCTTTTTTTTTTTTTTCTTTTTTTTTGAGATTTTCAAATTAGGTACATTGATGCTAAAGCTGAAACTCCAGTACTTTGGCCACCTTATGCGAAGAGTTGACTCATTGGAAAAGACTCTGATGCTGGGAGGGATTGGGGGCAGGAGGAGAAGGGGACGACAGAGGATGAGATGGCTGGATGGCATCACCGACTCAATGGACGTTGAGTCTGAGTGAACTCCGGGAGTTGGTGTTGGACAGGGAGGCCTGGCGTGCTGCGATTCATGGGGTCGCAAAGAGTCAGACATGACAGCAACTGAAGTGAACTGAACTGAAGGGAAATTTAATTAACATGATAGTGAAAGTCACTTAGTCATGTCCAAGTCTTTGCTACCCCATGGACTGTACAGTCCATGGAATTCTCCAGGCCAGAGTACTGGAGTCGGTGATCTTCCCAACCCAGGGATTGAACCCAGGTCTCCCTCATTGCAGGTGGATTCTTTACCAGCTGAGTCACAAGGGAAGCCCAATTAACATGATAACTATTTAACTAAATAATTCAAGTCCTTATGTAGTTCGGATTTGAGTGAATAAAGATCTGGCTAAGGAAATAAGGTCTTCAACTTCTTTAGCCCTCCTGACTAGTAGAATTTATTTCTAATTTACTTTCTTCTTTCCAAATGTGTAATAAGGCAAATTCCTCGATCTTTGTATTAATTTTTCTAGTGAGATGCCAATTAATTTGCCTGGTTAGACTCTCAAGGTATTGTATTCAACTGATTCATTTTTTCTGTCATGAACATTGCCTCAGGAACCTTGATTTCCTCAGTTACCAGTTAAAGAAAACTTCTCTGACTACCATTCCCTCTCCTTTGTGGTCTAGTTTTGACTGTTGAGTAGTTTAAATGTATTGTAATGTAGCCCAGGAAACCAGGATATGAAATTGCTGGGCTGGAGCTTGTTTATTCTCTCCCTTCCTTACATCAAATACTGTTCAGCTTAATCAAACTGACTGTAAGACTTTGGGCCTAAAATGATAGGAAATAATAAGCTTTTATTTTTCCCTACTTTGAGTACATAGCCTTCATCCTACATGTAACTCAAAAGTCTTAAGTTTTAATGTTTTTGTGTTACATAATCTTATAGGCATAACCTAACTTTTATAAATTTTGGAAGGAGAAATCACATATTAAAAGTATACAAATTTTTACGTTCCCCAGCATTTAGATGTCAGACATGAAAAGCTTTTCATATGCCAAAGGAAGCTATGCATGTATTATTAATGAATGAAGCAAATTGGTTCAAAGAAATACAAATTCCTCTAGATCATTAAGTTTTTCACTTTTAATGGAGGTGTTTTCCTCCTAACTTTACAGTTATTAAAAAAAAAGTAACAGGTAAGTGTGATGATAAATGGTAAGACAGCTGGCCTCAATGTAGGAGAAAAATAGGCATTGATGTGCTGGGATAAAATGGAACAGAGTGTGGTCTGAGGAGCTGCTACCCTGTTTCTAGTGAGTTTGGGGGAAGAGGGCCCATTGTTTCTGGATCTTCCTATGTCAAAGGAGAAACCAGAAATAAGAATTATTTATATGAAGTCTCTGTTTTTAGTCACTTTTAAGAAACTATGTGGACTTAAAACAGCCAAGCAAATAATAAGATACTTGGATATAGATTTCAGAATACTCATTTTAAAATAATGTACTTTTTTGTTAGTCTAAAAAAAAAAAAATGTGAGTGAACATTAGATGAGCCAAACCCAGCACCTCTGTGTACCAGAATTAGCCTGCTGTGTTATTAAAACAGTAAATGGCCATAAATATAGACAAATATGCACATTAAATGGTTTTTTGATATTAGGTTACATTACTTGATAATGTTCAATGTGATGTTCCTCATTAGAAACACATAGTTCAGTGTACTAAGCAAAACTGCAATAAACATGATACATTAATGGAGCATTTCCATCAGTTCCTACACAGTCATCTATGAGGTGTTGCTTCAGGTGATTTGTGGCTCTGATTTTCACTGAATAAGCTGGAACCTTTAGCACACTCCAGAAGAGATAATCAAGGAGTTCAAATCTGGCAGGCATGCAGACCACTCGGCCTGTCCACATTGTCTAGTCTGATTTATCATTTACTCATTCCCTCATCACTGTGGGTGGTGGAGTGCAGTGCCATGCTCTTGGGCTCACTCTAAGTGATTTGCCCTAGCCTGAAAAGGCAGGCATTAATTGATCTCTTAACATAGCATGTCAAACCTTGACTGGTTTCTAGATTCTCTGGCTGCTTGATATTATCTACTACATAATGTAAAGTGTTTGTACTTTTGTCTTTTAGGGAAGCATTCATGTTTTCTTTTTCTCTTCTCCAAACAGAAAGCGTTCTGCAAAGCCTGAAACTGTAATTGACTCTTTACTTCAGTAAACGTTACAGACTTAAAGTCAAAATAAAAATTAGTGATATTCTCATGCCTGGATACAATATTTAATTAAAACATTGAAGATTTTTGTGTAATTTCCAGTAATGCAACTTGTAAATCGTGGAGTAAGACTGGAACTAATAATTTGCTTAATATCTTTTAGTCCATATATATTAAGTTAATATAACATTAAAATTGTACCACTGGTAATTGTTCAAATTGTCATAATTACTTTTTCAACTTATACTGTGCAGGGAAGTTGAAGGAGCAGTTCATACTATAGAGAGTTGCAGTTTAAATGTATACGTAAGTCTACTAGTGATTTACTCAACTACTATCTATTTAGATAACTGGACAGATATTCAAAATAGAAAAAAAAAAAAAAGAATAAGTCCTGTTTTGCACATAGAAAGCTGCAGGTCTAGTTGTCCTGTGGTTTCCTGTTACATATGAATATATGGGCTGCATATCTAAGAAATAATGGAATCCTAACACCCACCTGGCCTTCTAAAATATATTCTAATTTTTATACTCACATTCATTGCATTTAGTGTATGAGATGGGTGATCTTATTGATCTATAGAACACTGTTACGATTTGATAGTCTAGAAGTATACATGTTTAAGAAACAAAAGCTGAAAATAATGTTTCATCTGGACCTCTCTTGACCTTTTCTGCCACTTTAACTTCAGGTCAAAAATTTTGTTTGATTTCATGTTTCTTGAAACATTGAATTTGTACCTAAATATAAAGGAGTCACCCAGTTACAGAAAATTAAGAAACTAAATATTGGTCACTAATATTTGCCTCTGTAGGTATTATTTTTTAAATTCACTTTGAAGCTTGATTAACAGATACTGTCCTGTGTCTGACTTCTAAATTTTGATGTCAATTGCTCTGTCTCTCCCAATTGAGAAAGATCTCCATTTTCTGGAAAATACAACCAAAGCAGGAAAAATACCTTTTAATTCTTTGCCTTTAAAACACTTTGTTTTGTCTTTCTTCTTATTTTATAAAGAAAATAGTCTTCCCTGAATTTCTTCCATTGACAATTCCAATTAGACCATACCTCTAAAATAAAAATTATTTTTATTTTATAGTAAAAAAGAAAAGTTGTCATAGATAGAATTATTGTTTTTTTGTTGGCTGCTTGTAAAATTTTTATTTTTTTAAGTTATGCTACTCTAAAACCACTATATATATATATATATTTATTTATCTTTTATGAGTTTTAAAATTATGTAATCACCCCTGAAATACATTGGCTACACATTTTAAGACTGCATAAATTAGTAAGTTTGGTTAAATATTGTTTTACAATTACAAAGCTATGTATAGAATGGGAGTGAAGGTAGCATACTTGTGAATTGTGTAAAAATGTGTCCATAAACTTAAAGTACATTTCAAAGGTGATGTAATAAATATCTTATGTATGGTGAATTTTTTCTAGGTAAGAAGAATTGGATTTAACTAACAGCATTTTCTTTGTGATGTGCAAGATAGTTAGACATTTATAACTTTGTGGGGCATTGTTTAGATACTGTGAAGACTTGAGGTGAACTTATGTCTTGTAAAAGCTTTGTGTAACCAGAATATCTTGGGAGTTATAGATGCACATTTAAACCTATTAGTAATTACTCTAGAGAAATCTTAATTTTACCAGTAGGAAAAAAAATGACTATGTCTTTTATTTTTTTTAAAGTCCACAGGTCTAGCCTTTAACCATCCATTTAATAGAAAAGGGATAACTTTTGCATTAAGCTTTAAAACATTAAGGAAAATTTAAGTCATCATCTTAGATATTTTTCTTTTCCATGTCACTGCAGTAACAAAAAGAAAGCTATAAAAAGTCAAAACATTGATAAATTTTAAAAATAGGCTGCTTTAGCATTACATTAGAACTGATATCAAGATTAGATATTGGAGCCAGGCCTGAGTACCCATGTGAAAGCATGGGAACCTAGCGTTAAAGCTGTTCACTTAGCTCCAATCATAGCAGTCCTGTGGTTCCTTCACATTTACTTTGTGCCATTGTCCACAAATGAAATATTTTGTAACTTTAGTGTTAGTTTCATGAAAAGATAGATAAATTTGCTCATTATTTGAAATAAGCATTTAAAATGAGTGTCACATATAAGTAGGTTATTGAATGTGAATGGCGATTTTTTTCTCTTTAATTTAAAAAAGTAATATTTATTAAGAGGAGCCTTGGTAGAATGTTGTTTGTGGTATGTTCTTTAGTAAACCTTGCAAATATATGTAGTAATAACTGAGATATTAAAATATGATAGTATTCCCCATTTCTGTTTAGATTCTTGTGAGGTGTAGGGGTAATTAAGGTGGGAGGTTTACATCCATGTGTTCGTCCCACAAGTAGAATCAGTTTCACATGCTGTGTCATCTATTTTTTGAGAAAAGAGGACCTTTTTTTTGCTGCACGAAATTTAAGGTTACTTTGGGGGAGAGGGTGGTGCTACTTCAACTAACATATTTTTTTAAATTATGATTGTAGCTTTAGTTTGTTATGTTTCTTTTTCATCTTTTAATAACATTTTTCCCTTAACTGTTATCATAAGGAAAGTCCCTCCCTTTCCTGCAGGGCTGTAAATTAAAGGATGGGTAGAGTTTACATTTAAGTACGTCAGTGTCTGCCCAGTTTATTAATGTATGCATCTGTGTTCCTTTTTAGTTACTCTTTGATATAAATGCTAGACTAAAACATAGATCTTCCTAGTGCCTTTGAACTTCTACTGTAGTCTAATTTAAATCATCAGTAACTTCAATAGCATTACTACAATATTGTATACTGGCCAGAATTACAAATTGTATGATGAGTTTGTTGTATTAATTTCAAAAGCCACACTTTCACTGTATTTTATGTATAAATTGTAATTGTTCAAGTTGTATATATTGATATTGTATGTATACATACAGCATGCTTAAGTAAGAAATAAAAATCTTTAGCCTAATGCCTGTAATTGTGGTCTGCTTCTTTACTCACCTGTTTTTGTGTTTGCGTCCACCTTGATCTTAATAATTAATAAGCAGGTTCTTTGTGCTTGACATCTCAATTTCATGAGGTTAAGAGAAGCCTGTGTAGTTTTGTACCAGAAACTCTTAATGTTGTGGGCCTTTAAACAGAAGTCATCATGATACAGAAACCTGGGAGAGATGTTTTTAAAAATGCTTCTCATTGATAAAAATTTATTTTCACCAAAAAAAATTTAAGTTTTATTCTCCTTGTCATTAGGTATTTGAGAACAGAAACAAGTCTATATGGAAAATGTATCTCACTAAAAGATAAAAGACATATCTTAGTGGTAACGGTATCATCATCTCTTTCAAAAACTTAATTTGCTTAAAATATCTCAAGCCATAATATTGCTTGAATTATTGTTAATCATGCATTCTTTTCACAAACACTTATTGATTATTAGGCAGCCACAAGAAGTTCACAGTGGACATTACAAAGTTTTGATTTGTCGGCAAGTTTCAAAGGATTTCCGTGTGCTTTTTGTATAGAGAAGGGGACTCCTCTGGCCATTTTAGGTCTTGCTCTCTCGCTCTTCCCAACTGCTTGTTGGTGTAAAACTGCTACACATGTGTAGAATATGAAAGTAAGATTAGAGGCCTGCCATAGTGTAAGCAAGAAAATCAGTAGTGTACCGTCGCACTCGCTGCCCCTCCTCCCCAGTTGAATTCTGGAGCTATGATACTCACTTTGACCGAGCAACACCACTGAGGCACATCCTCAGGGAGCCTGTTGCTGCTTGTGTTGTCAGGATGCTGCTGAGGTCATTGTTCATCCCGCCTTCCTATGAAGACCCTCGAGAGTCTGTTTTAAATTCAAGTACTAAAAACAGAGCAAAATA
Organism: Bubalus bubalis; assembly: GCF_019923935.1. Lineage (NCBI taxonomy): Eukaryota > Metazoa > Chordata > Mammalia > Artiodactyla > Bovidae > Bubalus > Bubalus bubalis. Next base: position 89,533,750 of record NC_059165.1, on the reverse strand, counting down.
AAAATCCCAAGTACCAGCCTAAGGTACCTCAGTTCACATGTGCCTACAGGAACTGTTAACACAGTTCTGAAGCTGCAGCCTAAACTTAAAGTGAGCCTTCTAAACAAGCTATAAGATTATCTGAATGTCTCATTCTTAAGCTGTTTCATTTGCAAAGCAAATCAAGTATTCAGTCCTCCTTCGGAAGTTGAACACATGTGTGGGAAAATGATTATGAAGAGGCTACTTCAAAAAGAACCTGTTTCCTCTTTGCATTTATCTTGGGCTTCCTGTGACCCAATCTTAAAGTTACTTTTATCAATGTTATCAGAACATCACTTTGTCTTACCCAAACACGTTTATGGCTCTGACTAAAGAATATGACAGATCAGACATTCTTCTACACCTGCTCCCCTCCCCCACCCCTCTTTAGAGGCCTGGGGAAATTTTAGTTTTTAATCAAAGACTTTATTTCTCCAGCTTTACAAAGGAATTTAACTGGGACTTTACAACTGAATAAAATATTTCTCAGAGTTGATACCAATCTTAACAAGAGGATATTGCCTAACCCAACCTAAACTGCTAGAGTCATTACAGAAATATTATGTTGACCTTGATTTCTATTCCATCATGGGTTATGCCGCCCAATCACCAGGTGTCTTCTGCATTTACTGTGGACCCATGCATGGCTCATGGCCATATGAGTGGAGAATGACATGTCAAGGGCTATAGTGAAGGAGGGTGAATGGTGAGCTACCAGGCACAGCATTCCTCCCTAGCAGCTGACCCAATGCCTAGCACATGTCTGTCTGACTGGAGAGTCAGAAAAGGTTCGTCCCAGAAGTGCTGTTCAAGGTGTTAAAGCAGTGGAATGGGTGCGGCAAGGCATTCCAGGCAGAAGGAGTAATGTGAGTATCATGTGCATTGGTGGCCTGCTTGAAGTAAGGCAAAAGAGGTAGGGACTGATGATCCTGAAGAGGAAAGAGACAAGGCAGGATCTAGTTGTCGAAGAGTTTTCTTTAAGCAATGAGAAGCCACAGAAGGATCTTAAGGGGGTGACTCACATTATTTGTGTTTTAGAAAAACAACTGCTGAAAAGATTGTGAAGGATTAGATTCGGAGGAGCTGGGAGAGCAGATGATGTACTTATTTGTGCCTTGGAGGCTGTTTCGGTCATGGGCCAGAGGAGCCAACCTCCTCCTCTTCTTGCTGGCTGTCTTGCCCTCAAGACCAGCCCCTAGGCTGAGGGAACCTATGTATCTTTACTTTTCTTTACTGATGTTGCTAACAGGTACCCAGGTATGCAGTCACCACCTGAAACATCTGAACATGTTTGTGTTTGGTTTAATGCTGGCTACTAGAAAGCAAGCAAGGAAGAGACAGCCTAGAGACTGAACATTGAACAAGGAAGAAGTTGACATGAAGGATGGATCAAAAGAAACACTAGAGCTGAGGAGAAAATTTCTTGAGTGTTCAAGGGCAAAGGCAGCTAACTAGGAGGTTTGAAAACTCCACCTGGGAATGGAGCTCCAGTTGCACTAATCACTTGAACCAGGAAATCAGCTCCGAGACTAGGCAAAGTGCTTGCTTTGCTCTCAATGGAAGGTGGTAGGAATTGCAAGGCTAACCTTGTATGCTGAGAGGCCAGGCCATGAGAAAACTGTGCCCTGCGCTTTGCCCTGAAATGCTGCATTCTCAGGTGATTTGGGCACCCTAAGAAGCTGACCAAGAGGACCTGCCGAGAAGGGTGGGGAAAAGTCAGGGCACTGGCGACTAGCAACAGGAGAGCCCTTGGTGCACTTTTATCAGAGGCTGGCATTTCTAACTTGGTTTCAATGAAGATCATTCAGCTATAGATTTGAGCAACCTGCTGTTTCTTTGACTTGCTTATGCAGTAAGGATTTATTATCTAGAATGCCAGTTAGAGAGAGATGCTCATAGGTAAAGGTGGAGGTAGGATCAGCCCGAGCTGGCAGCGTCACACATTCCATGTGTAGACAAGACGCACGTCCCATGAAGTAGGTGTGGGCTGTAGCTAAGTTTCCTGAGTGAGCGTGCTTAAGCGATTAGCATCTCAACTTTCACTTAATCCTGACGTTTCTCTGCTTGCCCTTCTTACGTGTGTCCTCCTCGGTTCACGTTCTCTCACTCCCTTGGTAAACCCCAGTGCTTACTGTTGGATATTTCCATCCATGACAGACAGACGTGCCTGGAGCCTACGTGCGACCCTTCCGTGGCCTGTTCTCTTTGTTCCGACTGCCTTTCTTTTTACCATCCTGGCCTCATACACAAACTATAACCCACAAGTCATATCCTGTGGCAGACTACAGCTCACATTAGCCATTGAATGCAAATGAATTAAAAGTTTTCACTGTGGCCTTAGAAGGCTCCATGACTCTCTTAGTTACTTGTTGCCCTTGGCATGCTGGTATTTTATGTGGGCAGGGTGAAACTGGCTGTGGTCAGGGTGAGACTTTAAGCTTTTGATTTGTTCCCTTATTTTGAAAGGGTTAAAAAGATGTTACATGTTTTGGTATAATTTTAGTACTAGTATTAATTTTTGTCATATGTGTGTGAGCAAGAATGAAAAGAGAATGCTCATTCACTGTTACTAGATCCATATTCTTGCAGACATGTCTTTAAAGGCAAATTTCAATGACTTGACATTTGGTTTTTGCCCTTTAATTGCTTAAAATAGCAACTTTATTGAGATATGTCACATACTGTAAAATTCATCCTTTTAAGTATATAATTTAGTGGGTTTTAGTAGTTTCACAGAGTTGTACAGCCATTATGACTATCTAATATCAAAGCATTTTCATTACTCTCAAAAGAAAGCCTGTATCTGTTAGCAGTCATTTGATCTTCCTTCATCCCCTCAGCCTCTAGCAACCAGTATTCTTACTTTTTGCCTCTGTGGACTTACCTCTTCTGGGCATTTCTTATAAATGAAATCATACCATATGTGGCATTTGTGTCTGGCTCCTTTGAATTAGCATAGTGTTTCCAGGCTTCATCCATATCGTAGCATATGCCAATACTTTTCTTTTTACTGCCAAGTAATATTTGTTTGGCTATACCATATTTCGTTTATCCATTCATCAGTTGATTGACAGTTGTGGTGTTTCTACTTTTTTGCTATAAATGAATAATGCTGCTGTGAACATTTGTGTAGAGATTTTTGTGTGGGCATGTTTTCAGTTCTCTTGGTGTAGATACCTAGGATTAGAACTATTGGAGTATATGGTAGCTATGTTTAATCTTTTGAAGAATTGCCATACTGTTTTCCAGAATGGCTGTACCACTTTCCGATCATACCAGCAATGTGTGGTAGTTCAGTTTTTTCACATCTGCACCAGTGTTTGTTGCTGTCTTTTTAATTTTAGTGCTTTAACTTCTAAACTTTGATTTAATTTGTTTTAACCTTTTGGCTGCACCTCACGGCATGTGGGATCTTAGTACCCTGACCAAACTCAAACCCCGTGCGCTGGCAGTGCAGGATCTTAACCATTGGACTGCCAGGGAAGTCCCCTAACTTTTAAACTTTTAAAAGCATTTTCTTACTTGTGCACATGGTCATACACACAGACTTCAAGTAGAAAGCCAAGAATCTCCTGCCCTTTCACTGTTCCTTATTTCAAGTCCCATCCTCAACAATCCAGCTTCCCCCCTTTTTCTAAGTTTCTCTGGTGGTTACCATTATAATTCCAAGGATTTCTTGATTTACTCACTATTGTCCCCCCCACACACAGACTTTTCATTGTAAAAACTTTCAAACATGTAAAAGCAGAGTAATGCAACCAAACTTCATGTACCCTTCTCCAACTACAATGTTCATCAACTCATGATATTTTGTGTTGGTTTCTCCATTGAAAAGTGAGAGTCTGCCTTATTTATACTACCCTTTCCAAATTTTTATAGTAAGCTATTTTTACCTCTTCTGTTACTTTTGCACTTTTGAATAAATATTTGACTTGTTCATGTTCCATCAACCTTTGACAATATTGCTGACCTCTCCCTGAGTGGGGGGTATTGGTGCCCCCCACTTTTCTTTCTCTTCTTTTGCTTTTTTTTCTCTTCTTTTCTTTTTTTGCTCTTTTGCTCTTTACCTCTTAATCATTTTCAGCTTATTTTTATGTTGTCAGTTTGATAGCATTTACAGTCTGTTCTGTAAGCATAATTAAGTCTTCCATGCTTTGTCTATTGGTTGGTTCTAAGACTTGAGAATCAAAAGAATTTACATTATTAGGACTTTAACTCTTGTTTACTGTAGTGCCGTGTAGTGTGCTAGAATTATTCCTCCCACCCCCATGCTCGTGGACTAAATATAACAACCCTTGTGCCAATAGGAGAAGAACGTTCTAAACATCCAGTTGACACCTTTTCAGTTCAGAATTTTTCGATAATCAATGTGACTTGTGGACTTAATCTGCAAGCTCTTTTAATTATCATTTACATCTTGTGTGGCCTTGTATTCTTTAATCATACCATGCGTTATGTCCCCAGTGAGGAAACTTGAGAGGGAAGTAGTGTTTCCTTTTTGACTCTCACATCAATTTTGGTCTCTTCAGTAAATTGGTTTCCCCAACAGTTGGCAAGCAAATATAGCCTATGCCATTAAAGTGACATAATGCGTCAGATTCTGCATATACTTTATTTTATGATGAGTTATAAATATATAAATATGTTTAAAATAAGGCTATTAAAAACTCATAAATTAAAATATTCAGCTTCAACACTTTGAGTATTTCTCCTTCATAATCGTCTTTAGCCTTTCCAAGAGGTCTTTCAGCGTACTTGTGCTCGTCTTGGCTTCATTCACAGAACAGGTCTACAAAAAAAATATTTCATTAGCTTGCATTGCTAAGTATTTGAATCTTGCTTGTGCCAGTCTACCCAGGTCAAGCCTGTGCTTGCACTTGCCACTTGAACGGTGATCAAACCAAGGCTGCCAGTCTGGCTTGACTCTGCTGCTAGGCTAACAGGGTTTAGCTGTTTTTCGTGCATGCTACTTACATTCCAGAAATGGCCACTGTAAATCCGTAACCGTCTGCCTTCAGGGTGTGGCCATCCCTGGACAGGTGTGTCACAGCTAGGTGCTGCTCAGGGGCATAACAGGGATGTGGAGGCTCAGACCTGCCCACTGCCATCTTGGGCCTTTTGTGTGGCCTCCTGGACTACTGAGAGACAGATTCAGTCCATTTGCCATCCTGCCCATTAAACAGCAACATAACAGGTTGGCAGCACTTCAGTTGGGAAGGATTCCTGCTGCCTACCACCTGGCCACTGCTTCAGTTTGAATCTTAGCTCTACCAGTTTATTAATTGCATTGCTTAAGACAAACTACTTAGTTTATAAAAGTTTCAGTTTCCTCCTTGTATAAAATGGCAACAGTAGTGCCTACTAAAGATCATTAGGAGGGTCAAAAGAGACAATGAGTGTAATATCTCCTCCCTGTTCTGTTACCTTATAAATAAAGCAGCGTGCCCAGACAGAGGATGAACGTCCCCAGTTCCTCTACTTGGCATTAGGTAACATCCGCTCTTGGCTCTGCCACTTTTCCTACATCATCAGTTCTCCCCTCTTACTAGGTCATTCCCACTGGTATATTGACATGCTCCATATAGACCTCATCTAAAAGAACTTCCTTCACTTCATACCTGCCTTCAGCTATTGTTCTGTTTCTCTGCAACCCTATAGAAAAATACCCTAAAGCAGTTTTTCATACTCAGTACCACTTTCTTTTCACTCCTCCCCACACCTGGTCTCTGTGGAACCCACTCTCCTCAGACTTTCATTCCCACATCTCAATCTGTGTCAGCACCATCAGTAACCTCCATCACGCCGAGTTCAATGACCATTCTTAGTGTTCATCTTACTTGATCTTTCGGTACATTTGACACACTGCCTCCTCCTTAAAAGAGTTTCCTCACTTGCCTTCTGGGATACCACACACTCTTTGATTTCCTCCTACTTCACTGGCTACTACTCGGTCTCGTGCTGGTCCCTCCTCTTCCTGACTCCAATATGAGTGCCTCTGGGCTCAGTCCTTGGATCTTGTCCTTTCTCTGTGTCATTCAGGTCTGTGACTTAAAGATCTTTCTGAGAACTCTTCACTTAATACCATAAGTTCTGACCTCTCCCTTAAGCTTCAGACTTTTTCAACAGTCCTGTCAGTATCTTCACAGCCTCTAGCCTTGATCACCCCTAGACTTCCATATCTGTAAACAGCACCAACCATCCACCAAGGGGCCCAGGTTAGGAACCAGGAGGCCATCTTCTACTCTTTCCATTACCCCGCACCATAGATCTGTCAGCAAGTCCTTCTGGCTCGATTTTTGATCATAGCCAAAATCCAACAATGTCTGCCACTCTTACTCTGCAACACCCACCATCATCTGCAGCTGGAGTACTGTGGTTGCTTCCCAACAAGCCATCTTACTTCTGTGCTTACCCCTACTCAGTCTGTTTACCACACAGTAGCCAGAATGATCATTTAAAATCACATAAATCAGGTGGTGGTCTCTGCCCTGCTCAGAACCCTGTGGGAGTTTCCCACCATGCGTGGGGCAGAATCCATAGGCCCTGTGTGGTCTCCGCCTAAAAGCCCCTCACTTACTCAGATCCAGCCACATTGGCCCTCCTGTTGATCTTTGAATACATGAAGTTCATTTCTACCTTAGGGCCTTTGTACAGCTGTTCCCTCTGCCTGGAATGTTCCTTCCAAGTTAGCGATGTGGCCAACTCTCTTGCTTAATTCAAATATCTGCTTAGATGATGTCTCCAGCTACTAAATCAGCCCTCTCCCTCTTGACCCCTATGTTCTTTACCCCTTTATTTTTCTTCATAGCACTTATCACTACTGGACATCATGCTGTATGCTTGTTTTCCTTTCTCACTGACCCATTACAACATTCTGTGAGAGCAGGAAATGTATCCCCAGTGCCTAGAACAGTACCTAAAGCAACACTCACAGAGTCTCAACAAATAGAATTTGTCGAATGAATGAACAAGCTGATTAAAAGTGTACTGCTGGTCATAAGGAGGAATATTTTAAGAAGTAGTACTGCCATCCATTGGAAGGCAGGCTGTTGCCATAGCACAGCTTACCTTGCTTGCCAAGCTGTTGAGATTCCTGTCAAGTCCGCCCAGGAATTTGTTCAAGCACGTGTGGCTCCTGTAGATACGCCTAAGCTCAATTCCAACCCTGCAGAAGGTTTCCTTCTCAGTTGTGTTCTAGAAAGAGAAATGCTACAGATAGCCATTGGCCAGCTCGATTTTGAACACTGGAGAGAGAGATTGCCTTTTGATTTCTTCTTTCCAGGGGGACAAGTGGAGAAGATGAGTTTGCTCACCTGTGGTCCAGCTATTCAGGTATTCCTGCCATGTGAATGGAGGCTGCACAGTAAACAGCCTCTCCCAGTTACTTGCAAATACAGTAGGCTTTTACCGAAACCTCCCAATGTCTTTTCCATCGGAGGGTTTTATCGAAAGGGTACCTGAAGCAAGTCACTCAACTAAGTTAATGAGAGAGTGGGGTTTGAATGCAGGGTTACCCGTCTACAGCCCATGTCTATTTCTTTACCCCATGCAAGCTGTTCTCTCTGTGGAGGGAATCTTAGGTACATGAGCTCATAATCAGAATCTGCTCTTAACTTCTATAATTTATAGTTTTTGAATCTAGGTTTCTCTGAAAATCCCACATGCTTATTGAGAAAATGAATGTCCATCCTTAGGCCTGGACAGTGCTGCTTTAGCCTCAGCACTCTCCCATTTAGCCCTCCTCCTGGAAGGTAGCAGTGTGAGGAGACAGACATGTCCCCACACAGCTGGAGGTGAGTTCCTGGATCAGGGCCAGGTGCCCCAGGTGGTGGGCCTGGGAAGATGAGGGGCAGCTTCTGAGAGAGTGCTGGGCCTTGGACGGAGTTTCTCTAAGGGGCCTTTGGCCTTGAATGTGCAGGGTCAGAACCTCTTTGGAATGCTGGCAGCTCTGACGTGAGTCTGGCCCCATGGTTCTTCTCTTTTTATGAACCTGGGAGAGGGAATATGTCTCAGCCGGGTCAGGCCTGGTGTGTCTTCTCATTCTCCTGTAGGACAGAGTCATGGAGCCTGGATGGTGTGTCTTAAGCTTGAGCCCAATCCAGCTCAGATAAACCTGTTTTCAGCCTCTGCCAGGACCTGTTCTCATCCCTTGCCACTCAAAGTGAGGTTCATGAAGCAGCAACAAGGACATTACCTGGGAACCTGTTGAGATGCAGAATCTCAGTCCTCCCTCTGGACCCACTAAATGAATCTGCGTTCACAGGATCTCCAGGGGATTTATATGAGGAGCTCTGTCCAAACAGCTTTTTTGGTTCTCCCATATTTTTTGATTATCAAGGCTGTTCACTATAAAGGTTATATGCAGTCAACAAAAATGGATTTTTTTTCATTAACGATCAGCCAGAGAGAACTACTATTACAATTTCGGTAACTATATGTCCAGATTCTTTTTAATACTTTTTTTTTTTCAATAGGGACCAACTAGTGATATTCTTTTCTAACCTCTTGCTTAACATATAGTACTAGCAATTCCTTAAATCATTCAGTAGTATTTTAGAACATGAGATTGAGAGCTGTGGAGGAACGTAGGGCATATTTGTGCCACAGCTGATCAATCCCCTACCTTTGCATTGTTTTTACTTATAGCAGTACAGTAGCAGCAAGTCATCTGTATAGATCTTTGAATTTATCTCTTATTTTTTCAGGCTGAGTTCCAGAAGTGCTGTTGATTTTTTTAGGGTTTTTCCAGGAAAACCTTGACCCAGACCGAGGCACCAGAATCCCAGACTACAAAAGCTTCCTCTCTGCACTGTGGAGCTTGATGGCCCATGGTCAGGGCCTTTAGAAGGACATGTATATAATGAACAGCCGTGAACCCTCCTGGGTCCTGACTCTAATTGAAAGTTTAAGAATAGCACCAGTGTCTCTGGGCTCTGGGAGTCAAGAAACCTCCCATAAATCACCGTATCTCTGTGGAGCGTTGTGGGTGAACAGAGGTGATGAGGCCAAGAAGACAGACACCAGCTGTGTATGCAGTTGGAGGCAGATGCCTGTGTTGTTGGGGACAGAACAGTGAGGTTCAAGAATGTCAAAAGGGGAAGAGATCCTTTGCTTATTTTTCCATCAGAATCTAATGAGACTTTTCTAAAACTTTGACTACTTTGACTAGGGACTTAGAACTTACACTGCCTAGGTTTTGAGAAAACATCTTCTAAAGAACTTTCAAACGATTTCTAAAGATGATTAGGATAAGTATAGAAAAGAGTTTGAATCAAATGGAAAACCTTTAAGAGAAGAAATTCTAAAGGCAGTTTTAGTTAAAGGCCTTAATGTTGTAGTTCCATTGGGATTATAGCAATAGGATGACACTCTGGACTGCCTGTATTTTCATCTGCTTATCCAGCTTTCACGGCCTTGAGTATATCTTTCGCACACCACTTGGGAGACTTCTGTGCAGGGTTTCGGCCCGAGTTCTAACTAGGGTCTTGACTAGCTTCTCTTCGGGACAGACAGATCTGTCCTATATGTATTGTATCCGTTATCTCCACTTATGCACAAATTTAATCAGCCAGTGCTATATGTGAAAAAAAAAGTCCTCTGCTTTCACTTTTGAAAAAAGATTTGGTGTTTGGCATAGAGCTCTCTGAAAAATTCTGGACTTTTGCACCTTTTGGTAGTAGAAAATGCCTCCAACTAATAGTCCACCAAAGAAGTCCTTCTTAGACCTGCCAGCTTGCTTGCTTTCTACCTTGCTCACCTTACTTCAGAGACACCGGGAACACTGCTTGCAGAATCCAGCATTTAGATAAGCACATTGTTCCAGCATCTGCCAAGAGCAGGATGTCACCTAACTTGAGCATAATGGACCTCTGGTTCTCTAAAAGCACTAAAATTAATATGCTCGATTTTGGAAAGATATTTTTGAGAACACAAGAAAGTAACTTTTCCTCCCATATAGCACCCTTGTGGGTTTTGAAAATAACCTTTCTTTGTTCTGAAGTATCTTGAAAGGTAAGTAAGCAGTGCTGAGTCTTTGAGGAAAAGAGAATGGAAAAAACGAGATTGTTAATCCAGGAGGAATAGGAAGCAGTTCAGGAAGGCGTGAGATAGGTAAGAGTGAAGGAAGGTAGTGGGAACTGACCTGCACCTCGGCTGGGGAGAGGATTGGCTGTCTTCTAGAGCAGCCCAGAGTGGGGTTGCCCTGGGCTTGCAGTCATGGAGAGTTGATGATTTCAAACCCCTGGCCCCTCTCTCTCAGAATGATTGCTTCTCTACAACCAGTTTTTGCCTTTAATCAAGAGTTATATAGTAACATTTTCCACTAACTCAAGAGTTGGATTCCAACCAACTTTCAAAATTGCTTTCATATCTTCAGATGTAGAAACTGAGGCACAGAGAGGTGTAGAGGCTTGTCAAAGGCCACATAGTTAATAACAGAGCTGGGGCTAAAGCCACCAGCTGTCTCCCTTCCAGCCTCACGGTGCTTCTGCTGGGCCTTGCCCTTGGCTTTGATAGCACCCTCTCAGCAGTGAGCCAGCCCCTGGAGAACCCAGAGCATGACTCAGTGACTCTTGGCTATTTTATTTCTCTCTATATAAAATATTAAAATAAGATAGATAAAGCATTATATATAAGGTATATACATAAAATATTAATAAATGAAATATATAAAGTATTATACACTAGATATGAAATTTTATATATACATATATATGAAATCCTTCCAACCTGCTGTTACAGGATGTCTGATACAGGATGAGATTCTGAAGGATAAAATTATACAATATGTACTATACAGTACATATGTTTATATTATATGCTATTATATAATTATTATATTTCCGACTCCTGGAATAATCTTTAATGAAAAATGAGATAGTCTGGATAAAGGCCCGAAGAATAGTTTTGCTCACGAGCAGGACAGGCCTACGCTCTGGCCCTGGCCAAGTTACCCTCTGGTATACATGGAAAGCAGGTGGTTAGGAGACCATTGGTAAATTGAAGCTTTGGGTTTTTCATTCTCACTTGTGTGTTTCCATGAAAACAGGAACTGATGTGCTGAAAGCTATTGATATGGCTGTAGTCATGTGTTTGTCAGAGAAAATGCACTATCAGCTGTCAAATCTATCTCCTCCCACTGAAGATCGGGGGGCGGGGGTGAGGCGCAGGAGGAGGAAAGGTGAGATGCTCTGGCAGGAGCAGCCGGAGGCAGGGATATGTTGGCCCCTGTCTGACAGGATGGTTCTGGACTGGCCAGAAGGGAGTTTGCAGGACAGAGAAAGCTGAGGGTCTCCGGACAGCTGTGCCCGGAGCTGGTGGGCTGTTAGGTGACCAGGCTGCGGAAGAGGAGGGGCTCTGGCGATACATTTTCTGTTGCCATAGGAAGTCTCTTAGACAAAATGAAAGCTCTCTCAACCTGTAATCTCAATATCTGTTTTTGTGAGAGTATTTGGTTTTTCAGAAATGTATGGGCCAGAAAAATTCTCTCCTTCAGCAGCATTAATTGAGTGCCTCCTATATTCCCGGTACTAGACCTGGGTGGGTAAAATCTTAAAGAGCTTTTCCTTGATTGAGGTCTAAATTATGACTATAAAACCCAAGCTTTCTACTATATATCTTCTAAGTCAAGTGAAACTAGAAACACTAAAATGCATTTGAGAATAAAGATCAGAATTCTCAGTCATTGACAATATTTCATACATTATAGTTAGGTTGAGCCTGTTTGCTTTCTGTTAAATTTGTTTAAACACTTGTGAATGGCTCTCTTCACCAAGTCATCCATCTGCCAAAGTAGACCCAAGACGGCTCTTACCTTTGGGGCAGCAAAGACGTCTGCTACAGGCAGCTCCATGCATGAATTCTTGGCCCAGGCAGGAACAAGAGAACAAGAGAGTGAGTTACTTTCAACTGCACAGGGTAAGCCATGCTGAACAGCTCTGACCCTCTCAAACTAAGAAAACTTCCTATAGTCCCTCAGGGGGAAAAACAAAAAACAAAAAAACACCAGGAGAAAAATCTCCACAGTGCTCACCATCCTACCACCAACCACCAAGTCTCTTGGAGCTGTTGTGTTCTTTTCTCAGTCTAAGAAATAGGCACAGCATCACCAGAACATCTGGAGAGATGGTGCCAGATAGCTTACTCACCTTTCTCGTTGTGAGGATGTTCAGCGTTTTGATGATCTCTGCTAAGGTAATATCGCACTTGTGTCCATGGACGAAGTGACTGGTACATACCAGTAAGCAGACCAGCACTGGGATCAGCTGGGAGGTGAGACCCATTAATAGTATCTCTATTTGCACTGACAATGTGAGACAATTAGTTTACCAGGAGACGCTAACAATGCAATTCTGATAAAGATATCTCTATATATAGATTTTAAAATTGCTGAAACTGAGGGAAAATAAGTTTACATTGGAAATTTTCATTACACCAGGTTGTCAGTCATTTGGGGCCAATCAGCACCTCTCTTCCAGGAGAAAAAATGCCTCACAAAAACAGGTAAAATGTTCCTGTGAAATCAGACCAGTAGGAAAATGAAACCTTTTTTTAAAATTAACTACAAAGTATCAGCATAGGAAATTACACCATAATTTTCTCTTTAGATTAATCTTATCAGCTTGGGGTTGCTGCTGGCTTTTTACTTTGCATAGAAGGAAGAGGCCACAGGTGTCCGAGTTTGTTTTAGTGCAGCCCTCCTGGGGAAAGATAGAGTAATATCAAGAAAGTTTGACTTGATTAGTATTTCACCTTGGCTTCTTCCAAGTATGGGTGGCATCTGGGAAACTCTCCTTTTGTGGAAAAGCTGATCTGTGGTTCTTTTCTCTGGGTAGAAGGAAAGTAACAGGCACAGATTCTCTCCTGTTGCAGCACTTAAACATGCCTTTCTTCCACATTTAGGATTTTGGCCAAGGACATGTAATACATGGTGGAGCTTCATTAGGACCATGTCAGGTCCATAGGTCTTTAACAATAAGGAGGCTCTAGGCAAAGTATGCCTATCCCGAGGTTTCAGGAATGACTCCTTTGAGGGACTTTCCTGGCAGTCCAGTGGTTAAGGATCTGCACTTCCACTGCAGAGAATGTGGGTTCGATCCCTGGTTGAGGAACTAAGATCCCACATGCTGCTACTGCTACTGCTAAGTCATTTCAGTCGTGTCCGACCCTGCGACCCCATAGGCGGCCTCCCACCAGGCTCCTCTGTCCCTAGGATTCTCCAGGCAAGAACACTGGAGTGGGTTGCCATTTCCTTCTCCAATGCATGAAAGTGGAAAGTGAAAGTGAAGTCACTTAGTCTACTGTGCGGCAAAAAAATAAATAAATAATTTTTAAAAAAGGAATGATCACTTTGAAAATGGATTTGAAATACAGCCTCAGCTAATTAGGGGAAAAGAGTGATATCAAGGTGCTACCCCTTGCCCTGGCACCTCACTGTAATTCCTGTGGGTGCTGCACACCCATACCACTGACTTAGATGCCTGCGTCCCAGCACACCACTGGTTATTCCTCCCTGAGCCCTTCTCTTTCCTCTCTGCTTCCTTTCTGTTGGTTTCTCACCTTCCTCTCCAATGATTTCCTCTGGAAGGTCATACAGAAATGATGACTGCTAAGGTCATTCCTGAACTTTGGCTTTTATTTGTGGTGACTTGCAGTCCATGAAAGAATCTGGACAATTGTAACAGGAAGGTCCTTGGACCATATTTAGGATCCTTCCATTGGGACTGTGCAGTGAATTTGCCGGGCTCAGCGCAGTGACGTCTGACAGCAACTGCATGAAGTCGGGCCAGGCTTCCAGGTTAAGGGCACCGCCTCCACAGTGCTGTCCTCACTTCATCACTGGCTGATCATTCAGGGGTCCCCATTCCACCTTCACTTTGTCCAACTGGCTGCAAAGTTGAGTCCCCACTATCCTCTCGGATTCATAATTTGCTAGAATGACTCACAGAAATCAGAGAAGCACTATATGTAAGGTTATATTTTTATTATAGCAAAAGGATACCAGTCAGACTCAGCCAAAAGAAGAGACATGGAGATTGAGGTCTAGGAGTGTTGCAGACACGAAGCCTCCTCTGTTCTCTCCCTGGAGTCAGAACGCATCGCTTCCCCAGCACTTTGATGTGTGACTCCACACAGATCGTGCCAACCAAGGCAGCTAATCAGAGCTTTGGTGTCCAGCTTTACTGGCGTGTCATTCAGTAGACGTGACTGATTGAATCCATAGCCACTTGGTTGACCTCATCCTCCAGCCTCCTCCCTGGGGGATGGGCTGATGACGCAACAGCTTAATAGTGTTACTGGTCTCCATCTTGAGTGGCCTTGTTAGCATGAACTGTCAGGTTCCGCCACAAATAGCAAAGACACTCCTGTAACTTGGAGGATCCCAAGGATTTACAGCCTACCTCCAGGAACTGGTGACAAAGACCTGTCAAAGTCTTTATTCAAAGGTTTTAGAGGTCACCTCCCAAGAGCCAGGACAAAGGTCAAACTTCTCTGGGTAAGTTCTTTTTTTATTTTTTATAATACTTCTTTTTTCCCCCAGTTTTATTGAGATACAATTGACATGTCACTGTATAACATAATGATTTAAATTATATATATCAATATATTGTGAAATGATTACAGTAAGTTTAGTTAACATCAGTTCTCTCATATAGATATAAAAAAAGAAAAAATATTTTCCCTCATGATGCGAACTCTTAGGATTTATACTCTCAACAACTTTCAAATATTCCATACTAGAGTATTAACTATAGTCATCATGTTTTATGTTATATCCTTAGTTCTTATTTACAGCTGAAAGTTTGTACCTTTAAAAAAAAAATTTTTTTTTTTCTTTCTTTCTTTGGGCTTCTCTGGGTGTTAGTTTTGGCATGTGGAATCTAGTTCCCTGACCAGGAATAGAAGCCATGCCCCTTGCGTGGGAACTTGGAGTCTTAGCCACTGGACCACCAGGGAAGTCCTAGTTTTTACTTTTTGATTCCCTTCATCCAATTTCCCACCCCTCTTCCCCCCACCTATGGTAACTAAAAATCTGATCCCTTTTTCTATGAGTTGTTTTTTTTTAGATTCATAGTGAGATTATATAGCATTTGAGTTTTCACTTCAGCATCTATCTCTGTTATCATACATGGCAGGATTTCCTTTCTTTGGGTGAATAATATTCCATTGTATATGTACTGCAACTTTTAAAAGTCATTTGTCCGTGATGAACACAGGATGTTTCTATACCTTAGCTGTTGTAAATAATGCTGCTTTGAATATGGAAGGCAGGTATCTTTTTGAGTTAATGATTTGGTTTCCTTTGGATACATTCCCAGAAGCGAAATTGCTGGATTATGTGGTAGTTCTTATCTTTTAATTTTTTGAGGAACCTGTATAACTGTTTTTCATAATGGCTTTGCCAGTTTGCGTTCCCACCAACAGTGCATGAGGGTTCCCTTTTCTCCACATCCTTGCCAATGTTCTTGTCTTGTTGATGCTATTCTAATAGGTGTGAGGTATTTGTGGTTTTGATTTGCATTTCCCTGATGATCAGTGCTGTTGAATACCTTTTCCTGAACTTGTTGCCCATTCATATATCTTCTTTGGAAAAGTGTGTATACGAGTTTTAGACATTTTAAAATTTGATTATTTGTGTTTTTTTCTAGGGTTTTTTTTTTTTTTTTTTTTTGCTACACAAATGGGAGTTAATGAGAAGGGCAGACTTCCTTCTAGAATAGATAGAGACTTCAGATCCAGATTAGCTATCATTTGGAATAAAATGGTAGTCCTTTTTTAAGAAAAGGTTCAAGGGGTGTAGAGCACACCTCTAAAGCCTTGAGGTTTGAGGCAGAGCTGGAGAGGAGGAGAGTTCACCAGAATCCCAGCATGTGTGGGAGGCAATAGAAAAGCTGTCTACATATTGAACAGTTGTTTGTTTTTTTAACCTTTGCTGAGGGCCAAACCTTGGGCTTGGGGTTCTGGGCTTAAAGATGTGAGTCAGAAAAGGAATATAATTTGGTATCCATAGCTCAGAAGCAGAATATAGCTTCTTTTTTGCTGTTTCAGTGGTTGGATGAGGCCAGAGAAAAAAGGATAAACTCTCCAGACTATCAGGAGTGACCAGAAGGTCCCCTCAAACAGTGGCAGTTAAAAATGGTCACCCTGCCTACAGGGTGGAACCATGGCAGCTATGCATGTGGCTGGGTGTTCAGAAGCTGGGAAGGTGGGGACCTGCATGTCAGGGACAGCAGCCAGCACCTAGCCATGTGAGACAAGGGAACCTTTCCCAGCCTGCGGGAGCTATGGGGCAGGATGGCGAGGCAGGTGGGGCAGCACTGGAGTGCCATGTTCCAAAGGACAGCATTTGAATCTGCACAGGCTGGGGAATCTGTCTGCCTCCCCCACTGTTGGGGGAGCCATTAATGCTGTGAGTGGACAGAGGTTATGCCTTGCAGGTCTCAAAAAGAAAACAAAGTCGAGAGTGAGAGAAAGAAAGTAAGAGTGAAAATTAGTTGCCTCAAGCCAAAACTGGGCAAAGCCTGCAGGTTACCTTGACTTCCTGAATTCCTAGGTTTCAGCACCAAATATGATCTCAGATGGCATCAGCTTGCAGCAGCTTGAAGCCAAGCTTCGGTTTCCCACCAGACTGAGGTCCAGTGTTGGCAGTGAAAGCATCAAATCCTAGCCGCTAGACCAGTGGTCAGTGACAAGGCCCTGGCCATTTGGCTTTTCAGAAAAAGAATTCCCACAGAGATGGAAAGTAGTGAAACAAGTAAAGTACTTATTAGGAAGAAAAGAAGTATAGTATGTGCAGATAGGCACACAGGTGGACTCAAGAGAGAGTTGCTGAGTCTTGCCCTTGTGGTAAAATCATTTACCTCAGATTGGTACTTGAACCTATGTGCTGGAACTCAAGCCCAGCCAAAATCCAGTTTGGGACTTGAATCCACATGACTGGGACTCAAACCTGGCCACAACCCACAATCTTCCAATGAAGGTCACACACCTGGTTTCTGGACTTAATAAAGCTCAGGTTCTTTGTGTCTTAGTGCATAAAGAATTTAACTAGAGGCAAAGTGATAGGCAAGAAGTAGATTTATTAATATAGGATGCTTGTAAGAGATGCAAGGGGGCAGGCGAGGGAGCTATGCCCTGAGGATTAAGTGAGCTACAATTTTATGTGTGTGCTTAATGCTCAGTCCAGTCCAACTCTTTGCAGCCCTTTGGACTGTATCCTGCCAGGCTCTTCTGTTCATGGGATTTTTCAGGAAAGAATACTGGAATGAGTTGGCGTTTTTTTCCTCCAGGGAATCTTCTCAACCCAGGAATAAATTTTATAGTCAAAGGAAAGTGGGGGAAGGGAAAAGATAGTCTTCTTTGAGGCTTAAATTAGATGTGAGGCTTAAATTGCTAGCTTCTCCTTCATATCAGGCAGAAAAGTATCTGACCCTGTGAGGTCAAACTAGGATTTTCATAGCGTTTATTTGAATCAGTAAAGAGAGGGTAACATTTTTCTTGCACTTAATGGCCTGAGGCATATCTCATACTTTTTATAAGCAGGCTTTACAGTTAAGCAAGCCTGTTTCATTCAGTGACATTCCAATAGATCATTAACTTACAGTAGTCTCCCAAAGTTTCTTAGGTTTCCCTCTATCTACAGTCCCTTACTGGGACTTCTACAGCTACCTGCATAACTGACCTATCCCTGTCAGAGATGGTTTGAATTCCTTTTATGGGGCATTTCTTTCAGGTTTTCTTTGGCCAATCATTTTGATTTGTCTGGTTCAGAGTCCATATTTGGCATATCTCAGGATCTTCCCACCTGTGCACACACATCAGTTATCCAGAGAGGCCTATGGGTAGTCTGGCATCAGTTAGCATCACTCCTCTTGTGACCTCCAAGGAGGCTTTCTGCTGATGTGTAGTTGGGGAGGTCTCCTGACTTTGAGTGAGAAAAGGTTTTGGAATGGCCTAGCCTCCTCTCTCAATTGTCCTGCTATTCTCATCTTGGAGTTTTGGTCCATGGGGGATGAATCTCATATCAGTGTACCCAAGTGAGGGGGCTGGTGCCCATCTTCCTGCCTCTAAATAGATTAGAGAAGCAAGGGCTTAAGATCAGTAAAAGACTGTTATAATCAGAGGCTCAAGCACAGGTGGGAATCTGGTTGTACAAGGTCAGCATATCTTTGTTATTTTCAGGCTTTAAAATTTAGTATCTTTCTCTATTTCTATAATAGAAGATCTGAACCTATTGGTCCCAGACCTCATTCTTGGACTGAAAGGTCTTAGTGCAGATGTCTGAGAAAAGGGAGGGTTATAAGAGAATGGAAACCTCCTCTCAGAAAGTTTTTAATACCTTGTGGGATCCAGGAAAACAAGTTAGAGAAACCATTTTCAATTTCCCCACCCATATTGATTGGGTGGATTGGTGGTGAATTGTCTGTTGAAGCCAGGTAGCTTGCTGTCAAATTTTTTCCATGTCGATCTCTACCGGGGAAGGAGTGTTAACGTATGTGCAACAAGAAGTATTGACAGCTGCACAAACGGTCAACAGGTAATCCAGGGCCAGACGGCTGTCAGGTGCCACCTTGACCAGCGAATCTAGAGACTTCTGTAAACTAGTGAGAGAATTAGCTATAGCAGTAAGAGATAAGTTTTGAAGAACATGTTGGTGGGCGTCTACTCCCCACCATGGTAATGAGGTGTACCCAAAGAGATAGGCATGTCCATCTGGGATACCAACAGGTAAATCTCGAGTTAGTTGAGTAAACAGTTTAATGAACTTGCCCATTGCTTGGATTCATTTAAGGAGTGGATTGAGAAAGGAGTAATCAAGGCTCCTAGCATACACTGTGTGGACATGGAGTTATTGTGTAGGCAATTAGTGGCCCATGGTTTCTTATCTATTTGGCATATGTTTGCTGGTAGGGCACAGCAGACTAATGGGCTTAAGAATTTAAGACCTAGCCATCTAACTGGACCTAGCCAACTCATTGGAAAAGACCCTGAAGCTGGGAAAGATTGAGGGCAAGAGAAGAGGGCAACAGAGAATGAGATGGTTGGATGGCATCACTGAATCAATGGACATGAGTTCAAGCAGACTCTGGGAGATAATGAAGAACAGCGAAGCAAGGCACGCTGCAGTTCATGGGGTCACAAGCAGTTGGACACGACTTAGCCACGGAGCAACATCCATTTCTATTGTTATGGAAATGTTTTCCAATCATATATTCAATGTGTTCTATCCACGTCCATCCCAATACCTGTTCCTGTAAGGTGGATCCTTCTTACTTTGTTCAGGTAGCGAGTTAGAATTTGAGACAAATAGGTTGCTGGAATTCTGACTTAGGAGGATCCTTTATAAAGTGCTGGGGTGCTTTAATGCCAATTCTTCATCCTTCCAGTTTGATTTCATGTTCTCCTTCTGTTGCTAAGGGGAGGATTAGGGAAGAGGCATTAGAATTTTCTTTAGTAGGAAAATGAACAGTTCTAATCCTGTACATTACTGCTTCAAGCCTTGGGTCTCTGGTAGAACCAATTTCCATCAGGAACTTGGCTAAAATTCCTCATGGGATAGACAGGTTGCCATGGCCCATGATGAACTTAACTCAGGGTAAACAAATCCAGCAGTCAACCAAGTGGAGGAAGCGTGAGTTTGTGCAATGTGGAGGAGAGAGTTGTATGTCCGTCCTATAGGTTAAGGGAAATAGGCCTAGAGACGCTAAGGCAGTTAGTAGTTTAATAGTAGCACCAGTCAGGGTCAGTCAGTCAGATAGTAGCTACGGGTACTTAGCCTAGGGTCTCAGAAGTATTTTTTATCCTTTTTGAATAGTAGCTTCAAGTCTTGTAGTGGCTCACTCATCTGCCTGGAACTTTCAGGCTCTTCGGGGTCCTCTGGATCCTGTAGAGACTTGGAGGGAGGGGTGGATTCACAGGGATGGCTGGAATGTGGGCCTTGAGGTTCCTGTAACGTATCAGTGGAGACAGGTTTGATCCTGGATGGATGAACCCAGTCGGTGACCCCCTGGAGTCTGACTACCGTAGAGGTGCTCAGCAGGACTTGGTAAAGACCCTTCCATTTGGGGAGTCGCTGGTCACCTGGGGACTCATTTTTCCAGGTCTTTAAAAGTGCCCAATCTCCAGGTTTTACAGCAGGGTAACTGGGACTGTCATCTGAAAAGGGCTTTATTACTCTTCTGCCATATTCTTATATAGCCTTCTGGACCTGGCCTAAGTTTATAATGTATTTAAGATGAGCCTTGTTTTCTGGGTCAGCATATCTAGAGTAAGGAATGGTCATCTGTATGTCATTTTGAAAGGGGTTAATTTAGTGGTTATTTTAGGAGCTTCCGTGACCCTTAGGAGAGCTGTTGGCAGCAGGCAGTCCCACAACCCTGAGGCAGGAGGTAGATGGGCCCCCCTTCCGTGGAAGAATGATAGGACATTCATCTCCTGTGGACTGAAATTCCTCAATGAGAATAGCAGGGCAATTGAAAGAGGAGGCTGGGTCCTGCCCAGGCCACATATTTATTACTCTTGGAGTCAGGAGAGCTCCCAAACTACACATGGGCAGAAAGGCTCCTTGGAGGTCGAAAGGGGAGTGATGCTCAGGCTACCCATAGGCCTCTTTGGTCAAATCCATCTTGGCTAAGAGATGCGTACACACTCATGGGAGGACCCTGAGATATGCCAAATATGGGCTGTGACCCAGGCAAATCAAAATAATTGGCCAAAGAAAACCTGGAAGAAATGCCCCATAAAAATAATTCAAACTGCCACAAGGGCACAGCTCGGCGACTCTCTCTCTCTCAGCCCACCTGTGTGTGCTGTACTCTGTTTTCCTCCTAATAAGTACTTTACTTATTTCACTACTTTGTGTCTTTGTGGGAGTTCTTTTTCTGCAAAGTCGAATGCCAGGGCCTTGTCAGTAACCTGGTTTAGTGCCTAGGACTCGGTGCTCTTACCCTGTGACCTGGCCTCAGTCTCTGGCGGGAAGCCAAAGCCCTGCTTCAAGCTGCTGCAGGCCGAGGCCACCCGAAATCAACTCCATGAAGGGTGGCTGTTCTGGAGGCTCCCAGAGCACATAGTGGGCCAGCTCTGGTCCTGTTGGTCCTGGCTGCTCTGCTTTCTTGCTGTGTGGGCTTAGGCATGCCCCTCAGCCTCCTCTGTCTGGTGGGGATCATAGTGGAACTTGTCTCTGAGGTTCTTCTGAGGAGTAATTAAGTTAATGTTTTTGAAGTAGTCAGATTAGTGCCCAGCGCCTAGTGAGTGCTGTTAGTTAACGTTAACCCTATCTTTGGTCATCTAGACAACTGTGGTACTTTTACCTGTTAGGCAAACTTGAGTCCGAACAGCACCAGTGGAGGTTTCGCCAGTGGCCACTTCCCCACCCATGTCCCTCTTGGATGCATCTCCTCCTTTGAGGCTCCATTCCTGTTTGGAGAGTCACTCTTAGCTGCTCCACTGTGGCCCTTATGATTATTTATCTGGATGCATTACAGGAAACAAATACTGCAGTGGCACCTTATGCAGAAAGCTTGAATGCAGGAAGGTAGGTATTATAAAAATGTTGGGAGGTTAGAGGGAAGGCTCCAGGCTGAGTTCAGAACTCTAAAGAGATGGCCCGCAGGGAGGACCACTAGCTGTGAGGCTGCCATTACAGGCTGGGAGCCCAAGAACGTCCTCAGGCTGCCATCCAGGGATCCTAAGGCTGCAGCCTCCACTGCCTCCTAGCACCCACAAACTCCTCCAGGGGGACCCTTACCTCCCCACCCCTAGTCCAAGGGAATGGAAAATGGTGTCTGCACATACCCACCCCCACCTCCCTCTAGGAGAGCAGTTATACCCAGACTCTCACTAACTTCAGGGGTGTCTGCGAGCTGTAGTTGTGAACATTCAGGGGAAAGACATGGAGGGTGAGCAGAGTAGCCCTGTCTCTCTGGACCCTGGCTGGTGATTCCTGCCTCTCCCACCATCCACATGGCTCATCCCACCCCAAGCCTGGCTCCTCTTCTGTCAGCTGTGCCAGACAACACCCACAAAAGCCCTTCCAGCTCCTCATGGGCTTCTTCCTGGAGACAGGTGATACTCTTCCAAGGGGGTGATGCTTAGTAGAGACTGGAATACATAGGGGATGGGAGTAGGGGAGGGCACTAGTGCAGGGGTGGCAGTGAGAGGCCTACAGCGGCGGGTGGGGGAGCCAGTTAGAACACTGCAGTCATCGTGAGGGAGGGAGCCAGCGTGGAGGGTGAGACAGAGTGCTGTGGGTCTGGGGTTACTCAGCAGCAATAGAATATTCTGGACTCAGTGGGACCCAAGTCTCAGCTCTGTCACTTATTCTCTGGGTGACCTTAGGAAAGGGTGACCCTGTCCAGGCTTCTCTGTCAAACTGGGAAGATTATCTGAGGTCATCAAGGTTTGGTGTGCCTTCCATGTGGGAAACCCATAGATGCCAGCTAGCATTGTAACCTTTATCATTGTTATCATCATCATCATTACTATTAATAGCACTTAGAATTGGCTGAATATGGGGAAGAGGACCCCAGGATTCTAGCTTGGGGAACCACTGTTTGCAGAGATGGCCATTGAGGGAGGAAAGGTGGGTGGGAGGCGGCCGTGGACTGAGGCCCCTGCCGCTGGGTCTGCAGCTCTGACCTGAGGGGGGGCTGCATGGTAGACAGAGAGTGAGGGGATGCCAAGGGAACAGTCCTGCCAGGGTGGGGCGGAAATGGAAGAGAGGGAACTAGAAATGACTGTGGCACTTCAGTGACGCTGGAGGGAGGGAAGGAAGAAGAGAAGTTAGGCGTCAGGGCCTCGGAGGATAAGGGAGAGGTCAGCAGTGTCACGGGTTCCTCAGGGCCAGATGAGATAGGGCAGAAGGGCTTCTGTTAGATTTAGTGATGGGAGATAATCAGTGACATCATGGAGGTGGCTTCTGGAGTGTGTGGGCTTATGAAATGGAAACAGCAGCGTGGGTACATTCTGGAAGGCGAGCTATGTTGGGGTATTAGCTGCAAGGGATGGGGGACAACACATGATTAGTAGTTATTTTTTTTAATGGGCCCACTTGAGCACAGGCCTCCTTTGTAAACGGCAATTCCATTCTTCAGGGTGGTTGTGTGTGTGCGCACGTGTGGTTATGCATGTGTGTGAGTTGCTCAGTCATCTCCGATTCTGTGTGACCCCATGGACTGTAGCCTGCCATGCTCCTCTGTCCATGGGATTCTCCAGACCATTCCCTTCTCCAGGGGATCTTCCCCACCTAGGGATGGAAGCCCGGTCTCCCACATTGCAGGCAGACTCTTTACCGCCCCCAGGGTGCTCATACCCTGGTGCAAACCTGCTGTGCCCTACACCCAATTTGCCACCAAAGCCTTCAGACTGCAGTCAGCATTGAATGATGTGCTGGCTCAGAAGTGGGACAGGTAGGGCAGAGATAGATGAGTTGATAACTTTTTTCCCTAAGGTTTATTTATTTAATTACCTTCGTGGGTCTTCGTTGCTGCGTGCTGCCTTCTCTAGTTGCAGAGAGTGGGGGCAACTCTTGGTTGAGACGCGTGGGCTACTCACTGTGGTGGCTTCTCTTGTTGCGGAGCGCAGGCTCTAGGCACACGGGCTTCAGTAATTGCGTGTGTGGACTCAGTAGTAGTGGCTTGTGGGCTCTAGAGAGCAGGCTCAGTAGTTCTGGTGCACAGGCTTAGTTGCTCCACCTCATGTGGGATCCTCCCAGACCAGGGATCAGACTGGTGTCCCCTGTGTTGCAAGGGGGATTCTTAACCACCGGACCACCAGAGAAGCCCATGAGTTGCTAAGTGTTGAAGTTGGGCAATGGATATCTGAGAGTTACTTTTGTACATATTTGAAAATTTTCTATAGTAAAAGATTTTTAAACTTTTTATGGATAGAAAAATTATATATTTAACATATACATTTATGTACTGCATAATATACATGTATTTATAATGACTGTATATCATATGTAATATAATATGTAAATGATACATACAAATAGGTGTGTATCAGTGTATATGTGACTCTGACCTCCCCTCACAACATGGCAGCCCCTGCTTGCCCCCTGACTACTCTTTTGCCCCCTACAACACTCACTGCCCCCTGCACATCCTGTGTTCTCTTGTTTGTGCATCCTGTCCCCCCAGTATAAGTAACCTTGTTTTTTTCAGCCTGAGTCCCCAGCTCCTAGAAAAGTGTCTAGCACCTAATAAAGGCCTCAGGAGATCTTGAATGAATGGAGCTCCATTTCACAGAGGGGCAGCTGAAACACTGCCTAAGTCACAATAGGGGAAGTCAAGGGCACAGCTGGGACTTGAAACCAGGGCTGTTTGGATGCTGAAGTCATTGCCCTGAACCTTTGAAGAAGGTAAGGGGGATGGGGTTCTGGGTATAGACCCAGGAGGACCCCTGACAAGGGGACAAGGAAAGGAGGGAGGCAGGCTGTGGACTTGGTCTTTGCCAAGCAGATGCTAAAGCAGTCCCTTCTCCTGAAAGAGAAGGAAGCCAGCAGGAGTCTGCTGGAGCTGTCCCTCTGCCCCCAGGGCACCTCAGTCTCAGAGCTGGGCTGGCAACCCACCCTTTCCTCTCTCTTCCTGCTCTGATCCCCTTGGCCCCACCTCCAGGCAGGTTGGGCTAAGTGAAGATTCCCAAGAATAGGACATCTTCCTCTCTGTTTGGCAGTATAGGATCTGATTGGTTCAAGAAGATCCAGCCTATGTGGGGAATAGTGTAGGACCTCCTGCGTCTCGGCCCCTACAGAAGGCCCCCTCCTCTCTTGAGTCAGCTGACCCTAGGGAGCAGTTGGACCTGAGTTGAGGGGTCCTGGGCTCTGCCTTTCATGTGCACTGCTGGCCCTTCCCAGCCCCAGTTTTGATCAGCTCCTTCATGGACGTGGCATCAGTTCCATGTTCTGTTGCTTTATTTTTCTAATTATATTTGTCTTTGTCCCCCAGTGGGAGATGAACGTATGCTCATTATTCATACAAAATGTGGGAAGACAGATTAGAAGAAAGAAAAGGCAATGAATAAGAAACTGCTTTTCTAGTACTGTAACCCCTTCTGGCCCAGGGCCCTCTGGCCCACCAGAGGCCATCAGCTCAGCTCTACAGGGGTCGCTACAGCCAGCTCAGGCCTTTCCACCCTCGTAGGTTTCAGGAAGAGCCCTAGGGCCCCCACGCTGGTCTAAGTGATGCAGAGAGCAGAGCTGATGAGAGTTGCTATGTTTAATTTTGGCGTCTGCGTCACTGGTGACCACACAGCAGCATCTGCCCAGGCAGCGCGGGCTGGGGGCGTTTCTGAACGATGCTTTGAGAGAATCACTTTCCACAAGAGAAGACACTCAGGAGGGGAAGGGAGAGAACGCAACAGAAAGTGAGGTCGTAAGTAGAAAATTGCTTCTGGGATTTCAAATGGCTTCGTCATGGGGCCCTCCCTTGCTGCCGAGAAATCAGTTGATCTGGGAAAGTTTGTTGCAAACCCTGTGCTCTCTTGCTTTTGGGTGGAGCCGAGAAATGAGTGAAGATAATGAGGCTTTATGACTTTTATTTTTCAGAGTAGGAGTGGGCAGCATGTGTGGGAGGGGTGATACAGCCAACAGTTCTGACACCAGCTTGGACCTCTGGAAAGGCTGGCTCCCTGGCCTGTGTATGCCAGGCCAGGCCGCCCTGGCTGGACACAGTCAGCCTGGACTTGTCCGGGTCTTCTTAGAAGGGAGTCAGCTCAGGGGAGGAGCGGGTTTTAAGTTTGTTCAAACTGACCAGCAAATTCAGATCAAGAGCAGAGGGCACTTCCCCATTGATCATAATGAAAAAACGATAAGCTGATGGATTCGATAAACCCCAGCCTTCAAGCTTCTTGGTCACAAGGAGACAAGATGCAGGCCCTTGTCCCCCTGGGTCCTGAGCAGCTCAGACGGCCAGCCTCAGAGAAACCCCCAGGTGACTCGGAATGTTTCCTGACACCTCATCTGAGCAGCAAACAGAGGTGTTTGGCACCAAGTTCACTGGAAACCTGAGTGTGTGTCTCACTTCTCACTTGAGTCCCAGCCCCTCTTCTAGTGAAACCTCCCAGGCCTGGGGTTCCTGGGGTGCCAAGGGGCTCCCCACCCTGGGCCCCACCACTGCATCTCCCTCCCACTCACCAAGCATTCTATCTCTTCCAATGCCCCTTGTCTCTGGGCCCTGCTTGGGGTTTACCTTGTGCATGAAAGATGTGAGACCACATGGTTAGAGAAAACTTCCAGCAAGTACCCAGCGGGTCAGTCCCCAGGTGGTAATGCTCCCAGCCACGAGAGCTGACACATACCTTTTATTTCCTCTTTCTTCCTTATCTCATTCCTGACCGGCCCACCTTCCTGTTGCCAGCAGCAGAGACTTGATTCTGTGGCTCTGTGAGGTCTGTCATCCCTGGAAGCCCCCAGCCCCCTCCGGCTCACCGCGCACCCCTGGAGACCACAGGCTCCTCTAGGAGGTGCAGGCAGGGAGCTGCGGCAGTTGAGGATGTGGCGCACTGTGGACCCCTAGTGGTGGGGTCCAGGCAGGCCTGTCGGGACTGTGCATCCCACAGCCGGGCCCTCCTGAGTTATGTGGTGTGGGAAACCCTAAGGGGTCCTCCCCTACGTCAGCCTCTGTTCCAGCCTTTGCTCTCGAAAAATTCACGTGGAATTTTCACTGGAAGTCTTTTCATCTTGGACAGACAGTACAATGCCCTGCTTGAGCAGGGAGGATGTGGGTCAAAGGTGATGCCACCAGAGAATGGATCACTAAGTATTGTGTTAAGAAAAAAAAAAAATCACCCTGGAGAAGGAAATGGCAACCTGCTCCAGTGTTCTTGCCTGGAAAATTCTATGGACAGAAGAGCCTGGTGGGTTAAAGTCCACGGGGTTGCAAAGAGTAGGCTGCGACTTAGCATATCAGCACATACTGTGATATATTTGTATTCCTACCAGAAGAGTTTGGGGCTTCCAGCTCTTCCATATCCTTGCCAATATGTTTAGTCTTTTTTAAACTTTCAACTTTTAAATAAATGTGTAGCATTAAAAAGGTCAATCTTCCATAAATAATACTCTTTTGCCTTTAAAATCTTCAAATTTCTGGATGAAGGAGGGTGGCAGAGATCTCACGCCTACTCCCACTCTGACGTTCGCGCTCCTCCCCCTCCGCCCCAGGGTAGAGCACCCGCCTGCAGATGCCGTTGTTTTGTTGTTCCATTGCTCAGTTGTGTCCGACTCTTTGCAACTCCATGGTTTGCACCCCATTCTTTAAAGACTTATTTCTGCTGCTAAGCTTTGAGTATGTGTGGTGTCTTGGTCATCACTGTCCCAGGCTGGGGAGGTGCAGGCCTCAGGCAGTCCTCCGCAAATGCGGTGGCTCTTGACAGGTACTGAGACCTCCTGGGCGCAGAGACTGTCAGTTCCCACCTTGGACAGCCCATGAGATACGCAGCTCCTGTGCCAACCCCAGGTCTTCCCTCTCTGGGCTGAGCATCCCCAGGCCCCTGCACAGTTGACTGTGGCTTCCTCCCTCGCCTCTGTCTGGGTGCAGATGCGGGGTCCACTCTGTTTGAGAGCGGTCCCCGGGGCAGTGCACCGTGGTCCTCTGCGCCCTGGGCAGGCCCCGCCATGGTCTCTGTTGCCTGAATCACGCATGGCATAAACTCTCACTGCTCCTGAGTGACTGTCTCCACTGACTTGTGAGCATCACTGTAAATGTTCCCACAGGGTTCTGGGCTCCACAGGAAGTGTGCCTGCCTTCCACTCAGCATCTGAGACTGGTCTCTGATGACCCACCACCTATTGCAAGAAGCATCCTGTGTTTCCAAAGATGCACAGTGGAAACCATGGCTGATACCCATTAGCTGTGGCTTGCTGTGGCCGCTGCTTCCTGCCTCCCATGTGCTGACCTTGACTGAAGGAGAAGCAAACAGACCTGCTTAGGGGAGCAGTCTGGCCTTGGCTCTCCACCCCAGTCACTCCACAGTCCAGGGGCCACAAGTCAGTGTGCTGTGTTCACAGAGGTGGTGAGTGTGCACTGTCTCATGCCAAGAGGTGTCCAGACGTTGAGTGGGCTGCCCCCAGAAAGCAAGTGGCCTGAATCCACCTTTATGATATTGTCACCAGTTTGTGTGGGTCCCTCCCCTGACGGGTAATTCACTACTTACTCTTAATTACTAAATTACCCGTCAGGGGAAGGGCCCGCACAAGCTGGTGACAATATCATAAAGGTCGTGGATTCAGGCCAGATGGCATTTAGACAGAGGAAGGCAGGTAGTTAAATGTGTGAGCTATGGAGTTGGAGTGAGTTTGGGGTTCACACCCTGGCATTGCTCCTGACCAGCTGTGGGACCTTTGGTAAGCCACCTGCTCTTCCCTGAACATCATAGGGTGATACCAGAAGGCGAGTGGGTGGTGCCAGACACAGGCTGGCCACCCATCAAGAGCTGTGGTCATGAGACCACTTCCGAGGTCTCTGCCTGCTCCAGACATCCTCTTTGAACCCCGACACCCTGACCCATGCTTCCTCCGCCTCCCTGTGGGTGGTCGTGGGGGGGGACTTCCTCCTGGCCAGGTCTCCTCTCCCCAAGGGGTCTGCTTGTTTTCTTTCAGCCTAGGTCTCTCCCTCACTCCCCTTCCACTCTATCCTAGGCCCCCTCCTCCAGCTGGCCTGCTTCCCAGAGAGCTGCTCAGAGTTTTAAGAACACAGGCCAGTATCCCCAAAAGGCCAAAATAAAATGCAAACACCATCAGGTCTCTTGACATCATCTTTATTTTAGCTTTCAGCTTGACAAAATCAATGAAACAGTTTATTCAGTAACCCCCACCCCCCAACTCAGTCCACACATACCATATGCAGTGTTCTAGACTTCTATATATTAACTCTTTGA
The DNA here is from genome assembly GCF_019923935.1 of Bubalus bubalis. Lineage (NCBI taxonomy): Eukaryota > Metazoa > Chordata > Mammalia > Artiodactyla > Bovidae > Bubalus > Bubalus bubalis. Next base: position 89,504,857 of record NC_059165.1, on the reverse strand, counting down.
TAACATATTTTAATACTTAACTTTAAATACTAGGAAAAATAATAAATTACTTGGCTGAGGGCCCACTGCTGGCTATCAGACAAGAGTGGCTACTCTGGCCCTCTCTCCTGTCCCTTGGCCCCAAGACCCTAGTGAGGTAGCAGAAGTTTGCATACAGTACTTACTGCCAGGGATTCCTAATGCCCACTGCTTTAGTGCTGGAGCCCCAAGTCTCCAAGCCCTTGGCTCCAAGTTCTGGCAGTAACAGTCCCTCCTAACCCCAGTACAGACAAAAACACTTGTTTAAATAACACACAATAATAAATAAGGCCAAGAAGGAATGTGCCTGGGCTGCTCTCTGCCTCAGTTGCCCCTGTGTAAAGCAGGTGTCTCCTCCACCAGGTGTCTAATAAACACTACAGTTTGTTCTGAGGAGGGGGAGGTCATGTGGGGCAAGGTCCACCCTTGTCCACCGAGCTCGGATTCCTGGATGGAGGAGACCTGCTGGGCTGAGTCTCAGATATCAAGGCACAGGGCAGCTGAAGTTGGCTAGGCTCAAGGCAGGCAGCGCAGGCTCAAGTCTAAGCTAAGGACATCTTATCCCCCCTCCCTAACCCTCCTTTAGTCTCCCCAGGAAATTTCTGACATCTGAAAGGAAAATAAATCTGCAACTTAGATGGTCAGGATCTGCCTCTGCAGATAATAATGCTAGCTTTTCATGTTTCAGTTGAATCTTCCATTGCGAAAAACGATCCTTGAATGTCTGAGCAGGTCTTTTAAGAACTGGGCCACTTCAATTTTGGTGTCTCGGACGTACTCACTGGAAACCTGCTGCAAGGCAAATAGGCCAGCATGTTGGTGGGACGCCAGAGTGAGGACGATCAGCATCTATCAGGGGCTTTCCACTCACCAGCTGGTTCATTCTTCACAAAAGCCCCCATGAGGTGGGTACTGCTCTCACCCACATTTTACAGATGTGGGACTGAATGAAGCTCAGGTAGGAGTTGGGAGCCCTCAAGCCCATGTCTTGGAAATCCCAAAGCCATGTCCCTGCTTCCACAGTGGGCCCACCCCTTTGTGGACACATGTCTCAGATGCTCTGGGGCTCCCAGGGTGAGCCCAGGGCTGGCAGAAGTGGGTGCCAGGTCAAAGGACAGGGGGGCCTTACCTTAGCTGAGGGCTTGTGAGGACAGAGGGCATTCAGCATCCTCTTGGTCCTTTGGATGACACTGCAGTTGGAGATGCTGATCAGGGAGTCCAGGGCTGCACAGTACTGTGGGGGGTGGGGGGAAACACCGGGGAGTCAGGCAGCACATTCAGTGAGTCTGTAGGAGGAGGGGAACTGAGCGGCCCAGCGGAGACAGGTCTGGGTGGTGGGGGAGCCCAGATTATGAGGGGGCAGAGAGTGGCTTTTAAAGCTTGCTTGGAACCCCCCAGTTGTGTAAGCGAGGCTCAGACATGACCTCAGAGGGCTGCAGCCCTGGCCGTGTCCCCGCAGTGTTGGGGGGTCCTCACCATGCTGCTCGTCAGGTTGAGGCTCCACACCATGCTGCCATTGCACAGCGGCACCTGAGGGAGCAAAGGACAGCGAGCTGAGTGCTGGCAGGGTCTCAGGCCAGGCCTCCACAGGGATCAGGCCCCACAGGCATTCCCAGGACAGCAGACCTGGGACCTTCGGTGTTCCCGAGCTTCATTTCCCGCTCTGCACAGTGGCGGAGACCCACTGTCCAGGGGCTTAGAACTGAGAGAGAAATACTGAGTGCCACAACCAGTAAGGGACAAGCCTTGTGTGAAGCTTGCCAGAGCCAGAGTGGGAGGGCAGGTGACACTGGCTGACGGGGGGCCTGCAGGGAAGGCCCAGGGCAGGGTAGGGTGAGGGCAGGGTGGCCAGGCCAGTCTGATGGGAGGTGATGGGAGTCTAGTCTGGAAACAGCCTGCCTTCTGAATTGGGGATATGGGCACTCTGGTGTCACCCAGTACTGGCTTGAATCTGACTTTTGTCATTTAACCTCACTGATGCTTAGTCAATAAAATGGGGTATCATACCTGTCTCTTGAGGTGGTTGGCAGCGATGTTATAAGATGTAAAGCCCCAGAAATGGGCCTGGCACGTTATAGTGCTCAGAAAGTATGGGCCGTCACCACTGGGGAGAGGAGCTGACCCCACTAATGGATTCTTCCATAAGAATGGGCTTAACTAAGATGCTGTGAATAATGGCTCCATTATGGTGTTCAGATCTAGTTGGCAAATGCCAAATAGTTCTAGGAGGGTGCCAGCTCTTCTCTTCTTTCCTCTGTTCCAAAACCACTGAGCAGGAGCTGACCATGGCAGGCAGGGCCAGGCCAGGGGAGCAAGTGGTCCCTGGGGGCTCTGCCATATTCCTTCATGGGTCCATCCATATTGCTGCACTTCACCCCTGGCTCCTCTCCCTCAAGGCCAGACTCACCTTGCAGTCCTCAGGGCTTCTTCCTTGAGACCCCCTCACCCCTGCACCCTCAGAGCTGGGACCCTGGCCCACAGGCACTCACCTTCTGGTTCTGGGTGATATTAACCAGCTCTTCAATGAGCTCCTTGAGGGCTGTAGCGGAAGGCACAGGGCTTGGGGAGGCGAGGCCACCAAAGCAGATAAGAACAATGACTGCGGTCAATAAAAGCGCCATGGAGCCTAGAACAGCACAGGAAGAATTGAGAAGCAGATGCATAGACTGGCCTAAGCTGCGTGTCTTGTGGCCTTAGGCACTTGTGGCAGCTTTTATAGGCCCAAGTGGTGACGCCTCACGCCTTGGTCTCCGCTTTGTCGGGCAATATCTACAAACCACATCTTTACTCATCTTAATTTTACTTTGTGGAAAATCCAGTGTCGCATAAAGGAAAGAATTTGATTTCTTGTGGACTTATTACTGAGAAGGGTCTAGGGCACTTTCAAGATCTGGATGAACTTACTGCAGGGGTGAACGAGAGGACCCCGAGGGCAGCCCGATGTCAACTATGCCAGCTGGAACTCCAGCACTTTTAGCGAGTGCCCACCCAGCTCCTGTCCGCAGATCCCTTTGGGTCACCAGAAATGCTGGAGAGACAGTGCTCTGATCACAGTCTATCAGATGTGGGAATCTGGAGGGATGATTTGTTCATTGAACAGTTTTGTTACATTACCAAAACAATGCTTGCTCTGGATACAAAATTCAAACAGGATAAAAAAAGAGTGATGTTCATTTCTTTTAACCCATCTGGTTCCCTGTTGCCCCAGTGTGGGAAGGACTGTGGAATTTCAGATTCCCAGGTCTCCATTGAAAGATCCAGTCAGATTCAGGGATCCTTGCAGGAGTTTCCCTTTGGAAGGTTGTTTTGCTGATAATTCTCAGTATGTGCAGCCTGAACACTGAGTGCCACACCCAGCCTTCACTGTGGGTTCATCTTGCTGGGAAACCTTCAGAGGGCAGCGCTGGCAAGAGGTGGACCCAGCCTTCACCCTGGAGAGTAGCTGTCCCCACTGCCACTGAGACCTGGGGCGACCCCCTCTCTGCGTCATTATCTGTGAGACCATCCTGTGCTCTCTGAGTCGTCAAGTTTCCCTTGCAGACTGAAGGCTGTGGAGGGTGACTCCTGGGCCTGCCCCCACTCTGGGGTCCCCTGTGGGCAGCCCACCCCCTGAAGGGACACTGGAAGGGAGCCATTTCCCTGTTCTCCCCTCATTTCTCTAGAAGTCCTTCAGAAACTTGTGCAACCGAGGCCCCAGTATTTGCCTATCGGGTGCTGATGTCAAGCTTGCTCCTTCACCCACTTCCTCCCCTAAGCCAGTGCTTCCCCCACTAGGCCCCCTCTCTGTCTGCTCTGGCTGCCTCTCTGTCCTATGCCAGTGGGGCTTAACCTCCTCACAAGTGTCCTCTAAGGGACACTGGGGCTGCCGCTCCTGCTCAGAAGAGAAAGCCCAGCCTCACCCACCCTCTCCTCTCACTGGTAACATGGTTCTCACCCTCTCTTCTCTCCCAGCCCCAGGCTTCCCGGCATAACTGCAGACCCTAAGGCCTGGAAACCAGGCCCTGCCTTTTGTGGCTCGTGCAGGCCCGGAGTGCTGCCACCTGCTTGTGAGACCTCAGTTTCTTCGTCTGCAGAACAGGGTCAGTAGCATCTCCTGGCGGGGGAGGGGGGGGGGGGGTCTCTGTGTTGGGGGAAGGAGTGGGGCACCACCAAAGCCTGCTCCAGGATGAGTGGAATGCCCCCTCCCCCCTACGAACAGCACAACCAAGCGGGGAGCGGTGGGCAGGGGCGCCCCTGCGCGTGGGAGAAGGCCCGCGGTCGCTGCGATGCCCCGGAGATAGGCGCCGCCTTATGTAATGGGAGATGGGGCTGATAAACGGGATCCGCGCAGCTTGGGTCTCCTCTGGCTGCAGACGTCGGCCGGTGAAGGAGGGAGGGGTAGGAGTGCAGACTTGCTTCTCCGCGGAGCCGCGAAGTACCCACTCTTGCCCCCGGCCCTGGTCCACGCGTGTTGGAGGCCCGACGAGAGAGTGGCAAGGGTGGGAGCAAGCGGACTGAGCGCCAGTCTGGGTCAGGGTGCCTGTGCGCACCAGCTAGGGGATGGCGCCTATGTCCCCGGGGCAGGGGATCTTGTAGGGACACAATCGAGCTGCCCGCCCCTCCTGAGCTAGCTGGCCCTCAGCCCCTGGCGAGCCCCTGCTGGTCAGTCAGTCCGACCGTGATGTTGTTTGGTTTTCAGCGGGGCTCGGTTCACATCCCGAATCGTTGCAATAAACACAACTACAGAAGTGCTGCTCCGGGCACTTGACAAACGCGGCTTGCAAATCTCCACCAGCCACTGCGTTGGGCCGCCAGGTCGGCTCTTACAGGAGCAGAACCCCGCGCTCAGGCCGTGTAGGAGCCAGCCCAGATCCGCGGCCAGGGAAGGGCAGGCTCACGAGCCTCACTGCCCAGCTCTTGGCACAGATGGGACTGATGGGGTTGCCTACCCTGCGCGAAGTTTTGAAAAACTTCCTTTAACAATCCCCGCCCCCACCCCCCAATTTTGGTTCTGCGTTAGTAGGAATAAGGGTTAGGCAAGTTGTTTTGATAATGTAAAACTCCTAACTTAATAGATTTTCTTTTTTATGAAAGTTATATGTGCATGTAATTTTTTTAATCAAGCAATTTGAGGAGGTTTATTGTGAAAAATGGCACTTTGGAGAATTTCCCCATTGGTCTGCACGTCTGGTGAGTGAAGCACTGAGTGCCCTACTTTGTTCCCTGCAATCTTTTTAAAAGTGTTTGCATAGCTAACAAGCTTGGAAGAGATAGCATCTTCTGAAGCAAAAAGCAGGCAGGCTTAAATATCCATTATTAGCAATCCAGGTTGTCTAAGCTCAGACTTCTTATCTCGTAATGCAACTCACTGTGTGTACAGGTACCATATGGCTCTCTTGACATTACTCTGTGAGAACTGGGGTTCAGGTAACCTAAAAAAGATAATACTCTAGGAACTTCCCTGGTGGTCCAGTGGGTAAGACTCTGCCTTCCAATGCAGGGGGTGCACATGCCTTGTGGCCAAAAAACCAGAACATAAACCAGAAGCAATGTTGTAACAAATTCAATAAAGACCTTAAACATAGTACACATTAAAAAAAAAAAAAAGATAATACTCTAATACTTGCGCTTCATCTAATAAACTGTTCTTTGTCTCTGATCTGGGAGTCTTCTGCCAGCCTCCATGAAACCATGGCAGGCTGACTAGTTAGCATGCAAGTGGGATAAAAATCTCAGAGCCGCCAGTTCCCCGCCGCCTCGTTGGCTTCCAGAGGAATTGTGACCTTAACTATTTCTTTTGGTGTTTCCCTCCTCCATGTTTCTAGATTTCTTGGTTTTTAGACGCAGGCATTATCTGTGGTTTACAGTAAATATTTAATTCTTTCTCCTCCTTGCCATCCTTCCATTGCATCATTCCTTTTTTTTCTCATTCTACCAGGATACATAGATCATAATTTGGGTTGGTCAAAAGTTTTATTGTTTACATAATTATGCTAATATATTCTCTGCTAAAGCATATAATTAAGATTAATTTTCTCTCAAAACTTTTTTTTCTAATAATAATAGTCTTTGTCCATTTGCTTAGTTTGTATAATGTCCCTCTCAGTGATTTAATCTTAAATTCTCAGCCACTTAAATAAATCTCCTTGCAAAAGATTTGGGTAAATCAGTTATTCTCAAATTTCATCTTCCCCAGAAAGTCTCCCCTAGAGCCTGCTGACCTGCCCTGACGTGGACACTGCCATTTGCAATGGGAATTCCCTTCTCCTGTTTCCTTTGTGGCTCTCCTATTCCTTGTTTCCCTGGTCTTCCTCTTTCTTGGGAGGAACACATCCAAAAAAAACACAGAATTTCAGAAAAGTAATTTTCCTTTAGAATTTTGAATACCTGTGCTATTGTCTCTTAGCTTCCAATATTGCTGTTCAGAAGTCCAATAACATTTTGAATCCAGATCTTTTCTAACTCTCCTTCTGGAAATTTGTAGGAAAATTTCTTGGTTCCCATGCTCCAAATTTTACAATGATGTTTCTTGATGTTGCTCTGTTTTCATCTGTGATGCCAGATATAGTGGGCTGTTTCAAACAAACATGTCACTAAGTTTTAGGAAATTTTCTTTCTTTAAAATTTTTTTAAAAAATTGATAAAGTTGATTTACCCAGTTTCAGATGTACAGCAAAGTGATTTGGTTGTACATATAACCTGTTTAAAAAAATCTTTTCCATTATTCTATATTTAAAGATATTGAATATAGTTCTCTGTGCTATACAGTAAATCCTTGTTGATTATCTGATTTATGTATAGCAATGTGTATCTGCTAATTCCATACTCCTAATTTATCCTTCCCTATCCTTCCACTTAGGTAACCATAAGTTTGTTTTCTGTGTCTGTGGGTCTGTTTCTGTTTTGTAAGTAACTCATTTGTACTGTTTTTTAGATTCCACATTTAAGTGATGTCATAATATTTGTATTTCTCTGACTTGCTTCACTTAGTGTGATAATCTCTAGGTCTGTCCATGTTTCTACAAATGGCATTATTTCATTCTTTTTAATGGCCCAGTAGTATTCCATTGTATATATGTACCACATCTTCTTTATCCATTCCCTGTCCATGGACACTTAGGTTGCTTTCATGTCCTGGCTATTGTAAATAGTGCTGCTATGCACATTGGGGTGCATGTGTCTTTTCAAATTAGCTTTTGTCTTTTCTGGATGTATGCCCAGGAGTGGGATTGCTGGATCATCTGATGACTCTATTTTTAGTTTTCCATAGTGGCTGCACCAATTTCCATTCCCACCAACAGTGTAGAAGGGTTCCCTTTTCTCCATACCCTCTCCAGCATTTATTATTTGTAGACTTCTTGATGATGGCCATTCTGATAAGAAATTTTAAACCTCTTATTATTTTACTTTTTAAAATTATTGTAAAGCCATTGCTGTTTTAAAAAATAATTTTATTTTTTAGAACAGTTTTAGATTCTTGGCAAAATTGAGTAGAAAGTATAGAAAGTTTCTGTATACTCCTTAATCTCACACATATGTCACCAACATCCTCCATCAGAGTATGTTCATTACAATTGATGAACCTACAGGAACACATCATTATCACACAGAGTCCATAGTTTACTTTAGGGTTCACTCTTTGTGTTGTACATTCTATGGGTTTAAACAAATGTATAATGTTGTATATTCACTGCCACACACACAGATAGTAGTTTAATTGCACTAGTCACCCTATCTTCACTCTAACCCCTGGCTACCACTGGTCTCTCTACTGTTTCTATAGTTGGAATCATACAATATATAGCCTTTTCAGATTGACTTCCTTCACCTAGTAATATCCTCCAAGTCTTTTCATGGCTTGACAGCTCATTTCCTTTTAGCATGGGGTAATATTCTGTTGTCTGGATGTACCAAGTTTATTTATCCATTTATCTACAGAAGGATATCTTGGTTGCATCAAGTTTGGCTAAATGTGAATAAAACTGCTATAAACATCCACCTGCAGACTTTTGTGTGGACATAAGTTTTCAATTTATTTGCATAAGTACAAAGGAATGAAGTTACTGGATCATATGGTAAGAGTATGTTTAATTTTGTAGGAAACTGTCAGAGTGTCTTCCAAAGTGGCTGTACCATTTTGCATTGCCACCAGCAGTAAATGAGAATTCCCATTGCTTCACATCCTCATGAAAATTTGGTGGTATCAGTGTTTTGGATATTGACCATTCTTATGGGTATGTAATGGTTCAGTTCAGTTCAGTTGCTCAGTCGTGCCCGACTCTTTGTGACCCCATGGACTACAGCACGCCAGGCCTCCCTGTCCATCACCAACTCCTAGAGTTTACCCAAAATCATGTCCACTGAGTTGGTGATGCCATTCAACAATCTCATTCTCTGTTGTCCCCTTCTCCTCCTGCCTTCAATCTTTCCCAGCATCAAGGTCTTTTCCAGTGAGTCAGCTCTTCGCATCTGGTGGCCAAAGTACTGGAGTTTCAGTTTCAACATCACTCCTTCCAATGAACACTCAACATCAGTCCTTCCAATGAACACTCAAGACTGATCTCCTTTAGGATGAACTGGTTGGATCTCCTTGCAGTCCAAGGGACTCTCAAGAGTCTTCTTCAACACCACAGTTCAAAAGCATCAGTTCTTCAGCACTCAGCTTTCTTTAGAGTCCAACTCTCACATCCATACATGACTACTGGAAAAACTATAGCCTTGATTAGATGGACCTTTATTGGCAAAGTAATGTCTCTGCTTTTTAATATGTGTCTAGGTTGGTCATAACTTTTCTTCCAAGAAGCAAGCATCTTTTAATTTCATGGCTGCAGTCACCATCTGCAGTGATTTTTGAGCCCAAGAAAATAAAATCTGTTACTGTTTACACTGTTTCCCCATCTATTTGCCATGAAGTGATGGGACCGGATGCTATGATCATAGTTTTCTGAATGTTGAGCTTTAAGCCAACTTTTTCACTCTCCTCTTTCACTTTCATCAAGAGGCTCTTTAGTTGTTCTTCACTTTCTGCCATAAGGGTCATCTGCATATCTGAAGTTATTCCAACACAATGAAACTATGAGCCATGCCGTTTAGGGCCACCCAAGATGGTCAGGTCATGGTGGAGAGTCAAAATATAGTCCACTGGAGAAGGGAATGGCAAACACTTCAGTATTCTTGCCTTGAGAACCCCATGAACAGTATGAAAAGGCAAAAAGATAGGATACTGAAAGATGAACTCCCCAGGTCAGTAGGTGCCCAATATACTACTGGAGATCAGTGGAGAAATAACTCCAGAAAGAATGAAGAGACGGAGCCAAAGCAAAAACAATACCCAGTTGTGGATGTGACTGGTAATGGAAGCATGGTCTGATGCTGTAAAGAGCAATATTGCATAGGAACCTGGAATGTTAGGTCCATGAATGAAGGCAAATTGGAAGTGGTCAAACAGGAGATGGCAAGGGTGAACATCAACATTTTAGGAATCAGCAAATTAAAATGTAATGGTATCTCCCTGTTTTAATTTGCATTTTCCTGATGGCATATGATGTGGAACTCTTTTTTTTTTTTTTAATTTTATTTTATTTTTAAACTTTACATAACTGTATTAGATTTGCCAAATATCAAAATGAATCCGCCACAGGTATACATGTGTTCCCCATCCTGAACTCTTTTCACAGGTTTACTTGCTATATAATGTTCTTGGGTGAAGTGTCTATTAAAGCACTGACCTCTTTTTAAAATTGGGTTGTTCATTTTCCTGTGTTGACTTTCAAGAGTTTTTTTGTATCTGACGTCTTTGTTTTTTAAATGAAGGTTAATTGCTTTATAATATTGTGTTGGTTTCTGCCATACATCAGCATGAATCAGTTATAGGTGTATATATCCCCTCCCTCTTGAACCTCCCGCCCCTCTTCCCCTCGTCCCACCCTTCCAGGTTGTCTCAGACCCCTAGTTTGAGTTCCATGAGTCATACAGCAAATTCCCACGGCCGTCTATTTTACATATGGTATTGAGTATGTTTCCATGCTACTCTCGCCATTTGTCCCGTCCTCTTCTCCCTGCCTTCCCATGTCCGTAAGTCTGTTCTCTATGTCCATGTCTCCATTTTTGCTCTGCCAATAGGTTCCTCAGTACTATCTTTCTAGATTCCATTTATGTGTGATAATATACAGTGCTCATTTTTCTCTTTCTGACTTACTTCACTTTGTATAATAGGCTCTAGGTCCATCCACCTCATTAGCGCTGACTCAAATGCATGCCTTCTTATGGCTGAGTAATATTTCATTGTATATATGTGCCATGGCTTCTTTATCCATTCTGTCAATGGACATCTAGCTTGCTTCCATCTCCTAGCTATTATAAATAGTGCTGCAGTGAATACTGGGGTACATATGTCTTTCAGTTATGGTTTTCCAAGGGTATGCCCATTAATGGGATTGTTGAGTCATATAGTAGTTTTATTCCTAGTTTTTTAAGGAATCTGTATACTGTTTTGGCTACCTCACGCGAAGAGTTGACTCATTGGAAAAGACTCTGATGCTGGGAGGGATTGGGGGCAGGAGGAGAAGGGGACAACAGAGGATGAGATGGCTGGATGGCATCACTGACTTGATGGACGTGAGTCTGGGTGAACTCCAGGAGTTGGTGATGGACAGGGAGGCCTGGCGTGCTGCGATTCATGGGGTCACAAAGAGTCGGACACGACTGAGCGACTGAACTGAATAATGAGTGATATTGAGCATCTTTTCATGTATTTATTAGCCATCTGTATGTCTTCTTTGGAGAAATGTCTGTTGAGGTCTTTTGCCCACTTTTTGATTGGGTTGTTTGTTTTTCTGGTATTGAGTTGCATGAACTACTTGTATACTTTGTAAATTAATCCTTTGTCAGTTGTTTCATTTGCTATTATTTTCTCCCATTCTGAGGGTTGTCTTTTCACCTTGTTTATAGTTTCCTTTGCTGTGCAAAAGGCTGTACGTTTAATTAGGTCCTGCTTGCTTATTTTTGTTTTTGTTTCCACTCTAGGAGGTGGTCCATAGAGGATCTTCCTGTGATACATGTCATAAAGTAGTCTATCTATGTTTTCCTCTATGAGTTTTATAGTTTCTGGTCTTACATTTAGGTCTTTAATCCATTTTGAGTTTATCTTTGTGTATGGTGTTAGGAAGTGTTCTAATTTCATTCTTTTACACACAGCTGTCCAGTTTTCCTAGCATCACTTATTGAAGAAACTATCTTTGCCCCATTGTATATTCTTGTCTCTTGCCTCCTTTGTCAAAAATAAGGTGTTAGTAGGTGCGTGGGTTATTGTATCTGACATCTTTTGCAGATATATTTTCCTAATCTGTGGCTTGTCTTCATTCTCTTGACAGTCATCTTTTGCACAGAAGAAATTTTTAATTTTAATGAAGTTCAGTTCATTTTTTTTATGGTTTCTGCCTCTGCATGACTCTGGTGTTGCATGTAGAAAGTCATCACCAAACTCAAAGTCATATGTTTTCTCCTCTTCTAGAAGTTTTATAAATTTGTATTTTACATTCAGGTCTGTGATCCATATGTGTGTGTGTGTGTGTGTGTGTGTGTGTATCTATATCTATATATATTTCACTTGCAGATGTCCAGTACCAGTATTGTTCACTGAAAAGATTTTCTCTGCTCCACTGAATTCCCTTGCTCCTCTACCAAAGATCAGTTAACTGTATTTACATGTCTGTTTATGGGCTTTCTGTTTTGTTCCATTGATCTATTTTATTCTTTTGCTAGTACCACATTGTCTTAATTATTGTAGCCTTACAGTAAGTCCTGATGTTGGGTAGTGTCAGTCTTCCAACTTTGTTCTTCTCCTTCAATATTCTGGAGCTTTTGCCTCTCCATATAAACTTTATAATCAGTTTGTTGATATCTACAAAATAACCTGTTGGATTTTGATTGGGATTGCTCGAATCTATAGATCAAGTTGGGAAGAACTGATATTTTGACAAAAATTGAGTCTTCCTATCCATAAACATGGACTTTTTGTTGTTGTTCAGTTGCCAAGTCGTGTCTGACTCTGTGCCTGCATGGACTGCAGCACCCCAGGTTTCCCTGTCCTTCACCATCTCCCAGTTTGCTCAAGTTCATGTTCATTGAATCAGTGATGCCATCCAACCATCTCATCCTCTGTTGCCTTCTTCTCCTGCCTTCTGTCTTTCCCAGCATGAGAGTCTTTTCCAATGAGTCAGCTCTTCGAATCAGGTGGCCAAAGTATTGGCACTTCAGCATCAGTCCTTCCAATGAGTATTCAGGGTTGATTTCCTTTAAGATTGACTGGTTTGATTTTCTTGCTGTCCAAGGGACTCTCAAGAGTCTTGAAAGCATCATTTCTGTGGCACTCAGCCTTCTTTATGGTCTAGCTGTCACACCTGTATATGACTACTGGAAAGACCATAACCTTGACTGTATAGATCTTAGTTGGCAAAGTGATAGCTTTGCTTTTTAACACACTGTCGAGGTTTGTCAAAGCTTTCCTGCCAAGAAGCAATTGTCTTCTAATTTCATGGCTGCAGTCACCATCTACAGTGATTTTTAGAGCCCAAGAAGAGGAAATCTGTCACTGCTTCCACCTTTTCCTCTTCTATTTGCCATGAAGTGATGGGATTGAATGCCATGGTCTTAATTTTTTTTAATACTGAGTTTTAAGCCATCTTTTTCACTCTCCTCCTTTACCCTCAGCAGGAGGCTCTTTAGTTCCTCTTTGCTTTCTGCCATTAGAGTGCTATCTCTCCATTTATTTAGTTCTTTCATTTCTTTCATCAGAATTTCGTAGTTTCCCTCATATAGATCTCATACATATTTTGTGAAATTTATACTTAAGTAGTTCATTTTGGGGGAACTAATGTGAAAGTATTTCAAATTCTACTAGTTCATTGTTGGTGATTGACTTTCATGTATTAAACTTGTGTCATGCAAGCCTGCTATAATCACTTATTGGTTTCAGAAGTTCCTATTGATTTTTTTGAATTTTATACTTAGATGATCATGTCATTGACAAAGTTTTCTTTCTTTATTCCTAATCTATTTTCTTTTTTATTTCCTTTTTTTGTCTTATTACTTTAGCAAGGACTTCTAGTATGATGTTGAAAGCAGTGGAGGTATCCTTGCCTTGTTTCTGATCTTTGTGAGAAAGCTTCATTTCTCACCATGATGTATGATGTTAAGTATAGGTTTTTGTAGACATTCATTATCAAGGGAAGCTCCTTTCTATTCTTAGTTTACTGAGAGTTTTTTTTATCATGAATTGGTGATGGATTTTGTAAAATGCTTTTTCTGTATATATTACTGTGATCATGTGATTTTTCTTCTTTAACCTGTTGATGTGATGGATTATATTAATTGATTTTTTAAAATATTGAACCAGCCTGTCATATCTGGGATAAATCCCACTTGGTGGTACTGTATAATTCTTTGTATACATTTTAAATTTAGTTTGCTAATATTTTGTTAAGAATTTTTGCATCTATGTTTATGACAGATATTGACCTGTACTTTTCTTTTTGTCTAATATTTTTGTCTGTTTTTTTTGTTATGGTAATGCTGGCCTCAGAGGATGAGTTAGGAAGTATTCTGCTTCCATATTCTGAAAGTTATTGAAGAGAATTTCTACATTTCCTCCTTAATGTTTGGTCAAATTCACTGGTGAACCCATGTGGGTCTGGTGTTATCTGTTTTGGAAGGTTATTAATATTATTCAATTTCTTTGATAGATATAGGCCTATTCAGATTGCCTGTTTCTTGTATGAATTTAGGCAAATTGTCTTTTAAGGAATTGGTTTATTTCATCTAGGTTATCAAATTTGTGGCCATAGAATTGTTCCTATTGTTCCTTTATTATCCTTTTAGTGTCCATAGAATCTATAGTGATGTCTGTCTTTAATTTCTGTTATTAGTAATTTGAGTTGTCTCTTTTTCCTTGAGAGACAACTCAAATTACTAATAACAGAAATTAAATTTTTTGCCTGACTAGAGGCTTATTAGTTTTATTGATCTTTTCAAAGAAACAACTTTTGATTTTATTGATTTTTCTCTATTGATTTCCTGCTTTCAATTTCATAGATTTCTGTTCTAATTCTTAATGTTTCTTTTCTTCTGCTTACTTGGGATTTAATCTGCTCTTTTTCTAGTTTCCTAAGGTAAAAGCTTAGATGATTGATTTTAGATCTTTCCCTTCTTTTCTAATATATATTTTCAATGCTATAAATACACTAAGCATTGCTTTCACTACATCCTACAAAATTTGATGTTATGTTTTAATTTTTATTTCAAAACATTCTCTTGAGGTTTCTTCTTTAACCCCATATATTATTAAGATGTATTTTGTTTAGTCTCCATATTTTGGGGGAGTTTTCCAGCTTTCTTTCTGTTACTGACTTTTAATTTGATTGTAGTTTAAGAACAGTAGGCATTGTATGCTTTCTATTGTTCTAAATTTGTTAAGGGATTTTATGGCCTGAAATGGCGGTCTGTCTTAGTGAACTTCCTCTGTGAGCTTGAGAAGAACATGCATTCTGCTGTTGTTGGATGAAGTAGTATATAGATGTTTTTATATATGATGGTGCTGTTGAATGTCCTTATTTTTTTTTTAATTTTATTTTATTTTTAAACTTTACATAATTGTATTAGTTTTGCCAAATATCAAAATGAATCCGCCACAGGTATACATGTGTTCCCCATCCTGAATGTCCTTATTGAAGTGTTACTTGCTGAATGTTTCTATTTCTGATAGATGGGTATTGACGACTCCTAGTTATAATACTGGATTCATCTATTTCTCTTTGTAGTTCTACCAGTTTTCACCCCATGCACTTTGATACTCTGTTGTTAGAGGCATACACATTAAGGATTGATATGTCTTCTTAGAGAATTGACTCCTTCGTCATTATGTAATGCCTCTTTTTATCCATGGTAACTTTCCTTTTTCTGAAGTCTGCTCTGAAATTAATATATTATTACTGTTAATAAAGCCATTCCTTTCTTTTGGTTAGTGTTGTCATAATACATTTTTCTCCATCAGTATACTTTTATTCTATATGTATCTTTATATTTAAAATGGGTTTATAGTTAGGCCTTGTTTCTTGACCTACTCTGAAATATTTGGTGCATTTAGGGCATTGATGTTCAAAGTGATTATTGATATGCATGTGAAGTGAAAGTCACTCAGTCATGTCTGACTCTTTGTGACCCCATGGACTATACAGTCCATGGAATTCTCCAGGCCAGAATACTGGAGTGGGTAGCCTTTCCCTTCCCCAGGGGATCTTCCCAACCCAGGGATCAAACCCAGGTCTCTGGCATAGCAGGCAGATTCTTTACCAGCTGAGCTACAAGGGAAGCCTGATTATTGATATAGTTGAATTAATTGTTGTTGAATTATAGTTGAATTAATCTATCATAATTGTTACTGTTTTCTAGGTTTTGCCCTTGCTTTTTATTGCTATTTTTGCCTTTCACTTTTTTCCCTGCCTTTTGTGGTTTTTAATTAATTAAGCATTTCAGATTGTTCAATTTTCTCTCCTTTATTAGTAAATTAGTTATACTTTTAAACTTTTTTAGTGGTTGCCCTAGAGTTGGCAGTACGTATTTACAATTACTCCAAGTTCACTTCAAATAACACTATACCACTTCCTGGGGAGTGTTGATAGCAAATAACAAAATCCTGATTCCTCTCTTCCATCTCTTGTTTCACTGTTGTCATTCATTTCACATATATATAAGCCTGTATGCTTATGTATGTATACTGTTATCCATCAGTATCCATCAATACAGGGGATTGGTACTAGGACCCTCTCTAGATACCAAAATTCACAGATGCTGAAGTCCCTTACAGTCAGCCCTCTGTATTCATGGATGCAGAACTCATGGATATGGAGTGTGTATGTGTGTGTGTTTATTTATATATAACCATATATAATCAAATACATTGTTGCTATTAATTTGAAGAAATTGTTATCAGATCAATTATGAGTAAGAAAAATAAGTTTTTATTTTATCTTCACTTATTCCTTCTCTGATGCTCTCTTTCTTTATGTAGATCTGAGTTTTATCATTTTCCTTCTCACTAAAGATTTCTTTTATCATTTCATACAAGTTCAGTCTACTAGCAGTAGATTACCTTAGTTTTCACTTGAGAAAGTTTTAATTTATCCTTCAATTCTGGAGGATAATTTTGCAAGGTACAGAATTTAGGTTGGTGGGGTTTTTTTCTTGTAGCATTTAAAATATTTCACTTTACTCTTTGCTTGCTTGCCTGATTTCTGAAGAGAAAGAGGTTTAATTCTTATCTTTATTCTTTTATAGGTAAGGCATCCTTCCCCCCACCCCCAGCTTCTTTTAGAGTTTTTTCTCTTTTTTTATTGAAGTATAGTTGATTTGGGGCTTCCCAGATGGCTCAGTGGTAAAGAATCCACTTGCCAATGCAGGAGATGTGGGCTTCATCCTTGGGTCAGGAAGATTCCCTGGAGGAGGAAATAGCAACCCACTCCAGTATTCTTGCCTGGGAAATCCCATGGACAGAGGAGCCTGGCAGGCTACAGTCCATGGGGTTGTGAAAGAGTTGGACACAACTTAGTGACTAAACAACAACAATAGTTAATTTATGGTGTTGTGTTAATTATTTCTATTCAGCAAAGTGACTTAGTTATACATATATGTGTATATATATATATTTTCATATTCTTTTCCATTATGATTTATCACATATATTGAATATAGTTCCCTGTGCTGTACACAGTAGGACCTTGCTGTTCATCCATTCTATATATACCAGTTTGCATCTGCTAATCCCTAACTCCCAGTCCATCCCTCTCCCACCCCCACCCTTGGCAACCACCAGTGTGTTCTCTAGGCCTGTGATTCTGTTTCTGTTCATAGATAGGTTCATTTGTGTGTGCTCCCCATGACTGGGCCCCCTAGAGTTTTTAGTCTCTCAGATTTGACCATAGTGAGCCTCCAGCAACTCATCAGTTGTATTTTAGATCCCATATATAAGTGAGATCATATGGTGTTTGTCTTTCTGAGTTCACATAGTATGATCATCTCTAGTTGCATCCATGTTGCTGCAAATGGCATTATTTCCTTCTTTCTTTTATGGCTGAGTTGTATTCCATTGTATATATGTACCACAACTTTATCCATTCATCTGTCAATGGACATTTATATTGTTTTCCTGTCTTGCTTACTGTGAATAGTGGTTTTATTCTTTGACTTTCTGTATTTTGAAAATGATATGCCTAGGGTATTTGGAGAGAGGAGTTTGGGATGGGGCATTTATCCTGCTCTGTGTACTCTGAGCTTTCTGGAATTATGGTTTGGTGTCTGACATTAATTTAGGAGAATTTTCCCTTCATTATTGTTTCAAATATTTCTCCTGTTCCTTCTTTTCTTCTTCTGAAATTCTGATTATACATATGCTTCACCTTTAGTATTTGTCTCACAGTTCTTGGATATTTTGTTCTTTTTTTCTCTCTTTTATTCTCCTTGCTTTTTTCAGTTTTTGGTGGTTGCCACTGAGCTATCCTCAAGTTCAGAGATTTTTTCCTCAGCTGTGTCCAGTCTACTAATAAGCAAAACAAAGGCATTTTTCATATTGTTTTTTTATGTCTAGCATTTTTTGGGTTCATTCATGGAATTTCCATTTCTTTGCTTACACTGCCCATCCATTCTTGCATCTTGTCTATTTTATCCATTAAAGGCTTTAGCATCTTAATCATAATTGTTTTAAATTCCTGATCTGATAATTGCAACAATATCTGAGTCCAGTTCTCTTGCTTGCTGTCTCTTCTGTGTTTTTTTGCCTTTAGTATGTCTTATAATTTTTTTCTCGATAGCCAGACATGATGTACTGGATAAAAAGAACTGCTGTGAATATGCCTTTAGTAATGTGATGCTAAGTTGTGTATGTACGGGGCTGGGTAGTTTTCTGTAGTCCTGAGAGTAGTGCCCCTTAGTCTTTTAGTAAGCTTGTCCCTCTGGAACTTCACATGTGCCTGTCAGTCCTCTCACCCTTCAGTGGGACAGAATGCCTAGAGCCAGCTGGAGATGGGAATTTCTCTTCTGTTAGACCAGTTAGGCTCTGATAAAACTCCAGCAGATTAGGCTTTGATGTTATGGAAAAACCCAAATGAGTTTTGGTTAACCCAGTAACTTTGAATAGGTATTCCATTCATATGGCTCAAAGTCAAAATGAAATATATGAAAAAATTAAATGAACTGCCTCAAACTCCCCCACAGATTTTGTTGTTGTTGTTCAGTTGCTCAGTTGTGTTCGACGTTTTGCAATCCCATGGTCTGCAGCATACCAGGCTTCCCTGTCCCTACCATCTCCCAGAGTTTGCCCAAATTCATGTCCATTGAATTGGTGATGCCATCCAACCATCTCATCCTCTGTTGCCCTCTTCTCCTTCTGCCTTCAGTCTTACCCAGGACCAGGGTCTTTTCCAGTGAGTTGGCTCTTTGCATCAGGTAGCCAAAGGATTGGAGCTTCAGCTTCAACATCAGTCCTTCCAATGAGTATTCAGGGTTGATTTCCTTTAAGATTGACTGGTTTGATCTCTTTGTTGTCCAAGGGACTCTCAGGAGTCTTCACCACCACCACAGTTCAAAGCATCAATTCCTTAGCACTCTGCCTTCTTTATGGTCCAGCTCTCACATCCATATATGACCGCTGGAAAGACTATAGCCTTGACTATACAGACCTTTGTTGGCAAATTGATGTCTGCTTTTTAACACACTGTCTAGGTTTGTCAACGTTTTCCTGCCAAGAACCAGTCACCTTCTAATTTCATGGCTGCAGTCACCATCTGCAGTGATTTTAGAGCCCAAGAAGAGGAAATCTGTCACTGCTTCCACCTTTTCCTCTTCTATTTGCCATGAAGTGATGGAACCAGATGCCATGGTCTTAGTTTTTTTAATATTGAGTTTTAAGCCGGCTTTTTCATTCTCTACCATCACCCTCATCAAGAGGTTGTTTAGTTCCTCTTTGCTTTCTGCCATTAGAGTGGTATCATCCACATATCTAAGGTTGTTGATATTTCTCCCAGCAATCTTGATTCCAGCTTGTAACTCATCCAGCCCAGCATTTCACATGATGTGATCTGTGTACAAGTTAAATAAATAGGGTGACAATAAACAGACTTATCGTACTCCTTTCTCAATCTTGAACCAGTCAGTTGTTCCATACTGACATGCGGGTCCATGTTCTTGACCCACATACAGGTTTCTCAGGAGACAGACAGGATGGTCTGGTATTACCATCTCTGTAAGAGTTTTCCATAGTTTGTTATGATCCACAAAGACAAAGGCTTTAGCATAGTCAATGGGACAGAGGTAGATGTTTTTCTGGAATTCCCTTGCTTTCTCCATGATCCAGTGAATGCTGGCAATTTGATCTCTGGTTCCTCTGCCTTTTCTAAACATCCAGCTCGAACGCCTGGATGTTCTTGGCTCATGTAACGCTGAAGCCTAGCTTGAAGGATTTTAAGCATAACCTTACTATCATAGGAGGGGAGTGCCACAGTCCAGTGGTTTGGACATTCTTTAGTACTGCCCTTCTTGGAAATTGGGGTAAGGATTGACCTTCTCTGGGGCTTCCCTGGTGGCCCAGCTGGTAAAGACTCTGCCTGCAATGCAGTAGAACCCGGTTTGATTCCTGGGTCAGGAAGATCCCCTGAAGAAGGGAATAGCTACCCATTCCAGTATTCTGGCCTGGAGAATTCCATGGACCGTATAGTCCATGGGGTCACATGGACATGACTGAGCAACTTTCACTTTGACCTTTTCCAGTCCTGTGGCCACTGCTGGATTTTCCAAATTTGCTGACATATTGAGTGGAGTACTTTAATAGCATCATCTTTTAGGATTTTAAATAGCTCTGCTGGAATTCTATCACCTTCACTAGCTTTATTGGCACCAGTACTTCCTAAGGCCCCACAAATAACTAGTTTTTATTAGTTTTTTGGTGTGTCCTGCATTTACATAAATATAAGCAACTATTAATATACGGCTTTATTTTTCTCTTCTTCGTACACAAGAGGTAGCATCCTACAAAACTTTTGCACCTTGCTTTTTCTCACTTTTTATAAGAATATATTTCTATATTCAAACTTAGATTAGGATATTTTAAAATGTTTTATAATTCTATTATCTCTCTTCTTTCTTATTGGAACTACAAGTTTTTGATGATATACCTCTTGGACTGGTACTCTAATTTTATCTTTCTCTTACTTTTTTATTCAAAATTTTCTCTTCTCTAGGGTATTTCCACAACATTATCTTCCATGCCAAGGGTGTTATACTCTTCTCTGAATATGTATATGTCTAATAGCACTAAGTTCTTATTTTCATTGATGACTGTCTTTTCTTAGCAGTCTGAAATGTTTACTGATAATTGTATTTTTTTAAAGTTTCTTTCTCCATACGTAGTCTCTATTTCCTCCATGTTTTTTCTTTTAAGTGTGTTTTGATTTTTTCCTTTCATGTTATGGAATTCCCTGATCATATTTAATAAGAGTGGAGGTCTAAGAGCAGATTTAAAGCCTTCAGAGTGTGTGTGTGTGTGTGTGTGTGCGTGCGCGCGTGTGTGTGTGTGTATGTGTGTATGTCTGTGTGCTGGTGGTGGCAGTGTTCACTAGAGGGCTGTTGGCTTGTTTCATTGGGGGCCCTCCCATACCAGCTTCTTAAGGTCATTTTGTGGGAGGTGGGGCAGCTTCCCCAGGAAAATTCACCATGTCTCCAGCTTGGCTGACAGCATTTTGGCAGCCAAGGGTGGGTAGAGGGCTGCACCTGGGGGTCCCAGTTCAGTCACTCAGTTGAGTCCAACTCTTTGCGACCCCATGGACTGCAGCACGCCAGGCTTCTCTGTCCATCACCAACTCATGGAGCTTGCTCAAACTCATGTCCATTGAGTCAGTGATGCCATCCAACCATCTCATCCTCTGTCATCCCCTTCTCCTCTTGCCTTCAGTCTTTCCAAGCATCAGGGTCTTTTCCAGTGAGTCAGTTCTTCGTATCAGGTATTGAAGTATTGAAGTTTCAGCATTAGTCCTTCCATTGAATATTCAGGACTTATTTCCTTTAGGATTGATTGGTTTGATCTCCTTGCAGTCCAAGGAGATCCAACACCACAGTTCAAAAGCATCAATTCTTTGGTGCTCAGCTTTCTTTAGAGTCCAACTCTCACGTGCATACATGACTACTGGAAAAACCATAGCTTTGACTAGATGTACCTTTGTTAGCAAAGTAATATCTCTGCTTTTTAATATGCTGTCTAGGTTGGCCATAGCTTTTCTTCCAAGGAGTAAGCGTCTTTTAATTTCATGGCTGCAGTCACCATCTGCAGTGACTTTGAAGCCCAAGTTAATAGTCTGTCACTGTTTCCATTGTTTTCCCATCTATTTGCCAAGAAGTGATGGAACTGGATGCCATGATCTTAGTTTTCTGGATGTTGAGTTTTAAGCCAAACTTAAGACTTTGTTTAAAGATTTAAGGTTCCAGCATCTGTTAAGGAGGTCCCAGCATCTGTTAATTTTTCACTTAATGCCCTGATTTCAGCAGAGCTAGGGCACAATCAGCTGTGCCTAGTGTTTCTTGGTTTAGATACCCTCTCCAGAGAAAAATTTCTTCCATCTTCTGCTGGTGTGGCATCACTCAACTTTAAGGAGTAGAAATGGGAATTTAACTGCTTCTTTAACCAAGTTCTGACTTATTTTCACCACTCTCTGTCCAGAGGTACTTGGTCTTCTGTCTGTTTCTGAGCATCTGAGGAATCCATATATCAGAGTAGGTCTCATCTTCTCTGTGGTTGGTTTAGGATTCAGTATTTTGGGGTCAGCCAAGTAGTGTGTCTGCTTCAGTTTGGTTTATACCTTCAAAATGCTGTTGTTGTTACTTTCTCCCATTTTCGTGGGTTTAAACCTTTTAAAAATTCAGTTACTGTCATCTTACTGGATTATCAGGTGGGAGTTTTAGGTGTTCGTTCCACAGTTTTTATTTGGAATATATGTTTTTAAAATAGAGAATTTAGTAAGGACACAAGCAATGAGTAGGAGACACTAACCCTGCACCTTTTTGACCTGGCACTGATAACACCTCAGTATCTATTAGCAGTCCTTTTTCTGTGCACATTTATATTTTGTTACAAAAATGGGATTATATAATTTTTGCATTCTTTTTTTCAGCCAAAATATATGAAGAGCATACTCCAATATCAATATTCTGTATTTTAGAAAATACACAAAATACTGTGTAAAGTGCAGGTTGCAAAGAAAGAAAAGTCCCGCATAATCTCAGCATCCAGCATCACTGTAGTCATTCTAGTGGGTGTATGTGTATATGAGGAGTACCTCACTCCTAAACTAAAAATGAAATCTTTGCCTTTGTAAATATTCAGCCTAGTGTGAAGGCATGTTTTAAGCATATAAGTCACACAACAATGTATGTGTGTCATACTATACAGAATAATCATAGTGCAGCTGTAACAAAAATTAACATTGGTTTACTATTATCAAGAAACTACAGACCTTATTCTAATTTCAACAGTGTTCTCTAATGTTCTTTTCCTGTTCCAAGATGTAACCCAGGAGCCCACATTGCATTTAGTATTAGTTCTTAGTCTTCTGTGTCTGTAACAGGTCTTTAGTTTTTCTTGTCTTTCATAATCTTGACACTTTTCAGTATTGATCAGTTATTCTGTCAAATGTTCCTCAATACCACTCTTGATGTTTTCTCAAAACTGAAATAAAGTTATACATTTCTGGCAAGAATATCACAGAAATGAAATTGTGTCCTTCTTAAGTACATGTCATGGAGTTCATAATGCCAGTATGTCTTATTATGGTGGTGTTGACCTTGATCACTTGGTTAAACTGGTTTATACCAGGTTTTTCCACTATAAAGTTACTTTCTCTTCTTAGTTAATAAATATATTGAGATAGTTTGAGACTGTATAAATTATTTTTCTTCAAATTTGTGTCCACTAATATTAGCACCCATCAGTCATTGGGCTGTTCAGTTGCTCAGTTGTGTCTGGCTCTGTGTGACCCCCATGGACTGCAGCATGCCGGGCTTCCTTGTCCTTGACTACCTCCCAGAGTTTGCTTAGACTCATATCCATTGAATCAGGGATGTCATCCAACCACCTCATCCCTTTCTCCTCCTGCCTTCAGTCTTTCCCAGCATCAGGGTATTTTCCAGTGAGTCAGGATCTTGTTTGAAATAATTTTTCCTGTGGTATTTGCCTAATGGTGGTTATTCTATTTCCCTCTTTCCTTCCACAATTGTCATTTGTAATTCTGCTATAAAGAAGAGCTGTCCCTTGTCCCTCTTTTCATTTATCTAGTTAAGTACTTTATATCAGTATGACCTCATGACTTCAGTTCATTTGGATATGGATCCTGAAGTGAAATTGCTGGATCATATGATAATTCTGCTTTTAATTTTGGGGAACTGTTGTAGTGGCTACATCATTTTACATTTGTATAAATACTGCCCAAATGTTTGTTTCTCCACATCTTCATCAATGCATTTTCTATTTTTTTGATAGCCATCCTAATGGATGTGAAGTGATACCTCATTGTAGCTTTGCATTTCTCTAAAGATTAATGATGTTGAATATCTTTTTATGTGCTTATTGGCCATTTTTATATTCTATGGGTTGTTATATAAGCATCCTACTCTTGGTACTTATTTCTATCTTAACTGATTTGGGCTGCTGTTAAAAAAAATACCATAGACTGGTATTTTTAACATTTGTGAGTGACTTAAACAAGAATAGCTTATTTCTCAAAATTGTGGAGGCTGGGATGTCCAAGGACAGGGAATTGGCAGATTTGGTACGTGGTGAGGGCCAGCTTACTGGTTCATACATGGCCATCCTCTTGCCGTATCCTCACATGGTGGAAGGAGCAAGGGAAGCACTCTAGGATCTTTTATATAAGGAAACTAATCCGATTCACTAGGGCTCCACCCTCATGACCTAATAATCTTCCAAATGCACCACCTCCAAATACCATCATACTGGTGATTAAGTTTTAACATACGAGTTTTGAGGGATACAAACATTCCGTGTGTAGTAGGAAGGTTAGGTCACTGATTTGAGATCAGTTTTTTCTTTTGAAATGTAAGCATTTACAGCTATAAATTTACCTCTAAGCACTGTTTTCACTGTCTCCCATAAATTTGGGTGTTGTGTTTTCATTTTCATTCATCTCAAAATCTTTTGTCTTTTCCCTTGCAATTTCTTCTTTGATCTATTAATTATTTAATAGTGTGTCTTTTAATTTCCACATATTTTGACTTTCCCAAATGTCTTTATGATTTCTAATCTCCACTGTGGTAGGAGAACATATTTTTTACAATCCCAATCTTTTCAAACTTATTGAGACCTGTTTTATGGCATAACATATGATGTATTCTGGGGAATGTTCTGCATCACTTGAGAAGAATGTGTATCTTGCTTTTGTAGGATGGAGTATTCTATAGGGGTCTGTTTAGTTTGTTTATCGTGTTGTTCACGTCTTCTGTTTCCTTGTTGATCTTCTATTTCTATCCATTACTGAAAGTGGGTTAATGAAGGCTCTAACTATTACTGTTGAAATGGTCTACTTTTTACTTTAATTCTGTCAGTTTTTATTCATACATTTTCCATTCATGTATCTATTGTTACCTGCATATATGTTTATAATTGCTGTGTCTTCCTGATGGATTAGGGCTTCCCTGGTGGCTCAGATGGTGAAGAATCTGCCTGCAATGCAGGAGATGCAGGTTTGATCCCTGGGTCAGGAAGATCCCCTGGAGAAGGGGATGGCTACCCACTCCAGTATTATTGCCCGGTGAATTCCATGGACCAGAGGAGTCTGGAGGGCTGTAGTCCATGGGGTCGCCAAGAGTCAGACATGACTGAGTGACTAACACTTTACCTTTTCCTGATGGATTTACTTTTCATCATTATAGAATGCCCCTCTCTGTTTTTAGTAATAATTTTTATGTTAAAATTTATTTTTCCTGAAACTTCCCTGGCAGTCCAGTGGTTACAACTTTGTTTTCATGTGGGTTTGATCCTTGGTTGGGGAGCTAGGATCTCATATGCTTCTCAGCCAAGAAACCAAAATATGGGACAAAAACAATGTTGTGGCAAGTTCAATGAAGACTTCAAAAATTGTTTACATAAAAAATATTTTTTTTAAATCTATTTTTTTCTTTTGAGTACTGTTTGTGTGGAATTTCTTTTTCCATCTTTTATGTTCAACCTATTTATATAAAACATCTAAAGCATGTCTCTTACGGAGAAGGCAATGGCACCCCACTCCAGTACTCTTGCCTGGAAAATCCCATGGATGGAGGAGCCTCGTGGGCTGCAGTCCATGGGGTCGCTAAGAGTCAGACACGACTGAGTGACTTCACTTTCACTTTCATGCATTGGAGAAGGAAATGGCAACCCACTCCAGTGTTCTTGCCTGGAGAATCCCAGGGATGGGGGAGCCTGGTGGGCTGCCGTCTATGGGGTTGCACAGAGTTGGACATGACTGAAGTGACTTAGCATTAGCAAAGCATGTCTCTTATAGACAGCATATAGTTATTTTTTTAAAAATCATTCTGCTAATCTTTGCTTTCTGATTGGAGTCATTAGTCCATTTAGTGTAGTGACTGCTAATATATGATTTATGTCTTTCATTTTGATATTTGTTTTCTGTCTGTCTCATGCTTTTATTGTTTTTCTTAGTCTTCCTTAACTGTTTTCTTTTGTGTTAGGTAGATAAATTCAAGTACATTGAAGTTCCTTTTTTTCTTCTGCTATAGGTTTTTTGAATTATTTTCTTAGTGGCTGCCTGGGGGTTGTAAATTAGCATTTTAGTTTAGATGAATACCAACTTAATTTCTGTTTCAATAGCTTCTGTATAGCTCAGTCCTTCCCCTTTCCCCTGTACAATTATTGTCATATAAATTATATCTTTATACAGTATAAGTCCATCAACACAGTGTCTAAATTTATTCTTTTAGTTTTTTAAAATCAAATAGAAAAACTGAATTATAAATCAAAGTACATTTATACTTGTATATTACCTGTGTATTTACCTTTACTTAAGCTATTTTTTCATGTGGATTTAAGTCTAGTTTTACTTCATTTCAGCCTGAAGGATTCTCTTAGTATTGCAGGGCCAAGTCTGATGGAGACAAATGATCTTAGTTTTTGTTTATCTAAAAATGCCTTATTTCCTTGTGTTTTTTGAAGGATAGTTTTACTGGATATAGAATTCTTGGTTACAGTCTTTTTCATTCAGCCATTTTAGTATGTCATCCCAGTATGACTTTTGGTTTCCACTGTTCCAAGGAGAAGTCAACTGTTAATTTTACTGAGGCTTCTTCACTGCTTTCTCTTCTCTTTCCAAGATTCTGTCTTTTGTTTTTTGACACTGGCTGTGATGCATCTAAGCTTAGATCTCTTGCGGGTTTTTTTTTTGAGGTATAATTGACATATAACATTGTATTAGTTTCAGGTGTACAACATAATGATTCAAAAGTTGTGTATTTTGCAAAATGATCACCACAGTAAGTCTAGTTAAAATCTGTCACCATATATAGCTACAGGTTTTTTTTTCTTATGACAAGAACCTTTAAGATCGAGTCTCTTAATAACTTTCAAATATGCAATACAGTATTATTAAGTATAGTGGCTATGCTGTATCTTACATCCTCATGACTTATTTTACAACTGGACCTCTTTCAGGTCTTTTATCTTAGACTCTCCTTCACCCATTTCACACACACCTCCATCCTCTACCTTTGTCAACCTGAAATCAGGTCTTTTTATCTATGAATTAATTGTTGTTGTTGTTGTTGTTTTTAAATAAACTCTTATAATTTATTAAACCTTTTTTTGGCTGTGCTGGTTCTTGTGACATGTGGGCTTCTCTCGTTGTGGCACTCAGTTTCCAGAGTGTGTGGGCTCAGTAGTTGAAGGGTGCTCTCCTGTTGTGGTATGTGGGCTTGGTTGCCCCACAGCATGTGGGATCTTAGTTCCTGACCAGGATTGAACCCATATCCCCTGCATTGGAAGGCAGATTCTTAACCACTGGGCAACCAGTGAAGTGCCTGTTTTCATATTTTAAGATTTCATATGTAAGTGAGATCTGTATTTGTCTCTGACTTATTTCACTTAGCATAATGCCCTCAAGATCCATCCATGTTGTTGCAGTAGCAAGATTTCCATCTTTTTTATGGCTGAATTACACACACACCCCCCCCCCCCACATTTTCTTTATGTGTTTATCTGTTGATGGAGATTTAGGTTTCCCTGTCTTTATTATAAATACAATGAACAGTGAACAGTGGGGGTACATATATCTTTTCAAGTTAGTGTTTTTGTTTTCTTCAGATAAAATACCTAGGAGTGGAATTGCTGGATCACACAGTAGTCCTATTTTTAATTTTTAAAGGAACTGCCATACTGTTTCCCAGTGGCTGCACCAGTTCCCATTCCCACCAACAGTACTCAAGGGCTCCCCTTTCTCTATATCCTTGCCAACACTTGTTTCTTCTTGTCTTTTTAATAACAGTCATTCTAACAGGTATCAGTGATATCTCATTGTGCTTTTGATTTGCATTTCCCTGTTGGTTAATGAAGGGCTTCCCTGGTGGCTATTAGGAACCTTTTCATGATCCTATTGGCCATCTGTTCTTTGGAAAAATATCTTTTTAGATTATCTGTCCATTTTTAAAATTAGATTGTTTCACTGCTATTAAGTCTTATGTGTTCTTTATATATTTTGGATATTAACCCCTGGTCAGATACATGATTTGCAAATACTTTCTCACGTTTACTAGGCTGCCTTCTCATCGTGTTGATGGTTTCCTTTGCTGTGCGGAAGCTTTTTAGTTTGATGTAGCCCCACTTACTGATTTTTACTTTTGTTGCTTTCACTTTTGGTGTCAAATCCAAAAAATCCAAATTGCCAAGAATGACATCAAAGAACTTACTGCCCATGTTTTCTTCTAGGAGTTTTTGGTTTCAGGTCTTACGTTCAAGTCTTTAATCCATTTTGGGGTCATTTTTTGTACAGTGTAATAGAGTCCAGCTTCACTTTTCTGAATGTTGCTGTACTGTTTTCCCAGTACCATTTACTGAAGAGACTGTCCTTTCCCCATTTTATGTGCTTGGCGCTTCTGTCATAAATTAACTGACCATATATGTGTGGATTTGTTTCTGGGCTGTCTATTCTGTCCCATTGATTGATGCATCTTTTTTGTTTTTGGCCATGCCACGTGGCATGTGGGATCCTAGTTCCCCCACCAGGGATCAAACCCATATCTCCTGTATCGGAAGTGTGTAGTCTTAGCCACTGGACCACTGGTGAAGTCCCTTGATACATCCGTTTCTGTCAATACCATACTGCTGTTTTGATTACTATAGCTTTGTAATACATTTTGAGATTAGGGGGTACATGATGCTTCCAGCCTTATTCTTTCTAAAGACTGCTCTGACAGTTAAGAGTTTTTCATGGTTCCATACAAATTTTAGGATTGTTAGTTCTTTCGCTATGAAGAATGCCATTGGAATCTTGATAGGGAATACATTGAATCTTCAGGTTGCTTTGGGTAGTATTTTAACAGTGTTAATTCTTCCAATTCGTGAACATGGAATACTGCTGCATTTACTTGTATCAGCTTCACTTTTGTTTTGCCAGTGTCTTATAGTTTTCACTGTAAAGATCTTACATCTCCTTGGTTAAATTTATTCCTGGTCATTTTATTCCTTTTTACTGCAATTGTAAATTGGATTGTTTTAGTTTCTCTGATAGTTCCTATACAGTCCATGGAATTCTCCAGGCTAGAGTACTGGAGTGGGTAGCCTTTCTCTTCTCCAGGGTATCTTTCCAACCCAGGGATCAAACCCAGGTCTCGCACATTGCAAGTGGATTCTTTACAGTCTGAGCCACAAAGGGAATCCAAGAATACTGGAGTGAGTAGCCTGTCCCTTCTCCCGCAAATCTTCCTGACCTAGGAATTGAACTGGGGTCTCCTGCATTGCAGGCGGATTCTTTACCAACTGAGCCATCAGGGAAGCCCTGGTTCCTTATTAGTATATAAGAACGGCACAGATTTTTGTTTACTGCTTTTGTATCCTGCACTTTACTGATTTATTAGTTCTAAGTTTTTTAAGTGGTGTTTAGTGTTTTCTATTATACGATCTGCAGATAGTGACAGTTTCACTTTTTCCTATTAGATTTGGACTTCCAATATTATGTTGAAAAAAATCAGCAAGAGTGGTTACCCTTGTTTTGTGCCCCATCTTAGAGGAAAAGCTTTTAGCTTTTCACTATTATGATGTTAGCTGCTGGGTCTTTGAGTTTATTCTTCTTGCAGTTTGTTCAGTTTCCTGGACATGATGATTAATGATTATCATAAAAGTTCAGAACTTTCTGGCCACCAATTCTTCCAGTGATCTTTCTGCCCCTTTCTCTTTGCTCCTTCTGGGATTCCTGTTAAGCTTGGTGGGCTTGCTATGTTAGTATGCTTGACAGTGTCTCATAGGTCTCGAACTTTCTGTTCATTTTTCTTCATTTTTTTTCTGTTGCTCAAACTAGATAATCTCAGTTGAGCTGTTTTCCGGTTCACTATTTTTCTGTCAGTTTAAATCTGCCATTTAGCTCCTTTAGTGTATTTTTATTTCAGTTATTATATTTTTGAATTCCATAATTTCTATTTGGTTCTTTTAAAACGAATTTCTACTTCCTTAGTAGCAGTCTCCATTTGGTGAGACATCATTCTCATTAGTTTAGTTCAGTCGCTCAGTTGTGTCTGATTCTTTGCGACCCCATGGACTGCAGCATGCCAGGCCTCCCTGTCCATCACCAACTCCCGGAGTTTACCCAAACTCATGTCCATTGAGTTGGTGATACCATCCAGCCATCTCATCCTCTGTCATCCCCTTCTCCTCTTACCGTCAATCCTTCCCAGCATCAGGGTCTTTTCCAGTGAGTCAGCTCTTTGCATCAGGTGGCCAAAGTATTGGAGTTTCAGCTTCAACATCAGTCCTTCCAATGAATATTCAGGACTGATTTCCTTTAGGATGGACTGGTTGGATCTCCTTGCAGTCCAGGGGACTCTAAGAGTGTTCTCCAGCACCAATTCTCCAGCACCAGTTCAAAAGCATCAATTCTTTGGTGCTCAGCTTTCTTTAGAGTCCAACTCTCACATCCATACATGACTACTGGAAAAACCATAACCTTGACTAGATGGACCTTTGTTGGCAAAGTAATGTCTCTGCTTTTTAATATGCTGTCTAGGTTGGTCATAACTTACCTTCCAAGAAGCAAGTATCTTTTAATTTCATGGCTGCAGCCACCATCTGCAGTGATTTTGGAGCCCCCCAAAAATAAAGTCAGCTGCTGTTTCCACTGTTTCCCCATCTATTTGCCATGAAATGATGGGGCCAGATGCCATAATCTTAGTTTTCTGAATGTTGAGCTTTAAGCCAACTTTTTCACTCTCCTCTTTCACTTTATCAAGAGGCTCTTTAGTTCTTCTTCACTTTCTGCCATAAGGGTGATATCATCTTCATATCTGAGGTTATTGATATTTCTCCTGGTAATCTTGATTCCAGCTTGTGCTTCATCCAACCCAGTGTTTCTCATGATGTACTCTGTATATAAGTTAAATAAGAAAGGTGACAATATACAGCTTTGATGTACTCCTTTTCCTATTTGGAACCAGTCTGTTATTCCATGTCCAGTTCTAACTGTTGCTTCTTGACCTGCAATTGTGCGGTAGTTTGAGCATTCTTTGGCATTGCCTTTCTTTGGGATTGGAATGAAAACTGACCTTTTCCAGTCCTGTGGCCACTGCTGAGTTTTCCAAATTTGCTGACATATTGAGTACAGCACTTTCACAGCATCATCTTTCAGGATTTGAAACAGCTCAACTGGAATTCCATCACCTCCACTAGCTTTGTTTGTAGTGATGCTTCTTAAGACCCACTTGACTTCACATTCCAGGATGTCTGGCTCTAGGTCAGTGATCACACCATCGTGATTACCTGGGTTGTGAAGATCTTTTTTGTACAGTTCTTCTTTGTATTCTTGCCACCTCTTCTTAATATCTTCTGCTTGTTAGGTCCATACCATTTCTGTCCTTTATCGGGCCCATCTTTGCATGAAATGTTCTCTTGGTATCTCTAATTTTCTTGAAGAGATCTCTAGTCTTTCCCATTCTGTTGTTTTCCTCTATTTCTTTGCTCTGATCACTGAGGAAGGCTTTCTTATCTCTCCGTGCTATTCTTTGGAACTCTGCATTCAAATGGGTATATCTTTCCTTTTCTCATTTGCTTTTCACTTCTCTTCCTTTCACAGCTATTTGTAAGGCCTCCTCAGACAGCCATTTTGCTTTTTTGCATTTCTTTTTCTTAGGGATGGTCTCGATCCCTGTCTCCTGTACAATGTCACGAACCTCTGTTCATAGCACATCAGGCACTCTGTCTATCAGATCTAGTCCCTTAAATCTATTTCTCACTTCCACTGTATAATCATAAGGGATTTGATTTAGGTCATACCTGAATGGTCTAGTGGTTTCCCTACTTTCTTCAATTTAAGTCTGAATTTGGCAATAAGGAGTTCATGATCTGAGCCACAGTCAGCTCCCAGTCTTATTTTTGCTGACTGTATAGAGTGTCTCCATCTTTGGCTGCAAAGAATATAATCAATCTGATTTTGGTGTTGGCCATCTGGTGATGTCCATGTGTAGAGTCTTCTCTTGTGTTGTTGGAAGAGGGTGTTTACTATGACCAGTGTGTTCTCTTGGCAAAATTCTATTAGCCTTTGCCCTGCTTCATTCCGTATTCCAAGGCCAAATTTGCCTGTTACTCCAGGTGTTTCTTGACTTCCTACTTTTGCATTCCAGTCCCCTATAATGAAAAGGACATCTTTTTTGGGTGTTATAAAAGGTCTTGTAGGTTTTTATAGAACCGTTCAACTTCAGCTTCTTCAGCGTTACTGGTTGGGGCATAGACTTGGATTACCGTGATATTGAATGGTTTGCCTTGGAAACAGAGATCATTCTGTCGTTTTTGAGATTGCACCCAAGTACTGCATTTTGGACTCTTTTGTTGACCATGATGGCTACTCCATTTCTTCTAAGGGATTCTCGCCCACAGTAGTAGATATAATGGTCATCTGAGTTAAATTCACCCATTCCAGTCCATGTTAATTCACTGATTCCTAGAATGTTGACATTCACTCTTGCCATCTCCTGTTTGACTACTTCCAGTTTGCCTTGATTTATGGACCTAACATTCCAGGTTCCTATGCAATATTGCTCTTTACAGCATCGGACCTTGCCTCTGTCACCAGTCACATCCACAACTGGGTGGTGTTTTTGCTTTGGCTCCATCCCTTCATTCTTTCTGGAGTTATTTCTCCACTGATCTCCAGTAGCATATTGGGCACCTACTGACCTGGGGAGTTCATCTTTCAGGGTCCTATCTTTTTGCCTTTTCATACTGTTCATGGGGTTCTCAAGCCAGGAATACTGAAGTGGTTTGCCATTCCCTTGTCCAGTGGACCACATTTTGTCAGAACTCTCCACTCGTCTGTCTTGGGTGGCCCTACACAGCATAGCTTAGTTTCATTGAGTTAGACAAGGCTATCATCCATGTGATCAGATTGGCTAGTTTTCTGTGACTGTGGTTTCAGTCTGTCTGCCATCTGATGGCCCTTTCAGCACCTACTGGGGTTTCTCTTACCTTGGACGTGGGGTATCTCTTCATGGCTGCTCCAGCAAAGCACAGCCGCTGCTGCTTACCTTGGATGTGGGGTAGCTCCTCTCGGGCGCCGCTCCTGACCTTGGACAAGGGGTATCTCTTCATGGCCTCCGCTCCTGCCCTTGGACATGGGGTAGCTCCTCACAGCCTCTGCTCCTGCCCTTGGATGTGGGGTAGCTCCTCATGGCCTCCACTCCTGCCCTTGGACGTGGGGTATCTCCTCCGGGCCACCGCTCCTGCCCTTGGACGTGGGGTAGCTCCTCTTGGCCGCCGCTCCTGACCTTGGACATGGGGTATCTCTTTACTGCCTCTGCTCATGCCCTTGGACGTGGGGTAGCTCCTCCCGGCCTCCGCTCCTGCCCTTGGACGTGGGGTAGCTCCTCCCGGCCGCCGCTCCTGCCCTTGGACGTGGGGTAGCTCCTCCCGGCCGTTCACCGCTCCAGCATTGTGCAGCCACTCCTGTAAGCCCCTGATCGCCCGTGTCCTGGGACGTGCGAGTGGATGCTCTCAAGAAAATGCTTCAGTAGCAGTGTTGCTCCAGCCGATGGGCCACGCCGTCTGGTACAGAGCTCGAGCTGCTGAAGTTCCGGCTGATTCTGAAGTCAGCAGTCTTTCCCTCCTAGTAAAAAAAGAGAAAGTCTTTAGTCCTTAAGAGGACCAAAGCGTGGAAAAGCACAGGGCTCACTAGCCAAGTAGATAAGCAAGACTTGCCACACTTGCCCAGCGTGCACTCTGAAAATCTCATTCTCATACTTAACTTTAATTCTTTAAAAAAGAATTATTTATTTGGCTGTGCTGGGTCTTAGTTCCAGCATATACAGGATCTAGTTCCCTGACCAGGGATTAAATCTGAGCCACCTGCCTTGGGAGAGTGGAGTCTTAGCCACTGGACCACCAGGGAAGTCCCTCCTTCAATTCTTTAGACATGGTTTTCTTTAGTTCCTTGAACATACTTATAAAGCTGATTTAAAGTCTTTATCTGGGCTTCCTGAGGGACAGTTTCTATTGATTGCTTTTTTTCTTGTGTATGGGCCCATATATTCCTGTTTCTTTCCATGTCTTATAATTTCCTATTGGATATTTAAACAAATATAATGTGTTGATTCTGAAAATCAGTTTACCTTAATCCCCAGGGTTTGTAATTGTTACTGTTTGTTTAGTGACTTTCCACAAAAAGTGAAGTTTAGTGACTATCAGTTCAGTTCAGCCACCCAGGCATGTCCGACTCTTTGTGACCCCATGGACTGCAGCACACCAGGCCTCCCTGTCTGTCACCTGGAGCCTGCTCAAACTCATGTCCATCAAGTCGGGGATGCCATCAAACCATCTCATCCTCTGTCTGTCTCATCCTCCCACCTTCAATCTTTCCCAGCATCAGGGTCTTTTCCAATAGTCAGTTCTTTGCATCAGGCGGCCAAAGTATTGAAGTTTCAGCTTTGGCATCAGTCCTTCAATGAATATTCAGGACTGATTTCCTTTAGGATGAACTGGTTGGATCTCCTTGCAGTCCAGAGGACTCTCAAGAGTCTGCTCCAACACCACTGTTCAAAAGCATCAGTTCTTCAGCACTCAGCTTTCTTTAGAGTCCAACTCTCACATTCATACATGACCACTGGAAAAACCATAGCTTTGACTAGATGGACCTTTGTTGGCAAAGTAATGTCTCTACCTTTTAATATGCTGTCTAGGTTGGTCATAACTTTCCTTCCAAGGAGCAAGCATCTTTTAATTTCATGGCTGCAGTCCCCATCTGCAGTGATTTTGGAGCCCCCCAAAATAAAGTCTGTTACTATTTCCATTGTTTCCCCATCTATTTGCCATGAAGTGATGGGACCGGATGCCATGATCTTAGTTTTTTGAATGTTGAGTTTTAAGCCAACTTTTTCACATTCCTCTTTCACTTTCATCAGAGGCTCTTTAGTTCTTCTTCACTTTCTGCCTTAAGGGTGCTGTCATATGCTTATCTGATGTTATTGATATTTCTTCCGGCAGTCTTGATTCCAGCTTGTTCTTCATCCAGCCTGGAATTTCTCATGATGTAATCTGCATATAAGTTAAATAAGCAGGGTGACAGTGTACAGCCTTAACGTACTCCTTTCCCAATTTGGAACCAGTCCATTGTTCCATGGCCAGTTCTAACTGTTGCTTCTTGACCTGCATACAGATTTCTCAGGAGGCAGGTAAGGTGGTCTAGTATTCTCATCTCTTGAAGAATTTTCCAGTTTGTTGTGATCTACACAGCCAAAGGCTTTGGTGTGATCAATAAAGCAGAAGTAGATGTTTTTCTGGAATTCTGGACTTTAAATAGTGACTTTTAATTACTGACTTTAATTAGTACATTAATGACTTTACTTTTCTTTAAAGCTGTATTCTTTCTCATGTGTGGTCACAGAAGTCTTAGCTTAGTGGTATATTGATGCTTTGACAGAGATTTAATGCCTTGAACTAATAAATTTCCAAGCTTTTGTTGGAGGGCTTTGTCTGTATGAGACGGTTTGTTCAGTCATGTCTTCAGTGCTGCAGAAGGTAAATTACAACTGGGTCAGTATTCTTGCTTGGGAAATCCCATGGATAGAGGAGCCTAGCCTCTATGAGTCCATGGGGTCGCAAAAGAGTGGGACATGACTGAGCAACTAAATAACAACAACCTCACCTTCACTTCTTTTTTGTAAAATACATGTATCTTACAAAATTTTTAAAAATTTGGTTGGCTGCTTCAAGTCTTCGCTTCAGCACACGGAATCTTCAGTCTTCCCTGCAGCATGTGGGATCTAGTTCCCTGACCAGGGATCGAACCTGGCCTCCGGCATTGGGAGTGTGAAGCCTTGGCTACTGGACCATGAGGGAAGTCCCACTGCCTTCACTTCTTGTATAAGTAGTTTCAAGGTCAATCAGAGGTCAGAGCTTAGGGTCTTCTTAGGTCTTTCCTGAATATGCACAAAGTTCTGACACACACATGAACTTCTAGACTCCTAGGAATTATGTTCAAGCTTGTTGAAGCCCCCACAGACATCTCCTTTAAGTTTTTTGGTTACTCTCTTGTTGGTCCCCATTAGTAATGCTGCCTTGGCAGCTGCAATGTCAGCCAATCATCACTGGTTGACTACAGCAGGTAGGGCTGTTTGCAGAATGAGCTGGAGTCAGACTGAATAAAGAATGGAGATTTTCAGTAAGCTGCCAGACAGGTCAAACACTGGCACTTCTGTTCAGCTGAAGATTTTGGGGAACTCCGTATCTATTCTGCTCTTTCCGGTCGTTGCTGCTTTCACAGGTACTGAAGTTATGGGGCTTTTGATCTTCAAAGCTACCACAAAGACAGGGCGAGGGGAGTGGGTTTAGGGCAAGTTAAAATGCCACTGGCTTTTCTCCCTGAAATTCAGCTGTTTTCCTTGAACAAACAATCCTTGGCTTGTTGCAAGCCTTAATTTCCAAAATTCTGAAAAAGGTTGACAGTTTTTGATAGGGTTTTCATTGGTTTTATGGAGGAGCAGAGTTTTGGCAGACCTTACTCTTCCATTATTCTCCCTACTTTCTTCCCAGTTTCCCCTTCCATCCCTGAAGAAAACAGAACTCTTTTACTAAAACCATACATTTATACTGATACTTCGGATTCAATCCAGCACTATAGGGTTCTTTTTTATAGCCTTCCCCTTTCTTGATATGCAAACATCTTTCTCTAACAGTGAGAAACTCAATTATCTACAAATGTGTATGTATTTATTTTCGTATGTAAAGTGGTTTCAGAATTGCTAACCCATACTCCAGTGAGAAATGCATTTACTTTTAAAAAGATGACTGACTGACTGCTATTTAACAAATTGTGAGGAGAGGGACCAAATCAGCAAGAACAGCTAGGTGATTCCTGATTATTTGGCTTAGATGATGATGATGGCTTGGACCAGAGCAGTGGTGGTTTAGATGGTGAGGCATGGTCAGATTCTGGATATAATACTAAAGTTGAGTCCATAGTATTAAGCTGATGGGTTGAATGTGAGATGAGATAAACAGAAAAGGGAAGATGTCAAGATTTTTTCCTAAGTAGTTGGAAGACTGGAGTGGTCATTCCTCCAAAGCTATGGGAGGTGCAGGTTCTCAGGGAAGGACTGGGCCATTTTAAGTTCCAGATGTCTATTAGATGTCCATCCAGGTGCAACCAGATATCCAGTTGTTGTTCAGCTGTGTAGTCATGTGTGAGTCAGGACTTTAGACCACTTTGGACTGGAGGCACATCTGAGGATTCAGCTCCACAAGACTGTCAGAGGGGCAGCCAGCGCCCGCCCTCTGTGCCAGCAGCACCCAGTGTGCTCCGGCCCGCTTCCAGATGCTGCTGTTCTCTGTATCTCTGTCGGAAAGCTTTTTTCTCACCCCCCCCCCTTTTCTTAAACTGTGGAAGGCAGCTCTGTGGAAGATGCATATGGAAAGCCAGTAGCTTAACAGGCCCTGAAATAGCCCTCAGCTAGTGATTCTTGGGAGTTGGTATATAATACCCCAGCTGTCTTGCTCCTGGGTTGGGATAATTCTGAGGTGCACGCTTTGCCAAATTTCCCACTCTGTCTGTGGGATTAAACCCCAAATTGCCTACTATGGTAGCTGGTTTAAGAACACACTATTCATTGGATGCTTTCTCCTCACTGTATATTGTCATTCCCCATCTCCTATTGTTGGACTATAAAGCTGAATGCCGAAGAACTGATGCTTTTGAACTGTGGTGTTGAAGACTTTTGAGTCCTTGGACTGCAAGATCATCAAACCAGTCTTAAAGGAAATCAGTCCTGAATATTCATTGGAAGGACTGATGTTGAAGCTGAAGCTCCAATACTTTGGCCACCTGATGCAAAGAACTGACTCAACTGGAAATGACCCTGATGCTGGGAAAGATTGAAGGCAGGAGAAGGGGATGACAGAAGATGAGATGGTTGGATGGCATCACTGACTAGATGGACTTGAGTTTGAGCAAGCTCTGGGAGTTGGTGATGGACAGGGAAACCTGGAGTGTGGCAGTCCATGGGGTTGCAGAGTTGAACATGACTGAGCGACTGAACTGATCTCCTACTGTTAACTTTGCTTGAATCACTGTTTCAGGTTTTACTTTTGGGAGAGCTCAAACTAAGATAATTTTAAAGCTGTGCAACTGGATGATGTCACCAAATAAGTCAGTATAAGAAAAGAGATGCAGATGAAGAGTGAGCTCTAAAGCAGGGCAGCACCAAAAGGTCAAGGAAATACAGAACCAGCAGAAGAAACTACATGTGCAGGGTAAGGGAGAGTCCTGTTTTGCCAGGGTTAGGTACCATGAGAAAAACTTGTGGATGGAAGAGGGAAAAGAAAGTTGAGTTTTTATGCAAGACAGTGATACTAGGATGGACCATGGAATTTAAAGACCATGAAATTACGGGCATGAGGGAAGTGAAGAACTGAAAAAGTGGTAGAATCAATGGATTGAAATCCTGGTGGGCTTCCAGTGCGCCTTTCCAGCACGGTCCTTGCTAAGAATGCTGGTGAGGACAGAGCTGGGACTTCATTGAGCTTCATGAACGGTTTTGTGTGACCTCTCTTGTTTGTGCATGCTTGCTAATAGATGTTTTATGGATAGCAGAAAAAGAAATCTTGGTGGGCTTAAAGAATTGCTGGAGTTGGAGATCCCAGGAGTGAACTGAAAAGATACCAGAGGTTACTGTAGATGCTTAAAATGGAAATATGGCGAGTTGTGGTTATTGTTGTTAAAGGGCTGGACTCTGGCTAAAACTGTGGAGTATCTCTCACTGGAGGAAACAGCAAGGAGCTGAGAGGTCTAAATGTGTTAGACCATCATTTGGATTCTGAAGTCACCAATGGTCATGAAATTAGTTTGGAGAATAATTCTCAACTGAGAGCTAAAATTGTTGCTAAGTGGGTCTGGGGCCTAAAGATAACTGCAACAAGAAAGAGTAAACCAATGAGGTGATGGTTCTCTCAAATACATACACACTTACTTATGTGCCAGGGAGTTCTAAGCAGTTTTAAGTCGCTTAACCCTCATACCACCACAAGATAGGCACCATTTCAGCTACTTTTACAGATTAGGAAACAGGAGCAAAAGAGGATAAATGACTTGCCCAAGGTCCTAAAGCTAGTCTGGCTCATATTCTTCACTTCCATATTGTGATGTCCATTCATCTTCGTGTGTGTGTGTTTAGGGGGTAAGGGGTGGGGAACAATGTAGAAGCAGCAGTGAAAAGCTTAAAAAGGGCACCTACGCGACCTCCAAGCCCAGTGACATGAGGGAAATAGGAGAGAAAGTCACTCAAAAGGGCTGTGAGGGAAGTCACATCCTCAGAAGAAACCAGACTTGAAACTGGGAGTCCTGTTTTAATAATTTGTAAGTAACTTTGTTTCATTGGCTGTATTTATCTTGTGTTGCCTTTTTATTTGTTTCAATGACTAGAGCTTTCAAAAATATGTTGATGGAAGTTACCTGGTATTTTTATTTAATGGAAAATATTTCATCTTTTACTATTAAGATGACTAAATTAACTCAGACAAATTACACTAAGAAAATATTCTTTTATTCTTTGCAAAACTGAGTTTACTAAAGCTAGGAGGTGTTGAATTTTATCAAATAATGGTCAATGTTGGGTATCTTATCAGAATTTTTCCCCTTTGGCTTTATTGTGGTAATGATTTGTGACAGAGTTATCCTCTGAAATATCCTTACATTCTTGGGATAGATACCTTGGTTATTACATATTTTATTACATCTTTTATTTTAAAAGATGACTGGAATTGCTTTTTTTTTGTTTGTTTGTTCTTTCTTAATTTATGAATTCTTGGATGTGTCCTCTGAGTGAGGATTGGTCTGCTGTTCTTTCCTCATGGTACCACTCTTGATATCATGCTAGCCTGGCTAATATAGTAATTTTAGCTTTTTTTTTTAATTTATCTATTTAATTGGAGGCTAATTACTTTACAACATTGTAGTGGTTTTTGTCATACATTGACATGAATCAGCCATGGGTGTACATGTGTCCCCCATCCTGAACCCCCATCCCACCTCCCATCCCTCAGGGTCATCCCAGTGCACCAGCCCTGAGCACCATCTCATGCATCAAACCCAGACTGGCGAGCTGTTTCACATATGGTAAAATACATGTTTCAGTGCTGTTCTCCCAAATCATCCCACCCTCTCCTTCTCCCACAGAGTCCAAAAGACTGTTCTTTACATCAGTGTCTCTCTTGCTGTCTCGTATACAGGGTTATTGTTACCATCTTTCTAAATTCCATATATGTGCGTTAGTATACTGTATTGGTGTTTTCTTTCTGGCTTACTTCACTCTGTATAACAGACTCCAGTTACATCCACCTCATTAGAACTGATTCAAATGTATTCTTTTTAATGGCTAAGTAATATTCCATTCTGTATATGTACCACAGCTTTCTTATCCACTCATCTGCTGATGGGCATCTAGTTTGCTTCCATGTCCTGGCTATTATAAACAGTGCTGCAATGAACATTGGGGTACACGTGTCTCTTTCCCTTCTGGTTTCCTCAGTGTGTATGCCCAGCAGTGGGATTGCTGGATCATAAGGCAGTTCTATTTCCAGTTTTTTAAGGAATCTCCACACTGTTCTCCATAGTGGCTGTACTAGTTTGCATTCCCACCAACAGTGTAAGAGGCTTCCCTTCTCTCCACACCCTCTCCAGCATTTATTGCTTGTAGACTTTTGGATCGCAGCCATTCTGACCGGCGTGAGATGGTACCTCATAGTGGTTTTGATTTGCATTTCTCTCGATTTTAGTTTTTCAAAGCTAATTGGGATGACTGAACATAGTGGACAAGCAGCAGGTGGCTGGAGCGGTGGTTCTGCTCGGCCCTTTCCTCCAGGGATTAAGCGAGGATCTGGACCAGACTTCCTCAGACAAGGTTCTTTCTGTGAACCAGAGAACAGAAAATGAGTTTTTCATCTGAAAACTGAAACCTTTTTTAGTTTTCTCAAGGTAGTATATAATCACCATCAGATGCACAGAAATTGGGTATATACAGTGGATACTGTATTAGTTCCTACTGCTGCTGTAACAAATTTGCACAAAATTAGCAGCTTAAAACAAGTATTATTCTCTTACGTAACTCTGAAGGCCATAAGTCCAAAAATCAGTTTACTGGACTGAAAGTGAGGTGTGAGCAGGGATGGTTCCTTTTGGAGGTTCTGAGAGAAGAATCTGTTTGCCTTTTTTCAGCTTCTGTGGTTGCCCGTATTTCTTGGTTTATAGCTGGTCCTCCACCTTCAAAGTGCATCACTCCAGTCTCTGCATGTCTCAATACAGTCAGGACCTTCTCTTCTGCCACCCACTCTCTCTGCCTGCTCCTTACTAGGATACTTGTAATTACATTCAGCACACCAGGATCATTTCCCCATCTCAAAATCCTTAATTTTAATCATATTTGCAAAGTCCCTTTTGCCATATTACTAGGTAACATTCACAGGTCCCTGAGATTAGAACCTCAGTATCTTCAGAGGCCATTATCCAGCCTATTACAGATGATGCTGAAAACCTTAGGGCTTCTTTTCTAGACTTGTGTTGAAAAAGGCTGTCTGTACCATATGCTCATTAGAGTTGCAGATGGCACAAAAGTGACTGTGCCATGTGACTGACAGACTCTGAAAGTCTAATTCAGAAGTGTGTGATTTGGTAGCACTCTTGTGGCCTGCTTGTGAAAGGCTTCAAGTTGTCAGCTGGTAGTTCCAGGGAAAGGGTATGACTGGGCTCGTACTAGAAACAACATCTGGAATGAAAACGGGGCCGGCTTTTCCAGGGCTGCTTGGATCCCGTCAGGAGCAAGTGTGGACTCTTGAGCAAGCCCTGCTTCCTGTCCCCACCAGAGCTGCACACTGGGAGAGCAGTCGGGACACACGGTAAGGCCAAGCTGATGAAACAGCACAGACATATGGGAAAGACATATGCAAGAAGGCGGGTCAGGTCCCCAGTGAGGCGGCGGCCTTGCTCTTGGGCAGAGCTTTCCAGAAATGGATGGTGCACAGTGGGGAACGTCCTGTCTTCAGACAGCCCAGGTTTGGGGACTACCTGGTAGGGATATGTGGGGAGGGAATAGAGTGGGCATGGAAATTAAATTACTTAAGATTCCTTTCAAACTTTGAAGCCCCCATTTGACTACTGCAAATTTTAGTTGGAGAAACTGAGGTCCCAAGAGGAAGAGGTCACTTACCTAGATTTATAAAGAGCAGAGCCAGCTATTAATAATCATCCTTCATCTTCAGATATTAATACTGATAACTCAGTTTTTAAAACCACATCCAACAAACTAAATTTAGAGGTAAATCTTAACACTGACTTTTTTTTTTTAATGCCCAAACTAGTTTCCAGGCAGAGAAACTACTTCTCACTAATGCTTTGGGAAGTGAACGTTTAGTAAGAAGCTTCAGGCCCTATAGACTCCTTCATTAGTGCTAGGGAGGGGAGCAGGGAAGCTGAGCATATCTTCACTGCTGTTGAGGCTTGTCAGATGCTGCCTGGAGAGGAATGAAGTTCAGAGAATCAGCCCAAATTTCATGTGAAACACTTTTTTAATGATTTTTGAACCTCTTAGACATTAAAAACGCTAGACAGAAGGCTCATTTGAAAGAACATTTTCATATTGTCTCAATACCAGAAATAAGCAGTTGCCAGAGGACCAGTGTTTCTAAAGTATGTAAGTCTTGAATGTTTTTAATGAACATAAGATCCTAGGGAACTAACACTGCACGTCACAATCTCTGAGCACTGCTCAATGTTCTTCTTAATCCTGTAGAATTTCTCCACATATTCAGAACGCCCTAGGAGCTCCACAAAATCTTCATCATGAGTGATTACCAGAAGCTGGAAGTTCCGCTGTTGTGAGCGACTTTTTATTATCCTGAAACAATATAACATTTTATTACTAAAGAACATATATAACTCTTTCCTTTACTTGCAAAAGCCACTGAGAACCCTGTCAGACACAAAGTGTGTGCTGTGTGTGATGACCAGGCTTTTCCTGTGTCGTGTGAGTATCAGGGCCCCTGAGAGCCCTGCAGGAAGTGGCAGGGGGGAGGGGTAGGTGGATCCAGGCCTTCAGGCCAGCCAGGTAGCAGTCTCATCTCCTCTCCAGACAGTGGGGATGCGTAGCCTGACTCTTCACTGAGGTCTGGCTTAAAAACTGGTGAGAATACATGATGAACTAGTTTTATTCTTAAAGCAGGTAGAAATGTTTTATTGCACTTTCTTTAATAATCTGTGCCACTCAACTTTAGGAGTCTGACTTATTCCTGGGGTTTTCTTGACCTGGTATTAGTTTTCTCTGGAAGAAAACTATTAAAAAAGCCTACAGGCAAGGGGAATAACACTGTGAGCCCCACTGCCTTCTCAGGAGCTGGGTCTACTTAGAACTCTGCCACCACCAGTCACTAGATGCATCACTGGTATGACACACAGGGGGCCTGAGTGGGCGTACTGAGAACATTTCTGCTTGTTATCTATATGCTGAGGTAAC
This sequence comes from Bubalus bubalis, assembly GCF_019923935.1. Lineage (NCBI taxonomy): Eukaryota > Metazoa > Chordata > Mammalia > Artiodactyla > Bovidae > Bubalus > Bubalus bubalis. Next base: position 89,461,573 of record NC_059165.1, on the reverse strand, counting down.
TAGTTATGAGTCTGAGACTTACGACTTTTTCTTTTAACTAACCGCTTATTTATCCCTTGCCTGGAGCTGGATGCACTTAGGTTTCACAAGCACCAACCCTTACTTGTGGGTCACACGGGACTACTCAGAGAGATGGCTGGAGACAGCTGGCTCTGGGGCCACTCAAGTCTCCTGTCACAGGAGACGTTCTCTCTGCTAGGAAGAGTCTGTCTGGAGTGAAGACCCCCCCAGAAGAGCTTCTCTATCTCATGGAGACTGCCCGTCCTCTGCTGGACCGTGCAGAAGCAAGGGCTCTCTACCCCCAGACCTGCACCACCCCAGCGGTGAGCTGTGATAAGTGTGTCTGCAGTCTGGAGCCTACCTCACCACTAATACACTTTTTGAGTAAGAACCGTCATTCCTCATAGACGCTGACACATGTGAGCAGCTGGGGAGAGAGTTTAAAACCCACTCTCAACACCTAGAAATGCTTTAGTGGAGCACGCTAACTCCTGTCTGAGACACATGGGCCCCTCTGGTGGGTTTACAGGAAAACCAAACCAAGCCAGGAAACCCTCACTGTGAACACTATTGGGGAGATGTAGGATGTGTCTGGGGCATCTGTTCACCAGGTAGTTCTTTTTTTAAGCATCTGAAAAATTACTATCAAGGTAAAGCCTAAGGTCTGGTAAAACCAGTTTCCCCAAGGAGGACGCATCTACAGAGGATTCTATTTTCACCATAGAATTCTCTTAATCTTCCTTTAAAAACAATCATAACTTGGCCCCAAATTTGAGATACTTACTCAACCAGAGCATGTGCAAGAGATTCAATGTTTTCTCGGTCAAGATTTGTCGTTGGCTCGTCCAAAGCAAGGATGCCACAGTTTAAGCAGAATGTTTCAGCCAGGGCTAGGCGAATGATGAGTGAGGCTAATACCTGGAAAAAGGGTGCCAGAACTCAGCTGCACTGCACACGTTTCTCATTCACCTGAGGAAAACAGGCAGACTGGCACAGTGTCTTTCGAAGGGAAAGGTGGGGCAATCTCACAGGATCACTGACCTCAGGTGTACATCATTAAAATGCCAGGCCACACCTCACATCAGCTATAACAAAGCTTCCAATTAGACCTGCATCAGAAATGCAGTTAGCACTTATCTAATGTTACTGACAATTTTAATAGTGGTATAAGATGAACAACCTTAAAAATTCATAATCTGGCTATTTTCCTGATGATGTTAGAAAACTTGGATATAACACATTTTCCAGAGCCTCACAGACACCTTTTCTCTTGGAGACATCTTTAAATCTCTCTGTTCTGTGGAGCCAAAGTGGCACCATTGCTCTAACCCAAACTTAAATGTTTGTGTGTATGATTCTGAGAGGGAGGGAGAGGAAAACTATGAATACAGAAGTATGGTTTTATTTAAGCTTGACTGTGGAAAATCCAAGCAACCAAAACTATGAGGAACTTTTGTGGATAACAAACCTCATACTGAGACCGCCACTGAAGCCCTCTGCGGGCACAAGGCCACAGAACCAAGAGGGAGGGACGAGTTCAGGAAGATGCACGACTTCTGTGGGGGCTGTGATGTCCCCTCCACCCCGACTTGTGAGCAGAGGTGCGTCAGTGAGTGAGTGATCTCAGAGCACTTTAGAGCTTTTCTCTGATGCACAGGGCAGGCTGGCAGATTGAAGATGCCAGGGCCACAGGCCAGCCCTGCTCTCCTGGCATCACCCATTCAGAGTGGAGTCGGAATGGAGCTCCCGGCCCACTTTTACACAGCATCTGTCTGTCCTGTCACTCAACACCAAGGAAACGCTAGCACTAATTTTTATAATTTATAGTAGCTACAGGAAATCCGCTTTTGTTCAGAAAGTATTTTTAATCCAAATAGACATGTTTCAAACTCAAGGGATATTGATTATAGATCACAAATTTGTCGTTTTTGCAATCTGATTAAGATAATAATCTGCAGATGCCTTATAAATTGGTATCAGCTGTCTGGGTTGATGACAAAAATACATGCATAGAGTGTCTTTAAAAAACTGCAAACTTTTTTATGTGAATGACTCAGATGATATGAGCATCCATTTACAGAATTATAAAATTTTGTTAAGAATCAGGGGTCCAGAGGTAATATTGATAATCTTCTTCTAATCTGCAAAGGAGGAAGATCAAAAATCGATAACATTTTGGGGACAAACCAGCGCACAGTGGAAGAACCCAGCACTGTTCCCCAAGGATGCAGGTCCTACTTTCCAACCTGTTGAAATATTAGTCCTCTGTGCATCCAACCTCGGCTTTCTCAGAGCTCCCTGCAGAGCCAGGTGGCCTGGCCCAGCGCTGAGTCCCTGTGGTGGTGGGGGAAGAGGCCCTGTGGCTTTCACAGCCTTTGACTCTGGTAGGCCCGCTTTCACACGGTCCCCAGGCCCCAAGGCTAGGCCGGGGAGTGGTGGTGGGGACTCAGTCCTATGGCGAGAGACTCTTAGTTACTGTAATGCCTCATCTGGCTCAATCTAGGGTCTGGTTTGCTAATACTGTATGTCACCGATTGTAAAACATACCGTTCCTTATCCTTTGACTTCTCTGAAATCAAGATGCAGCTTAGAATTACTATTGAATTTTTTTTTTCTTGGTGGCACATAAATTAGTGTGGGTCTATAACTGATGATCAAACAACCTTATTCTCATAAGGAATGCCATGAAACAATGAATGGCCTTCAGCTTTTTGCTCTACATTTAGGCTATCCTGTGAGACTGTTTCAGGCCCTTCTAAAAGCCTACTTTACATAATGTTGCAGGAAATGCTGGTTAGAATTGAGAGTATAATGAGAGTAACTGAGCCCGGTTCACTTCATGCGGCAGCAATGATGCTGTAAGGAGCTTCCCACCATTCAAGGGCACCTTGGGTGCTTCCTCTGCACTGACAATCATTTCTCCGTCAATTTTCTGTGTACAAGTGGTTTTACGTTCGTGAAGATACCTGCCTTTTGTCCGGCGCTGCAACGCCCTCTCATATCCAAGGCTGTGTCTCCCTTTAGCATCACCACTCGGTAGTTGTAATTCCTCCTTTTATCAGAAGCTGATACATTTTCATCGGCATCTGATCGAATTTCTATGTACTCAATATCTGATACAGAAAGAAGAAGATTTTAGGAACCTATACTCTGCAGCCTTTTGTCATTTGCAAACCTTATCAAAGAACGTTATAAGCAACATGGGAGGCTGACATTCCCAGGGGAAACACTGGGTGGTTTGGAAACTTTTCCCTGGTTATGAGGATTCCTGGTCAGAAGCAACCAGATACCCAACCAACCGTTGCTCTCAGCTGTGCCCTTTTCTTAGTTCCCCTATTAAGAATTTCCTCCTAATGGTGTTCTTCTTCTTCTTATCTCATTTCAGCTTATCCCTATCTGCACTTCAACAGAACCTATTATGTCATCAGCTAAATATAATGTGTACCATAGCCAAATTTGTAAGTCCTGTCAGGCTTTGGAATAGAAAACTTTGCATTTTTTTCCTTCTAAAAGATATTGTCAAGATAAGAATTCTTAGAAAATCTGAAAGAGATGTTCAGAAAGGGGTCTAGAGGCAATACTGGCATGATGAGAGGTCATATGAAGCAAGAGCTTGACACAGGGCTTTAGAAAGAGCATTCGTGTTACACCATGTTAATTACCTTGTCCACGATAGGTACTTCGCCAAAGGTCACGAATAATTTTGTTGATTTCTTCCATTTTCATACTGTGAAATTTCATTATTGCTCTGGAAAAAGAATCCACTGGTAAAGGTAACATAATATTTAACTGGAGTGGGTTGCCCATTTCCTCCTCCAGGGGATCTTTCCAACCCAGGGATCGAACCTGGGTCTTCTGCATGGCGGGCAGATTCTTTACCATCTGAGCCACCAGGGAAGACCAATATATTTAACAGTATATATTAAAAATATACAAAATGTTTAATAATATATATAGTAACATCATAACAATGAGATAACTTCCCCCATATTAATAATAAAAGTAGAATATAGTACGGAGAAGGCAATGGCACTCCACTCCAGTACTTTTGCCTAGAAAATCCCATGGACGGAGGAGCCTGGTGGGCTGCAGTCCATGGGGTTGCTAAGAGTCGGACAAGACTCAGCTACTTCACTTTCACTTTTCACTTTCATGCATTGGAGAAGGAAAAGGCAACCCACTCCAGTGTTCTTGCCTGGAGAATCCCAAGAATGGGGAAGCCTGGTGGGCTGCCGTCTATGGGGTCGCACAGAGTCGGACACAACTGAAGCGACTTAGCAGCAGCAGAATATAGTAACAGCTAGAAAAAAATAAATACAACCAAAACCTTGCTATTGGCTAGTATTGCGAACTGTCAGGCATATATAATTCCAGCACTCCAGGGTCCTTATCCTTCTCCACTTTCACTCTCGAGATCAAACCCTGGTCTCCTGCATTGCAGCCAAATTCTTAACCATCTGAGTCACCAGGGAAGCTCCATGATAAGACAAACATTCCCTTAAATGCTTAAGTACTGTGAAAACTTCTGAAGAGAGTTTTTTATGAGACTTTTCCTTAGGTTTAACAGAAGCGCTGTTTCTACTGATACCAACTGGTTATATAGGAAGCTCTGCTGAACGGATGACAGTGAGTAAAAGAGGGGATAGAAGGTGTACAGGGTCCCTTAATCCACAGGAAAACAGGTGAATCTCTGGAACTGCTGCCTTTTTTTTCCTCTTCTATTTTATTACAGTTTACCGAAGTCAACCTCTGAAGCTGCTTTTGTCTCAGATCTGTGAGCTTTTTACCAACCAGAAGTGCTGGTTCAGAGAGGAGGATATCGAGACTTAAGCTGACCTGAACTTCAAAATTTTATTCTCCCTTCCTAAAGATTCAAAAATCCTAACTCCAAATATGTGCATTAACTTTTGTGCACCCCTCTACCCCCCACAACACTCTTGAAATACTAGTCGTTTTGAAATACGAAAAAGAAACGTCTGTAAAAACAAAAGTAGCCTGTCAAAATCTAACATCGTTTTTACTATAGTCACCTTTCGCCAAAAAGCCCTTAGGTTCTTTGGAAGTGGGTTTATGAACTAATAAATGTTGCAACAGTCACAAAAAGGCGACCATCACTGCCATCACCATACAAAGGATGTGAGGCGGACATACTTCCATTTGCAAGTCTCTTATCTGATATATACAAAAAAAGAAACTGAACGTAATGCTACTGCCTCTGCAGAATCATTTCATGATCTTCTGGTTTACCAGCAAAAGAGAAAGAAATGACTCAACATAAATACATTTTAAATATCAGATGAAGGATTTTTAAGTATAAAGCCCGGAAAAAAACCATATTCTGCCTGTTGATGAGAATGCAACAAGTCTCTATTTTCTACTTTTATATATTTATCTCAGATTTTATACTTCTTTCAAAAGGACAGAGACACAACTTCTAAGTATTTGTTTAAAGCCAAAAAACCTCAGAGAATGTTCTTGAGATGAATCATGTGATCCTTAGCTTTATACATTATGATCTTGATTCTTCAAATGACTTTTAAAAAACGTCATCTTTCCATTCAAGTTAAAAATCGTCCATAATTAACATAAATAAGCACTCTCAACATGGAGAACAAGCTCCAGGTGGGGCACACATGTCCAAGAGGCATACGTATAGTCTACACCATGGCTCCCTGGGACAGAGGTGGCGCATCCTCACCCATGTGTAGGTCTGCTGAGAGAAAAAACTCCAGTCCTCACACTGACCAATGAGTGTGGCAGACAGAGCTGATGTCAACAGTAGTTGGACCATTCACTTTGTATCTTGCATGCACGCTCAGTCGCTCACTCATGTCTGACTCTGTGGCTCCATGGACTGTGTGTAGCTCGCTAGGCTCCTTTGTCCGTGGGACTCACCAGGCATGGATACTGGAGTGGGTTGCCATTTCCTACTCCAGGGGCTCTTCCCAACTCAGGGATCAAACCAGCGTCTCCTGCATTGACAGGCGGATTCTTTTACCACTGAGCCACATGGGAATCCCACTTTGTATCTTCTCTCTCTGTTAATATGGAGTTTATAGCCCCACTATGCAATGATTACAGTAACTACATGGGTTCGATCCCTGGTCAGGGAATTAAGATCCCACAAGCCAGGTGACATGGCCAAAATGAAAAAAAGAAATGGAAAGGTATCCCTATGTTCATGATTGGAAGGATTAATTATGTTAATACTTTTCAAAGCCATGTATGTAATACAATGCAATTCTTATCAAAATTCCAATGGTATTTTTTATAGAAATAGAAAAAACACTCTTGAAACTTACATGGAACTACAAAAGACCCCAAATAGCCAAACCTGAGAAAACAACAAAGCAATGGTATTGTATTTCCTGATTCCAAGTTATACTAAAGCTGTAGTAATTAAAACAGTATTGTACTCCCATAGACAATTAATCTATGACAAAGGAGGCAAGAATATACAATGAGAAAAGAGTCTCTTCAATAAGTGGTGCTGGGAAAGATGGACAGCTACATGTATAAGAATGAAATCAGGACATTCTCTAACACCACACACAAAAGTAAAGTTGAAATTGGTTCAAGACCTAAAGATAAGACTGTACACTGTGTAATTCCTAGAGGAAAAACACAGGCAAAACACACTTTAAAATAAAAATAAATTGCAGCAGTATCCTTTTGGATCTATCTCCTACAGTAATGAAAATTAAAAACAAACAAAAGGGACCTAATTAAAAAGCTTTTGCAGAGCAAAGGAAATGATAAAATGAAAAGACAACCCACAGAATGGGAGAAAATCTTTGCAAAAGAAGCAACAAACAAGGAATTAATCTCCAAAATATACCAACAGCTTACACAGCTCAAAAAAACCAAAAAAAGACAACCCATCAAAAAATGGGCAGAAGATCTAGACATTTCTCAAAAGAAGATATACAGATGACCAAAACACACATGAAAAGATCCTCAACATCTCAAAGAAATGCAAATCAAAACTACAATAAGGTATCACCTCAAACCAGTCAGAATGGCCATCATCAAAAAGTCTACAAACAATAAATGCAGGAGAGAGTGCAGAGAAAAGCAAACTTTCCTATATTGTTGGTGGGAATGTAAAGTGGTATGACCATTATGGAGGACAGTATGAAATTTCCTTTAAGAACTAAAAACAGAATTATCATATGATCCAGCAATCCCACTCCTGGGCATATATCCAGGGAAAAACAAAACTTGAAAAGATATATGCACCCTGATGTTCACTGCAGCACTGTTTCAATAGCCAAGACATAGAAACAACCTAAATGTCCATCAACAGATAAAGAAGATGTGGTGCATGTATATAATGGAATAGTATTCAGTCATTAAAAGAATGAAATGATGCCATCTATTTGCAGCAATGTGGATAACCTAGAGATTTTCATGCTAAGGTGAAATAAGTCAGACAAAGAAAGACAAAGATCATATGATATTGTTTATATGTGGAATCTGAAAAAAAAAAAAAAAAAAGATTAAAATAAACTTATTTAAAAAACAGAAATAGACCCACAGACACAGAAAACACTTATAGTTAGCAAAGGAGAAGAAGGGAGGAGGGGGATAAATTAGGAGGTTGGGATTAACATACACACTACCATGCAAAAAACAGATAACAATAAGGACCTACTGTATTGGCACAGGGAATTATACTCAATATTTTGTAATAACCTATAAGGAAAAAGAATCTGTAAAATAATATATACATATATATAACTGAATCACTGTGCTGTACATCTGAAACTAACATGACAGCGTAAATCAACTATATTGATCAGATCAGTCACTCAGTCGTGTCCGACTCTTTGCGACCCCATGAATCGCAGCACACCAGACCTCCCTGTCCTCGAGTCAGTGATGCCATCCAGCCATCTCATCCTCTGTCGTCCCCTTCTCCTCTTGCCCCCAATCCCTCCCAGCATCAGAGTCTTTTACAATGAGTCAACTCTTTGCATGATACTTCAATATAAAAAGAGACTTTAAAAAAAAACCTAGTATGGCAGTGGCATAAAAAGACAAAAAGACCAACAGAACATAATCGACAGCCCAGAAATTAACCCAGACACATACAGTAAACTAATATTTGACAAGGGAACCAAAAACACTCAATGGAGAAAAGACAGTCTCTTCAGTATGGTGTTGGGAAAACGGGATACTCACATGTAAAAGAATGAAACCAGATCCCTATTTTAATCACTCGTAAAATGAACTCTAAATGAATCAAAGGCTTAAATGTAAAACCTGAAAGTATGAAACTCCCAGAAGAAAGTTCCTTGACATGGGTCTTGGTAATGATTTTTGGAAATCATAGCTAAAGCACAAACAATAACAACAAAGTGGGGGTCTGTATTAAACTAAAAAGTTTCTGCACAGCTGAAGAAACAAACAACAAAGTGAAAAGACAACCTATGGGATAGGAAAGAATATTTGAAAGCCATGAATCTGATAAGGAGTTAATATCCAAAATATATAAAGAACTCATACAACCTGGAAAAAAAAAACACAAAACTCAATTTAAAAATGGACAAAGGACCTTAATAGACATTTTTCCAAAGAACATACACGAAAGGTCCATGACCTTTTAGCAGCTAAAAGGTCCATGAAAAAGATGCTGACAGTCATTAGGGAACTGCAGATTAACACCACAATGAAAGAGCACCTCATACCTCTTAGAACATCCATCACCAACAAAACGTAACAAATGATGGCATGGGCGTGGAGAAAAGAAAACCCCTGTGCGCTGTTGCCAGCATACACTGTAAACTGGTACAGCCACTGCGGGGACAGTACAGAGTCCTAAAAAACTAAAACTAGAAGTAACATATAGCGTAGTAATTCCACTTTGGGGAATATATCCAAAGGAAAGGAAAACACTAACTTGAAAAGTTATCTGCACCCTCCTCCCCCATTCACAGCAGCACTGTTCACAACAGCTAAGACAGAAACAACCTATGTCCATCATGGAATGAACGGATAGAGAAGATGTGAGATATATATCTTTATACACATATATATATCATATCTATACACATACACATTTACACATATAATGGAACATTATTCAGCCATAAAAAACAAAGAAGTCCTACCATTTGGAACGACGTTGGATGGACTTTGAAGGCATGTTAAAAGAAGTCAGACAGAAAAAGACAAATACTGTAAGATCTCACTTACATGTGGAATTTAACTTCCACTTATAAATATGTACTAGGTCTGTAATATACAATATGTTAACTATACTTAGCATAATACACAATATGTTAAAAGAAGTCAGAAAAAGACAAATACTGTAAGATCTCACTTACATGTGGAATTTAACTTCCACTTATAAATATGTACTAGGTCTGTAATATACAATATGTTAACTATACTTAACATAATATACAATATGTTAACTATACTTCTGTATGACATAAGACAGCTAGGAGAGTAAAGCCTAAGTATTCATCAAAACATTTTTTTTTTTCCTTTTTATCTACATGAGATGATGGATGTTAACTAAACCTACTTTAGTAATCTTCATAATATGTGTATATCAAACCATCATGCCATACACCTTAAACATATACAGTGATGTATGTTAACTATTTCTCAATAAAATAAAACAGAAGCTGGGGAGAAAACTTGAGATTTAATCAAATTAGTAATGTGCTCAAGATCAGAGAAAAATGGGATATTAACAGCCCTTGAATATAATCAAAATTATTTGAACAGGCAGTCAAAATGCCATCTTTCAAGCCATCAGGCTCAGATAGTTTTACAAGTGAATGTTTTCATATCTTCAAGGTACACCTAGTTCCGAAGTATGTAAATACTACATAGCAAGGAGAAACATAAGAAAAAAAAAGGATAGGCTTATTTTGCTTACAAATACAGATACAAACATTCTAAATAAAACCAAATTTAGGGCTGAGCATATTAAAAACAGTGTATTACAACCAAATAGTGTTTATCTCAAGAACCCAAGAATGGTACAACAGAAAATTAAGATAATTCACTTCATTAAAAGATTGCAAGAAAATATTATTTAAACAGATGTCAAAAAGTATAATACTGAGTTTTGATAAAAACTAAATACAGAGAAATAGAAAAATTTCTTAATTAGACAAGATGACTATCAGATACCCACAGCAAGCATCAAACTTACTGTTAAAATATACAAAAGTGTTCCTCTTAAAGCTAAGAACAAGAGAAAGAGAACTTTTATTATTGTTACTCTAAAATAATGTCCTGGAGATCCCTAATAACTGAGCAAGACAATAAAGAGAAATGAAGACTAAATGAGGGGAACAAAAATAAGAACTTGCTATTGTTTCTGCAGATGATATAACTATACACTCAGAAAACCTAAGAAATCAACTGACAAACTATTAAAGACTGATAAGTAGTCAGAAATAAACATACATTACTGTGGCAGAATTCAATATGAAATATAATAGACAAATGGATCCTATTCATGATGGCAATAAAAACTAAGAAATACCAGGAGAAAAAGAGGTACAGAATCTAAATGAAAAAGTTATAATACTTTACAAGAGAACAAAACCATCCTGAAAATACATTACAGGACTCCAACGGGAGATTCAATATTGCAAACATTTTCCCTCAAGTAATCCGTAAATTAAATGCAATCCAAACAAAACTCCCAACAAGATTAAATAATTTTTAAAATAAAACCCACAAGACGACTCTAAAGTTAATATATGAGAGATAATGTGATTGAATAAAATCATAGAGGACAAGAATAAAAATTAAACCAACTATATACAGAACTTTATAACTGACATTTCAAGTCAATGGGAAAGGTTTTAATAGTGCTTGGAAGAGGGAAAAATTAAAATTATATCACTATCTTTTATCAAATTTCAAATAAAGTCCAAATAAAAGATTAAAAATAAGTAAGACTATTAAAAGAAAAATTTTTGTAATCTTAGGATTGGGAAGGCCCTTGTGATTGAGAAGTCATACATTAAAAGACCAAAAATGTATTGACTTAAACACTAAGCTACAAATAAATAACACCATCAAGAAAGCTAATGGACAAATGACAAACTAGGAAAAACTCCTTGTGGTGTATGTGAAAAGGATTAATATCCAGAATCTATTTTAAAATAATAACACAAATCACTTAGAAAAAGACAACCTAATAGAAAACTTGGCGAAGAGATATGACTGGACAATTCCTGGAGAAGAAATACAAACAGCCAACATATGAAAAGACATTTAACCTCACTATTAAACAGGGGAATGTAAAGTGAGAACATTTTATGTGTAAGACTCAAAAATTTTAAAAGTTGATAATATGTAAAGCAGACATAAAGAAATGTGATACATTTAAGTAGGTACTTTCATACACTACTGGTAGAAACAGACCTTGTGCTTCTGGAAGGCAGTGTGGCACTAACAAATAAAAAAGGCACATACCCTCTGACCCAGCAGCTCTATTTCTAAGTAGCCATCTTTCTGATACATCTGCACAAGTGTAAGAAGACATACACTGTGGCACTACCTGAGTAGCAAACATTTAAAGGCTTCCTAATATGTCTATCAGTGGTCAAATCAAGTGGGTAACATCCACCTTATAGAATATTATGCAGACATTAAAAATAATGAGGTATTTACCTATACAAACATGAATTTCATCACATGGTAAAGTGGAAAAAAAAAGTATCTACAATGTGATACTATTCACACAAAGCAAATGTGTACATAATGCAAAAGCACCGTGAAGACAATGAAAATGTCTCATCAGTGTAATTCTACTGAACTGCTGAATAAATGTCAGAGCCTGTCAAGGAAATTTCAAGTCCCAATCTGAACCATGTTCTGTAATTTGCAGAATAATGATATAGAGGAAATAAAAATATATGTGATACAACGCTGAATGGGTTAAGTGGTACAAAATATTATGATATACAAAGGAAGAAAAAATTATAGCACTTGTATGTTACAGGTAATTAACACTTAAGAAGGTCCATGACATCTAGTAAACTATGATTCTGCTTAGGCAGAGATATAAATTTCATGGGCTGGAAACTATTGTAAGTAGATGTCATTGGGCTAGCTGCATCAGCCCCACCTGTGCCTGGAGTGTGCCTGTCACTCAGTTAAATGCATATAATACTGACACATGTTATGTGTATGTTTTGTGAAAAATGATTTCCCAAAATGAAAAGTTCTAAGAAAACTGATTTATAAATCAATCTTATATTGAAATATTCTTGGTAATCTGAAAGATTGTCTTGAAAATCTCAGTAACAATCTATTGCATTTTATGAGGACAAAGGATAGTTTTAGTGGTATTTAAATTCTAGTGATCCATGAAAGTCTTACAATGTGATCCTCAGAGATGACAAAGGCCTAGCATATTTACTGTTTGAAAGGGGGCACAATGAGGCCAAAAGACAAAAGGACTCATACAGGTGAAACTATTCCATATGATACTATACGGGCAGTTGTTCTTCAGTCGCGTCCAGCTCTTTGGGATCCCATGGACTGCAGCACGCCAGGCTACATGGCTAGTTACATGTCATTAAACATTTGTCTAATTGCAGAGAATGCAGAACACCATGAGTGAACCCAAATGTGAACTACAGATTTTGGTGAGTATGATGTTCATCAAATGTACCACTCTGGTCAGGGATGACTGTGGGATAGGCTATGGTCAGGGAAGGCTGGAGACAGAGGTATATGGGAAATCTCTGTATTTTCTGCTCGATTTTACTGTGAACCTAAAACTGCTCAAAAAATAATCTATTGAGAAAGACAGAAAAAGGAGTATGAACTAATGTAGTCTGTAGAGCTGTTTTCATACATGTCCCTCTTCCTTCTTCACACGCAACTCTTTGAATGCCAAGCTGACTGTCCTGTCCATCAGCACCTCTTTGCACTATGGCTTCTGCCCCAGCAATTTCTAGATGATTTTCCTTTTTGTTCTAAGCTGTCAAACTGTCTCCACTCTTGGGCCTTTAATAAAAAGCTTCTGCAAGCCTTGGAGCTGTCTACTTTCTAAGCATACATGGGTTCTCAATGTCACAAGGTGAAGCATGTTAGGAATCCCCAGGACAGTAGTTCAGAGTTTTTGCTGCTGCTCTCTGGCCACTTTTAAAATCATCACAGGACTTGGTCATTAGCACAGAACTGAATGCCTGAAATGGAGTGGTCAGAAAATAGGTAGACTAAAACCTCACCTGCCAGACAAACACCTTTTCAAATGTTACACCTTTCATATTTAAGCCATCTCCAGGGCTCCAACTACTGAGGAAGGTTAGTTACCATTTTGCTATTCAGAGTCAGAAATGCATGTACAATGGCAAATTTTGAACTGGATTTCCCCATAACTCAAGCTATTTCAGTAAATATTGAAGGGGTCAAAGACGAGCCTTCCTAATAAAAGCAGAGAAAAGATTATACTTACAAAGACTTTTTCCAACAATACTATTCTCATCCTCGCACATAAAATTGTACCAAATGGAGGAGGAAATGGCAACCCACTCCAGTATTTTTTTTAATTAAGAAGTTGAAATATTTTATTATTAAAGTGTTTCTTATTCTCCTGCAAGGCTGTTGCTTCACTGTGTAAAAATAGCACCAGCAAACACAGTGTATTGCAAAATTAAGATAGTAATATTCTTTACTGGATGCTATACAACAAACAAACTTTTCTCTCCTGCCAGTTATTTCTAGTGGGAAGATAATTTTGACCCAAATCCAGGGATGGCTGTAAGCAAGTTACAAAATTATATAAGGCTTAAGATAACCGTGTTATCCTTGAATTACATCATTTTTATAACTAGTTTTACCACAGATAATTTCAGGAATTTTGAATATTGTAACTGGCACCTAGCCTAAAAATCATAGGGTGCTGTCAAAAAGATGCAGTGTTTATCTGAAGTTATTAGGAAGTTAAGGGGTATTTTCTTTAGGAAACATTGTTACAAGTGGTTTCTTTTCCTAAAAGTTGCTTTTAAATACATATCCACCCCTAATTTTAAGACAACCATGCTAGATTAAGTTGTTTCAAACTAGTTTATTTAGGGGTTCCATTTTCTCTCAATAGATTTTATGTATTTCTCATATGCTTCTTCACTCATTAGTTCCACACTCTGGTATTTTAGCCCGGAGAATTCCATGGACAGAAGAGCCTAGTGGCTACAGTTCACAGAGTTGCAGAGAGTTGGACACGACTGAGCACCTTTTACTTTGCTTCACTTCACTTCCTGAGATATACAGGTTGCCAGAAAACTGGCTAAGATCAATTTTGTTGTTCATTATTATATTGAATACTCTTCCCTACTGTAGTTACCACCACGAGAACTTCCTGTCTTCCTACATATAGGTCAGCGGAAGCCCTCTAGTATAAGGGAAATGATATGATGAGTATCACATTCTACTGAGTATTGTGTTCCAAACTAGTAGTAAGTTTTATTACTTAGCACACTTTAAAATCCCTAACTTGCCAATCCTAAGCTGCACATTTATAAGAAAAATGTCCTCTTTTTCTAGATAAACCCTTTAAGACTATTAAACTAATTTCCTAAAACCCTTGAAATTATTGAACTGCTGTAATTTCCTTTGACCAGACTCCCAAATATCAGCTTCTAAAATTCAGGTAATGGGTCAACCACTATTGCTACAGTGGTTGATAAATATTTGGTTAAAAAAACCTGCAAGTCATTGTGAAATGCCACTAGCTATCATTGGGTTTTATAATCTACTTGTTTGATGCTATGGGGGCTGATGTGAAACCGTGCTGTATTTAAGATAAGAATGAGAATGATAGCCATGAGGTGAGTCCTGCATCAAGCCCTCATTGAGTGTAAGAAGCTGGGTTCTGAAGAGACTCAGAGAGAGTTGGCTGCCCTGGATATAAAACTTACATGTTTCCACTGAGTCTCAGAAGAAGTATGACTTAATATTCAACACTCCACATTTGGGGGAAAACAGTGTAACATTTTGGGGATAGAGCAGAACAGTGTACTTTGAATGATATATTCCAAAATCACTTAATTTTAACTGATGGCTTTTTTAAGGAAGTGGATAA
Source organism: Bubalus bubalis (assembly GCF_019923935.1). NCBI lineage: Eukaryota > Metazoa > Chordata > Mammalia > Artiodactyla > Bovidae > Bubalus > Bubalus bubalis. The sequence goes on along the minus strand of NC_059165.1, from coordinate 89,446,506 downwards.
GGGAGAGTAAATTCTGAATAATGGATGTTTTCCCCTTGTCGAGTGTGTCTCTGACCACTGGTAATGCTGACAATCAGTGATGGTTTTAGATGATTACTAATAACAGATGGTAATCAGCTTTTCTTGAAAATGCACTGTTAATTTCCTGTGTTATCTTAAATAGATAGATGAATGCACAATTACGACGACTGCATGCTTCTTCTAAGAGGTGAGACAATGAGGGAAATTTTGGACCCTGCTTTCTTCTTCTAGGTGAGAAGGCAAATTTAAGGCTCCTAGTATAAACCTTAAGAAGAGTTGCAAGCATAAGCCCACAAACACTCAATTTTGGGTAAATCTGTACCACTTCTTTTCTTCTCATTTAGAAGAATCCATCTAATTGCCAGACAACAGAACTCAGTAAACAGCCTGCCTTTGTTTCTGAGGCAAGCCTAAATTGTTGGGAAGCACCCCTGTACCTCCCCAACCCCACAAGCTCCCACATATGCCCGCCCTCTGCTCAGTGTGATGCCTCTATGATTGAGGCTCTTTTCTCTACTGAAATGCCCTTCCTTCATTATTCATGGCCCAGGTCAATACAGCCTGTGGACCACCTACCATGGTCTCCTACTGAGAGGTTACAACTTTACAGGAAAAACAGGGCATATTTCTATCTCCCCAGAGAGAACAGAACAGGGATTTTTTTTCCCAATCAACAGGTGCCTCACTGAGGGAATTTTTGTTCCTGCTGTCAGTGCTCTCAGGGTCTTGCAGGGTTAGCTGGAGGGCTTCTAGGTACAGTTTTCCATTCAGTTAACATCTATGAAACCCCAGGTCTGCAAGCCAGTGTACTAAGAGGAAGAGCTACTTTGTAGCAGAATTACCTAAACTTAAGATTTAGGATTAAAAAAAAAAAGATTTAGGATAAAAGCAGTCTACATACCTAACCCCGTTTTCCTGCTACTCTTCACAATGGAAGTTTTTTTTTTTAATCGAGTTTACTGTACTCACTGTCTTCATCTCTTGCCACCTGCTGTCTCCTCACTCAACTCTAAGGCTTCAGTTCCAACCATGCCACTAAGTTTGTTCCTCAAAGTCATGAACATTCTCCATTTTATCCAAATCAAGGGTTACTTCTTAGTCCTTATCTCATTTGATCTCTCAATAACATTAGATTCCTGAAATAGTTTCTTTCCTTGGTTTTCAAGCTACTATGCCTTTTAATTTTTTTTTTTTTTCTTTCTTCATCAGCTACTTCTTCACTCCATTAGTAAACATGAGTTTTGGGACCCTTCCCATCTCTATCCACAATTATTCCATACTTAGTAATCTCATTCCATGGCTTTAAATACTACATCAGTTCAGTTCAGTCGCTCAGTCATGTCCAACTCTTTGCAACCCCATGAATCGCAGCACGCCAGGCCTCCCTGTCCATCACCATCTCCCGGAGTTCACTCAGACTCATGTCCATCGAGTCGATGATGCCATCCAGCCATCTCATCCTCTGTCGTCCCCTTCTCCTCCTGCCCCCAATCCCTCCCAGCATCAGGGTCTTTTCCAATGAGTCAACTCTTTGCATGAGGTGGCCAAAGTATTGGAGTTTGAGCTTCAGCATCAGTCCTGATAATTCCTAAATGTATAGCTTCCCCTTGAACTCTAGACTCTAAATTATAGATCCAACTGCCTCCCTGACATTTCTACTTAAAGTGCACCTCAAACTGCAAGTGTCCAAAACACTTTCTCCTCCCCAATCCTGCCCATTTCAGGGAGTGGGAATTTGCTCCCCCAACATCCTCAGTTCAGTTCAGTCGTTCAGTCACGTCCAACTCTGCGACCCCATGAATCGCAGCACGCCAGGCCTCCCTGTCCATCACTATCTTCCGGAGTTCACTCAAACTCACGTCCATCGAGTCGGTCATCCTATTGTTCGTGAAAAAATATGTAGGATCAGTCTTCCTTTCCCCCCTCTTTCCTCCCTTACATTCAGTTCAGAAGCAAGACCTGTCAATTCTATTTCCAAAACAAAAATTGAGCCCATCTACTTCTCTCCATTTCCACTGCTACCATCCTAGTCCAGTCCACCACTCTCTCCTGGGTGCCTCCACAATCCATTCTCCACACAGCAACAAGTGTGATTTCTTCCAATTATGAATCAGGTTATACTACCTCCCTGCTTCAAACACTCCAGTGACTTCTCATCACACTTAGAATAAAACTGAACTATTAACTAAGGCTGCAAGGCATGGCATGCTCTGGGAACCATTCCCCTCTGACCTGATTCCCCTGCTCACTGTAGCCAGGCACGCTTGCCTTCTTCCTATTCCTTGAACACCTCATGTTTGTATTGGTCTTAGGGCCTCTGCATCAGTTATCTCTCCATCTGGAATGCCTGCATCTCCGCTTTCTGCATATCTTGCATGAATCACATTTCAGCTTAAATGTCACATTCTCAAAAAAGATCCTGCCTTAGAAAAGGCCTAAAGTAGACCCTCAGTTATTCCCATCATCATGGTTAATTTTCACCATTTACGGATTTATTTCTGAACTTTGTTTCTTCATCTCTACATACTTAGTATACAACATCTAAACCTTACCAAATGTACAAGCACTCAAATCTTAATTGAACAAAGTCCTAATGCACACGACAAGATATATTTTGCACATACATATATACGCAGTTTGCTGAGGAGGTATAAAATATATAAATTGACTATTGTGGCTCTTAACCAAGAAGCATGAGTTAAGTAAAGGAAAAAATTTTAATATAAATATTTGTTTTTTAAAGGTTAAAAAAGAGGGGGGACGGATGGTGGTAGCAGCACAGCACAGTGGGAATAGAAAGGCCTTAGTTCTGAGATCTAATTTCATCGCTACCACTTAGCTGGGTAATTTTGGACAGTCTGCTTGGTCTCTCTGATGAATACTTGCTCTTTACAGGTCTATACCAGTAGTTCAGTCGCTCAGTTGTGACTGATGTTTGCAACCCCATGGACTGTAGCATGCCAGGCTTCCCTGTCCACCACCACCAACTCCCAGAGCTTGCTCAAACTCAAGTCCAAGAAGTTGGTGATGCCATCCAACCATCGCATCCTCTGTCATCCCCTTCTCTTGCCTTCAGTCTTTCCCAGCATCAGGGTCTTTTCCAATGAGTCATTTCTTTGCATCAGGTGGCCAAAGTACTGGAGCTTCATTCAGCTTCAGCATCAGTCCTTCCAATGAATAGTCAGGACTGATTTCCTTTAGGATTGACTGGTTTGATCTCCTTGAGGTTCAAGGGACTCTCAAGAGTCTCCTCTAATACCACTGTTCAAAACCATCAATTCTTTGGCACTCAGCTTTCTTTATGGTCCAACTCTCCCATCCAAAACTGACTACTGGAAAAACTGTAGCTTTGACTATATAGACCTTTGTCCGCAAAGTATTGTCTCTGCTTTATAATATGCTGGCTAGGTTGGTCAGAGCTTTTCTTCCAAGGAGCAAGCGTCTTTTAAGTTCATGGCTGCAGTCACCATCTGCAGTGATTTTGGAACCCAAGAAAATAAAGGCTGTCACGGTTTCCATTGTTTCCCCATCTACTTGCCATGAAGTGATGGCTTTCTGCCATAAGGGTGGTATCATCTGCATATCTGAGGTTATTGATATATCTTCCAACAATCTTGATTCCAGCTTGTGCTTCATCCAGCCGGAATTGCTCATGATGTAATCTGCATATAAGTTAAATAAGCAGGGTGATAATATACAGCCTTGACATACTCCTTGCCCAATTTGGAACCAGTCCATTGTTCCATGGCCGGTTCTAACTGTTGCTTCTTGACCTGCATACAGATTTCTCAGGAGGTAAGGTGTTCTGGTACTCCCATCTCTTTAAGAATTTTCCACAGTTTGTCGAGATAGAATTCAATTAAATTATGGCTAACACAGATGACACCACCCATATGGTAGAAAGTGAAGAGGAACTAAAGAGCCTCTTGATGAAGGTGAAAGAGAAGAGTGAAAAAGCTGGCTTAAAACTCAACATTCCAAAAACAAAGATCATGGCATCTGGTCCCACCACTCCATGGCAAATAGATGGGGAAACAATGGAAACAGTGATAGACTATTTTCTTGGGCTCCAGAATCACTGCAGATGGTGACTGAAGCCATGAAATTAAAAGATGCTTGCTCCTTGGAAGAAAAGCTGTAACAGACATATTAAAAAGCAGAGACATTACTTTGCCAACAAAGATCTGTAGAGTCAAAGCTATGATTTTTCCAGTAGTCAGGTATCGATGTGAGAGGTGGACTATAAAGAAAGCTCAGTGCCGAAGAATTGATGCTTTTGAATTGTGGTGCTGGAGAAGACTCTTGAGAGTCCCTTGGACTGCAAGGAGATCCAACCAGTCTATCCTAAAGGAAATCAGTCCTGAATATTCATTGGAAGGACTGATGTTGAAGCTGAAACTCCAATACTTTGGCCACCTGATGCGAAGAACTGACTAACTGGAAAAGACCCTGATGCTGGGAAAGACTGAAGACAGGAGGAGAAGGGAACGACAGAGGATGAGATGGTTGGGTGGCATCACCAACTCCATGGACATGAGTTTGAGTAGGCTCCGGGAGCTGGTGACGGACAGGGAAGCCTGGCATGCTGCAGTCGCAAAGAGCTGGAAATGACTGAGCAACTAAACAACATATATTAAGTATTTAATTACTATTAGTATCTCCTCTGCACAGCCCCTGCCCGAGAAATTTAGTCTTAAAGCATGTTTAGATAGAAACATACGCTTTAGATAAAACCTATGCTTTCTTGGTCAAGTTCCTTAGTGCCCTTAAGAAATAGAGAATTTAACAATATACATTAAAGACTGTAACATGACAAGGAGAGCCGGACTAAATGGCCTGTGAGTTTCCCTTTTAATTTTGACTCTACGATGACTGCTATAATGGACTTAAAAAAATTTGTTTTATAGATAAGAAAACGGAAGCTCAGGGTATTTAAATAATTTGCTAAATGTCAAGTCACATTCAGATAATCTCTAGAGACTAGAGACAATACTTTTAACAAATTATGGATTTTTTTTCAGGCCTCGAAAAGGTACAATTTATCAACTTTTATACAAACAGTTCTTGCTGTTTAAGACTCAGCTTACTTTTTTCATCAAAACCAAGTTAAGTTATCCTATTCTGTACAGATATTTACTGATAAAAACCTGTTTCGATTTTTGTCTCTTCAAATAAACTTGCCAGTAAGGATTGGGTTTCCTATTCCTTAGCACTCAACAAATGTTTGGAACGTTTACCACATACACAGCATCAGCTGTTAAAGAATTCAAAAAGTAATAAGCCTTCTACAGGCATATATGCCTATAGCTGGATATACTAAAAAGAATTATGGAAGTTTTTTTAAAAAAAGACAAATGTTGTATATGTAATAGTCTACCAGGCAAGGACTCTTTAATAATGTCCTGCATTTGCTCTTATTTCAGAACATGAAATCTCAACAACTTAAACTGCTGGACCTAAAAATCTAGGGGAGATTTCAATATTTGAAGATGTTAAAACCAAAAGTTCCTAGTTGGTACACACATACATATCCATGAGCCTTTCTGAACCCAAGGAGCATTGTAATGTTAATAACCTATTTGCTCACTGAGAACGAGGACAAAAGATGTGTTCCTTCATTACAGAAGCCGAACTTAATCCAACAAAAACCTTACTAGTATTTATTTTTAAAAATGACTAACACAATTGGCTCAGTTCCAGTTTTCACTTATCTTAAAAGACTATGTACTCTCCAAAACCTGTACATGCCAGAGTTACAGCTAAGTGATTCTGGGGCCACCCTTGCTATCATCATGAACTAGAAGAATCCTCATACTGAAAAGTGGGGTCTTCCTGCCCTCCTGAGCCTTGTGGTCTGATTCCCAACGCTGAGGCTGGTCTGTTCACTAGGCTCTTTCCGGAAGAAGCCTTAAAACATAGATTCTATCGAGGAGGATATATTCCTTTTTAGAAAACAGTAACAAACAAAATCTAAGGTAACTGATCATTCTCTTGATAAAATACTTAGAAATCCTAGACAAATTTAGAACAAAAATTATTTTACAGTATAGCTGAATTTACAAGAAAGGCAACTCTCTATGTGGTGGAAACAGAGAACTAAAAACCAGAATGGTCAGTGTGTGATATGATACCTGCAGCTGAATTTAGTTATTATTTTCATAACCCAGGGTTTAGGTATTCTCACCTAGGACAGAAGATGAGGTATAGGGCCCAAGTGAGGCAAAGACAAGTGACTCCCAACATAAAGGCTGAGACTCTTGAATAGTAACTTCAGTGAAAAAGTGGAAAATTAGTAAGCTGAGAGTTCAAAGTTCTGGCAAATCCCTTCCAAGAGTTTAAGGTCCTTTATTAGACCACCAGTGTAGTTCAGGAACTTCCAAATTGAAAAATTAACATTAAAAACTAGATTCAGACCAGTGTTAGCCCTCGAGTGCCTAACAGATAACAAAACAACCAAGTGAAAGGACATCCACATAAAAAAGTCACAGGGGCGCTTCACAGAGGGGAAAAAAAGTCACCATTAAAGATGAGTTTACAATTAAATACTACATGAAACCCAAGAAATAATTCCCTAGAGCTAGAGTCAGCACACAATACAGCAGAAATAGACTCCTAAAAGTGTGAAATAAAAAAATGACTGTGAAAAAGAATATAATCTATATTTAAAATGAGTCCGACTCTTTGCGACCCCATGGACTGTAGCCTACTAGGCTCCTCCATGCACGGGATTTTCCAGGCAAGAGTAGTGGAGTGGGTTGCCATTTCCTTCTCCAGAGGATCTTCCTGACCCAGGGATTGAACCCAGGTCTCCCGCACTGTAGGCAGACGCGTTACCCCTGCACACCAGGGAAGTCCCAAAAGACATACAAGAAGGAATCAAAACACTAAGGAGAAAATACATTAAGAAAAATAAAAATTTCTGAAAATGAGTAAAATAAAACTTACAGAATTGAAAAATGTCTTGAAATATTGAAATGAAAAGCAGATTAAAAATGGACACCTCAACAGGCAGTATAAGCAGCAGCTAAAGAATCTGTGCACTGGAAGGTCTTCATCAGGGTGTTACCCAGGGAATTACCAGTATATGCAAGAGGCATTAAGCAATGTGGAGGAAAGAATAAGGTTTATTTATGTCCAATGACAAATGAAGGAGGGAAGAAATAGTAAGAAATGGGGAAAGGATAATATCTGAAGACAGAATACATGAGAATTTTCCAAAATTAATGAAAGGTATCAATCCTCAGATCAATAGGCATAATTCTTAAACAGAACTAGTAAACCTACATCTAGACACACTCCAAAAAAATGCAGAATACAAGAGATAAGGGAAAACTCTCAAAAGAACCAGAAGAAAAAGAAAGGCAGGTTACTTCCAAAGGAATAATTAGAATGATTTCTCAACAGCAATCATGGAGATCAAGAAGAAATGGAATATTTTCAAAGTACTGAAAGAAAAAAACATCCTTTCAATCTAGAACTCTGCTCACCTAAAGTATCAAGATTGAGAGCAAAGATTTTCAGACTGAAAAAGAATTTACTACTCACAATTCTTCACTGAAAAAAACTATTAAAGGATATACTTCAAAAAAAGAAAGAAACTGAACCTAAAGAAGGAGGGAATGAGATTTGTAAGAAATTGGTAAACATGTGGGTTTATTATGAATAAGCCCTGACTATGAACCACATTAATTATTTTCTAATCTGACATATAAAAATAAGGTTAAATGAAAATACCAGGCAATAGAAACACAGCAGACAGGAGAAATGAACATTTTGGAAGAACGTAAAGCAAGTCATATCAGAGCCACGGTTCTTAAACTTCGATGTGCACTGTAATCACCTGGAAGGCTTGTTAAAGCACGGCCTGCTAAGCCTTGTCCATAACATTTCTAATGTAACAGATCTGGAGTGGAGACTGAGAATTTTCATTCTAGTAAGTTCCAAGGTGATGCTGGTAATGTTGCTCTAGGACCCCTTTGGGAATCAAAACACTCGATTTTTAGGTCGAATATGAATGTTAAAAAAAAGTAAAGGGAAACATCCAAATAACTAAAGCATATTATTTACAACCCAAAGAAGGGGGAAAAGATGAATAAAGAAAAATAAACCAATCCCATAGAAGTCAGGGAAGTAGGAAAAAAAGCAAATAAATACAACTAAGTAATCAATCACAATGAAATGAATGGACTAAATTCACTAGTTAAAAGACAAAAATGAGTTGATTCACTTTGTTGTACAGCAAACACAACACTGTAAAGCAACTACATTCCAAAAAAGACAAAGATGGACAGACTGAATAAAAAATAAAATTTTCCCACGCACTAACCTATACTGTAAAGTTATAGTAATTAAGACAATCTTGGTAATGACACAAATTGACCAATGAATTATGAAACCCAGAAATGACCCATGCAACACATGGTATACTAGCCAGGAAACTGGTATCCATAGGAAAAAAAAGAAACTGGATTCCTACCTTATACTGTGCACAAAATTCAATTTAGAATTAGATACTTAGATGTATTTGAGTGTGAAAGCAAAACTTTAAAACTTTTAGAAGAAAATATAGGAATAGGGAAGGATTTTTTAAACAAGACACAAAAGAGCTAACCTAAAAAGATGAGTAAATATAACTACCTAAGAATCAAATCTGTTTATTAAAAGACACTATAAGATTTGGGGGAATGGCATTGAAACATGTAAAATATCATGTATGAAACGAGTTGCCAGTCCAGGTTCGACGCACGATACTGGATGCTTGGGGCTAGTGCACTGGGACGACCCAGAGGGATGGTATGGGGAGGGAGGAGGGAGGAGGGTTCAGGATGGGGAACACATGTATACCTGTGCCGGATTCATTTTGATATTTGGCAAAACTAATACAATTATGTAAAGTTTAAAAATAAAATTAAAAAAAAAAAAAAGAAAGAAAGTAAAAAGATAAATACAAAAAAACCTGATAATTATAACACCTATAACAAAAAATTAAAATTCAGAAAAGATAAAAGAACACATGCAAATCTGTAAGACCATCAATAATACATTAAAAATGGTTTGTACCCATTTTTAATGTACAAAATACAAATATTTCAAAGAAAAAACATGATCAGAGATGTTCAGCATCATTAGAAATCAAGGGACAGCAAGGCTTTCCTCGTGGTTCAGTGGTAAAGAATCCGCCTGCCAGTGCAGGAGACACAGGTTCAATCCCTGGTCCAGGAAGATCCCAGAGCAGTAGAGCAACTAAAACCCATCTGCCACAACTAGAGAGCCTGTGTGCCACAATTACTGAGCCTATGCTCTGGAGCACAGGGATGGCAACTCCTGAAGCCCACACACCCTAAAGCCTGTGCTCTACAACAAGAGAAGCCACCGCAATGAGAGAAGCCCGCACAACGCAACTAGAGAGTAGCCCTCCACTCCCCACAACTAGAAAAAAACGCCCCACAGTAATGAAGACCCAGCAAAACCGAAATAAAATTTTTTTTTTAAATCAAGGGACTTACAAATGAAGACCACAATGATTTATCATTTAAAACCCATTAAACTGCAAAAACAAAATCGGCAAAATCAATGTCACAACATACATCAAAGGTAACTATTATATCCTGTTAGTGGTATAAATCATTAAAACTACTTTAGAAAATAATTTAACATTATTTTGTGAAACTGAGCATACCCTGCAACCCAGCAATTTTACTCCCACGTGTACTCCAGAGAATCTCTTATTACATTTTTACTCCACAACACGACACAAATGCTCCTGGCAATAAGGGTTAGATTAGCAAAGGCCTGGCAACAACCCAAACTCCGTCTACCAGAAAATGGATACATTATGGTATATTTCCACAACAGAATTCTATACAGCACTGAAAATGCATAAACCATAGCTATAAGCAACTTAATAAAAGCAAAACAAAACAAAACAATATCATTTTTTAAAAAAAGCTAAAAAAGTGAAACACTTTACAAAATTATTTTTTTAAAGCAGAGATAGCAAAAATCTGTGTCAGCAGTTACAGGGAGTGGGGATGACAAGTGGTTGAGATGAGGAGGAGCATCTCAGTGGACAGTAGTTAGTGATAATGGTAGAGTTCTCAGATTGGGTATGGGGGTGGGATCATGATGCTCATTAATATTAATATGCCTTATAACTTAATTTCGTAATTTAAGTAAGCATGCTTTGCTTAACATACATACATATATTTTTCTATTCTCTGCTAGGTATGAAATACATTAAAAAAGTTAAAAGGGAGTGGTAAGACTAAATTATGCTAGTTGATACTGATTGCAGTAGGAACCAAATCCCCAGTACTTACTGGTCGAGGGTCTTGTAATAGATGTCCAGATCCTTGTTCACAAGCTCTGTTGTTCTCATAATAATCATCATTTCCCTGTACTTTTCCTCAGCATCCCGAAATTGAGGTTCTCGAAGTTCTTTCTTAAAATGAATAATTTCTTCCTCATAACCTTTCTGTCGTCCTATTGCCAAACTGTGATTTCTTTTTATATTGTCTATTTTTTCCTCCAACTTCTGATGTTCACTAGGAGGGAAAATAACAAATGAGGACCATTTTTAGATTTTAGCAGCCTACAGTAGAAAAGCCAGATTTCTTCAGCTAGATAGATAAATCATTCTCTTTGCAATCAGAATACAGTCTTTCCTTGCTTTTTCTTTAAGGCTTCAATACTAAAGAAAACTTTCTTCTTTTCAAATCTCTGAAGCATCCAGGTTTCTAAACAGCTGATTTGTGTGTGCTGAATAAAGGACTCTCATAACATGTGAACACTGAAAAAGTTCCTGATGTTTACACATTAACCTAAGTAAAGTACTTTTGGCGATTAATATTACAAATTTACGAACTTCTCATTGTGAACTAAGTGCACAACTCTGAGAAGTTACTAACAGGCTTTATCAGTTTGTTCACAGTATGTTAGACAAAATAAAATTTTATCTCAAACTATTAATTTATGCAGTAATACTACTAATAGTTTATTTTCCTCTATGAAAACAAAATTTCTCTTACATAAGTATAAAAAGCATCACACTGATCAAAAAGTAAAATACTTAAACTTTTATCATAACTTGGTAGATAATGCAGATTTTAACATATGCTTTAAAATTTTTCATTCAACAATTACTTATTAAGTGTCCTCTTATTTGCCAAGCATGCCTCTCAAGTTTATGAATATCCTTAAAGAACTGGCCTGATTTCTGTTTTGTTGACACTGCTGTTGTGTCCTGGTTGAAGAAAGGTTTGAAAAAGAGCAGTTGTGCTTAGCAGTCTGAATGAATGTGAAAAGCACTTTTATGTGCCAATTACAGAAGGAATTATAAAAATATCTGATTTTGGTCTTTAGTAGCAAGGAATATACGGTTTCATTTAAAGACTTTTTCTATAAGCTTTCCCCCCACCCAACTTGGCACCAAGAGCACCAACATTACAATGTTAAAGAGTGCAGCCTGGAAGCTAGGATATCTGGGTCATGTTCCTGGCTTTCATTCTAACTTCCTATTATCTTTTTTTTCTGGGTCTCAGTGTCCTAATGCATAAAAAACAAACAGGCTGAAAGATAAAGAGCTCTTCTAGTTAAGTCTTATTTCCTTGATATATGAGATTGAAAATGGCCAAACAAAGAGAATTTATAACAACACAGGAGTAACTATTTGTTAGGTTTTAATAACTAAATTAAATTTCAATTTATTATATCTTTCAGAAAAACATAAGCATTCTTTGATCCAGATTTCTTTGTGAAGTCAAGAAGAAAAATGAAAATTCCATAAGGAATGGCTGAAAGAATGAGTATATCTAACCAGCTGAGGTGGGACCAAAAACTCTGTTTGGCTAGTACAACCTTTAACACCAGACTAATGCCTCAGCATCAGCCAGCTTCCTACAGAATTCCTAAGGCAAAGAAACCAAGAATAAAATCTTTTCTGCTGTAGCAGGAAGATAGCAACTATAATAAGTATCAACAAAACCAGATGAAAGAAGAATCTAATTAATCAAATGCTCTGGCTGGCACATAATTATACCTGGGACCATGTACAATGGGTCACCAAGGACAAAGAACTGGCTGTAACGCCACTAGCAATTACAGAATGCATAAGCACTGACCCAGGCAGGGTTCAGAGGCCAGATATTCTTCCTATCATTCACTTGTGAAGCAGGCTTGCTCAAGGCTGTGAATTAGATATTTTTAATACTGGCTATCACTGCATAGTTACAACGTGACTATAAATTCTATTACTACTTCTTCAGTAATTTGGTTTATAAAGCCATTAAACGTATTTGTATGCAGGTGCCCACCTTCTTTCAAGTTTGAAAGGACACTTTGGCCACAGGTTTAAATTCTTTAAAAAAAAAATGCATTGAATATATTTCACATGTCAATAATAAGGACCTTTATTTAAACTAAAGAATATTTTTAAAAACACACTTTTTCATTTGTAAAACCTGCATTTGACCCATTTCCTTCAAATGTTGTTTTCTTTCTTCTTCAACTTCTTTTAGTTCTTCATTTCTTTTTCTTAAAGTAAGGTTATCCTGTAGCCACCTTTCTTGTATCTAAATGTAAATATGAAATTCATTAACAAAAATAATCAAGTTACCAACATGTGATTCATAGCAGGTAACTGGCAACAGGCAGTACCAATTCTGCCTTAGACTCATGTGTAACTCAGCAGAGGGAGAAGCCAGTGTAAAGGGACCTCCAGGCCTAGACAAATCTGGAAGGCCCATATACACACAAAACAGACATTTAAATGATGAGAGAAAATGCTACAACTAGATTTTCAGTATTTCATACCTAGGCCCCATAGGATCATCTTTCCTAAGAACCTCAAAATGGAGCCCACTGATCTAAGAGATACAAGAGAGCAAGACTACTATCAAAGACTCCCCCACTTTTTTTCCCTAGTTGTATTTGTCTACTAACATGTGCCAAGACCATTATATACTGTATGTCAGATAAGATCTTTACCTTCAAGCTGACAAGGCAGTAAGAAATTTCACAAAAATAGTATGTCTATATACTTGATGACATTTTTTTCTGGCCACTGAATTGAACTGAAAAACTTTAAATTTAGCTGTTCTTGTTGAGTAGTTCTGTCCTTAAAAAGCAACCATTAAATCATTTGGTGGCAGCAGCACCACCCCGTTATTTCAGTAGTTTCCCTGGTGATTGTAATGGACTATGTTGTCAAGAGATGAACAGAATACAATTTATAAGTTGACTCTTTGCAGCTTAGGGAGAAAAAGTCTTCCTGCAAAAAAATGGTGGCTCGGCCCAAAAGAGCCTGAATATAAAAAATTTACCTTAAGTTTGGAGTCAGGCCTTTTCAAAGAAGACCCTTCAACAGCAACCTGAGAAAAACTCAGTGTGGAGGGAAGTGGGGGTGAGGGGAGGAGGCACATCTTTGATAACATTTTGTTGCCAAAGTAATGACACCAGAGTCACCACGGTTTTGGGAAGTGGGAGATCAGAAGGGAAGCCACTTCTCTCACATGCTTAATGTTCACATCCAATCCTGCCCATCTATAAATCACTATTCCAAGTTTTGCTGTTTTTTTGTTTTTTGTTTTTAACTTCATTAAGGCTCCTTTCAGTCTTCCTAGAACTAATTATGTAAATATATACATATCTATTAAAGGCATCATTATAAGCTAGAGACGACGAAAACGATATAGTTGTAAACTACCTTTTGTTGCCAAGGCAACCTAATGTACCACCACAGCTGCTATGACTCCCTAAGATTCTTCCATGGGGGACTATGCTTATACTTCTTCCTTATTAGGAACAGAAGAATGTGGCATTGCTTGCTTTTATCTAACAGAACAATGGAATTTGCTTTCATGAATACCTGAAAGGATTCTCTGAAGGGCTATCACATTCTTAGGTGAGACTGATTTTTTGCATGAAATAATGTTCCTGGTCTGTTAGCCTGCACGGTCACCAGAAAGCTAGAGATTTCTTTCTTTCAGGTCAGCTTCTGATTGCTTTTTCATTCAGGAAGACAGTATACAGCACAGTAGTTAAAGAGTATATAGGCTTTGAAGTCAGATATACCTAGGCTCAAATCTCAGCACTTCAACTTTCAAACAGGATGACTCAGGCAAACTAGTTTAAATTCTCTGAGCCTCAGTTTACTTGTAACATAGGGATAATAACACCACCTGTCAAGAGAACTACTTTGAATATTAAAGTAGTTATTGTATATAAAAAGTATTAAATACAGTGCTTAGCTCAATAAGCTAGTGAAATATTTTTGGGTCAAATCTGTGCTGTACTTTAAGCAGTAAAAATTCCAGTTACAGTCTTCAAAATATAAAATATTAGAGGAAGGAGATAAAGCATCAGAGAAAACGAGATGCAGTCATAAAACTGTTTTTCCGTTATACTAGCAATTTGACAATGTAGGGTCAAGTTCGACTCTATTACTTTGATGACCTTTGGCAAGTCAGGTCACCTCCAGTTTCCTTCATCTGAAAAATGAGGAAGATTATTAAACTTCCAAATTTTTAAATTCTGTGGAGTAAATTAACAGGGCTTAAGTACATAAATATGCTGTTAGGTTCTTCAACTGTTTGATAGTAATCCCAATCACTCAGTTCAGAGAGGAGTTGATGCATGCGGTTTGCCACCTAAAGGAAACATGAAAATTAGCTGCATTATAGGTGCCTGTGAGAGAGTAATATGCTGAACAAACTACATTCCAAAATTCACCAAGAGTCTAGTTGGGGAAAATGTCACGTATACAGCAATTTCCTGAAAGCTATACAGTGCTCTGACTCAGTAACTGATATATAGTTAAGGGGATACATCGGAACCCCTGAGGACCTTTAACAAAATATACATGCCTCTGCCCATGCCCCAGAGGTTCTGATTTATTGATCTGGAATGGAGACAGATGTGTATTTTCAATAACCCAGGCGATTTACTTTTTTTAATTGAGATGTAATTCATATACCATAAAATTTGCCACTTTAAAGTGTACAATTCATGTGTATTCATAAAGTGCCAATTCCAGCACATTTTATTGCCCCCCAAACTCCACACCCATTAGTAGTCACTCTCTATTCCCTTTTCTCTCCTTCCCAAGCAACACTAATCTGTTTTCTGTCTCTATGATTTGCCTATTCTATACATTTCATGTTAATAGAATCATACATTATGGTCTTTTGTGACTGACTTCTTACATTTAAGCATAATGCTTTCAAGGTTTGTCCAGATCAGAGCATCTATTATTTCCTTACTTTTAATGGTTGAGTAATATTCCATGAGGACTTCCCTGGTAGCTCAGACAGTAAAGCATCTGTCTACAATGCGGAAGACCTGGGTTTGATCCCTGGGTCGGGAAGATCCCCTGGAGAAGGAAATGGCAATCCACTCCAGTAACTATTGCCTGGAAAATCCCACGGACAGAGGAGCCTGGTAGGCTACAGTCCATGGGGTCACAAAGAGTCGGACACGACTGAGTGACTTCACTAATATTCCATGACGGTTAATTTTATGTGTCAACTTGACACCACAGGGTGCCTAGACACTGGTCAAACATTATTCTGTCTATGATTCTGGGTGAGATTAAAATTTAAATTGGTAGACGGAATAAAGCAGACTGCCCTTCCTAATGTGGATGGATCATATCCATTCAACTAAAGACCTGAACAATCATCCTGCCTGACTGTATGAGCTGGGATGGTGTGTTTTTTTTTTCCTGTTTTCATATTTAAGGTGAAACCTTGGCTCTTCTTGGAACGAGAGAATATTTTAGCTCTCCTAGTTCTCAGGCCAGAACTACACCATCAGCTCTCCTAGGTCTCCAGCTTGCCAACCACAAATCTTGGGAATTCTCAGCCTCCACAATCACTTGAGTTAATTCCTTACGATAACTATCTTTGTCTATATCTTTATCTGTATTTATCAGTCTCTTATTGGTTCTGTTTCTCTGGAGATTCCTGGCAAATATATATGAATATACCACATTCTGTTCATCCATTCATCAGGTGATAACCAATTTGGGCTGTTTTCCATATTTTATGCAAATATATTGGAGCGGGCAATGGCAACCCACTCTAGTACTCTCGCCTAGAAAATCCCATGGGCGAGAAGCCTGGTAGGCTGCAGTCCATGGGGTCGCTAAGAGTCAGACACGACTGAGCAACTTCACTTTCACTTTTCTGTTCATGCATTGGAGAGGGAAGGCAACCCACTCCAGTGTTCTTGCCTGGAGAATCCCAGGGACGGGGGAGCCTGGTGGGCTGTTGTCTATGGGGTTGCATAGAGTCAGACATGACTGAAGTGACTTAGCAGCAGTGGCAGCAGCTTGCAAATATATTTTTTAAGTTCTTGGTTATATACTTAGGAGTGGGGAAAACCCATGTGATTTTGATAGGTGCCTATAGCTAACTCCAGTACTTTGGCCACCTCATGTGAAGAGTTGACTCATTGGAAAAGACTCTGATGCTGGGAGGGATTGGGGGCAGGAGGAAAAGGGGACGACAAAGGATGAGATGGCTGGATGGCATCACCGACTCGATGGACGTGGGTTTGGGTGAACTCCGGGAGTTGGTGATGGACAGGGAGGTCTGGCGTGCTGAGATTCATAGGGTCGCAAAGAGTGGGTGACTGAACTGAAATGAACTGATAGCTAACTTTTGCTCTCCAAACACTCTAATGTTTATTTTAGGCTCCAAGCATACCACTTTCTACAGAACCTTCCTCAGGGGATAATAAAGGTACTGAAACACACTGTAAAAAAAAAAGGCCTCAGGAAGTCTGTTGAAGACCTGGTTTCTATTAATCTATACAGTGTCTCCCTTTCTTTCCATGAATGCCTACAGAGACATTTTTCTCTGGTCTCAGTCCAAGAAACTGGTTTGTTTTTAGTTTTGAGACAATGTGAATCTTAATTATGACTTTCTCTTTTCATGTGACTACTGAGATCTTCAGCAAGCATATCAGATTTCATGGCCTACATTTTATATACTTAGTACTCTCCTGCTTCACTGCCTTCTTCTTATCCTTATTTCTACACTGTTTCATTTTCTCATTATTACTTAGCATTGCTTTATGTAAATAATTAGTAAACAACTTCTAAAACAAGGTAGGTTATAAAAGTAAACTAATGTAGTCAGATCTACTAAATTTAGACCATCAACTTGAAAAGGGTCACAGACTGGTATTATCTTAATTATCTCCATATAGTTGTATGGACTTTATTTATAGATTGTGATCTTAAATAGAAAACACACATAATAAGCTAATGGTAACTATTTATATAGTTACCATTTATTTTTATGAATTTATATAGCATTTATTAGATGGCAGAGATTCGATTTACCTCTGACTGATACTCATATGGGAAGGACTGATGTTGAAGCTGAAACTCCAATACTTTGGCCACCTGATGCGAAGGGCTGACTCATTTGAAAAGACCCTGATGCTGGGAAAGATTGAGGGCAGGAGGAGAAGGGGACAATAGAGGATGAGATGGTTGTATGGCATCACCGATTCAATGAACATGAGTTTGGGTAAACTCTGGGAGTTGGTAATGGACAGGGAGGCCTGGCATGCTGTGGTTCATTGGGTCACAAAGAGTCGGACACGACTGAGTGACTGAACTGAACTGATATACATATTTAACATTCCTGGCACTATGGCCAGAGAATCTGCACATATGGCTAATCTTTAAAGAGATTTTAACCATTATTTATAACCAAGTGTTTAAAGCATTCAAACATCAAATTTTGTTCAAAACAGCAAGAACAGAGAAATGGTCTAGTTTTTAAAGATATTAACCATCATGTTCATATAAGACATGTTGAAAATTATTTTCTCAATGTGATTTTAATTATACAGTAGAAATTAATTTCTTTAATAGAGAAAGCAAATAAAGGAATCAAATGAAAAACATATAGTCTACTTACAACATTTAAGAATAATATAGAGAAGTGAGACTGACAATTGTCAGCAGGGGAGGGAGACTTTTATGTTTTTATGTTTAAATTTTTACCAAGGAAAACAAAAAAGGAAAGAAGAAATCACAATGTTATTAGAATTGCTTTTCTCAGGGAACCCTCCTACCCTGTTGGTGGGACTATAAATTGGTGCAGCCACTGTGGAAAAATGGTATGGAGGTTCCTCAGAAAATTGAAAACAATTACCATATGAACCAGCAATTCCACTCCTGGGCATACATCCAGATGAAATTATAATTCAAAAAGATACATGCAGCCCCACATTCACAGCAGCACTATTCACAATAGCCAAGACATGGAAGTAACCTAAATGTCCACTGACAAATGAATTAAAGATGTGGTACATACATATGGAGTATTACTCAGCCATTAAAAAGAATGAAATAACTCTATTTGCAGCAACATGGATGCCACTAAAGATTACACTACATGAAGTCAGAAAAACAAAGACAAATACCATATGATATCATTTATATAGAGAATCTAAAATATGATACAAATGAACCTATGGTGGCACAGTGGTAAAGAATCCACCTGCCACTGCAGGAGATGCAAGAGACGCGGGTTCAATCCCTGGGTCAGAAAAACCCCCTGGAGAAGGAAATGGTAACCCACTCCAGTATTCTTGCCTGAGAAATCCCATGGACAGAGGAGCCTGGTGGGCTACATTCCATGGGGTCACAAAGAGTCAGACACGATTGAGCACGCATGCACACACATGAAACAGAATCATGGACACAGAAAGAAGACTAGTGGTTGCCAATGGGGAGGGATGTGAGAGAGGCTGGGGACTGGGAATTGGGATTAGCAGATGCAAACTGCAAGATAGAGAATGGATAAACAACAAAGGCCTACTGTACAGCACAGGGAACTACATCACTATCCTGTGATAAACCATAATGGAAAAGAATATGAAAAAGAGTGTGTATGTAATACATAACTGAGTCACGTCACTGTACAGCAGTAACTGACACAACACTGTAATCCAAATATACTTCAATAAAAAAAAAGAATACAATCAGAAAACAAATGTTATGCTCAAAAGAATCACAATAACTTAAGTTACATCAAGTGTACTTTTGTAAAATTTCATTTTACAAATAAAAATATGTCTCTTTTTATAGTGCCACAGGAAAATTTGCTTTGTCTCTCAATAACGTAAAAGAGAAACATACTTTTTATATAAATATATACATAAGAATTGCTTTTCCCTACTGTTTTCATATCTATCAATGCAAGTATTGAAGAGTAAAAAATAAAAAAGGTAAGAATGTTACTGGTATAAAAACCACCATAAATCATCAGCAAAAAAAGGACTTACCTTCTGTGTATCAATATCTTGTCTCATGATTCCCATTTCCTTATTAATCTTTTCTTTGTGTTTATCGCATTCACTTAGTTGAGCTATTACTTTATTAAGTTCAGTTTCTTTTTGCTACAAAAGAAAATTTCTTAAGCACAAGAAATAAAAATATAAACAAATCATTTTAAATTATATTCAATTAAGTAGTTTTAGTTACCTTCTTATAGTCATCTTTTCCATCTTGAATATAATTCTCAATGTCTTTCATGTAACTGTGAATATTTTTAACCTTCTCTTTGATTTCATTTATCTGTAGAAAAATGTCTATTAAATATTGGGAGTAGGCATTTAGGAAGATTTATTTCCAAGGAATATCTTATATTAAGGTAACAAAAACGTAACAGGAGCATACAGTGAAACATGGGCTTGGAAGTTAGAAACACTGGGTTCCAGTTTCCATCACTGACACATTTTATCTCAAATCAAATTTTATGACCTCCCTTTATTACCTATGGGATTAGATTAAAAGCTCTCAATTCTCAAATTTCTATTAATAGTTCAAATCAAGAAGCAAAATAATACAAAAAAAGTAAAATAATTTACAATTAATCCTTATTTAAAAAAGATTATGTCACAAATATTATGTCACAAATGTCATTTTATCATGCTTTTAATTTCATGTGAAATATTAGTGTCCAACTTGGTGCTTTTAATATAATAATTAAAAAAAATGTTTTTGATAAATAAACAAAATCTTACTTTATCTTGTGCTATTTTGTGGCTGGTATTTTTTTTGTTGATTAATTCTTCTTTCTCCTGCTGAAATTTTTCCAGTGTTGTTTCCAAAGGGCTTAGTTGCTCTTTAGCATCCTAAAGATATAAAAAATATAAGACCTTATATAATAGCATTACATTATCATATTTCACACTTCATAGTTATAATAAAACCACTTTCTATGTACCAGGCTTTAAAAATCATTTAAAAGATTAAATCATTCATTTGCTCCTTTCAACAACCCTATGAGAAAAGTACCATTATTTTCATGCTAAACTTCAGACGAGCACAGAAATGATTTGTCCAGGGTCCCCCAAACCAGTAAACGAAGGAGCCAGGATTCAAATCTCATTCAACTCCAGAGTCACTCTTTTAGCCACTATGCTATACTGTGTCCAGCAAGTATATATGCTATACTGACTTCTTTTTTCTTTTCAAAATTTTAATTTTGTCTTGGGGTATAGCCAATTAACATTGTGACAGTTTCAGATGAACAGGGAAGGGACTGAGCCATACATATACATGTATCCATTCTCCCCCAAACTCCTCTCCTATCCAGGCTGCCATATAACATCGAGCAGAGTTCTATGTGCTACACAGTAGGTCCTTGCTGGTAACCCATTTTAAATACAGTGGTGTGTACATGTATATCCCAAACTCTCTAATTATCCCTTTCCCTCATCCCTCCCCAGCCCGGCAACCATACGTTCTTTCTCTAAGTCTGTGAGTCTCCTGTTTTGTAAGTTCATTTGTATCATTTCTTTTTAGATCACTGACTTGATTCTTAATCTACGCTATGTGCTTCCAATTATATGAGCATGTGGCTTCAGGTATACATTTTCCTGAGTTTGTAGGGGTCCATATCAGCTCTGTGTAACTGAAGAATAGGAAAGCTCTTTCAGTTCAGTTCTTTCTTTTACAGATGGAAATATGATCATGAAGGAACTTTTGACATTAAGCTTAGCTTGCTGAAGCTAAGTAGATATTTTATGGTAATTTTAAACCATACTAGTACATTGATGTAGGTGTGTCCGGACTTATTTTGGAAAGAAAGGGGTTTTCAAAAAAACTATTTTAATCAGAAGTCCACATCATTTGGCCTTGCAACATCTCTATAGCATAATATAATAACCAGTGTTCAAAACCCTGATCCTCAAAAGATCCTGAAGTACCTAGTGAATTCATAAAGGTAGAAACAATTGTTCAGAATTAGTTCAGTTGTGGTATATTTTATATTAGGAAGTGGTTAGGTATGGTAGGAAGTCAAATGTTTTACATATCATAAGATATATACCAGTAAATTAACTCTGTCTCCTTCTGACTGTATGAACTTGGACAAATCATGGGATATCTCCAAGTCTCAACTTCTTTTTCTATAAGAAGGAAATTTTGTCACATTTATCAAAATGATACACTGAATGCAAAATGAGATACAACAGTTTAAATGTCACAATGTTTATTTTTTATAAAAAATAAAAAAGAAAGGTAGTACTACTATTTATACTATACTCTAAACCTCTGATATTCTGTAATCTAAAACTACTTAAGAAACATTTATAGTAACAACAGATTCAGTAATATACTTAGTTCTTACTGAATGTGCATGGTTATAAACCTAGATAAGACTATTTTTTATAAAACTGTTCAAAAATTTAATTGGCTGAGTCTTAGGTTTGATTGGGGGCTTCCCTGGTGGTTCAGCTGGTAAAGAATCCACCTGCAACACAGGAGATCTGGCTTCGATCCCTGGGTTGGGAAGATACCCTGGAGAAGGGAACAGCTACCCACTCCAGTATTCTGGCCTGGAGAATTCCACGGACTGTAGAGTCCGTGGGGTCGCTAAGAGTCGGACGTGACCAAGCGACTCTCACTTTTTACTTAGGTTTGATTAAACTAGATGAGGGAGGCCAATTAGGTTCCATTCCATATGTCAACTCAGTGCCTGCTGATTGTAGTGGGAAGTACGCTGAAATTACATCTGGAATCAAAGAAGAGTGCTATGTCTGAGAGGCAGTGGCTGCCATCCATGTAGGATTTTTAGATAAGACAAATCTCCAGTACAAGTAGGAATCCTTATATGGAGTTAGCAGCCACCACCAGACCACCCCCAGTAATAGGAAGTTTACTACTTAACCAGGCAGCCAGTTCTTTCTTATTATGGCCAGTAAATCTTCTAGAAGTCTTTTCCTATTAGTACAAGTTCTGTATACCATTCTGATTTGATTCTCACAATAACCATATTTTGGCCATTGTCCCAAAAAGAGCATTTCATATATCTGAACTAATTTTAAAAAACAAATATATATGAATGTTCTTACCTTTATTTCTCTGTGTAAGGACTGAACTTCAGTGGATAATTCCACAGTCTGTTCCTCTAGCTGCTGACGACGTTGTAAATTAGTGGATATCTGAAGTTTCTCTGATTTAAGTTCATTTGTTGTGCTTTTTAGGTGTTGAATCTGTTCCTGCTGGTCCTGCATAAGCTTACGGTTCAATTCTATCTTACTAGAAACTGCATGAGAACACATCCACACAGTGATTAGTGGAAGGGCACAGAAAATACTACAAGTAACATCTTTCCCGTTTATAGGTCTGTGGCATTCACAAAGGCTGAGCTTCTGTGGATTCCACCCACTGCAAGAAAAATGCCAGAACAATCTATCCAGCTCCCAAACCCGCCTGCTGCCCCAACAGCCATGGGTGAGCTCACAGGACAGGTATGACTGAGAGAAAGAACAGCTTATCTATTATTTGGGCTTTCCTTGTGGCTCAGCTGGTAAAGAATCCGCCTACAATGCAGGAGACCTGGGTTCAATCGCTGGGTTGGGAATATCCCCTGGAGAAGGGAAAGGCTACCCACTCCAGTATTCTGGCCTGGAGAAATCCATGGACTCTATAGTCCATGTGGTCACAAAGAGCTGGACATGACTGAGCGACTTTTACTTTCCATCTATTACTAATTATTCAAAAGTTCCTATTATTCAAAGTCTGTTCTGTACAGAAAGGAAACAAAGAAGTGATGCTTTTGAGAAAAGAAAGTGACTATACCATGGACTGGAAGACTGTTCCTTGTCCACATAATGGTTACAAAATTAGTGGTAAAAACCATATGCTTGGAATGTTGAAGTCTTTATAAAGAAACACACTCTTACCTGTATCTAATTTGTGTTGTTTTTCTTGTTTTTCCTGGTTTACTTGCTGAACACTTCGATCCAAATCTAGTCCTTGGAGTTTAGCTGCTTGCTGTGCGATTTTTCTTTCAACATCTTTTAGTTCCATCTTAAGAATAAATAAAAGTTATTTCCTTTAGGAAATTTATGGCATTATCATTATTCAAAATCTTTAAAAATTAACTGCTTTTAATTACTTTTAAAAATCTAATTTGTAACTGTTCTCAGATGTAATTTTAACAAATTTTAATACAATAAAAATGAAATTATTTTTATGCTTCAGTCAGTCAGTTCAGTTGCTCAGTCGTATCCAACTCTTTGTGACTCCATGGACTGCAGCACGCCAGGCTTCCCTGTCCATCGCTAGTACCTGAAGCTTGCTCAAACTCATGTCCATTGAGTCGGTGATGCCATCCAATCATCTCATCCTCTGTCGTCCCCTTCTTCTACTGCCTTCAATCTTCCCCAGCATCAGGGTCTTTTCCAATGAATCAGTTATTCGCATCAGGTGGCCAAAGTACTGGAGTTTTGGCTTCAGCATCAGTCCTCCCAATAAATATTCAGGACTGATTTCCTTTAAGATTGACTGGTTTAAGCTCCTTGCAGTCCAAGGGACTCTCAAGAGTCTTCTCCAACACCACAGTTCAAAAGCATCAATTTCTCGGCACTCAGCTTTCTTTATAGTTCAACTCTTGCATTCATACATGATTACTGGAAAAACTACAGCTTTGACTATACAGACCTTTGTCAGCAACATAACATCTCTGCTTTTGAATATGCTGTCTAGGTTGGTCATAGCTTTTCTTCCAAGCAGCAAGCGTCTTTTAATTTCAGGCTGCAGTCACCATCTGCAGTGATTTTGGAGCCCAAGAAAATAAGGTCTCTCACTGCTTCTCCATCTATTAGCCATGAAGTGATTGGACCGGATGCCATGATCTTAGTTTTTTGTATGTTGAGTTTTAAGCCAGCTTTTTCACTCTCCTCTTTCACTTTCATCAAGAGGCTCTTTAGTTCTTCTTCACTTTCTGCCATAAGGGTGGTGTCATATGCTTATCTGAGGTTATTGATATTTCTCCTGGCAATCTTGATTCCAGCTTGTGCTTCATAGAGCCTGGAATTTCTCATGATGTAATCTGCATATAAGTTAAATAACAGGGTGACAGTATACAACCTTGACGTACTCCTTTCCCAATTTGGAACCAGTCCATTGTTCCATGGCCAATTCTAACTGTTGCTTCTTGACCTGCATACAGATTTCTCAGAAGGCAGGTAAGATGATCTGGTATTCCCATCTCTTTCAGAATTTTCCACAGTTTGTTGTGATCCACACAGTCAAAGGCTTTGGTGTAATCAATAAAGCAGAAATAGATGTTTTTCTGGAATTCTCTTGCTTTTTTGATGATCCAACGGATGTTGGCAATTTGATCTCTGGTTCCTTTGCCTTTTCTAAATCCAGCTTGAACATCTTGAAGTACAGGGTTCAGGTACTGTTGAAGCCTGGCTTGGAGAATCTTGAGCATGACTTTGCTAGCAGGTGAGATGAGTGCAACTGTGCGGTAGTTTGAGCATTCTTTGGCATTGCCTTTCTTTGGGGTTGGAATGAAAACTGATCTTTCCCAGTCCTGTGGCCACTTCTGAGTTTTCCAAATTTGTTGGCATATTAAATGCAGCACTTTCACAGAATCATCTTTTAGGATTTGAAATAGCTCAACTGGAATTCCATCATCTCCACTAGTTTTGTCCCTAGTGAAGCTTTCTAAGGCCCACTTGACTTCACATTCCAGGATGTCTGGCTCTAGGTGAGTGATCATACCATTTTCATTATCTGGCTCATGAAGATCTTTTTTGTATACTTCTTCTGTGTGTTCTTGACACCTCTTCTTAATATCTTCTGCTTCTGTTAGGTCCACACCATTTCTGTCCATTATTGTGCCCATCTCTGCATGAAATGTTCCCTTGGTATCTCTAATTTTCTTGAAGAGCTCTCTAGTCTCTTAATTTTATGCTTAAGTTAATTTAAATGATGAAAATAAAGGCACCTTCCCAGGTGGCTCAGTGGTAAAGAATCTGCCTGCCAATGCAGGAAACAAGAGACGTGGGTCTGATCCCTGGGTCAGGAAGATCTGTGGAGAAGGAAATGGCAATCCACTCCAGTATTCTTGCCTGAAAAAATTCCCATGGAGAGAGGAATCTGGTGTGCTACAGTCCATGAGGCCACAATGAGTCAGACCCAACTGAGGATGCAAATTAAAGGAAGCAGACTAAAAAAGAAAAATAAACATAATTCTCCTAACTTATGGATAAAAAGAACTAAACTCAGAAATGTAAGTTAAGCAGTTACTCCCTGAAACTACCTGAAATTCAGAATACGGAACTCTAAACACAATCTGTACCTGAAAACTAGCTACTGAAACACTCACACGTCATTTTCAAACCACCATGAAACAAGTTTTATTCTGCGTTAAACTGCAGTAACTGTACCTGGAGCCTCTCCATAATTGTAACATCTGTCAGACACACTTTAGCACTTTCTTCCTCTGGTATAATTGCACCCAAGAGTGTTTCCTGTTCTTCTATGTCATTCTTGAGGCGCTGTATGTCTCTGTTCACATTCTGCAGTTTGTTTCTTAATTCCGGTATTTCCTTCTCCTTCAAATCAATTATGCTTTGCCTTCACAGAAAACACAATTAAAAATAAGCAATGTAATGTTTCTTCATAAGGAAATGGAGATTACATATTTTTTTGGCAAGAATACCATAGAAGTGATGTTGTATCCTTCTCAGGGCATCTTTAGTGGGCACATGATGTCAGTATGTAACTCTTACTTAGAAAAGACAGTGTCAGCCAGATTTATCCACTGTAAAGTTACTATTTTTCTCTATGTAATCAATAAATATCTAGGAGAAATACACTAAGACAATGTAAACATTCTGTTTTTCCTCAAACCTTTGTCCACTGATTTTAGTACCTATTGAGAGATCTTCATAGCAACAATTTTACCATGCTGTCTGCTAAATAGAAAGATATTTTACAAATTACCAGACCATACTCATCAGAAGTGTCAAGATCATGAAAGACAAAGAAAGAACTATGGTAGACCACACAAGAGCCTAAGGACAAATATTAATATCAAGGATAATACATGCAATGTGGAGATCCTAAGTTGGATCCTGAAATAGAAAAGGGATATTAACAGAAAGACTGCTAAAATTCAAATGTGGTTTGTAGTTTAATAGAATTATACCAAAGTTAATTTCTTGACTTTGATAGCCATATTATGGTAACATAAATTGTGAACATCAGGAGAAACAGAGTGAAGGATACATGTGAACTCTCTGTACTATCTTTGTAAATTTTCTTTAAGTGTAAAATTACAGAATAAAAAGTTTTAAAAGTTTAAGACTTAAAAAAAAAAAACTTTAAACATTAAAAAAATGAAGGATGGAAGAAAAGAGGAAGGAAGGAAGGAAACCATTCAGTCAAATGCTACATGGGTTTATGGTACAAAAGCTGTTGAACCCACTTTACTACTGCTACTCTAGCTGATGAGTTATCACCCCCATGGCAGGTACTGGCCCCAAACCTGTTTTTGTTGATACCTCGGAAACAACAACACTTGTATTTAATCTGAAAAATAAAAAGCTATTAAGCTTATTTCAGAAAAGTTTTAAATTCTTAATCAAAATCAAATTAGTATGATAAATTAAACTGATTTCTAATGAGAATCTTGTAATAAACTAGAAACTCAAGCATTAGCTATTACACTGTTATTACTTAATGATTTTTTAAGTCCACACTATGACCAAGAAAAGCCAATCAACCAATCTGTGGTGACAAAAGCCCCGTAATCTTTTATATTAGAGCAATGAAAAACTTTCCTGAATAAATATGAACGTATTCAGTTATGAATAAGTCAAGCTCACATTATTTCTTGATGTTATGGAGCATAAGTTTGTCTTAAGTTATGTGCCCACTACCTAAAAAGTGACAAAGTTACAAAAGCCTAATGACAATCAAGCATTCACTTGACTGGGTCATCTTTGTGGAGAACTACAGGCATCCATTAAATTTTAACCCCATTTTTACATCTGCATACACACACATAGACGTGGTCTCTGTAAAAAAAATAGCAGTAACACTATGACCAATAAAGGAGAAGGCAATGGCACTCCACTCCAGTACGCTTGCCTGGATAATCCCTTGGATGGAGGAGCCTGGTAGGCTGCAGTCCATGGGGTCACTAGGAGTCAGACATGACTGAGTGACTTCACTTTCACTTTTCACTTTCATGCATTGGAGAAGGAAATGGCAACCCACTCCAGTGTTCTTGCCTGGAGAATCCCAGGGACGGGGGAGCCTGGTGGGCTGCCGTCTATGGGGTCGCACAGAGTCGGATACGACTGAAGCGACCTAGCAGCAGCAGCAGCATGACCAATAAAAAACAGCAGAAGTAACACTATGACAGTTTCTGGGCCCAGGCCTTAACACATTTGCTCTTAGAATACTTCCTGTGGTAATCTAGCCACTATGCTTCCAAAAGCCCAAGACACAGGTGGAAGCCTCATGAAGGCATTGTGTGTGACAGCCCAGGTAAGCCTGTGCCAACAGTCAGCATCACTGCCGACCATATGAGTGAACCATCTGAATGCCCAGGCCAGCAGAGCCTCAGATGAGCTCCCAGCCAACAGTCAGCATCATCACCAGCCATATGAGTGAACTATACTGAATGTCCAGGCCAGTAGAGCCTTGAAATGACTGCAGCCAACATCTGACTGCAATTGCATGAAATACCCCAAATAAGAACTACTTAGTTAAGCCCAATTATACCACAGAACCACGGAAGATCATAATAAACCATTGTTGTGAGGTACCAAGTTCTGAGGGGGGTTTCTTATGCAGCTATAAACACATGGAACTACAGTTACTACAGTTCTCATTCATTCAGCAAATAGTTACCAAACTTACAAAACACAAAGAGTTATGGAGGCACAACAATGATTAAGATATGTACCTTACTCTGACAAGGGGAGCTGTGTTGGCAAGGGTCCTAAAATAATACAGTGTTCATTTCTGCTCTTCATAATTTATCAGTTTGACACAGAACTACATGTACTTTCTACCAACTTCTAATTTTATCTTTCACTTGATGTCTTTCTTTTTAAGATCCTGCCTTATTCCTTTTCATTCTCAAATTATTGCTTTTGTCTTGATACAACATGCTCTCTGTAGCCCCTAATGATCTGGTTTTTATTCTTGATGATTATATTAGTTATCTATCGCTACATAACACAACACCCCAAAACTTAGCAGCTTAAAACACAATAGCACTTATTTCCCACAGATAGGAGGATTAGCTACTATCTGGGTATTTTTGACTCAGGGTGTGTTACAGAAGGTGCGGTCAAGCTGTGAGCTGCAGTCATCTGAAGGTATTACTGCTGGAGAATCTGCTTCCAAATGGTACATTCACTCATGTGGTTGTTCAAAAGCCTCAGGTCCTCACCAAGTGGGTCCCTCCAAAGGGCTGCTCACAACACAGCAGCTGGCTTCCCCCAGATCCAAGAGAAAGAAAAGGAGAGCAG
Source organism: Bubalus bubalis (assembly GCF_019923935.1). NCBI lineage: Eukaryota > Metazoa > Chordata > Mammalia > Artiodactyla > Bovidae > Bubalus > Bubalus bubalis. The sequence goes on along the minus strand of NC_059165.1, from coordinate 89,417,673 downwards.
GAAGCTATAGTGTCTTCTATAATCTGATCCTCGAAGGAATATGTGATCACTTCTGTTGTATTTTACTGGTTACACATCCTGGAACCCATCCTGGAACATGAGGGACAACCATGCAAGAATGTGAATGCCAGGAGGCAAGGATCGCTGGGGACCATCTTACAGGCTGGCTACCACAAAGCACATCTTCTTGCATCTTTCCTTCGCCTTTCCCTTGCACTCCTCTTCAGTTTTCCAAGTCAACATATCCTCCTTATTTTTTGCTTTTAGAGTTTTTCTCACTTTAATCTATTCAATGTAGGCTTTACAAATAGCTGTGAAAAGAAGAGAAGTGAAAAGCAAAGGAGAAAAGGAAAGATACAAGCATCTGAATGCAGAGTTCCAAAGAATAGCAAGGAGAGATAAGAAAGCCTTCCTCAGTGATCAATGCAAAAAAATAGAGGAAAACAACAGAATGGGAAAGACTAGGGATCTCTTCAAGAAAATTAGAGATACCAAGAGAACACTTCATGCAAAGATGGGCTCGATAAAGGACAGAAATGGTATGGACCTAACAGAAGTAGAAGATATTAAGAAGAGGTGTCAAGAATACACAGAAGAACTGTACAAAAAAGATCTTCATGACCCAAATAATCACGATAGTGTGATCACTCACCTAGAGCCAGACATCCTGGAATGTGAAGTCAAGTGGGCCTTAGAAAGCATCACTAGAACACAGCTAGTGGAGGTGATGGAATTCCAGTTGAGCTGTTTCAAATCCTGAAAGAGGATGCTGTGAAAGTGCTGTACTCAATATGCCAGCAAATTTGGAAAACTCAGCAGTGGCCACAGGACTGGAAAGGTCAGCTTTCATTCCAACCCCAAAGAAAGGCAATGCCAAAGAATGCTCAAACTACCGCACAACTTCACTCATCTCACACGCTAGTAAAGTAATGCTCAAAATTCTCCAATCCAGGCTTCAGCATTACGTGAACTGTGAACTTCCAGATGTTCAAGCTGGTTTTAGAAAAGGCAGAGGAACCAGAGATCAAATTGCCAACATTTGCTGGATCATCGAAAAAAGCAAGAGAGTTCCAGAAAAACATCTATTTCTGCTTTATTGACTATGCCAAAGCCTTTGACTACATGGATCACAATAAACTGTGGAAAATTCTGAAAGTGATGGGAATACCAGACCACCTGACCTGCCGCTTGAGAAGCCTACATGCAGGTCAGGAAGCAACAGTTAGAACTGGACATGGAACAACAGACTGGCTCCAAATAGGAAAAGGAGTAAGTCAAGGCTGTATATTGTCACCCTGCTTATTTAACTTATATGCAGAGTACATCATGAGAAATGCTGGGCTGGAAGAAGCACAAGCTGGAATCAAGATTGCCGGGAGAAATATCAATAACTTCAGATATGCAGATGACACCACCCTTATGGCAGAAAGTGAAGGAACTAAAAAGCCTCTTGATGAAAGTGAAAGAGGAGAGTAAAAAAGTTGGCTTAAAGCTCAACATTCAAAAAACGAAGATCATGGCATCTGGTCCCATCACGTCACAGGAAATAGATGGGGAAACAGTGGAAACAGTGGCAGACTTTATTTTTGAGGGCTCCAAAATCATTGTAGATGGTGATTGCAGCCATGAAATTAAAAGACACTTACTCCTTGGAAAGAAAGTTATAGCCAACCTAGAGAGCATATTCAAAAGCAGAGACATTACTTTGCCAACAAAGGTCCATCTAGTCAAGGCTATGGTTTTTCCAGTGGTCATGTACGGATGTGAGAGTTGGACTGTGAAGAAAGCTGAGCACTGAAGAATTGATGCTTTTGAACTGTGGTGTTGGAGAAGACTCTTGAGAATCCCTTGGACTGCAAGGAGATCCAACCAGTCCATTCTAAAGGAGATCAGTCCTGGGTGTTCTTTGGAAGGACTGATGCTAAAGCTGAAAACTCCAATACTTTGACCACCTCACGCGAAGAGCTGACTCGTTGGAAAAGACTCTGATGCTGGGAGGGATTGGGGGCAGGAGGAGAAGGGGACGACAGAGGATGAGATGGCTGGATGGCATCACCGACTCAATGGACATGAGTTTGAGTGAACTCCAGGAGTTGGCGATGGACAGGGAGGCCTGGCGTGCTGCAATTTATGGGGTTGCAAAGAGTAGGACATGACTGGGCAACTGAATTGAACTGAACATTAGATTAATTTTCCTAAAACACATTTTTCAATAAATCCCTGAGGATGGCTCCCCATCACCTAAAAGACAGAGGTGTAACTAGGAATGAACATAATGCAGCTCTGTCTTCCCTACTTATGGGAATCAGTCACTACAAACAGGTTCTCAAACTCCAGATAATGTTTCTGCTGCAGCACATGTCTCAGTCTTCCCTGTCCTTTATATACACTGGTCTAATTTCCCTCTTCCCTTTCCTTCTCTTAAATGAGTCAAATCTATTTTTCTATGCTTTACAGTCTTCCTTCCCTCAAAATTCTGTAGTCCACTGGCTTCTTTCTTCCTAACTAATGTATTTGTTTGAACCAATTAAGTTCTTTATCAAGTCTAACTTTCTAAATCTAATTCTGAGAGCTTTTTTCCTTACAAAGATCATCAGCTCCATGAAGGTCATGTCTTATTGGTCTCTGTGACCATTTTTGTGCTCTATGTTCTGGGAAATACCAAGGCAATCTTCACATACTTTCTGACTTGATTTTATCTATAAATAGACCATCATCTGGATTTCTTATAGAAGAGAGGGAAAAATAAACAACAGAAATCATCTATAATTCATTCTTTCTGGAAATGAGAAAAACCATAAGTATAGTTTAAAATTCGTCTCTCAAGGGGGGGCTTTCCAGTACTTTAATTCTTCTGCTGGGTTTAGAAAGTGACATGTCAGCAAATAGTCTGAAAATTTAGATTTAAAAATTTCTGCCCTCAACCCAAGTCTCAGGAATGAAACTCACACACACACTCACACAGAGTAAAGAATGTACCACCATCCTGTGAGTAGTTTAAGAAACAAACTTATTTTGAAACAAAACAATTCTTTCTTATCACATAAATTAACACGAGAATAACATTCCGGCTTAGATTCCCGACTTTAACCTTTATTCATTCAACTCTTGCTTACTGAATACCCACCCTATGCTAGGAGGTAGATAGGTTATCTCTTACAGTGCTGCTATGCAGGCACGGTAACAGGAAATTGCTATTCTCACCTCATGGGCACCAGTCCCAGCATTTCATCACGCCGCTTTTCTTTTTTCTTTAACTCTGATTCTGTCGACTTGAGCTTATCTGGAGCAAGCCTCAGCTTGGACTGCAAATCACTGATGACTTCTTGTAATTCAGCTTCTGTCTGAAAACCTCTCTGACAGACAGGGCAACACGACTGGTTTTCATCCGTCAGCTGAGTAATGAATTGGGAATAAACTGCTGTAGCTCCGGCCAACATGGCTATTTAAAAAACATATATATATATATATATATTCTCAGTGAGATGCATATAAAATATGGTTTTAATATATTTCTATCCTTTTCTGTAAATACATGATAGTCTTCTTGCTTTATAAACACACTATGAAAGAAATAAAAATTCTGACATTTAAATCTTCTCAAGGGCACAATACATTCAGATTTATATATTTTCTGGTAACACAAAAAGTATAACAAAACTTATAAGAGAGTGTTATGTGCCAGACACTATTATCTTATTTACTCCTCCCCAACATCCTGAGGCAATTATGTCCTCAGGTAATGAATCTGAAGTATAAAAAGTTTTAATAATCTGTCCAAAGTCATAAAGCAAGTAGGTTGTAGAACCAGAACTGAAACTTGAGCCACCTGGCTCCAGCACCAAGTTTTTAAATCTCCCATCCTTAACAGCTACCTGTGAACAAAAATTCAAGAACATGAACATGCCCTGATAACATAAAGATGGTAACTTACCTCGTTGTTTTGACGATTTTTCAATTTCTTCTTTAAGTCTGTCCAAGTCACTTTCAAAATCCTGGCTGCCACAGACATCAAACAATTTGTCTTCATAGCTGGACAACTGCTCTTCCTTCCTTTTTAGCTCAATATTTATATGATTTTTATTTTGCTCAGCTGAAGCTAGTTCCTTGCTAAAATAAGAAAATAGATTACAATTTTAAAATATGAGAAATGAATTCAAAGTGTGAAGGCAGATACAAGATAAACTCTGCCAGAAAATAGCTACAAAAGTCTGCTGTGACCAGGTGCTTTTTTTTTCAGAAGTCATGGCAGCAGCCCACTACTGCCTGCACTCTACCCCTACAGAACACTGGCTCACCCTGGTCAGACACCGGCTCCCAGAAAAACGTGTACTGACCGAGTTCTGCTTGGTTTGAGGGGGATCATGGTCTTAGATCTTGCATTAAGAACCTTAGCAAGGAGAATATGCTTCACAGATCTACTGGAGGGAGATTAGAAAAAAGGAGAGCATTCACTTAACTCTGTGTGAACCCTTTCAAAACTGTACTTCTATTCCTCCAGCAAAAAATGTTCCCTTCGTTCCCTCTTTGTTGCTGTCATCCAATGAGTTGGCCAAAAGGTTCACTTGTTTTAAAGTAAAAATAAAAGACATTTTTCATTTTCACCAAGAACTTTACTGAACAATGTATTTACTGTTTTGTTCCACTACCTTCTGCCATTTTCTAGGCAACTCATAATTCCATCTTCCAAAAACTTTATCTATTTGAGCAAAGAACTAATTGTTCCAGGTGCCTTTTATGGTCTTCCAAAGAACTGAAATTTTTTCCATTAAGAGAATTTCAGTTGGTCTAATTTGCAGCTGTACTTGTTGGAATTGTTTGGTTTTTTGGAAAGAGTTAATAGTAGAGGACTCACTTCCAATCCCACCATATACACAATATCAGCTTCTTTGGATGAAGACTGGTCTTTGGTGTATGGCTGGTGGTGTTCACTTTCCTTGATCCATGATCTCTTCCATTCCACATTATTGTACAGTATCCCCTCTTCATTGCCTGTCACAATTTCTTTTAAAAATGGAACTTTTTGTTATGTTTAAGTAGTGAACTGCATGTGGAAATATGTTCAAGAAGGTTTTTTTCACTCAATTTATGTGGAAGCCAAACATCAAATTGATTAACACAACCAAGCTGGTGCAAATGATTTTCAGAGCTCGATGTGGATATTTTAAGTATGTCAGCTACATCCCGTATGGCATAACACTGACTGTTTTCAACCAGAGTACCTTCTCTATATATGGCACAAATCTTTTTTTGTGTTTCAGGTGCATTTTTACTTTTCTTGAAGTAACAAAGCATAATATGTGAAAATGTTGCTTTTCTCTTTCATCTTCAATTCTAAAATGGCTACACAAAATTCACCAAGTTGGGGACACTTTATTTATTTTAAAAAGCATGCTGAGGGGACAGCGTCATAATACAATCTAACAAAACTGCTCTGAATGAAGTTAAAGACAACTAGTGCTACCAGAGTCACCTTAGAGGAAAAACCGCACACACACCTTGGCCAAACCAATTTTTACAACCTGATCACTCATTCCCTCTCATTCATCAAAGACTTTGCTCACTAGTACAATTAATTTTCACTCCAACTCTTAAATATCATCCTAGCCAGCCTCCATGCCCATACAAATCAGGGGTCGATTTACAGGTTTTGATACATTAGGTAAGTCATGTAATCAATTTAATGTATCATATAATCAATTTAATGTATCATAGCATATTTTGAAAAACTGAACATACTATGTAGAATATATTGGAGTGGATTGAATGTAGTTAGTATTGGTACTATTTTAAGAAATCTGTTTCAAATAAATATGCATGAGTGCACACATGCCTCATCTTGATACTTTCCATTGTGAGTTGCAGTAAAAATTTGGAAAAAAAATAACATGCAGATGATGCTTTCACCATCCTAGCCATTGAGCACTGCTCATTAAGATCACTATTTTAACAGTACCACATACATTTGGGCTCCTCCTTGGAAGAATATTTTCTCAAGACAAACCAGACAACACTCCTCTCTTGCTCTCACCCTCACTCCCTGGGCATTTGGTTCTCTTGCCCTTCTTCCTCTGCTTGCCTACAGTTTAAATGTTGATGTTTTCCAGGAATTTGACTACAATTCTTTCTCTTCTCTTTGAATAACTCCAAGTTGACATGTACTACTGACGCCAATATCATTTGCAAAGTGACAACTTCCAATCTACTAAACCTCAAACTCTAATATCTTATTCCCTAACAGACATTTCCACAAGAAATACAAATTTAACATGGCCAAATTCACCATCTTCCTCAGAAATGTGTGGGATTTTTGACCCTCCTATCTAAACACCACTCAAGGTGATATTTCAAAAAAATTGATCACTTTTTTTAAACTGTGGAAAAAAACAAAATGTAACACCTTACCCATTTTAAATTGTATGGCATGGTGGTGTTAACTGTATGCACATTTTTGTGTAACAGATCTCTAAAGCTTTTTCATCTTATAAAACTGAACTCTATACCCAATGAACAACACCACACCCCACCCCACCCTGCCGTCATCCTCTGGCTACTCTGAACCTCCAATATATATACTTTCTGTATCTAAGAGTTTGACAGCTTTGAATACTTCATTTAAGTGGAACCATGTAGTACTTTTTGTGACTAGTATACTTCACTTAACTTCACTTAATATCCTCAAAGTTCATCAACACACAGAAGGATTTCCTTCTTTTACAAAGATAAATATTCCATCATATATACACCAAATTTTATTTATCTATTCATCCATCAATAAGCATTCAGGTTGCTTCCACCTGTTGGCTATTGTGAATAATGCTGCAGTGAACATGGACTAAAAATATTTCCTTGAGATCATGTTTTCACTTGAATATATATCCACAAGTGGAACGGCTCAATCATCTGGTTATTCTTTTCCTAATTTTTGAAGAACCTCCAAGGTTTTCTATAGTAATTGCACCATTTTACATTCCCATGAATAGTGCACAGAGTTCCAATTTCTCAACATCCTCAACACCTGTTTTCTGGGTTTTTTAAAAACTTATTTTATTTAATTGAAGTATAGTTGATTTACAATGTGTTAGTGTTAGCTGCACAGCAAAGTGACTCTGTTATATACATATTACTCTTTCATTTTCTATTATAAGTTATTATAACACACTACTGTATTTCCTATTGTTTTGATAACTGTCACACTAACCGGTGTGGAGTGCTATACCACCATGGTTTTGATTTGCATTTCCTTAATGACTAGTGATTCTGAGTATCTTTTTATATGCTTGTTAGCTAGTTGTATATCTATTGGAGAAATTGCTCTTCAAGTCCTTTGACATTTTTTAATCTGGGTATTTGTTTTTTCATTACCAAATTGTAGGAGTTCTTTATATATTCTGGATATTAACCCCTAATCATACTGTTCATATTGTTCATGGAAAAGGCAAAAAGGTATGACACTGGAAGATGAGCCCATCAGGTTGGTAGGGGTCCAATATGCTATTGGGAAACAGTGAAGAAATAGCTCTAGAAAGAATGAAGAGGCTGGGTCAAAGTGGAAATGACGCTCAGTTGTGGATGTATCTGGTGGTAAAAGTAAAGTCTGATGCAGTAAAGAACAATACTGCATAGGAATCTGGAATGTTAGGTCCATGAATCAAGGTAAATTGGATGTGGTCAAGCAGGAGATGGCAAGAGTGAACATCGACACTTTAGGAAACAGTGAACTAAAATGGACAGGAATGAGCAAATTTAACTCAGATGACTATTATATCTACCACTGTGGGCAAGAATCCCTCAGAAGAGATGGAGCAGCCCTCAGAGTCAACAAGAGAGTCCAAAATGCAGTTGATGTTGGTGTTCAGTTGCTCAGTCGTATCTGACTCTTTGCAACTCCATGGACTGCAGCATGCCAGGCTTCCCTGTCCTTCACCATCTCCTGGAGTTTGCTCACACTCATGTCCATTGAGTTGGTGATGCCATCCGACCATCTTATCCTCTGTCGCCCCCTTCTCCTCATGCCCTCAATCTTTCCCAGCATCAGGGTCTTTTCCAATGAGTCAGCTCTTTGCATCAGTGCAGTACACGGATGCAATCTCAAAAACAACAGAATGATCTCGGTTTGTTTCCAAGGCAAACCATTCAAGATCACTGTAATCCAAGTCTGTGCCCAACCTCTAATGCCAAAGAAGGTGAAGTCGTACAGTTCTGTGAAGACCTACAAGACCTTCTAGAACTAAAACCAAAAAAAGATGTCCTTTTCTTCATAGGGGATTGGAATGCAAAACTAGGAAGTCAGGAGACACCTGGAGTAACAAGCCAAGTTTGGCCTTGGAGTACAAAATGAAGCAGGGCAAAAAATAATGGAGTTTTGCCTAGAGAATGCACTGGTCATAGCAAACACCATCTTCCAAGAACATAAGAGACGACTATACACATGGACATCACCAGATGGTCAATACCGAAATCAGATTGATTACATCCTTTGCAGCCGAAGATGGAGAAGCTCTATACAGTCAGCAAAAACAAGACCTGGAGCTGACTGTGACTCAGATCATGAACTCCTTATTGCAAAATTCAGAAAGCAGGGAAACCACTAGACAATTCAGGTATGGCCTAAATCAAATCCCTTATGATTATACAGTGGAGACGATAAATAGATTCAAGAGATTAGATCTGGTGGACAGAGTCCCTGAAGAACTATGGATGGAGGTTCGTAACACTGCTAAATCACTTCAGTCATGTCCGACTCTGTGCGACCCTGTAGACGGCAGTCCACCAGGCTCCCCCGTCCCTGGGACTCTCCAGGCAAGAACACTGGAGTGGGTTGCCATCTCCTTTTCCAATGCATGAAAGTGAAAAGTGAAAGTGAAGTCACTCAGTCGTGTCCGACTCTTCGTGACCCCATGGACTGCAGCCCACCAGGCTCCCCCGTCCATGGGATTTTAACACTAGCAGTGACCAAAACTATCCCAAAGAACAAGAAATGCAAACAAGAAATGCAAGGAGGCAAAATGGTTGTCTGAAGAGGCCTTACATATAGCTGAGAAAAGAGAAAAGAAAGGCAAAGGAGAAAGGGAAAGATATTTCCAATTGAATGCAGAGTTCTAGAGAGTATCAAGGAGAGATAAGAAAGCCTTCTTAGGTGAACAATGCAATATATAAAAGGAAACAACTGAATGGGAAAAACTACAGATCTCTTAAAGGAAACCAGAGATACCAAGTGAACATTTCAGGCAAAGGTGGGTATAATAAAGGACAGAAACAGCAAGGTCCTAACAGAAACAGAAGAGGTGTCTAGAATACACAGAAGAACTACAAAAACAGGTCTTAATGATCCAGATAATCACGATGGTATGGTCACCTAGACAATGTATTAAAAAGCAGAGACATGACTTTGCCAACAAAGGTCCATACAGTCAAAACTGGTTTTTCCCTGGTGGCTCAGATAGTAAACAGTCTTCCTGCAACACAGGAGACCCAAGTTTAATTCATGGCTTGAGAAGATCCCCTGGAGAAGGGAATGACTACCCACTCCAGTATTCCTGCCTGGAGAATTCCAAGGACAGAGGAGCCTGGCAGGCTAGTCCATGGGGTCGCAAAGATTCAGACACAACTGATTGACTTTCATCATTTCATTTCATAGTTTTTCCAACAGTCATGTATGGGTGTGAGAGTTGGACCATAAAGAAGGATGAGTGCTGAAGAACTGATGCGTTCGAAATGTGGCGCTAGAGAAAACTCTTGAGAGTCCCTTGGACAGCAAGGAGATCAAACCAGTCAGTCCTAAAGGAAATCAACCTTGAATATTCATTGGAAGGACTGATGCTGAAACTGAAGCTCCAATACCCTGGCCACCTGATGCAAAGAGCAACTCACTGGAAGAGACCCTGATGCAGGGAAAGACTGAGTGCAGGAGGAGGGGGCAACAGAGGATGAGATGGTTGGATGGCATCACCAACTCCATGGACATGAGTTTTAGCAAAGTTCGGGAGATAGTGAAGGACAGGGAACCCCGGCATGCTGCAGTTCATGAGACTACAAAGAGCTGAACATGACTTAGTGACTGAACAACAACCCTAAACAGATATATCATTTGCAAATGTTTTCTCCCATTACGTGTATTGCCTTTGCCCTCTGTTGTGTAGCAGTTTTTAAGTATGATGTAGTCCCATCTGTCTAGCTTTGCTTCTGCTGCCTGTACTTTTGGGGTCATAACCAAGAAATCATTGCCAATTTCAACATAATGAAACTTGTCCCCACATTACCTTTTAGGAGTTTTGTATTTTCAAGTCTCACTTTTTACAGAGGAATATTTTAATTCTTTCTCTTAGTTATGCAAACTTTTAAGGAACAAGAAACTCAAATCACTGTTGTCATTTTACTTAATTTGTAAAATATAGGAGAATCAAATTCAATCAATAAGACATACCATTTCATGACAATAAATGATTTCAAAACAATTAAAAATGAAAGCATGACATAAGAGACTTCTATTACAACTTCAAATGTTATAACTACTTACTTCAACTTGGCAAGTCTGTCCCTGGTCTGATTAATTTCTTTTGATTTACTATGAAGCCAGTCTTCAAGCTGTTTTTTGTTGGGAAAATATCCTAACAACGAAGTTAATTCATCACTATGCCTATATTTTATTTTTCTGATTTGTTCATCTTTGTCAGCCTAAAGGAAAAAAAAAATCTTTTAAAAATAAAACTCAGTATCTCCACGTTACATAAAGAATAAAACCAAATTTTAGATTGATTACGGCTCTAGGCTTAAAAATAAAACTGAAAATGAAAGAAGAAAAAAAAAAATCATTTCTAATTTTGGCTGTGCTATGCAGCTTGTGGGATATCTCAGTTGCCTCACCAAGGACTGAACCTGGACCATGGCAGTGAAACTACCAGTAATACCTGGCCACCAGGGAACTCTTGAAAATTTCTTACAGTATTAGAGGAAAGAATAACAGGTCTGATGACACAAAAATTAAAACTTCTGTACGTGTATGCTCAGTCTCTCAGGCATGTCTGACTCTTTGCGACTCCATGGACTTTAGCCTGCCAGGCTCCTCTGTCCATGGAAGTCTCCATGGAAGAACACTGGAATAGACCGCCATCCCTTCTCTAGGGGATCTTCCTGACCCAGGGATCGAACCTGAGTCTCTTGAGCCTCCTGCACTGGAAGGCAGATTCTTTACCACTGAGTCACTTGGGAAGATCAAAATTTCTGTATGATATATGATAAAAATTAATAGAAATGTACACGTGTGTTTGTGTAAACACTTTTGTACTGCTATTTTTTGTAATTAGAGTACAGTTTTTAAGCCTGAAAGTTTATTTTATAGAGCATAAAGCTCACTTAACCCTTAAAATATAAAGCCAATACCAACTAAATACTTCATAGTGTAACAATTATGAATGTAAGATAAACTGTTTTAAATACCAGAGAGTATAATTAGAATAAAAAGAAAGGTCATACTTTGTCTTTGGTGAGCATCTCCATCTGGGTACGTGTTGCTGTATGATGGTTTAATTGCTCCATCTCCTGGTCCAGTTTACGCAGGGTCCTGTCTAGGTCTGCTTTCTCATTTTGAAGGCTTATTACTTCTGTTTTTAGAGTTTCTACATTGCTGTTTTTCTCAGCCTTGCTTAGCTCACGTTCCTTATTGATAATTCAAACAAATGAACAGGTTTATACGTTTTGGGTTAAAATGATGGCAGAGTGTATTAGAAATCAGCTACTCCTCAGAATGGTCAAGATATTAGTTTGATTTTATTCAACAACAGAAAAACAGAAGGAATAAACTTTTTAAGAAATATCTTACAAAGTTACCTTACTATAAGAGTAGAGACTTAGTAAAGAAATCTACAAGAGTCCAACAGGAGTGAAAATGAAAATTAGTGCAAAATTAAGAAAAATATGCCTAAGTATACAGTTCAATGACTCTTCAGTCAATAATTAAGCATTTATCAAGGAAGTATGTAACTCACTACACATTGCCTAGCATACAGAAAGTGTGATGAGGTCCCTGACCAGTATCTCTCCATCACAACAGAGCAATATTGTGATCAAGGGTTAAACTGACAAAAATATACGCCAACTATTAAGTTTGGGAGTAAAAAGAAACATTTAAATTATCAAGATGGGACCTAAAGGGGGGATTTACCAAGTTTTAGGATGCTTATTTTGCTAACAGAGACGCGAGGGAAGGGAACAGATTAGGAATGGAGAAGAAATTTTGGAAATTCACGGAAGGAAGAAGCGGGCTAAGAAAGTTTCTACCACAGAAAAAGTGGTAGCATGGCAATAATCATATATCTAAACAGTATTTAATCCTAATATCTACAGTGTGTGGAACCTAGCGGGAAAATACTACTTTTTTTAAACTGAGACAAGTGGTTCTCAACTAAGGTACTCCTAAGAATCACCCAGTTCTGTTTTGAACACACATTTCCACATCCCACTCTTAAGAGACTTTTATTTGGAAGGTTTAAGATGTAAGCTTAAGTATTTTTTTTAAACTTTCCTTAGATGATTCTAATTTTCAGCACACCAGGTTTCAGGATTAGAGATGGGTGATTAAGACAAATAAATTCATTTTATAGGAGACTGATAGACAAGGTTGATATTTTTATTAAAATGCCATAATCTTAGGACCAGCAAAAGATAAAGTACTTCCAAATATCTTACACCTTAAAATTATTGGATTACACAGAGTATCTTACAGCTTTTGTGAGCTCCTGGTCCAGTTCAAGAATCCTGTCTGAAGAGCCTTCCAACTGCTGTAATTCGTACTTCACATTTTTCAGCTCATTCTGCTTCTTAGTTAGGATTTCTGACTTGAGCTCAATTATTCTTCCCAGTCCAGTTTTCTTATCCCTTATCTCATCTATTTGTTTTTGTTTCAGAGCCTCTTTTCGTGCGAAGTCATTCTAAATACACAGCAAGAAGCATAAGCATTAATTTTTCACAAAAAACACCACTAAGGAAAAGCTTCTTTGATGCAAAAGTAATATAATTTGAGGAAAATACAGAAAAACATAAAAAATGTAATGATGATCATTCAGAGATGATTATTAACTATGAGCAAACTTCGGCAAAATTAAAGAGAATTTTTACCTAAAATCAAATAAGAAACGTAGGTCTGTATTTCCTTTGTACTTTTACAATTATAAAGTTTACAAAATTTGTTTCCATGAAGGTTTTAATTTTACCTCATAGCTAATTTTAATGGATAACATTAATCCAAAAATATGACAAAATAAGATCCACCCAAAAATTAAAACAATTCAACTAGACAATGTGATACAAACAAAAGAAGATAACAGTATTTACCAACAGTTGACTGGCAGTTTCTGCTTCCTTTTCCTGCCTCTCTCTCACAAGCTTGTGAAAATTTTTTATCTGTCTTTCACTGAATGGTCCAAGCTCAAAGCCATCCAATTCTAGCTGTGTTGCCAGAGACTGAATTAATGAATCTCTAGCTTGCATATGTTCCTGATGACGATCTGCTTGTAGTTGTAGACGGCCTTTAAAAAACATAATCATAGTAATTCTTTTATCAGTTGATTTTTTTAAAAAAATTAAAATAATTGTACATTACATGCAATTGTAAAAAAAATAATAGAACAAGATCTCTTATATCCTTTGCTCAGTTTTCCCAATGGTAACTATATTATTGAGATACAGTAAGAAATCCATATTTGGTTTTGTCCTTGGTTATTGATAGTGAAGTGAAGTGAAGTCGTGTCTGACTCTTTGCGACCCCATGGACTGTATGTAGCCTACGAGGCTCCTCCGTCTGTGGGATTCTCCAGGCAAGAGTACTGGAGTGGGTTGCCATTTTCTTCTCCAGGAGATCTTCCCAACCCAGGGATTGAACCTGGGTCTCCTGCATTGCAGGCAGACACTTTACCATCTGAACCAGCTCCAAAAACTCTTAGAATTTCCCAGTGATAGGGGTGAGAAGAGTATCTTTGGTTATTCATTGTAAGCCCTTTTCAACTTTACCTGAGTTTATTCTAATGAGGTGACCCTTGGAGGATGGGATGTGGTCATCAGAGGAACCAACTATGTGATTAGAGAATCCAAAGTTTCAATATCCACCCCTCCCATTTCTGGGGCGGGGCTGAAGTCTGAGTTCAATCACCAATGGGCAATGACTTAATCCATCAGGCCTACTTAATGCAACTTATAAAAACCCTAAGCAATGACACCCAAAGAGCTTCCATTGAGGTGCTAGGCAAGTTGCACATGTGGAGAAGGCATGGAAGCTCAATGTCCCTCTCACATATCTTGCCCTATGCATCTCTTCCATCTGTTTGTTCCTGAGCTCTATTCTTAATAACCTGGTAATAGTGTTTCCCTGAGTTCTAGGAAGAGTTATAGAAAATTACTGAACCTGAGAAAGGAGTTGTGGAAACCTCTGATTTATACAGCCAGTTGGTCAGAAGTACAGGTGCTAGACAACCTGGGACTTGGGAGTGGCATCTGAAGTAAATTGAGGGACAGTTTCATGGGACTGAGTCCTTAATCTGTGGGGTCTGTGCTAATTTCGGACCAGGAATGTCAGAAATGAATGAAATTACAGGACACCTGGTATCCACTGATAACTGGAAAATTGTTTGGTGTGGAAAAACCTACACATCTGATGTCAGAACTGTTGTTGAGTAGAAAAACAATGTTCTCTTTTAGTAATTCTGAAAAACTAGAGTATATCACTATAAGGATAATGAGACTATTACAATCCATCAATCTTTTATTTTCCCAGTTTAAATTGTATCTCTGTGTATAAGTTTATATGATTTTATCAGCTGTGTTGGTTCTTACATTCACCATGACAGTCAAGATATTGAACAGTTCAAGTACCACAAGAACCCCTCTTCTTTGTTTTAAAACCATAACCAGAGCTTCCCTAGTGACTCAGTGCTAGAGAATCAGCCTGCCAATGCAGGAGACATGGGTTTGATCCCTGACCTGGGAAGACCCCCATATGCTGTGGAGCAACTAAGCCTGTGTGCCACAACTACTGGGCCAGTTCTCTAGAGCCCGGGAACCACAACAACTGAGCCCACATGTCCTGGAGCCTGTGCTCTACAATAAGAGAAGCCACCTCAATGAGAAGCCCAGGCACCACAACTAGAGAGTAGTCCCCACTCTCTGCAACCACAGAAAAGCCTGTGCAGCAATGAGGACCCAGCACAGCCAAAAATGAATAAATAAATAAATAAAATTATAAAACCATCATCATGCTAACCCTCCTCCCATTCTTCCTCCTACTGGGTAACCCTGGAAATCACTAATCTACTCTAGATTTCTAAAATTTTAGTATTTCAAAATGTCACATAAAATGGAAACATATGATATATAATCTTTAGAGATTGACTTTTTTCACATGGCATACTTCCCTAGAGATTCATCATTCATACAGAAAATGCATATTATTATAATACAGAAAAAAAACAAGTAAACACTGTCCTACCCTGTTCCACAAGTAGTTCTGATTTTTCTTGATTGAGAAGCCTAGATTCTTTATTTAATTTTTCCAGTTCACGCTGACAGTCTACCAATCTCCTTTCTTTCTCCCTTACTGTTCTCTGGTGATTGTGATATAAATCATTTAGCTGCTCATCAGACCCTTGAAAAACCTGTGTAGAACCAAAATAAAGTATAACAAGGTATCACACTGAGGTACAAAATATGAACCAGAGCTTATTCAATATCCGTCCTTTTAACATAAACATGGAAGAACCACAAACATCAAGATTTCTATGTTTGGAAAATGGGTGACAAAATGGGATCAAATGAGGTTCATTACAATAATCTCAAAATTCTGAAGTAGAACAAAATTCCACCACCACAAACCTTTTCCATTTTCTGTTCCAGTTCACTATTATCTTTTTCCATTTGCTTCTTTCGGCTTTCCAAAGCTTTAATTTCATTGTCGAGTCTCATTATTTTAGAGAGATTTTGTTCAATTTCTTTTAGACGATTCTGAAAATAAACACCCTGAATAAGTAAAATTCACTACAGTTTACACTGCAAATAACTGAAGATAAATAATATGTCCCAGGGCCAGTCACTTAGTCACATTGCTATTAAGACAGCACAGAGAAACTGAGGATTTTAGACATTAAGTAACTCATGCAACTCCTTATAGCTCATAAAGAAAAGAAGGAAATAAACTCCCTTCTAACGCCAAAGCCCATGCCCTACCTTCAACACCTCTCACAAAAGTCATTCACTCACTGGGTAACTGGAGTCACATTATGTAAAGTACCACATTTTAAGAACTTAATCCTTAAAAGGCTAACTATTTATTAAAAAAGAAATTAGAACTATTGAGTGGACTAGAAACTCATGCTGCATCACAAGTGAAATGTGACAAATGATCTCAGTTGCCTGCTTCTAGCAACAGCTGGCTGCCTCACCTCCTAGGAATATGGGTGACCTGGCTCAGAAAATTCCCTCCTTGGATGATGCTGGGGATATTCTTCTGGTGTTTTCCTCTACAATTCTAAGGCTGACCAATTTCTCTTCTAAGATACCTTTTAAACTAACTTATTACGGGTATCAACTGTAAGCTTTCATACCTGTACCAAAACACATCCTCAACTTCAATGTCATTTACTAAATTATACTAAGGTGGCTCAGCTGGTAAAGAATCTGCCTGCAATGCAGGAGACCTGGGTTCAATCCCTGGGTTGGGAAGATCCCCTGGAAAAGGGAACGGCTACCAACTCCAGTATTCCAGTATTCTGGCCTGGAGAAGTACATGGACTGTGTAGTCCATGGGGTCGAAAAGAATTGGCGACTTTCACTTCACTAATGCCATATCTTATGATTTATGTATTAGTAGGTAATGTTATCATCATAGAAACGTTGTTCACTTTGTTCACCAACGCTTCCCTAGCACATGTAACAAGTGTTTAGTATGTTAGCTGAATGAGAGATTAAAAAACAATAATCAGTAACAGTTATAGTTATCAGCAATTGAAGACTTGCTATATTGCAGACACTTTACTAAGTGCTGCTATATATTCCCTCTAATCATTATGACACCTCAGGCAAAGTGGGTTCAGTTCCAGACCACTGCAATAAAGTGATTATTGAAATAAAGTTAAGTCACACAAATCTTTTGGCTTCACAGTGCATACAGAAGTTGTTTACACTACCATGTAGAAGTGTGCAATAGTATTACGTCTTAAAAGAAAACAATGTTCATATTTTGATCTGTTCCCATGAATCATGAATATTCTTAATGGCATCTAGAATGGTAAATCCTTTCCAGAAGGTTTTCAATTTACCCAGAGCCATCATTGGAATTACTGTCTATGGGCAACTACAGCCTTATGAAATGTATTTCTTAAAAAGACATGAAAATGAAAAATGACTTCTTGATCCATGAGCTACAGAATGGATGCTATGTCAGCAGACATGAAATCATAAATCTCATTGTACATCTCCATCAGCACTCTTGGCTGACCAGATACATGGTTGATGAGCAAAATTACGGAAATTTTGAAAAATAAATTTTTTTTCTGAGCAGTAGATCTCAACAATGGGTTTAAAATATTCACTGAACCATGTTGTGAATAGATACATTGTCATCCAGGTTGCTCCATTTATAGAACACAGGCATAGTAGGTTTAGCATAATTTTTAAGGGCTCTTAAGATTTTCAGAATGGTCAATGAGTACTGGCTTCCGCTTAAAAGTCACATGCTATGTTAGTCCCTAACAACAGTCAGCCTGACCTTTGAAGCTTTCAGGCCAGGCATTGACTTTTCCTCTCTAGCCATGAAAGTCCTAGATGGTATTTTCTTTCAGTATAAGGCTGTTGCATCTACAGTGAAAATCTACTGTACAATGAAGCCAACTTCACTCATGGTCTGAGCTACGTCTTCTATATAACTTGTAGCTTCTCTATGAGCATTTGCTGCTTTACCTTGCACTCTGAAGTCTTGGGAGACAGCATCTTTCCTTAAACCTTAAGAACCTCTGGCTACTTTCAAACCTTTCTTCTGCAGCGTCCTTACCTCTCTCAGCCTTCACAGAATTGAAGAGAGTTAGGACCTGGCTCTGGATGAGGCTTTCACTTAAGGGAATGTTGTGGCTGGTTTGATCTTCTATCCAGACCACTAAACTCTCCACATCAGCAATAATGCTGTTTCACTTTTTTATCATTTATGAGTTCACTGGAGTAACACTTTTATTTCCTTCAAGAACTTTTGCCTTTGCATTCACAAGCTGGCTAACCACTTGACATATGAGACCCAGCTTTTGGCCTGTGATGGCTTTTGATATGCCTTCCTCACCGACCTTAATCATTTCTAGCTTTTGATTTAAAGTGAGAGATGTATGACTATTCCTGTCTCTTAAAGATGTGAGAGGCCCTTACAGGGTTAATAACTGGTCTAATTTCAATAATGGGTGTCTCAGAAGAAGAGGGAGAAAAGGGAATCGACAGTTGGTAGAGTAGTAAGAACACCTGCAACAGTTGTCGATTAAATGTGCTGTCTTAAAAAAAGAAATTTAATGAAGTACAACAATAAAATTTGCTGTCTTATATGGGTGTGGTTTGTGGCACCCCAAAACAATTACAGTAGTAACACCAAAGATGATTGGTTACAAAATACCATAATAATGTAACAATGAAAAGGCTTGAAATATTGCAAGAATTACCAAAATGTGACAGAGAGACACAAAGTGAGCAAATGGCGTTGGTGATACAGTGGTGAGCACAGCTGTCTTCCAAAATGAGCAAATGCTGTTGGAAAAATGACACCAACACACTTGCCTGACATAGAGTTACTACAAAAAAAAAAATCAATCAATAAAAAAAAAGCAGTTATCTACAAAGCACAATAAAGCAAAGTGTGCCTGTACATGCCAAGTACAGCAGGAGACTCAGGACTTGTATAGAGTCCCATACTTAAAAATGGGAGATGACACTGGGAGGCAAGGTGGTATAACAATTAGGACTATAGGCTCTGGGAGTTGGAATGACTGGACATCTATGTAAAGAAGTAAATCTCAACCTCACCTCATACTGTATTAAAAAATTAACCTGAAATATACTTAAATATAAGAACTCAGACTATAAAACTTCAAGAAGAAAATTTTTGTGACCTTGGGTCAGGCAAAGATTTCTTAGATAGGAAACATAAAGCAAAAACTATAAGAAAATGTTAATTTTGATGAAGTAAAAATCTCCTTGGAAGAAAAGCTATGATCAACCTAGACAGCACATTAAAAAGCACAGACACTTTGCTGATAAAGTCCATATAGTCAAAGCTATGGTTTTTCCAGCAGTCATGTATGGATGTGAGAGCTGGACCATAGAGAAGGATGAGCACCAAAGAACTGATGCTTTTCAACTGTGGTGCTAGAAAAGACTCTTGAAGTCCTTTGGACAGCAATATCAAATCAGTCAGTCCTAAAGGAAATCAACCCTGAATATTCACTGGAAGGACTGATGCTGAAGTTGAAGCTCCAATACTTTGGTCACCTGAGAAGAGCCCACTCACTGGAGAAGAGCCGACTCACTGGAAAAGACCCTGATGCTGGGAAAGGCTGAGGGCAAAAGGAGATGAGGGCGACAGAGGATGAGATGGTTGGATGGCATCACCAACTCAATGGACATTAATGTGAGCAAACTATGGGAGATAGTGAAGGACAGGGAAGCCTGTCATCCTGCAGTCTGTGGGGTCGCAAAAAGTCAGACAGGACTAAGTGACTGAACAACAACAGCAGCAATCAGACATTATTTTAATGGCTAAAATAAAAAACAGTAACACTAAGTGCTGATAAGGATGAAGCACAACTACACTCTTAAACATTGTTGTGGGACTACCAAAGTGACACTCTGAAAAATAGCTTGGCAACTAAGGTAAAACACACACTTAATATATAACTTAACAACCCACTTTGAGGGAGTTACCCAAGAGAAATGAAATCGTATCTCCAAATAAAGACCTCTACACAGAAGTTTATAGTAGTTTTATTTGTAATAGCTAAAAGCTGTTAACAACCTAACATCTACCAACAAGAGAACAGATGAACAAACTGCAATATATCCTTAAAATGGAATATCCTCAGCAATAAAAAGGAATGAACTACTCAAACATGCAACAACACAGATAGATTTTAAAGCATTACGCTAATAGTCAGACACAAAGGCTACATAATGCACGATTCCACTGATGTGGCATTCTGGAAAAGGCCAAAACACAAAACAAATTAGTGACTACCAAAGGCTGGGAATGGAGGTAGCAGACTGACTACAAACAGACTTGAAAGAACTTCTGGGGGTGATGGAAAGTTTCCATATATTGACCGTACTAGTAGCAGTAATACTCCTACTAGTATGTATTACCGTAGCATACAGCAATACTGCTACTGTATGCGTTTGTCCAAACTCATCAAATAGTAATTTCAAAAGTGTGGATTTTATTAAAAGTAAATTATATTTTGATAAATCTGACCAAAGGAGAAAAGTATGGGTTTGGGAATCAGAGAGGCCTGGAATTAAATCCTAGGTTTACCCCTTACTTCCAGTATGAATACCTGTTTTTCTTGTCTGAAAAACTTCACAGGGTTACCACGGGGCTTGTATAATATGTTTTAAAGCATTCTGATCAGTGACTGGGCATACAGAAAGTCCTTCATGAATGTGATCATTCATATCAATTGTGGGGAAAAAACTATTCAGAAAATATATTGAGCAGTCTAACAAGAAGAACTGGATTAATTCTTAATGGCAATAAACAGGAATACCCCTGTTACTGTAAAAGAGGAGTTTCTACTTCTCAGAAACTTGTCGGCTTCCATCAGTGTTTTCACTGTGCTGTGGCAGCATTAACATTATCTTGGCTGGGGCTTCCCTAGTGGCTCAGTGAAGTCTGCCTGCCAATGTACGAGGTGTGGGTTTGATCCCTGGGTCAGGAAGATCCTTTGGAAATGGAAATGACAACTCACTCTAGTATTCTTGCCTAGGAAATATCATGGGCAGAGGAGCTTGGTGGGCTACAGTCCAAAGGGCTGCAAAAGAGTTAGACACAATCTAACGACTAGACAACAACAAGAAGGATTCTTTATATACTCCAGATAAAAGTTCCTTGTCACATATGTAACTTGCAAATATTTTCTCCCATTCTGTGTGTGGTCTTTTTGCATTGTTGATGGTATAGTTTGCTGAACAAAAGTTTTTTGTTTTGATGAAGTCCCATTTACTATTTTCTTTTCATTTCTCAATTGTGCCACAATCACCATCTTCAAGCTCTTAAAGAACCTATGTTTAAACTATATCATTCACATTGCTACAGCTCTTCATTTTACTTCTTTGTAATCCTAACTATCTTTCAAAATATATTCTGTATTTCTCTAACTAGACTATTAGATCATTAAAAACAAAGTCTAAGTCTTTGGCTTCCCTATCCTCAAGAGAACAGGGCTTCAAAATCAATACAGACAGTGACTGCAGCCACGAAATTAAAAGACACTTGCTCCCTGGAAGAATAGCTATGTCAAACCTAGACAGTGTTTTAAAGCAGAGATATCACTTTGCCAACAAACGTCTGTATAGTCAAAGCTATGGTTTTTCTAGTAGTCACGTATGTCTGTGCGAGTTGGTCTATAAAGAAGGCTGAGCACCGAAAAATGTATGCTTTCAAACTGTGGTGCTGGAGAAGACTCTTTAGAGTCCTTTGAACAGCAAGAAGATGAAATCAGTCAATCCTAAAGGAAATCAACCCTGAATATTCATTGGAAGGACTGATGTTGAAACTGAAGTTCCAATACTTTGGCCACCTGATGCAAAGATCTGACTCATGGGAAAAAACCCTGATGCTGGGGAAAATTGAGGACAAGAGAACAAGGGGGTGACAGAGGATGAGATGACTAGATGGTATCACTGACTCAACGGACATGAGCTTGAGCAAACTCAGGGAGATAGTGATGGACAGAGAAGCCTGGCATGCTGCAGTTTATGGGGTTAAAAGAGTTGGACATGACTTAGCGACTGATCAACAACAACAATCCTCAAGAGTACCTAGCACAGTGTTATGCACAAAAGAATAAATACTCACTAAAGGATGCATTCATGTCAATAGGCACTGGGACAGAAAACCAAGCTATTTTCAGATTACAATTCAAATATCTATACCAGTATTTATAAGAGAGTTTTAAAAAACCAAATAATTAAAAAAAAAATTTTTTTTTAACTTTCCTCTATCTGCTACTTTAAAAAGCCACTTAAAAAACTGTTTTTTTAGACCAGTAATACCTTAAATGGGAAGGACACTACTGTTGTTCTCTTTGCACCTGTAGCTCCAAACATAGTATTCCCTGACCCACTGGAAACACTTAATGAATGCTTGTGAAACGAGTGAATGGGATTCTGTTAAAGTCTTGCTTACAAATCACAGAATTTAGAAATCTAACTCATTTGTAAATACATCAACATGCTACACATCAATTTCAAATTTTGCACAATGTCGAGAACATCCTACAAATTATAAAAACTGCAAAGAAAGACCTGTTAATTAAAAAATAATCTCTTTTGGACTTCCTTGGTGGTAGAGTGGTTGGGAATTCACCTGCCAATGCAGGGGACATGTTCAATCTCTGGTCCAGGAAGATCCCACATGCCATAGAGCAACTAAGCCCACACACCACAACTACAGAGCCTATGGTCCAGGGCCTGAGAGGCTCAACTACCGAGCCCACAGCACAACTCCTGAAGCCTACCCGCCCCAGAGCCCACAGCCACCAGCTACTGAACCTGCATGCTGAACCACTGAAGCCCATGCACCTCCAGCCTGTGCTCCGCAACGAGAGAAGTGACTGCAGTGAGAAGCCTGTGCGCTGCAACAAAAAGCAGCCCTTGCTCACAGCAACTAGAGAGAGCCTGCATGCAGCAACAAAGACTCAGTGCAACCGTAAATAAATAAATGATTAAAAAAATAATCTTAAGAATACAAAACTGTAAGGATGAGTCATTACACCGTTAAAAACTAGTGACATGACTCATTAATACGATACTACAAATTTGTTTACCTTCAAATGCAAGATCTTCAGGCAACTTTAGGACTATCTTAACATAGACCTAAGACATAACCATAACATATAGTCTCTGATCATTTTTTTCAAGAAATACACACACCATTCACAGAAAAATAAGTACTTTTAGGGTAAGAGATAGATAAATGGTGACCTTCTCCTCAGCATACAAGAGATCAAATTACCTTCAATGGATCAAGTTCATTCTCATAGGATTTGACAATTTCCCTCGAGGATGTTAACTGGGCTTCTTTACTAGTAATCTGATCACGAATTTCACAAGCTTTTTCTTTGTTTTGCTTCAGATATTTTAGTTCTGTTTGACATTCTTTTACTTTCTGACCTTGTGTCTGCCGTACCTGCCGAAGTGTTTCCAAGGCTTTTATGTACCTTTGAAGATATTAAATAAAAATCAAATTTCTTGGTAAGCATACTATAGTATATTCAAACAATGGATATTATGCAATCATTAAGATAACATTTACAAAGAGTTTTTAATAACTCAGAAAATGCTTATGACATAACAGTAAGTACAAATGTTACATATATTCTGTCAACCAAGTGAATAACGATGCAAAGAAAGAAAACTGAAAGGAAATATGCCTGCTGGTTTCCACTGGATAAGTGGTATAATTGCTTGACTTTCTGTTTAGAAATAGAAGCATCCAAATTGCAATTCTGGCTCAAAAACTTAATGGACTAAAAAATCTAATTACAGGTTACAAACCTTGTTGCTGAAAAAATCTCATCAAACTTTTGCTTCAAAGCCTTTCCTTCACTTAAAGGCCAATTAGATTCTTCTTGGTGACAGAAAATGACATTATTTAGCACAGATTTGGAAACCCCAAGAGAACTTATCATCTCTCGGTCAATTTCTGCACACTTGGAGCTGAGACTGACCTTTTCACCATGCCTGCAGAAAAGGAAAATCAAGAATTTATGTAAAATGGCATCTAGTCTGTTAATTAATTCTTCATGCCCGTACTTACAAAAAAGCCAAAAAAATCCCCCTCATCCATCCCCAGTGGATGGCCTTCTAATACTAAAAAGTACAACTCTCAAATGTTTCAGTACGTAAAAGTGAAATGAAAAAGTATGTAAAACAGGATGGTAGGGAACAGGTGCTAGAATTGTTTTTTTATGTAGTTGGAAAACATTTATAGGTAATACATAAAGGAAAATAAACTATCTTCTATCCTCAAAATTTTCAAATACAGAAAATAAGAGACTCAAAAGAATAAAACATAATGATACACAGTAGACAGGCAAAGGTACTTAAAAAAATATTGATACTGTGCTGATTAGATAAGGGACTGTTTAGTAAAAGACACAATAAAAAGAGTATAAAGGCAAACCTTAGTGATGCCCATCCAAATAAATCCTAGGAAGATTCTTAATCAACAGACCTAAGTTCTAGGGTCACAAGAACAAAACAATCAAAACAGAATTGCCTCAGGGCCTTTTAAATAAGCTCCCTATTTCATTACACCTGGGGCCAGGAGCATCCCTAGCCTTGGATTCCAAGTGGTTTCTCAGTACCTTTCTTCAGAAGGGTAAACTGACCATTTTCCTTCAAACCTTCTGTCTTGTATACAGTCAGTAGAGGTAATGTCTGTCTTTACTGTCATTTCTGTATGTATTCTGAAAATGTTACACTGAATGTACTGAAAATGTTTTGTAGGGGGACAGAATGGACAAAGACAGATCAGGACATTGTAGGCGGCTTTCTAACAGGGAGCCAAGGGGGAAAGGATTATGAGCTTGGTTTTGAATACATTGAAACTGAGGTTTCTTTGGAAGAACTGGTAGAAAATGAAAGAGACAGCTCGGTACATGGGTCTGGAATCAGAGGTCTACTCTAGAGACATTCACGTATGAGTCACCTACAAATACATATGAATATGTTAGGTAGTTAGAATAGGAAACAGGAGTCCAAAATGGCGGTGGCTAAAAGACAAGGAAGGGAAAAGCCCGTGAAAATAGAACAAAGGAAGGTCAAAGAAAGGTCAGAGGACCACAGTGAGGACTTCAGGTAGAACAAACAGCACTCCTGGCTAGCCCAATTTGCATAGGGCAGGCCCAGGGGAGGGAAAAACACATAAAAAGAGGGGCCAAAGGGCGCTCTCTCTCTCCCTCTCCTGCGCACTGGCATGCTCCCCCACTCTCTTCTCTTCATGTCTTTGGGTCAGCATGCCCTCACACCTCGAGGATTCTCTTGCTATTTTCTAAATAAAGTAGAGCTGTAACAATGATTTGCCTAAGAGCTATAACACAGTCTGTCCAAGACCCGAGAGCCGTGACACGCAGAGGGTTTTAATGTCCGTCATTCCAAATCTTTGTTGTGATGAGACAGAACTGAGGAGCATACACACTCGCCTGACAAATATGTACAAATAAAATGAAAAAGAATGAGAATGTAGAACAAAAACAGGAGAGGATCTAAGAGCCTATGGAACTCCAAACAACTGACTGGGTAGGATGTGAGTGAGGGAGAGAAACAGGCAAAAATATTGTGTTATAAAACAGAAGTACTGAGTTATACACAGACCCTCCAGGATAGTTATATTCTAATTCCTGGAATTTTTAAATGCGTTAGTTTACATGGCTAAGTGGACTGTTCCTCATCTGACTTTATTTTTGGAAATTGATGTTAAGTGTATTTTATTACAATTTTAAACATTTTAAAATATTTTCAAATTACTCATAATAAACTTCACATATTAAAACTGTACAATGTCTTTTACTTTTGAAATATGCATATAATACTTTGATTTTAAGCCAGTGAGATCCGATTTGGCTAAACTACAGAACTATAAGTTTGCACTGTTTTAAGCCATTAAGTTTGTGATTTGTTCTAGCAATCACAGAAAACTAATACACGAGTCCCAATGATACATTAAGCATTTTATGTCCTTTACTTCAACCCCTAACATCTTTCTAAGATATCTACAGTGATAACGAAGCCATATTTTACAAATTAAAAAATAGACTCACTGCAAGGTCTATCTGGTAAAGTAAAGTGAAGTGAAGTCGCTCAGTCGTGTCCGACTCTTTGTGATCCCATGGACTGTAGTCTACCAGGCCTCTGTGTCCATGGGATTCTCCAGGCAAGAGTACTGGAGTGGGTTGCCATTTCCTTCTCCAGGGGTATCTTCCTGACCCAGGGATCAAACCCAGGTCTCCTGCATTGCAGGCAGACTCTTCACCCTCTGAGCCACCAGGGAAGCCCAATAGCATTATTCTAATACAGAGGTTGTGACCGTTGTAACTGTTTCAATACAAGAATGGGGCAAGAGAAGGAGTCAGGAGGAAGTGAAGAAATGGAGATAGTGAGTACCAATAACTCTTCTGAAAAAAAACTGACCATAAAGGGGAAGATGAAGACAGACTGTAACTGAAGTGAAACGAAACCTGAGCTTGCAGGCGAGACCTGAGTGTGTTTAAAAGCCACCTTCTCTAGCACATAATAGGTGCTACACATTATTGGTTAACAGATTATTTAATTAGTTTAACAAATTAATAAATGAAAGGGATAAGATGATAAATAATTTGCTCAATAAGGATAAGGCTTTGAACTCAGGGCAGCCTAATTTCAACATCCAAACCCATTACAAGATGATACCTGCCCTTAACAGAATGACAACAGCTGAAAGGGACAATATGCTTTCCTACCTGTCTGCTTACCTCATCTTTCCCTATAGACATGATTACTACCACTTTTCAGTCATTCAATCTATATTTGAGTGATTATGCACCTTGAATTCAGCAACTATCCATAAATTTACTCAAAGGAATGGACCATTATTACTAAATCTTTAATGGGATCACTCTGTTTAACTGATAAATAGTGAGAGAGTCATTTCCTAGGTAGGTTGATAGGGAGTCTAGGGGTCCCCAAGGAGAGAGGGGTCTGGAATTCTCAAGGAGGAAGAAAGGACAAACTTTTTTTCTTTCTCCACATTCCTTAGGATTATATAGCAATAATGTATCCTGCCTAAGGACAGTCTTTGGATTCAACCTTCTGTTATCTTAAAATGTTAATTATGGGAGTAGACCTGGTCTTTACAAGGATGTATTTTGCCTGAGGACAGTATTATCTTAAAATGTAAATTATGGGAGTAGGTCTGATGAGGTTATTACAACTTCAAGATATTCTTTGGATTATATAACTTCATTGCTAACACTAGCAAGCGGGCACTCTTTCTGCCCCCTTCTGATGCCTATGTCAGAAGCTTTCTCTATCTCCTTTATACTTTAATAAAACTTTATTACACAAAAGCTCTGAGCGATCAAGTCTCGTCTCTGGCCCCGGATTGAATTCTTCTCCTCCGGGGGCCGAGAATCCCGGTGTATTCACGTGATTCAACAACAACCTTTCAAGAGTATCAAATAAAAAATTAAATGATGATAGTGGATAAGGCTGTGCAGGTGTAGAGATAGGATGAAACTACTTTCTGCTCAGTTGTGCTAAGAAACTAAAACAGGTTTAAAGGTAAAGTCTGTTAAAAAATTAATAAGTTCCATTTTGAGTAGATTAAAAAACCAGACTGCAAATCTTTTGGTGTTTTTTTTTTTTTTCCCCAAGCAAACCTTGTACCAGGATTTTGGTCCAAATTGTGTATTCTATTAACCCATATGAGTGTATTTCTGTAAGCATAGTTACGTTGAAATACTTTTAAAAAGAAAGAAAATAGTAAGTCCCCTTAAAATAAACTTAAAATGTAGAATAAAAACATACAGGTTTGTAGACCGAAAGACAAAAAGGATCAGACGTTCAAATATAAAATAAACACCTACTTTGTTCTAGTAATGACTCCTTCCAAGGTTTTAAATTCTGTCTTTTTGCTTTTTTGAGTACAAAGCATAGATCTCTGCACAGCCACAAGTTCTCCATTGACATCACGAAACTGTAGACGAATCTGGGCTCTAACATCTGTTTCTTGAGCAACCTTTGAAGGTAAAAAGAGGAAAATCATGCTACCTTAATACTTCAGACTATACTATAAAGCTACAGTAATCAAAACAGTACATAATGACACAAACACAAACTTACAGATCAAGTGAACAGGCTAGAAAGATCAGAAATAAACCCACGTACCAATGGTCAATTGACCTACAACAATGGAGGCAAGAATATATGATGGAGAAAAGGCAGTCTCTTCAATAAGTGGTACTGGGAAAATTGGTGTGTGACATGTGAAAGAATGAGATTAGAACATTCTCTAATACCATACACAAAAATGAACTCAAAATGGATCAAAGACCTAACTGTATGTTTGGATACTATAATACTCTTCGAGGAAAACTGTTGCAGAACAATCTTTGACATAAATCGAAGCAGTATCTTTTTAGGGCTACCTCTTAGACTAATCAAAACAAAAACAAATGGAACCTAATTAAACCTCAAAGCTTTTGCAGAGTGAAGGAAACCATAAACAAAAGGAAAATTCATCACACAGAATGGGAGAAAATATTTGAAAATAATGTGACTGACAAGGGATTAACCTCCAAAATATACAAACAGCTCATGCAGCTCACTATCAACAAACAACCCAATCAGAAAATGGACAGAAAATCTAACTAGACATTTCTCCAAAAAAGACATACAGGGGAGCCATCAGGATGGAAGAATAGTAGGACTTGAAGTTTACCTTCTCCCACAAACATCAAAAATAAATCTACATGTAGAATGATTCTCACCGAGTATCTATTCTAAAGCTGGCAGAAGACCTCAGACTTCTGAAAGGTTAAGAAAATCTCCATATAACCAGGTAGGAAAAAAGAACAAAAAGAAATAGAGAAAGGAATCAGGATGGGACCTGCACCTGTGGAAGGGAGCCATGAAAGAGGAAAGATTCCCGCACCCTGTGAACCTCCTCACTGGCAGGAGATTGGCCAGGACATAAGGGGAGTTTCTGAGTCTCAGAGAAGAATGTGCAGCTCGTTTGTATAGTCAGGCCAGAGGGAAAACTGCACAGATGGTCGGTGCTGCCAACCTGCACTCCTTAGCCTGAGGTGCTCTTCTGTTGGTGCGGACAGGGACTGAGTGCTGACAGGCGGGCTTCAGAGATCAGAACCAAAGAGAACTACAGTTGGCCCTGCAGGAACAGTCTGGAGCGTGGGGCTGGAAGCCAGTCTGAGCTCAACTCAAAGGAAGCCTGGGCGACCTTAGAGGCTAGGTACCATTGTTTAGGGGGTGCAACGAGAAGAGGGGTAGGACTCAGATTACAGTCCCTTTCCCCAGTGTGCGTACTAGCAGCGGACAGGACACTGCCTGCAGCATGCGCTTCTAGTGCTCTTCAGCCCCCACCACTTCCATTCCAGACACCAAGAATGGTTGCAAGTCCCCACCACCTCCCTGCCAGAACCCAAGAGCAGCCACAAGCTCCTACTGCTGCCTGAGCAGACTCCAGAATAGTCACGAGCCACGTCCGTTCCCATCGCCTGCCCCAGGGGTGCCCCTGGGCCACCACGGCGAACCTCAGGACTGGGCAATAAGCTCCTGCATATGTACACTCCCATCAAGGGGATAAAAACCAGTACACACTGAAGAAAGAGGCTCTAGGCATCCATACTAGAAAGTGCCCTCATATCAAATGTATTAATCCTAGACAAGCTACAAAGGGACAACCTCACATATAAACAGCCCTACAAAGCCACAGTATATAACTAGTTTTCCTAAACTCAGAGTAAGAAAAGTATAAGTAAAATGAACAAGCAGAAGAACCATTCTCAATTAAAAGACCAAGAGAAATCCCCCAAAAGAACAATGAAACAGACCTCTTTTAATAAACATCAACTTCAAAAAGGAGGTAATGAAAATACTGAAGGAATTAAGAAAGGCTATCAACAGAAATGCAGACTACTGTAAAAAGAAATAAAGGACTACAAAGAACCAAGAATGATTAGAAAATTTATTTGCAGAGATGAAGGCTGAGCTAAAACCAATGAACAGCAGAATAAACAATGCAGAATAATGAATAAGTGACCTGGAAGATAAAATAATGGAAATCATTCAATCAGGACAGCAGATAGAAAGCCAAATGAAAAAAATGAAAGCAATATAAGAGACCTATGGGATAGTATAAGGCATGCAAGTCCACCAATAAGATGGCTACCAGAAGGGGGTCTAAAATTATCTGAAGTAATCATGGCCGAAAACTTCCCAAACCTACAAAAGGAAACAGATATCCTGCTCTGTCCATGGGATTCTCAAGGCAGGAATACCAGAGTGGGTGGTCATGCTCTCCTCCAGGGGATCTTCCCAACCCAGAGACTGAACTCACATCTCCTCTGACTCTTGCATTGCAGGTGGATTCCTTACCCACTCAGCCATCTGGAAAGCCCTAACAAGAAGCACAGGAGATCCCAAATAAGATAAACCCAAACAGATCTGCACTAAGACATATTATATAAAAATGGCAAAAGTTAAAGAGAAAATTCTTAAGGCAGAAAGAAAAAAACAAAGATTAATTATAAGGAGCCCTCATAAGGCTGCCATCTATGGGGTCACACAGAGTTGGACACAACTGAAGTGACTTAGCAGCAGCAGCAGCAGGTTTATCACCTGTACAGAAACACTACAAGACAGAAGGGAGTGGCAAGATACAGTCCAAGTCTTGAAAGGGAAAAATTCATAACCTAGAATACTCTACCCAGCAAGATAATTTAGAAAAGAAGAAGAGATAAAGAATTTCTCAGACAGGCATAAACTAAAAGAACACAGCACTACTAAACCTATCTTAAAGGAAATATTGGAAGATCTTCTCTAAATCTTTAAAGAAAATAAGAATCTATAAGAGAAAATCAAAACTGGAAAGTAAATCACTTAAACCATTACACATATAAACAATTTTTTTAAACTTCTATTAAAGTGATAACACAATGAAGAACAAAAGGATGAACATGAAGATGTAGAACAGGACATCAAAATCATAACATGTGGACAAGGAAAGGAAGAAAATGTAGTTTTCTTCCTAGGATGTCTTTCAGCCTGTATGACTACCAGTCTAAGAGAAATACATAAGGAAGGGGTTGACATACTTGAAAAACAGGATATCCACAATCAAAAACATAAAATAGATTCACAAAAAACAAAAAGAACATACGTATAATACAAAAAAAAAAAAAAAAATCAAAGCACAACAGGAAAAACAAAAAGGAACAAAGAAATACAAAATCAAGAGGAAAATGCGGTTTAAAATGGCAATAAATACATATCTATCAATAATTACCTTAAGTGTCAATGGACTAAATGCTCTAATCAAAAGACAGAGTGGCAGATTGGATTAAAAAAAAAACAAGAGCCTACAATATACCTAAAGATAACCACTTCAGGGCAAAGGACACATACAGATTCAAAGTGAGAGGATGGAAAAAGATATTTCATGCTAACAGAAATGACAAAAAAGCAGGGATTACAATACTTGTATCAGACAAGACAGAATTTAAAACAAAGGCCACAAGACTTCCCTTGTAGTCCACGGGTTAAAAACTCGTATGTCAATGCAGAGGACAAGGGTTTGATCCCTGGAATGGGAAGACCACACACGCTGCAAGGCAGTTAAGCCTATGTGCACTGCAAATACTGAGTCTGTAACTCTAGAGCCCAGGCTCTTCAACAAGAGAAACACCAGTACACCGCGACTGGAGAGGAACCGCTGCCCACCTTAGACAGAGAAAGCCCCCACACAGCAATGAAGACCCAGCATATCCAAAAAGAAATAAATGCATATGATTCAATTCCTTTTTAAAAAGGGCCATAAAGAAGATAAAGATACTATACAATGACAAAAGGATCAATACAAGAAAAGGATTTTACACAACATATATGCACCTAAGATACAAGCATCCAAATACATAAAATAAATACTAACACACATACAGGAAGAAACTGACAGGAATACAATAATAAGAAACTGTAACACCACACTCACATCAATGGACAGATCTTCTAGACAGAGACTCAGTAAGGAAACAAAAATCCTAAGTGATACAATAAAACAGTTAGACATAATTGATATTTTCAGGACATTACAGCCAAAAAAATCCCAGAATACACATTCTTTTCAAGCGCACACTGAACATTCTCTAGGATTGATCACATACTACAACAAAAAACAAGCCTCAGCAAATTTAAGAGTACAGAAATTATCTCAAGCATCTTTTCTGACCACAACAGCATGAGACTAGAAATTAACCACAGAAAAAGAAATGAGAAAAAAAAATTTACTGGAGATTAAACAACATGCTACTAAAAAACCAATGAGTCAATGACGAAATTAAAAAGGAAATTTTACAATACC
This sequence comes from Bubalus bubalis, assembly GCF_019923935.1. NCBI lineage: Eukaryota > Metazoa > Chordata > Mammalia > Artiodactyla > Bovidae > Bubalus > Bubalus bubalis. Next base: position 89,385,311 of record NC_059165.1, on the reverse strand, counting down.
TTGAGACAAATGACAATGAAAACACAACCATGCAAAATCTCTGGAATGCAGCAAAAGTAGTTCTTAGAGGGAAGTCCATAGTGATACATTCCTTCCTCAAAAACAAGAAAAATCTCAAACAAACAACCTAAACTACCACTTTAAGAAATCAGGGGAAAAAAAAAAAAAAGGAAAAGAAAACCTAAAATCAGCCAAAAGAAGGAAATAATAAAAATCTGAAAGAAAAAGAGTAAAATACAATTTTATTTTTAAATATGAGAAAAAAAAAAAATCAATAAAACCAAGACCTGGTTCTTTGAAAGGACAGACAAGATTAACAACCTCTGGCCAGCCTGACCAGCCTGACCAGGAAGAATAGAGAATCCAAATCAACAAAATAAGAAATGTCAAAGGAGATGTAACAACTGATACTGCAGAAATACAAAAAAACCTAAGGGAATACTATGAACAATCACATGGGAGCAAATTCGACAACCTAAAAGAAATGGACAAGTTTCTAGAAACATATACTCCACCAAAATTGAATCAAGAAGAAACAGATCAATCACTAGAAGCAAAACAGAATCTGTAATTAAAAAGTACTCTATACGGTTTCCTTGGTGGCTCAGAGGTAAAGAATCTGCCTGCCAATAAAGGAGACGGGTTCAATCCTTGGCCCAGGAAGATGCCACACGCTGAGGAGCAACTACGGCTGAGCACCACAACTAGTGAGCCACAGCTACTGAAGCCTGCACACGGCAACCAGAGTAGCCCCCACTCACTGCAACCAGAGAGAAGCCCAAGCAGCAACAAGGACCCAGCACAACCAAAAATAAATAAAATTATTTTAAAACAAAAAAGCATTCTACAAAAGTCCAGGACCAGACAGCTTCACAGGAGAATTCTATCAAACATATAAAGAACTTACACTGATCCTCTTCCAACAAATGGAAGAGCAGGAAACACTTTCAACCCTGATACAGAAACCAGACAAAGACACCATCAAAAAGAAAATTACAGGCCAATATCTTTGGTTTCGGAGAAGGCAATGGCACCCGACTCCAGTACTCTTGCCTGGAAAATCTCAGGGACGGGGGAGCCTGGTGGGCTGCCTTTATATGGATGCAAAAATTCTCAACAAAATATTAGCAAACTGAATCCGACTACCCATAAAAAATATCACACACCACAATCAAGTGGGATTCATCGTAAGTTTATAAGGTTGGTTCAACAAAAGCAAATCAATCAATGTGACAGAAGACACAAACAAAAGAAAAGACAAAAACCACATGATCATCTCAATAGATGCAGAGAAAAACATCTGACAAAAAGCAACATCCATTCATGATAAAAAGTCTTACCAAACTGGATATAGAGGGAACACATCTCAAGACAATAAAAGCTATTTGTGACAAATCCACAGTTAATATAATACTCAGTGGTGAAAAGTTGGAAGTCTTCCTGCTAACATCTGGAATGAAACAAGGATGCTCACTCTCATCTCTTTCATTCAACACAGTAGAGGAAAACCTAGCCATGGCTTATCAGTAAGACAAAATAAAGGGGGGGGGGGGGGGGGGATCCAAATTGGAAGGAAAGAGGTAAAACTGCCATTGTATGCAGATGATATGATATTATATATAGAAAACACTTTGGCATTGCCCTTCTTTGGGACTGGAATGAAAAACTGACCTTTTCCCATCCTGGAAAGGTTATGCTCAAAATCCTTCAAGCTAGGACTCCTCAGTGCATCAACTGAGAACTTCCAGACATACAAACTGGATTTAGAAAAGGCAGAGAAACCAGATGAAAGGTTGTTGTTGAATCACGCGAAGACACCGGGATTCTTGGCCCCCGGAGGAGAAGAATTTAATCCAGGGCCAGAGATGAGGCTTGATGGCTCAGAGCTTTTGTGTAATAAAGTTTTATTAAAGTATAAAGGAGAAAGAGAAAGCTTCTGACATAGGCATCAGAAGGGGGCAGAAAGAGTACCTGCTTGCTAGTGTTAACAATGAAGTTATATAATCCAAAGAATGTCTGGAGGTTGTAAAGACCTCATCAGACCTACTTCCATAATTCACATTTTAAGATAATAGAATTAGCCAGAAGGTTTAATCCAGAGACTGTCCTCAGGCAGGATACATTATTGTTATATAATCCTAAGGAATGTGGAGAAAGAAAAAAAGTTTGTCCTTTCTTCCTCCTTGAGAATTCCAGACCCCTCTCTCCTTGGGGACCCCTTATCAACCTGCCTAGGAAGTGACTCTCTCACAGAGATCAGATAACCAACATTTACTGGGTCACAGAGAAAGCAAGGAAATTCCAGAAAAACACCTACTTCATTGACTACACTAAAGCTTTTGACTGTGTGGAAAATTCCTAAAGAGATAGGAATACCAGACCACCTTACCTGTCTGAGAAACCTGTACACAGGTCAAGAAGCAACAGTTAGAACTAGACATGGAACAATGAACTGGTTCAAAATTGGGAAAGGAGTACAAGGCTGTATATTGTCACCTTGCTTATTTAACTTATATGCAGAGTAGTACATCATGGGAAATACAGGGCTGGATGAATCACAAGCTGGAATCAAGACTGCCAGGAGATATATCAACAATCTCAGATACACACATGATACTATTCTAAGGGCAGAAAGTGAAGAAGAACTAAAAAGCCTCTTGATAAGGGTAAAACAGGAGAGTGAAAAAGCTGACTTAAAACTCAACATCCAAAAAACTAAGATCATGGCATCTGGTTCCATCACTTCATGACAAACAGAAGGGGAAAAAGCAGAAGTAATGACAGATTTTATTATTCCTAGGCTCCAAAATCACTGTGGATGTTGACTGCACCCATGAAATTAAAAGATGCTTGATCCTTGGAAGGAAAGCTATGACAAACCTAAACAGTGTATTAAAAGCAGAGACATAACTTTGCTGACAAAGATCCATATAGTCAAAGCTATGGTTTTTCAGTAATCATGTATAGATGTGAGAGTTGGACCATAAAGAAGGCTGAGTGCTGAAGAATTAATGCTTTCAAATTGTGGGGCTGGAGAAGACTCTTGAGACTCTCTTGGAATGCAAGGAGATCAAACCCTGAAGGAAATCAACCCTGAATATTCACTGGAAGGACAGATGCTTGAGGTTCCAATATTTTGGTCCCCTGATGCAAAGAGCTGACTCATTGGAAAAGACCCTGATGCTGGGAGAGACTGACAACCAAAGGAGAAGGGGGTGGCAGAGAATGAGATGGTTAGATAGCATTACCAACTCAATGACCATGAATCTGAACAAACTCCAAGAGAGAGTGATGGACAGGGGAGCCTGGCATGCTGCACTCCATGAGGCTGCAAAGAGTTGGACACGACTGAACAATAACAGTAACATAGAAAACCCTAAAGACTCACACAAAAGCTTCTAGAACTAACAAAAGAATCCAGCAAGGTAGCAAGATACAAGATCAACAGACAGAAATCGGCTACATTTCTTTACACCAACAATGAAATCTCAGAAAGAAAACTGGAAAAGAAAATACTTTTAAAAATTGCAATCTCAAAAATAAAATACTTAGATATAAGCTTCACCAAAGAAGTGAAAAACTTCTACACTGAAGACTATAAAACATTAGTAAAGAAAACTGAGGTTCCGGTCAAGATGGTGGAATAGAAGGACGCGTGCTCATCTTCCGCGAGAGAGCAAAACTGTAACTATCTGCTGAATAACCGCTGACAGGAGGTCGCTGGAGCCCATCAAAAGAAGATACCCCACGGCCAAAGACAAAGAAGATGCTGCAGTAAGACGGCAGGAGGGCCACAATCACAAATCAAATTCTATACCTACTGGGCGGGTGACCCACAAACTGAAGAACAATAATATCAAAGAAGTTCTCCCACTGTTGTGAAGGTTCTGAACTCCACATCAGGCTTCACAGCCTGGGGATCTGACAAAGGGACTGGGAATCCCCTGAGAATCTAACTTTGAAAGCCAGTGGGATTTGATTACTAGACTCCTACAAGACTAGGGTAAACAGAGACTCCAGTCTTGGAGAGCACGAACTCTTGTGCCCACCAAGACCCAGAGGAAAGGAGCACAGTCTCCCCACAAGAGACTGAACCAAAACTACCTACTAGTGTTGGAGGGTCTCCTGTGGAGGCATGGGTTGGCAAGGGCTCACACAGGGAAGGGGGCACTAGCAGCAGCAGTCTGAGAAGGTACCCCTTGGGCGTAAGCCCTCTTAGAGGCCACCATTAACCCTACCATAGAGTCCACAGACCCCAGGGCTGGGTAGCCTCAGGCCAAACAACTATGAGGGAGGTTTGAGTGCAACCCCACCAATCAGCAGATAACTGGATTAAAGCTTTACTGAGCAAGGCCCTGCCCACCAGGGCAAGACCCAGTTTTTTCTACCACCAGCCCCTCCCATAGCAAGCTTAAACAAGCCTCTCAGCCTCCTCCATCAGAGAACTGACAGAAGAAGCAGGAAGAAGCGCAGACCCCACAGCAGCTAAAGCAAAAACCAAATTACAGAAAGTTATATCAGGATGAAAAAGCAGAAAGTTATGTCCCAGATGAAGGGATAAGATAAAATCCCAGATAAACAACTGAATGAAGTGGAGACAGGCAACCCTCCAGAAAAAGAATTCAGAATGATAGTAAAGATGACCCAGGATCTTGGGAAAACAATGGAGAAGATGCAAGAAATGTTTACCAATGACTTACAAGAACTAAAGAACAAACAGAGATGAATAATATACTAGAAGGAATCAATAGCAGAATAACTGAGGCAGAAGAACAGATAAATGACTTAGAGGACAGAATGGTGGAAATCACTGCCACAGAAAAGAATATAGAAAAAAGAATGAAAAGAAATGAAGTCAGCCTAAGAGACCTATGGGACAACATTAAGTTCTTCAACATTTGCATTATAGAGGTTCCAGAAGAAGAGAGACAGAAAGGACCTGAGAAAATATTTGAAGAGATAACAGCTGAAAACTTCAAGCAAATAGTCATCCAAGTCCCAGAAGCAGAGCCTCAGGCAGGATAGACCCAAGGAGGAACACACCAAGGCACATAGTAATCAAACTGACAAAAATTAAAGACAAAAATAAAATATTAAAAGCAACAAGGAAAAAACTGCAAAAAACATACAAGGGAACTCCCATCAGGGAACTCTCAACTGAAACTCTACAAGCTAGAAGGGAATGGCATGAAAGAAAAGAACCTACAACCAAGAATACTCCACCCACCAAGATTCTCATTCAGATTTGATAGAGAAATCATCATCTTTCCAGACAAGCAAAAGTTAAAAGGAGCTTCTCTAGGCAGGAAAACAAGAGCAGGAAAAGACCTACAGAAAATAAACCTAAAACAATTAAGAACATGGTGAAGTGAAGTCGTGCAGTCGTGTCCGACTCTTTGCGACCCCATGGACTGCAGCCCACCAGGCTCCTCCCTCCGTGGGAGTCTCCAGGCAAGAGTACTGGAGTGGGCTGCCATTTCCTTCTCCAGGGGATCTTCCCGACCCAGGGATCGAACCTGGGTCTCCCGCATTGCAGGCAGACACTTTAACCTCTGAGCCACCAGGAAAGCCCAAGAAGATGGTAAAAGGATCATAATATTGATAATTAGCTTAAATGTAAATGGATTAAATGCACCAACCGAAAGACACAGACTGGCTGGGCAGGTGACAACACGTGCATGTGTGCACTTCCACTTCCCACACCACTCTGCGTGACCCCTCAAGTTGTACGTGACTAGTTTATATTGCTAGATTAATCATGCTCCCATTATGGCTTGCCACTGTAATTATCTCTTTTTTTTGGTCTGGCTACTGATTGTGAAAACTGATAAATATCTTTTACTATTGTGATCATGTAACTATTACTCCCTTAATACCACTGCATCATGACTGGTCAACAGGAAAATAATAGAATTCAGTATCACTAAAACTACCGTTTAACAGAAAAATCTGTAATCACTTTTTAAAATCCAGATGCATATCAGAATTATCTTCGAATTTTTTGAAAAATACAAATGCCCAGATATTGGGGGTTTTTTGGCCAGAGCTTCAGATATATTTCTAATATGCAACCATATTTAAACACAACTGGACTATACGATGATCTTTTACTTTTATCTAGTTTCACTTTTTCTATTACATAGTCAGTGCTCCTATCTCATTTAGTTTATGTTTTCCAATTTCTCCATCTTTTTTTTTTGGATGTTCTTTCTCAAAACTTTATCAAGCATAGTAGAAAAGCTTTTGTATATATATGTATAAATAATATATATTAGATATATTTTAGAAAACTTATGAATGTTTCTCTACCTAAAACATTTATGATATTTTTATTCCACTTGTTTGACTTACAAATAGAATGCTAGATTTCCAATTTAAAAAAACAGATATGCAACAAGCAACAAAGGTTTACTAGATAGCACAGGGAACTACAGTCAACATCTTTTAATAACCTATAATGGAAAATAATTTCAAAACTAATATTTGTGTATAACTGAATCACCTTACTGTGCATCTGAAACATTAAGTCAACTATACTTCAATAAAATATATATATTAAGAAAAAAAAAAGAAAACTTAAGATGATGCAGAGAAATGGAAAGCTATCCCAAGCTCTTGGCTTGGAAGAACTATTATTATTAAAATGTTCATACTACCCAAAGCAATCTACAGATTTAAGGCAATCCCTATCAAATTACCCATGACATTTTTCATAGAACTAGAGTAAGTTATTCTAAAATTCATATGGAACCATTTAAGACTAGTATCACCAAAGCAATCCTAAAGAACAAACCAGGAGGCATAACCCTCCTAGATATCAGACAACACTAACAAAACTACAATAATCAAAACAGTGTGGTATTGGCACAAAAACAGACATGGATCAATGGAATGGAATAAGACAGCACAGAAAAATCCACACAACTATGGTCAATTAATTGACAAGACAAGAATTTACAACAAGAAAAAGACTATCTCTTCAGCAAGTGGTATGGGCAAAATTGGAGAGCCACATGTAAAACAATGAACTTAGAACACACTATACACAAAAATAAACTCAAAACGGCTTAAAGACTTAAATATAAGACATGACACCATAAGACTTCTAGAAGAGAACATTAGCAAAAACATTCTCTGACATAAATCGTACCAATGTTTTCTTAGGTCAGTTTCCCAAGGCAATAGAAATAAAAGCAAAAATAAACAAATGGGACCTAGTCAAACTTACAAGCTTTTGCATAGCAAAAGAAACCATAAACAAAATGAAAAGACAACCTACAGAATGGGAGAAAATATCTGCAAACAATGTGATCAAGGGCTAATTTCCAAAATATACAAACAACTCATACAACTCAACAACAGAAAAAACAATCCCATCAAAAAATGGGCAGAAGACCTAAACAGACATTTCTCCAAAAAAGACATACGGATGGCCAATTGGCCCATGAAAGATGCTCAACATTGCTAATTATTAGAGAATGCAAATCAAAACTACAAGGATGTATCACCTCACACTGGTCAGAATGGACATCATCAAAAAGTCTACAACCAATAAGTGCTGGAGAGGGTGAAGAGGAAAGGGAAAACTCCTACACTGTTGGTGGGAATTTAAATTAGTACAGCCACTATGGAGAACAGTACTGAAGTTCCTTAAAAAACTAAAAATAGAACTACCATATTATACAGCAATCCCATTCCTGGACATATACCCAGAGAAAACCATGATTCAAAAGGATACATACACCCCAATGTTCACTGTAGCACTATTTATAATAGCCATGACATGGAAGCAACCTAAATATCCATCAACAGAAGAACTAATAAGGAAGATGTGGTAATATATACAATGGAGTATTAATCAGCCATTAAAAAAAAAAAAAAAAAAAGAATGAAATAATGCCATTTGGAGCAACATGGATGGACCCAGAGATGATCATGCTGAGACAAAGAAGAATATGATATCACTTATATATGAAATCTAAAAAAAATCTTATTTATAAAACAGAAAGATTCACAGACTTCGAAAACAAACTTATAGTTACCAACAGGGAAAGGCTAGGGGTGGAGGATAATTATGAGGTTGAGATTAACATACTACTATATATAAAATTAGGCCTTCCCTGGTGGCTCAGATGGTAAAGAATCTGCCTACAATGCGGGAGACCCGGGTTCAATCCCTGGGACGGGAAGATCCCCTGGAGAAGGAAATGGCAACCCACTCCAGTATTCCTGCCTGGACAATCCATGGACGGAGGACCTTGGTTGGCTACTGTCCATGGGGTTGCAAAGAATCGGACACGACTGAGTGACTTCATTATCACTATCACTATATATAAAATACAGGACTTCCCTGTAGGTCAAATGGTAAAGAATCTGCCTGCAATGCAGGAGACCAGGGTTTGATCCCTGGGTCGGGATCCCTGGAGAAGGGAATGGCAATGCACTCCAGTACTCTGCCTGGAGAATTCCATGAACAGAGAAGCCTGGCAGGCTACAGTTCGTGGGGTTGCAAAGAGTTGGACATGACTGAACAACTAACACACACACACATACACAAAATACTCAATCAGCAAGGACCTACTGTAATATCATAAGAGCCTCTAATCAATATTCTGTAATATTGATTAGGAATAATCAGGGAAAAGAATCTGGGGGAAAAAAGAATCTGGGGGAAAAAGAATCTGGGGGAAAAAAAGGCATATGTATTGTTTAAGAGAATCATTTTGCTGTACACCTGAAACTAACACAACACTGGAAATCGACTATACCTCAATATGAAATTAAAATTTTTTAAAAGTAAATTAAGGGACTTCTCTAGTGGTCCACTGGCTAAAACTCTGTTCTCCCAATGTGGGGGGCTCAGGTTTGATCCCTGGTCAGGGAACTAGATCACATGCCACAACTAAGAATATGAGTGTTGCAACAGCAACAACAAAAAATCCCACATGCCACAACTAAGACCCAGTGGAACCACGTAAATAAATTTAAACAAATTTTAAGTGAATTAAAAAAATACATGCATGAGGAAAAGTACAGTTCAATTTACCAGAACTATATTATCTACCTCCATTATTTTTAAAATAAATGAATTTTATCTTTTTAAGAACCAAGTGTTTGTTTTTAATATTTTAAAAAACAATCACAAGCTTACAGAAAAACGGAAATACAATATACATCATGACTTTTCCACTCAAACCACCTGAGAATGAATTGCTGATCTGACATCCAAACACCAGTATTTCCTACGAAACAAGGGCATTTTTTACTGTAAAAATCAGGAAATTGAGAATGATATATTACTACCGTATGGTCCTTAGTTCCCATTCCATTTTGCCAACTGTCCCAATATGTCCTTTACAATAACAGGATCCAGTTCAGAATTACACATTATATTGTGCATTATTCAGAATTACACATTGTTGTCATGTCTCTTTAGTTTCTTTCGATCTGGAATAGTTCCTCAGATTTTCCCTGACTTTCATGACTGATAATTTTAAAAATTACTGAACATTATTTTATAGAATGTGTCCCCAAATTTATATTTTTCTAATATGTCTTCAGGACTAGAATCAGATTATGCATCTTTACAGCAATATCAGGCTTCCCTGGTGGCTCAGATGGTAAAGCATCTGCCCACAATGTGGGAGACCTGGGTTCCCCTGAAGAAGGAAATGGCAACCCACTCCAGTACTCTTGCCTGGAAAATTTCATGGACTGAGGAGCCTGGTGGGCTACTATCCATGGGGTCACAAAGAGTCGGACATAACTGAGCAACTTCACTTTTCTACAGCAGTATCACAGAAGTGATGATATATTCTTTACATTGCATCTTATCAGATGGGCACTATTTCAATTTGTATCATTACTGAGAATGTTACCTTCTATCTCCTGGTAAAGGTGGTATCTGCCAGGCTTCTCCATCATATTATTTTTTGCTTTGCTGTCAATATTTGGGAAACAGATACATTGAGACTGTGTAAATGTATCATATCTCATCAAGCTTTTCCTTCATCAGTCTTAGCACCTCTATTAATGTTTCTTGTATGAATTATTACTGTGATAGCTATCAAAGGATAATTTTCTAATTCCATTATTCCTCCTGTATTTATTAAGATTCTACTATAAGGAAGGGATTTATCCTTCACACCCTGCCCCGCACCCACCCCCCTCCCCTGCAAATGCCACCTTGTTTTTCATTTTTAAAATATCACTATGGACTAACACATTCTTCTCTTGGGCTCTGACTCCCAATCAGGATTTTGTGGATGTTCTCCTCCTACTACTAAATTCTGGACCTCTGTCATAGTGTATTATCTTTATGTATACAATGCTGAATTTGACTTGCTAATATTTTGTTATGGATCTCTGCATTTGTGAGAGTTACTCATCTGTAGTTTTCTTGTAATGCCTTTGTCTAGTTTTTGGTAACACAGTAATACCACCTTCATAAAATGAGTTGGGACATATTTCCTTTGCCTCTTTTCTGAAAACAGTTCGTGTGGAATTGACACTATTTCTTCCTAAAATGTTTTTTTACAGTTCACCAGTAAAATTATCAGAACCTGAAACTCTTGGTGTAAGGATTTTCAGTTTCTTCAGTAGGTATATTTTTTGAGTAAACTTTGGTAGTTTATGTTCTTAAGAGAATTTGTTCATTTCATCTAAGTTGCTGAATTTACTGGCATAAACCTCCTAGCAATATTCCCTTATTACCTATATAATGGCTGTAGGATTCACAGTGATGTTGTCTCTTTCATTCCTAATACTGGTAATTTGTGGCTTATTTATCACTTTGCTTAGAGGTTTATTCATTTTATTGATTAAAAAAAGAAAAGAACCACATTCTGCTTTCACTGGTTCTATTGTCTCTGTATTCTATATCACTGATTTTGCTCTTATCTTTATTTAATTTCTCTTTTATTTAAGAGTTTAATTAGCTCTTGTCTTTCAAGTTTCTTAAGATAAAAGCTCAAGTCATTAATTCTAGGCATTTTTTCTTTTCTAATATAAACATGTTATCCTATAAATCTTTAACCATTACTTACCTGCAGTCCACAAATATTTATATGGTATGCTTTCATTTTATTTAAAGTATTTTTCAAATTACTTTCATGATTCCTTTTTTGACCCATGGGTTATTGAGAAACGTACTGTCTAATTTTCAAGTATCTGGAGATTTTTTCTTATTGACTTCTAGTCTAATTCTAGTATGGTCAGAGAATATATTCTGTATGACTTCAATTCTTTGCAATTTATTTACACTTGTTTTACAGTTCAGAATATTTGTGAATGTTTTAGAGTGATTAAAAATAATGTGTGCCCTAGCCGAGCCCTGTAGACTCACTGCAGACTCACCAGGAGCAGGAATGGATGTTGTGAGCACCAGCTGTGGGTGAGGATGGTGCTGCTGTACATGGCAGAGATCAAGCCCTGAGCCTTTGGAGTGGGAGCACTGACTCCAAGACCCTAGACTACCAGAGAACTAATCCTAGTAGTGTTAGTGTTAGTCACTCAGTCCTGTCTGACCCTTTGTGACCCCATGGACTGTAGCCTGCCAGGCTCCTTTGTCCATGGGATTCTCCAGGCAAGAGTACTAGAGTGGGTTGCCATTCCCTTCTCCAGGGGATCTTCCTGGCCCAGGAATCGAACCTGGGTCTCCTGCACTACAGGCAGATCCTTTACCATCTGAGCTATGCTAAGTCACTTCAGTCGTGTCTGACTCTGTGTGACCCCACAGACGGCAGCCCACCAGGCTCCCCCATCCCTGGGATTCTCCAGGCAAGAATACTAGAGTGGGGTGCCATTGCCTCTCCAACCATCTGAGCTATAGGGAAGCCCAAATAATGAGAATTCACATAAAGGAAACCACTAGAATACAAGACCCAGCATCATCCAACCACCAATAGCACCCTGTGCAGGATGCCTCATCTAAACAGCAAACAAAACAAAAATACAAATCCAATCATTAGCAGACAGGATTACCACCTCACTCAGCCTTGCCCATCAGAGGAAAAACAAACAAACAAACAAAAACTCGGCACAAATCTCACTCCATAAGAAGCTTACACAAACCACTAGTCCAACCTTTAGGAAGGCAGAAACCAAAAGAAAGAATTCAACCTTGAAGCCTGGGAAAAGGAGACCTCAAACACAATAAGTTAAAAAATAATAATAATAATGAAAAGGCAGAAAAATACTACACAAATGAAGGAAGAAACTAGAAACACAGAAGTCCAAATAAATGAAGAGGAAATAGGCAAACTACCTGAAAAAGAATTCAGAATAATGATAGTAAATATGATCAAATCTAGAGCTGTTATATCCTCTTGATGATCTGATTCTTCTATCATCATAAAACATCACTTCTTACCCTAATAGCATTACTAGTTCTAAAGTATACTGTCTGATGTTAATATAGCCAATTCAGTTTTCTCTTTATTAGCTGGCATATTTTAGTACATTTTCCATCCTTTTATGTTTATCTGTATTATTATATTTAAAAATAGTTATTCCCTCTAAAAAATAATACAAATGAATGTATATGCAAAACATAAATAGACATATAGAAAATAAACTTGTGGATACCAAAGAGGAGGGGAAAGGAATAAATTTGGATAAAGGATTAACAGATACAAGATACTACATACAAAAGGTAAGCAACAAGAATACACAAGGAATTATACCCATTTTCTTGTAAAAACCAATAATGCAGTATAATCTGCAAAAATACTGAATCGCTATGTTGTACACCTGAAAGTAACACAAAAACGTCAATCAACTATACTTTAGGAAAAAAACAACCTACTGGTATTCCTTTTTTTTTATTGGGGTCTTTTTGTAAGGGAATGCCAGAAAAACATTTACTTCTACTTCATTGACTATGCTAAAGTATTTGTGTGGATCACAACAAACTGTGGAAAATTCCTTAAAGAGATGGGAATACCAGACCACCTTACCTGCCTCCTTAGAAACCTATGTGGGTCAGGAAACAACAGTCAGAACTAGACATGGAACAACAGACTGGTTCAAAATTGGGAAAACATTTTGTCAAGGCTGTATATTGTCACCCTGCTTATTTAACTAATATGCAGAGTACATCATGCAAAATGCCAGGCTGGATGAATTACAAGCTGGAATCAAGACTGCCAGGAGAAATATCAACAATCTCAGATACACACAGGACAACACTCTAATGGCAGAAAGCAAAGAAGAACTAAAGAGCCTCTTGATGAAAGTCAAAGAGGAGAGTGAAAAAGCTGGCTTAAAACTTAACATCCAAAAAACTAAGATCATGGCTTCTGGTCCCATCACTTTATGGCAAACAGAAGGGGGGAAAACTTCAAGTAGTGACAGATTTTATTTTCTTGAGCTCCAACATCACTATGGAAGGTGCCTGAAGCCATGAAATTGAGATACTTGCTCCTTGGAAGGAAAGCTAGAATCTCTATTCAGTTTACAATCCCACTTCTCTACCCCAGTAGCTGTTCTCTGCTAGTCCTCACTGAATCTCATTCTAAAACACATGCAGCTTAGTATCTGGCAAAAGACTCATGGGTTCCTTATGAAGATTTCTGGGGTCCCATCTCTACACAGCAATCCCACCCCTGAACCTTGCCTCACAATTTACAACCACCTCAGCAAACCCAAACTTCTTTGTTTCATCTGCCGAGTGACTACTGCTCTCTGTTGGATTCTAATTCTATGCACTGAAGTTTGCAAAGTGTCCCTAGGTAGAAAGCTAGAATAAATGTGTAGTCACCACATATATTTTTCTTTTCTTCGATATCACAACCTAGCATCTGTTGTCCAATGCCTGAAAGAGTTGATTCAAATATTTTTTCCAGTTTTATAGTTGTTCATCTTGGGAGCACAAGTATGATACTCATTATTCTGTTGCAACCAAAATCACAAACTCTGGGGTTTTGCCTTTTTAAAAAAACCGTAAGTAACTTTTGTTGATCTTTTAATGACTTTTTAGCATAAATTTAACTTTCATATTCATCAATTGTTTAACAAATATTTATTAGGCATTCATTAGCTTTCATGCATTGGAGAAGGAAATGGCAATCCACTCCAGTGTTCTTGCCTGGAGAATCCCAGGGACGGGGGAGCCTGGTGGCTGCAGTCTATGCGGTCGCACCGAGTCGGACACGACTGAAGCGACTTAGCAGCAGCAGCAGCAGCTTTCATGTGTTGTCTTGGTTCAAAAATGACACTTTTTCCTTTGGTGCATGGAAGACAGAGGGGTTAAACAAAAGGGTAGAAAAAGGAATGTTAAGCATCATAAGAGAAGTACAAGATGCTCTGGGAGCACAGAGTAGAGGCATCTAACTTATCTAGGAGAGTACTGGGAAGGTTTTCTAAAAGAAATGAATATTTAAATAGAAACCCGACAAAGATAAGCAGGAGTAAGCAGATGAAAAGATCTGAGACAATGAATGGCTAAAGTAATTTCAGAAAGTTTTCTGCAGAAAGAAGGGAAAAGGAAAGTAGAGACAGAAGACGGTTTCACTAATTAAAAGCTTTCTGAAACATGTTAAAAGAGTTTTGGACTTAAAGCAATGGAAAATCATTAAAGAATTTAATGATTTTAAAGGAAAACCATGCAGTAGACAATGCATTTTACAAGAACCATTTTGTCTTCAGGGTAAACAGACTGGACGGAGGCAAGACAAGAAGCTGAGAGTAATCCAGGAGAAATTTAGATACAGACATCTTAGTGAGGAGGTGGCAAAAGATTAATATTCAGCTTTGCCCAGGGACTTGATCCTATCATTTCATCCCAAGGAAAGTAGCTATTTTAGTCGCTGACTTGTGTCCGACTCTTTGCAACCCCACGGACTATAACCTGCCAGGCTTCTTTGTCCCTGGGATTCTCTAGGCAAGAATACGGGAGTGGGTTGCCATTTCCTTCACCAGGGATCTTCCCGACCCAGGGATCGAACCTGGGTCTCCTGTATTGCAGGCAGATTCTTGACTGAGTTAGGAGGGAAGCCAAGGAAAGTAACTACTGAGATTTTAATCCATGGCAGTTAAAGGATTTTTCACATCTACGTACCAGAAAATGAGTTAACTTGTTTACAATATGCCTGGTTAGTTACAAATAGCCTGGTTAGGCAAATACATATTTTTTCTCCTGGCATCTACCTGTCAAGAAGGCGTATTTTGTAGCATTTCAAGCACAATGCTGTTGTTGATGCTCTTCAAAAAGTAGGGGCTTCCCTGGTATTAAGGCAGAGAAACATATATTACACTTTAGAAGAATTTCTATCCAAAACAAAAAAAACATAATAAGCCCTTTTCTTTTTTTTTTGTTTGTTTTTTTAATTTTATTTTTAAACTTTACAATATTGTATTGGTTCTGCCATATATCGAAATGAATCCGCCACAGGCATACATGTGTTCCCCATCCTCATCCCGCCTCCCTCATCCCTCCCCATACCATCCCTCTGGGTCGTCCCAGTGCACCAACCCCAAGCATCCAGCATCGTGCATCAAACCTGGATGCCCTTTTCTTTCCAAACAATCTACTTTTAAAAAAAAAAAAAAAGCCCTTTTCTTTCCAAACAATCTAGTTGTAAAACCATTAGATGGGGCAGAAGAAGGTACACGTGCATGCTAGCTGGAGGTGGGGGGACATGGTAGCTCAGCATGGAGCAGGCTGAATGAGCTTGAGTAAGCTGACAAGGGTACACACATGGACAGACAGCTTGGCCCAGGGTTTCCAAAGTCCAAGGGTGTCAATTCAAGCAGGCTAAAAGGGCATCTGTGAGTAGGGATGACCAAGCTCAGGAGAAGGACAATGTCTGTCCTAGGGGAAGGCATAGTGTGGGGATGCAGAGCCTGACAACACTGACAAGGGAATCCACATGGGCAGGGGGAAGCCTGCGGGGACAATTCAGATGCTAGATTAGAGACGGCCACCCTACAAGAGGCCTCGTAGTAAAGAGTATTTGTGGCTGAGAAAGGTAAGCAAGGTGTTCATGGGTGGAAAATGGGGGGTAGCCTAGCATGGAAAGTCAGAGCCCATGCGGAATGGGAAAACATCCACATGAGGGGGCCAGCGTGAGGAGTTGCAGCCCAAGCAGGATGAAGAGTGTGTGTACATGGCGGGTAGAGTTGGTCCAGTATGGAGTGTTAGAGTTCTGGTGCACCAATAGGAGATTCATTACATATAAGGGGATTGATCAAATAAGTAAATCTATTGAGAACATAGTTGGAAAAAAAAAGAATATAGTAAATTCCTTGCCTCTTACTCCCTTCATTTTATTTACCAGGCAAACCCTCAACCTTGATTAAATCCAACTTTCCAACTCACTCAATGTCTGCCACTGAGCAGCTGAAGAAAACTGAAAACACACAAACATAATGCTTGCTCTCCCTATAAATTTTCACCCACAAACTTCAAGTGACCCCTTGACACTGTCACATAACCCTTTAACACTTCCCTAATCAAATTACTCTGAAATAAAAACTACCTTTTAATTTTACTAGCTTCAATCATCCCCTTCTCCCACTCTCAGCTAATGATTTCACTTCTTTTTTCCACTGAGACTATAGAAACAATCAAAAGAGAATTGATTCATTCTCTCACTACCAAATTTACCATATGTACTCTGCCTGCCATCCTTTTACAATGGATAAACAGTGTGCACTCTCGTTAACTCCTTCAGCTGAGCAATGGATCTTATCTCTTCTTGCCTACGCAAGGATTTTGCTCTATAATTGTCCCCTCCCTTAGATCAATTTCCCCCTCTATCCAGTGTCATTCCTATCAATTTATAAATGTTCTAGTATCTCCCACTTTTAGGAATGCAATATATGGCCACAAAATGGGATAAAGAAACTGCTGAGGAAACAAGCATCCAGAAAATTTACAGTATCAGCCAGAAGCAAAACAAACTTGATGAGATGCAGATAACAGAGAAATGAGCTTCTGAGGGTCCAGGTCAACTGAAGAAATGCAAATTAGGTAGAAGAAGAATGGATGTACTCACGTAGCTGAAAGTTTGAAAGAAGTAGAGGAGAAAGGTGTGAAGTTAGGCAAATAGAGCAACATGGAAATCAAAGTACCTAAAAAGATAGAAACAACTGAACACAGGTAAGAAAAATTACTGAGAAAAACCAGAAAAACCCAGGCATTTGTTTAAGATAAACAATATTAGGTGCAGGGTCAAATTAAAACAGGGAAATAGAAAGACAAGAGAAGTTGAAGATCTAAGAGGGTGAGAGAAACTGAAATGTTGAGAAGAACATAGCATATTGGGAAAACCAAGGGGATGTGGGCAATTCAGGTGAGGGAAATGGCTCCACCCACAGTAGGAGGTGTGAGTGACTCAGGAGAGAAGAGTTGATGAACAAGTGTGGGTGGGAGCTCAGAACTGGAAAATGCGAGCAGCCGAAAAGCGGGTAATAAGTGAAGAGAGCTAAACCACTATAGCCAGAAGAACCACAGAGAGGACATAAGCAGATACCTGAGAAAAACAGCTCTAGAAAGATGAAAGCAATTGGAAAGGGGGTGGGTGACAGATGAGACTGGCAGAGATACTAGAGCATCAATCAACATGGAAACATCCAGAAAATACACACATATGTAGAAAAAACAGGAACAAAAGCCAAAAAAAACTCTTCTTGATCCTGCAAACCTTTTCAGTTATTGCCCCATCTCTTTCCACTTATAGCAAAACTCATAAAACAATTCTATGTGTTTTACTTCCTCACCTCCTGTTTTCTCAGATTACTAAAATTGGTTTTGTCAAGATCACCAATGACCTTCACATAGTCAAATCTGCTTCTTGATTGAGCTATCCACATACCTGACACAGCTGATGACTCCTTTCTTGTGACACTATTCTTTTGTCTTCTAAGACACCATTCTCTATTTTCCTTACTTTACTAGTTGTTTTTTTTTTTTTTTTTAGCATCTTTCACTGGCTCCTCCTCTTATTTCTAAATGCTAATATGCTCTAGGCTCAGGTTTTCTCTATATTCACTTCCTAGGAGATCCTATCAGGCTTTAAGACTGACTATATACATATGTTGCCATTTCCTCCTCCAGGGGGTCTTCCCAACCCAGGGATCGAACCCAGGTCTCTCGCATTGGAGGCAGACACTTTAACCTCTGAGCCACCAGGGAAGCCTATATACATAAGTGTACGCATCAATGATTCCTAATTTTAACTCAAACCTCCCCTCAGACATACTTCTATTTACCTACCGGACATCTCCTTTCGATATCTAACAACATAATAAACACCCCCAATTTACATGTGGGTTTTTTTTTTTTTTCCCTCTTTTTTAACTGCATCACTCGGCTTGCAAGATCTTAATTCCCTGACCAGGGACTGAACCCAGGGCAGGGGGGAGGGGGGTGGTGGGCCCTAGCAATGAAAGCACCAAGCCCTAACCACTGGACTGCCTAGGAATTCCCATCCCAATTTATACATTTAAACCAGAGGCCCTCAAACCTCCTTTTCCAGAGTTTCCTCATTACTACTATTTTATCTATTTGCTAAAGTCAAAAAACTTGAAGTTCTGTTTGATGCTTCTATTTTTCTCATACACCACTATCCAAATCAATAGCTAATCGGCTGGTTCTACCTTTAAAACATCCCAAATCCAAGCATTTGTCATATTTTCTACCATTACCACTTAATTAAGCCACCAATATTCCTCACCTGGATTACCACAAAATGCCCTTTATCAATCTTCACCCTTCTACCCTCGCCATTTACAGACAGTCCTCTCAGCAGCTACACTGATCACTTTAAAATACAAATCATGCCCTTTTCCTGCTTAAATCTTCTAATGGATTCCTATTTAAATTAGAACCCCAAATCCTATAGGATCTAGACCCTTCAACTAGTCTAACTTAATTTTCTACTGGTCTTCCCCTTATTATTTTGCTCCTCCTCTTGTGATTCCTTGAACACACCAAATATGATCCTACCTCAAGGACTCTGCAGTCAGTATTAACACTGACTGGAATGTTCTTTCCTCAGACTTTAAAAGACCCACTCCCTGTTAACTGAATGAATAAATATATAGAGATAATTTGTTGCTATTAGAAAAGAGATTCTTCTTCTCTATAAAAAGAATTTCAATGATGAATCAGGAAGGACTTCGCTGGTGGTCCAGTGGTTAAGACTTCACATGTCCACTGCAGGAGGGATGGGTTCAATCCCTGGTTGGGGAACCAAGATCCCACATGACACAGCCAGAAAAAGAAAAGAATGAGTCAGGAAAACAAGTTTGCAGACTATCAGAATAGTTCAAAGGGAAGAGGGTGGTGGCTTGGACCAGGAAAACAGTAGGGATGAAATGAAGGGACATATTCTGGACATACTGTAGAAGAGTATGTAAGAACTGCTTATGAATTAGAAACAAGATGAGATAAAGGAATCACTAAAAGAATGACAAACAGGTTTCTGCATGAGCAAAGGTGCAGATGACATCATTTATTAAACTGCAGGGTGCTGACGCTGAGGTAGTAACAGGCTTGAGAATTTGAGAGGAATGGGGGAACAGGGAACCAAGAGTTCTATTTTCAGTATGTTAAATTGGAGATTCCCATTATATACTTAAACAGCTGGACACATGTCTATAGTTTAGGAAAGAAGTTAGGACTAAATATAATATTTGGGAATTCATCAGCATGTAACTGTACAGGGAACCACTGACCCAAACTGCCTGTTAAGGCCAGGCCCTATAGCAACCATCTGCATGGGTTATCTTACAACAGGAGTTCTTGGTCAAGAATGTGGAACTAACAAGCTACCACCAACCGGAAGAATTTGTGAAACATCAAAAGGAGACAGGAGACATTAATCCGTATGTCCTACCAATCTCCCAGAATCCTTCTCACTGGAATCTATCCTGGACGAGCAATGAGAACAGCACCAGGAAGGACCCTGAGTCAGAATGATTGGCCAGAGACAACCTGGAAAGTAACCCTATTACCATAAAACCTGAGACCACGAGTCACACGACAGAGCAGTTCTCCTGAGTTCCCTTACTCTGCTGCTCTTTGCCCGAGTACCCCTTCCCAATGAAGTCTCTTGCTTTTTCAGCACATGTCTCCTCAGACAATTCGTTTCTGAGTGTTAGACAAGAGCCCACTCTTGGGCCCTGAAAGAGGTCCCTCTTCCTGCAACATAACCAATACTTAAAGCTGTGAGAGTGAATATCATCCAATAAGAGTCAGGCAAAAGTAGACTCATTAAAGGAGACTAAAGGATGGCCCATCAAAAAAGAGGTATGAGATTATGGTGTCATGAAAGCCAAGAGAGCAATGTTTTTAAAAAAAGAGGAAAACCAATTATTAATACATCAAATCTGCAGAGAAAGTATTGAGAACTAGAAAATAACCGTTCTGAAACTTTCCTGGTGGTCCAGTGACTAAGACTCTGTGCTCCCAACACAGGGGACCCTGGCCAGGAAACTAGAACCCACATGCCACAAGATATAAAGACAAAGATTCTGCATGTCACAACTAAAAAAAGAGAAGATCCCACATGCCACAAGATCAAAGACCTCCACGTGCCACCACAAAAATTTGGCACAGCTAAACAAATATTTTTTTAAAAAGTTATCTGGCAATATGGAGATTACTGGTGACCTTACAAAAGCAGTTTTAGTGAGGGGGAAAAAAAGAAAATCTAAACAGAGTAGGCTGGGGAGAAAAGGGGAAGCAATAAAGTGAAAACAATGAGTACACATAACTCTTAACAATTTTGGTATAAACAGAACAAAGAGTAGTAGCCAGAGGCTGAACTGGAGTAAAGGGAGAGTGTGTCTGTTTGTAGACTGGTGCAACCTGACCATGTTTATCTGCTGACGTAAATGATACCCTAAAGAGGGAGAAACTGAATGCAGGAGCAAAGACAGCTGAAAGGCAAAATGCCTGACTTGACAAAAGCGACTGATATTGGATCTAGGTTCCAAGAGGACTTAATTGACCTTAAAACAAATGATAAACAATTTACCCCTATCACAAAGGTGAAAACACTACAGATATATATGCAGGGTAGTTTGGTAGATTTAATGATTGGAAATGAGGACTTTTCATCTGATTCCTTCTATTTTCTCAAGAAAACACAAGGCAAGATCATCCATCAATTGAACAGAGTACATTTTAAGTTTAAGAGAAGGTGTGAAATAGTCATTGTAGAAAAGGCTCAGTAAATGTAGTAAATGATTTACTATTTCTAAAGAAAAATTAATTCCTTTGTTGGGAACAATTAAATCATACTAAGGATAATTAGTAACACTAGGAGTACACAAAAGTAGTATACAGAAAAGATCTTAATGACCTGGATAACCACGATGGTGTGCTCATTCACCTAGAGCCAGACATCCTGGAGTGCAAAGTCAAGTGGGCTGTAGGAAGCATCACTACAAACAAAGCTAGTGGAGGTGATGGAACTCCAGCTGAGCTATTTCAGATTCTAAAAGATGATGCTGTTAAAGTGTTGCATTCAATATGCCAGCAAATTTGGAAAACTCAGCAGTGGCCACAGGACTGGAAAAGGTCAGTTTTCATTCTGGTCCCAAAGAAGGGCTATGCCAAAGAATGTTCAACATGCGGCACAACTGCACTCATTTCACACGCTAGCAAAGTAATGCTCAAGGTTCTCCAAGATAGGCTTCCAACAGTATATGAACCAAGAACTTCTAGATGTTCAAGCTGGATTTAGAAAATGCAGAGGAACCAGAGACAAATTGCCAAATCAGCTGGATAACAGAAAAAGCAAGAGAATTCCAGAAAAACATCTACTTCTGCTTCACTGACTACACTAAAGCCTTTGTGTGGATCACAACAAACTGGAAAATTCCTTAAAGAAATGGGAATACCGGACCATCTTACCTGCCTCCTGAGAGACCTGTATGCAGGTCAAGGAACAACAGTTAGAACCAGACATGGAACAATGAACTGGTTCAGAACTGGGAAAAGAGTAGTTCAAGGCTGTATATTGTCACCCTGCTTATTTAACTTATATGCCGAGTATATCATGTGAAATGCAGGCCTGGATGAAACACAAGCTGGAATCAAGATTGCCAGGAGAAATATCAATAACTTCAGATATGCAGATGACACCACCCTTATGGAAGAAAGTGAAGAGGAACTAAAGAACCTCTTGATGAAAGTGGAAGAGGAGAGTGAAAAAGCTGGTTTAAAACTCAGCATTCAAAAAACGAAGACCATGGCATCTGGCCCCATCACTTCATGGCAAACAGATGGGGAAACAATGGAAACAGTGACAGACTTCATTTTCCTGGGCTCCAAAATCACTGCAGATGGTGACTGCAGCCATGAAATTAAAAGATGCTTACTCCTTGGAAGAAAAGCTATGATAAACTCCGCATACTAAAAAGCAGAGACATTACTTTGCCAACAAAGGTCTGTATAGTCAAAGTTATGGTTTTTCCAGTAATCATGTACGGATGTGAGAGTTGGACCATAAAGAAAGCTAAGTGCTGAAGAATTGATGCTTTTGAACTGTGGTGTTGGAGAAGACTCTTGAGAGTCCCTTGGACTGCGAGGAGATCAAATCAGTCAATCCTAAAGGAAATTAGTCCTGAATATTCATTGGAAGGATTGATGCTGAAGCTCCAATACTTTGGCCACCTGATGTGAAGAACTGACTCATAGGAAAAGACCTTGATGCTGGGAAAGACTGAAGGCAGGAGAAAGGGACGACAGAGGATAAGATGGTTGGATGGCATCACCGACTCAATGGACATGAGTTTGAGCAAGCTCTGGGAGATGGTGAAGGACAGGGAAGCCTGGCATGCTGCAGTTCATGGGGTCGCAAAGAGTCGGACACAACTGAGCAACTGAACACCACCACTAGGAAACCGAGCTGAGTGCCTTGTGGATAACTTCCCTTAAAGATAAGGATCAGTACAAAACCAAGTCAGACAATCTGGGATATACTGGGTTGTACCTAATACAAATTCTTAACTTAAGTTCTTACTTATGACCTTAATAATACTGTTAGCTATATTATTTTTTTACATTGCCTGTTTTACAAGATTGTCATTTCTTGCATTTACCATTGTGTGACTGAGTCTCCAACAAAAATTTATAGTTCTATATGAGGTCAATGACTATAACAGTGGAACTCTTATGAGAAGAAGCTACAAGAGGGAATCTTTTCCTAGACCGTAAGAGCCTAGTAATTAATACAAGTGGTATAGAAATTTATGGCTACTGTTAATAAGGCCTAGTCTAATAATAGCTCACTGAGCAGCCTAGCAACAAAATTTCACCAGACCCAGGAATGAGCATTCTGAGCACCATGGGATGAAATGGTTATGAAAGGGCCCTTTTTATGACCATAAAATTAATGACCATAAAGGGGCCCTGACAACTGGAGACTGGCACTTGCCACCTACTGCTGTAGGTTGGTGGCAAGGATTAAATCATGAGCTGCTGCAGCTGCTGACCTTTAACACTCCCTAAAAGAGGTTCAGGGTGGAGATCAGTAATGAGGCACTCACTCTGTGCTCTGGGAAAAACTGACAAAACAGGTCTTCAGATAGATATTTTCAGGAGATTTTATGAGCCCAAATTCTTGCATCTTCTCATACCTAGAGAGGTACTAACATCATTAATGGCAGCATTTGCTTTGACTATTAAGGAGAAAACCACAATTAAAAGTCAAAATGGAGTAACTATGCTTCAGACATCCAAGGCAATACTAAGTGACACTTAGTACTGGGTGTGATTTCAGACAAGTCCTTATATTGTTGGGAACTTAAGTTTTCTGAGCGGTATCAGTCTTGAGATGCCACCAGCCATTCTCAAAACAGTGTCTGCTAACAGCTGGCAACTACAACCTTACTTTTTAAAAGTCTCCTCTTGTAACTATTACATTTTTAGATACTAAAATTGTTTTACAAAATAACAAAAAGAAGACATGTATGATGATCAACAGCTTATATTATTTATGTGTTAATATCACATCCAAGGTTAAAACCTAGTTAGATTAAACTAGACAACTGGCTACCTGGTTACAAGTCTCCCCAAAGCACTAGGTCCAAACTGGGTTTCAGGCTTATTTTCCTGAGAAGAAATGAGATCTGTTTTGTCTATTAATGTCAGGTTGTCCAACCAACTGAGTCGATAACACCCACATCAAATCACACTGGGCTAACAGAAGCAGACATCAAAAATATGTAAGATCATGCCAAATGGCTCCATCCCTTCTGACAGGGTAATCCCAGTACTGACTCTATATGGACCAGGATCAAAACTGCTACCATATATAACCTGGTTCTTACTCCTGCTTGGGCCCTGGTTATAATAGTTCATTTATTGGTTTTTGGCCCCTGCCTTTTTAATCTACTTGTTAAGTTTGTCTCTTCCAGATTACAGTAGTTTCATATCAAGATAATGGCGATGCGGAGATGCCAGTCACTCCTCAGAACAGATCCTGCTGGTGTAACAAGAGAGGTCATCCTGGGCCCCTTATTGAGACAGGGTGAGAGCTCTGCGACCCCAACTAGGTAGGCTTACAAGCCCCATGCCAGCCCAAAAGACAGACCTTCACCCTTTATCCTCCCAATAAAGATTTCTTGGGGTTCACATCTCTCAGGGGGGATTTGAGACAGGAGATAGATGTGCCCCGGGCTGAGCAGCTGGAGTTTGTCCCCTGTGGACAGATACTCCAAGACGAAAATAACAGCAGAAGTGAGGAGGACCTGAGCCCTGCCCAGATAGAAACCACATATTTCTCATTCTTGAGGTCAAGGAGACATTCCCAACAACACATGCACGGAAAGGCTCCTAAGGGGCCAAAAAAAAGGGGGAACCACCCCATGGTAGATGATGTCAACCTGCCCATAGGCCTCTTCACTAGAATCCACCTTGGCTGCGAAATGTGCGCTCACACAGGGGAGGACCTTGAGTTAAATCAAATACAGGCTCAGAACCAGGCAAAGTAATATGACTGGCCAGAGGAAACCTGGAAGGAATGCCCCATATAAGTGATTCAAACTACCTCCAGGGCATGATTCTCTGAGGCTGCTCATGTGAGTCTATTCATACATATTCTTTTTCTTTCAAATAAACACTTAACATGTTTCACGATTTTCTGTCTCTGTGGAAATTAATTTCTACAAAACCAATGGGCCAGGGCCTTGTCAGTGACCACTGGCCCTGATGGTCTAGAGTCTAGGATTCGGTGCTCTATCGCAGCCTGACTTCCGTCTCTGGCCAGGGAGCCAAAATCCTGCTTCAAGCCACTGCAGGCCAAGATTGCCCAAGATCACTTTCATAATCAGAGTTATCTTTAGCCATATAAAAGTAGAAACAATTTAAAAGACCATCAACAGTGCTTCAGTTAAATAAGCTAGAGAATATAAACTCAATTGAATACTATTAAGTAATTAAAAATAATGAAAGTGAAAGTGAAGTCGCCCAGTCATGTCCGACTCTTCACGACCCCATGGACTGCAGCCCATCAGGCTCCTCCGTCCATAGCATTTTCCAGGCAAGAGTACTGGAGTGGGGTGCCATTGCCTTCTCCAAAAAATAATGAAACAAAAGTATATATATCTTAACATATCTGCAGGTGGCGCAGTGGTAAAGAATCCATCTGCCAATGCAGGAGACACTGGTTTGTTTCCTGGGTTGGGAAGATCCGTGGGAGAAGGCAACCCACGCCAGTATTCTTGTCTGGGAAATACCATGGACAGAGGAGCCTGGAGGGCTACAGTTCATGGGGCCACAAGAGTTGGACATGACTTAGCAACTAAAAAAACAGCAACAAAAATATCACAAAATAAATACTTGATTTGTATAATAGTCAAAATAAAATTCTATTGATGTATTAAAATATTTATGTGAGTGTATTTGTATACACACAGAGGTTTTTTTTTCCATAAACACACAAAAAAGCCTGGAAGAAATACACAACAAACTCTTGGGAAGCAGGGGTAATGAGAGGCACAGGACCTCACTACACATCCGCCAAAGTAAAACCTACTTCGGGAAGAGAGATAAATCAGGAGTTTGGGATTAGCAGATACATAGTAATATATATAAGATAAGCAAGAGTGAACAGGCAACAATATTCTATATCTTGTAATAACCTATAATGGAAAATTATCTTAAAAAATACACACATATCACTGAATCACTTTTCTGTATACCTGAAACTAATGCAATATTGTGAATCAACTATACTGCAATAAAAAAAGGAAAAAAATAAAAAAATACACACATATCACTGAATCACTTTTCTGTATACCTGAAACTAATGCAATATTGTGAATCAACTATACTGCAATAAAAAAAGGAAAAAAATAAAAAAATACACACATATCACTGAATCACTTTTCTGTATACCTGAAACTAATGCAATATTGTGAATCAACTATACTGCAATAAAAAAAGGAAAATAAAAAAAGGATAAACCAAAATGTATATAGAAAAGTCTATGTCCTAAACACAAATAGTTAAAACACCATAATTCAAAGATTCATACACAGACTTTCATCATGGTACATTTTAATGAAAAACTAAAAGCAAGGCTAAATATAAGAAAATGATGCAATCATTAAAAATGTTCATAAAAGGTTAGGTGTTTTAAGTAGAAAATATTTCAGACAAAGAAGTACAAAGATTTAAAAAACACCCATGTACATATAAACAATAGAATATTACTCAGCCATTAAAAAGAATCCATTTGAATCAGTTCTAATGAGGTGGATGAAACTGGAACCTATTATACAGAGTGAAGTAAGTCAGAAAGAAAAACACCAATATAGTATACTAACCCATATATATGGAATTTAGAAAGATGGTAACGATGACCCTATATGCAAGAGAGACACAAGATGAGAGACACAGATGTAAAGAACAGTCTTTTGGACTCTGAGGGAGAAGGCGAGGGTGGGATGATTTGAGGGAGTAGTGTTGAAACGTGAAGCAGATCGCCGGTCCAGGTTCAGTGCATAAGACAGGGTGCTCAGGGCTGGTTCACTAGGATGACTCTGGGGGATGGGATCGGGAGGGAGGTGGGCGAGGGGTTCTGGATGCGGAACACATGTGCAGCCGTGGCTGACTCATGTCAATGTATGACAAAAACCACTACAATATTGTAAAGTAATTAGCCTCCAGTTAAATAAATTAATAAAATAAAAAGCACCCATGTACCAAACACCCAGACTAAGAATTTAATATAGTTTTTAATAACACAGGACTAGATGATAATGTTAGATGGAAGAAAAGCTCAGAATACAAAATTAAGAGTATGATTTCAGCTACTTAAGACAGTACGTAAAGGAGAAGAAACACATGAAAATGTCAACAATGGCTATCACTCACTGACTGTACATGAGTGACTTCAATATCTCATATTTTTCCACTGCCAAGTTTTCTACAATGAGCTATCACTTTTATCATTATAAAAATTTTATTAAAAAAATGTTTCTGGAGTAGGAAATGGCAACCCACTCCAGTATTTTTGCCTGGAAAATCCCATGGACAGAGGAGCCTGGTAAGCTACAGTCCATGGGGTTGCAGAGTTGGACGTAACTGAGCACGCACATACAAAACAGAATCAGACTCACAGAGAACAGACTTGTGGTTGTCAAGGAGACGAGGGGAGGCGGAGGGATGGACTGGGAGTTTGGAGTTAGCAGATGCAAACTATTACATTTAACATGGATACACAACAGGGTCCAACTCTATAGTACAGGGAGCTATATTCAATATCCTGTAATAAGCCATGATGGAAAAGAATATGAAAAAGAATATATATAACTGAATCACTTTGCTATGCAGAAATTAACACAATTAACACAAATTAACACAATCAAATCAACTATACTTCAATAAAATTAAAAAACAAAAGAAAAAAAAGATGTTTCACTGGCATCATTACCTTGGGATCATGAACAAATGTATTTCCTTTGGTTCCAGGAGGAAAATCTCCAGTACAAATATATTTTAGACATTCAATGATAGTCTAAAGAAATAGAAAATTATATTATTTACTTATTAGAAAACTGCAGAATTTAACCATAAAATGTTAATTCATTATAAATGTTTATAAAAAAGACTAAAATATATGATTAGGTAAATTTTGATATTATAAAACGTGATGTATAAATATAGAAAAGCTATATAATTAAGAAGGTATACTGAAATAAAAAATAATTATTATTTTGGGAGGAAATTTTTCTATTTCTAATTAAAATTAAACTAAGTTTTTAATAACAATGGCTTAAACAGCTCACCATAGCTGATTATACTATATTGTATAAATGAAATTTATTGAGAGTGAAACTTAAATGTTTTCACACACACACAAGGATAAAAAGTGAGGCTGATACCCTGCAGGGCCCTGTGGGGCTCCTGGGCACAAGGACTTTCTGTGTTCCCCATTTCTTTGACTATAGGAAGCAGCCTTCATTCACCCTCCATGACCTTCCCTGAGTTCCAAAGGGCAGATTCAAGCAATAAAGTTATTTAGGGGAGGGAGGGGAGGAGACCAGAGAGAGACAGTCAAGAGCAGCCTTGGGTCAAGGTCCTGTTTCCCTACCAACAGATACACACACTATCACAATATCTTTGAGCTACTCTGCAGATACGGACGGAGAAGGCCCTGGCACCCCACTCCAGTACTCTTGCCTGGAAAATTCCATGGATGGAGGAGCCTGGTGGGCTGCAGTCCATGGGGTCGCAAAGAGTTGGACACGACTGAGCGACTTCACTTTCACTTCTCACTTTCATGCATTGGAGAAGGAAATGGCAACCCACTCCAGTGTTCTTGCCTGGAGACTCCCATGGACAGAGGAGCATGGTGGGCTACTGTCTATGGGGTCGCACAGAGTTGGACACAACTGAATCGATTTAGCAGCAGCAGCAGCAGCAATACCGAAACCCCTCCAGGTGGGATGCTGCCCAGGACATGCAGACCCCAGAGTAATTACACCTGAGGGTTGATGATGTTGACTCCTACTTCCTCACTATCAGAAGAATGGCCAGGAGCTAATCACGCTGTTACTATAAAACTTGTCACTATATTCCCCAGTTGGGGACACATGGTTTGGAGGGCATGAGCCCACTGTGTCCCCCTTTCCATGGCAAAGCAATAAAGCTACCCTTTTCTACTTCACCCAAAACTGTCTCCAGGATTTAATTTGGCAACGTTGTACAGAGAAGCTGAGCTTTCTGGTTCAAGGTGATAGATGTGTTAACTAACTAAAAGAAGAGAAACCTTTTGGGGAACACATGTTTGTCAAATCACCATGATGTATACTTTAAATAGCCTACAATGTATATGCCATTATACTCCAACAAAGCTGAATTTTTTTTAAAGTTGAAACAAAACAAATGGCTAGTATCAACCTTATTATGTGACAGGTACTGTACTAACCACTTTTACATACATTAAGCATTTAATTCTCACATTAACCCTAGGCCATAGAAACTATTTTTAACATCCATTTTATAAATGAGAAAACTAAGGCAAAGAACATTTAGGTCACTTTTGCCCAGTCACACAATAAATGGAGAAGCAAAAAAAAAAAAAATTCTGTATTCAAGCAGCTAGGGCTCATAAACACTAAACATACTAACCTCTCTATCAGTACCACTTAATATAGTGCTTAGGTACATAAAAAAGCATCAGTAAATAATCTTTCTACATAAACAAATAAAGAAGAGTCTGGCATTTAACTCAATACCAAACCTTGTCTTTCTCTATGCTTTCCACTTCCTCTTCTCCCTGTTACAATGATACCACCTTGCTTTTCTCAAACCACCCTTTCAGACCAGAGATCCTCTTGGCTACACTTCTTTCATAAGTGCATACCATTCCAGGGCTCAACTCAAATTTCTAAATATTTCCAGGGTTTTAAAAAGTCACAGTATATATGCTGTGCTTAACCTTTATTTGAACTAGGTAAGAGCATCCCAACAATAAAATGGTTTCCCAATTTAACCAAGCCCCAATGGATGTTTCATTTTAAAACTGTTATTTACCTAGTCATTATGCTTAGTCGGGATAGTCGGTTTTCTTAAAGTCATACATTTATATTTATATTTTATAACAACAACAACAACAAAATCCCGAACGGGGACAACTACCAGGAAATAAATGCTATGCCATGAGAATAAAGAGAATTAAGAAAACATGAATATAGAAGAAAAAAAAAAAAAAAGTTCCTGTGGGGCTCTGAGCTCCGTAAGCTCACGCAGTTAGCTCCCGGCCTCTCGGGATTCTCAAAAAAACCTTGTCTACTGTACAGCAGTGGACAAAAGTCTGGTCGGCGCCTCAGGTGACAGACACCTGAAGGCCACACGAAGCCATGCTCCTGGGCACGGAAGTCAGCTGACGACGCAGGTGTACCCTGGGGCCCCAGGAGCTGAGTCATACTGACTCCTCTCACCCTAGAGTTCTGAACTCTGCAGATATTCTACTCCAGATTTGTAACACGTGGCGACCCATAAACTGAAGGCGGCTCCTTAGAGGACTTACCGTTTTCCCCGCCCCATTGGGTCCAACCAAAATTGTAAGGGGACTGAAGAAAGTGATAATTTGTTTATCTTTATCCTCTATTCCAAAACTCCGCACGCCCTGAATGCTCATCTTTTCGATCCGGGACATGTTTGCAAACGTTTCGTTTCTCAACAGCTGGGGTCTAGATCCCGGGGCCCACCAAAGTTTAGCAGCGAGGCCGGAGCACAGCAAGAACGGGTCGTAAGGACTCCAGCGTCTTGGAAGGGTCCAGGTGGGACCGTCCCTCCCACAGTGGCTTTCTTCCCTGCTGAAGGACGAGAGCGGGGGTGGGGGCCAGCCCGGGGCTGCCTACGACACACGCGGGCAGTACCCCAGGCCCAGGGAGCCCGAGACGGAGGAACTCACAGACTCCCGCCTTGGCTACGCCGCGGGTCAGGTGGGTTGCTGCGCCGGCGCGCGTTTACGCCGCAGGCGCGGGGCAGGCCGGGAAGTCGGAAGCTAGGTGCGCGCGCAGGTTTACAGTCTGAGGCGGTTGCGTGCCAGGTCTTGAAAGCGGCTTGTGTCTCCTAGCTGCTGACCGAGGGAGGAGGGGCGAGAGGGAGGGGAGGGGAGGGGAGGGGAGGGGCAGGGGTGAGGCGCTTCTCAGTTCAGTTCAGTCGCTCAGTCGTGTCTAACTCTTTGCGACCCCATGGACCGCAGCAGGCCAGGCTTCCCTGTCCATCACCAACTCCCGGAGCTTGCTCAAACTCATGTCCGTCGAGTGGGTGATGCCATCCAGCCATCTCATCCTCTGTCGTCCCCTTCTCCTCCTGCACTCAATCTTTCCCAGCGTCAGGGTCGTTTCTAATGAGTCAGTTCTTCGCCTTAGGTGGCCGAACTATTGGAGTTTCAGCTTCAGCATCAGTCCTTCCAATGAATAGTCGGGGCTGATTTCCTTTAGGATTGACTGGTTTGATCTTGCAGTCCAAGGGACTCTCAAGAGTCTTCTCCAACACCACAGTTCAAAAGCATCAATTCTTTGGGCTCAGCTTTCTTTATAGTCCAACTCGCACATCCATATATGACTACTGGGAAAACCATAACTTTGACTAGATGGACCTTTGTTGACAAGTAATATCTTTGCTTTTTAATACGCTGTGTTTATCATAGTTTTTCTTCCAAGGAGCAAGCGTCCTTTAATTTCAAGCCTGCAGTCACCATCTGCAGTGATTTTGGAGCCCCCCAAAATAGTCTCTCACTGTTTCTATTGTTTCCCCATCTATCTGCCATGAAGTGATGGGACCGGATGCCATGATCTTAGTTTTTTGAATGTTGAGTTTTAAGACAACTTTTTCACTCTCCTCTTTCACTTTCATCAAGAGGCTCTTTAGTTCTTCTTTGCTTTCTGCCATAAGGGTGGTGTTATCTGCGTATCTGAAATTATTGATGTTTCTCCCAGCAATCTTGATTCCAGCTTCAGCTTCATCCAGCCTGACATTTCATATGCCATACTCTGCATATAAGTTAAATAAGCAGAGTGACAATACACAGCCTTGACATACTTGTTTCCAGATTTGGAACTTGTCTGTTTTTTCATGTCTGGCTCTAACTGTTGCTTCTTGACCTGCACACAGATTTCTCAGGAGGCAGGTCAGGTGGTCTGGTATTCCCATCTCTTGAAGAATTTTCCACATTTTGTTGTGATCCACATAGTCAAAGGCTTTGGGGTAGTTAATAAAGCAGAAGTAGATGTTTTTCTGGACTTCTCTTGCTTTTTCGATGATCGTATAGATGTTGGCCCTTAGATCTCTGGTTCCTCTGCCTTTTCTAAATCCAGCTTGAACATCTGGAAATTCACAGTTTGTGTACTGTTGATGCCTGGCTTGGAGAATTTTTAGCATTACTTTGCTAGCTAGTGTGAGATGAGTGCAATTGTGTGGCAGTTTGAACATTCTTTGACATTGCCTTTCTTTGGGATTGAAATGAAAACTGACTTTTGCCAGTCCTGCCCACTGCTGGGTTTTCCAAATTTGCTGGCATATTGAGTATAGTGCTTTAACAGCATCATTTTTTAGGATTTGAAATAGCTCAGCTGGAATTTCATCACCTCCACTGGCTTTGTTTGTCGTGCTGCTTCCTAAGGCCCACTTGACTTTGCATTCCAGGATATCTGGCTCTAGGTGAGTGATCACACCATTGTAGTTATCTGGGTCATGAAGATCTTTTCTGTAGAGTTCTTCTGTGTATTCTTGCTACCTCTTCTTAATATCTTCTGCTTCTGTTAGGTCCATACCATTTCTGTCCATTTTGTGCTCATCTTTGCATGAAATGTTCCCTTGGTACGTCTAATTTTCTTGTGATCTCTGGTCTTTCCCATTATATTGGTTTCCTCTATTTATTTGCATTGATCATTAAGGAAGACTTTCTTATCTCCCCATGCTATTCTTTGTAACTCTGCATTCAAATGGGTATATCTTTCCTTTTCTCCTTTGCCTTTAGCGTCTCTTCTTTTCTCAGCTATTTGTAAGGCCTCTTCAAACAACCATTTTGCCTTTTTGCATTTCTTTTTCTTGGGGATGGTCTTGATCACTGCCTCCTGTACAATGTCACGAACCTCTGTCCATAGTTCTTCAGGCACTCTATCAGATCTAATCCCTTGAATCTATTTGTCACTTCCATAAGCCTCTTGTCCTTATCCATGAGGGCAGACAGAAGGAAAACCACAATCACAGAAAACTAATCAAACTGATCACATGGACTACAGCCTTGTGTAACTCAATGAAACTATGAGCCATGCCATTTGGGGCCACCCAAGACAGACGGGTCATGGTGGAGAGTTCTGACAAAATGTGGTCCCCTGGAGAAGGGAATGGCAAACCACTTCAATATTTTTGCCTTGAGAACCCCATGAACAGTATGAAAAGGCAAAAAGATAGGACACCGAAAGATGAACTCCCCAGGTTTGTAAGAGCCCAATATGCTACTGAGAAGAGTGGAGCAATAATTCCAGAAAGAATGAAGAGATGGAAGCAAAGTGAAAATAGTGCCCAGTTGTGGATGTTACTGGTGATGGAAGTAAAGTCCGATGCTGTGAAGAACAATATTGCTGAGGAACCTGGAATGTTAGGTCCATGAATCAAGGCAAATTGGAAGTGGTCAAACAGGATATAGCAAGAGTAAACCCTGACATTTTAGGAATCAGTGAACTAAAATGGACTGGAATGGGTGAATGGAATGGATGACCATTATATCTACTCCTGTGGGCAAGCATCCCTTAGAGGAAATGGAGTAGCCCTCATAGTCAACAAAAGGGTCAGAGGTACAGTACTTGGGTGCAGTCTCAAAAATGACAGAATGGTCTCTGTCCATTTCCAAGGCAAA
This sequence comes from Bubalus bubalis, assembly GCF_019923935.1. NCBI lineage: Eukaryota > Metazoa > Chordata > Mammalia > Artiodactyla > Bovidae > Bubalus > Bubalus bubalis. Next base: position 89,351,475 of record NC_059165.1, on the reverse strand, counting down.
CCATTCAATATCATAGTAATCCAAGGCTAAGCCCCAACCAGTAATGCTGAAGAAGCTGTAGTTGAACAGTTCTATGAAGAACTACAAGACCTTCTAGAACTAACACCCAAAAAAAGATGTCCTTTTCATCATAGGGGAGTGGAATGCAAAAGTAGGAAGTTGAGAGATACCTGGAGTAACAGGCAAATTTACCCTTGGACTACAAAATGAAGCAGGGCAAAGGCTAACAGAGTTCTGCTAAGAGACTGCACTGGTCATAGCAAACACCCTCTTCCAACAACACAGGAGAAGACACGACACATATACATCAACAGATGGTCAATACTGAAATCAGATTGATTATATTTGGAGCCATTGGAGAAGCTCTATACAGTCAGCAGAAATAAGACCAGAAGCTGACTGTGGCTCAGATCATGAACTCCTTATTGCCAAATTCAGACTTAAATTGAAGAAAGTAGGGAAAACCACTAGAGCATTCAGGTATGACCTAAATCAGATCCCTTACAATTATTCAGAGGCAGCACTGAGAGACACTAACACTAAGGGATGCGAAGACTTGAGATGGCCAGGGATTCCCAAAGTGTGATCGTGTGATCTCGGGACACCTGGAGTGGAATGGGGGGTATGGTGTCCATTCTGGTCAAAGCTGTTTTTCTAACGAAACTAAGATGTTATTTGCTTACTTTTGCCTGGAGAGTCCCATGGACCGAGGAGCCTGGTGGGCTGCAGTCCATGGGGTCGCTAGAGTCAGACACGACTGAGCGACTTCACTTTCACTTTTCACTTTCATGCATTGGAGAAGGAAATGGCAACCCACTCCAGTGTTCTTGCCTGGAGAATCCCAGGGACAGGGAAGCCTGGTTGGCTGCCGTCTATGGGGTCGCACAGAGTCGGACACGACTGAAGCAACTTAGCAGCAGCAGCCGCCGTGCACTCTCAGTGGCTATTAATGTACTGTGTTTTAGTAATCACGTGATGTCAGAGACACCATCGAAATGATGGTTGATGGACTGTAGGCAGGTATGTTCTCGTGACTTTTTTAAAACTCAGATTTAGCTCCTAATTGAGTAAATATTAATAATTATAACTCACATAAAAGCTCTTTTGGATCCTCAGTAGTTTCTACAAGTGCAGACAGGAATTTAATACCAAAAAATTGTAAACTACTATTGTAGACCAAAAGCTGTTATAAGACTCTGTGTGTTTCCACTCAGTCACTCAGTTGTGTCCCATTCTGTGATCCCATGAACTGTATCCTGCCAAGCTCCACTTTGCATGGAATTTTCCAGGCAAGAATACTGGAGTGGGTTGCCATTTCCTTCTCCAGGGGATCTTCCAGACCCATGGATCAAAACCTATGTCTCCTGCAACTCCTGCACTGGCAGGCAAATTCTTTACTATTGAGCCACCTGGGAAGCCCATGTTATAAGACTATAAAATTACACAAATATGTGTAAAGGAAATCCACTTTTATAAGCAAAACTAATTGGTGTTGTTTGGGCGGGGGCTCTAAAGTGCTCTGGTACCATAGTCCTTTATGTCTCAGCACAAAGAAGAATTCATCCAGAGCTAAGTGATAAGAAGTGATTTATTAGAATAGGACACTTGTGAGGCTTACATGCTGGCGAGTGAGCGATGCTGCACCCTGAGAATTTACTGGACTACAGTTTTATAATCAAAGGAAAAATGCGGAAGGGAAGAAAGGCTTCTTTGTCTTTCTTGAGTAGATGTCATGCTTCCATCATCGGTTCCTTCTCCAGATTGAGGAGGGGAGTTTTCTTGTCCCTACTGGGTCAAGCTAGTTCCACAAATTATTGTTGTCTGTGTGTGCAGAGAGCATGTTGTAGGGAATCTTTAATTTTCTGAGCTCACTGGGCAGTTTGTGGGTCTCATGCCACAATTATTTCATTGTTTTGGGGCACGTCGCGTGCTTCTGCTGCATGGTTTTGTTGCTAAGCAAACGTGCTTGGTTTTGTGGTTAAGCAAACCTATTTTCTCAAGTAATCATTAACTTACGTACCTATCATTAGCATACATATTTTTTTCTACTTACCATCCCCTAGTGGGATTAGCAATGGCAACCCACTCCAGTGCTCTTGCCTGGAGAATCCCATGGACGGGGGAGCCTGGTGGGCTGCAGTCCATGGGGTTGCTGGGAGCCAGACACGACTAAGCGACTTCACTTTCACCTTTAGCTCTCATGCGTTGGAGAAGGAAATGGCAACCCACTCCAGTGTTCTTGCCTGGAGGGTCCCAGGGACGGGAGAGCCTGTTGGGCTGCCGTCTGTGGGGTCGCACAGAGTCGGACATGACTGGAGTGACTTAGCAGCAGCAGTGGGATTAGATATTTAATTACCTACTTTGTACCTTCACTCTGTCCCTATCATAAGTACCACCACAAGAAAGGAATAGACACCTTTAGAATAAGAGGTTTTCATTGTTAACACTAGCAAGCGGGTACTCTTTTTGCCCCCTTCTGATGTCTATGTCAGAAGCTTTCTCTATCTCCTTTATACTTTAATAAAACTTTATTACACACAAAAAAAATAAAATAAAATAAGAGGTTTTGTTATGCAGGATGAATACTGTACATCATCATGGGTATTTTTAACAACACTATATTATATACTTAAAAATTTGCCTAGAGGGTAGATCTTGTGTTAACTGTTCTTATCACAAAAAATATATATAATAGAAAATAAGATGAGAAGAAACTTTTGGAGGTGATGGATATATCAATGGCATTGAACATTTGGACAACCAGACATTATATGTCTCCTGCTGTGGTCTTAATATAAAGTAGCCCACATTACCTTTTATGAAGTTAGATTAAGACAAAATTTAACTTGAATCTTTAGCACCTTTAGATTAAGCTTCCTGTTTATAAGAAGTATTAATAATAACATGAGGATGAAAAAGGCAAATCTGGAAGGCAGAATGTGTTACAAGACATTGCCCCAGACTCTCCGATTAGTGTCATTAAAATAAGGAGTTTTGTAGATTCTATAAGACTGTGGAAAACTTTAGCCAAAAAAAATAATCAGAGAAGTAAAAATAGGCAGAAACAAAGAAAAACAACAAAGGAGACCAAATAATAATGTGGTCATTAAACATAGTTGAGGACCTTCAATTTCTTCACAAGGGCCGTAGATAATACTCTGAGCCATATCCTGTGAGCTGTCTTACACAAATATGGAAACCTCCACCAGGTGGAAGACGTTAACTACATGATGATCAGACCATAGTCGTGACGTAAGGTGCCTCAATTCCGAGAATCAGTCTCAAGGAAATGGGAAAAACTGACCATGGAACTGAAGATTAACTGTATCCAAAACAATCAAAATGATGCTGGTCAGACTACCAGTGATTTCAACATGGATGCCAGAGCTGACTGTGCTGTTTCTGCATGGTGCCCCTCCCTCTGCCTATAACAGTGCTTGCCCCCTGATTGAGGGAAGGGGGAGGGGCAGCTTTTGGACAGAAATCCATCTTTCCTCCACCTCCGCTGCTCCTGTTGCTGGCATCCAAAATAGAGCAAGCCTTCTTTTCCACCACCCTGGCCTCTTTATTGGCTTTTGAGCAGTGAGCAGCCAGACCCCACTTTTGCTAATGGTAGGAACCTATAGAATCTATAAAACTAAGGTAACAACTGTAGGAGGAGGGGTGGAAAGATTTGCAATAAAAATGATTAATTTTTAAAAAGACTAAAAAGTCAGATCAGTCAAGTTCCCAGTTCTCAGTAAGCTACTACTTAAAAATGTTTCTTCACTTATAATCAATGAAAGGGAAACTTTCATTATAAATAAAATACCGTGAAATACCTATTAGTGTACCTATTAGTAAATCTCTTTATAATACTTTCTGACAAAACCTTGTCTTTTTCTGATATTGATATCAGTGTGCCAGCTTGCTTTTTTTTGTGTATTTGTTCTATTTATTTATTTATGGCTGTGCTGGGTCTTTGGTGCATTGCGCTGGGTTTCTTGAGTTCTGGTGAGTTTGCTCTCTAGTTGTGGTGTGCGGGCTTCTCATTATGGTGGTTTCTCTTGTTGCAGAGCACTGGCTCTAGGGCATGCTGGCTTAGTTACCCTTAGACATGTGGAATCTTCCTGGACCAGTTACCAAACCTGTGTCCCTTGTGTTGGCAGGCAGATTCTTAACCACTTGACTACCAGGGAAGGTCTATCAACTTTCCTTTGATTAGTATTTGTCTAGGGTGTCTTTCTGAGGCTTCCCAGGTGGCTCAATGGTAAAAAATCTCCTGCCAATGCAGGAGAAACAGGTTGGGCCCCTGGGTCAGGAAGATCCCATGGAGGAGGAAATGGCAACCTGCTCTAGTATTCTTGCCTGGAAAACTCCATGGACAGAGGAGTCTGGCAGGCTATAGTCCATAGGGTTGCAAAGAGTGAGATACAACTGGGCACAAACGCATGCACGCACGCAATGTGTCTTTCTATCCTTTGATTTTTAAACCCTTTTAATGTCATTTTAGGCTTCAGGTGGCTCAATGGGTAAAGAATATGCAGGAAACACAAGAGAGGCAGGTTCCATCTCTGGGCTGGGAGGACCCCCTGGAGACAGACATCCCTTGGAGAAGGCAACCCACTCCAGTATTCTTGCCTGGAGAACCCCATGGACAGAGGACCCTGGTGGGCTATATAGTCCATGGGGTTGCAAAGAGTCAGACACTACTGAATTGATGGAGCACAGTGTCATTTTGCATGAAGTGAACTGTTATTCCTGATAAATTTGATTGTATTTCTCATATTTTGTGCTTTTTCCTTCTATTTCTCCTTATAGGTTTCTGGATTGACGGAGTTTTCAGTATTCTCTTGTTGTATTTTTCTGGTTTTGAAGTTGCACATTCTATTTTGATTCTTTTAATAGCTATCCTTGAATTTTTCACCTGCCTATTTTGAAATCTGAAGTTAATATCTTAAATATCCTTTCAAACAGGATAAGAACCACTGAATTTAATTCCATCTTAAGTTTCCACATTATCAGTGTTTCGAATATTTTTCCATATTGTCTTGAAAGACCCTAATCTATTTTCTAAACCAGGATTATTTATGTTTACCAACATATTTATCAACCTTTTTTATTAGCACTTCTTCTTTGGTTCATTTTTTATTAGCACTTCTTTTTTGGTTCATTTCATAGCACTCCATTTCTCTCATTATATTCTAGTGCTAAAGAACCTTGAGGGAAAGAAATCCATCCCACAGAGCTGATATCAAGATTAAACAAAGTTATTTTGTGAAAGTGCTTTATAAATGGTAAAACACAGGCTTCCCTGGTGGCTTAGTGGTAAAGAATCCACCTGCCAATGCAGGAGACATGGGTTCAATCCCTCATCCAGAAAGATGACACACAGCTAAGCCCATGCACCACAACTGTTGAACCTGTGCTCCAGAGTCGGGGAGCCACAGCTTCTGAAGACTGTGCACCCTAGATCCCATGCTCCACAGCAGGAGAAGCCCGTGCACTGCAACTATGGTAGCCCCTGCTCGCTGTAACTAGACAAAAAAGGCCGCGCAGCCATGAAGACCCAGAATAGCCAAAAATAAATAAAGTTGTTTTTTAATGGTACAACACTGTAAAAATATGATTTATTTTTTGTGCATTGAATATTTTTACAGGGTTTATCTGGTAAAATGTAACAAAGCTATTGAAATGAGCATGTAAGTTTCTCAGCATAAGGAAATATTTTTTAAATTATACGTAGAGCTTTTTAGTAGCATTATTTGTAATTGTGGAATACTAGCAACAACCCAAATGGTGAGGTAAACTGTGGTACACCAATTTCATCTAACTTTAAAAATGGCTTCTCCAGTGGCTCAGTGGTAAATAATCTGCCTGCCAGTGCAGGAGACACAGGAGATATGGGTTTGATCCCTGGGTTGGGATGGTCCCCTGGAAAGGAAATGGCAACACACTCCAGTATTCTTGCCTGGAAAATCTCATGGACGGAAGAGCCTTGTGGGCTGCAGTCCATGGGGTCACAAAGAGTCAGGCACAACTGAGCACATAGGCATGCAACCTTTAAAATACTACATGGAGGAGAAGTATTAATAAGCAAAAAAAGATAAAATTCCACGTTTTCATTGATTATAACTCTGTAAAGCTGTCTTAGTAAAGACTGGAAGTGGTCAACAAAAATCTGATAGTTGCTATGCCAAGGGGAAGTTGTTCTGTGTTTATTTTCCTATGATGTTATTCATTAATTTAAAAATTATTCAAAAGATATACTTGGAGATTGAAAGGATGAGAGTTAGAGTAAGATCAAGAAAAAGAAAGAGATGCTATCATTTTACATTTAGTCACTGCAAAAAAAAAAAATGTGGCAGCATGCTCTGTTGATTGATTAGAATCAATTCATAGAAAAGTCATTTGACCTTAATGACTATACAGTTAGTAAAAACAAAACAAAACAAAACACTTATCCTTATCAGTTTTTAAAAACCATGTTGCCAATTTGGAAGCCACTAATAGAGACAAAGGGCTTTCCTTGTAGCTCAGTCGGTAAAGAATCTGCCTGCAGTGCAGGAGACCTGGGTTCAATCCCTGGGTTGGGAAGGTCACCTGGAGAAGCAAATGGCAACCCACTCCAGTATCCTTGCCTGGAAAATCTCATGGACAGAGGAGCCTGGTGGGCTGCAGTACATGGGGTTGCAAAGAGTCTGGCATCACTGAGTGACTAACACTTACTTACTTCCTTTCTTACTAATAAAGATTTTAGGAAAACAGGATGGGTGCTGCCTACTAATACAACTTTTCAACAACAAAGTCCTTCTTCTAGACTATAAAATTATTAGTAATTCTTTAAAATTCTGTGTACTGATTGCTAATTTCTTTCTAGTCTCCTAAAACAACGTGGGGTTTTTGTAAATGACATGGTAGTTGACATTGACTTGTTCTCTATCGATGAGCTTACAATTTTGCTCTATCCTTTTTCCAGGAGTCCTACCAAAGTTTCTGTCATCAGGCTCTTAGCCCCAGGGAACAGACTCCTTCTGTTTCTACAGTATTCACATTAATGTGTTCATCTAACACAACCATATTTGTTGTGTTAGTTGCTTAGTGTGTCCGACTCTTTGCAACTCCATTGACTGTAGCAATGGACACAACTAAGGGCCTGATTGTTTATTCAATAAACATTAATTGAGAGTATACAATAAGCTGCTCAATGAGGATAAAGAAATCAATTAAATAAAACCCTTATTCTCAAGGTGTTTACAATCTAGTGAAGTTAAAAAGTTCCCAAGTGCATGACACTTACAGGATACAAAGTCTTTTTACATAATAATATAAACAATCATTAACTTTTTTCAACTTGCAAGGTTATTTTTAATAGCCTTTTTATTTTATGTAGCTTTAGATTTGCAGGAAAGTTGCACGATTATAGAGAGAGTTCTGAGATACTCTGTGCCCAGTTCCCTCTCTTGTTCATGCTATCATAGTATATATGTCACAGCTGGGTAACCAACACCGGCACATTACCAGACTCCACCGTTTTGAGAGGGTTTTCTTAGTTTTTCCTTATCCTTTGTCTGTCTGGGACCTCATCCAGCATACTACATTGCATTTAGTCATCATGTTGTTTTAAATTACTCCGGGCTGTGACAGTTTTCAGACTTTACTTGTTTTTGATCACCTTGACAGTTTAAGAGTACTGGTCAGGTATTTATTCCTTCAGTTTGGGTATGTGTAGCATTTTTCTCATGGTTAGATAGAGGTTTTGAGTTTGCGGGGAGTAAGACCACAAAAATAAAATGCCCTTCTCATTACACCATGTTAAGGGAACACACAAGCAACATGACCTATGACTGCTGATGTTGACCTTGATCACCCAGCTGAAGTTTGCCAGGTTTCTCCATTGCAAAGTTATTCCTCTCATAATCCCCTTTCCAGACTGCACTCTTTGAATTGTATCCTACACTTATCTTAAATGTATCCCACACTGAAAGGGAATTATACTCCATTTCCTTGAGGCTAGAATATCTACAAAAATTACTTGGTTATCCATTTCAAATAGAGCAGAGTGTACACGTCGGTCCCAAACTCCCTGTCTTCTCTCTTCCTCCATTCTTCCCCCCCAGTACTGAACCCTGGCAACCATAAATTCATTAGCTAAGTCTGTGAGTCTGTTTCTGTTTCGTAAATAAGTTCATTTGTATCATTTCTTTTTTAGAAATGGATAACCAACAAGGTCCTACTGTACAGCACAAGGAACTCTGCTCAATGTTGTGGGGCAGCCAAATGCCAGGGAGGTTTGAGGGAGAGTGGATACATGTATATGTTTGGCTGAGTCCCTTTGCCATCCATCTGAAACTATCCCAACATTGTTAATTGACTATACTTCAATATAAAATAAAAAATTTTAATTACCTGGAATTCTGCACGAGAGATTAAAATGATTCACTTTTGTTTGAAGTTTTACAATAAACCTCTTTCAAATACATTATTTTATGGTCCCTGTTCAGAGAGAGTTTGTAATCAGATTGGGGAGATCAGACTAACAGAGGAATAGTTAATGACTTATGACAATATTATAAGAAATGTAATCCTGTACATTCATGTTCATAATGGCATTATTCACAATAGCTAAAAGATGGAAGCAACCCTAAATGTCCACTGATAAATGAATGGATAAACAAAATGTGATATATACATACAATGGAAGATTCCAGGCTCTCACTGCCATGGCCTGAGTTTAATCCCTGATTGTGGAACTAATCCCACAGGCAGTGTGGCATGATCAAAAAAAAAAAAAAAAAGAGGAAGGAAATTCTGCCACATGCTATGAGATGGATGAACCTTGAGGACTCTATTCTAGGTGAAATAAGCCAGTCAGTAAATGACAAATACTGTATGATTCCACTTATGTGAGTTACCTAGAACAGTCAAATCTGCGGGGACAGAAAGTAGAAGCGTGGTTGCCAGGGGCTGGGAGGGAGCGGGGAAAAAGAGAGTTGTTTAATGTGTACAGAGTTTCAGCTTTGCAAGATAAAAAAGTGTTCTGGAAATGGGTTGTACAACATTATGAATGTACTTAACACTACTGAACTACGTACTTTAAAATGGTTGACGCCACATTTTATGTTACATGCATTTTACCACAGTTTTTAAAAACTTTGAGGTATCTAATTTTGAATAAGAGGATTTTTAAATAACTTGCCCTCCAATAGGGACCCACGGTTATACTATAGATCAGAGGCTGAGAAACAGCACCCTGTATGGTTTTGAAAACTATGAATTGCCAACATTTAAAAATCAGGAGATTGTACATGATACTCAGGATTTCTGGCTTCTTTGAAAAATTGGATGATTTGGCAACATAAGCCCAAGGATGTCACATGGCAACAGTCAGCTGGAGCTGAGCAGCGCTTGCCACCTGGAGACAGGCCACTCTGCTGCAGTTTTCTGCAGCCCCACCATCTGTGTTGGATCACGCCTGGCCCATTTCACTCATTTTTGTAACCAGCCAGCATGACTCCCCAAAAATGGTGGTTGGTGAGCTTTTCTCCTGCTTTAGTGAATTCTAGTACAGTGGTATCTTAGTCCTCCACCACCTAGATTCCCTGTGCAACTCTATAACAGGGAGAAGTTTAAAACTCAGAACTTTGTGTATTTAAGGTACTAAAATAACAAGTCACATGGCAGTTGCTCTGAAACCTTCATCTAAGCCCACACTTTCTCGGCGCAGCCCGTAAAAGTCAAGGAAAAACAGCAAACTCTCTGTGAAATCTTCCGGGGAGAGAAGGCTCTGCTATGATCAGCTTTGGTTTTGAGAGCACCATTTTAAGAGCACCATGACTAGTCTATTGTGATTCCTACCTCACTACCTCACTCCTGAAGTCTCAAAAAAAAAAAAAAAAAAAGGTTTTTCGAGTGTTCAAACAGAGTCCAAAAGTTTAGCACAAACAAAACCAGATGTGAAGGCTGCCACTGAACTCCCACACTACTTTTAACCTATCTGTTCAGAGGTGTGACTACACACACAGGGCATCGACACAGAACCACTTTGGGAGGCTCACTGAAATTCTCCATCACAAGCCATGGCTTACACCTGCATTATGTGTGCTCAGGCCAGGGAAGAAGGAGGAATGTGGTCTAGAAGAGGGCCCCATTTTACTCCCTCCCGGAATTATGTGGCCTACCCAGGGTGTGAAAGGATTTCCCCCCACTTTGTGGGATGTGAACGTGATGGATATTTTTGGTTGCCTTCCTAGGATCTAGGTCCCTCTTACTACTACCTAGGACCCCAGATTTCTCAGCTAGGCAATTCAAGTGGGATGAAGCCCACCTCCAGCTACATGGAGAGCTAATCAGTATATCACATAGCCCTGGCCACAGTTTAGGGGGGAACATAGGATCAAGGGTGAATAAGGCTGAATTCTAGAACTTATAATTGAACAATCAGAAAAACACAATTTGCTTTCCTCTGTGGCTCATGAACAGGGTACATATAGATTTAAAAGTTTGGACATCATATTGGGTCTACAGTGACCCAAGGAATGGGTCACTGGCTGAGAATGGAGACAAAAGTCCCTGAGGCAAGCAACATAAAGGAGCCTCCACCCTGGATCATTTGACTGTATGAGATAACAAGTCCCTCATTTGGCTTCAACCAGTTTGAGTTAGGTTTTGATTACTGGCAATAGAAAGAAAGTGAAAGTTAAGTTGCTCAGTTGTGTCCAACTCTTTGTGACCCCGTGGACGGTATCCCACCAGGCTCCTCCATCCATGGGATTCTCCAGGCAAGAATACTGGAGTGGGTTGCCATTTCCTTCTCCAGGGGATCTTCCCAACCCAGGGATCCAACCCAGGTCTCCCACATTGCAGGTAGATGCTTCAACCTCTGAGCCACTAGAAAGGATCCTAATCAAGAGTGCAGTGAACACAACCTGACTGCTAAGTTTTGATGGTCTCTAATCACCATCTTCAATCACCAGTATTTTCAATTTCTTTCTTACAACTGCATTAGAGTTTACTTGATCTGAAAATAACTTCTCAGCATTTATGTATTTCAGCATAAAATTCTATGTAGTGGTTTACCTTATACTTCTTTTTATACTCATCTTTTAAAAGGAAATTCAATCTTCTGACTTTAAGACATGCAAATGTGGGGCAATGATATATCAGTCTAAGGATTTTCTTTGGTAACAAGAAACGTTTTTAAAGGGGAAAAATAGGGATTTTGATTATTATTAAAAGATAAACGTAAAACTATAAGATACAGGCATTGGAAATATTTAGTTTCATGATATGCCACTATTAAGCATTCTCTATCTGATTGTTAGAAATTATTCATTTCCTCAAAGGGAGAGAATAAATTGGTTGGGTATGCAATCTTGTACTATGCACTTTCTTTGCCAAGGCAAACGCTGAACGTTTCAGTCATGAGAATGCATCTGCATTTGACTTTAGTAGCTCTTGGAGCTGCTTATGTTTGTGCCAATGCTGTAGAAAGTACCATGAATAGACTGGTGGCAGAGACCTTGACACTGCTCTCCACTCATCGAACTCTGCTGATAGGTGATGGGGTAATTTTCTTTTTGATTCCTACAGCCTTTAAAATATATAGGTAATCATTTGTGGTGGCTATTTTTAAAGATCTGTCATTAGTCATGAAATTATGAGAGAGTTAGTACAAATATAATTGATAACCATACGACTAGCAAGCATTTTTACTAAAAGTTACGAATATTAGAGTGCTTTTAAAATGAATGTATTTCCTTTCCTTTTCAGAACTTGATGATTCCTTCTCCTCAGCATACAAATGTAAGTTAAATCATGATTTGATAAATGATTGAGTGAATAAGTGAATTTCATATTTTAAGCTATAAAGCAAAGTTATCACTGGAATGATTTACTTTTCTCCATTTTGTTTTTATATGTGTGAATACAAAAGTATGTACTTAAAAATATTAGGAATGACTTTATAACAAGTAAAATCCATTAAACAAGTGGATCAGGCCCTCTGGTGATGTCAGTTCTACATTTCAAAGAGCCTCGAGTCAGGCATTCTTTTTTTTTGGTATTTAATGTCTTTTTTGCTATAGTTTAAAAATTAATTTATTTTTTAAATTGAAGTATAGATGATTTACAATGTTGTGTTAATTTCAGGCATACAAAGTGATTCAGTTACATGTCTGTGTGTTTACATATACATTATTTTATATATATTGTTTTTCAGATTCTTTTCCCTCCTTTCCATATATGTTATTATAAAATAGAGTGATAGGTGATACTCAATAGGTCCTTGTTGTTTATCTATTTTATATAGAGTAGTGTGTATATGTTACTCCCAAATTCCTAATCTATCCCTTCCTTCTACCTTTCTCCTTTGCTAACCATAAGTTTGTTTTCTATATCTGTGAGTCTGTTTTGTAAATAAGTTCCTTTGTATCATTTTTTTAGATTTGACATATAAGTGATATATGATATTTGTCTTTCTCTGTCTGACTTACTTCACTTAGTATGATAGTCTCTAGGTCCATCCCTGTTGCTGAAAATGACATTATTTCATTCCTTTGATAGTTGAATAATAGTCCATTGTGTGTATATATACACCACATCTTCTTTAGTCATTCATCTGTCAATGGACATTGCTATTGTAAATAGCACTTCTTTCTACAAAAATCCCATATTCAGTGAGAGGAGCCTCCTAGTTTCCATTCAACTCTGACCACCTATGACTTTCCTCACTTTTATGTATTTCTGAAACTTGAGCAAGTTAGGGTTATACTTTTAGAATCATGATCAGTAGACATTAAAATATACAATGAATGCCCTATATTAATATGTGTGCCATTTCTACATATTTAAATTATTATGATTATATAAAGGAATTGCATACATTTAACGGAGAAGGTGATGGCACCCCACTCCAGTACTCTTGCCTGGAGAATCCCATGGACGGAGGAGCCCTGTAGGCTGCAGACCATGGGGTCACGAAGAGTCGGACACCACTGAGCGACTTCACTTTCACTTTTCACTTCATGCATTGGAGAAGGAAATGGCAACCCACTCCAGTGTTCTTGCCTGGAGAATCCCAGGGACGGTGGAGCCTGGTGGGCTGCCTTCTCTGGGGTTGCACAGAGTCGGACACGACTGAAGTGACTTAGCAGTAGCAGCATACATTTAAAGAAAGTCATGGTTCTATTAAAATGTAAAATATATGATTTTATTGCTGCTGCTAAGTCGCTTCAGTCGTGTCTGACTCTGTGAGACCCCATGGACTGCAGCCCACCAGGCTCCCCAGTCCCTGGGATTCTCCAGGCAAGAACACTGGAGTGGGTTGCCATTTCCTTCTCCAATGCATGAAAGTGAAAAGTGAAAGTGAAGTCGCTCAGTCATGTCCGACTCTTAGCGACCCCATGGACTGCAGGCTACCAGGTTCCTCCATCCATGGGATTTTCCAGGCAACAGTACTGGAGTGGGGTGCCATTGCCTTCTCCCATATGATTTTATTAGTCTAACTAAAATAAAATTACCAGCTAGAACTACAAAAGGAAACTCACGTGAGGTCAATCAGTATTGTAGTTACATTATACTTCCTCAACATTTTAACTTTGGTTAAGGAGTTAATTTACATCATTTGTAAAACTCCTCAGTAATTACAAAAATTTTATCTATTTTTGGAAATTATATCTCACTGTGAAGTGGTCTAGAAAAGGAACAAGTAAAACATTCTTTGGAGAACGGAACTCATGTAAACAACACAACTAACTTCTGGGACCAAATTTTTATACCTTGTCTTGATTATTTATTGTTTTTAAATCTTCCTCATTTAGCACCAACTGTGCATTGAAGAAGTCTTTCAGGGAATAGACACATTGAAGAATCAAACTGCACAAGGGGATGCTGTGAAAAAAATATTCCAAAACTTGTCTTTAATAAAAGAATACATAGACCTCCAAAAAGTAAGCTAAAAACATTTAGTGGAAACTGAAATATACTTGTCTGGCTCTGCCTACATTTATGGGGATTGACAGTTTCCTACAATGCTTATTGTCTGTTCTTTTCACAGAGGAAGTGTGGAGGAGAAAGATGGAGAGTGAAACAATTCCTAGACTACCTGCAAGTTTTTCTTGGTGTGATAAACACAGAGTGGACAATGGAAAGTTGAGATCTGCCTCTTTCACTATAGTGAAAGTTTCTGGAGGAGGAGAAGGAGGTTTTAATGCAACAAGGATGAGGGCCAAGCAATGGTGGAGCCTTAATATTCAGTGTAATTAGACTTCAGAAGCAAAGTAAATATTTAGGCATACAACTGTTTTACCTCACACAGGCAGAAAGTGCATAAAACCAAAAAATTTAAGTTGTATTTCAGATGTCAGAATCACTGAAGCATTTTCCATAAGTTTGCTCCAGGCAAAATAGATACACATATATATATATACTTTTATCTATCTTATTTAACATAACATTTTGTAAAATGTCTGTTAATTTAATATTATTTATGAAATAATTGAGAACTTAGAAAATTAATATTTATTTCACCCTAAGCTATGTTTCAATAAAACAAAAATAGACAACCCTAGTTCAGTTTGTGGCTGGCCTTTGTCTTACTCCTGAAGTGAGCACAATCTGGGTGAGACCATGCTGAGTTTGGAGGTCTTTCCCATCTTCCGGGTGGCAGACGTGGCAGGTTGCTAGGCGTACCGCGGGTGGATGTGACCCAGTGGGACTGAATGGGGAAGGAGGCAGCAGGGACATGGGCAGGGGCTGAAGCCTGGCTTCTGCTCCACTATGCCCAGAGACTAGAATGGTGCAGGCTAAATGGCAGGTGAGGCATGAATGAGTGAATGAATGAATGAGTGATTATGAGGGCTGGCCAGAGAATTCAAATGAGTTTCACCACTTCACTAGGAGAGGAGGGCACTGTAGGAATCTGTATTTAGGTCTCTTTCCAGTCTATGAGAAGCACGTTGCAGACCAGTTGCACTGCCAGTCTGGGGAAGGGGCTGGAAATGCTGTTTGTGGAGCCCGGAGCACTGTGGACCTTGGGGAGTTTTTCACCGCACCTGACATTGTGGCCTAACAATGGGCAGAGAAGCACTGGTAGGCAGTTATAACAAGGAGACTCTGTTCTAGAGGTGCCCACCATCTATATTCCCAGGGAAGAACAGCATTAGGCAGAACAACAACCTAATCAGCCTGTTTATCACTATTGGTACCATATTTGAAAGTTCCTCTGCTTGAGGAAGTTTCTGAAGGATTCAGAAAATATGTGTTTTAAAGATGTACTTTAAAACTGAGATCTGGGGTTCGATCTCTGATCTGGAAAGATCCCACAGGCCACGAAACAACTAAGCCCATGTGCCACAGCTACTGAGCCTGTGATCTAGAGCCTGGGAGCCGCAATTACTGAAGCCCACATGCCCTGCAGCCCATGATCTGCAACAAGTCACATTGCAGAGAGCCCTCCAACCACAACAAGAGCGCAGCCCCCACTCACCGCAACTAGAGAAAAGCCTAAACAGCCAGAAATAAATTAAAAACAAAACAAAACAAAAACCTGAGACCTGAAGGAGAGGCCCAGTGACAACATTTATTATGCCACTAATTCCTTCCTTCGTTTACTGATCACAGGTCCAGTACTATGAGCTGGGAGAGCGCTGCGCACATGTGCTAGAGGGCCTTACAGATGGTGCCCTTAACCTGGCATTAGCTGCGTGGATTGCACATGTTGTGCTCCACTGCCTGTGTGACGAAACTACTCCTGCTGTTTCTGGGAGTGGGAGAGGGGCCAGGGCCATCACACACAGACTCCCAGTGGGAGAATGCAAGTCCTTTTGTGCAAGAAGACGCATTTGCCTTCCAGTGCAAACTCAGGCAAGGTGGTGAGCACTCTGCTGTGGCTTAGGTTCCCAATCTGTGCACCCACTAAGCTCCAAGAGCTGGGGCTGAGCTGATTAAGAGATGTCAGCACAGCACCACGCTGAGTACTCTCGAAACTGACAGGAAACAGGAAATTCAATTTGAGAAGAGACTGAAGGTCAGTTTAACTCAAGTCAGCAAATGTTTATTGAGCTCCCATATGTTCCAGGATTGTTCTAGGAACTAGGATTCATCAGTGAATAAACAGGACAAAATTCCCTGCCCTTGTAAACGTATGCGTCTATGTTAAGTCGCTTCAGTCATGTCCTGTGCTTTGCGGTCCCATGGACTGTAACCCATTAGGCTTCTCTGTCTATGGAATTCTCCAGGCAAGAACACTGGAGTGGGCTGCCATTTCCTCCTCTAGGGGATCTTCCGGACCCAGGGATCAAGTCTGCATCTCCTGTGTCTCCTACATCACAGGCAGGTTCTTTACTGCTGAGCCAAACAGGGAAACTATATATATATATAAGTTTATATATACATATATATGTATATGCTGCTGCTGCTGCTGCTAAATCACTTCAGTCGTATCCAACTCTGTGCGACCCCATAGACGGCAGCCCACCAGGCTCCGCTGTCCCTGGGGTTCTCCAGGCAAGAACACTGGAGTGGGTTGCCATTTCCTTCTCCAATGCATGAAAGTAAAAAGTGAAAGTGAAGTCGCTCAGTCATGTCCGACTCTTTGCGACCCCTTGGACTGCAGCCTACCAGGCTCCTCCGTCCATGGGACCTTCCAGGCAAGAGTACTGCAGTGCGGTGCCATTGCCTTCTCCAATATATGTATATAACTCTCTCTCTATATGTATCTAACGGAATACTACTTAGCCATAAAAAGAATGAAAATTTGCCATTTGTAACATGGATGGACCTGGAGGGTATTATGCTTAGTGAATTAAATCAGACAAAGAAAGACAAATACTGTGTGTTATCACTTATATGCAGAATCTAAAAACTTAAACAGGTAAATGTAACAAAAAAGAAACAGACTCATAGATATAGAGAACAAACTGGTTACCAGTGGAGAGGAGCCAGGGTGGAGGAAATATTGAGGTAATGGTTAAGAGGCACAAAGTACTATGTATAAAATAAATAAGCTACAAGGATATGTTATACAGTACAGGGAATACAGTAAATATTTTATAATCATATAAGTGGAGTATAATCTATACAAATTTTGAATCAGTATATTGTAGACCTGAAACTAAAATAATATTGTAAATCAACTGTACCTCAATTTTTAAAATAAAAATAAAATTAATTTGGCAGGAAAAAACTGTCATTTTCCCACTTCTTTATCAAGGTCCAATATAGTTATTGTGGATTTAAGGCTGGAATATCCTATCTAAAGTCTTACTCATCAACTCTTACCAATCTACCAGTCTTAGAGAAGCCAAAAGCTATCAGGGTTGCATGACACTCACAGAAATGGAACTTCTTACACCTACCAAGGATTTTTAAGGTGGAAACTGATTCCCCAGCTGAGTCTGTAAAACAATTCCAATCAGGTGGCCCCTGGTCAGGGATAGGGGGACTCCTACAAGTTATATGAACTGCTTCCTCACCTAGGCCTGACTACTGCGGGGCTCCAGAACCTAGGACAGCAGAGGAGAGGGCCTGGCAGGCTCCAGGTTACAGAAGGACTTGCACGAGTCTTGTTTTCCCTCTCAAAAGCTTATTCCAATAAAAGAGCATCTATTTGCTCTCTGCCTTAGTGATGCTGCTGTTAATGGCCAGTGGGAGGCGCCAGATTGAGATATCAGGCTAAGTTTTGGAGAGATGCAGAGGAACCTTCCCAGAGAACACCTCAACATGATGCATTTAAAACCAAAGTCCCCTCTCTGTCATCCATCCCCATCCCCTCAAAGCTACTGTTGCTGCTCTTGCTTGTCCTTCTTTGTCCTTTTCCTTCGAGGTTCCCTACTTGGCTAATATAATCATGACTACCTTCCTATTTAACTTATATGCAGAGTACATCACGAGAAACACTGGAAGAAGCACAAGCTGGAATCAAGATTGCTGGGAGAAATATCAATAACTTCAGATATGCAGATGACACCACCCTTATGGCAGAAAGTGAAGAGGAGCTAAAGAGCCTCTTGATGAAAGTGAAAGAGGAGAGTGAAGAAGTTGGCTTAAAGCTCAACATTCAGAAAACTAAGATCATGGCATCTGGTCCCAATCACTTCATGGCAAATAGATGGGGATACGGTGGAAACAGTGGCTGACTTTATTTTGGGGGGCTCCAAAAGCACTGCAGATGGTGACTGCAGCCATGAAATTAAAAGATGCTTACTCCTTGAAAGAAAAGTTATGGCCAACCTAGATAGCATATTAAAAAGCAGAGACATTACTTTGCTGACAAAGGTCTGTCTAGTCAAGGCTATGGTTTTTCCAGTAGTCATGTATGGATGTGAGAGTTGGACTATAAAGAAAGCTGAGTGCCAAAGAACTGATGCTTTTGAACTGTGGTGTTGGAGAAGACTCTTGAGAGTCCCTTGGACTGCAAGGAGGTCCAACCAGTCCATCCTAAAGGAGATCAGTCCTGAGTGTTCATTGGAAGGACTGATATTGAAGCTGAAACTCCAATACTTTGGTCACCTGATGTGAAGAGCTGACTCATTTGAAAAGACCCTGATGCTGGGAAGGATTGAGGGCAGAAGAAGGGGACGACAGAGGATGAGATGGTTGGATGGCATCACCGACTTGATGCACGTGAATTTAGGTAAACTCTGGGAGCTGGTGATGGACAGAGAGGCCTGGCGTGCTGCAATCCATGGGGTCTCAAAGAGTTGGATACGACTGAGTGACTGAACTGAACCTTCCTATCACCCTTCTGGAAGACTCCCTGACTTTAAACCTCTGTGCCCTTCCATCAACCATTCAGCTTCCGGAATGTCTCTCTGATTCCCCCTCTCCATCGGTGCCTCAGTTGAGGCCCTCACCTGTCACCTAGACTCAGCCATCACCAGCTCCCTACTTCAGGCTCTCCCCACACCTGCCAAGTCAGGGCTGTTGATAAAATAGACTCATGTCCACATGTCACTGCTGCAAACAAAACCCTCTGGCTCTCAAGTCCATTTTCTTTACAGGTCATACAGTTGTCCCTTCCAAGCACTACCATTCAGAAACACAGGCATCTCTCATTAAACATTGCTTGAAAGAAAATGCTAAACAGAGGCCTCATTACCATCATTTTAAATGGGAAAACTTTTCGTGCATTACATCTTAATCCAAAATCCTCAACCAATTTTCCAAAACATAAAACACAGTAAAATGCCTGTGTATAACCAACAAGCTGACATATTAGGCTGTAAAATATTTTAAGGTTTATATTTCTGTATTTGTTTGTTTAATCAATTGTGGTGAAATAAGAATGTAAAATATTTAAAACTGTACTTCCTGATCATGAAACCATTACTATGGCTTCTTTATCCTAATAATGTGCTACATGTCCCCTTAGTTGACATTCAGAGCCTTTCCAGTTGTTTTCTGTGAGCTTCGATATGCTACCAATTATATTGGGAATAAACCTAAAGGTTTTCTCTGTTGAGCTCCCCACCTCATCACTCTGTTTAAAAATGCATCAGGGTTGGGGGACATATACATAGTATTGCATTTTGAAAGGCATATGTGTTCTATGAATAAATGTTCTATGTGGAAAACTGGGAAGAAGTTCTGTAGGGAATGCAAACTCTTCCCAGCATACCCAGGACTTTTTTCACCTCTGTGCCTTTACACACCCTGTCTCAGTATGTCTGTCTTTTTCCACACAGGGAACCTGCAATTATCCTTTGGATGTTTTCATTCATCCCTCTATCTCCACTCTCACAGTCAGGCTCCAATACTAGCTAATTACACTAATTAGTTACACTAATATCTTTGATTCTCTCTCTGCCTAGCCCAGCAGTATTAGATGCCCTGCATTACTTTGGGCATTCCTCTATCAGAGACTTTGTTTTTATTTTATTTTTTTGGCTGCATCTCTACAGAACAGTTTGTTGGATTTTGGCTCCCCGACCAGCATTGGGACCTGGGCCCTCAGCAATGAAAGTGCAGTCTTAACCCCTGGACTGCCAGAGAATTCCCGTTTTAGAGCTCTTGTTTTTATATTGTAGTCTTTCAGATCCATCTTATACAACTCTGAATATGCATCAGTCAGAATCATCTAGAGGATGCTAAAGTAATAAATTACCTCTGGATCCCAGCCCAGGGACACAAGGGGAGTTTCTTTCTTAATCGCACTGTGGGTGTCAACTGGACAGCCCTGCACAGCAGCTGTCCTTCACAGGTTGGCTCAGTGTTCAGGATGCTTCCATCCCAGGGTGCTGCCATATCAATAGCTGCTGGCTGTCCGATGGTTAACCACTGCGAGGGGCATGGGTCTGATCCTTGTTCAGGGAACTAAGATCCTGCATGTTGCATGGTTTCACCAACCAACAAACAAACAAAACAATTGCCTTTTTCCATTATCTTTGGAGAATCACACCTCAGTTCTAGAAATCATACCATCACATGGAGGCAGGAAGACACAGCAAGTCTCAGCAAGTATGTCTGCCCATCACATCCTGCAGAAGTATTGAAAGGAGGAAGAATACCTTAGAACAGTCCAGAGAAAGGGCAAAGGAGAGGGGAGCTGATATGTTGGGCTCCCTTTTCTCTCCCATACCCCATTAGTCAAGGTTTACTCCACCGGAGCTTCCCTCCCTGTACTTTCAAGTCACATCACCTGGTCATCGGCAGCCACACGAGAGGCCAGACCTCATTTCACAGTGTGACATTCCATCTACATCTGCAAGAGAGAGCATACAAACATGTGTCCTATTCCAGACAGGAATTCCCAAAACTGATGCCAGAAGGCAAAGGAACCCAAAAGGGTTCTACAACCAATAAAGAAATCTGATCAATCATCTAAAATCTTCCCACAAAGAATACACAAAGGCCAGAGAGTTCTCTTGGTAAGTCTCCACAAATTTCCAAGTCAACATGTAATTCCAAACATACATAAACTTTTACAGAAAATAAAATGGAATACTTTACAGTTCATTTTATGAAACTAATACATACTGTAGTAAAATCCGAGGGGGATTGTATAAGAATAGAAAATTATGATCCTAAACTCATGAACATGGATGCAAAAACTGTAAACAAATGTTATCAATTCATGTCCAGTACGTATAAAAACATATTGTGTAATAAACTAAGTTGAATTTATTTCAAGAATTCAAGATTAACTAGATTACAAATCCATTAATATAATTTACCACATTAACCAAAGAGATAAACTGCCTTATATTGATGAAATAAAACAATTACTGAAATTTAAAATCCATTTATTGTAACTACTTTCAGCAGGATTGAAATAGAAAGGAATGTCTTTCAACTGATAAGCTTATAGCAAATACCACACTCAATGGTGATGACTAAAAGTATTTCTTAGAAAGCGTGGACCATGCAAGAAAACCTGTAGGACCACTGATGGTATGTGTGAACTGCAAAGTCAGCAGGAAGCACCATTTATATCACAGACATTGTAGATTGTAGATATGAATATGAATCATGAGGGTTTCCTAGTCTCTAGGAAAGATGATATGGCCAGTACATTACATCATCTTCCTTCACATCTTTCTTCCCTCACTTCCCCGCTCTCCTCAGCATCACCAGCCTAGGCTTATAACTGCCAAATAAAGTGTCAGCTCTCCAATCCTTGCCTCATGTTCTGCTTTCTGAGGAGAACTGGGCCATGACAATCGGTATCAGGTGTAATGAATCCTTGGAATGGAATTTTGGGGTTGGAGCACTCACCTCTGTAAAATAATAAGAGCGTTTTTGCTGAGAATACATGGACTGGCAATAACTTCTGATGTGTAGCGGCTTGGGAATGTCTTAAGCTTTAAACTCTGGCTAATTTGGGTGAAGGGAAGATGGAGAACAAGGCAATGGCAGTTAAAGTGGCCGGGAACTTATGGGAACCATGTTGTTAATAATTACAAGGATTGCAGAGTACTCTCCTGACCTTACCAAAAGAGAATGAATGATGGGTTCAGGACAATCCAATTCCACTTTAAGATATGCTCCAATTGCTAGAATATTCTATAGCAACTTTAAAGGAGGCCCTTATTTCCTACAGTCTCAGGGCCAATAATCAGAGTCAGATCTCAGATAGCCTGTATAATTTAAGGCCCAATTAGAAGACAGAAAGTATACTGGTTACTTTAATAGAATTGAATATTAATAACTGTTAAGCAGGTATTTGAATACAGGGAGTGCAAAAAGGGAACAATAAGGTATTTCATGAAGCTAGCGGCTGTTGGAAGCAGCTCTCACCCCTATGGCTGGGAGTCGAATGGAAGGAGTAGAAATATTAAAACCTAGAATCTTGGAGGGCCTGAAACTCAGGCCCCTGGAGGAGGGGCACTGCCCTACTGATGGTAGTGTTTCTGAGCCAGGGGAGAAAAGGGGTTTCTGGCGATGGGATCCAGACCTATTAGAGGGTGCCGGGTGGCTGGTGCTGGGATCTCAAAGGGAGATGAGTTTGTGCCGAGGTTGGTTCTATGAATGTTGGAAAACCTGCAAAGTGTAATCACTTGCCGCTACCGGAACAAACTGCTACAGCCAGGGTTAACCTCAGGGTTAGGAATACGAATATCAAAGATGCGAGTAGGAAACAAAAATAAGGACTAGGAAACAAACAGGAAGAGGCAAGTCCCTTCTTCCTCCAGCTTCCTCGTCTAGCACCCGCTATCAACAGATTCTAACAGAGAAACGGCTGGCAAAGGAGAAGTTGGTCTGCAGAACCCAGTCCTAGCTGAGTATAGAAGGCAGGTGTGAAGCTGAAAGGCAAGAGCTTCAAAACTGACATTCAGTCTTGGCAGGGAAGCAACAGGCCCGCAGAAGCTCACTAATATGCGCTGTCCAAATCCAGAGCACAGCAGACCTGAGGCTATCAGTCTAGAAGAACACAGAGTTGAGCAGGGCTGAGTTCACTGACATGCGAGCTACTCACTGTGACTCAGGATTTAATGTTTTGGCAAGAACTCTTGGAGCCGATCCTGACAGTTTGCTGGAATGTTGCTTTGAAACCTGACCTCGATGATGGCCTACGAAATAGTGAAGCTAGAACTTCCTTTCTGTAGTGTTGAAGCTCTATGTTCCCTAGACCCTAGGGCCTAGGGAGCACAGGGGACGCTCCTTCACTAACACAGCAACAGTAACTTCACTAACACTAGTGAGGAAAACAGGCATCATGACACAGCTTGGTAGTGGATGTTCTCTGTAAGCTGGGTGGAAGGTGGGGGATGCCGCCATTGACATGAGCTTCCTAATATCAGTGAGCGTTGATGGGATCCCTGGAGTGGCAGTGGCAAGTTTGGGGGCACATGGTCATCAGAGGCAAGGCGGACATCATTCTACAACTGGCAGCCAGGCCATAGTGGCAGTCAGGGTCCCTTGATCTTTGACTCTCAGGGATTTATTGTGATGGCTATTACACTGAGTTGCTCTTAGAGCAAGAAAGAGGGATTATCAAATGCCATTCAATGTACAGTCATCCCTCAGGCTTAAGCAGACCAGCTTTCACAAATTAGCCCTTTGGCTGTAGCCCACCAGACTCCTCTGTCCACGGGATTCTCAGGCAAGAATACTGGAGTGGGTAGCCATTCCCTTCTCCAGGGGAATCTTCCCAATCCAGGGATGGAACCCAGATCTCCTGCTTTGCAGGCAGATTCTTTACTGTTTGAACTACCCAGGAAGCCCTAAAAACAATTAGGAAAGTTGGTTAAATAGTTTTTAAAATCTATTTAAAAAATCAGAGCACAACAAGGCAATAAAGACTTAAAATATCAAAGCCCAGAGAGAGGGAAATTTAGAAGTGAGCCAGTCATGGCATAGCTTTTAACTTGAGGTATTTACTGACTAATAAGCATTGGTCATACTCAGCTGAATGCAGGGTTCCAGAGAATAGCAAGGAGAGGTAAGAAGGCCTTCTTAAATGAACAATGGAAGTAAATAGAGGAAAATAACAGAATGGGAAAGATTTAGAGATATCTTCAAGAAAATTGGAAATATCAAGGGAACATTTCATGCAAAGATGGGCACAATAAAGGATAGAAACAGTAAAGAACTAACAGAAGTGGAAGAGATTAAGAGGAAGTCACAAGAATACACAGGAAAACTATACAAAAAAGGGGGTCTTAATGACCTGGATAACCATGTGGTTACTCACCTAGAGCCAGATATCCTGGAGTGTGAAGTCAAGAGGGCCTTAGGAAGCATTACTATGAACAAAGCTAGCAGAGGTGATGAAATTCCAGCTGAATTATTTAAAATCCTAAATGATGATGCTGTTCAAGTGCTGCACTCAATATGTCAGCAAATTTGGAAAATTTAGCAGTGGCCACAGGACTGGCAAAGGTCAGTTTTCATTCCAATCCCAAAAAAGGACAATGCCAAAGAATGTTCAAACTACCATACAATTGTGCTCATCTCACATGCTAGCAAGGTAATGCTCAAAATCCTTCCAGCTAGGCTTCAGCAGTGTGTGAACTGAGAGCTTCCAGATATACAAGCTGTGTTTCAAAGAGGCAGAGAATATGTGTGTGCTAAGTCGCTTCAGTTGTGTCTGACTCTTTGCAACTCTATGGAGTATAGCCCACCAGGCTCCTCTGTCCACAGGTTCTCCAGGCAAGAATCCTGGAGTGGGTTGCCATTTCCTACTCTAAGGATCTTCCCAACCCAGGGATTGAAACCCTGTCTCTTATGTCTCCTGCATTGGCAGGCAGACTCTTTACTGCCAGTGCCTCCTGGGAGGGAGCGGAACAAGAGATCAAATGGCCTACATTTGTTGGATCATGGAGAAAGCAAAGGAGTTCCAAAAAAACATCTACTTCTGCTTCATTGACTCTGCTAAAGCCTTTGACAGTATGGATCACAACAAACTGTGGAAAATTCTTAAAGAGATGGGAGTACCAGACCACCTTACCTGTCTCCTGAGAAACCTATTTGCAGGCCAAGAAGCAACAGTTAGAACCAGACATGGAACAATGGACTGGTTTCAAATTGGGAAAGGAGTACATCAAGGCTGTATACTGTCACCCTGCTTATTTAACTTATGTGCAGAGTACATTATACGAAATGCTGGGTTGGATGACTTACAAGCTGGAATCAGGATTGCCAGGAGAAATATCAACAACTCAAACACGCAGATGATACCACTCGAATGGCAAAAAGTAAAGAGGAACTAAAGATCCTCTTGACGAAGGTGAAAGAGGAAAGTGAAAAAGCTGGCTTGAAATTCAACATTCAAAAAACTAAGATCAAGGCATCTGGTTCCATCACTTCATGGCAAATAAAAGAGGAAAAAGTGGAAGCAGAAACAGATTTTATTTTCTTGGGCTCCAAAATCACTGTAGACAGTGCCTGCAGCCATGAAATTAAAAGACACTTGCTCCTTGAAAGTAAAGTTTCCAAAAAAACATGTTAAAAAGCAGAGACATAACTTTGTCCATAAAGTTTCATACAGTCAGAGCTATGGTTTTTCCGGTAGTCATGTATGGATGTGAGAACTGGACCATAAAGAAGGCTGAGTGCTGAAGAATTGATGCTTTCAAAGTGTGGTGCAAGAGAAGACTCTGAAAGTCCCTTGGACTGCAAGGAGATCCAACCAGTCAGTCCTAAAGGAAATCAACCCTGAATATTTATTGGAAGGACTGATACTAAAGCTGAAGCTCCAATATTTTGGCCACCTGATGGAAAGAGCTGACTCATTAGAAAAGATCCTGATGCTGGGAAAGATTGAAGGCAAAAGGAGAGGGGAGCAGCAGAGAATGAAATGGTTAGATAGCATCGTTGACTCAGTGGACATGAATCTGAGCAAACTATGGAGAGAGTGAAGGACAGAGGTGCCTAGTGTGCTGCAGTTCATGAGGTGGCAAAGGATCGGACGTGACTCAGAAACTGAACAGCAAACCATCGGTCTAGAGATTGAGGAGCTGAGCCACAGAGACGCTAACAGAAGAGCTATGGCTGAGGGGCTGTGGATAAAGCAGAGTTTTACGAAGTCTCATGGGTAAGGGGAACGAAAATGGGAGTTCCGTGCCCACCAGGTAGGAACAGTTCCTGTAAGTACTGCTGTTTTCAGCTGGGACCCTTGAAGATTTATACTCTCAGAATAAGAACTAGCTTAAAATAAACCAGTCTTTTAAAAACCAAAACCCACAACCAAGAAATGGGCAGATCTAAACAGACATTTCTCCAAAGAAGACATACATATGGCAGAAGCCCATGAAAAGATGCTCAACATCACTAATTACTAGAGAAATGCAAACCAAAACTACAATGCGATATCACCTCACACCAGTCAGAATGACCATCATCAAAAACCGGATGAACGATACAGTCCATGGAATTCTCCAGGTCAGAATACTGGAGTGGGTAGCCTTTCCCTTCTCCGGGGGATCTTCACAATCCAGGGATCAATCCCACGGTCTCCCACATGGTGGGCAGATTCTTTACCAGCTGAGCCACAAGGGAAGCCCAAGAATACTGGACTGGGTAGCCTATCCCTTCTCTAGGGGGGATCTTCCTGACCTTTCAAGGATCTTCCTGACCCAGGAATCAAACCGGGGTCTCCTGCATTACAGGCAGATGCTTTACAGGGGAGCTATCAGGGAAACCCTCAAAAAGTCTACAAACAATAAAAGCTGGAGAGGGTCTGGAGGAAAGGGACACCTGCAACACTGTTGGTGAGAATGTAAATTGGTGGAACCACCGTGGAGAACAGTATGGAAGGTTCTTAGAAAGCTAAAAATGGAACTAATGTTGTTTAGTCGCTAAAGTCGTGTCTGACTCTTTGCGACCCTGTGGACTGGAGCTCATCAGGCTCTTCTTTCCAGGGGATTTCCCAGGAAAGAATATTGGAGTGGGTTGCCATTTCCTCTGCCAGGGGATCTTCCTGACCCAGGGATCTAACCTGCATCTCCTGTGTCTCCTGTATTGGCAGGTGGATTCTATACCACTGAGCCACCTGGGAGCCAAAAGTGAGAACAGGGTGTGGGAAAACCGTGAAGGAAAATGCAACCCCTGAGACTAACCACAGGAGCTGCAACGAGAGAGAGAATAGTATCTACAACTTTGAGCTCCAGAGGGCTGTGTGGAGAGGGTCACTGGTAGGAGCCAGGACCCTCAGCCAAGGGACACAGCCATTGCGTTGCACAGTGCTCAGCAACCTTGCAAGATGGGAGCTGGGAGGACACGTATCCTACCTTGACTGAGCTCCCAGCCAAACCCAATGGGGGGGCCTTCGAGCAAAGAATCATTTCCAGAGTCCACACTGGTATGCCTCCCAGGACACAGGCTAAAGAAGGGCGGCAAGGGCATCTGAAGGGGCACGCAGGTGCTCTCCAGCACCAAGACAAAGATTTTGCAAATAAATCCGTAAAGTATAGATTATTAAAGGAAAGATGGATACAGTCGACGTTTCTCAAATGTACCATAAGGAGGGGGAAAACACAAGCCACAATGTAGGACAAATACTTGCATCATGTATAAAAGACAAAGGATTCATTTCTAGACCATGTAACAAAGTCCTCATAATCAATAAGAAAAAGATAAATAACCCACTACAAAAAGAAGGTAAATGACATGAGTAAGCACTTCTCAGAACAGGAAACTCAGATGGCCAATAAACATATCAAGAGATGTTCAACCTTGTTAGTAGTCAGGGAAATGCAAAATTACACCGCAATGAGATAACATTTCACACCCACCAGACTGGCAAAAATGAAAAAGTCAGATATTACAAGTCTTGCCCAGGGTGTGAAGTAGAAGGAATTCTTACACGTTGTAAAGTATAAGGGTAAGCAAGAGTGTAAACTGGTACTTTTGAAATGTAGTGCCCAGTGAAATGGAAGATGGGTGCACTCTTGGACCCAGAAATTCAATTTACTGTGTATTCTACAAAAATTCTTGCATGTGTACACCAGAAACTATAAGTTTGTGCATAACAGCACTGGCTTTTTAAAAAATAAATTTTTATTTTAGATTAGTTTTAGATTTACAAAAAAATTGTAAATTTTGTGAGGAGAGTACAGAGTACCCCACACTGAATTTCTCCTATTATTAACATTGTAAATAAGTAACGCGGTGCTTCCCCGGTGGTACTAGTGGTAAAGAATCTGCCTGCCAAGGCAGGAGACGTAACAGACCTGAGTTCGATCCCTCGGTTGGGAAGATCCCCTGGAGGAGGGCATGGCAACCCACTCCTGTATTCTTGCCTGGAGAATCCCATGGGAGGAGGAGCCTAGCAGGCTACAGTCCGTAGGGTTGCCAAGAGTAGGACACGACTGAAGCGACTTAGCCCGCATGTGAGTAATGTACATTTGTCACATTGATGAACCAACACTGATATGTTATTATTCATTAAAGTCTGTACCTTATTCAGATTTCCTTATTATTTATCTAATCCTTTTTGCATCATTGTTTTTAATAGCAAACACTTGGGACTTCGCTGGTGGTCCAGTGGTAAAAAGTCTGCCTGCTAATACAAGGGACATGGGTTTGACCCCTGATGTGGGAAGATTCCACATCTTAGTTGTGGGGGCAACTAAGCCTGTGTATCACAAATACTGAAGCCCACATGCCAAGAGCCTGTGCTCTGCAACAGGAGGAGCCACCTCAACATGAGAAGCCTGTGCACTGCAAAAGAGAGAACGCCGCCCCCAACTCACCGCAACTAGGGAGAGCCATCGGGGACCAAGGAAGACCCAGCGCACCCAAAAATAAGCAAAAAATGAACAAAAAAAATTTTTTTAATATAAAAGTTGAGGGGAAATGTAAATAAATTGTGGTTTATCCACTCACCCGATTATAGTAAATACAGTAAATAAATGTACAGTTATATGGGTCAGCATGGATGAATTTGAAAACATTTTGTTGAGCAGTAAAAGCCAGTTTTAAATACCGATTCCATTATGAGAAGTCCAAAACCCAGCAAAACATAATCATATATAATTTGAGGCTATTTTCATATGTGATAAAACTATAAAGAATAGCAAAGAAATAATTAACCAGAAAATCAAGATAGCAGTTACTTCTGGTGGGGACTGAGAGGGACGCTGTGGAAGAAACACATTCGATGGGGATGGGATGGTGGGCACATGGGTTTTTATTTTGTTAAACTTTAAATTGTACGTGTGCACTATATTTTATATGTATGATACATTCATAATAATCACTTTAAAGCTCTTTACCGTCCTGCTCCTCCTCCTCCTCCCAAAGCATATTTTCCACACAGTCCTCATCCTCCAGAATTCTGGTTTAAGGGAAAAGGTGATGTGTTAGAGTCAGAGGAAACAGGAACCCCAGCCCTCCATGCCCAAACCAGAGAAATGTGATTACGTCTCTTATCGACCTTTCAAACCCCACCACACATCATGATGCTTCCTGTTTCTCAGAAGTTAAGAAAGGTGCTGACATGATGTAATGAGTGGAAGCCAGGCTGCTGTTTATACAAATCCATTCAGAACCCTGGGTATCAGGCTGGACAGGCTTGGACAGGCTGGACTCCCAGCTGTGGTCAGGAGCACAGGCCAAGCGGAGGCCCCTCGGTGGGGAATGACCCCCAGTTTGAAGATTGATGACCTTTGTTGTAAGAGCCAGCAAGGTCACGTCCGTCACCTGCCCTCAGTGAAGCCTTGTGCCACAGTGATGGGCGTGGTCTCCCGCTGGGGCCTAAGACATCTGCCACCACCCGTGCCCTCAGTTCCTCCACATCCATCCCTCCCTTGTCTGGTCACATGGTTGACTATCCATCTTGGTGAGAAAACACTCCCCGAGCACGCATGATGCACCACACTGCTCTCAGTACTGGCGATGCGGCAGGGAGCAGGACCCTGGCCTGCTCGAGCACCATTACACCAGCAGAGGGGCCAGACAACAGGCAGACCGAACAACTAAACTGTGGTGAGTGCTAGACAAAGGTGGAGGAAAACAACCACCAGGTCAAGGTGTAAGTGTGAAAGTCAGGCTATGTGCTAAGTTGCTTCAGTCATGTCTGACTCTTTGCGACCCTACAGACTGTAGCCCGCCAGGTTCTTCTATCCATGGGATTCTCCAGGCAAGAATATTGGAGTGGGTTGCCATGCCATCGTCCAGGGAATCTTCCCGACCCAGGGATTGAACCCGTGTCTTCCTGCGCTGGCACGCAGGTTCTTTACCACTAGTGCCACCTTGGAAGGCCCGAAAGTCAGGCTACCTGAGTTCAAATTCTACTGCCCATTCTTTGGGCAAGTTAACCAACCTTTCTAGGCCTCAGTTTCCTTTTCTATAAATTGGCAGTGATAATCAATCTTACTGTATAGAGTTGGCTGAACAGTGATTTGTTCAAAAACTATTTACTGAGCACCTCTATATGCCAGGCTTCCTTGGTGACTCAGATGGTAAAGAATCTGCCTGCAATTTGGGAGACCTGGGTTCGATTCCTGGAGGGAAGATTCCCTGTAGAAGGGACTGGCTACCCACTCGTGTTCTTGCCTGGAGAATTCCATGGACAGAGAAGCCAGGAGGGCTACAGTCCATGGGGTTGCAAAGAGTTGGACACAACTGAACGGCTAACACTTCCCTGTGCCAGGCACAAAGCATCAGTCGTGAAGATGACAGGCAAGGCCTGGCCCTCAACATGCTTACATCATAGTGGAGGAAGCCAGTGGTTAAGGAAAGGACATTTCAGAGAGTGGTAAGGGCCGGGTACTTGATGTGATGGAGGGAGACTGAGGAGGTGCTGGGGAGTGAGGGCCACCGTACATATCAGGGAAGGCCTCTGTGCTAATGGTGAAAAGGAGCCAGCTCTGTGGAAGGCACAGCCAAACAGCAGGAGCAGCAAGCGGGAGAGTCCTGAAGCGGCGTGAACTTGGTGTGGCTGAGGAACAGCAGGAAGACAGAGACACCGGAGCGTGTTAGCTGGGGTTCTGGAGACGAGGCTAGGGAGAGAGGGGGGGCCTGTACAGGCCATGGAGAAGACTTAGCATTTCTTCTACTGTGAGAACTCACTGAATGTTTCAAGCAGAAGAGGGACATTATCTCACATGCTCTTAAAAAAAAGAAATTCTTGCTTCTGTGTAGAAACAGTTAAGGGTACTGTTTAATCAAGGAAACCAGTTAGGAGGCTATTGCTCTGCTGTCGGTGGCTTGAATTTGCGTCTGTGATACGGGGGAATGGTGTGGGATGGGCTGGAGGGAGCAGAATCCCATCATGTGGGAGCCTGATCTCTGTCTTCTTCTACCCCTGCAGCTTCTTCCGTGGACCTAAGGTCCCTGCCCGCTATCTCCCCACCTGCTGCTTCATGGCCCGGGAGCCCTCTCCTGTAACTCAGAGACGAATGAACGCTAGTCTGGTCTGGCTCCTGAGACCTGGATGAGCAGGCTTCAGCTCCCATCTGCCCACCCACGGTCTTTGCCAAGGTAGCCGCAGGTTCCAGGGGCTTGTGTTCGCATGATCATCATTGGCTCCCTGCTCCTGCAATTTGTGGTCTATCCAGATACTCTCTGAGTGCTGCTCCTAGCATGCAGCCCTTTCCACTGAATCCTGTTCACACAGTAAAGCTGATCAGCCACCCAGACCTCTATGACAGAAGCAGTCTCAAACTGAGCACTAGTGTTCTTGGTCTTTGAAGTCGTGTGGTGGATTTTCCGCTTCTCCATCTCCTTTTTCACGATTCTCATCTCTAACCTCGTGCCGTCTTGCCAACTCCCCTTCCCCACTCACCCAATTCCAGTTCGTTTGTTATACAGAGCCGTTTCCTAGAGGTTTGGGGACCTCAGCTCTTTTCACCCAGGGACCCACCACCTCAGCCTCCTGGCTCCCTCTACTGGCTGATTTGGGCATTTCCCTAATAATTCCTACTGAAACCGGATACGGTGACTGGCTGCAAGGCTGCCATTGAAGCCCCTGCACATATACTGGTCCTAAGAGTTTAAGGTGCTTTAGACATCAGGAAACAAATTAAAACTGTCTGATTCTGACACGGAAATCTGGGCTAAAGGAAACCAAGCTCTCTTTACTGTTCCCTGGCTGAGGGACAGTTTCCTGGGGTATTCACATGACCCAACACTGCCCTCTGGTGGCTGTCAGATGTTAATTCTAAAACCCACTGTACCACCTCTTACCGCAGAGCCTTCCCAAACCTTATGCCGATCGGCTCACTCCCTAGACGGAGACAGAGACAAGTCCTTGGACCAAGTTCTGTCTTCTGCGAAGGGGCCATTATATTTCTGGGGGCCTACCCAGTTGAGTCTCAGCAGTTATCTGAGTTCAGTCAAGGGAAGAGGTCAGGTGGGACCTTGAACCTGAAAGGCCAAGGGGAAGTAGAGGTGATCCATCTTCCATCTCAAGTCCTTCTCATGGCCCCAACCATAACCAAAATGGGGCACTCCCAGCCCTAGGAAGTAAGTGGGGTGAGAAGGTACCCAACCTTCCTTAGGACTGTGTTGTCCTAACCCAGAGTTGCAGTTCTCCTTTTTTTCTGCATCAAAAGAGTTATATGCATGGTGTAAATATATATATGTATGTGTGTGTGTATGTGTGTGTATTCATGATGTATAAAGCAAGATTTTCCCAAATGTATCCTCCAGTCAGTTAGGGATATGTTGCTACTTTATAGCCTTGGTCTTTTTCACTTTGCCAGGTGGGCACTTTAATTACCCATCTTTCATAGGTGAGGAAAGTGAGGGTTAGAGAGGCCAAGTAACTAGCTCAAAGTCACACAGCTTGTGAATAGTTGGGATATGGAATGAGGACAAAAGATACGTGCTGGGAGAGCAATCTGAAAAGAGGAAAAGTTTTCTCATGTGTTCAGCTTTACCATGAGCTGGCCTGTGTTTTCTGTCACTCAGGCTGTGGATGCAAAGTTAAAGTGTTAGCGGTAACCAGCTGCAGGAGGATGTCTGAGTTGGGTGGGGATTGGGGTGGGTGGGGGTGTTTCAGCTTTGGGCTCCCACAGTTTCTATTCCTGTAACTCTGGGTCACAGAACTGTCAATTTCCTTGTCACCGGAACCTGTGCTCCTTGAGGGCAACCACTGTATTTTATTCTACGGCTTTACTGAGGTATCATTAACAAAGGAGAAACTGAACTTAGTTAAATCGGGCAATTTAATAAATTTGGAATATGTTTGCATCTGTGAAACCGTCACCATAATCAAGAGACTGAACAGATCAATCACCCCTAAAAGTTTCATTGTGCCAGTTAGCAATCCTTTCCTCCACTTTTTCTTTTTGGCCTTCCCTCCCCCAGGCAGTCATGAATCTGCTTTCTGTCACTATAGATTAGTTTGCATTTTCTAGAATTTTATAAAAATGGGATCATTATCAGACTGGCTTCTTTGACTTGGCAGAATTACTGTGTGATTTATCATATTGTTGTATATATCAACTTTGGCCACCTGATGTGAAAAACTGACTCATTGGAAAAGACCGTGATGCTGGGAAAGATTGAAGGCGGGAGGAGAAGGGGATGACAGAGGATGAGATGGTTGGATGGCATCACTGACTTGACAAACATGAGTTTGAGTAAGCTCTGGGAGTTGATGATGGACAGGGAAGCCTGGCGTGCTGCAGTCCATGGTGTCACAAAGAGTTGACATGACTGAGTGACTGAACTGACTGACTGTATACATCAGTAGGGCTGGCTTTTGAACAGCCTGGGTTTGAACTTGGCGATGAATCCGCTTAATGAAGATTTTAAAAAATAAATACACATATGCGCTGTAAATGTATTCTGTCTTCCTTACTATTTTCTTAGTAACATTACTTTTCTCTAACTTACTTTATTCTAAGAATATACTACATAATACATATAGAAAATATGTGTTAGGAAATTCCCTGGAGGTCTAGTAGTTAGGGCTCTGTGTTTCTACCGCAGGGGAAAGAGGTTGATTCCTGATTGGGGAACTAAGATCTCACAAGCTTCCAGGTGCAGCCAAACAAAAACAAAAATATGTGTGTGTGTGTCTGTGTGTGTGTGTTAATCAACTGTTTGTGTTATCTGTGAGGCTTCCAGGCAACAGTAGGATATTAGTAGTCAAGTGTGGGGGCAGTGAAAAGTTATATTCATGTTTTGGCTATATGGCGGAATCGGATCCCTAACCCAGCATGGTTCAGGGTCCACTAGTTTATTCTTTGTTTATTTTTATTTATTTAGATTTATATTTAAATTAACTTACAGTAAAACAAAAACCTTTTAAAATGCTGCTGCTGCATCAGGTCTCAGCTGCGGCGTACAGGATTCTTACTGTGTCATGTGGGATCTTTTTTGTGGTATGTAGACTCTCTAGCTGCAGCAGTAAGAGCTTAGTTCCTCTGCCACATGTGGGATCTTAGTTCCCTGACCAGGGATCGAACCCGTATCTCCTGCTTTGCAAGGCGGATTCCTAACCACTGGACCACCAAGAAAGTCCCCCACAGGGGGGGAAAAAAAAAAAAACACACAACTTTTTGGTGAACAGGTCTATGAATTTTAACATGGGTATGGATTTGAGTAACCAACACCACAGAATCAGAATACGGAACAGAAAACTCCTTGATGCTATCTCCACCCCGAACGTCTGGGAACTAATGATCTGATCTCCATCAACATAGTTTCATCTTTTCCAGAATGTCATTTTAGTGGAATCAGACAGCATGTAGCCTTCTGAGATCAGTTCCCTTTACTCAGCACGATGACTAAGAAATTCACCCAAATCATGGGTTCATTTCTGTCTTTCCTTCCTTCTTTTTCTTTTCTTTCTTTTTCTTTCTTCCCTCCCTCCCTTTCTTTTTTTGAAGAGTAGCATTTCATGGCATGGGTGTCTGAGTGTGTTTATCCATTCACTCGGTGCATATTTGAGTTGCTTCCAGTATTTGACAGCTATAAATAAAACGGCTATAAACATTTGTGCACAGGTGTTTGTGTGGACATGTAATACATCTTCATCTATCTAGGATAAGCACCTAGAAGGAGGATCGCTGGATCATAGAATAAATGTTGTTTAACTTTACAAGAAACTGTCAAATTCTTTTCCAAAGTGGCTGTATCATTTTGTATTTCCATCTGAAATGTATGAGAATTCCAGTTGCTCCATTTCCTCACCAATACTTGGTCTTGCCAATATTTTTTATTTTATTCTAATAGATGTGTAGTGGTACCTCATCATAGTTATGATTTGCATTTATCTAGTAGTTAATGATGCTGAAATATTTGCATCTAATTACTGATATATTGTGGCTTAAATCTTCCTTTTTTTTTTTTTTTGTTCATTTTCTGTTCTCTCATTTCTTTGTTTTCTTTTCTCTTTCTGAGTTCTTTATACATTAGGTATATCTTCTGCCTTCCCTGGTGGCTCAGAGGTTAAAGCATCTGCCTGCAATGCTGGAGACCTGGGTTCAATCCATGGGTTGGGAAGATCCCCTGGAGAGGAAATGGCAACCCAGTCCAGTAGTCTTGCCTGGAAAATCCCATGGACAGAGGAGACTGGTGGGCTACAGTCCACAGGGTAGCAAAGAGTCGGACACGACTGAGAGACTTCACTTTCACTTATCCAATATAGGATTTCAAATATTTTCAAATCTTAAGCTTAACTTTTCATTTTCTTGATGATGTCCTTTGAAAAGCAAAAGTTTATATTTTGAAGTCTAATTTGTCAATTTTTCATTTATGGATTGTGGTTTTGGTAGTGTAGCTCAGAGCTCTTTGCTTAAAGATATTCTCCTGTGTTTGCTTCTAAACATTTTATAGCTTTAACTCTTACAATTATGTCTATGACCCATTTTGAATATTTATGTGAGGTAATTATATAACTTCTTCATGAATGTAGATAATCAACTGTTCTGGCACCATTTGTTGTAAATACAGTTGAATTGTCCTGACACCTTTATTAAAAATGAATAGACTATAAATGTAAGAATTTGTTTTAGTACTGTCAATTCTGTTCCAAATATATATGTGTATAAATTTGAATAAGATATGTGTTATCTTTTGATTACAGTAGCATTATAGTAAGTTTTAAAATTTTTATTTTCATTGAGTTATATTTGAAACACAATACTGTATAAATTTAAGGTGTACAATGTATTGATTTGGTACAGTTATATTACAACATAATTGCCATAATGGCAGTTATTTTATTGTTTTGATGCTATTGTGAATGAGACACTTTCTTTTACAGATGTTTTAGTGTATAGAAAAGCAGCTTATTTCTGTGCATTGATTTCATATCCTGCAACTTTACAAAATTCATTGATTAAATCCAGGATATTTTTAAGTTGAGTCTTTGGGGTTTTCAATATAAAAGATCATATAACCAGCAAATAGCAATAACTTTACCTCTTCCTTTCTAATTTGTATGCCTTTTATTTCTTTGTTTTGCCTGAGTGCTCTAGGTAGAACTTAGCGTACTATGTTGAATAAGAGTGGTGAGAGTGGGCACCCTTATCTTGTTCCTTATCTTACCAGAAAAGCCTTCCATTTTTCTCTATCAATTATAATGCTAGTTGTGGGTTTGTGGTATATGGCCTTTATTACATTTAGGTATGTCCCTTCTACATCCAACCAATTGAGGGTTTTTATCATGAAGGGATGTTGAAGTTTGTCAGATGCCTTTTCTGCATCTATTGAGATGATCATATGCTTTCTTTCATTCTATGAATGTGAGATATCACATTTATTGACTTGCATTTGTTGAACCATCCTTGTATCCTGGGGATAAATCTCACTTGGCCATGGTATATAACCTTTATAATGAGTTCTTCAACTAAGTTTGCTAATTTTTGTTGAGAATGTTTGCATCTATGTTCACCAGGGATTTTCATCTATAATTTTCTTTTCTTGTGGTGTGCTTATGTGGCTTTGGTGTCAGGGTAATGCTGGCCTCATAAAATGAATTTGGGAGTGTTCCCTCTCCTTCAGTTTTTGAGAAGAGTTGGAGATGGCTTGGGGTTCCTCTTTAGCTGTTTGGTAGAATAATCCTGTGAAGCCATCTTGCCCTCGAGATTTCTATATTGGGAGGTTTTTGATTACTGGTTAAACTTCCTTACTCTTTATTGGCCTGTTCAGACTTGCTAGTTCTCCCTGGTTCAGTCTTGCTAGGTTGTATGATTCTAGGAAATTATTCCTTTCTTCTAGGCTATCTAATTTATTGATGTAATATAACTATTCATAATAGTCTCTTATGATTGTATGTGTTTCTGTAGTGTGAGCTATTGTTTCTCGTCTTTCATTTTTTATTTTATCTGAGTCCTCTTTTTTTTTTCCTACTAGTCTCACTAAAGATTTGTCAATTTTGCTTATCTTTTTAAAAAGCAGTTCTTAGTTTCACTGATCTTTACTATTGTTTTTCTGATCTCTATTTCGTTTGTTTCTATTATTTTCATTTATTTTCTACTATGATCTATTATTTTTTTCCTTCTGCTAACTTTAGGCTTTAATTTGCTCTTCTTTTCCGAGTTCTTTGACATAAAAGCTAAGCTTTCATTTACAATGTTTCTAATTTCTTTTCTTTCTTTCTTTTTTGAATGAGCACTTTCTCTCTTTCTTTTTTATTTATTTACTTACTGGGCTGTGCCAGGTCTTAGTTGCAGCCTGCAGGATCTTTAGTTGTAACATTTGAACCCTTAGTTGCAGCAAGTGCGGTCTATTAATAGTTCCCTGACCAGGGATCAAACCCAGGCTTCCTGCACTGGGAGTATGGAGTCTTAGCCACTGGACCACCAGGGATGCATCCTTAAGAGTTTGGCGCTCAGTTGTGTCTGACTCTCAGCGACCCCATGGCTCCTCTGTCCATGGGATTCTCCAGGCAGGAACACTAGTGTGGGTTGCCATTCCTTTCTCCAGGGAATCTTCTCGACCCAAGGATTGAATCTGGGTCTCCCGCATTGCAGGCAGATTCTTTACTGTCTGAGCCACCAAGGAAGACTGGACTACCAGCAAAGTCCCTCTAATTTCTTAATACAAGCATTTATCACTATAAAATTCTCTCTTAGAACAGCTTTTGCAGAATCCCATCTGCTGCTGAGTTGCTTCAGTCGTGTCAGACTGTGTGTGACCCCATAGATGGCAGCCCACCAGGTTTCCTCATCCCGGGGATTCTCCATAGGTTTGGGTAAATTGTGTTTCTATTTTCATTTGTTCTGAGGTATTCTTTGATTTCTCTTGGTTGTTCAGGGGTGTGCTGTTTGGTTTCCACCATGTGTAGTCTCCAGCTTTCCTTGTGTTGTTGATTTCTAGTTTTGTACCACTGTGGTCCAATGGCAAACCACTTCAGTATTCCTGCCTTGAGAACCCCATGAACAGTATGAAAAGGCAAAAAAGATAGGATATTGAAAGGGGAACTGCCAGGTCAGTGGGTGCCCAATATGCTACTGGAGATAAGTGGAGAAACAACTCCAGAAAGAATGAAGGGATGGAGCCAGAGCAAAAACAACACCCCGTTGTGATGGGACTGGTGATAGAGGCAAGGTCCGATGTGGTAAAGAGCAACATTGCATAGGAACTGGGAATGTTAGGTCCATGAATCAAGGCAAATTGGAAGTGGACAAACAGGAGATGACAAGAGTGAACATCGACATTCTAGGAATCAGCGAACTAAGATGGACTGGAATGGGTGAATTTAACTCAGATGACCATTATATCTACTACTGTGGGCAGGAATCTCTTAGAAGAAATGAAGTAGCCATCATGGTCAACAAGAGTCCGAAATGCAGTACTTGGATG
Source organism: Bubalus bubalis (assembly GCF_019923935.1). Lineage (NCBI taxonomy): Eukaryota > Metazoa > Chordata > Mammalia > Artiodactyla > Bovidae > Bubalus > Bubalus bubalis. The sequence goes on along the minus strand of NC_059165.1, from coordinate 89,312,850 downwards.
CAATCTCAAAAATGACAGAATGATCTCTGTTTGTTTCCAAGGCAAACCATTCAATATCACGGTAATCCAAGCCTATGCCCCAACCAGTAATGCTGAAGAAGCTGAAGTTGAATGGTTCTATGAAGACCTACAAGACCTTTTAGAACTAACACCCAAAAGAGATGTCCTTTTCATTATCAGGGACTGGAATGCAAAAGTAGGAAGTCAGGAAACACCTGCAGTAACAGGCAAATTTGGCCTTGGAGTACAGAATGAAGCAGGGCAAAGGTTAATAGAGTTTTGCCAAGAGAACACAATGGTCATAGCAAACACCCTCTTCCAACAACACAAGAGGAGACTCTACACATAGACATCACCAGATGGTCAACACCAAAATCAGATTGATTATATTCTTTGCAGCCAAAGATGGAGACACTCTATATAGTCAGCAAAAACAAGACTGGAAGCTGACCGTGGCTTAGATCATGAACTCCTTATTGGCAAATTCAGACTTAAATTGAAGAAAGTAGGGAAAACCACTAGACCATTCAGGTATGATCTAAATCAAATCCCTTATGATTATACAGTGGAAGTGAGAAATAGATTTAAGGAACTAGATCTGATAGACAGAATGCCTGATGAACTATGGACAGAGGTTCATGACATTGTACAGGAGACAGGGATTAAGACCAACCCCATGGAAAAGAAATGCAAAAAAGCAAAATGTCTATCTGAGGAGGCCTTACAAGTAGCTGCAAAAAGAAGAGAAGTGAAAAGCAAAGGAGAAAAGGAAAGATATACCCATCTGAATGCAGAGTTCCAAAAAATAGCAAGGAGGGATAAGAAACCCTTCCTCAGTGATCAATGCAAAGAAATAGAGGAAAACAACAGAATGGGAAAGACTAGAGATCTCTTGAAGAAAATTAGAGATACCAAGGGAACATTTCATGCAAAGATGGGCCCGATAAAGGACAGAAATGGTATGGACCTAATAGAAGCAGAAGGTATTAAGAAGAGGTGGCAAGAATACACAGAAGAACTGTACAAAAAAGATCTTCACGACCCAGATAATCACGATGGTGTGATCACTCACCTAGAGCCAGACATCCTGGAATGTGAAGTCAAGTGGGCCTTAGAGAGCATCGCTATGAACAAAGCTAGTGGAGGTGATGGAATTCCAGTTGAGCTATTTCAAATCCTGAAAGATAATGCTGTGAAAGTGCTGTACTCAATATGCCAGCAAATTTGGAAAACTCAGCAGTGGCCACAGGACTGGAAAATGTCAGTTTTCATTCCAATCCCAAAGAAAGGCAATGCCAAAGAATGCTCAAACTACCGCACAATTGCACTCATCTCACACACTAGTAAAGTAATGCTCAAAATTCTCCAAGCCAGGCTTCAGCAATATGTGAACGTTGAACTTCCAGATGTTCAAGCTGCTTTTAGAAAAGGCAGAGGAACCAGAGATCAAATTGCCAACATCCTCTGGATCATAGAAAAAACAAGAGAGTTCCAGAAAAACATCTATTTCTGTTTTATTGACTATGCCAAAGCCTTTGACTGTGTGGATCACAATAAACTGTGGACAATTCTTAAAGGGATGGGAATACCAGACCATCTGACCTGCCTCTTGAGAAACCTATATGCAGGTCAGGAAGCAACAGTTAGAACTGGACATGGGACAACAGACTGGTTCCAAATAGGAAAAGGAATACGTCAAGGCTGTATATTGTCATCCTGCTTATTTAACTTATATGCAGAGTACATCATGAGAAACACTGGGCTGGAAGAAGCACAAGCTGGAATCAAGATTGCTGGGAGAAATATCAATAACCTCAGATATGCAGATGACACCACCCTTATGGCAGAAAGCGAAGAGGAACTAAAAAGCCTCTTGATGAAAGTGAAGGAGGAGAGTGAAAAAGCGGGCTTAAAGCTCAACATTCAGAAAACTAAGATCATGGCATCTGGTCCCATCACTTCATGGCAAATAGTTGGGGAAACAGTGGAAACAGTGTCAGACTTTATTTTTGGGGGCTCCAAAATCACTGCACATGGTGACTGCAGCCATGAAATTAAAAGACGCTTACTCCTTGGAAGGAAAGTTATGACCAACCTAGACAACATATTAAAAAGCAGAGACATTACTTTGCCAACAAAGGTCCATCTAGTCAAGGCTATGGTTTTTCCAGTAGTCATGTATGGATGTGAGAGCTGGACTATAAAGAAAGTTGAGCACAGAATAATTGATGATTTTGAACTGTGGTGTTGGAGAAGACTCTTGAGAGTCCCTTGGACTACAAGAAGATCCAACCAGTCCATCCTAAAGGAGATCAGTCCTGGGTGTTCATTGGAAGGACTGATGTTGAAGCTGAAACTCCAGTACTTTGGCCACCTGATGTGAAGAGCTGACTCATTTGAAAAGACCCTGATGCTGGGAAAGATTGAGGGCAGGAGGAGAAGGGGACGACAGAGGATGAGATGGCTGGATGGCATCACCGACTCAATGGACATGAGTTTGGGTAAACTCCAGGAGTTGGTGATGGACAGGGAGGCCTGGTGTGCTACGATTCATGGGGTTGCAAAGAGTCAGACATGACTGAGTGACTTAACTAAACCGAGTGATCCAAAAGATACTGGTATGGGACTTCCCTGGTGGTCTAGTGGCTAAGACTCCTCGATTCCACTGCAGGGGACACAGATTCCATTCCCGGTTGGGTCAGAAAACTAAGATCCCACATGCCATGTGGCACAGTGGGGGAAGAAAAGATACTCGGTATAATTTTAATCTTAAATTCACTAAGACTTGTTTTATGTCTTACCATATGATTTACCCTTGAGAATGTTCCCTGTGTAGCTGAAAATACAGATCAAAACAAACAACCTTAATTCCTTCAGAACCCAGCCCATTCTGCTCCCTCTGGTACTAAGAACTGAACTGACAATTCAGGCTGCTGTCTTCAAGGCCTTCACCAGGCTGAGGAGAGAGGACTGGGCCTTGGTAAGTTAAAACACCACAAAATTCTCCTATCAGGATTCAGCATTTTGTTTTTGTTTTGTTTTTCTTGATGAAGTATTCCTCTTGCTTGCTTGCTTAGTCATTCAGTTGTGTCCAACTCTGCAACTCCATGGACTGTGGCCCACCAGGCTCTCTGTCTGTGGAATTTTCCAGGCAAAAATACTGAAGTGGGTTGCCATTTCCTTCTTCAGGGGATCTTCCTGACCCAGGGATCTAACCCAAGTCTCCTGAGGCTCCTGCATGGCAGGTGGATTCTTTACCACTGAGCCATCGGGAAGCCCAGGCGTTTTTCTAGTTGCTGTAAAATCTTGGTAAGTATCCAGAGTTCCAATAAAGCCAGTTCTGACAGGTTTGCCAGTTTGGTGAGGGACAGGGAGATGTCCAGGTGACGGACAGGCTGCTTTTGTGTAGAGATAAGCGTTTGGCAGTCCCTGCTCCACCACTTCTGTGCCATCTGTCCTAGTCTCTTTACACTTATTGTAATTATTGATATGGTTGGGTTTATGCCTAGAGATTTTATTATTTATTTTCTGTTTTCCCTCCCTCTATTCCCTTTGTCCTGAGTATGTCTGGATTGTTTGAACATCTCTTTAAGCATTCCAGTTAAATGCATCTGTTGTGTTTTTAACTACCTCTCTTTTTAAAGTAGTTACTCTAGGTATTACAAGATACATATTTCCTTTTTTAGGCTTGCTTAGGATAGATATTTTTTACCATTTTAGAATGTAAAAACTAGCCATCATATAGCTTCCTTTATTCTCCCTTCTTTCTGTTGTAGTTTTCTTACATATTACATATACCTACATTGAACATACCATCAGAAAATGTCACAATTTTTGTTTTAAATATACATTTTTTTTAAAGAACTCAAGAGCAAAAGAGTAGAATGTTAAATTAACCCATATTTTACCATTCTGTTGGTCTTCCTTCATTCCTGATACTCCAAGTACGCTTTTGGTACTATTTCCATTCTATCTGAAAAAATTCTGGAAATTATTTTAGAATAGGTCTGCTGTCAAGGAAGTCTCTCAGATTTCCTTCATCTGAAAATTTCACCTTCACTCTTTTTTATTGGATACAGAATTGTATCTAATTCTGGTTGATGGTTCTTTTGCTCTTATACTTTAAAGATGTGATCCTCTTCATTTGGGTTTCCGCAATGAGATATTTTCTTCTGGCAGATACATGTCTGTGTGTGTATGCATATACATATATCAAAATATATACATATTTTAAAGTATTTACACACAAATACATAACATATAACACTGCGAGTAGTGACTGCAGCCATGAAATTAAAAGATGCTTACTCCTTGGAAGAAAAGTTATGACAAACCTAGACAGCATATTAAAAAGCAGAAGGCTGAGCACCAAAGAATTGATGCTTTTGACCTGTGGTGTTGGAGAAGACTCTTGAGAGTCCCTTGGACAGCAAGGAGATCAAACCAGTCAATCCTAAATATTCATTGGAAGGACTGATGCTGAAGCTGAAACTCCAACACTTTGGCCACCTGATGTGAAGAGCCGACTTAGACCCTGGTGCTGGGAAAGATTCAGGGCAGGAGGAGAAGGGGATGACAGAGGATGAGATCCTTGGATGGCATCACTGACTCAATGGACATGAGTTTGAGTAAGCACTGGGAGATGGTGAAGAACAGGGAAGCCTGGCGTGCTGCATTTCATGGGGTCGCAAAGAATTGGACACAACTGAACAACTGAACAATAAGAATAGTGAAATACACACATACACATATATGTGATGTTATGTATTCTTAAGTTTTCAACAGTTTCATTGTGATACATACAGGCATGAATTTTTTTGGTTTACCCTTTTTTGGGACTTGCTGAGATGTTTGAATCCAGAGGTTTATGTCATTCGTCATATTTTGGAAGTTTTCAGTCATTATTTTTGCCTTCATTGCACTGTTTCTCCTCTCTTTATGGAACTCCAATGATAGACTTTCTGGGACTTTGAGGCTCTTTTCATTTTTTAAAAAAATCTTTTTCTCACTGTTATCCAAATTGGATAATTTGTACTGGTCTACCTTCAAGTTTACTTACTGACTTCTCTGTCATTGCTATTCTGCTCTTGAGCTTATCTAGCAAGTATCTGATTTTGGCTCATATTTTTAAGTTCTAAAATTTTAGTTTCCCTATTTATCTTTTATTTATCTGTTAAGACTTGCATTCATTTCAGGAGTGTTAGCCTTTACCTTTTGGAGCATTTTCATTATAGCAGTTTAAAGTCTTTGTCACTTAATTTTAATATCTCACTGTTGGCCTCTTTTGGTCATATTTTACCACTCAAGTCCGGGTTTTCCTGGATCTTTGTATGCCAAATAATTTTAAGTCCTGGACATTTGAATTTTATGAGAGTCCGGGTCCTATTTGAATACTATGGAGAACGTTGAGATGTATATTTTAGCAGGCAATTGACTGCTGGGCTTGAGCCACCAATCTTGAGTAGCCTTCTGTGGATTGTGGTTTCAAGGCAAGTTCCATTTTCAAAACCTTTCCCGTGCTGTTTAGATTTGTCCTGTACGTGCACCCTCTAGTGGTAATTCTGAGAACAGGCGGTGGTTCAGTTTAGTCCTCCAGTCTTGGGTGTGCTGCTGAGGATTGAATCCATGCATGCTTTTCTTGTGGGTGAGAGCACAGTTCATAAACAATTTTATGGAATTAATTGCCCAAGGGCCTTCTCCACAATTTCCTTGGTACTTTGGGGCTCTCTGGGGCTCCTCTTTTTGATTCTCCTTTTGGTTCTTAAGTTGCTTTGCTTTGTTGTGTACTTCCTACAACTGTGCCCTCACCCAGGGCTAAGTGGCAAAAGGATGGAGAAAAGAGAAACAGAGCGAGTGAAAGAGGAGGGAGATTTGTCCCAGTCTCTTGATACACCTGCAATCAGAATGAAAGTGTCTCTTCCTTAGGAGTTTTAGGTGCCTTAATGCCTCAGATGTCACTCTAGCAGGAATATTAGGTGGTTGGGGCATGAAGGCCAGTGAAAAAATTTTAAAGGGGTGTTTCTTCACTCACTTTGAACATTAGGAGTTCCTTTCCCATTCTTCAAACCAAAACTAGAAGGGTTCTCCTAGAGTTTTCACTGTCTATGGCCCAGTTGCCCACTTTCACCTGAAAGTTCCAGGCTGCTTTGAGTCTGGCCAGGGAATGTTGTTGTTTAGTTACTAAGTCGTGTCCAACTCTTTGCAACCCATGGACTGTAGCCCACCAGGCTCCTCTGTCCATGGTATCTTCCAGGCAAGAATACTGGAGTGAGTTGCCATTTCCTTCTCCAGGGGATCTTCCTGACCCAGGGATCCAACCTGCCATCTCCTGCATTGGCTGGCAGATTCTTTAGCACTGAACCACTTGGGGAGCCCAGCCAGGAAATACTGGAGGGAAAACAGGAAACTCATCCCTATGTCAATGGTACTCCAAATTCTGTTTTTCTGCCCCAGTTCACCCGCTATTGATATTTACTCTTTTTTCTTACAACTTTTTAAAAAACTTTTTTTTTTTTAATGTGGACCATTTTTAAAGTCTTTATTGACTTTGTTACAATACTGCTTGTTTTTCGTGTTTTGGCTTTTGGCCCCAAGGCATGCGGGACCTCAGCTCCCAGCCCAGGGGTCAAACCACAACCCCGGCACTGGAAGCTGAGGTCTTAACCTCTGGCCTGCCAGGGACTCCCTGATATTTACTCCTGGAAGTCTTTCACGCAGTCAATCCAGGTTTTAGTGTTGCGTTTACAGGGAGAGACAGGGAGGAGAATGTTCTCTCCATGTTACCTAGTTCGTTCCTTCTTTCTGCCAAGTGGTATTTCACTGGATAGATATCCTACTATCTTTTTATCAATTCTCTTATTAATGGCCATTTTTGTTGTTTCCAGTTTCTGGCTTTTACAAAGTAAGCAGCCATAAGCATTCATTTACAAGTCTGCGTGGACGCATACTTTCATTTATTTTGCATACATACCGAGGAACGGAAAGCTTAGGTTATATGGTAGGTGTACGTTTAACTTTTTAGGAAAATGCCAAAACATTTTCCAAAGTAGTTGTATCATTTTACATTCCCGTCAGTAGCTTAAGAGCATTCCATTTGTTACATATCATTGCTCATACTTGGTACAGTCTTTCCATTTAGCCTTCCTAGTAAATGTGTGGAGAAGGTGATGGCACCCCACTCCAGTCCTCTTGCCTGGAAAATCCCATGGATGGAGGAGCCTAGTGGGCCTCATGCAGTCCATGGGGTCGCGAAGAGTCGGACACGACTGAGCAACTTCACTTTCACTTTCCACTTTCATGCATTGGAGAAGGAAATGGCAACCCACTCCAGTGTTCTTGCCTGGAGAATCCCAGGGACGGTGAAGCCTGGTGGGCTGCCATCTCTGGGGTCGCACAGAGTTGGACACGACTGAAGCAACTTAGCAGCAGTAGATGTGTGGTGGCATTTCATTATGGTTTTAGTTTGCATGTTTCTTTTATCAAAGAAGATGTAAAACAGCCATTCAAATCTGACCATTAGAAAATGTGTTGTCTTCTTATTATTGAGTTTAAAACATTCTTTGCTTAAACTTATATTCTACATGTAAGTCCTTTATCAGACATGATATGCAAATATTTTCTCCCATTCTGTAGCCACTGTGTTTTGTTTAGCTCTGCTTGGCTTTCCCTCCATACTCTGCCTGGATCCACTCCTTGTTCTTTCCACTGATACCACCACCGCCCTTGCTCGTCTCTCCTGGATCGTCCTCCTCCTCTGGCCTCCCCCATGGTCTTCTTGCTTCACACTTGCAGAAAGACTTGGATTGGACCACAGTCCAATCTGTAAATGGACTGAGCAGCCACTGAGCATCTAAAAATGCACACTGAATCATTTCTCCTCTATGCATAACATCATAAAAAGGCTCTCTCTTCCCTTGGCATAATGCTAAAGCCCCAAATACCTCACGCTATCTGACCCTCGCCTATTTTACGGGATGCTTTTTCTGTCATTCTCCCCTTGGCCGCCATGCTGGAGTCACAAGAATCTTTTTCCTTAAACACACTGAGTTTGTTCTCTTCCCAAGACCTTTGCACCAGCTATTCCTTCTGCCTGGGGTGCTCTTCACCCTGTTTTGCACATTGCTGCCCCCTCTGTCATTTAGAAAGTTAAAATATTACCCCTTTAGAGAGATATTCTTTGAACACAAAATCTAAAGTTGCTACCTCCACACTGTCTTGACCTCAAGCTATTTTATTTCTCTGCAGAATAGTTACCACAGTGTGACACTTTCCTTGTTGTTGCCTGTCTTCATTAGAATATGTTTCATGGGAGTAGGGACTTGATCTCATTCATTTCGATATCCCTAGTGTCTAGAGCCATGCTTAGCACATAGTACAGGCTCAATAAATTCATGTTGAATGTCTGTGCCCATAGCACCTACCTCTGTGCCTGTCACCTGGCTAGAAAGCAAATGTTTGCTGTCAGAATTTGTCAAGTAATCCACCCCCATGGCATCAGTGATCAAAAAGCATCCGTGGGCTAGAAGAGGGAGAGAAAAGACACATATTTAGGAAAATGACCAGAGAAAAATTGCAGAGAAGCTTGAGAGAAAACCAGTCCCTCTAGAAGTGTGTGGGGAGTTTTATGACAGAGTTGTCATATCACTGGCCTTGGTATGGGCTCCCACCCAAGGGAGGCCTCTACCTTGGTTGCTGGTGCTATTAGGCCCACACATAATGCACAGGAGGTAATGGTGCAGTTTGTAGGCACAGCCCAAAGGCCTGCACGAGGCGTGCTTGTCAAAGGAAATTAGACCCTTTTGACCTAATCCACTGTTCACTCTGCTCCTCCACTTCCTGGAGTCTGCACGGTAATTTTCCCACTCCACAACCCTCAGCACGGTGGGTGAGCTCCCCCATGAATGGGTAATAGCATGCTGCTCCCATGGTCCCCACTCTCTCTAAGGCCATTTGGCACCAGTCCTCCTGGCTGAGCCATGAAATTAAAAAAATGCTTGCTGCTTGGAAGAAAGGCTATGACAAACCTAGACAGCATATTAAAAAGCAGAGACATTACTTTGCTGATAAAGGTCCATCTAGTCAAAGCTGTGGTTTTTCCAGTAGTCATGTACAAATGTGACAGTTGGACCATAAAGAGGGCTAAGCGTTGAAGAACTGATGCTTTCGAATTGTGAAGCTGGAGAAGACTCTTGCCAGTCCCTTGGACTGCAAGGAGATTACACCAGTCAATCCTAAAGAAAATCATCCCTGAATATTCATTGGAAGGACCGATGCTGAAGCTCTAGCTCCAATACTTTGGCCATCTGATGTGAAGAGCTAACTCACTGGAAAAGACCCTGATGCTGGGAAAGACTAAGAGCAGGAGAAGAAGGGGATGACAGAAGATGAGGTGGTTGGATGGCATCACCAACTCAGTGGACATCAGTCTGAGCAAATTCTGGAAGATAGTGATGGACAGGGAAGCCTGGCGTGCTGCAGTCCATGGGGTCGCAAGGAGTCTGACACAACTTAGTGACTAACAACAGCAATGAACAACTGCTGGGTGAGACGGGGCCTGGTGTGCTAGGCAGCTTTAGCACACAGCATCAGTCTCTTCTCTGCAAGGACCCTCCTCTAGGCCTCATCTCTTCCCAAGAACCTGGTAGGTGAGTGCTCTGAAGAGTCTCTGTGAGGAGCTTATCTCCAGCCGCTGAATCAGGATGGCTGCCAAGGCCACACCTGGGCCATGGAGAGCAGCTGCTCTCCTGAGCACTAGGCCCTCTCCAGGGCCCAGTCCCAGAGAGGACAGCAGACACCCTGGCTTGGCCTGGGAAACAAGTTTCTTGGGGGGTCAAGACTGCTGCCTGGGCTCCAAGGAGCCAGGTGAGGCCTCGGCCTTCACTCTAACTGACAGTCACAATGTAAACAAACTCCCAGCAGCTCCTTATCGGAGGTGGGGGCTCCAGATGCCAGGGTCATGGGAGGGCACGACTCATCGGGGAAAGTCACCTTCTGGGAAGTGGCTGCCCAAGGTATGGCCCTAATTGTGGACTTCTGGCTCAGAGATGGGGGGCAGAGGTGGCGCCTTTGGGGTCCTCCCACCCCTCTGTCCGCTAGGCATCTCACTGCACTCCAAATTGGACCCTGTGTCCCAGGCACTGGCCTGGGGCTCAGGAGGGAAGTGAGTCCAGATAAGGTTTGAATCTGAGAAGCAAGACAGCTGCTGATGGACTCTGTGACAGGCCCTTGTCTCCATTCTCAGCCAGGATTGGATGGTTGGGCAGTCATTCTGTCTGGGGATGACTCTTCCTCTTTTTAGAGTGCCCAGGGCACTGTCTGTCCCCTCCCAGGCCTAACCCTTGGCCCTCAGTCCCAAGACAAATCACTCTAGGGATCAGAGGGGTTGCTCTGGGAGAACCTGATGGGGTTCCTGAGCCCACCTGAAGAGATGTGCGCTCAGCCTAGGTTGCGGGCCTTCTTGGGCCATGACCCCAGGGGAAAAGACAGGGTCCTCGTTCACTTGCCTCCCCCAGAAGTTACCTTCAGTTCAGTTCAGTTCAGTCGCTCAGTCGTGTCCGACTCCTTGCGACCCTATGAATCACAGCACGCCAGGCATCCCTGTCCATCACCAACTCCCGGAGTTCACTCAAACGCATGTCCATTGAGTCAGTGATGCCATCCAGCCATCTCGTCCTCTGTTGTCCCCTTTTCCTCCTGCCCCCAATCCCTCCCAGCATCAGAGTCTTTTCCAATGAGTCAACTCTTCGCATCAGGTGGCCAAAGTATTAGAGTTTCAGCTTCAGCATCAGTCCTTCCAATGAACACCCAGGACTGATCTCCTTTAGAATGGACTGGTTGGATCTCCTTGCAGTCCAAGGGACTCTCAAGAGTCTTCTCCAACACCACAGTTCAAAAGCATCAGTTCTTCGGTGCTCAGCTTTCTTCACAGTCCAACTCTCACATCCATACATGACTACTGGAAAAACCATAGCCTTGACTAGATGGACCTTTGTTGGCAAAGTAATGTCTCTGCTTTTTAATATGTTGTCTAGGTTGGTCATAACTTTCCTTCCAAGGAGTAAGCGTCTTTTAATTTCATGGCTGCAGTCACCATGTGCAGTGATTTTGGAGCCCCCCAAAATAAAGTCTGACATTGCTTCCACTGTTTCCCCATCTACTTCCCGTGAAGTGATGGGACCAGATGCCATGATCTTCGTTTTCTGAATGCTGAGCTTTAAGCCAACCTTTTCACTCTCCTCTTTTACTTTCATCAAGAGGCTTTTTAGTTCCTCTTCACTTTCTGCCATAAGGGTGATGTCATCTTTGTATCTGAGGTTATTGATATTTCTCCCGGCAATCTTGATTCCAGCTTGTGCTTCTTCCAGCCCAGCGTTTCTCATGATGTACTCTGCATATAAGTTAAATAAGCAGGGTGACAATATACAGCCTTGACATGCTCCTTTTCTTATTTGGAACCAGTCTGTTGTTCCATGTCCAGTTCTAACTGTTGCTTCCTGACCTGCATATAGGTTTCTCAAGAGGCAGGTCAGGTGGTCTGGTATTCCCATCTCCTTCAGAATTTCCCACAGTTTATTGTGATCCACACAGTCAAAGGCTTTGGCATAGTCAATAAAGCAGAAATAGAAAACCCCATCTCTTCCTTTTCTTGCAGTCAGCTAAAGGCTACTGACCAGGAAACAGGTGCTCTGTTTACCAGGTGGCACCTGCCTATCTCCCCTAGCCAAAGTCCACCCATAATTCCTGCTCACACCCTTTGAGCTAGCATTGTCTCTGCACCCTTTTTTCTTCCCTAGACTCCAAGAACGGAGAAGGCAATGGCACCCCACTCCAATACTCTTGCCTGGAGAATCCCATGGACAGAGGAGCCTGGTGGGCTGCAGTCCATGGGGTTGCACAGAGTTGGACAGGACTAAAGCGACTTAGCAGCAGCAGTGAGTGACTTCACTTTCACTTTTTACTTTCATGCATTGGAGAAGGAAATGGCAACCCACTCCAGTGTTCTTGCCTGGAGGATCCCAGGGACGGGGGAGCCTGGTGGGCTACCATCTATGGGGTCGCACAGAATTGGACAGCGACTGAGCTGCTGAACTGAACTAAACTGAACTGAAAGTGACTTAGCAGCAGCAGCAGACTCCAAGAAGGGTGCTATCCAGCAGGGGGCGCTGCGGTCACAGGGTCAGAGCTTTCAGAGGGCTGGGGCTTGTGAATAGAACTCAGATCCCCTGGGAACACAGGTGGACTTGGGGGTGGACTCTGGTCCCACTAGACAGCAGAGGGATGATGAATTGATAGAACACTGCATCCGGCAGTGGGGCACCCTTATTCAGCTTTCCTGGCCTGTTGTACCCACACACCCAGTGTCCAAAGGGCAGGGCCAAACAGTGCTGGTATGTTGTTTAAGGTTCTGGCTGTGATCACCAGTGACCTGGGTATTCCTGGGACAATGTGTGAATTTTAATCACCTGTCCTACACTTTAGCTCAATGCCCTCAGCTCCCCGGACTCACAACCTGAGATCAAAGCAATGGCCCCTTAGGCAAAGTGGGGAATCTCCCTACATTTCTCCCAGAATGGGGAACCTTGGGAAGGCCTGGGAAGGGTTCTACTCCAACCCATCTCACATCCAGGCCATCCACGAATACTGCTGTCAACTAAGCTCACTTCTCTCCATCCCTTGTGGCGAGAGCCCCAATCCACGTGGAACGACCCGAGCTGCCTCCTAGCCATTGCCCTGCCTCGGTTTGCAGCAGGGTCCCAGACAAGGGCAATGCAAATAGGGGTCTGCAGTATGACGTTCAAAGGGAGGCACTCACTCTCATGGTCATGCAAGAACAGGGTTGCGTGAGTGTCTCCTCCACAGACAGATTTCTGAAGCACAGATCAGACTCCCAGTTTCACCCTGCACAGCCAGGATCAAGTCCATACTTCTGAGGAGCACTCAAGCCTCTTCATGGTATGGGTCCTGTGGGCTGGTCCAGCCTTAGTTCCTGGAGCAGCCATACGAGGCCACAAGGCCACACCACAAGCAGGATCTCTCCTGCACTTGGGAGCCTCCAGGCTTTTGCTTGGGCTGTGCCTACAATCTAAACATGCTTTCCCATGGCTAACTCATCACCCTTCAAGGCCCTTGAATGCCAGTTCCTCAGAGTGGCTGTGAACTCTGGCTGAGATAAATCGCTTCTGTCCCCACATCCCAGCATCTCTGCTCCTTCGCCTCATACTCCAGGTAGGATACACATCTGTCATTCTGCAATCAAGTGCACTTACTAATTGTCTGCTGTTTGTAAGGAATGAGCTGGGTGCCAGGGAGGGGGCTCTGAGGGTAATAACCCCATCATCTTTTGTCCCCAGAGAGCTCATATCCAGGGTAGCAGTGGGGACCGTGCCAATTCAGTTCAAAGTGCCTCTGTATGGCTGGTATGGGCATGGGCCTGAGAAACATTGCATGCCCATCAGATGCCCCTCTGTCTTCAGGCTTCTAGAGCCACCACTCAACTAGCAACAAAGAATACACGTGTGCTCCAGCCCATGAGGCTGTGGGACTTCTTCTCCAACATTCTTGAGGGTTCTTGAGGAAAGGACACTAATTTTTGTTTCCTGGCAGTGGCGAGTCACCAGGGGCCTCCTGGCTAGGAGCTTCTTCTCTGCAAACCCTGGTCCATTTTACTCCCAATGTGGACCAAGTCCTCTGAAATACTCCCAGAGCAGCAATCTAGGAGTTAGCCATCACAGTGGCTATCTGACCTGGTGACATGATCATTGTAGTCTCTCACTTGCCAAGCTGGAGGGCAGTCAGTCATGCTTTCTCCGGACTATCCAGGCAGGTGGGTCTCTGCTGACCCTTCACCCCTCCTGCCAGTCAGTCAGTCAGTCAAGAGAGACTTTCTTGATACTCACTTATGCAGAGAAAGGACTGGAACCTCTCATACTTAGCTGAGGTTCTATCTAAATTGAGGCCTTTGTGGACCTACCTTCTAGGAGAGGAAGAGAAACCCTACCTGATGTTAACATCCCCTTCCCCTTGTTATGTGGCTGGCTGGCCAATGTCACCGGACACCCAGTCTCTCTGCATGACTGGGAGAGGACACACATGTGAAGACAACTGGAGAGGGAGCAAAGATCCTCTTGGAATGACAGAACCGCAGAGAAATGACCACGGTGATGCTCAGGAAAGCCATGTCCCTCCCTTCTTCCTTCCCACTGGGGGCACACTGCTAAGACAATCCAAATCCATCATCCATCCATCTATCCCCATCCATGCCACACCTCGCTCATAGGGTATCTGCTGTGCTCAGGCAAGGCTGGATCCTGGGGTTACAGCAGAGAACAGGACAGGGCACCTGCTGGGCTAACCCCCTTTTCTCCTGTCTCTTGCCCTGTTTTCCTTCTATGAACATTCCTATAACTCAGTAGTTGCTGAATCCAAGCTACAAAGACATATTCTTGTTGATATTTTCTAGCTTAAGCTACATCTACTGTTTCCAAAATGAGACAGCAAATGAAGTCGGACGTAGACACTCGAAGACTTGGTCCTTCACCTAGTCCACTTTATGGGAGAGGATCAGGGATTGGGGTTGAGTTCTCTGCCTCAAAGAGACTGTTTGGACTAGGCAGAGGACCAGCAACAGTGGGTCCAGACTTGGGCCACAAGAGAAGGAGGAGACAAGACCTTATTTGGTCTGGAGCCTCACTAAATTGCTGCCATGGTCTCTGGACCCCTTAGGGGCACCCCCTCAATGTCTTAACCCTTATTTCCATGGCAGCCCCTGGAGTTGGGATTCCCAGACTGAGTCACCAGGGTCACCAGGGACTGTGCTCATAGCACAAGATCCACTCTTGCAGCATTTGGAGTTTCCCTGGCCCTCTCCCAGGCCAGCCACCCTGCTCCTGAGCCTAGGCCAGAGGAAACCAATGCTGGACTGGACAAGGAATGCTTGAGGGTCTGTCTGCCCCTCCACTGGCTAGCTGGGTGCCTCAGAGTGGCCACTGCTGCTCACTGCTCCACCCTCAGCTTCTCTGGACTCAGGGAGCTCTACCTGTTTGATTTGTCTTTCCAAGAGCCATGTTCTCAAGGCTACAAGCAAGGAGATCTTTATGCAGGAGCTCCAAAGCAAGGATTTAAGAAATATGTGTGCGTAGCCCACCTTAACCGCAGGCATGACTTTGGTCTGAAGAGGCCAAGGTAGGGTGTTAGACTCTGCCGCACCATCCCAAACTCCCAGCCTCCTTGGCTCAGATACAGGCCCAACCCCCAATTATCCCTGGCCTGAGCTGCAAGCCCTGGGGAGGGAAGGAAGTGGCCGACCCCCACAGCCAGCATTCCTCTGTGATGACGACAGTATGCTCACTGCCCAGCCACCCCATCTGGAAGGCAGTTCTCGGGAAGTCACAGGGGACTCCCTCCCAAGGAGGCTGAGGCCTCTCGTACAGAGTGGGGCTTCCTTCAGCTGGGGGCATCAGCTTGACCTGACCAGGTTAGGGCACAAGAACAGCTGGGGGCCCAGAGGTCCCCTGGGAGCAGCTCAGAAGGCCACAGGGGCCACCCTAAATGCTTCTAATTCATTCCATTTCTTCATGCATTCAATAAGCACTCACCGGACATCCTTCTTGTGTTAGGCCCATTGGAGGCTCTAAGGACCTAGCAGGCTGGACTAGGCAGGCAGGGCCACACCCTCAAGGGGCTTCAAGATAGGTGGGAGGAATCCTACCTATCTAGGAATCCTCCAACACATGCACACAAAGGATAATTTCAGCAATGATAAGTGCTATGAAGACAATGATAAGAGTTATGAAGACAATACAACAAGCCAGTGTTACAATTGGGGACCTCGGCCCTCTGAGGGGGGCCTCCACATTCCTGACTTCTCCAGCCTGCATACGCTCCTCACATGCAAGTATAGCCAGCATCCACACCGCACCACGCTCCCTTAGGAACGACCGCCACCCGGGAGGAGGCTGGGGGCAGGTGCATGCAGGTGGGGCTTTTCCAAGGCTGGTTTTCCCCGGCTCCCGCTGGAACTTCCAGAGGGCCACCGGCCCGCGACACTGGACACCCGCCCGTCCCCCTCCTCCTCCCGCATCCGCAGCTCGCGAGCCTCTGCGCTCCCGGCGAGGTTCCCGGAAACTCCTCGATTTCCCTGTCGCCGCCGCGTTTGCAAGAAACCGAAACCCAGGCCCCGCCCCCCCGCGCCAGCCGGGAGCTGGCAACTGGGGCCTGCGCCCGGGGCTGGGTCAGAACTGGGCGGCCGGAGCAGCCCCTCCCGGATCGACGGGGCGGAGGCGGAGGTGGGGGGCCCTTCTGAGTGCCAGGGCTGCGCTCGGCGCCCACCCCCTGAGGGTATCGTCCCCAGCGGCTCAGCACCGCCCGCGGGAAAGCTGCAATTCTAACCCGATCGTTTAGGTTACATCCGACGGCGGAGTGCCCAGCGAGGGGTGGCAAGCAGCGCAGCCACCCCTGCAACAATGTAGAGGTGGGCGCCATTTGTGTGCGCCTACTGTGCGTCCGGCAAACCAGGGGAGGGACGCAGGGGGGATAAGAAGGAAGGGCAGGGGCGTTTACAAAGAGCTCTGTGCCAAGACTCTGCACCCCTTCATCGTGGGGGGGGGGGGGGCGGCGGGCACAGAGCAGTTTGGCAACTTGCCCGAGATCACACAGCTTGTAGCTGCGAAGCTGGCTGCAAACCTGTGGCGCGCAGCGGGAGGCTGGGCGAAGGAGGAAGTGCCCCGGCCGGCTGCCGGCAGGTGAGCTGCCTGGCACGGGCGGGGCAGCCAGCTGCGGAGGGGGAGGGGCGGTCCCAGGCCGCCACCCGGGCCGCGAGGACTGGAGGCTTTGCTTTTCTCCTTCTCTCCCTCCCTTTCCAGGAAGCCGGCCAGCCCAGAGCCGGCCGCTCACCCCAACTCACCCCCAGCCTGGGCCGAGCAGGAATGTGGAAGCTGGCCGGAAGAGCTTGCGCCCCCTCCCCTCCAAAAACACACCCATCTCAGACCCCGGGAAGCGCGAACTTGGGTCACCTAGGGCGAGGGGCTCTACACCGGGACTCGATTACCCAGGACGAAGTAGGGGTGCTGTTGCCCCCAGCAAGGCCAAGAAGTCTGCCAGGGGCGCTGGCCGTGGTGCAAGACCCATTGGCGGGGGTGGGGTGGGAGTAGGAAGGGTGGAGGAGGGTGCTGGTCCCATCCAGCCCCACTCCGGGTGGCCACAGAGCTTCAGCCCCGCCTCAGGGCCCCTTGGGGTGGTTGGAGTGCCGAGGCTGCTTTTCCTCCCAACGCGGTGTTTATAAGAAATGAAACTGCAGAGGGCATCAGTGGCAACCCACACTGACACCCAGCTCCCCCTCCGGGGTTCCGGTCCCTGAGCGCTGGAGCAATCCTAGGCCCACTCTTACATCGCCAGACCCCTAGTGTTTTCCCAGTCAGCTGCAGCCTCCCACTCTGCTTTTAGGATTTTTATAACAGCACAACGTTTATTCTGCTGTGTCATACACCATTTTTGCCTGAGTTGTGAGAGGGGAGGGGCTAGTCTCGTGCCTGAGCACATCCCCAGGGCCAAACCTGTAATTGACCCAGAGCAGGAGTGCCATTCATATTTGTTGAATGAATTAAGAAACGACTTTCTTCATCTCCAATTAGGCTCATTTCAGCTAGAGTGATGATGCCTAGATTCTATCTTAAAGCTTTGGATTGCTTTTAGATTTTTTTATGCCTGACTTTGTGTTCTGCACTTCATAGTTTAGGACTGCCCTGCTTCCAAGTTGCTGTGAAAATAGATGATGGCTGGGATGGACTTTTAGCATCTAAGATAGCCCTCCCTCTGGACCTGGGGGGTGAAACACCTGCTGGGTTTCATCTGCTTTGGGGACTGTGCCCTCTTCTCTGGGTAGCAGGACCTACAGGGGCTCAGGACTGCATTACTCTCAAAAACCTAGTTAAAGCCTTGCTGGGTCCTGTACTTCAGGACTAACTAGAACCCACCCGGGGTGGTGAACACTGAGAGCCTCGGAGAGCCTGAGGGAGGGGACTGGGGGCATGATTTGGTCCATCAAGGAAAAGGTTTCCAGAGAGGTGATCTTGCCTTCAGCAGCCTGATTGCAGAGGCCATCTCAAAGGTGGTTCTGCCAGCCAGTCAGCCTCATCTGGCAGCCCAGAAAACTCCAGACCCTAATACAGAACAACTGCAATAAATGTGCCCTTATTGAGTGACGGTATAGATGGAAGGTATCCTTGAATGAGACCCTGCTCTGGAGCTAACTCCAGCTGCAGTGTGAGGAACCCTGCAGAAAACCCTCAGGTCTCTTGCAGAAAAACCACAGACTTTGGGACTTCCCTGGTGGTCCAGTGGTTAAGACTCTGCACTTCCACTGCAGGGGGCATGGGTTTGATCCCTGGGAACTAAGATCTTGCATAATGTTCGGGTGGTTAAAAAAAAAAAACAAAAACAAAAACAAATGCAGACTTCGTTCTACAGAAAGTCACCACCCAGAAGGTGATAAGTAGAAGAGAAAAGACAACACGAAAGTTGAGGGCTAGGGGGTTTTGAGGAGGGGAAGGATTTCTGGTTGGCTGCTTTGGAGGTGCTTCATAGAAGACCAGGCATTTGCTCTGGGCCTTAAAACAGAGACTGAAATTGAAGTGGGGGGAGTGGGGGAGCAGCAGGTAAGGTGAGTGATGCTAAGTATCCTAGGAAGTCAGGGATGAGGAGCAAATGGAAAGAGCAAAGACGGGAAAAATACAAAGTGTGTTCAGAGAATGGAAATACAGTGAAAGGTTCATGCATTACTGTGAATACATGTCATTTGACTAATGTCTTACACTTGAGAAAGGAGTTTGATAGTCTATATAATTTCTTTCATCTTTGTAACAATTAGGACAGATGTTCAGAGAGTACTTCTATTTTACAGATGAGAAAACTGAGATCCAGAGAAGGACAGTAACTTGCTTGAGGTCACACAGCAAAGTGGCAAAAAGCACAAGAATGGAGCGTCACAACTCAAATTCTGTGTTCTCTTTCCATGGCCCTATAGTCCAAGGGTAGGGGAGTTGTGGGACAGAAGGTTGGAATGGGACGCTTGGGACCACAGTCAGCAGTGAATTGAATGTGGGGCTAAGGAGTCTAAGGGAACTCAGAAAGCTCCTATGTGTACCCTGAATGTTAGGGAGATCATCAAAGTTACAGAAATAATCCTAGAGCAGAGGTGCCTGGAGGGCAGGCCAGAAAGGGAGGCAGTCCCAAGGGGAGGCTGTGGCAACAAGAGTCTGATCCTCAAATGTGAAAGCAGGACTTGATGTAGGGAAGAAAGACCCAGAGGACTAGGTGAGGCCAAGAGGGGAGGAGGATGGGAAAGACTTCATCAGAGAGGGAGCTGGAACTAGGAAGAAATCTGCTCCGGGCAGTGTGGAAAGGGGAGGCCAAGAGTTCTGTTTGCTGTGTGTGGAATCTGTGGATAGGTTTGTAGGGGAGCAGCCAGAAGGCAGCCACAGTGTGGTTTTGGAGGTCACCTGCCCAAAGGGGATGTCTGGAAGTACAGAAGAGTATTTTGAGTCAGAAATGTGGAAAGGCCAGCCCTGAATTACTAACAGAAACCTAAAAAGGACAAAATGCATCTGTCCAGCTTCCCAAGGAATGTGTGATGCATCTTAGAATGGGATTCATCAAGAACAGTTACAATAAAAATGTGAGATGCTTAAACAGGGGTTAGCTTTTATTTCACTGATTTGGAGTATAGCACCCCCAATCATAATAAGCATCAAGAATATGAAAGAATCCCTACAGTTAAAAAAAAAAAAAAGGCAAAGATCACTTCAAAAATGTAAAATGACAATTTCACTGGTAAATACTAACACTGGGGAATTTCTCCTTAGCAAAAAAATGATTGGTGTGCGCAAAGATTTAGCTACACAGTGCTGTCTGTATTATGAAAAAATGGAAATAACCTAAATGTCCTACAATAGGGGATTAATTGGGTAAATTTTTATTTATCCTTATGGTAGAATAATATATACCCATTACAAATGATATTGCAGAAGTACGTTTCATGACCCAGAAAGACGCTCATTATAGATGTATACATACAGATGATTATCTATGAATTAAAATTTTTATTTTAAAGCACACTTTACTCTCTCCTGTTGCCTTCCCAAGGTCAATGTCACTCTGCATTTTCCAGCAGCTGTCAGTTTCCTAGGGGTAGGACAAGCACTCATTTGCTGCACAGAAAACAGATTTAGCAACTCAGGAGCCACTTGTTTTCTTCTCTTCTTGCTTGAAAGGTCTTGGTTTCTGTAGTGCATTCCCACTCCCTTCTATCATTTAAAGCACCCCAACCCTTCTCCCCCTTCCAGGGCCTCAGCACCTTCCATCTGCTTAACACCCAGGTAGTCTCATTCCTCACAGTTTCTCCTGTCTCTCTGCCTCTCAGCTCCCTCGCCCATCAGTATCTGGGAGACAGTTCTGACCCATTCCTATTGGTTTCCTGGGAACCAAGTGTGGCCTTAGTCACAGCATCAGATTCTGGTGTACCAGAATTGGATTAACCCATCCATTTCCTCTGTGGGAGGAAAGCTGTAGTGTGACTGACAGGTGAATGGTGCATCCACGTGTCTGTTTATAGCCTGCAACACTGCAGCTGGATCCTGCTATGGAGGGAGAGCTGGGATGACAGGAAAGACACATCAACCTGACCTGGAAAAGAGATTTACTTCTGAGTCAGCAGCTTTGGGGAGATGAAGAAAGAAGCCTGCTGGCCAGAGCTCTGGAGAGAAAAATGAACATTCAGCCCAGCCTCTAGGTGTACAAGTAGGGCAAGGTCTAGTTGTAAGCACAGGAGTTCGATAGCTATCATTCCCAAAGCACCTGGGACCTGGGCTCCCCAACCCTTTAGCTAGACCCATGGCCTTGATCAACGTAAGCAACTACCCCCATTTGCCCAGAATCTCTCTGGACCAAGCCCTGAGGCCCCAGAAACTAAACCAGTGCTGCCAAGGAAGGCTGTCATGCAAGGGCCAAGGGAGTCTGTGGAAGTGGCCTAAGGCAGGAGTGCTAGGAGGAACCAAGGCTACCCCACCCCCACCCCAACTCAGCAGTCCTGGCTTCTCTGAAACCCTTCTCTCTTTCCCTAAGGCCAGCAGTGGGGCAGTCCCAAGAATGTAGATGGAGAAGCGGAAGAGGTCCCTCCCTGGTCACAGACTCTGGCAGGGGCCTCGAAAACCACGCATCATCTGCTGCCCAAGTAGGGCATGATGTTTCACAGACATCCTCTCTCTGTCACGGTAAAGCAGCAAAGTAGGGCTACTGTTTTGGAGTTGAGGAAACTACAGCTGTCAAACTGGGATTTCTTTTAGTCTCGGCAGCCCCACGCAGGGTAGGCTTTCCTTCACTTCCCCGGGGAAGGTGAACCCCCCGGAGGTGGGCCACCCCTCGAAGGTTTGAAGGCTGAAACCCTCCCTGCTTGACACCCATTAACGGGCTTGAGGAAGCAGGTTGGTTTTCAAGGACTCAATTCTCGCGTCCACTCTGAAGAGGACGGCAGGTGCCGGGGTGACCCCCTCACCGGAGCTGGGAAGACAGAGATCCCGGGGCATCCCCAGGAAAGAAGGGCAAGGAGATGGCCTCAGGAGCTAGCAGGCTGGGTTAGCGCCGAGTGAGGGGAGCAACTGCGGGCCGGGGGCGTTCGACTTTCCAGGAGCGCTTTCTCCCGGGTGCGCTGGTACGGGGGTGGAGTGGGAGCCGGCGGGGCGGGCCCGCGGTCGCCCCGGGGCAGCGGCGCCAGGCCGGAGGGGGTGGGGAGAGGCAGCCGCCCTGTACTTCCCCTTCGCCGCTAGCTCTACAACAGCCTGATTTCCCCGAAATGATGAGGCGGCGCTGGCCAATGGGCGTCCTCTCGGCTCTTTAGGAGGCGGGGCCCGGCCCGGGCTGGGGGAATCCCGCTAAGTGTTTAGATTCTCCGCGGCGCCGCGGTTCAGGCAGAGCGCGCCACTCCTTCGTCGAGGCAGGACGTGCGCCCAAGTCGGGCTAGCAGAGGCCAGCGAGAGCCGTGCCAAGTCAAGGCCAGCCGTGACCAGCGGCTCCGCGACCTGGGCATCCTCTGCCTTCTCCCCGTTCCCACTTGAATCGCGCTCCTAGCGCCCGCAAAAGCAGTCCTCGCCGGGATCCTCGGTTGCTGCCGTCGGGTAGCGCTTGCTGTCGAGGTGAGCTCGCCTTCGCCGCAGGGGGCAACGGTGGCATCGGACAAAGGCGCGCTCGGGGCACCAGGAAGTGGGGGACGAAAACCCTTGCCGGGAGAGTGACGGGCGCGCGGCGTTGCCTGGGCCCCCGCGCGGGCTCGGGAGGGCGCTGGAGGAGCCGCAGGCAGCTGCGCGGGGAGGGCGAGTAGCGGCGTGGACCGCCCACCCCGCCGAGGTTGCCCGTGCCTGGCCGCTGTCGCAGACCTGTGCGCGAAGCCGCTGGCGGCCTCTGGGTGGCCCTCTGTGTTGGTTGCACGCATCCAAGGGCTGTGCGGGGGATTCGACTGTATATCAGCGCGTGGGCGCCCTTTGCTCCCTGCGCCGGCTTTTCGGCGGTTCCAGCTCAGGCCTAGCCCCCAGGTTTCAGGCTGTCTCTGCAGGTGGCGGGGCTGGGGCCGGCTGCGCTGGGTGGTTGGAGGACCTCACGGGACCGCGGGAAGAGGCGCCACAGGTGTTCTTTGGGCCACTTTGCCCACGGAGGGCAACCAGGGCGAAATTGTTAGCGTACGGGCCTTGGCACTGTGGCTGTCAGGGAGGCATAGGATAGATTGGGGGGTGGTGGTGACGAGGATGCAGGGTAATTGTCCATTAGGGAAGGTGCACGGCTAGTGACAACAACTCAAACAGGGAAATTGCTTGGCATCAAGCAAAAGAAGCCCCTCTCTTCCCAAATAATTTGAATTTGGGGAGAAAAGTTCTAGTATTTAGATATCTGTGTGTTTTCTCCCTTTTCCTTAACATAAATCTTGAAAGTATCACTTGGCATGTCTGTCTCCTCCCAAGACTGTCTAGGAGGGGCTGAGGGAAGGAGTGTGTTGCTCAAGATGCTGAAAAGATTTGGAGGGAGGTTTTATTAGAAAGTCCCCTTCTGCATGATTGTAGTACTTGGTATCTAGATGAGGGCAGGGGAGGGTAACTGAATGACCTGGGGTGGGGCTGGGTAGTGGCCAGGGAGTGCTCAACAGACTCCAAACAGGAGCCTTCTGTCTTCTCTTCACAGCCAACATGCCCATCACTCGGATGCGCATGAGACCTTGGCTAGAGATGCAGATTAATTCCAACCAAATCCCAGGGCTGATCTGGATTAATAAAGTGAGTGTTACTCTTTGGATTTTTCTGCCACTGTTTTAACCTATGTTCTTCAGGGGTCCAAAGCTTCAGATGCAGTTCAAAAAGGGAAGTGATAGGGAGTAGGTAGATGTATTTCCCAGTGGATCCTGCAGGGAGTGTATAAGACCCAGCCCAGGCAGGGCCCCACTGGCTGCCTTCTGCCCACCTCCCTTCTTGAGGTAAGCATGGGGCATCCACCTGACAGTTTTCCAGCAGCAAGATTCTCCCAGCATCTGCAGAGCCAGAGTTCTGGCCTGTACTGAGGGAGACCTCTACAGGCACACACAGCCTTCTAGAGGGCTCCACTTGGGCAGATAGGAGACAGAGAAGTGGGCACTGCTGGCAGGAAGAGGTGGCTGACCCAGCAGGTGACCCAAGAATTAACCTTGCACCAGTTGTCTAAACCCAAGAGGTCTCTTGCTGTTGCAAAAAAGAACAGACCCTGAAGGCTTAGTAGTACTACTAATAATAGCTAATGCTTACTATGCTCACTTACTAGGAGTGAGCATGGCACCATGTTAAGTATGTTACTTACACTGTGTCATTTAATCCTCAAAGTAGCTATGCGAGGAAGATTTTACCAGTATCTCCATTTTCAGACGAGGAAACAGGCACTGAGAGGTAGATTATGAGATCACACATTTGAACCTGAGCAACCTGACTCAAAAATCCATACTGTTAACCACCAGTAATGAGAACAGTGGGACCTTAGCTTTTATATTTGTTACTGGGTTGTTGTTGTTGTTGTTTTTTTTCCCCATTTCATGGAAACCAGTGAGGGATAAAGAAGTACAGTGTCAATGCCAGGGTCACACAGGTAGTCATCATCCAAGTCTGGTCCTGGGCTCCTGAAGGTATATGACCAGAACCCCCTTTGTAGGAGCCAGTGCTCACAGTTGTTCTGAGAAGCCCCATATAATGGACTGAGTTCTCACTTCCATGTTGGTGCTGACAAGCCAGAGAGAAGCATCCAGGGGTCCTCTGTATGGGTCCTAGCACATCTGTAATGAGCAGAAGGAGGTCTTTGCTGACCTGATGATGCCATAGCTCATCAGAACCCAGAGCCTCTTCTGAGAGATCCAGAGGGATGCACCAGTCTGTTTAGGCCATTGTCGGGATGGGTCAACCCCAGCCAGATGTCAGGGTGAAAAAGGGAAGTCAGTCTTTTCCCAGACCTGGGGGGCTGGGCAGATTAAGGCCAAAAACCTGTGGTCTCTGAGCTGACACAGCTTTGTGTGTACATGTGCTTGTGTGCTGTATAGGAGGAGATGATCTTCCAGATCCCATGGAAGCACGCTGCGAAGCATGGCTGGGACATCAACAAGGACGCCTGTCTGTTTCGGAGCTGGGCCATTCACACAGGTGAGTGTGCTGGACTCTAGCTTAAGAGGAGCTGGAAAGAGAGAAAGGGAGGCACTTCTGTTAACACAGAGGATCTTCACTGGGGTCTCTGAGTTCCCTGAGATGTATATAATTCAGGGTGGGCAGGGAGCAGGCCTTTGTTTTAGGGGAGAGGTTCATCATTTCAGCAAGTTCACAAAGGAATTTATAAAGCCAAAATCTTTAAAAGTATGGCTTCATGGAGTTTGTGGCTGAATTAAAGTTCTCCCTGGCAAAAGCAGTGGCAAGCATGGACACTGAAAAAGATCCAGGCCTTCCTTTTTCTTGATGTTGACTAATGGTCCTGGGCCCATCTGGTTGGCAGTCTCCTTTTATCCTTCCAGGAAGGGGCTCTTGGCCCATCTTGGACCACTCAGTCCACCTATCAGTAAACATTCTTTGTTGCCTACTCTGTGTCCTCTCCCATGTTTGGAACTATCAGACAAGCACCAGTCCCTTCATTCTGGCTGCTGACAGCCAAAGAGAGACTGCCTTGATCTGGGACAAAGATAGCACTTTGGGCTTGGGCTCTCTAGTGCTTCTGGGTAGGCCTTTCCCAGAGGCTTGCTGGGTGTATCAAATGCCCAAGTCTGGGCATTTGAGAAGCCCTGGGCCTGCACCAGTGTCATCCAGGAATACATGCTGGTTTGATTACTGTGGATCTCTGGCAGCATGCAAACTTTAGGGATACTCTTGTCTTTGTCCTTCCTAGCCAGGGCACAAATGAGGATTCCCACCTAGAGCCTTGACGATCCTCTCCACCTTTCCTGCCCACTAGGCCGATACAAAGCAGGGGAAAAGGAGCCGGATCCCAAGACCTGGAAGGCCAACTTTCGCTGCGCCATGAACTCGCTGCCAGATATTGAGGAGGTGAAGGACCAGAGCAGGAACAAGGGCAGTTCAGCTGTGCGGGTGTACCGGATGCTCCCACCCCTCACCAAGAGCCAGAGGAAAGGTACCCAAAGGGCTCTGGGTCCTGGGGAAGCCCTCAGGGAGAGAGGGAAGGAGGAGGAAGGGCAGCTGGGGCTGGCATGCTTGCCTCTACCAGGGCTGGGCTGACAGCCTGTCTGCCCCACAGAGAGAAAGTCCAAGTCCAGCCGAGACGCTAGGAGCAAGGCCAAGAAGAAGGTGAGTGTGATCCTAAGCACTTAGCCTTTGGTCTCCTGAGGGTCAGGGTGGGTAGTGAAAGGAGTGCCACGGCAAGCCTGGGCCTAAGCGTCTTTCTCCTTCTACAGCCATATGGGGAATACAGCCCCGATACCTTCTCTGATGGACTCAGTAGCTCCACCCTTCCTGATGACCACAGCAACTACACAGTTCGCAGCTACATGGGGCAGGACCTGGACATCGAACGGACTCTCACTCCAGGTGAGGAGGGCCGGGTCTGTCAGGGGACCGTGTACACTGGTGGGAAGGCTCTTGCTCTTGGATCTAGCAGGCACTGAGCTTGTGGGTGGTGGCCTGTTGGAGCAGGCTATGAGTGGGGGCGGGGGGTGCTGGGTATCTGGCAAACTAAGACAGCACACAGCTCTGACCCTTGGTTTCTGTTGTCCTGAAGCGCTGTCACCGTGTGGCGTCAGTAGCACTCTCCCTAACTGGTCCATTCCGGTGGAAATTGTGCCAGACAGCACCAGCGACCTGTACAACTTTCAGGTGTCGCCCATGCCCTCCACCTCTGAAGGTTCGTGCTTCTGGGGCCTGGCCTTCCTGTTGGGGTCCAAGGAGGGGTTGGAACTCCACTTGGCACTGAGCTGACTGGTGGGCTGGAGAGGAGAGGGAAGAGGTGGGAAGAGGTGTGGCTTCAGGGTTCGAGAGGCTGAGTCACCGGGACAGCGTTTTCCTCTGTGATCTTCATGGCAGGCAGACATCTGCTGGGAGGCCAGTGTGTGTGTGTGCGTGTAGGAAGGAGCAGGGGGACCAGGTGGGCTAGCACTTCAGGGTGAGCCTGGCTGACCTCAGCTAACCTCTCTGCTGTTCCCCATCCACAGCTGCAACAGATGAGGACGAGGAAGGGAAATTAACTGAGGACATCATGAAGGTAAAAGCCCCTTCCTTCCTCCTTTGGTGCCCTTTAGAGGTGGCTACTTCTCAGTGAGGGCTTCCAAACTGGAGGGTAGGCAGCTGCTGCTGCTGTTGTGACCTGCTGGCTTGCATAGTCCAACAGGTGTCACGTCCATATGGTTGGGGACCACTGACCTTTTTGGCTGATGGGAAAGAAGCACTGTGGGAATGAGGGGAGGAAGGAGGCTGGGTTTCTGACATGCTGTCCTAAAGCAGGCCTCAGATAGCTCTGACTCAGCTCCCATCAGTGCTGGGTCCCTGGCCCGCGTCCTCCACCCCAACATGCCCCAGTCCTGTTAGTTTGGGAAATGCACATCAGGTTTCAATAATCACCCTTTGGGATCTATAACATGATGGCTTTTTTTTTTTTTTTAAGCAAATTATTCTCCAGGTTTTTTCTGCTTCAGTTTTTTAAATAAATACAGAAAAGTTTTTGTAGTAGCTGTACCCAGGCTGTGTTCCTTCAGCACAGAAAATGGAGATATGGGCATAATTCCCTATCTCTAGCTGAAATTTCAAGGCATCTTTTCTTAGCATGTTAACCATTGCTGTAAGCCACCCTCCCAGTTGTTATGTCCTTACCCTTAGAGAGGGAGATCTTGGAGATTCTATGCCAGAAGGTAGATGTGGGAATGTTAGCCCAGGGTCCCAGGGCAGACCCTCACCTCCAGGCCTTTATCCTAACTGCACTCCACATATGTATCCATCTGAGAATATGAAAATAGCCAAGGACCTGATCCTGGCTGAGAAGCTTTGGCTCATTGGGGGCAGGGCCAGAGGGTGAGTCTGTACTGGAAGTGACCTGATGGCTTCTTATTTATCTGTCCCCAGCTCTTGGAGCAAACAGGGTGGCAGCAGACAAGCGTGGATGGGAAGGGGTACCTGCTTAATGAACCCGGGGCCCAGCCCACCTCTGTCTATGGAGAGTTCAGTTGCAAGGAGGAGCCAGAAGTTGACAGCCCTGGGGGTAAGAAGACCCTGGATCCATATGGTTTCTCAAAGATGGGAAACCCATGGAGGTGGTGGGGGAGACTTGGGGGCAGGATGAGATAGCAGCAGAGGTGAAGCATCCTTCTTAAATTCATCTGGGTACAGACAGCTTGCAGACTGGCTGTGGCTCCCAGGCCCTCAGGTTTGCCTAAGATGAGGCTGCCGAGGGGTCGACAGCAGGAGCTGCTGTGTCTGTGCCTTCCAGGAATGGGCTGGAGGGTTGGTGGGGTTGGGTAACACACCTGCCTCCTCACCCCCCAGTCCTCACACAACCTTCTTTGTATCTTCTAGGTTATATTGGCCTGATATCTTCAGATATGAAGAACATGGATCCCAGCTGGTTGGACAGCCTGCTCACCCCAGTCAGGCTGCCCTCCATCCAGGCCATTCCTTGCGCACCATAGATGGGCCCCCAGACCCCCTTTGACTCCTTTAGGCGACAGGGCCTGGCATCATGGTGGCTGTGGTGCAAAGAAGCAGGAATCCTGCGGCCCCTTGATATGATGGAGTGTGACCCCACTGCTGACCAAGGATGGGTCTTTCCGCCTCGGGACAGTGGCCTCTTGCAGTCCGGCAGGGCAGGGTCTGGACTCATCTTGTCGGGTGAAGCTGGCCCTGCCTCCGGGGAAGATGGGGTTCTGAGACTGGTGTGTCAGGTGGCAGTCTCAGACAGGACTCAGCCTCCAGCTTTCCCCTTGGAGCCCCACTGCCTGGAGAGGGTTTTGCTATTCCTGAGCTGGCCCGAGAGAACGGACCAGTGACCTCAGAAAGCATGGCACCACCTCCAGGGCTGGCTCTGCACTAAGAGACAATTGCACTAAGTGAATCCTGTTCCCAAAGTAACCGCCTCCCTTCCTAGCTGAGCCCTGGGGACTGTTCCAACGCCAGTGAAATATGAAGGAAGAATGGGGTCCCTGTGGGACAGTGCCCCCTCTGCCTCAGAGGAGCTCTGCCCTGCTCCCTGCCTAGGCTGAGGGGCTTGTGAAAAAACCTGGCACTTTTTCTTGTGGACCTTGCCACATTTCTGATCAGAGGTGTACACTAACGTTTCCCCAAGCTCTTGGCCTTTGCATTTATTTATACTGTGCCTTGCCCTGCACCCACGTGCCCCCTCAGGCAGGCCCCGGCAGCCCCCAGCAGGCCCAGGGAGGCAGGCGTGAGCACCTTGGTGTGATTTAAAATTGGAAGTATCATCTGACCACTAAGTCATGTGTGACCACACATGAATATGTATGTAAATATGTACATTTGTCTTTTTATAAAAATTGTATTGTTTATAAGGGTTGTGGCCTTTTATTTAGAGATAAATCATAGGTGATTTTACTTTTTGTAGATACCTTCTGATGGATTCATTGTTGGCATCCTGCCTGAGCTTAACTTTGGGATGAGTGGTAACACACCTTTTGTGAAATCCTTTCAGCTGTGGTCATGGAGAAGAGGGCAGGAGAAAGGACAGTTGTGCCACAGGGATATGTTCATGTAAATACAGTCATTGCCCTTGGCTATATAGGTAGAGCTATGAGTTGACTTGGGCCCCGGGCCCCAAGGAGTGTTAGGTTTTGAGTTCTTCTGACGAATGTGCCATAAACTCCAATGTTTTGCTATAAACTCAAATGCAAGTGTACTCAGGTGCTACTTCACAAAGGTATCAGTTGGCACAGCATGGTCACCATCAGAACAGACCCCAGCCCCATAAAGATCCCTGAGGCCTTCCATGCTGAGCATAACTTGCTGTCCGTTTTCTGCAGTGATGGGAATGTTCTCTGTCTGCGCTGTCCACTACAATAGGTAGTGGTGTAGTCACGTGTGCTAAATCAAACACTTGAAATGTGACCAGTACAATGGAGGAACTGGATTTAAAAAAAATTTTTTTGGCTATGCTGCTCACATGCAAGATCTTGGTTCCTGGACCCAGGATAGAACGGATGCCCCCTGCAGTGGAAGTCTGGAGTCCTAATCACTGGACACCAGGGATTTCCCTGGGTTTTTAAAGTTTCATTTAATTAGTTAAAATTCAAAAAGCCACACGTGGCCAGTGGCTACCATATTGAATAGTAAAGGTAGATACTGGATTGGGAGCAGACTTGAGGGGGAGGGGCTGGGGTGGCTGGAGGACACTGGGGACTGGGGCTTGGGACTATTCACTTGACTGTTCAAAAGTATTTTACTGTTTTGACAGCTAATAAAAACTGGTGCTGAAAATCAGCCCTGCAGTGTACTATGAAACAGCTCCATGCACAAATGTGTTAGGAAAACCTTGGATGAACTTACATGAAGCAGACATCCTTATTCCACATCTTTTCAGGGTTCTGGCTAGGCTAACACACACAGAATCTCTGGGTGAAGAATCAGGACAGTGTTTCTGAAATCTGCAGGTTGGGAATCACTGATACAAAGCAATGAAGGACCAAGTCAGAGTGAAGAGTCAGAGGTCTGGAAATGGGCTTTTCTCATTTCTCTGCAGGCTGGGCTCTGGGGCTAAACAGCACCCAGTAGTAGGCAAGCTGGCCCAGGAAAGCCAGCAGGCATCACTAGTATCCTCCAGGGAATGAGGCCATGGCAGTGAAGGGGTTGCTCAGGAAAATCAAGCCCTGCGGACACATCTTCCATATTCTTGGTCCAAGAAACCCCTTGTTGGGCCAAGCTGTCTGGAAAGAGTGTGAGGGGGGGAAGGCTGAGTGGGAAAATAAAGAAAAAACTGGAAAATGGGTAAAAGTTCTGTCAGCTATTCTCTGCAAAGCTTAGGAAGTATTGTTCCTTGAATGGCAGGTGGCCTCCTGCCGGGTGGGCCTTCTACTTGTGGAAGCCTAGGCAGACTTGTCTCAAGCCCTGCCCATCAGAAGATCCACCTGGATTTTCCAAGAGTAACATCACCTGGCGACAGAAGGAGAGGAATAAGGCCTTTCCCAGCTCTTCCAGGGCCCAGCCCTTACTGTGAAAAATAGTATTTGGGGAGGCCAGCCTATTGTGGCTTCTAACTGGGGGCTTGGCAAGGTCTAGTGGGTGGCTTTTCCAGCTAATGATGGCTGGAAGTAGTGTGAAGCCAGGTAGATCAGACCTAGGAGGGATGTCGGGGAAGGCATGCAACCCAGGGCAAACAGCAGGGACCTCAGACTTAATTCCTGACAGTTAAGTAGGCAGTGGATATGCTGAAGTCCAGGTAGGTATGGAAATCTCTCAAGTTTTAGTACACAAAGTTCATCACTTATAAGTTTCCAAAATGGGAAAGGAATTCCATCAATGCAATGAACTCCCAATCTCTAGAGCCAAGATGGAGTTTCTAGAGTCCTGGTCTCCAACTCTTCATACCCTAGGCATCGAGACAACTGGAACCAGCTCCTTGGAATGTCCAGGAGGGACCCCAAAATATCCCCCTCCCCATCACAAGGGAGCTGGGTCCCAGGGGCCAGACCTGGAGGGGTAGTGTGAGATGGAGCCAGATTTTCCAGGATGGTGAGCTACCTTACCACACCCCGCCACGCCTGAGATGGCAGCTGACACTAACTCATTAGCCAAATAGTGCCTGAAATGGAGCAACATCAGTATAATCTGTGTCAGATTTGGGAAAAATAATTTAAATTCATTCAAAGACCCTGCCAATGCTTTTGCGGCTTACTCCCAAGAACTTCAGTTGAAGCACTGATGGTAGAAGCTCTTGGCTGAGGGGCTAGGAGTTCATAGAAAGATCTGCTTTGCTGGGGTTGTGATAACATCGTTGTCATGAAGGACCACCTTCCAATGGGATAAACCAGCAAAGTAGGATTCAGGCACACCAGGCAGAACTGCCAAGTCTACAGATGTTCCAGGGCATTTCTGGTTAGTAAAAGGAATTTCCTCACCTT
The DNA here is from genome assembly GCF_019923935.1 of Bubalus bubalis. Classification (NCBI taxonomy): domain Eukaryota; kingdom Metazoa; phylum Chordata; class Mammalia; order Artiodactyla; family Bovidae; genus Bubalus; species Bubalus bubalis. The sequence continues at coordinate 89,281,250 of NC_059165.1, read as the reverse complement.
ACTCTGAAGGTGTCACTTTAATTGGGCTGTTACTCATTCAGCTCACTTGGCAACAGAAAGAAAGCTAGAGGCTAATATGCTAGCTTCCTAGAAGACCTTTAGGGAAGACCTGCCAATCATCCCTTCTTGACATATCAGTGTGCAGTATCTCAGTGCACTGTGTGCAAGATAAGCGCTTTCTCAGATCTTTCTGGAAGTCTTGGGTGGGGACTGCCAAAGACAGAACTGAAGTCTTGGAAAAAGTCCTGCGCCTGGTTGGAGGTGGAGTCCTTTCCCCTGGAAATGATGCCCCCAGGCTGGTGGGGCTGAGTCACACCCAGGCTGTCTGTCATTCTCTAGGAACATTTGGTCTTTTTTTACGTAGTCTGCACACATCCAAAAGTCCTTGTGTTAGCAAGGTACAGGATTCCTCAGCAGCCCTGCTGGAGCACCCAGGAAGCTTTTGTCTGTCAGACATCATGCTCTTTCTTAATTTGGGCACAACTAACCCTCCCATCACAATGACATTTGAAATTCATCAGAACTCTGCACTCACCTTTCCCACTTGTGCCAGTCAAAGGGGCAGAGGCTTGCAGGGAGAATGAGGAGCTCATGGATTTCTTTTTCCAGGAGTCAAAGTACAGGGCAGAGTGAGGCTTGCCTTTGTCAGCCAGGGCCCGCCTGGGAGGCCAAGTCTAAGGCAGCACGAGGGTACACATGGCCACATGGTCTTCCCAGCTCTAGGCAGCTCTCAAGAGACCCATTTCTGCCCATTTCCTAGGGGTGGGGAGTTGTAGAAGAACCCCCTACTTCTGTAAGGTCAACGGTGAGGCAGGCTGAGGAAGTCTATGCTGAGTTTAATTTAAATTGGGAAGATACTGGAGGCAAGGAGGCCAGGACATGGTGACTGAGTACAAGTGGAGAGACAGACATTTGCCCACTGCAACATCCCTCATCCAGCTCCACAAGCTCAGAGAGGAGCAGAACTGATAAACGACCTCCGAGTCAGGCTAGGTAATGACAACATGCCCTGAGTGCTCACTTTGTACCCGGTACTTGCCAAGCTCCCCATACGCATCATGGCTCTGGCACCCCACTGTTCACAGACACGGAAACCAAAGCTCAACTGGCACAAGGCGCTTGTCCGGGATGATTCAGCTAATCAGCATGGGGCCTGGATTCCAACCTACATCTGTCTGCCCAGAGCCCAGACTGGTTCCACAGTGTCACGCTGCCCACAGAGGAGGAAACTGAGACCTCGGGAAGGTGTCTGGGATAGCTCGCCTGGGGCAGCTAGTATCTCATGCACAAAAATCATTTGTAGACACAGGGAAGGCAGCAGAAGCTGCAGCTGCCCCGACACCGTGTGGGACCCCGTTCTTCAGCTCCCTGCCCCCACTCCAGGCAACGAGGCTGTGGGCCACCGGCCCCGGGGTGGGGGTGGGGGGCGGTTGCCCAGTGAGGTGAGGCTTGACTTGGTTCTAAAGGGAAGTGATGCAAATGCCCTGGAGGCCACCTGCAGTTCAGTGGGTGGGGCCCCTGAGGGTGGAACACAGAGTGGCCTGTAACTTGGCCTTAGAGCAGGGCTCAACCCTGCAAGTCTCTGTGAACCAGCTCCCAGCTCCAGGGAACTCCAGCCTGCTAGGCTTTGGCTCAGCCCTAGGGATCCAAGAGGACTTTTTCAGCTGCGTTTCTGTCTGAGCAAAGCAACCAGGTCTCTCTTGTTCTGCTGTAAATCAGAGCCTTTGCTAAGTCCTTGGGGCCCTCAGAGATCTGGACTCCGGCTCTGGGTATGAGCCAAGCCTGTCAATGGTGCATCTTAACTCTCAGACACAAGGCTGGGGCCACCCTCTGGCTATTTTGAGTCTAATCCTGGCTTTGTGACCCCTGAGAAAACCCAGCACCTCTGGCAGCCCTACATCAGCTGGGCTCTCAGATGCACTGGAGAGCTTCCTTCAGGGAAGGCCTCCCCCGTCCTTCGGACCCCGCTGAGAGACAGCCTGGGTGCTGCTCATCTCCATTTCCGGCCATCTACCTTTGACTGGCCTGGGGCCTTCTCTGTCTCTGCTCTCCCCTCTCCCTTACCAGCCAAATGGATGTGGGGTATGTGGTTCTACTAGCAACTTCTCCCTCACACTGTCAATCCCAAATCAGCCTGGAGCTATAGGGCAGGTGCACAGCAGTTAAAAATTTCCAGCCACACCTTTGCTCAGACTGGTGAAGGGCTATGCTTGGGATCAGAGTTCAGGAGCAAAGTAAGTGGCCCAGGCCATCTGAGTCCTCAGGTGGGGATTGGGGGGAGGGAATTGTGTGTCAGGCTTCTCTGAGAAAGCTGACTTCATGGAACGAGGAAGTTGTGCGGTTGTGTGGAGCTGGTCTTCAGGGATCTAGGGTGAATAGGGAGGGAGAGAGTCATTATGCCAGAAGAGCAATTGCTTTCCTTAAAACTGAGAGAAGTCAAGAAGTCCTTTCATGTTGCCCATACCATGGCAATGGTGAACTGGGGTGGGGATGCTGCCCTTGCCTGTGGGAGGTGGAATGTGGTTGCCTCTGATGGGGACTCGGAACTCCCCTCCCAGTGCTGCTGCTGAGCTTGCCAGGCGGAGGGGTGTGGCAGACAGGGCCTGAAGGGTGTTCAAACTTCTAGGACTCAGAACAGCATCTGAAAACAGTTCATGGCCACACTTCTTTCATGAAGTGGCAAGCCACTTGAGTTCTCCTCCTAGGAGACCATCTGCCACCCACTTGAGGGGCCTTCCTCAGGACACTCAGGAGGACCCCAGTTTTGGTCTCTGGCCAGACTGAGACACATGCAATGCAGCCTTGGGGCCCTCGCAGATCTGACTGTTCACACAGGCAAAACCTCACCAGCTAGTGCCTCTTCCCTTTCTGTCTGCTACTTCCCCACGTGCCCAACCTCTCTGAGCAGACTGGAAGTTCCACCAAGGCAAGCAGCTCATCTCCATATTCTCACAGGAGGAGATCTTGTTCAGGCAGGATTGGCGCTTGAGAACATTTCTGCAAAATGCTGGGCCAGCAAAGCCCTGTAGTTAGTGTCTGCTCCCGTTCTCTACCCACAGTGCACCTGGCTTGTCTGAGTCCTTCCTTGGGGGACAATCATGGCTGGGAGCAGGGAGCAGGCAGAGAGACAGGGAGGGCACAGAGCGGTGACTAGCTCGGACCCTGCAGGGCAGCCTTGGGCAGAATGGGCCATGACCAGCCAGAGGCCAGAGGCCCCAGAACAAGGGCCACTGTGTCCCACGACACGCAGCACAACCCATCTGTGTCCCTCAGCGGGACTGCTAGAGATGGAAGGCTGAGTCATTAATTACTTTCTTTTATTAAAAATGTACACAAGTAAAAAAGAACATGGTTTAATTGTACAGAGTTAAGAAATACAGATGAGTAAACAGAAACATTAATTAAAGCCACTTGCAATCCACCACCCCAAAGTAATCGGGCTGTTAAATGTTTGGAGACCGGGTGCAAGCCCAGTTTTTCAGTCCCCTGTCCATATATTTAGGAGCTCTGTCCCATGGAGGTATGTGGCATGGGTCCAGGAGTGCTGCCTCTGCTGGGAACACTGCAAGCCAGGATCTGTGCTTCCCCAGCACTCGACTGGAGCCTTTCACCAGCCCCCAGATCTCTGCTCCCAGACACCAAGCAGAGGTTGGCATCAAAGAGTCCAAAGGGCCATCCATCCAGGCTGCTGAGGTAATCTAGAGTAGATTAGTAGGGGCAAAGGGCCTTGGAAGCAGAATGACTAAGTATTCTAGTGTGCTCAGGACAGATGAGTTTCACGGGATATGGGAATTTTCAGTGCTAAAACTGAGGAAGTCCTGGGTCAACTGGGGTAAACTGGTCACCTTACTTGGAGGGCAGCCCTCCTCCTGGGTCTTAGATCCCTGGGGACCTCAGCAGGCAGCCCAGGGACAGAGGCTCCACAGGGCCCATGGCTCCCTCAGGCCCCCACAAAGTTCCAGCCTGAGGCCCAGAGAAGAAGTGGTAAAAGGGAATGACTAAAGGCAGACAAGCAGGAAGGAAAGAGGCCGGGTAAGCTCTGGCTGTCAAGGGCAGTCAGAGATGCTGAGGCAGAGGGGCTTCAATACTTGGCTGCCTGCCCCTCCAGGCCTGGACCTACCCTTAGACCTCAGCACCTGAGTGCTCTGCGACAAGGCTCAGGCCCCAGTCCTTAGAAGCCCAAGGGTCTTTGCATGGGAGGTGCTCAGCTCCCAGGGCTTCTTCCAGCCCTGCTGCATCCAGCCCTGCTGAATCCACCCTTGCACCTCCCCTCCTCCATGTCCACCCTCCCTGGCACTTCCTACCTAACTCCTCTCTACCTAAGACTGGGAGCAGAGGATGGGAAAAAAGGAATCAAGGACAGGTTGAGCTGAGGGAGAGGACCTAAGCATAAAGGACCTCTCCTCATAAGGGTGGGCACATCCTGACTGTGATCTGGTCTGGCCTGCTTTCTGTGCCTCAGAACGGGGCCTTTGGAGAACCCAGAGGAGTGGGCAGAATAATGGTCCATGGTGGAATCAAGACGTCCACATCTTAATGCATGCAACCTGTGAATATGTTCTGTTACACGGCAATGGGGAATTATGGTTGCTAATTAGCTCACTTTGAAATAAAGAGATTATTCTGGATTATCTGGATGGGCTAATGTAATTACAAGCGTCCTAGCCTCTTTAAATGAAGAAGGAGGCAGAAGAGTCAGCATCAGGGAGACAGCATTATGTGAAAGACTTGACCAACCGTTGCTGGCTTTGAAGATGGAAGAAGGGGCTACAAGGCAAGGAATGCAAGTGGTCTCTAAAAGCCAGAATGGGCAAGGAAGCTGACTCTCTACTACAGCTCCCTAGAAAGGAATGCAGCCCTGCTGACACCTTGAGTTTAATTCAGCGAGACCCATTTTGGACTTCTGACCTACAGAAATACAATAAACTTATGTTGTTTTAAGCCACTTAGTTTATGGTAATTTGTTAAAGAAGTAGTACTGGGATACCACCTGAGGGATGTAACTGCTCAGAATCCCTTGGTTAGAGTTAGCCTCACAGAGTTCCACAGCCTCTCTGGGAAGGAGCTGACTGTCCTGGGAGACACTGTGATTCTGGAGTCCGGGGCAGGGCATGCGCCCCATGACTGGGTGGGTCAAGAAGGATGCCTGAAGAGTGGTGCCTCTGTGGGACTAGCCTACAGGAAGCAGCTGCCTGCCTAAATCCACTCCCCAAACCTCCAACGGTGCTGGCTCTGAGTTGTCCTGAAGAGCTGCCCTGAGGTCAGGCCACCCAGCGGATCCAGCCAGAGCCGACAGCACTTGGCTTAACACTCCCAGGGCGGTATTCTGTGTCCTTTCCACACACCCATAGTGCGCACAGCTCTGTCAGTCTTTGGCCTCACTAGAGGGATTTTCTTTCATTTTAGCTTAGGACAAGCTAGGACTAGAGAGAAAAAAAAAAATCACCAAAGTGATTTAAAGTCAGCCAGATCTTCATAAAATCCCTGCTTTGCTACTTAGTGGCTGTGTGGCCTCAGATAAGGCGCTAAACCTCTCATGAGACTGCCTCTTCATCTGTACAGTGGGTGAGACAGCCTTTGTCTCATCTGCCTGACCGTGTGTGTGAGTCTCGGGAAAGACAATGCATGAGGAAACGCTGTGCCGCACAGACTGAGATGCTGTTGTCTTTCACGAGCAGTAACTGTCCACAGTAACGATCGCAGCCCCGCAGGCTTCTGTATGGAGTGGGTGACACATCCTGTGTCAGGGAAGGGAGGCTGAGTGCAGACTCATCACCTCTGCCTGCTCGCAGGCGGGAGGCTGCAGCCTGGGCAGGAGAGGAGAGAAGGACTCGTCTTTCTTGGTGCCGCTGCCTCAGAGCTCAGACCGGATGTGAGACGGAGCCACCCTGCACCTCCGGATGTCCTCCCACCACTGCAGACTGGGGCTTTGCACATTTTTTTTTTTCTCCTAAGCAAAGTAGTTTTCTAGAATTTCTTTTGCATAAAAAATGGTCCTTCTTTCTCATGAAACACAATTTTACAGAGAAAAGGTGGAACATGAAACTCTACACAATACAGTTCCAATCTAATGAATATATAATGTATAATTTTATACATGGGATACCTACTAGAAGAAATGCATCAGAATACTAATGGTGATATCTTTGGTTAGTAGGACTGTAGGCAGTTATATGTTCTTCTTTATATTGCTATAACTTAAAAATGCTCAACAATGACCTATAAGTACTTTTACAGTTAGAAAAAAAATCATATATATATATATATATATGTATGAAAAATGCCAGGTACTTCCTTCTGTGTAACCACATGCTGGACTGGAAGTCATCTGAGCTGGGTGCTGCAAAGGCAGGAGTCCTGACTCTGGTCCTCGCTGCAGAACCTCAGAGATTCAACTGCTTTCCTTCCCTGGTCTCTGCTGGCCCAGTGAGACTGGATGTTGGACAAGATGCTCTAGGATTCTCTGCAGCTCAATAATTAGAGCATTCATCTTAGTCACATCCATCTCTGCTCCATACCCAGCTTCCAGTGGGCTTCTTCTAGAGAATTCCTTACCACCTCCCTCACCAGCTTCCTTTCCACCAGATCTGCCCTGAGAGTCGCTGCCTCCTGGCAATTGCCTGCAGCACAGTCTGTGCTTCTCAGAGCCCTGCCCTTCCTTGAAGAACAAAGCCTGGTCGAATCCTAAGCAGCCTGCCAGCCTGCAGAGAACTCTGCTCCCCTCCTAACTTGTACATAACAATAGCTACCATTTATTGACCATTAACTTCAGGTCACACAGCAAAAGTGGTCTCATTTAATCCTAGGCCACCAGCAGCTGCAGAGACTAAAATGTGAATGGCACCCCCTGGAGTTGTGCATGCAGGGACCCTATTTGATCATCTTTGTCTCTGAGGGATGGATTGTTATTTCCATTTCACTGAGGAGATAACTGACGCTCAGAGGGGTCAACTCATCCATGGTCCCACAGTGGGTCTGTGGCAGAGCTAGGACTTAATCTCTAGACAGTTCAGCTTCAGAGTTTTTTCACTCCCACAGTGGTATCTTCCTCAATAACTCTCACAGTCCATCACTGGAGGGCAAGGAGGATGCATTCTGAACTGAACCCACAGAGAGCGCCCAAGGAATGTCTGAATGTCACGGGTGATGGTGTGGATCACAGTGCCTTCAACCATTCAATCAACAAGTCTTCCCAGAGTGTCTGGGAGCTCTCAGGGAGCCACGGACAGGCCTATTCTGTTCACTGTTATATTCCAGCACCTAGCAGTGCCTGGCGTATAGTGCATGCTCAGTAAATGACACTGAAGTTATGTCTGTCCATTCAAATAAAGAAAATAGTAAAGTAAATAATAGGAGCTAATATCTTTGGAGTGCCTACCTTTAGCCAACAATCAGGGAGTCTCCAGGAGAATTGAGGAGAAATATGACACTGTGTCAAGGGTTACAGCTTGGGGCTTTACATCAAAAAGTTGTCATGCAAAGGCCATGAGAATACCAAAGAAAGAAAGACACTCAGCAGTAACCATGCACCTTCTGACCATGTCCGAGGCCACGCCAGCTGCTGTCACCATCACAGATTCGATACACTGACTGTCAAAGCACACAAACTTAAATCTGCCATCTGCAGGCATGTTTCTGCCTGTTCAGACCATGTCTGGATATTTTTATTGCCTCTCCAGACTGGATAACCAGAATACTGAGGGCTATAAGACAAATGATTGTGGAAACTGGTGATATTTAGGTTGGAAAGATAAAAAAAAAAAAACAACGGAGGGCTATCTTTGATACCCAATGGGCTGCTGTTGGGCCAGAGCCCTGGGGGCTCCTGAGGAAGTCTGCTGTAGCTGGCTGGGATGGCTAGAGATGGGCCAGAGAAGCAGGCTGCCTGGCAGGCTGCACCTCTGGAGCCTGATGAGACCTTACTCTCTACAGCATATATTCTATATAAAGGTTTATTAACAGTCATTCATTGCCTACTTCACAGTAGGGAAATGAGGATAAATAAAACAAGCTTGCCACCTTGGAAATGCCAGCACCCCTAGAGGTCGAGACGGGAAAGCTGCATCCTGTAGCCTTCGACTCTTTGCTGTCTTCCTGAATCCTGACGGGGTTAGGCATACAGCGGATAATCAACAAAGAGGGGATCCTGGGATGGGAACTCTGGCTGAATCAACCCTCTATGGGGGCCAAGCAGTCTGGGTTCTGGCTATGGTCTTTGAGTGTGTCCTTCTGCCCATTCAGATCCCCTCAAGTTCAGCCAGGTCTTCACCATGGTGTGATCCAGCCCCTGTTTCCACAACCACTGGCTGCCATGATACGTCAAAGGACATATCATTGTCCAATCCATTGAATATATCATTGTCAATCCTAAACTCCACAATGGCCTTTATCTTCCATTCCTGCCAAGGCTCCTCATCTGCAGTTAACAGCTGTGCTTCAGCAAACAGTGTGGAACTCCTGCATGCTGTTTCAAAAAAAAAAAAAAGGCTCGCATCGGGCAGAGCTCATGCTGCTGCCCTGTCCATCCACTGCATGGTGCAGCGCTAGAACTGACATACATGCACTTTTTTTTAAATTGCAAAACAATAATTACGCAGAAAAAAATGCACAAAGCACATGTTCAGTTTAATAAGTACAAAATATAAAGCAAATACCTGTATCACTGCCAGGTCAAGAAATAAAATAATGCCAGCACCCTCAAATCACAACGTCAACCCTCCCCTGTGGTCACAACTACATTGACTTGTGCGGTAATTTCTGTGCTTTTTATAGTTTTACCTTCCCTGCACATATCGTTAAACAAACAATACAATTTAGTTTTGCCAGCTGTTAAACTTTCCATGAAAGGAATTACACTGTGTGTATTCTTTTGCGGTTTCACTTAAACATTGCTGATGAGAGCCACAGTATTATTGTGGTATTATCATCCAATATTACAGTATCATGGGTCACTGTGGTTCATTCATTTTCACTGCAGGAATATTCCACAGTTTATTTGCATTCTCTAGTGCTGATGGGCATTTGGACTCTTGCTGGTGCTGTGTGAATATTGTGCTGCACATGGGTGAGACTCTGGTTAGAGCAGATTCTGAGAAGTGGGGTTGCTGGGTTATAGGGTTCATGTATTTTCATTGTTATCAGATCATTTACGTATTTTCAATTCTGAAAATGTTTCTATCTGGCATAGAGGAAATGAAGGATTCCTGCCCTTGCATCTGACCGGCCCACTTCCTGTCCTCCAAACTTGTCTTGTTCAGCCCAGCCATCCTATCCTCTCTGGCACCCATAGGTCAGGGCCTCTCACAGCAGACTCCTCTCCCGCCTCCCTACTTCAGTGATACAGTTGGGTGAGGGTGGGAGGAGGCTGAGAATGAGGAAGTGGAAACCAAATATGAGGGCCACAGAGAAGTCCAGCCCACAAACCTCAGCGTTTCAGCAGCACACTCGTGGGAGAGGAACGTGCAGGCTGCACACCTCTCCGGCTCCAAGCTCACAGGTGCCAAGGTGCACCACTGGACAAGCCACCACTTTGCACTAGGTTCCTGCACATAAGTTATGCCACGTAATCCTCACCCCAAACCTGTGAGGTAGGTGTTAGCATCCCATGCCACAGAAGGAGGGACTGAGTCAGAGACATTGAGCAACTGGCAATACAGTACGACAGTTAATAGCGTGGGGTCTGGATTTGTTTAAATTGGGTTTAAATTGTGGCTCTCCTACTTACTGGTGCAACACCAGGCCAGTTACCTCTATTAGCCTCAGTTTCCTCATCTGTAAAATGGGGCTAATTCACTCACCGGGTTATTGAGAGAGCTGAAAGAGACAATGAGTAGAAGGAGCTTAGCAGAGTGCCTGGTGCAAATGAGGAATGGACAGAGCTATGAAATAGGAACTACAGAGTTCCAAGCTAGGAGATGGTGGGAGTGGGAGGGAACAACTCATGCTGGCAAGCTGGGAGCAGGCCATTAAGCTGAGGATGCAGACCAATGCTGTGCAGAGACTCAGTGGCATGCTGGCCCAGTGGACTCTGAAATGTGGGCACCCAGGCAAGTCCTACTGTCTTGGCACCTTTGCCCCGAGCTCTCTACCTATCTGTACTGCTTCAAAGGGCAGTGATTTGACAGGTAGCAGCTGGATCCCTGCTCAAGAGGAAGCGTCAGCACTGGCCTGCAGGAAGTCTCATTGGCTAGCAGCAGCAGTGGCAGCCAATGGGCAGCGAAGCCTGTTGCTAGGGTCACTGGTGAACCTTATTTGACAACATCGGGCTGACCCTGCATTCACCTCTGAGAACCCTGGGAAACGCCAACCACAGATGTGAAGTGAACATCTTAAAACCACAACTGCATTTCCTTTGTGAAAAGATTCAGCTCTCTTCTCTAGCCTGCCTCTCTTGGGCTGGACGTCTCGTGTACAGTGGCTTGCAACCTCAAGAGAGAAGAGCCTGGGTGGAGAGTCTGCTACAAACCCGCTCTGGACAGGCCCGGGCAGGGAAAGGGCAGGGTCTACTGCACAGGTGGCCCTGGGACCCACCAAGGACCCAGAAGGCTTCAGTTCTCACCCTGACAGCTGCCAACCTCCGGCCCAAGCCTCCCCACACACACCCTGAAGTGTTCCTGGCCCCACTTCCTGTAGCCTTGGGAAGCGGCTGGTATGAGGAAGACCCGTGGCACGCAGGGAGGAAGTGGGCCTGCCCGGGCCCTCGCCATCTGCACCGGCCACACGTTGCAGTGCAGCCTACAGCTCAAACGGTTGGCGGTTTCAGTTCGTCACCTTCCTTTGGTGCATCTTCTAACTTAACATTAAATAAGCTAACTGTTGCCCCACCCCAGACAAATGTGGGAGGGAAGCTGTGCCTTCAGTATTTCCAACATATTCCCCTCTTTCCTCATATTTGCCCAGCACCTTTGGGTCTGGAAACTGTGCTCACATTTGTCATCTTGTTGGATCCTCACAAGCCTTGGTAAGGTAATAATAGCTAACAATGACTGAACTCTCAACCAGTGTCAGGAACATGAATTAGTGCACAGAATCCACTATGATTGTTCCCATTTGACAGAAAAATGAGGTAAAGATAGATTCAGTGACCGGCTCAAGGTCCCGTAGTCCGTAAATGCACAGCTGACATTTTATCCCAGATAGCCCAATTCCAAAGTAATCCCTATTATCTTCTGTTATATTGGCTTCGAGGCATATTCAAAAGAACAAATCCTATTTCTGGATGAGAAAGGGAGGCTGAGAAGAATAAAAGACAAGGGGCCTGAAATCAAAGTTGCTTCCATGTCCACGTCTCCTCCTGGAGGACCATTCACTGGCATCTTCTTTTTTATTTTTTTTAATCACTGTCACACTTCCCCCTCTCCCCACACCCAACGCCAGCTTGTCTCCTCCTGACCTATATGCTAACATGGCCTTTCTTGGGACTTCCCTGGAGGTAGAGTGGTTAAGATTCCACTCTTCCACTGCTGGGAATGCGGGTTCGATTCCTGGTTGAGGAAAGATCTCACATGCCTCGCAGCCAAAAATAAAAATAATCATAAAGTGGCCTTTGTTTTTTGGGGTAGCCCAGAGAGCCAAGGTCCTGGTTTGCTGGGATGAGGGTATATGAGCCCATCTGTCAGGTGAAGGAGGCAAAGCCGGGACTATGGAGGATGAGGCACAGAAGAACCCAACACTAAGCCCTCTCCTGTACACACCGGGACAGTAAAAGCAATCCATGGGCCTGGAGACTGTGGACAGCCAAGCTGGGGCGTCTATCTGTCCACCGCCTCCTCAGCTGAAGGTGCTCTGAGGGGCCAGGGTAGGTGTGGACACTGAGATACGCCAGTGCGCTAGAGCACCATCCTTCTGCTGGGCATTTCAGGCTGCCCTCACTCATGGAACATATATTTTTGTGTGTCCCTACCAAGTGTCAAACACTATGCAAAAGATCAAGGATTCAGCGGTAAATAACACAGGCCATGTTCCAGGCCTTGAGGAGTCTTTAGTTCCAATGAGGGACACAGATGTGAGGCAAGTAATTACACAAATATCTGGAAAACACAGTGTCTTGTGAGAGGATTCACCCTCAAGGTCCTAATCAAAGAAGGACTCTGTGGGATGGGGGGCTGGGCAGCCAGGATGGTGTGGAGTTAGTGGGTAGGGACAGTTCTTGGCCCCTATCCCACTGACCTCCTCTCCCCCGCATTCCAGTCCCTTCAGGAAATCTGTTTCCAGGAAGGCTGCTCTGCGAAGTATCTTCAAGGCTGCCTCAAGCCGTGTCTTTGTGAAAGCTCTTTTAGCATTTGTGCCTGGGTGAGCACAAACTCAGGTGTGTGTGGTGTGGGAGACCAGAGGGGCAGGCAGATGAGGGTGCTTGATCTTTGATCCTCAGCTAAACTCAGACCTCTTCAATCCTCATCAAAGGCCTGTGTGTGCGTGTGGGAGAGCCTGGTGGGGCAAGAAGTTGCTGGGATGAAATGCTGGTATGAAACTTTCAATTCTGAGAAACATTTTCAGATTAACTGAGAGCCAGGGCTCTTCCTAAAGTACCTCTGAAATTAGCTGTTCAACATAAAGCCTGAAATTAGCTTCTGCAGGAGAGGAAGCCCTCTAGGGCTGACAGCAGCCAGCCAGCTAGCCCCCAGAGCCATCCTTGCTGGCACCGCCCGGCCTGCAGGGCGCCATTGCAACCCTGCCTCAGTGTGCCCATCGGCAGGCTCCTTAAGAAACACTTTGCGGCCTTCACTAAACATGCTTCTCCCCGCTCCTCTGCTTCTTTTACCCTCAGGGACTCTCCCTGTGGAAAAGAAAGCCCACTTCCTTGAGCTGTGAGGGTGTGATTTCCAGTTTCATTTTTCAGTTTTCATGTAGAAGCTGTTCTGCCAGCTCTCCACTCCTCATGCCCCAGGGCACCAGAGGGGCCGAGAGGCAGAAGAAAAAAAAAAAAATGTTCCTGTCAGTACCCTGCTCCATGGAGCTCACAGAGGTGGGGACTGGGCAGACCCTGGGTAGGGGAGATTGTTAAAATGCAGATCCCTGCTCCCCTGTCTCTGAGGTGGTAGATTTGGGTCCTTCTGATTCTGACGTGGCCTCTGGACCCTACAAGGACTCACGGCCTCAGAGACCATCAAAACATCCAGACCTCAGCTGAGCAGAGCCCAATCACTCCCCAAGGCTCTTCCCACATCTGCGTGTGAAGCTTTGTTCCACATGCCCTGCCTCTTCCCTGCTTGGAACTGGACATGTTTCAGATGTCAGTTCTTTTCAGGGGGAGATCTGAGGAAGCTCAGGTTGTGGGTCCTCACACAACCTCCTTTCTTCCTCACACTCCAGATCTCCCTTTAAGATGTTAATTTGTAGTAGACATTAAAATAGGCATTAATAGAAACAAAAGAAAGAAAAGTTCTATTAAAAGCCCTCACGCCCTTTTGTTCTGTCCCTGCTAATTCCAGAAAGGATTTAAGAACATTTACACATCTGTATTTTCCCCATGTGTGTGTGAGAGAGAGACAGACAGAAACAGAAAGAGAGAAAACCTGTGTGTGGGGTGGGTCTTCCAAAGTACCTTGCCCTGGTATGACCGTGGAGGAAGCAGGTGGTTAGGTCCCCAAGCCTGGCAGATGTAGGCCTTTGCTAATCTCTAGGGCAAATTTGTTCTCCAGTGTTTCTAGTATCACTTTTTGATAATCATTAATCAAAGTTGCAATAAAAAGATAATCTTCTCAGGACTGGGCTATAAAGGTTTTGGTTGAAACCTTAAATAAACCCTTTGGTGGAGGCCTCAAAGCCAAGAGAGAAGGGTCTCGCGTCTGTGGCTGGATTTAGAAACCAATGAAGGCTGGGCACAGACATGAACTTTAGTCACCTGAGTGACGGTGGCCTCTTGATTGACCTCTCACTGCTGGTGAAGCTGGCTGTGTCCTGGCTCCTGGACCAGGTGGCACAGCTGGGGAGGGAGGGTGCGGCTGGGCCCAGAGGCGAGGGCCTGGGGGCACTTTCACAAGGGGCTACAGCTGAGGCACAGCTCTGGCGGCCAGGCCTGAGGCGGCCCCAAAGCCCACAGAGCCCTGTAGTGGAAGGCACCCTTATCTCTTAGCTGGGCTCATGCCTGCCGGCTCAGGGCTGTGCAGGCCAGAGTGGTGTCTGGTGTGAAGAAGGCGGCCCACTTCTCAAGGGAGGAAGAGAGGACGTGGCTGCTTCTCCCAGGACCCAGCAGGCGTAGAGTCTATGGGACCCTACTCCTCTCTGCGCTCCCTCACGGTGGAGAGGGTGGATCTGGTCACTGGGGCCTGGGGCTACAGGCTCTTGGCTGCAGAACCTGGATCTAGGAGCTAGAATCAGCAGCGATAATGTGAGGCTCAGCACCAGGTCCAAGAAGCAAGGACCTTCCCGCCCGAGGCAGTGCCTGTGTATCTGGGCTAAGTGCAGCCTGGCCCAACAGGCTTAGCATTTAGTTGTCAGCGACTTTTGCAGGAGCCACAGCAACTGCATCATCCAAGAAAGCTGACGTGCTCAGAAGCACGCTTCTAAGACCTGCAGTATCTGAGAAAGTGGGAGAGGCACTCGCTGTTCTCTCCAACCCCTTCAGACATATGGCCAGGCCCGCTCTGTACCACATTTCACACCCATGGAAGAAATGCGCATTTTCAGTGAAGAGTAACCCTAGAAGCGGTGAAATTATAACAAGTGTGAGAAATTGTTCGAAGGATTGCTGTATAAAACAGGGATAGCATCGTTTTGAATGTCTGGAAAGGAGCAAGCAGCATCAACAGGAACAATTAAGACAATTGAGGGACATGTGATGAGGCTTTCTATAGGTCCAGTGTGGTCTCCAAAGATACACACACACCCTCACTTTTTTTTTTTAGAGAGAGAGAACGAGAAAGGAATGGGAAGATACACACTGAAATTTTAACAGCAGGCTTTCTCTAGCTGGTAAGATTATGAATGACTTGAATTTTTTCCGTTTGAGCTTATCAATAGTTTCTAAAATGTCTACAGTGTACCCAAATTACGTTATAATGGCAAATATATATATATAACATAACATTTGCCGTTTTAACCGTTTTCCAGTGTGCAATTCAATAACATTAAGTACATTTACACTGTGGTGCAGCCATCACTACCATCCAACTCCAGAATTTTTTCATCGTCCTCAACATAGACTCCAAACCCAGCAAACTAACTCCTCACTCTCTCCTACTGCCGGTGGTTGGTAACCCCCATTCTCCTTCCTGTCTCTATGAATTTGACTATTTTAGGTACCTCATAGAAGTTGAATCATACAATATTTGCCCTTTTGTGTCTGGTTTATTTCTCTTCTTACTTTAGAAAGTGAAATAGCTTTAGTTCTCAAGGTTTATCCATGCGGCATGAATTTTAGGAATTTCACTCATGCATGTGACAGAATTTCATTCCTTTTTAAGGCTGAATAATATTCCACGTGTGTATATACCACATCTTGTTTATCCATTCATCTGTCAGTGGACGCTTGTCAACTGTTTGCGCCTTCAAGCTAATATGAACATGGGTATACAAATGTCTCTTTCAGACTCCAGTTTTAGTTCTTTTTAATTCTACCAGAGGTAGAATTGCTGGATTATATGGTAAGTTTATTTTTCATTTTTTGAGGAACTGCCATCCTATTTTCCACAACGACTGTACCATTTCCACAGTGGCAGGGCATCAGTTCAGTTCAGTCACTCAGTTGTGTCCAACTTTGCAACCCCATGGACTGCAGCATGCCAGGCTTCCCTGTCCATCACCAACTCCAACTCCCAGAGCTTGCTCAAACCCATGTCTATCGAGTCGGTGATGCCATCCAACCATCTCATCCTATGTCGTCCCTGTCTCCTCCTACCTTTAGTCTTTCCCAGCGTCAGGGTCTTTTCCAATGAGTCAGTTCTTCGCATCGTGGCCAAAGTATTGGAGCTTCAGCTTCACCATCAGTCCTTCCATAGGGGTTCTAATTTCTCCACACCTTCACTGACACTTGTTATTTTCTTTCTTTTTTTTTAATAATTGTCATTCTAAAGGGTGTGAAGTGGTATCTCATTGTGGTTTTGATTTGCATTTCCCTAATCCAAACTAATTATTAGTTTAAAAAATATTTATTTATTTCGCTGTGCTTAGTTTCAGCATGGAGATCAAGATTTTTAGTTGTGGCATGAGGGATCTAGTTCCTTGACCAGGGATCAAATGTGGGCCCCCTGCATTGGGAGCACAGGGTCTTGGCTACTAGACCACCAGGGAAGTCCCAAACTATTTATTTTTAATCAAATTTCGCCTGAATCAAATCATTTGTCCTTTATTTCTTAATAATATGGACCTTTCCTCATTTTTTGCAATACTTAATCTTTGCACTATGTTTTTTTAAATTGTGGTAAAATACACATAACACAAAATTTACATTCATAACCATTTTTAAATGTACAGTTCAATATTGCTAAGTAAATTCACTGTTGTGACCAAATTTTACAATGATTCAAAGAACCAAAAGGCTATTAAAAAAAAAGGAAGAAGGAATATGTGGATCCTCAGGCCCTGAAGACGTTCACACACTTTGGCTCAGCCTTGGCCAAGACGTGCATTCATCTAGAGCACTGCTGATGTGCTGGGCTCTGTGCCAGATAGGAGGAGGCACTAAAGTGAGTGTAGTCTGGTCTCTGCCCTCAGATTTCAACCCCTGTGGGAAGTAGTTATACCCAAGGCTTCTGTAGGCCCAGTGGGCCACACTGTCTTCAGGTACAGTGTGGAGAAGGCAGCACAGATGAGGTGGCTTGTGAGCTGTGCCCCAAAAGAAGAGCAGACGTTTGCAGGTGTGTGAGGGCAGAAAGGAACTGGTCTGTGCTGTTGGGCTGTGGCAGCCCCTCCATTAGCACTTGGTAATGATTTATTCCTCTCTTCCCTACTTGATTATAAGCTTCATGAGAGCAGGGCCACATAGTCTTGTTCACTGTTGAACCTGCTCTGCCCAGCGCAGACAGGGATAAAATGAATACTTGCTGAATAAATGAGCAGGTGAGGAGGAGGAAGAGGGGAGAAGAGATGTCTCCTTCCAGAATCTTGGCCATGAGAGGCAGACAGCACGGCTGTACTCCGTGGGGAAGGGGATGGAGGGAAACATCACAGGGATGATGGAGACGGGAGCATGCCAAGTACTGCACCCCAGGAGCCAGGGGAGAAGGAGAGTTTGAAGACCCAGGTTTGAGAGAGCTGAAGGGCTTGACTGCTGGATAGGGGTCTGGGTGAAAGGGGAGAGATGGGGGTGCAGGGTCAATGGGAGGAGAGGGGTCTCTCACTTTATGATACGTGGATGGTTAATATGAAGAAAACAGGAAATGCAAGTTGCTGACAAGGATGTGAAGCAACCGGAGCTCTCACACACTGCTGGAAGAGTGCTCTTCCAAGCTTCAGACAGCACTCTGGTTGCTGATTGGTTCGGGCTACCATTTGGGCCAATGAAGGGAACCATAGCATCTGCACTTGGACTATCGGACATGAAATGCTTTATGTCCAGAGCAATTTCCAAGATGGGCCTGAATCCAGGCGACATGGAACAACCAAGAGCCCAGAGTTGGCTCTGTGCTCACCAGGCTCCAAACTGTCAACTTTGCCCATATGCCTCCATGGACCTCATCTCATGTCAGAGAGCTGGCAGGACTTCAGTCAGCAGAAGGTGGACTCTGCTCTTTTCAAGGGCACACGGTGCCAGCTCTGGGCACTGTGGTAAACTCCACCAGGGTATGCACACCCAGTCAGGCACCAGCATCAGAGCCCTCTACCAGATGAGTGGCACGTGTGCCAACACGGAGCCCTCATGGGATATACTGCTTGATACCTGCGGAGCTCCAGGCTGAGGGAAGGACTGTGTATAATCTGTATTTTTTTGCATCTTCCTTTCCAATTTGGAGGACATTATCACTGAGTTACCAATTGCCACTTAATCCACTGTTGGGGAGCACAGAGAAGTGTCCAGCAGTCCTGGATGAGGCTGCAGCAGGGGAGGAGAAGAGCACAGATGATGCAATGAAGACTTAATAAAAGGCAAGGTGTAATTGGGAGCAGGCCTCCCTCAGCTTCACATGAAGCACATGCTCCATTGCCCTCAGCCTGACCACAATGCCACACCAGCTGTGTCCCATTCATGCTGGCCTGGAAACTGGGAAGTACCTGGCACGGGGCCCCTCCACTTCCTCCACATGACTGCCTAGAGCTCCACGGGGACCAGAAAGGGGTGATTTTTGTGGTCAGGAAATGCCTGTGGCAGCTGTGGACACCACAGGCCCTCCCTGAACCCTTCTGAAGTGGAGACCACATTCCCAAAGACTTTCAACTGCTTGAACTCTAGCTCCAATCTCTTGCTTTTTCCTGGGAGGTTCATTGTGGCATGGCAGGTAACAGGCATCGTTCTCCATGTCCATTAGGTCCCTCAGATCCAAAATACTCTAAGCTCAAAGGCAGAACACTGAGAAGCAGAACAACAGATTTGAAGCTGTGGTTTAGTTCAATGGTTTTTAACCTTGGCTGCACACTAGAGCCACCTAAGGAACTTCTTAAAAGTACTCATGTCCAAAGACTTCAACAGGCACTTTGCAAAGAGAGGACCTAATGGCTAACGTGTGAAAAGGTGCTCAACTGCATTAGTCATTCAGTTCAGGTCAGTCGCTCAGTTGTGTCCGACTCTTTGCAACCCCATGAATTGCAGCATGCCAGGCCTCCCTGTCCATCACCAACTCCTGGAGTTCACCCAAACTCATGTCCATCAAGTCGGTGATGCCATCCAGCCATCTCATCCTCTGTTGTCCCCTTCTCCTCCTGCCCCCAATCCCTCTCAGCATCAGGGTCTTTTCCAATGAGTCAACTCTTCGCATGAGGTGGCCAAAGTATTGGAGTTTCAGCTTTAGCATCAGTCCTTCCAAAGAACACCCAGGACTGATCTCCTTTAGAATGGACTGGTTGGATCTCCTTGCAGTCAAAGGGACTCTCAAAAGTCTTCTCCAACACCACAGTTCAAAAGCATCAATTCTTTGGTGCTCAGCTTTCTTCACAGTCCAACTCTCGCATCCATACATGACCACTGGAAAACCATAGCCTTGACTAGACAGACCTTTGTTGGCAAAGTAACGTCTCTGCTTTTCAATATGCTATCTAGGTTGGTCATAACTTTCCTTCCAAGGAGGAAGCATCTTTTAATTTCATGGCTGCAATCACCATCTGCCGTGATTTAGGAAATGCAAATTAAAACCACACTCTGATATCATCACACACCCACCAGAATGGCTAACATGAAAAAGTTAGAAAACACCAATCACTGGCAAAGATGTAGAGCAACCAGAACTCTCATACATCACTGAGAAAGTATAAATTGGTGCAGTCACTTTGGAAATTATTTGGCCTAATGTAATAAAGCTGTACAGACTGATTTTCATACTTGCCCAGCAACTCCATGTCCAAGTATGGACCCAACAGAAACGCAAGCAAATGTGCTCGAAGACACCAATGAAGGCTCATAGCAGCAGTAGTCATAATAACCCCAACTGGCCAACTACAACCCAGAGAGTCAAATACACAGAAGCAGAGGAATATCCACATGGTGGAACAACCTATAGCAATGAGAATGAACTAGCTACAACAACCACAAACAATTGTAAAATAGCTTTGATGAGCCTCACAAATACAATGTTGAGCAGAAGAAGGCTGATATAAAAGAATATATTCTATTTCATTCTACTTACATAATATAAAGCATGAAACAGGTAAAACTATATTTCTACCATTAGAAATGAGAATGGTGTTTATGCTTTGGGGCACCAGGGGATGCAAATGATGTTTCTTGATCTGGAAGCAGCTTAGGATAAATTCACTTTGTCAAAATTCACCAAGCTTTACACTCATGTTTTGTTTTTTTTTTCTTATTTTTTTGCATATATATTATCTGTCAATAAAGACTTAATTTTTTTTTTTTTTATTATAAAAGCCCAGATCAATTCAGTCAGTATCTTTGGGGTGAGGATGAGTACTTTCAAGTACTGAGGCATCAGTACTTTCAATATTCTAGATAACTGTAATGTGCAGCCAGGATTGAAAGCCATTGGTTTAATTTCTTAGGAGAAGCAGATCTACTAAGAGGCTGTAAATGGTCTTGATAAAAGGCACTTCCAGCTTGGTGGAGTGAGATGCTGGGGTGAGAATTCCAACTTTGTTGATGCGATGAAGCCTCCTGCCTGGGCAGAGGAAGTATTGCAGTATGCTTATGTAATGTGTTTCTTCCCTGGCAGGGTCTGCTGAAAGCTGGTTGCATCAGTTTGCAGTGGTGCATCATGGGAATCAAGTGGGCCCTGGCCCCTCCTCAGGCAAGGCGGGGTGTGTACGTTCCATTCAAGGTGTCTGTGTTTGTGGGTAACAGCCCACTCTGGGCTCTAGATGATGAGCAAACTCTCTGGCCTCTGCGTCCAGATTAGGAACTTGCGACATCTTGCTGAGGACCACGTCAGGCTTGGTGCATGTGCCTGGGTTCAGAATTTTCCTTCTATTCTATGTGGTTAGTGGCAGCCGCCCAAGCAATGGCTGAATTCTGGCACACCCTAAGCGGGGCTGGATGAAGCACAAGCTGGAATCAAGACTGCCGGGAGAAATATCAATAACCTCAGACATGCAGATGACACCACTCTTATGGCAGAAAGTGAAGAAGAACTAAAGAGCCTCTTGATGAAAGTGAAAGAGGAGAGTGAAAAAGTTGGCTTAAAGCTCAACATTCAGAAAACTAAAAGATCATGGCATCTGGTCCCATCACTTCATGGCAAAGAGATGGGGAAACAGTAGAAACACAGACTTTATTTTGGGGGCTCCAAAATCACTGCAGATGGTGACTGCAGCCTTGAAATAAAAAGATGGTCTCTCCTTGGAAGAAATGCTATGACCAACCTAGACAGCATATTAAAAAGCAGAGACATTACTTGGCCAACAAACGGCCGTCTAATCAAACAATGGTTTTTCCAGTAGTCATGTATGGATGTGAGAGTTGTACTATAAAGAAAGCTGAGAGCCGAAGAATTGATGCTTTTGAACTGTAGTGTTGGAGGAGACTCTTGAGAGTCCCTTGGCCTGCAAGGAGATCCAACCCGTCTATCCTAAAGGAAATCAATCCTGAATATTCATTGGAAGGACTGATGCTGAAGCTGAAACTCCAATACTTTTCCACCTGATGAGAAGAGCTGACTCATTGGAAAAGACTCTAATGCTGGGAAAGATTGCAGGTGGGAGGAGAAGGCGACTAGAGGATGAGGTGGCTGGATGGCATCACTGACTCAATGGATATGAGTTTGACTAAGCTCCAGGAGTTGGTGATGGACAGGGAAGTCTGGTGTGCTGCAGTCCACGGGGTCGAAAAGAGTCGGACATGACTGAACAACTGAACTGAACGGAAGCAAACTATGGGCAGTTTGGAAAGGACAAGACAGGACATGGACTTACAGACTACACAAGTGTTCTGCCTGCTTGGGGCCCATCCACCCTCCCAGAAGTGCATGGACCTTGAACCTTCACTTCGGCTATAGGAGGAGTGCAGGGAGGCCCCAGAAACCTCCCCCAGCTCTCCAGGGTCTTCCACTTTCCAGGCAGGGGCTGGCTCTTCTGGCCACGTTTCTACATATCTGTCTCCCAGTGGTACGTTTACAGAGCAAGAATGAACAGGATGGGGCCTGGGGCCTCTTGCAACTCTGTTGGGTGGGACACTGGGGGCCTTGGTTGGGCTCACTTGGCAGAAGGACACAGAGTCGTGTAGGTTGAAAGAGACTAAGGTAAACTGAAAAAGGCTACGTCACTTGAGGGTGGCCACACTGAAAATAACAAACCCTTCTCCAACTGTCCAGTCCCCACTCCTCAAATTATTAATAAAATAATTTTATTTATTAATAAAAAAAGTCTTTAGAGGTAAGAGAATCATGAATAAGGAAGCCAGGGTATAAGCATGTCTCTCTACTGAAGCTGCAACTCTCGACTTTCCTGGCTTTGGGCTCCTTCCTGTGAAACAGGGTAATGCCTCCAGGCTCTCCCTCCTGCCCAGGAGGGCTGAGGGTCCAGGAGTCAGCTGGTGTAGGTCGGGGAGGTTGGACCTTGAGGGCTGTGCCTGTGCTGCCCCTGGCTGGGACATCAGCCCCCATGTGCCACCTCACCGCCTGTCTGTGAACTGCCACGGCGGAAACCTTGGCCAGCCCGAGTGACACTACCCCTTCCTGTCATCATCTTTGAGAAGTGTTTATGATACATTTCCTTTTTCTGCTTTAGGAAATGGATGGCCAGGAAGAGTTCTTGCTTGAAAGGGGTGCATAAATTCACCAAGGGTTGACTGGATGGCAGGTGAGGAGGTAAGAGAATCCAGAGAGCATTCCAGAAGGTGAGTCGTGAGGGCTGAGCTCAGAGGTGCCACAGGAGAGCTCGGCTGCTGTAGGGTGTGAGCCCTGATGCTGCTGCAGGGCCATGAGCCTCACTGGGCTCTAGTGGACAGACAAGCACATGACACTTCTCAGAGCAAAAGCATCAGAGAAGCTGCTGACCGGGAAGCACAGAGGCCTGGCAGGTCTTAACTGAGGGACTTCTAATGTCACACTGGGGGAATCCCACTCAGAATTGCTCTGGATGTCCCCCAAATACCACTTTACCTTAAGACCCAGCAAGGATCCGTTAAGCAGGAAGGGATTTAATCCTTTTCTAAAACCCCTGATATTTTCCAGCCTGTCATTATAATTTCTAAAAGTCATCATAAACTCTCTCTCCTGGTTTCCTTCCATTTATATGCTTATTTTCCTTTTCAAAACACTCCAGTAACATTTCCCTATATGAAGACGTCACTAATCCCGTACCCTCTACTATCTATTCTGCTTAACAACTAGGAAGTGAATTTTCAAAAGCCCCTGAGTAACCCAGAGATGTCAGGGAGCTCACACAGAACATTTCAAAGCGGATGCTTCAGGGCTCAGGCAGGGACCATTCTTGTTTTAGAAGCAAATCAGAAGAAGTTTCTGTCTGGGCAGGGTCCTGGTAGGAAACACACACACACTGCACAGGTAACTGAGCAGAGCTTAAGGAAGGACTGTTTCCAAGGGGCTGAACAGCATCGAGGGAAGGAGAAACATCTTGGAGCCAGTGACAATGGGGAGCTGTGACTGTGGCTTGGAGGGAGGAGGAGGTGGGACTGTTCTAGGACCCTGAGAGAGCTGCAGGGAAGGGCTGCGGAGAGTTGCAGTGGCTTTAAGGAGAAGAACACAGACTTGATCTGAGGCCTGGCAAGGGAGGGAGCTGGCAGCGGGGAGGGGTGGATAAAGTACCCTAATATACCCCAACATTACTCTCTTTATCTCCTGCAGGGGCCTTCATCTGGCCAAACCCAACTGGAAGCACAAGGGCACGAAGCCTGGTTGGTGCAATCCACAAAGGTCAAATACTGGGAGGTGTGGGAAAGGGTAGAAAATGTGTAGGGGCAGGCTCGTGGGGGACACCCTGCATGTGTGCGTCCTCAGTTACTTCAGTCGTGTCCGATTCTTTGTGGCCCCATGGACTGTAGCCCACCAGGCTCCTCTGTCCATGGGATTTTTCAGGCAAGAATACTGGAGTGGGTTACCATGCCTTCCTTCAGGGAATATTCCCGACCCAAGGATTGAATTCACATCTTCTGCCTTGGCAGGCAGATTATTTTCTGTTGATCCACCAGGGAAGTCCATATCCTGCATAGTCATCTAGTTTAGTAGCCATTTAAAAGGAGTAAATTAGAAGTTAATGTGCTGTAATATGGCCCCCTCACCACATATAAATGGGACAAGAGGCAGTCAGAGATAGAGATGTCCATGAAATAGGTTTAAGGAATTTTGGTCATCCTCAACATGAAGGGGGATAGATAGCTTTACTTAGTTTAATAATTCCGAAGTAAACATGTATGTTCATAAAGAAGAGTCTAAATTATCAATAACACATTAAATGTAGTCACTGTACTACTTAACAGAGCTCCAACAGGGAAGAGAAGATTATAACACAATTTAGAGATACCATATATCCACTCAAGGGGATTCCCAGGTGGCATAGTGGTAAAGAACCCACCTGCCAATGCAGGGGATGTAACAGACCCAGGTTTGATCCCTGGGTTGGGAAGATCCCCTGGAGAAGGAAATGGCTACCCACTCTAGTATTCTTGTCTGGAAAATCCCATGGACAGAGGAGCCTCGCAGAGGGTTGCAGAGAGCTGGACACAACTGAGCACACACACACACACACACACACACACACCCCCATTCAAAAGAAGTATAACCATTAAACATATCAAGTTATTCACATGTCTCTACCTCCTTTCTCTCCTGAAGTGTCACTAAAAATGCCAGACAAGAAGTAAAATGGTTTATACACTCAAGAGCAAACAGGATGGTAAAGAGACATTAGTGGATGAGAAATCTCAGCAAACTCTGGGAAACTGGGAAGCAGATGGAAGAATGAAGGAGGGCTGATATGGAAAAAGTTAGTCTCTTAAGAGCTCCCAGAGTGGGAGACTGACATGAAGCAAGCCACTCCTGTCTCAGAACCGTGGGAGAGCTCAGACCTTGGGGAGTCCAGGTATTATGATGGTGGGAGTCAAGTACAAAGAGGGTAGGGAAAGTAACCAGGGCAATTGTTTGGAATCCTCCCAGATCACACGTCATACTCTGTCCAACACAGCAGGAGACTGAAGACACTAAATGGGAGAGACCCTGGCAGAAGAGAGGGCAGATGAACACAAGGATGTAAATGGAGGGGTGATGGCAAGTCTGTCTACCCCACCTTGCCCAGCCGTGTATCGTCCTGTAACAAAGTACAGTGAATTTAAAACATGGCTACAAAAATTTTTGAGAGGGAGGACTCTTCTCCTTTCCTTAATCTGAGTGGGCTTGTATTACAGGGGAAGTGATGTTATGTGACTTCCAAAGCCAGGCCATAAAAGGCCCTGCAGCTTCCATATTGCTGGCAGGAACATTCACACTAGAATCCTGAGCTACAACACAAGAGGTCCAACTACCAGGCTGTCGCTCTGGGGAGTCCATGTGTCGTCTGCCTGGTCTCTAGTCCTGTTGCGCCCAGTCTTCCAGCTTTCCCTGCCAAGTGAAGAACCATCTTGGAAGTGGATCCTTCAGCCGCAGCTGGCTCCAACTTTCAGCCATCTCAGACGCTGTCGAGCAGAGAAGAGCCGTGCCTCTGACTTGCAGACAACAAAGTGGTTGTTGTTTATGCTACTAAGTATTGGTGAGGTTTGTTAGGCAGTAACAGTAATTGGAACAGGAGTTAGAATCCTTCTCTTGAGAGGCTGTGTAGCTCTAGAGCAATGGTTCTTAAGGAGGTAATTTTGCTCCCCAGAGAACATTTGGTGAGGTTTATTGATATTTTTGGTTATCACAATTCTGGGAGGGGGGTTACTAGTGGCACCTGGTGAGCAGAGTTCAGTGATACTACTAAACATCCTACAATAAAGAATTATTTGGCCTCGAGTGTCAATATGCCAAGGTGGAGAAAGCCAGCTCTAGAGAAACGAGTCTTACATTTAGAGGCTTGTTAATGAAAAGACTGGCTTGCTGCCTAGAGTGATGCCCCAGTCAAGTTTTCCCCAAATACAGTTTAATTCAGCTTTTTATTGCTTTACTCATAAATATCAATAGATATTTCTAGTATTTGAGGAAAACTTCCAATGTGGAAGAGAGAGAGAGAAAACAAAAAGAAGCCAGGGGGAAACAAAGACAATTTAGAGAATAGAAAAATATTAAAATAAAACCAACAGACAAATGAAAAATAAGTAATACCTTCAGAGAAATAAATGGGAGACAGTGTATTCATAAAACAAGACTGTAATATTATGAAAAAGAAGCAATCAGAAACAAGAATGAGTACTTGTATATTAAAAATATAAAAGCCAAAAAATTTTAAAATCAAGATAGTATTTCCAAAAGGCAAATGGAGGGGAAATAAAAAAGAAAACATAAGAAAATTAGATGATTAATCCATTAGGTTCAACAGGTAAAAGAGAGGGGAGAAAATTATCAAAGAATTAATTTTTTCCCCCCAGAACTCAAGGACAGATACATCACACATGACTTAGCACAGCAGTAAAGGATGTCTACATTCACTATGTATTGAGTTAACCAAAAATCTTGTTAGTCTTACTGGAAGAATGGAAGAAGAACTG
The DNA here is from genome assembly GCF_019923935.1 of Bubalus bubalis. Classification (NCBI taxonomy): domain Eukaryota; kingdom Metazoa; phylum Chordata; class Mammalia; order Artiodactyla; family Bovidae; genus Bubalus; species Bubalus bubalis. Next base: position 89,255,074 of record NC_059165.1, on the reverse strand, counting down.
GAGGTGGTTTTGTAGGTGAGCTCAATTCTCAGCTACCACAAGAAGTCCACAGAGGTCTAAAACTGGTAAATCAAGAAATAACATCATAAATAGAAACAGAAAATAATAAAAGGTTAACTCTATTCTCTGAATAGAGTGGGGCAGAAAAACATTGAGAGAGGATTTTTATTAATATTATAAGCCTCTATTTTGTTTAAACCATATATGTACATTATTTTGATAAATTTGATAAAATAAAAATTTATTAAAAATGAATCCAATCAACAAATTGCAGTATGATGGGATTAAATTTAATTATTTGGAAAATTCACCCAGGTGGGCAAGCCATGCCCTAAGAATGCTCAATAAACTGGCATGGGCAGCACGTAGCTCATTCATGTGGAAGAAGTCTCCTGATATCACTGGCCAGCACCTGGTGGGTGGGAGTAGGGGTGGGGACGGGGGACGGCAGAGCAGCCCTTGGGCAGTCATCACCAGATCCCTTTCCCAGCAGGTTGTATTTGCTTGGGAGACCCTGCCCTTGAGTGTGGATTCTGAGGGTGGGCAACAGCTGAGCCCATGGCTGGAGCCACAGATCCTTCCCTGCAGGTGCACGAGTCAGGTTGTCTCAGCAGCCAACGGTGACTATATACACCCATTATCATCTGATGGGTCACCATATCTCTTACCAGAGGCTCCCTGGGTGGTGGTGGTGGTGGGGTGGCAAAGTGGGGAACGTGCTTATGAAGTCTGTAGCCTTACCTCTGAGGTACATCTAAGTGGGCACCAGCCCTCAAGCCTAACCATCCTTTTCCTTCACCCACTGCCTGTTACCCCTCTCCACTACCTTCTACCTCAGTCCTCAGGAGCTTTGCCTCAGAGACCGCTCAGTTGGCCTGCCTGAAGTTTGTTTTCTCTTTTAAGCCTTTTCAACTGTTACTTCCTTTTTAAAAATTACATCATCATTATATAAGTGTGGATGAAAAATATTGCCTGCCATATCAGCAAACAAGGGATGCTATGATCATCAAGCCATCAGTCATTAACCACCACTCCCAACAGTGAGCCTGAGATACTGGCCAAAATATTGGCCTTAGACAGCTAAGGTGCATATCAAAGGAAGGATTTCAATGAGCCCAAACTCTTACATCTCCCCATATACAGAAAAGCGCTAAATTCATTAACTTGAGGTGTCTGGTTTTCTTTAATTAACAGTAATTTTTGGATGTTCTTATTACTTGCTCTTTTTGGCAAAACTCCTTTGTATCCTGGCTCCTCCCTTACCTTACCTCTTTGAGTACAGTCCCTCAGAGCTATCTGAAAGGCTGACTCCCAGGCTTGAAGTCCTCATAAAATTCATGGAATAAAACACAATTCTCATCTAGGCTGCATATTTTTTTTTTCAGTCAACATAAGTAAAATGTATTCCTTGCAGAAAAATTTTAAAATGTTGAAAATCATCTATATTTTAACCAGCCAAATAAAATCAATATTTGTCTATCAATATCAATAAAATCATATTTGTCTATGAACTTGCAGAATGTTTCCAGGCTTCCTCACAGGTACCCAGGAAGAGTACTACTGGTTCATGTCTCATCTGAATACCACCAGCACTCAATATATGTTGGACTCTGAGCTGGGGCTTTAGAGGCGTTAATCCCACTAAATCCTCACAACTCTGTGAGGCAGGCCTTATTATGCCCATGTTAGAGGTAGGAGACAGAGGCTTAGGGAGATCATATCACTTGCCTGAGTTCTCATGTGGGTTAAGAGACTGATCTCGATTTAAACCCACTAGGCTGAGTACAAAGCTACTTTCCTTGCATGTTTTGTTAAGATTTTTCTTTTTCTCTCTGTTGGACTGCATTTCACAGGCCTATAAGGCCTGTACTTACCCAGTTTCAACACTGAAAAAAGAGCCTGGAGTTAGTGACAGAGACATCAATGATATAATGGATAGGGGGATTCATCTTACAAGTGTAAAGCAAAGTCCTGGAGCAACACCTCACCACGTGATGGTGAGCAGGACAAGGAGGCAGCCTTCGCTCCTGGGGAGGGGAGACTGCCTGTTGTTACAGGGGGAATAGATGGTAGGTTGGCTCATCGGTTACCAGGGAAACTAGCAGGGGGGCACGCCCTTCACTGCCTCTTGGACAAGAACAATCTCTAGTTGGGGCCTGTGGCAAGCAAGTAAATAGGAAGGGCAGTCATGTGAATAGGGTGTAGGTGAAGCAGGCACTGATCCAGCAGGGCATGTACTGAGACCTAGAGAACAGCCATTCTGGGCTTCCCTGGTGGCTCAGAGGTAAAGAATCCACCTGCCAATGCAGGAGACATGGGTTCAATGTCTGATCCAGGAAGATCCCACATGCCGATGAGCTGCTAAGCCTGTGTGCCACAACTACTGAGCCTGTGCTCTAGAGCAGGGGAGCCGCAACTACTGAGCCCATGTGCCGCGGCTACTGAAGCCTGTGTGCCCTGGAACTCGTGTCCCACAAGAGAAGTCACCACAATGAGAAGCCCTCGCATCACAAATGGAGAATAGACCCCACTTTCTGCAACTAGAGAAAAGCCTGAGCAGCAATGAAGAGCCAGCAAAGCCAAAAATAAATAAATAAAATTATATTTAAAAAACAAAACAAAAAAGAGAAGAGCTCTACTGAGTGGCCTGACCATACACTTTTTTTTTTAACCTAGCAATATATGCAAACATTGTTCTTATTAATATATATACACTCCTAGGTCATGCTGCCGCATGCATGACATGTCTTTGTATAGATATGCCAGATTTTAAACAACCAACTCCTTTTTGTTGGGCTTTCCAATGTTTCCTTTTTTTCTATTATAAACAATGCAGTTATAAATATCTTTATTCATCCACCTTTGCAAAAATGTGTTTATTTCCAGAGGATAAATTCCAGATGGTAGAACTGCTTGGACAAAAGCTAGATACATTTTTAAAAGTGGCCCCTTTTCCAATCACATCAGCAGTACACATTGTTGTACATTCCCCCCATATTCGTTATTTACTGAATATTTTCACTTTTTAAAATTTGGACTGTGATTTAACACAGAAACAGAGACCCCTCTATGCTGGAAGCATCCTATATATTCCTCTAGATTTAGAACCAAATCATTCTTGCTTTAAAAAAATATGAAAAGCCCAAACACTCTGCCAAGGCCTGTTCTGACTTCAGCAGACAGAGCAGAACTTCCAGAGAGACCAAAGAAGAGGAGTAGCCTGGAAGGAGGGAAGCAGGGGAGGAGGACCAGGCTGTGGGCCCATGACTGCCTGTCGTGGGGGAGGCTGCCAGGTTTTCCCAAGGGAAGCACTGTCTTCCTGGGTCTGAAGACTGGATAGCCACCTCTGCTGACCCATTCCTCAATACTTAGCTGTTCCTCACTGTCCCCAGCTCTCACTCTAACCAATAAGTCAACACGAGTTCCCGCACATTCGTTTTATTTGGCTGCCAACACTTTCAGCCCTCTGGGTCTTCACTGAATACATTTCAAGGCCTTTTAAGTTGAGAAGTTTTAAATTAGACACAGTCTTATTGTTCTTTTACCTTGATATTGTTTTCCTTCAACAGGCTGCAAACTGGCACCTGTAGGTAAAAAGGAAAGTAAGTGATTAAGGGAGAGCACTAAGGGGGAGCCCTGGGGCAAAGTAAACCTGAATGGAAGTGATGAGTGCTCATCTGCGGCAACTCAGCTGTGAGCTGGCTGCATGCTGGCCCAAGGCAGAAACAGGCCCCTGACATCCACAGGGGTATTCTCCTGCTCAGGGCAGTTCTTTCTCATTCGGCTCATTGACACTCTTTTGCTGGCAGAAACCTCTTCCCCCTCGTCTCAAGGCCTTATATAAACAGTAAGTGGTTTTGTCATACTTTTTTTTTGTGGGGGGTGGGTGGGGGTGGGCATGTCATGTGCTATATGGAATCTTATTCCCTGACCCGGGATTAAACCCATGTCCCCTGCAGTGGAAGTGTGGAGTATTAACCAGTGGACCACTAGAGAAGTCCCCATCATACATTTTTATTCATATATCCATTCATCAAATATTTACTGAGCACCTACCATATGCCAGGTACTCTCCTTGGGCTCTAGAAATATAGCACGAGACAAAACAGATGAAAACCCTGCCCCTGTGGAACTTGAAGACCAAATTAATTAATTGAATAGTAATCAGAAAAGTTAACTGCTCTGGAGGAAAAACAAAGCAAAAGATGGTAGAAGCAAATGTTGGAACAGAAGGTGGAAAGGAGTGTTAAGCCTGTAAATACTGCAGCCAGGGAAGCCCAGACATCTGAGAAGATGACTTGTGAACAAAGACCTGAGAAAATGAGGACATGCACCCTGAGAATAAGAGGGGAATACGCTTCCCAGGTGGGGTCAACAGCATGTGAAAAGGCCTGAAGGGAAGAGCCTGTCTGAGATGGTAAAGATCAGAGAGGAGGGGAGTGTGGCCCGGGAAGAGTGAGTGATGAGGCAGTAAGGGAGGGGAGCAGAGAGGCAGTGAGAGGCTCCAGAGTGTGCAGAGCACTGAAGTTCATCAAGCACTGACCTTGAGCTTTGACTCAAGATGGGGGCCGCTGGGAAGTTTTACACAGAGAAGGGACACGATGTGTCTCACACTTTAACAAGGTCACTCTGAATGTTGTGTTGAGAGTAACCTGGGGAGCACAGGTCAAACCAGTTGGGAGGATACTGCAGAAATCCTGGAAGAGACAATGGTGGCTTGGACTGGAGAGGTAGCGTGGGGCGGGGGACCAGGATTGAGATCTAGTCAGATACTAGAAAGTAGAGCCAACAGGATATGTTGATGGATTTAGAAGAGAAATATGAAATAAAGGAGTCAAAGAGGATGCTGAGATTTTGGCTTGAGCAAATGAGAAGAAGGAATAGTCATTATTTGCATGCAGAAGCCTGATGATGGAGCATGTCTGGCAGGGAGGAACTCAGTTTTTATTAAGCATGAGATGACTTTTAGACACTCAAGTGGAAAGGTGAGTAAGCAGGTGGATATATGTGTCTGGAGTTCAGGGGAGAGAGATCCAGACTGGAAGTGAAGATTTGCAAGCACTCAGCATGTAGTTCTTATGAAGCCATGGAGTAGGAGGAGGTCACCAAGGGGAGTAACTGTCAATATACAAGCTGCCTTCAGTTCATGAAGACTGTGTGAATATGTAGTTGCTCAGTTGTGTCCAGCTCTTTGTGACCCCATGGACTGTAGCCAGGCTCCTCTGTCCATGGGGATGCTCCAGACAAGAAGACTGGTGTGGGTTGCCACGCCCTCCTCCAGGGGGATCTTCTCAACCCAGGGATCAAACCCAGGTCTCCCGCATTGCAGGCAGATTCTTTACCATCTGAGCCACCAGGGAAGCCCTCATGAAGGCTAAGCTCCATTCAATTGCTCAGCAAAGGAGACTGAGAAGGAGTAGCAAGTACAATAGGAAGGAAACCAGGAAAAAGGGTTTCGAGGAGATGGAGCAATTCACTGTGATAGGTCAAGTCACATGAGGACAGAGAATTAATAACTGGATTTAGTGTCTTGGAGGCACAGGCGATCTCAGTCAAAGGCAGAGTCAGTGAAATGGTTGGGATGAGAACCTGACTGGAACAGGTTCGAAAGAGAGGAGCCCAAGTTGTGAGCTAGAGGACAGATGGGGCTGGCAGCCTCAGGAGCTCTGGAAGCAAAGGGGTAAGGGATGATCAGATAAACTGCTTCTAGCTTTATTTCACTCATTTATAAGCTGTAAAGCACAAAGCTGGCACTTCCACAACACACGTAACAATTTGGCAGCTGCTGTTATCAAGCTGGACCAGGTTCTCCATGTTGCTCAACTTCAACCAGTTCTGGTCCCCAGAGAGAGTCTCTAGACTCAGCTTGTCTCTAGACTCCCAAGATGTTAATCCCATTTTCTCCAGGTCACCTGGAGCCTTAGGATCAATGCCCACAACTTTAAAGGGCTGCTGAACAGCCTGGTCTGCTTCTTATAAACCAAGATTTTGCTCAGGTCTCTTCTCCTGATGGGAAGTCAGAGGAGCAAGATGGCAGGGGTCCTGCTCTCACAAAGCCTGCCTTCTGGTGGAGAGGACGAATAACCACCCAGAACAGATGAGCAGCAGCTCACTGCAGACATAATTAAGTGCAATGAAGACAATAAAATGGGGCGAGGGAAGCAGAGAGAATGTGGGAGGGGCCTCCTTCAGCCCGGGTGTGCCATTAGGAGGCCTTTCTGGCAGACGACATTTCAGATGAGACCCAGGGAAGCCTGGCGTGCTGCAGTCCATGGGGTTGCAAAGAGTCAGACATGACCTAGCGACTGAACTGAATAGAGGGCGGCTCATTCTCCTTGAGCTGTCCCCAATCCTACACTACTCTTGAGCTTTCAAATCTCCCTAGGCTAAGTAGGGACTGGAACCAGCTAAGTACAGGTCCAAAAAGAGATAGTCTCTTCTCTCTCTAATATATACGGTGGGATTCTTCTCTCCATAATCAGAAAATACACACATTTCTTTCACTGAAAGATTTGGAAATACTGAAAACAGAAGTTTCAATTCAACTACCCAGAGATCGGTATTGCTCACACTTTTTATTTTTACTGTACACATTTGGCGTGCATCTTTCTAGACATTTTTCTATGCACATATACACACATTTTTAAAAAATGAGATCATGTTGTATATTCTGTTTTGTGTACACTGTTTTAGTCATGAGTTGTGACTAAATTATAAGCACTCATATAATTTTCTTCTCCATTCGATTCTTAATGGCTGCATAGTATTTCACTGAAGGCATATTTTTATCATATTTTATTTAATTCCAAAACACTGGCCATTTAGATTGTTTCCAGGTGACTGCTACTATGAGTAAATATTATAATAAGTAATCCTATATGTGTCTTTTTTCTTTAGTGGAAGAGACTTGCAAATTTCTCATTGTTTCCTTGGATTAAGAGAAAATGTCACTGCCCAGTGGGAGTGCCACAGATCTCAGGCATCAAGAGGCAGCCTGAGGCCAAGGGCAGAGGGAGGGCGGGGCCTGCACCCAAGAGCCCCAGAGCCTGATTTAATCCTCTGACATAGCCCAGGCCCGACTTCCTCCCTAGAGGACCTGAGGAGTAGGAAAATAACAGGCCCTTCCCACAGGCCAAGTGAAATCCAAAGGGACTCCCCACCAGAGCCAGGAAGGGGGTGTCTCTCTCTGACCTGAGCATAGACAGCACCACCCCTCCCTTGAAATCCCCTTGGGGAAGCTCCTCCGTCCACCCCTCCCTGGGGAAAATATCTGAGGGGTCAGGCCGGCAGTCTTTCTTTGGGGCAGGGCTGCTGGGGAGTGCTTGTGAAAGGGTTCTACAGAAATAGGAGCTCCTCTCTTACTCCTGATCTAGCCTTGCTCCCGAATCCCTGAATTCCTCAGAGGAGTTGGCAGGGACAGTTTGTGCCTCCCATGAGAGGAGTGTCCTCAGACACAGTGAGTTCTGGAGTGAGTGGGAAAAGCACAAGCCCAGGAGGTCCTCAGACATGGGTTTGAATCTGTACTTTGGCACATTTCAGCCTCATCTTGAGCAAGTGACTTCACCTGCAGAATGTAAGCTCTAGGAGGGAGGGACTTGGATCTCTCTTGTTTACTGTTATATCTGTAAAATTTAGCATGTAGTAGGTGCTCAATAAATCCTATGCCAGGTCAATGTATGCTCCTTTTGGAGCCTCAGTTTGTTCATCTGTAAAATGGGTTGATAACACCTCACTGGTTTGTTGTGAATTAAAAAATAAAACATGGGTAAATTATTAACACAGTGTCAGGTATTCAAGAAACACTAGCGGCCAAAGCCCTGGAGAAGTGCTTCCACCATGCTCTGCACATGGCACTGCCGTAAAGCTCTGCAGTTCACCCTTGCTAGAATCAGTTTACCTTTACTCTGCTCACTACTGCATCCCAAACATGCCTCTGGTGTGGTACACATTACACTGTGTGTGCTTGTCCAACTACCCCATTAGGCTTAGGGCAGTTTAAGGACAAGAATTCTGTCTGTATCCTCTGTGTCTCTGAACAACAATATCAAGTAATAAGCAAGGCTGTTGTTCCCATTCTACAGATGAGGAAACTGAGGCTGAGAAAGGTTAGGTGCCTTGCCCTAGGTGCACAGACAGGGAGTGGCAGAGCAAGATCTAAACCCAGTTCTGATTTCTGGGCCCCTGCTCACTTTTAGGTCACTCTCTTACAAATAGTGTGGGGGTAAGGAGGAAGCAAGCTGGTTCCCAGGGCCCCCGAGGGAAAAAGCCAGCAGAACTCCAAGAGGAGTGGGGTCTTCAGGGAGCTGGAGAGTTGTCAGGGCACCAGCAGTCACCGGAGCCCCCTCTTATCCTCCTGTGGATCACCATGCATGCAACAGCTGCAACCCCCAGAGGCCTGTGGTTTAGCTGGCCTGGGACAGGCTGATGCAAAGGTGGGGACTCCAGGCAGCATCTATCAGTGTGGAACCCAGCTGGTAAGGGGACAGGTTTCTCCAGCCCAGAGCTGAAGGTCTTGGCCCCAGCAACAGGGGTGGCAGCTTCAGGGTATCTGCTCAGGGATGGCCTGGCTTCAACTGTGGGGCAGGACGAGCTCCCTATCAGACCACAAGCATCTTGATTTACTCATCTCTGTGACCTCAGGATCCTACTGAATGAGTGAGAGCCCCCAGCCTCCAACAGTAGTGACTAAGGGAGAGGGAGCCGTTAGACCTAAACCAGGGATGTGGAGGGAGGAAACAAGGGACCAGGCAGGAGGGCTCTGAATGACCAAGAACAACCTCTGTCTCCTCTCCCCTTTATTAAACTGTAGTTTCTGGAGGGCAGGTCTGTGGCTGATTCATCTGTGTCTCTACCACACCCAGTAGAATATTTTGGAATTCGGTAATAGCAACTGAATTGTAGCTTACTGAGGTATAACTGGAAGCCAGTATAAAGGAGGACAGATGGCATTGGCTCTTTGTGCCGGGGTCATCCTGGAAAGGGCAGTCCTGCTAGTCCAGTGTCCTGACCAGGATGGCCCCAGAGAGCGGCAGGGACTCTTCAGCTGGGCTATTCAGGGTATGTGCCTCCCTCCCCAAATCCCACCCAGGTGACTAACTCTCCTTTCCTGAGCCAAAGAAAGACCATCTGGGGGGAATCTCCTGACTCTGTGTGTCTCTCTGGTGACGGAAACGGACTGGGTGTATGGTGTAACATCCTTGTCCTGAGGAATGTGGGAGGGCTGTGGGCCATGAGAAAGAAATATTCAGAGTAATTATCTCTTCTTTAAAGTAAAACTGCTGCTTTGGCCTGAATGGTCAGATCAGCAGGTTCTTTTTCCACCTGCCATTCCCGTGGTATGTGTTGTTGTTTTTGTGTGCTCAGTCGTGTCCAACTCTTTGCAACTCCATGGATGGTAGCCCACCAGACTTCTCTGTCCACGGGATTCTCCAGGCAAGAATACTGGTGCAGGGTGCCATTTTCTCCTTCAGGGGATCTTCCCGACCCAGGGATTGAACCCATGTCTCTTGCAGCTCCTGCACTGGCAGGTGGATTTTTTACCACTGAGCCACCTGGGAAGCCCCTGCATGCATGTGTTACATGGCTACAAATAATCCTGATGTTGCATACTTAAACTAATGCCTTTCTTCAACCCTTGTCGGCCCGTCAGTGTAAACTGTGCTGCCCTCTGAAGGTGTGCTTTGTGCAGGGCTTGTCTCTACAAGGCCAAGCTCAGGATGCATTTTATCACTGGCACAACTGTACAGCCTTAAGCTTAAGACTTAAGCTTTAAGGCTGAAGGTATCTAGATCCTGTAGGGGGACACCCTGGAAATCAGATGTGACACACATCTATCCACGTGGCTCTAAATTAAGTCTATAGGATTAGGTCTAAGCTCAGATGCAGCCAAAGGCCTCCAGGCTATGGCCCCACTTTACCTGCCTAAAAACACCCTCCCATCTTGCACTTCACTTACCTAAGTAAGTGAATGTGACTCATATGAGATGCAATTACCTGGACCAGCCATTGGGTCCCAAAGTGTGGTTCCCTGACCAGCAGCATCAGCATCAGCTGGAAATTGTTGGAAATGCAAATTCTCAGGTCCTACTCCAGAACTACTGAACCAAGATCTCTGGGTGGGGCCCAGCTGCCTGTGTTTTCAAAAGTCCTCCAGATGATTCTGACACGTGCTAAAGCCTGAGAACCGCCTGGATGTGCCATTCCTTAAGCCTGGGGTGTCCTTCTCAGGCCTTCTCTGCTTGTTGTCATCTCAACCCCTGCCAAAGTTCCGCTCAATACTGTTCCTTTCAGGAAGCCCTCCTTGTCCCCTGAGCATCGGTGAATGCCTCTTCCTGAATCCCACAGCCCCTTTGTTATTCCCTTCCCCATTAAGGTAAAATGGATTCATTTCTGCTTTTTCTTCTTTTTTTTTTTTAGCATGTATTTTCTGCTTCATTTTACAGCAAACTGAGCATTTGTTAACTGCATCCCGAACTAATTTCACCTTAACACACACACACAAACGTTACTCTGAAAACTTCGAGAGTAAAGGCCACGTCTTCCTTTACTCACTCTGTCAACAAATATTTACTTTTAGAGATAAAAGGTGTGGTCCTATCCTCCAGGAACACAGGATCATACAATATGTACTTTTTTGGTATCTGGCTTCTTTTACTCAACACGCCTGAGATTCATCTGTATTGCTATGTGCCAACGTAGTTTGTTCTTTTTCAAATTGCTCTGGTGTATTCCACTGTATGCATATGACACAACTTACTTATCCGTTCTGTTGCTGACGGCCACTTGGGCTGTTTCCAGTTGATGAATAAGAGCACTATAAACACTGGAGGATATACACACTCGTTCCTATTGAGTACATACTTAGGAGTGGAACTGAGAGTTTATGGAATGAGTGTAATCTCAGCTTTAGTAGATCCTGCTAAATAGTTTTCCAAATTTCCAAATGCTCAAATTTATACTCCTATCGCCAACACGTGAAAGTGAAAGTCACTCAGTCGTGTCTGACTCTCTGGGACCCCGTGGACTGTATAGTCCATGAATCCTCCAGGCCAGAACTGGAGTGGTAGCCTTTCCCTTCTCCAGGGGATCTTCCTAACTCAGGGATCAAACCCAGGTCTCCTGCATTGCAGGCAGATTCTTTACTGGCTGAGCCGCCAGGGAAGCCCACCAACACATGAGGATTTGCCAATATTTGGTGTTATCAATCTTTAAGGTTTTGTTCCTTTAGGCTGGATATACAGTGTTATAAGTTCTAACTTGCAAAGTGACTCTTTAGCTATCCACTTTAAACATGTTCTTGCTCAAGGCTTTTGCTGATCTTGCCTGTCTTTTTCTTATTGACCTACAGGTGTTCTTCATATATTCTGACTGCACATCCTCTGTCAGGTATGTTACTGAAAGTACCAGCCTGTGGTTTGCCTTTTCATTCTTTTAATGGTATCTTTTGATGAACCAAAGCCCATGAAATTTCAATTTATCTATTTTCTCATCGATGACTATTGCTTTTTGTACACTGTTTAAGAAATCTTTATTTTAGGGGCTTCCCTAGTGGCTCAGTAGTAAAGAATCCACCTGTCAATGCAGGAGACATGGATTCGATCCCTGACCCGGGAGGATCCCACATGCCAGGAGCAAGCAAGGTCAAGCGCCACAACCACCAAGCCTGTGCTCTAGAGCCTGGGAGCCATAACAAGAGAAGCCAGTGCAATGAGGAGTCCAGGCACTGCAACGAGAGAGTAGCCCCTACTCACCAGAACTAGAGTGAAGCCCGCGGAGCAACAAAGGTCCAGCCCAGTCAAAAATAAATAAATAAAATAAACATAAAAATAAATTCTTAAAAAAAAGAAATATTTATTTTAATATCAATAAATCCAGTAAACACAGAAATAATCACAAAAAGCTAATGTTTAAAAATACAAAGAATTGAAAGGACAAAGTCTGACTGAGTAGGAGAAAGACTGCAATTGTCCATGAGGGTGTGCCCACTTGAGTGTGACGTGCAAAGCCTGTGTTTCACTCTAGGATGTGATGTAGGTGAGAGGTGAGTCTCTGATCAGTTCAGCAAGCAGGTGTTGGTGTCCAGTTTGGATAGGGTGCTGTGCTAGGTCTGAGCATGGCTCTGTGGGGGCAGGGGGACCTTGGCGGACTGGCTCAAGAGAAGGACCACCCCCTTTCATGTGTGTTAAACTGGGTCCAGCTCCGCAAACCCTGGCGGCTTCCCCTAGTCCATGCCCTGCTCCTCCTCCTCCATGCTGGAACCTGCAGAGAGAGCAGTGTTGACACTTGTCCAGCTGGCTCGCAATGGGGGAATTCTCCCCTCCTCGAGTCACCACAAACAGAAAGAGCTTCACATCACAAGCATGGGACTACAAATGATCGCATGCTTGTTTCACTATGCTGCATCACTTCCAAAATCCCCTGCGAGCTTTCAGATGAAGTCTAGATCCAAAAACTTCCCCCATGTTTCCCCCAGTTTGAACAATACCCAGAGAATCACAAGCTGCCTCGTAAAGCTGACTTCCCCAAAGAAAATAAAAGAGATCTCAGACTCAAGGTTATGAGTACGTAGTCCAGAATGACCAAGCCACCACCTCTTCTGCTGGGGGGTGGTGGTAGCAGGCTGGTGGCCCCTATCACCTTGCCAACAGGACCTTGGCCCACCAGAGGGACACAAGGCTCCTCCAGCAGAAAGCCAGTTCCAGCATCCCCAGGGTAGTTTTCTCCTTATGCAGCTTCATAGAGATACACACACATGGTCTTGGGAGCTCAGAGATGTGGTACACAAGTCCCCAGCATCACTACCCACAGAAGCACTAGCCAGGTGACAGACTTCATTTCTGACGTATTCACATGATGGGTCTTGGGGAAAACCACAAAGTGATCACAGCAGCAGCACCCAATTTCCTTGTTTGTCCCAGTTCCTACCCCTCACCACTACCTTCTCCCATTTACCATCCTCTCATAAGAACTCACAACTCCAGGGTAAGGTTAAAGGGCTCCTTGAAATCCACAAGTGGTATACAAAATCCTGTATGTTCATGAGTTTTCCTGAGGGAATGGTCCATCTATTTCCTTAGGTTCTGAAAGAGGTGTGTGACTTAAAAAATGCTGAGAACGACTGGACCAAGCCCTCTATTTAAAGATGAAGTTAGTTTACAGTATAAAGTGAAATTACACTAATGACTTATATGCATCTTTAGCTAATTGGATTTTCAAAACAACACCTCGGGAAGGAGAATGCTTAACTGAAGGTGTATTTCTAAACGGCAAAATTGAAGTACAGTTGAAACCTGAGGTGGAGAGGATGACACTGAGGCAAGAGGCCTTCCTGCTATCCTTTCAGCTACTCCCACCCATGCAGAAGATCAGTTTTTCTGTCTAGATGGCTTCTTTAAGGCTACTACAGGAGAGACAGGCGTTGTCAAAAGAGACATAGGAATTTCTCAGATGAAGCTCAGTCCTTCAGGTTCAAGACACCTCCAAGGCCACTGAGGCTGCTAAGGCCTTTGAAAGAACGGAAGGTTCTCTCTGTGACTTAGGGGCCCAGGAACCCTGTTTCTATGATCACAGCAGTCCTCAAGTGGGAGGAACACACCTGAAGCTTATGCTCCTTCGCAAAAGGGCCAAGCCTTCAGAAAAGTTATGGCTGCTGCATCCTGGTTCCCTACTCTCTGCTGGTGATAAGACACAGCAGCTGTCCTGAGGAGGAGCAATCTGAGGCCTCCTCGCCCCTCCCACCATGCCCTGTTTGTCCTTCTGCGCCTGGTCAGTGAGCTTCATGATCACACCAGGGCCCTGCCCCTGCTGTGGCCAGGAGGAAGTGATTCTGCAGCAAGGCCTCCCAGGGACTCCCAGGGCTGGCTCAGGCATCACGCTGTTAAATAAGTGGGATTTTTTCCCAGTGTTTTCAGAAACTGTCGTGTAAAAATATAACCATCCAAAAACTGTTTATGTAATTCCTGGGAAGTCTCAACAGATATGGTTCCCTATTTACAATTGTGGCCAAGACTTAAAAAATAAAAGTAGGGGGGGTTGTCAAAATTGCAGAGGCTGTCATATTAAAGTTCTGTGCTTTTGCAGCATCAGAACTGTTTCCCTAATATGGAGACCAGAATCTGCCCAGAATTCAGGTTTTTAGGGGATTTTAGCATGGTTATGCTGGAATTCATTTAAAAGCCTGGGAACACTCTATTCTCATAAACATTCCGTGCCCACCAGAGTCAACATGGCTCCCTTGTCCCCCTCCACACACCTGCAGGGGCTGCTGTGTTTCTGGGTTGGTCTCCTTGGAGGTGGACATCAGACTACTTGGCACAACTCTCAGGGGTTCAGCTCTCTGGATCTCTACCAACAGAACCCATAAGTTCCTGGTCCCTAAACCACAAACCTTGATTACAGGGGAAATGCAAAGTTCCTGAGGGACATTCACAGTGTGAAGGTGACAGTCTGGGCTTCTTTCTAGAATCACCCTGGGATCGCCTAGTTGGCAATCCAACTAGAATCCAGCCTTTACAGAAAAACACCTCCTTTTTTTTGGTTGTTGTTTTAAATTAGAAAGGCTATTCTTCTTTGAGCTAGAGTATTGTTTGGATCACAGACTTTTCCAGTAAAAAAGAATCTGATGAGAGCTATGTCTCCACCAAATACACAGTTAAATACCACTTGAGGGGGAAAGAATGGGTTCACAGCCCACGAAGATGAGCCGGTGAACCTAGAGATAAGAACTTCGGCCTTGGAGGGGCTTTCTGATAACACAAAGCCTCTAAGCATTCCTAACCTCCGCCAAGCAAGCACCAGCAGCTGAGGCCTCAGTGCAGGACCCTACCTCCACTTGCACTGGACACCCTGGGCAGAATGCAGAGGCACAGGACCATCCCCCTTGACAGAAAACCCTCGTGTTTCTCCTCAGGCCCCACAGCTTGGAGAGGTTGAAGAGAGGAGAGAGAGTGTGGCCACCCCAGCCCTAACCTCCTTCAGCTGAGGGACAGTGGCCAAGGGACATGTAAAGGAGGCTGAAGAGTCGGGGTCAGCAGCTCTTCCTCTCTGCTCTCTCCACTCACCCTTACCCCCACACCAAGCCCTAATGTCAGCCCTACTATGTCCACCCTGAAAACCCTCTGCCACTTCCCACAGGTCCCCTCCCAGGGAAGTTCTTTAACTGGTGGGTGTGGGAAAGAGGAAGAGGAAAAATATGTCTATGGCCTCCGAATTCCCTCCACTCTCTAAATATACTCAGTTAGAAAATAACTGGAGATCTCATGCCAGGTACCCTAATGGCTCTTCTTACATCCATAAAGAGAATGACTGATGAAGAAATGCAAAATCCCAACACATAAAAATGTGTTTGAAAAAGGGAAGCCCCCCAAAAGTTCCCATCTGTTGACCAGAGGCAATAAAATAATGACTTAAAACCACACACACACACACACAAAACCTTTGGGGTCTTTCCAAATCACAGAGGAAAATATAAACAGACAAAGACATGCTCTAGTCTTAAAACTCTGACTTGGTACCAAACCAAGTGTTCCCTAACAACAGTAAACAACCTCTCCCTGGCACCCTTCAGCCCACTTTGCCTCACCCACATGAGGTCCCGGATAATTCTGCAAACATTTATTGACCACTGACTTTGCGTCCTACCATTCTAGGAGCTGGAGTTACGCAATCTCTGGGCATTTTGGGAGGAGCAGGAAAACAGTTCAGTCAACATTTATTGTATACCTACACTGAGCTAGGTTTTAAAGTTTGAGGGGACAAGAATCTGAGAAAAGAGTAGTTAGGAATAATCCAACCTGGGAAGCACTAATCTACAAATGGCACCTCAGGCGCAAGGAGCAACTAGTTCTGCATGGTGGGATCAGGGAAGGTGACCTAGAGACGTGACGTTTAAGTTAGGCTTTGAAAACATACTAGGATTTTGATGGGTAAAGCTGGGAAGGAGTGGCATTCCAAGCAGAAAAAACTGAGAGAACAAAGCTTAGGGTCTGGGGAGGGAGTGCACAGTTGGTTGCATGGGGAACATCATGTAGTTAGGCCAGCGGCGCCAGAGCCTGAGGTCTAGGGGCAGGGAAGGAGAAAATAAAAGGCAGGCTGCAGTTTATGATAGCCGTGGATAAGTGCCATTCAGAGGACCTGCTGTGTGGAGTGACCGCCTGGCAGCTTCAGCATCTGCCATACCAACCATTCACGTCAAGGCCCCACTGCCTCCTAGCAAGTTCCCAGCCAGGAGCAGACTGTGGCAGGGGTGTTAGGGCTTGTCCATTTCTGCTCCTAGTGGTACTCCTCTAACGGGCGATCTTTGTGCTGGAGCTTCCCAGTGAGCCCACTGAGAGGTTCTCAAAGCTGCGTCACAGCCAGAGGGCCTTCCTGCACAACCCTGCTGCCTCCCCTTCTCCCTCCCCAGGAGGTCGGCCTTGGCTGCTGGGCTCCCCTCTGGAGGCTGCCTTCTCCTGACTGACTCCTGCTGCCTGCCCTTTATTTATTTAAAAGAATTCAATTGATTTATTTATTCTGACCACACTGGGTCTTCAGTGCTGCTGTGGGTTTTCTCTAGCTGTGGTCAGCAGGGGCTATTCGCTAGTTGCGCTGCGCGGGCTTCTCACTGCAGTGGCTTCTCTCGCTGCAGAGCACAGGCTCTAGGGCACCAGCTCAGTAGTTGCGGCACACGGGCTTAGCTGCATGTGGAATCTTCCAAGATCAGAGGTGGAACCATGTACCCTGCATTGACAGGCAGATTCTTAACCACTGGACCACCAGGGAAGTCCTCCTTTTATCTTTCACAGGCATTATCCCCCAGCCCCCGTGTCATCTCCTGCACTTTGAATTCCATCTTGGTGTCTGCTACCCAGAGGATCCAAACTGAGAAGGATCCTGGATGAATCCTCAGTGTCTGGACTCTGACTTGTTGGCAAGGAGGAGCCACTGACGTCTTTTAAATATGGGAAGCGTGATCCAATATGAATTTTATAAATGTTATCTAGCAACAGAGTGAGGAATGAACCAGTAGGGAGGGAACGTGGTGGTGAAAGGGCCATTTAAAAGGACAGTGCATTTACGGGTACAAGACTTTGACATGAAGAAACTGGCAGCGTGTATAATTTACTATGTATATACTCTAACTCAACAATCCCAATTTTAGAAATCTGACAGAAATGCTAGGACAAATGCATGAAAATATAATGATGAGGATGTTTATAGTAGCCTTATATATATTAGCATGACATTAGAAAGCTCCATGTTCATCTGTAAGAAGGAAGATAAAAATGGTACATCCACACAATAAAATAATATACTATGCAGTCTTTAAAAAGAATGTAGCAGGCCTCTCTGTACTGTCTTAGAAAGAGGTTTACATTATACTGCCATTTGTAAAAAGCCTGTTGCTGAACAAATATACTACATGATCCAGTTTTCAAGAACAAAAGTGTGCATATACATATCTTCTAAGGTGCTTATATATGTAAGTCTGGGAGGAGATACACCAACTGTTGATAAAGATTATTTCTCAGGGTGGAGGGCTTTCACTTTTTTACTTTATGTTTTTACAAAGTACTATTAAGAGAGAGAGAATCAGGCTTTTATTTTTACTTATTTTGGTGCTTTTCTGTATTTTCCAATTTTTAAGGTGATAAACACAGATAATCTCTCTTAAAACAAAATCGCAATTTAAAAAGCTCCATGTCCTCCTGGAAAAAAAAATATAAAAATTCTTTATATTTCTTATCCAGAGGAAACTATAACAAAAAGCTTCTGGGATATTGGGGAGGTCTGTCAATGTCAATCGCCTGGTCTAGGTAAACAGGAATTAGAGATGATCGGGAATAGAGCTGAATGCAGGCTCTATGGACCTTCTGGCAAAGACAGAAGGTCCAAAAGAAGCCCAGAGTGCTGTCCTGGGTAGTGCATACATGACCTGCAGAGGAGGAGTGGGTGGAGGAAGGAGATGGAGAGGGGATGTGTGCTGAGTGTGCTGGCCTGAGTGCAGAGGCTTGGGCCAAGCCAGGTGGTGTAAATGAGAAGTGATGCTGGCTTCTGTCCCACAGCTAGGAGGGTAGCTGGGGATAGAAACTTATGACCTATGGAAGAGTCACAACTCACCAGCAGCACTTACCAGTGGACTAAAATGCTAAATATAAACAGTGAAACTGTTAAAAAAAAAAAAAAACTAGAAAAAATATTGGTGAATGTTATCTGATCTGAATGGAGGACTTTAAACACAAATGCAAACAGCATTTTAAAAGTCTGTTAACTTTTTACAACATTAAAAATAAACACCTATTCTTTAAAAACAAAACACAAACAAAATCAAAAGGCAAGCAAAACCAGGGCGAATATTCACAACATTTACAGAGAAGAAATATTACTCATATGTTAAAAAAAAAACCACTAATAAAAAAAATGGGTCAGACAAAAACAAGCATTTTGTATTGATTAGAATTTTGTCCAATTACACATAACAGAAAACAATAGGGGCTTAAACAAGATGTAAGTTTATTTCACTCTTACATTAAAAAAAGAAGTTCACAGTCAGTTCAGGGTTAGGATAGTAACTCCAGGAGTCATTTGAGACAGGCATCTTGCTCATTCTGCCCCATCCTCAGGGTGCAGCTCTCAGCCCATGCCAGTTGCTAGGGCTCTAGTCAACACGCCCTCATTTAAGGAGGTAGGATGGAGAAAGGGACGGTGAGTAGAACAGTACACTCTTCTCCTTTTAAGGGAACTTATTAGAAATCCCACATAATGATTACATCTCATTGGCCAGAGCTCGGTCACATGGTCATACCAAGCTTCAAGGAAACACAGACTTTCAGTCATGTGGCAAAGGGCTCAGCTAAAAAACTGGATTTGTTACTAAGAAAGGGGGTGGGGATGGAAATTGGAAAACAACTAGCAATTTCTAACATGCATGTGAAGAGAACTAAAATCCCGCATGCCTCATGATATGGCTGAAAAGAAGAAAAAGAATTCTCAAAAGAAATACAAATGTAAAGTGTTTTTAAAAGGTCAACTTTACTAATAAATAAATGTAAAGAAGCCTTCTTAATAGTCTTCTCATGCTAAGATCTTGAAGGGTTGGCCAGACAAGCCATCAAGAGGACCCTCAGGAGCTGACAGTCTTTATAACAACTTCCATACAGCTGCCCATCAAGAAGAATCCCAAGGTAAAGGCCCTTCCACCTGCTGAGTGTCTCCTGGCCTTTCTCCCCAGAGACTCCCTCCAAACCCAAATGATGTCAGATTCTATAAACACCAGAGGTGGAGAAAATTGTACACCCAGGGGTTCTCTAACTCAACTATGGCTACAATTAAATTTTAGGTGTTTTTGAAAGTTCCTTAAAAAGTAATATCCTCATGCAAACTGAATCAGAAGTTTCAGAACTAAAAAGAACCTCTGCCCCTTTGCTTGGAGTGTCACAAACCAAGCATGAAAACTGGCCACTATAATAAGGAATAGCGTGAGAGAGAACTGGGCAACCCCAGCTTAACTCTTCTGGCCAACTGAGAAATTTTACTTTGGGCTCCAGTGGACTATAGTGTCAGCACTACCATCCCTCAAAACGTGGAGAAGACACAGCCAACTGTGGACTCGGAAAGCTTCTTATGCTTTTAGGCCTATTTTTAATAGCAATTATGCCTTTTCTCCATCTCAAACTGTCACCATCACTTCTCACTATATTTAACTGAAAGCCTGCTTTTAGCACTGACTTATAATTTCTACTCTTTTTAAATGGCTGTGGATTAGGAAACAAAATACAAGAGCAAACTGATATTTAGTGGAGTTTGGGGGACGTGGTGTTTAGTCCTAGGAAGCAATGTGACATATGACTGAACATATGTGTGTTTAGTCACATGTATCAGGAACACCTGGATTTGAGTGCTAATTCTACCATTTGCCCGCTGTGTGTTCTTGAACAAGTTATTAAATTTCTCTTAACCTCAGGTTCCTTATCTTACAACGGGATAATACTGTGCTTCCCTCTTGGCTGGATGACATCACTGACTTGATGGTTGGATGACATCACCGACTCAATGGACATGAGTTTGAGTAAGCTGTGGGAGTTGATGATGAACTGGGAAGCCTGGCTGCTACAGTCCATGAGGTCGCAAAGAATCGGACATGACTGAGCAACTGAACTGAACTGTGCGTCCCTCAAAAAGTTTATCGTACTGTCAGAGTCCTGGAGGAAACAGATGGCACACTCACACTGGAAGGGTTTAAGGAAATCAACAACGGTTAGTGAAGCACTTTAGGGCTGGCGACAATGGGGAGCTGTTACTACTTCTAGCCTGAAGACGTGAAGGAAGGCAGGAGGTAAACGAACCCAGAAAAGGCTGCTGCTGAACAGGTGTCTGACTGGAGTTGTGGGATTCAGTGGAGGATGCAACTGGCCTGCAGTGAATCGATGGCAAACCAGGAGAATAAATTCTTGATCTAGTTTTCCTGTGTCCACCGATCTCTGGCCAGTACTCCCTATTAGCCAAACCTAGCCAGAAGTCAGAGGCAAGGCAGATGGTGATGCAGTGCATACAGGTCAGTCTTCCACACCACAGAGCAGGTGGAGATGGTGGAGAACAGATCTGGAGGCACAAATGGAAGAGCTTTTGGACAGATTAAACAAAACAGAGAATGTGATGAGCTTAGCAGAAGGCCTTGAACATAGTAAGTCCACAAGTCCTCAATAAATGTTAATTCATTCTGAACTTTGGTTCTCTCTCTCTCTCTCTCACTTGCTCTTTTTCTGGCTTCCTTTTTAATTTACTGCTTGCTTTCTGGATTTTAATAGGTCACGAATAACTGAGGTGTCTTACAAGTAATAAACTGCTGTTATCACTATTACAGGGTTTTGAGGGTACAATGAGTACATAAAAAAGATAACCAGGGGCTCTGGGGGCTGGGGAAGAGAGAGAGAAACAAAATAAGGGGAGAAGGTAGGAGGAAAGGATGGGAGAAAGCTGTATGTTCCCTATCAGGCTGAAGTGGACATGGGATTATCTTAGTTTGTGATCAAATTAAGCACTTACTGGGATGTAACAACAGCGCCTTTGCAATTTTACAGCCTGGTGAGACTTGCCAGAAAGCCTAGTGAGACTTCTAAGGATGCAAAGAGGTATTCCTACCCTAAATGCAAATCTTGTTCTTACCCATAGATTAATAGGTTTTATCTCAGTACCCTCTTTCCTCCAAAAAAGAAGTAGTCAAATTTGTTCATATGGATGTTCATGCATGCTTGCATCTATGTGCCTGGTTCAAGGGAATCTTATATTTTGATTTGGGAAGTGTCTGCTTGGAGTGAGTTGGTCCTCTCATGAGATGACTCCCAGTAGGCAGGGAGGTCCAGAGAGTGGTCTGAGCTCCTGAACCCCAGAATCCTTTCCTTAAGGCTTTGCCTGTTGCTGACGTGGCCCCTGAGGAATCTGTCTTAACTCTACAAACTACTCTTGAGTGTCTGGTATAGGCTACAGAGCAGAACATTCTTGTCTATCTGCTCCTCCTCACATGTGCTGATTCTCCAGGCCTTTGCACAGGCCATCCTCTCTGCCTGGAACATACACTCTGTCTTCTTCACCTGACTAATCTCACCTCATCCTCCAAGACCCTCCCAGATGTCACTGCCTCCAGGAAGCCTTATTGAACTTGTCTGCTCCTCTCAACACCCAAAGGGGCTGGCAAGCCCTCTGTATGCTCCCACTAACCCTCTTTGATCGTCTCACAGTACATACTACACTGTCCTGTTTCCTGGCCTAACTCTCCCAACAGACTGAAAACCTCTTGAGGGACCTTATACTCATGTTGGTTTTATCACCACTCAGCAGAATGCCTGGCACACGAAGGATACTGAATGAAAGAATGTTTAAGAAATAATTCAGAAAATACAAGTGTCACAAATTAACCTAATTTGGGCATCAAATTAACCTAATTACATGTTCTAGAGCATTCCTCTCTCCTCCTGTCACCCTGCCTCTCCTGCACCAACAGCAGTCAGGACAGGTAACCTTATGACTGTTTGCCTGCTCTTTCCTCAGTCTTCTTCTTTTTCAGGAATCTCTTAAATGCCACGTCCTCAGAGGCTGCCTCTGACCCCTGATCCAAAGCAGTCACTCAGTCACTTGATTCCACATCAGTTATTTTAATTTGCTATATAGCATTTACTGTGTTGACACTTTATTTATGTGTTTATTTTAATTATTTTCTATCTCCACCACTAGACCCTAAGGTCCACATGAGCAGGAACCTTGTTCAAAACTGTATGCCTGGCACCTGGTAAAGTATGTGCCATTTAGCGGGGTGTTCATGAAACATCTGTCAAATGAATGATGCATGCAACTATTGCTGTATTTTGATTTAATTTGATGTATATCTTCTCTCTTAGCTGTTGGAGTAGGTGGTCCAGAGAAACTGAGACGAGTCTCCCTCATGGCCCTGGAGGCCGGGAGGGGGCCTCGGTTCCTTCCTAGGCCAAGGTGGGACATGCTGCCTGCTTACAGCATCCTTGTGACCAGAGGCTGAGGAATCTTGGCCCATGTATCTGCAGGCTCCAGATGCTGAGAACGTTCCTCCAGCTTTCTGTGAGAGTGGCTCCAGATGCTCACTGCTCAGACTGACAGAGGAACATGCTCAGGGCTCCCAGCTGGGCTGGCACCCAGCAGGAAGGAAGCGCAGTGTCCAGCATACTGAGAACAGAAATCTTCCTTTCCCATATCACCACCCTGAGAGTGCACGGAGCTGCCTGGCTGGGTGTAGCAGCTGGCCCTGCCTCACGTGGCTTGGCAGCATGTCTCTCTGGCTCTGCCACAGAAACAGCCTTGAGAAGCTGCCGCCTCCCTCCTGCCCCTCTGCTCCTGCAGTAACTGCTCTGCCAGCTCAGCGGCGGGCCAGGCCTTGAGTCTCTCCCTTGCCCCTGGCCCTTCCTTGAAGTCCTTTGGTTTACTGGAAACCATAAACTGTGAGAGACAGGCTTTATCACATCCTGAACAGTGCACTCTTAATGTTTAACGCCAGAGGCCGAAACGACCAGGGACACTGGCCTCCTGGTTACTCCCAGTGACTGATATTTGCACCTGGTAATTGAGGTCAGATTTGCTTCTCTTAAGTCACGTGGTTTGCTTCAAGGCAGGAAGACGTCGGGGCCACTTGTTGCAAAGGAACCAGGAGGTGAGCACAGAAATGCTGCAAACCAGTTTTGGCAGCAAAGGCTGTGCTTTCCAGGGAGCCAGCCCTGGGAGCATGGAGCTGAGCTGGTAAATGACCCCTGTGAGGTCTAAACCCTAACATTTAGCTCAGAGCAAGCTGAGGATACCTTCTTCCCTCTAAATCACTCTGAATCCTTTCTGGAATATAGTGGGGCATTAATTAATTAACAAACTAGTTAAACATATTGAATAGACCATCCAAAAGATTCTGGTCACTTAAGGGTCTCCAAATTACAGTGCAGTCCCCACCCTATCCAGACACCCTAATCTTGCTCCAGGATTTGCTTGACCTCAGGTAATTATCTTCCGGTTGTCATGGAAGCTGTTCACATAAACAGCAACACAGCCAACCTGGCTCCTCTGCCAGCCTCGGGTCCTTCTGAGAGCGGTGGTGCTCCCTGGTGGCCACCAGTGGCCCTGCCCGCTGGGCTGGACACAGCCCTACACCAACTGACACCTGATGTCTCTTTCACGTGGGCTCTGGAGGCACAAAACAGGTGCTCAATAAGTGCTTGCTGAATGAAGAATCCCCCAGAGTGGATGCTGGCTCTCAGGCCTCAAGGCGCCTTGGGTAGCCCTGGAAGGGCTGCTGTGGCTGGAGCAGATCCACCACTACCTGGGTCAATCCAGGGACTGCAGGCCATGCTAAACACAGCCTCTCATCTCCTCAAGAGATCCAGCGGGCTCACAGGCCACTTTCTCTGTTCTCAGAGCCAGGAGTCCTACAGACCTCTGAGGAAGGAGTCAGCTGTGGTCAAGCAACTTGGCTGGAGGGCAGACAGGGATGAAGAGTGGCCACATTTGCACTGGATGCCAAGCACCGTGGTCAGAGGGGCAGAAGGTCCCACCCTCAGCATGCCAGGGGAAGGTCACCCTCACTGTCAGCGTGTCCACCTGACGACAGAGCACACCCTCGACAGAACGACCCTCAAGGATGGACAACTGGCCTCAAAGGGACACTACAAGGGGGCTAAGAGAGAAGCCACTGCCCCTGCAGACCCTGAAGTGGCTACCAAAGGAAGAGTCACAGTGTTCTCAGGGACAGATTCTCACTCTCCCCTCTGTGACACACAGGGAGGGGGCTGGGGGACAGACCAGACTCCTGACTCCTCAAGGCCACCAAGGTCAACCACTGCCCTGTTTAGGGAGGCGGTGCAGGGCTGAGCATGGCCTCTAACTGGACCTGCGAGGCCTGGCCTTGCTGCACGACAGCAGAGTAGCCTTAGGCATCATTTAACCTCTGGTTCTTCATTTGGTTATTATGGGAATTAAAGAGGATAATGCATAAAACTTTTAGTTATAAAACACTCAATGCATTTTAGCTGTGTAACTATTTTTTCTTTCAAGAACAATGAACTAAACAGAAGAGAAACAGGGAATTAAATGGCATGGTATTACACACCAGCAGAAACTTAATTACCTGCCTTGGATAACAGAAATGACTACAAATAACAGTACAGCAAAGACAGGTTTGAGCTCTTTCGCTCAGTCATTCTAGGCTCCTCATGTACAGCCTACAACAGACTGAACCACACGTGAAAGCTGTTTCCACCCACAGATTAGTGGAGCGGACCCATGCGCTTGACAAGGATGATAAAAATAGCCAGCATGGGCCATGCACATGCTAAGCAGTTCACGCAGGTTATTTCATTTAATTCAAGCTGCAACTCTGTGAGGTAGGCACTCTTTGTTCCCATTTTACAGATGTAGACAATGAGAGGTGAAGAAGCTGAACAATTTCCTAAGTACACCTCCATTCACCTGTGTACACACTCAAAGAAGCACACCTGGGATTCAAGCCCAGGCCTGACTGATTGTGGGCTTCTCTACTGTGCTATACTAGCTGAAGCAACATTTTAAGAGCTGTGCATATCCTGGGAAAACCCACTTGGGTAGACCTTAAAATTACTTTGCTAGGAGCAAGGGCCACAACTGTGTACCTAAGACCAGTGGGAGCAGTCCTCGGGCCGCAGGGTGACCAGGGCAGCTGGAAGAGCATCTGCCATCCCTCCCCCATAGGGCAAGTCAGGCTGCTTTTCCCAGAGGGTCTTAGGAGACTCCTCCCACAGCCACTTTGCAGGCCTGAGGTACAGGGTCCTGCTGTAGGAGTAAGGGCCCAGCTTTGCTCAGGACAGAGAGTTCTAGAGTGCCCACCTGCCCCCTGTGTGTTTGCTCAGGCGCCCCCACACTCCAGGTTTAGTCTGTGTCGCCCCCTGGGGAGAGGGCAAGGGTGGTGCAGGTCTGATCTGGTCTGGTGGGGGATGGGGAAGAGAACTGCCCCCAGCCCCATTCTGCCTCTCAGAAAACAAAGGAGGCTCCCAACATCTGTTACCATGGATGCCCTTCTTTGAAGGGGTCCTAAGGCCCAAGGCTGAGGGTCCCGTGTGTTGAGAAGGCCTTGTGCCTCAATCCCCTACAACAGCCAGTACCAGCTGCCAGAGCATTAGACTCAGAGCTGTTCCTGTACATTACCATTTTCTCTTGGACACCAAAGTGAATCCTGGGGAGAAAGCACTGGCCTGGAACTCCATGAGCCATGGCTCCTATTTCCAGCTTTGCTCCTAACTCTCCACATGACCTTAAGCAAGTCACTCGACCTCCCTGGTCTAAACCATCATCACAGCTGACGTTCACTGAGGTTTTACTCTGAGCCAGGCCCTATGCTGGATGCATTATCACATTCATCTTCAGAGACTCCTTTGAGGTAGCTATTATTTTCCCCGCCATTTGCAGCAAACTGTGGAGGAACAGGGAAGTTAGGAGACATGCCCAGAGCCACATAGTTAGAAAGGGTGGCTCTGGCTCTCAGGATCATGTGTTTTCTAAGCTGTTCCCCACTGTGACATACAGAGTTACTTTATAAAGGACACCTGTAAAATTGTTTCAAAGCAAAAAAAAAAAAAAAAAAAAAAAGGGAAGAGGGGCTTCAAAATATAAATAAAAATCACAACTCCCTGGACATCACTTAAGGTATAACCCTAGTCCCCTGAAGCACATTTTGCAGAATGTGTCCACAGAATCAGAGACCTCCAAGACGGGAAAGACCCTCAATAAGTCATTTTTTTTCCCCCTTCTTCCTTCCCTGTGGGCAAGAATGCCACGACGAGCCAAATTCTATGGATGACACCAGAAAGGTTAAGCAAAGTTGGCCAACTTAGGCCCTCCGCAGGGAGATTAAGAGGAAGACAGAACTAGGATTCCCATTTGTGTTAAGGTGGAGCCCCTCCAACCAAAACTTAAACATTTTAATATAATATTCAAGTATACCCTTTCTAACCTTAAAAGCAAATTTTATTTCACGACAAAGCTGGTCAATATTGATTTCTGACCGTGGTTGGTCTTCCCTCTCCTGGCAAAGCTCTGTATCAGGGCTCATAGTTGCAGACAACAGAACTAATAATAGTGGCTAATACTGCCAGGGAAGGGTCTAAACAGAATTCTGAGATCGGAGGTCAACCAACCAGGAACAATGCTTCAACCACACCTTAGAGCTGGGAGGAGAGCAAGATCCTACCTTCCCTCAGTGCCCTGCGAGGTGAGCCCCTCCTCCCGCTGCTGCCTCTCCTCCCTGGCAGGAGGAGAGGGCTCTCTGTGCACTGGCCTCCTTCCTGTTGTGCAAACAATCCTGACTCAGGGCTATGAATTTACTGTTCCCTCTGCCTGGAACACAGACATTCACTTTGCTTGCTCCCTGACTTTCACCTAGACTTCTGCTCAAAGACACCGTTAAAGAAGTGTTCCTGGACTACCTTTTCACTCTAAGTCCTTTCCCTGCTTGACTCTTCCTCACAGCATCTACTGCTCCCAAACATTGCATAAAGCATTGTCTGTCTGAGCTTCCCTGGTGGCTCAGTGGTAAAGGATTCCCCAGCCAGTGCAGGAGACACGGGTTTGATTCCTAGTCTGGGAAGACTCAACACGCCATGGAGCAACTAAGCCTGTGCGCCACAACTACTGAGCCTGTGCTCAGAGCCCACAAACCACAACTACTGAGCCCCCACGACCTAGAGTGGTGCTCCACAACAAGAGAAGCCACCGCAACAAGAAACCCTTGCAACGCAACTGGAGTGTAGCCTCCACTCACGGCAACTAGAGCAAAGCCCGCACAGCAATGAACACCCAGCACAGCCAACAACAACAACAACAAAAAGGCATTGCCTGTCTCCAGAATCAGACTGCAAGCTCCAGGAAGGCAGGTTGTTTTGTTCACTGCTGTAAGCTTACAGACTGACACCTTTAAGGTCCTTAGCTGTTTGCTGAATACTTTATGAAGGAATAAACAAAGGAATGAATGGAAAACATCAACACGCGTCCTCACATCCTCTGGCCTGCGTTGGAGGATTAAGGTAGCAGCAAGAGCCAACTTGTGTTGTGGTTGCAGCTGTGCTGTCGCCCTGCCCAGATCTTGATCAGCCTTGTGGCTCCCACTGTGGAGGGAAGGCATGCCTGGGGGCCTGTACCTCCAAAATTCCCCTGTCAGTCTCGCAGCTCTTGGAACTTGTCTGGGCTGTTGCTGTGCAGACCATGAAGGTCTGGCTAGGTTCCTGTCCCTGCTTTCCCAGGGCCTCAGACAGGCTGGCAAGTGAGTTGCCCAAAGTCTCCTTTCCCCCCTAGACTGGGTCAGCCCAGGGAGTGACACAAACAAATGCAGCCATGTATAGATTCAGAGGGTCACATGAGGTCAGAGTTGGGGGAAGCCTTCGTGAACTGGAGACCAGTCTGTGCTCTGCAGATAACGCAGGCCAGCGTGAACGCAAGTGTCAGAGGGTCACATGAGGTCAGAGTTGGGGGAAGCCTTCGTGAACTGGAGACCAGTCTGTGCTCTGCAGATAACGCAGGCCAGCGTGAACACAAGTGTGTGTGTGTGAACTCTGGGGTCTGACAGATCCAACCTCCATCAGCCGTGTGATTTTGGAGAGTCATTTGAAAAGACAACATTTGAAAAACACTGCTTTTCTCAGGTGCAAAATGGAAATAAATGTCCCCCCTTTAGTAAGCTTGTCTTCCTGTTCAAAAGTCTTTACTTCCTACTCTTCGTGATATTAAGTCAAACTCCCTGGCTTGATCATCAAATCCCACCATCACCAAAATCCGGTCAACCCAGTGTACCAGGTATGGTCCCTCTGACTCCCTCCGACACTCCTGCTCCTTCTCATACCTGTGCACTTGGGGCCACCACCCACTTTCTTCTCTCCTACCAGAGTCATCCTAAGCCCAGGGGCAGGCAGCACGAAGTCTCCCCAACATGGGCTTTTCTGGGCACTCACTGGTGTAAGTATTGCATGTTAACAGGTAGGAACAAAGTTTTGACTCTCCAACCAGAATGTGGGATCCTTGAGGGCAACTGTCTCTTCTCTTATGATGTCTCTTCCTTACCAGGCATTAAATAATACATAAAAATTCTTGCCAACTCATCTGAAGTTAGAATTCAGTTAAAATGCTCTCCAATACTACCTCTATTACCCAAGGGAAGGGGAAAAAAAAAAAACCCACCTCTACCTCCAACCCAGACTTGACAAGTAAAAGAACTCCCTAAAAACAATGCATTGAATAAATCACAAGGACTAGTCTCACTTCAAGATTTCAGGAAGGAAAACACAGTTAAACTGAAAACTGTTAACTGGTGTTAAAAAAAAAAAAAACACAACACACAACAAACAGACAGGAAGTGTTTTTTAGGACCATGTCTATCAAAGACCCTTAGGGGCTGATTCACCCTTCAGCATATTCTTTCTAACATCTGCTTTTACTAAAAACCAACAGCTCAACACCAAAGCTTTGTGAGTCAGAAGCAGAGTGAAACTGGACACAGAAGCACTCAGCTGTGAAGCACAACACCCAGAGAACAAGCAATAGGCACACTAAGAATGACTGGCCAGCGCCTGTGGCCACAGGGGTGGGCCCTGGGGAAGCTGAGCAACACCGCCTGAGATCTCCCTCCTGCCTTGTTCCTCTCTCTGGCCCATGCCTCCGCTTCCCCCACTCATCTACTAAATACATTTGGAAAAAAGTACTTGCATAACTCCCCAGGTAAACTAATTCTACATTGTTTCAAGTAAGACCTAAGGACCAATGTATATTTCTTTCTTGTGTTTTTTTAAAGAATATTAAAAGATACCACTTAGAAAACTCAAGAGAGATATTAGAGTATCAAGATATCTTTTGATTTTAACCTGGTATTAGATAATCTTTTGGAATGCAATTCTACATCGACACGAAGAAACTGTCCCTTTAAATTTCAAACAATGGCAACTTAGTTCTTTTCCTTTATCATATTTTTAAAAACAGGACTTGGTCAGTACACTTACAGAGTCACAAAACATAGTCCACACAAAACCTGTACACAAAAATGCTCACTGCAGCATTATTTGTAATAGCCCCAAAATAGAAATAACCCTAACATCCATCAAATGATGAATGAATAAATAAAATGTGGTATCCCCATACAATGGAATATTATTTGGCAATGAACAGGAATGGAATACTGACATATGCTACAATGTGGATGAACCTTGAAAACATCAAGCTGAAGTGCAAGAAGCCAGACGCAAAAGACCCCATATTGTATGGTTTTATTCATATGATCCAGGATAGGCAAATCTTTAGGGACAGAAAGTAGATTCGTGGTTTTCAGCGGCTGGGAGAAATGGGGAGATTGGGGAGGCAATAATTAGGGGTACACAGTTTTTTTTAGGGGTAATGAAAAATGTTTTAAGTTGACTTTGGTGATGAATGCACAATTCCATGAACATCCTAAAAACCACTGAACTGTACATTTTAAATGGGTGAATTGCACAGTATGAGAAATATATTTCAATAAAGCTGTTTCTTAAAAAGAAGACACAACACCATAAAGAAGACATCACACCATAAAACTCCTCGAAAAGAACACAGGCAAAAACACTGTCTGACATAAATCTTACCAATGTTTTCTTGGGTCGGTCTCCCAAGGCAATGGAAATAAGCAAAAATAAACAAATGGATCCTAATCAAACATAAGTTTTGCACAGCAAAGGAAATAACAGACCAAACAAAAAGATGACCTATGGACTGGAAGAAAATATTTGCAAATGACATGACCAACAAAAGCCTAATTTCCAAAATATACAAACAACTCATACAACTCAATAACAAAAAAAAACCCAAACAACCCAACTGAAAAGTGGGCAAAAGACCTAAATAGATATTTCTCCAAAGAAAGCATGCTCATCATTGCTAATTATTAGACAAATATAAATCAAAACTACAATGATGTACCATCTCACACTGGTCAGAATGGCCATCATTAAAAATACCTACAAATAACAAATGCTGGAGAGGGTATAGAGAAAAGGGAACCTTCTGACACTGTTGGTGGGAATGTAAATTAGTGCAAACACTAAGGAAAATAGTATGCGAGTTCCTCTAAAAACTAAAAATAGAATTGTCACATGACCCAGCAATTCCTTTCCTTGGCACATATACAGACAAAAGTGTAATTCAAAACAATACACGCACCCCTATGTTCATAGCAGCACTATTCACAATAGCCAAGACATGAAAACGACCTAACTGTCCGTTGACATTTGGATGGACAAAGAAGATGTACCATGTTTATACAATGGAGTATTAGTCATAAAGAATAAAATAATGCTGTTTGCAACAACATGGATAAACCTAGAGATTATCATACTAAGTGAAATAAGTCAGAAAGAGAAGGACAAATAATATACAGTCTCACTTACATGTGGAATCTAAAATACAACACAAATGAACATATCTACGCAACAGAAAAGACTCACAGATACAGAGAACAGACTGTGGCTGCCGAGGGGGAGGGCATGGCTGGGGGGAGGACTGGGAGTTGGGATTAGCAGAGGCAAACGATTACTAATATATACAGAAGATACAAATAACAAGGGCCTGCTGTATAGCACAGGAAACTATATTCAATATCCCATGATAAACATAATGGAAAAGAGATGAAAAATAATATAGATGTGTATTACTGGATATATCTATGTATAACCCATTTTGCTGTACAGAAGAAACTAACACAACATTTTAAATCAACTATACTTCGATAAAATTTTTTAAAAAGAGGACACAGAAAAAGTACTCCACTCCACTTGAGATTGTGGACTACTCCACAATCTCAAGTTAGTGCCTGTGATTTCTGAGACTACGGTACAAGTGTATCAGTTTGAAACATCCAGAATTCATGTGCCCTCAAGGGTGTCCTGAGTGGCCTGAGAATAAGTGCCCTAAAGCAGTCCCAGGGGACAAAGGACAGTTTTTCTTTCACCGACCACAGTTTTAACTGTAATATTTTAAAACATTCAGATATCAGCAGGTACTTGTTAGTGACCTGGTTTATAAAACGGCTGACCCTGACAACAGTTTAGACTGAGGTTGTGTCAGTTTTACTGGAACTAGGCTGAAACAGATTTACGCTTGGCGTTTGTCAGTTTGTTCCTCCTCAAATGGGTCACTAAACCTCCCAGGTGCAGAGGAAGACTTCAGACGTTTGAAATCAAACCTTTTCAATTTACGGAGGTTACAGGTTCTTCAGATAAACTACTGGACTACCCTGCATCAACTGGTACACATAATGATGCACATAAGGCAAAGAGTAATAAGGGCAAATTTTACCAGTGTGTGCCAACAGTTCAGGTTAAATAAAATATGAAAAAAGAAGTGTATTACAGATACATGTATGCAAATATAATTCATCTTCTACCTGTAAGTGGCCAGTCTAACTTTAGAAAAATAATCATTTTATTTATTTTTTGGGGGGTCTGTACTGGGTCTCCGGCGCTGTGTGGGCTTTTCTCTAGTTGCAGCGAGCAGGGGCTACTCTCTAGGGCACGTGGGCTTCAGTAGCTGTGGTGCACGGGCTTAGTTGCTCTGCTGCATATGGGATCGTCCCAGATCAGGGAACGAACCCACATCTCCTTCATTGGCCGGCGGATTCTTTATCACTGAGCTATCAGGGAAGGCGCAGCCTAAGTTTCTGCTAACAGGCAAGAGCTTCGGAGACCTTGGGCTGCCACTATGGCTTGCTACATTTTAGCTCTGAAAGTAACCTAATCTCTGAGTCTTGGTTTCCATATTTGAAACAAATGAATTGTATCACTTATTTTTTTTTGTTTTGTTTGCAAGGAGACTGAATAAGATGTAAACCGTGGAGCATAGTGCCTAACACATAGAGGCTTGAGGCAAAGCTGGCATAGATTGGGGTGAAGGTCAAGGGAACATCAAGTTCCTCCCAAAGACTTGTGACACTGAGAGGGAAGGTGTCCCAGAATTCTTGTCGGGCAGGACCCTAAGGGGATTGTAGCTAAGGGAAGGACACCACCATACCAGGCAGATGCTGAAATTCAAGGAAGGCCTTTGTTAGACCCCATCAGAATGCCAAGAAGTGGTGTAGTTGTCCTTAGCATTAAGGACAGAAAGTATTCTTATTACCAAATAGGAAACTTAGAATTACTGCCTGCTGAGGACAAATCTCACAAATGGGGTTAAAATAGAACAGAAACACTCTCTACTCAAACTGCTCAGGTGACAACGCTGATGGTGGTTTTAGGACAAATAAACTAGAGCTGTGAAATTGCCCAGTGCGGGATCAGCGGGGAGATCCGGGGAAGAAGCCCTCTGTGGGGGCAACAAGGTCAGGGTGAGCACAAAGAAGCCCTGGGCCTTGCTGGCCAGGGGCGTCTCTCCAGCAGCACAGGAACAGTCTGCCCAGTGAGCAACTGCAAGAAGGACCACAAAGTCCATGCAAAGAACACCTCATATTTCCAGCTTACCACACACTTGTTGAATTAAAGGGACTGCCTGGGTGGGTACCATGCCCTAGGACGACAAAAGGGACAGGCCCAAGGAGCATAAGTGAGGGGATGCTGCACTCCCAGTGCAGAGCATGAGCACCTGGCCCTCCATTCCCTCAGTAACGTTCCAGTAATATTTCTGGTTTCACTGCTATTGCTTTTCTGTCTTGATAAACAAACTGTGAAAATCAACAAACTACCCCAAAATCAAACAAGTATGGTCTACACCAATCCTGTATAACAACAACAACAAATAATGTGGAAGAAATAAGAGAAAAACTCTGGTCAAGCTGGAAGCTCACCCATGGCTGGTAGCTGGCATTCTTGTCTTCAGGAGAAGGGAGTCCATTTTCTTGTTTCTCTGCTGCCCAGCCTCATCACTGCCTGCAGTGCAGGGAAGTCCAGGGCCTACCGCCATCTGCAGGCAAAACAGAAAAAAACACAAGTTATGGTTCAAATCACCCACCTGAAGCCCTCCTGCCTGGGCTGAAACACCTGGGTCCTGTCCAGGTGCAAGAACCAGAAGAGCTCACTCAGTTCTGCATCTGGGATCCCACCACAGAGTTGAGACATGGTAAAAATTCTAAACAATCAAGGGCTCAAGTATATCTTAACAACATCAGCAAACCCTTATACGGGGCTCACCATGTGCCAGACACTGCTCTGAATGCCTTATATTTATTAGCTCATTTAATCCTCATAAAAATTGGGTGAATGTTTTAGGAGGTCTCTGCCAATTTGCCTGATTATTGAGTTAGGCTGAATAACTAAAATGAAAAACTTGGTAATACCTGATTTCAAAGAAGGGTCAGATAAGAAAACTCTGGGACAGATTCTGAACATCCCCAGATCATCCATTCCTGAATATTTATCAAATGCCCGTTATGGAGCAGATGCTGCTCTAGGACCTGGGAATAACGGCATGAACGCAAAAGACAAAGTCTCTGCTCTCAAAGAGCTTCCATTCTGGTGGAGGGAAGCCACAATAGAGGAGGTGATAAACGTTGTACAGAAGAAAAAAGCAGGGTAAAGGGGATAGAGGCTGATGACCATGCTGCTAATATTCATTCGTTTATTCATGCATTTCCAAGAGCTTACTAACCATTCGCCACAAGCAGACTCCATACTGAGACGCACTGATGGAATGAAAATAGACATGACCCCTGACTGTAGGGGTTACTTACTCACATGGGAGAAGCATATGATCACTTAAGTAAAAGCGAAGATGTTGACCTGTAGTAGGTGTGATAGCAGAATGGCACAGGTCCCAGTGAGAGCATCTTAGGGAGCTCAGGAACCTGGGATGCAGTGGGAGAAGGAGGAGAATCCTTGGTAAAAAGCAGACCATGTGCAAAGGCTGGATCACAGACAGCAGGCCAGAGGCAGAGTAGGGAGATGGGAAGCAGAAGGAGGTGGGGGGGAGTGGCCCTTGCACGGCACTTCCAGCCACAGGAGGTCCTTATCCTCTGAGGAGAGCACCACACCAGGGCCTTAGGCAGAGGAGTAACATGGTTGGCTGTGTGTGTTTTTAAACGATTACATTGTGTGGTAGACTGAATAATGGTCCCGCCAAAGAAGTCAATATCTAAATTCCCGGAAGTTATGACTATATTGCCTTACAATGACAAAAAGAGCACTGGAGATGTGATTAAGGATCTCTAGATGGGGAGATTATCCAGGTGGACCCAATGTAATCACAAGTGTCCCTGTAAGAGGGAGGCAAAGTGAGATTCAGAAGATGAGTGTTAGAGTGTTGCAGCGTGAGAAACACTTGTTAGTTTTAGAGGTGGAGGAAGGGTCTATGAGCCAAGGAATGCAGGAAGCCTCCAGAAGCTGGAAAAGTCAACAGAATGATTCTCCTCCAGGAGCTCCAGAAGGAAAAGAGCACTTCTGAAAACTTTGCAATGGTAACATAATAAATTTGGATGGTTAAAAGCTACTAATCTTGTGTTCATTTGCTATAGCAACAATACACTACTACACACTGGCTTCTGTAAAACACAGATTATAAGTAAGGGGAAGTGGAGGCAGGGACCAGCTGGAGGTCACTGTGTCCCCCAGACAAGAGATGTGAGAGCCTGAACCACAGCAGTGGCAGAGAGGTGAAGGGGAACAGAAGGACCTCAGGAGGGGAGGTATTTGCCAGTCAAGTTCCAGACATTACTGGAATGCTGAAGCAGGCTTTCTTTAGGCTCAGGACCTGCCCGGCTCACCCTAGGCAGAGCCCACTACCCTCTGTAGAAGGAGGAAGTTTGCACAGGGGGGTAAGACCACCTCCAGACACAGACACCATTTGCTCACTTGACAGGGACCTGTCAACCCCTTTCCCACAAAGAAGTCCAGGGACTTCCAGGAACATGCTCTAAGAAGTAACAACCTAGGAATTTCTACCAGTAAAAAAGTAGCAAGTGTTCCGGCCAAACATGAGGCCTTGCTGTGAACCTTTTTTTCTTCCTAAGAGAGATTTTGTAATCCTGGAAAGGAGGCATTTAAAATTTAAATACACATATCTTAAACCCAGGTGAAACACAAACATGGTTTTACCCAACATGTAGAAAATTCATGGTCAGTAGAATAATGCAGAAGTTACAGAAAAAGAATAAAGGAGAAACTAGGAGACCCTCTCTCACCATCTCCTCCATTCCTATCTAACGATTCAGACCCGCTAAGAAAGTGGGATTCTAATTTGGCCCAACCTAATAGGGCTATTGAGAAGAGGGAATTTTAGATATGTTCTGTTTTACGCCAAAAGTATAAATATAGACACACTAAGAAGAAGAACCTTGGAGGACACTGAGTGGTGACAAGGAAGTCTTGCCAACCTGCTGCGGCTCTGCAGGCCAGAGACCCGGCTGGATGCTTGGAGCATTCACACAAGGACGCAGGAGCGCCTGCAGACGGCAGAACACCAGGCAGTCCTGGGGACGTTCCAATGGGTTCATTTTAAAACACTTATTTATATAAACTGTTTTTCTGTTGACAAAAGTGACATGTTTATTACTGGAAAAAACAAACATTTCCTGTAGTCCCAATGGTTCAGAGGTAACTTATTTGTAAATATTTCTTCCAATAATTTTTGAGATTCTCACACACAGACATACATACAAACATACACTTTCTAACAATATTAGGATACTGTGCACAGTTTTCTTTGGCAACCAGCTTTGTTTTATCTAATAGTATATAATTTTTCCATGTCATTAAATATACTTGTAACAGTTGGCAGTATTCTATCACTATTTTTCCATGGTATCAAAATCTCTTAATTAATCCCTAATTGCTGGACAACTAACTGGTTTCTAACTTCATGATAACAGAAGTCAGACTGGGAGGAACAGCCCCATCTATAAGAAAACCTCCTCACTTAAAATCTGTGTCTGAAGCTCAGATTATTTCTTAGGGTCATGTTTCACACCTTTCAGCCATCCATACATCACTATTATTATTTTCCCATAATTAAATGTCATATATACTGTACTTAACATTTCTCTTTAAATCAATTCATTTCTACCCTTAAATAAATGTTTTAAAAGCAAACCTTATTTACTACTGTAAATGGAAAGCCAGCATTAAATGTCATAAATGAAGACAGTCATAAGAATAAATACAATGGAAAACACAATGGTGTCATGAAAATATAGTTGATATTGCTATCCCTTTGCTCATCCTTTCATATCAAGTGGGATTAGGAAGGCTTAACACGGTGTTAAAGACATACTAGTCCCAAGCTGAGATTTTTCTCCTTCCCTTGATCAGAAGATTGGAAAAGAATCGACCAGAGGAATAACTTTCTCGCCATGGGAGTCAGTGTTACGTGATGCTGCAAATATACCCCACCTAGAATTACCCCGTACCACCTGAAAAAAGCCCAAAGGCAAACATGTTTTAGGATACATGCTGAAAGTAGAATTACTGGGATAAAAACATATGGACGCTTTAAGAAGGTTTTGATAAACTCCATCCAAGTTAGTTTTACCATAGTTTTACTATTAGAGTGCCTGATTTACTTCACCCTCAAATACTGTCATAAACAAAAATGTTAAGCTTTGTAGTGTAAGATACTCAGCAGCTGAATTTTCAAAGCTATTTTCATATTCCTCTGGCCAGTTTCTGACGCTGGGGGGAAGGCAATTATGTAAACCTTCGGCTAGTGATATTGCAAAACTGATACCGCACTTGGTTTAACCAAGCTAAAGTAAACGCAGTAAAATATGAGGAAGTGACTTTAGCATTTGCAAATTTTAGAATGCTTTTGTTCTGGCAAAGGTCAAATAAGGATCAGAATAACATGGATTCACATAATGCTTCTGAGAAATAAAGAGACCCAGCGAGGCACTACTGTTGAGACACAAATCACTAAAAATTTTCAGTATGTCAATCAAAACTCTAAAATAAATATATGGTCAAGCCTTCCTATCTTGGTGTGATAGGTAATTGCAAATATGTTACAAATTAATGCAATTCTTAAGAAAAGACTTATAAAATAGAAAAATAAAAATGTATTTTGAAGCATGAAGAGTTAATAACAATAAGAGGCTTCCAGATTATTTCAATAATTCTCAGGCAGACACACACATGTGCCTGTGGGAGAAGAAGAGAATTAAAAACATGCTAAAATGTTGCTTATGTTTGGGATGAAATTGGAGATTTTAATTAATTTTTAGCATTTGTAGGAAAACGTTTACCTACGTTTAGGGCTCCTAATAGGATACAGAATTCCAAGTCACTGAATGAAATGAAGGAAGGAAAGAATGGAGCTAAAGATACCTTGATGATTTCAGATGTCATAAGAAAAAAGAAACGATATATAAATAACACAACTCAGTAACAAAATACAATCAAATTTTCCAAACAGATATGAACAGACATTACTCCAAAGAAGATATACAAATGGTTAATAAGCACATTAAAAGATGCTCAATATCATAAGTCATCCAGGAAGTGCAAATTAAAACCACAATAAGCTAGAAATTTACACCTGCTAGGATGGCTATAATAAAAAATATACACAAGTGTTGGTGAGAATGCAAACAAATTGAAACACTCATGCCCTGCTGGTAAGAATGTAAAATGTTGCAGCTACTTTGGAAAAGTATGGCAGCATGGCAGCCCCCTCCAGTATTCCTGCCTGGAGAATCCCATGGACAGAAGAGCCTGGCAGGCTACAGTCCATAGGGTCACAGAGAGTCAGACACGACTGAAGTGACTTTGCATGCGTGAACCGGAAGTTTAAACACAGACATACCATATGATCCAGCAATTCCACTTTTATTAATAGGTATATACCCAAGAGATGGAGAAGGCAATGGCACCCCACTCCAGTACTCTTGCCTGGAAAATCCCATGGACGGAGGAGCCTGATTGGATGCATGCAGTCCATGGGGTCGCTAAGAGTCGGACACGGCTGAGCGACTTCACTTTCACTTTTCACTTTCATGCATTGGAGAAGGAAATGGCAACCCACTCCAGTGTTCTTGCCTGGAGAATCCCAGGGACGGGGAGCCTGGTGGGCTGCCGTCTATGGGGTCGCACGGAGTCGGACACAACTGAAGCGATTTAGCAGCACACCCAAGAGAAATGAAAATATATGCTTACACAAAAATTTGTATGTGGGTGTTCACGGAAACATTATTCATAATAGCCAGAAAGCAAAAACAATCTAAATGTCCACCAACTGATGAATGGATAAACAAAATGTAGTATAGTCACAGGATGGAATATACCGGGCAGTAAAAAGGAACAAACTACTGATACATGCTATAATGTGGATAAACCTCCAAAAGATTACTCTAAGTGTACAAAGCCAGTCACGACAAACCACATATTGTACAATCTCATTTATACAAAATGCCTGAAAAAGGCAAGTATATAGAGGCAGAAAGTAGATTAGTGCTTGCCTAGGGCTGGAGAGGGGAATATTAAGGGCTGCTGGAGAGTGATTGCTAATTAAGTAATACAAATGTTCTAAAATTAGATTATGGAGATAGTTACACCCTCTGCAAATATATTATAAACCACTGAACTGTATCCTTTTAATGGGTGGATTTTATGGTATGTAAATTATATCTTAATAAAGGTGCTAATAATAAATGAAGACCATAAATGAAGTTAACAGATGGGTGACCAGACTAGGGGATGATTTATAACACTGCCATTCCATGAACGATTAACAATTTAGTGAGCATACCAATATATAAGGGTCAAAATGACAACCAGACAGAAAAATATCAGAAACCTAAAGGAACAGTAAATGAGACAAACAGGCAATTCACAAATGGCAGGACACTATGATGTGATGCTCCACTAAATCAGAAATGGAGTTCTGCTTTAACCTACTAGTTTGACAAAAAAGTTAGTAAATTAGATAATAGTAAGTGCTGGCAGTGGAGAAAGCAATGGCACCCCACTCTAGTACTCTTGCCTGGAAAATCCCATGGACGGAGGAGCCTGGTAGGCTGCAGACCACGGGGTCGAGAAGAGTCGGGCACGACTGAGCGACTTCACTTTCACTTTTCACTTTCATGCATTGGAGAAGGAAATGGCAACCCACTCCAGTGTTCTTGCCTGGAGAATCCCAGGGATGGGGAGCCAGGTACGCTGCAGTCCATGGGGTCGCACAGAGTCGGACATGACTGAAGCGACTTAGCAGCAGCAGCAGCAAGTGCTGGCAGATGATGGAAAAGGGACCCTACACGCACTCCTGATGGGAGAAAACTGATGAAGCCATTCTGCAGCACAAAGCAGCAGTTTTTAGTAAATGACATCATACACATATTCCAAAATTAGCATCTATCTATCCATCTATCTGTCTCAGAGAAGTTCTTGCTGGAGAACACATGGCTTTCTGGTGCAGCACTGTTTGTGGAAGCAAGGAGATGAAGATCACCTAACGTCTATTCCCAGGAGACTGGTTAAGAACTTGTGGTGTACACTCTTGATAGAAAAGTACACAACAGCCAGGACTAATGAATTAGACTCACATATATCAAGATGGTTTGACTTAAAAACATGGAAAAAAATCAACAGTATGAGGGAATTATAGCAGTCCAGTGGTTAAGACTTCTTGTTCTCACTGCCAAGGGTCTGAGTTCGATTCTTGGGAAGTAAAATCCCACAAGCCACACAATGTGGCCAAAGAAAAGAGAGAAACAGTATGAGATTTATAGCACGGTGGCTTTTGTTCAGATAAGTACAACAAGAGCAAAACATGACATACCTTTCAAAGACACACATTTTCTGAGAAGATATAAGGAAAGATGTAAGAACAAATATGTCACCATGCCTGCCCAAGTATGCAAGCATGGGAGGGAGGGTGTTGAGAAATGGAAGATAAAAGGAGGAAAGAAATAAAACAAAATGACTCTAAACAGACCAAGGATTATAGTGTGCACCATTAACTGAAGAATACGAGCAATTTAGTTCTGAAGTCCTGACATCCTACGGAAAATAAAATCCCACGCATTATTTTCTTCTGAAAAACGTAATGAAGTTCATCACATGCTAAACCAATGAGTAATAAAGCCAGGAGGAAAGAAGGCAGTGGGGAAGATAGAGGCTTGCCTGATCTTTAGTGGAGTCATTCCGTTTTCACCATCATGGAAGCAAGAACCTGGCATGGTGAAAATGCTGTGGATGGTGTCTACTACAACCCCCTCCCTCTCCACCCACAGACAGAAGAGGAAAGGGAGAGAACCATGCATTACAGCTTAAATTTAGTTAACAGGAGAGAGAGAGGAGAGAGAGACATTATGGAATTCCGAAGAAAAGGAACAGCTTGTTGAAAGTACATCACACAAATCAAAGAATCTGATTTTCTGGCTCATGATAAAGGTGGTATTTTCTAAAAGGTGGTGAATTCTCACCACCATCCTGAAGCAGAGTACAAAAGAGGAACTCCATGTTTTAAAAATTAGGAAGGACCTATATCTGTTTTCAAAGTTAAGGTTATTCAAGTTTTCTTTCAGTAATGGGTGTTATGATCAGATACATGTGATTAGACTAGACAAAAGTTGACTAAAATGGGGGTGGTGTTCTTGGTATTGCCTACAGAAACCATCTTCACTCAAATGTTAAATCAAGTGCCTGCAGATTTCGTCACTTTACTCCTAACATTTAGTGTCTTCCCTCATCTATACAACTGGTTTGCATATATATTTTTTCTTGCCAGGGAATGGGGGGGCACCCAAAAGCAGAGACTGTCCCAACAGCCTTGAGGAGGAGCCCAATTCTGAGCGGGCATACAAGATCTGGGCGTTCATCTTTCACCCTTCTGTTGGCGGACTCTGCACAGAAAGCGTCCTTGTTTGGGATGCACTGAGTTCCTCACTGCACCCATCTCTGACCGTTTCTGCCAGCCGTGGATAGGGGCTCCTGTAGAGTCAGCCCCTGTTTTCACCTGGACAGAGCCTTGGGAAGTGGGTGGCATCCTGGCCTAGCTCTTCTCCATACCTACGACGAAAAGAGACTAGTCGCAAGCTTCCCGGTTCAGGGTGCGCTTGGAGGGAATCCCAAGTGCGTGCAAGTGCACCAGATCTGAAAAACTTGGCCAAACAAGCGAGGTTTGGGGCCGCGTGCGGAAACAGAGGAGTTTGATAGGTAAGAAGGGGTAAACTATCAATTCCTCCCTGCTGGGCTCAGGTGAGACACTCTTCTCAGCATTTTATATACATCCTCCCACTTTGATTTTCATCGAAACTCGGTGGGGGTGGGGGTGGGGCGGGACGGGGGAGGGTCGGGGCGGCATTTTACAAAAAAGAAAATGTGTGCTGGGAGGGGTGGCCTGGCTTGCACCCGCCCCACCTCGACCTCAGGCTGCCAGATCCTTGGCACGTTAGTCCGAGGCTCGCCCAGGTCTTCCAGCCCGGCCTGGAGGACCAGAGCCCCGAAAGCCCCAGTGGTGCCGCATCTCAAGCCCTCTCAACCCCGCGGCAAGAACCCCCAGCCGGGCCCGCCACGTCCAACTGCCTCCTGGCGTCCCGCCCGCGCGGTCCGCAAGGAGGAGCCCGCGAGGCGACCGCGAAAGGGGCTGCGCTTACCTCGCCGGGTGCGGGCTGAAGCTCCGGCTCGCCCGCTCCAGGCTGGCCGCCCCGCACGGTGCGCCCCTCGCCCCGACAGCTGCCGCGCAGGCTCTGGACACTGCCACTTTCATTTTCCTCAACGCTCTCGGCAAGAAAGCGAAAGCGAAAACGGCCGAGAGGCGGGCCCGAGTGCGCGGAGAACGAGGAGCGCGGGCCGGCAGCCAGAAGCGGGGGCCCCAGGCCTCGGGTCTGCGCACGGCGGTCCCGGCGGCGTTCCGGCTCGAGCCGCGTCCACCTGAGACCCCGATAAGCCAGCCCATGGCGCTCGTCGCGGCGGCGCAGCATGCCCTCGCCCGGCTACGCGGCCCGCGGCGCCTCGGTCCCCTGGCGCTGCTTCCCTCATCTGCCTTTGGTTTCAGCGCCTGCCGGGGCCTCGCGGTTGCAGGCGGGCCCGAAACCTGACTGCCCGCGGCGCTTCGTGGGTTTCTGGCCTGAGCAGGCGGGTGCCGGCCTGTGTGGCCGGGAGCACGTCACTGAGGGGTCCCCGTGGGAGGCGCTCAGGGAACTGGGGCGGGTTTCGCTCGCAGACCCCAGGGGTCCGGCGCTCCCCAGCCCAGACATGCGCACTGGTCCCTCGGCTGAGCTGGGGGCACCAGCAAGGCTGACAGCCGGGTCCTGATCGTGAGGTACCAGGCTCTTCATCCTGGGTCAGCGGAGAACGAAAAGTCAGTGATGTCTGTGAAATGAGGGACGCTTCGTTTGATAAGGAAAACAGAAACTGCAAGTTTAAGGTTTGGACCCCCTGGCCTAAGTGGTGCCCATCAATACCCGAGGATTTAGAGATTCCAGGTTCGGTCAAGCACAGATTCTCGCACTTTTTGGCTGTGTGATTTGAAGCAAAATATTTACTCCGTTTAGCCTTAGTTTATTCTCCTGTAGGATGGGGATAAAAACCATACCTACCTCAGGGTTGTGGGAATTAAATTAAATGATATAAGGGAGAAAA
The DNA here is from genome assembly GCF_019923935.1 of Bubalus bubalis. NCBI lineage: Eukaryota > Metazoa > Chordata > Mammalia > Artiodactyla > Bovidae > Bubalus > Bubalus bubalis. Next base: position 89,212,052 of record NC_059165.1, on the reverse strand, counting down.
TACTTGGTATTTTCTATTAGGCTCTAGGTGGGTTTTGTGAGGGCAGCGATCAAGTTGTTTTCCTGGATGCTTGATAGACATTCTCTAATGGTCAGCTGAAAAGCGGTCGTTTTCAAAGTTTGAACCATGTTATCTTGACTTAGAAGAATTGAGGGGGAGGGGGAACACTGCAGTCTTTTTGGAGGGCACCTCACACTGAGCCTGCCGATTAGCCCCTGTAATTATGCCACTGCTACAAAGTTTGACAGAAGTCTCTACAGCTTTGTCCAGCATCAGCCACTGACATCTGAAAAATAATTCTGTAGGCACTTCCATGACGGAGAAGGCAATGGCACCCCACTCCAGCACTCTTGCCTGGAAAATCCCATGGTCTGAGGAGCCTGGTGGGCTGCAGTCCATGGGGTCACTAAGAGTCAGACGCAACTGAGCGACTTCACTTTCACTTTTCACGTTCATGCATTGGAGAAGGAAATGGCAACCCACTCCAGTGTTCTTGCCTGGAGAATCCCAGGGATGGCAGAGCCTGGTGGGCTGCTGTCTTGGGGTCGCACAGAGTCGGACACGACTGAAGCGACTTAGCAGCAGCAGCAGCAGGCACTTCCATAGAAACCAAAAAACACTGTCAAGACTCCATACTCTAAACACAATTTACCATGGGTTTCTTTGGTGTTTTTGTCACAGAGTGGTCTGATAACTGGAACAGAAAAACAAACTGCTTAATCTGCCAGAGTCACTTTGGTTTGCCTGGGTGTAATTTAGGCAGTTCCCTGCACGGAGGCCTTCATCGGTGACTGATGTTGTGGCTTTGTATGTGTCCTGGCAGTGTTTCCCCCAAGAGCAGGTGGGGAAGTGGGGCAGGCCAAATGATGACCTTAGAAAAACACACATCCGGCCTCCAGAAGATGATGCTTTTGGTGTGTGCTGCTGCTAAGTCACTTCGGTCGTGTCCGACTCTGTGCGACCCCATAGACGGCAGCCCACCAGGCTCCCTCATCCCTGGGATTCTCCAGGCAAGAACACTGGAGTGGGTTGCCATTTCCCTCTCCAATGCATGAAAGTGAAAAGTGAAAGTGAAGTCACTCAGTCGTGTCCGACTCTTAGTTACCCCATGGACTGGAGCCTACCAGGCTCCTCCATCCATGGGATTTTCCAGGGAAGAGTACTGGAGTGGGGTGCCATTGCCTTTGGTGTGTAGTATGAAGTAAAAAGCAAAAAAAAACAAAACAAAAACAAAAAACAGCCTCAGAGCCTCTCCTTTGTTAGAGGGCGATGATTCTTGACTCTGTAACAGCAAAATAGACCTAAATCTTCTTCTGCATAAGAAATATGTCTGGGAGATAGGGGGCAGGGAAAAGAGAAGAAAAGACACTCAGAGATAGAGTCAAATCCTGGCTTTTTATAGATGTTACCCATGGAAACCAGGAGGTGCCAGGAGGTGAGGGCTAGCCTGGAGTCTTGGTGATTTCCCAAGGTCTAGATTTGGTCCTTGACCTTTGGGATCAAAATTTTCATCTCTTCAGTGTTCCAGCTTTGATTAAAAATCAGCGAAGTATAAAATCAGAATGCAGACTTACTGATTTCATTAACTATTTGCTAGACACTTATGTTAAGTATATTTCATCTATAGACTCATTTAATCTCTCTACAGTCATGTGGTACCTTGTGATATTTTTTCATTTGAGGAAAAAAGATGAAGGAAATGCCCAAGATCCCATAGTTAGGGTGTATATAAGTGGTAGAGTCAGGGTTCAAATAAAGGTCATCTGATTCCAAAATCTGGAGCCTAACTGTTCCTGTAAGAAGCAAAACTGTCCAGAGAACTGGACTCTCGGGTTTTCCTAATGAATGCATTATCTTCTCCTAAGTGTGCAATTTGGAGCCTAATCATTAGAAAGTGGGTTCTTGAGCTTGACAGAGAATCAGAAGAGTGAATTATCTGCTTTAAATGATTAATGATAACAGCCTTAGGTAGTCTCTCCTATGTCTTCTTCCACACGAAAGATCACATGACCTGCTGGGAGGACTGGGCACTCATTCCTGCTGGCCTGGCTGGCCCTTCTCCTTGGGATGGTGCCCGATCGACCCTCAAATTTTATTTATGCTTCATGGGCTGCTCCTTCTCAGATGCACACGTTCCTTTTTTAGATAAAATAAGGCCCTACTGAATAACAGTATTGGTAGGCCTTTTAGGTCCTGGAGTCCTCCTTTCTTTTTATGGAAGCGTATCTTTGCTCTGATTGACTTGACTTATAATCTAATTGTGTGTTCCAACTCTTTGGGGGTAACTCACTTTATTTTCTTACCCTCCCTGACCTTCTAAATCTAGAATAAAATATTATGCAATAGCAAGTTCTGTAATAAGCACTTTATCCAAGCCTGCAGTGCTCATCAATGAAGACCCAAAAATCTAAGTCCAAGGTGAGAGCTCAGAAATTTTATCATGGTCAGAGAGTAGGAATGGAAGTGGGGATGGAGATAATGTAATGTAGCTAGCTGCTACTGCTAAGTCGCTTCAGTCGTGTCCGACTCTGTGCAACCCCATAGACGACAGCCCACCAGGCTCCCCTGTCCCTGGGATTCTCCAGGCAAGAACACTGGAGTGGGTTGCCATTTCCTTCTCCAATGCATGAAAGTGAAGTCGCTCAGTCGTGTCCAACTCTTTTTGACTCCATGGACTGCAGCCTACCAGGCTCCTCCGTCCATGGGATTTTCCAGGCAAGAGTACTGGAGTGGGGTGCCAGTGCCTTCTCTGTATGTAGCTAGAGAACAATATAAATGGAAATAGATGGTTAGAAAAGAAAATACCTGGTGTGTGATTCAAATAAAAAGTGAAAAAAATTTTTTTTAATCTTTTAGATACTTCAGTCATTCAAAAAGTGTTTTGTGGCAACTACAAAATGCAGCCACTCTGCTAATCCTGGGGATTCAATAATGAGTGAAAATAGACAGTCTCTGCCCTCAGGAAACACAGTTTAGTGATGTAGTCAGACAATCAAATGGTCAGTCAATTATAGAATACTGTCCTAAATGTTACAAAGGGAATTTGATTCTATGAGTAGGATTTGAACTTCCCTGAGGGGAGGGAGAGAGTCAGAGAAGTTTGCTTAGATGAAGGGTTGTTTGAACTGGGAGGAAGAATGAGGATTAGTTAACTGTAAAGGGGGACAGGGTTGGAGAAGAGATAATCAGTGAAAGAAAGCATGTGCAAAGGTCCCAAGGCAGGAAAGAACCAACCTGGAGCATTTGAACCATTATCTATCTGATACCCCAAAGGGTCAATTGAGCAGTTAGGAGAACCCAAGTCCCAGGAGGCTGGAGAGCAAGGCAGAAGCCATATCAAGTAGAGCCTTGAAGGTCATGCTAAGGACTTAGGTCTTTATCCCATGAGCACTGATGTTGTTTAAGCAAGGAGTTATATCATCAGACTTGTGTTTTGGAAAGATTATCTGCTGTGTGGTGAATGGGTTGAAAGATGGTCACCAGTTGGGAGCAAGATGATGGTGGTAGTGGTAGAGGAGATGGAGAGCAATAGACAGATGTGAGACCTGTTTAGGAGATAAAATGGTCTAGGAATATACCAATGGATTGGGTCACAGAGATAAGAGAGAAGGAGACACCAGGCATGATTCTCAGGTTGCATAATTGAATAAATGGTTCTGGCAGCCATGTAAGTATTCAGCTCTCTCTTCAAGAGCCCCTTCTAGGGCTTCCCTTGTGGCTCAGTGGTAAGGAATCTGCTTGCCAGGGCAGGAGACATGGGTTTGATCCCTGATCCAGGAAGATCCCACATTCTGCGGAGCAACAAAGCCTGTGCTCTAGAACCCAGGACCCACAAATATACGCCGACATGCCTCAGCTACTGAAGCTGGGTGCCCTAGAGCCTGTGTTTCACATGAAGAGAAGCCACTGCAATGAGAGTAGCCCCCGCCCTCTGTAACTAAAGAAAAGCCCTCTCAACAACAAAGACCCAGCACAATAAAAAATAAATTAAAAAAAAAAAAAGCCCCCTTCTACGATAAACATAGCTGTGAGTCTGTAACCACTGCACCTTCAGATCCACTGAAGTGTTCACACAAGGCCTCACACTCTGGTTGCTACCAGTCAATGAACCATCACAAGGCGGGTTCCAGAGCCAGGCCATTTCTGCCCAAGGTGGGACTCCAACAGCAAATCTGTATTCTGGGACATCCCGTAAGTGTAGCCAACACTTTCCCAGAACTGCTTTGCAGTCTGAGGCTCTTTCTACCTAGTCCTCCTTCCTTTGCTCTCCTCTTTCATAAGGCGACATACCTGCATGTCATCTGAGTCTCTCTGCCTTTTCTCGCTCCCTCTCCTCTTAACCCTTCATGAGCACTTTCCCCGTTAAGCTCACACGTTTAATTCCATCTTGCCATCTGCTCTAGGAGGACTCAAACTGATACAACAGTGCCCTTCACTGAGCTGGAGAGTCTGGAAAAGGACCCTATTTTGGAGGACTTTGGTTCTGCCCATGTCCGATGAGGTGTCAGGTGGGCAGGGGACCTCTCTATCCACTTTCCCATTCATAAGATATATTTTGCTCTACTATTAAACTATCAGCTGTGTCCTCTGTGTGAGCTGGTATCTTCTTTATAAAATGTTTGTTCCATGGATAATCTCCAAACCTCAGTTTAGAACTCAGTCCTGTAACTATTGGTCTCTACAGAAATCTGACCAACCAACAGCAAAAATATCTTTCAACCTTCTTGAGGAGGAGGCAAGAATCAAAAAATAGAAAGAAGTGAGCAATTATTCTTGAACAATCTAAGGTAAATTATTTTTCTATAGGTGACCCTGGTTTTCTGGGAAAAAGAAGTCTTTTTAATAAGTGTTCCCAAAGGGAAAGACATATATTTGGCAGTACAGATGGAAATTTCTGTCATTCTGTGCGAAAAATAAGTTAGCACACCAAAAGTCACTCTTGCTCTGATATCTTTCTCCCTGAGCAAGTTTCCCTTGGAGAGCTTGGTGGCATAGGATGAGCTGGCCATTGAGAATGCCTGTTGGAGTGAATCACCTGTCAGAGGGCAGAGCTCTTTAGGCCCAGCACTGGCTTATCCTACTGAAGCAGGCTTGAACACAAATCATGACTACTATTGCGCTTTCTCAAAGGACAAACAATTCCTTCACTAATCCCAGACCCCAGAAAATCCATACCCATCTCACTGTGAAATGTGGAGGCTGACAGCAGATGACTAAAAAGAAAAAGACGTCTGTGTGAAGTATACATATTTCTTGAAATATATTTTCCTGAGAGGTCTGTCCTTCATTAAGGAATGAATGAGTAAAAGTATTTGTTGAAAAACAACCAAATGTAAAGTGAATGTACTACTTAAGTACTTTAGGGTTAAAAGATCTGTCTTTCTCTCCCAAAGGTAGTTATAATTCCCTTCATGAAACCAAACAGAAAATAAAGATTATTTGTAGACTCACAAATTACACTGGAGGGAGGAGAAATAGCAATATTGTTATCAACACAAATTTAGTTCTGCTACTTACTTTACATGCACGATCCAATTGAATCCTTATAAAAACCTAATGAGATAGGTTAAAATAGACCACCTATTCAATAACTGGGGAAACTGAGTCTCAGAATGGTTAAGTGAGTTGCTCAAACTTACAGAACTAGTAAGTGGAGAAGCCTACTTTTGGATCTCAGGGACCACATATCTGCTCTGGTGTGGACACTTAGCTGTAGCTGTAGTGCCTCCCAGGAGAGGATGTGCTTTGAAGTAAACCTTGAACATGGGTGGAATTAGGATAATCAGAGAGGAAGGAGGACAATGTATATATGAAGGCAGGAGTGACAAAAAGAAGTGTAAAACTGAAAGTCTGTCATATCAGGAGTTGAAGTACATTAAAACTTGTGAAAGCTTGGGAGTGGGTGGGAGGAATTCAAAAATACTGAAAAGTACACAGAAGAAAACAATCCATCCTCATTTTCATCTTGCACATTTACTTCCAGTTTTGTTTTTTAACTAAAACTACTTGAAAATTTATACATGCTCGTTATAAGAAATATAAACACTGTAGCAAATACCACAATAAATGTGTTAAAAGCTCCACAAATCCTTCTCTCTAAAAAGTATTACTTCTAATATTAGGAAAATATTATTAGTTTTGCACTTATTCAGACAGAAGGACGAATGGACAGAATAGTTTTCATTTGTACTTCTCTTACTAGGAGAGAGGTACAGAATCTTCTCATAGGTGTAAAAGTTATCTCTAGGGGCTTCCCAAGTGGCACTAGTGGTAAGGCACCTGCCTGCCAGTGCGGAAGACATGAGAGACTTAAGTTCGATCCCTGGGTCGGGAAGATTCCCTATAGAAATGGCAACCCACTCCAGTATTCTTGCCTGGAGAATCTCATGGACAGAAAAGTCTGGCAGGCTATAGTGCACAGTGTTGCAAAGAGTCAGATGCAGCTGGAGTAACTTAGCACACACTGGAGTAACTTAGCATCTGCCACAGTGGTAAAGAATCTGCCTGCCAATGCAGCTTTGATCCCTGATCCGGGAAGATCCCACATGCCACGGAGCAATGAAGCCCATGAACCACAACTACTGAGCCTGTGCTCTAGAGCCCAGGAGCTGCAATTACTGAAGCCTCAGTGCCCTCAAGCCAGTGCTCTGCTACAAAAGAGGCCACCACAATGGATACTGCAACTAGAGAAAAGCCTGACAGCATTGAAGACCCAGTACAGCCAAAAAATAAAAGTAAATGTCATCTGTATGTCAATACAGATTGTTTTTATTTCTTGAGCAATTTTCTATTGGGGTTGTTGATTTCTAATTTTTTATTCTATTATTGTAGTAGATCTTTCTATACTTGGTAAATTAGCTCTTTGTTATATGAGGTGCAGACATCCTGGAGAGTGAAGTCAAGTGAGTCTTAGGAAGCATTTCTATGAACAAAGCTAGTGGAGGGGATGGAATTCCAGCTGAGCTATTTCAAATCCTAAAAGATGATGCTGTGAAAGTGCTGCACTCAATATGCCAGCAAATTGGAAAACTCAGCAGTGACCACAGGACTGGAAAAGGTCAGTTTTCATTCCAATCCCAAAGAAAGGCAATGTTAAAGAAGGTTCAAACTACTGTCTACTTGCGCTCATTTCACATACTAGCAAGGTAATGCTCAAAATCCTTCAAGCTAGGCTTCAGCAGTATGTGAACCAAGAAATTCCAGATTTACAAGCTGGATTTAGAAAAGGCAAAGGAACCAGAGATCAAACTGCCAACATCTGTTGGATCATAGAGATAGCAAGGGAATTCCAGAAAAGCATCTGCTTCATTGATACGCTAAAGCCTTGACTATGTAGATCATAGTAAACTGGGGAAAATTCCTGAAGAGATGAGAATGCTAAACCACTTTATCTGTCTCCTGAGAAACCAGTATGCAGGACAAGAAGCAACAAGAAGTTTGAACCAGACATTAAACAACAGACTGGTTCAAAATTGGGAAGGGAATATGTCAAGGCTGTATATTGTCACCCTGCTTATCTAAGTTATATGCAGAGTACATCATGTGAAATGCCAGGCTGGATGAACCACAGGCTAGAATCAGGATTGCTGGGAGAAATATCAACAACCTCAGATATGCAGATGATACCACTCTAATGACAAAAAGTGAAGAGGAACTAAAGAGCCTGTTGGTGAAGGTGAAAGAGGAGAGTGAAAAAGCCGGCTTAAAACTCAGCTTTCAAAAAACTATGATCAGAGCATCCCTTCCCATCACTTCATGGCAAAAAGATGGGGAAAAAGTGGAAACCGTCACAGATTTTATTTTCTTGGGCTCCAAAATCACTGTGGGTGGTGACTGCAGCCATGAAATTAAAAGACGCTTGCTGCTTGGAAGAAAAGCTATGACAAACCTAAACAGTGTATTAAAAAGCAGAGACATCATTTTGCTGACAAAGGTCCATATAGTCAAAGCTATGGTTTTTCCAGTAGTCATGTACAGATGTGAGAGTTGGACCATAAAGAAGGCTGAGTGCTGAAGAACTGATGTTTTCAAATTGTGGCGCTGCAGAAGACTCTTGAGAGTCTCCTGGTCTGTAAGGAGATCACACCAGTCAATCCTAAAGGAAATCAACCCTGAATATTCACTGGAAGGACTGATGCTGAAGCTGAAGCTCCAATAGCTCCAACAGCTTTGGACACGTATTGCAAAGAACTGACTCATTGGAAAAGACCCTGATGCTAGAAAAGATTGAAGGTGGGAGGAGAGGGGACAACAGAGGACAAGATGGTTGGATGGCATCACCGACTCAATGGACATGAATGAGCAAGCTCCAGGAGTTGGTGATGGACAGGGAAGCCCGGTGTGCTGCAGTCCATGGGGTTGCAAAGATTTAGACACGACTGAGCAACTGAACCAAACTGATTCATTGGAAGGGCTGATGCTGAAGCTGAAGCTCCAGTACTTTGGCCACCTGATGTGGAGAGCCGACTCATTGGAAAAGTCCCTGATGCTGGGAAGATTGAGGGCAGGAGGAGAAGGAGATGACAGAGAATGAGATGGTTGGATGGCATCATCACCTCAATCGACATTAGTTTGAACAAACTCCAGGAGACAGGGAAGGACAGGGAAGGAAGGACTGGCGTGCTGCAGTCTATGGGGTTGCAAAGAGTCAGATAATGACTTAGTGACTGAACAACAACAAAATATGAGTTGCAAGTGGATTCCTTTAGCAATGGGCTGGATTTAACTTTTAAATAATTTCCTTCAAAAAGGATTTATGGGTACTTTATTGCTTGAATTTTGTATTTGAGAATGTTTATTTCCATTATACTTGAACAATTCTTTTAAAATTAATTATTGTGGTAAAATATATGTAACATAAAATTTACCATTTTAACCATTTTTGAGTGTACAATCAGTGGCATTAAGTACATTCAAATTGTTGTGCAGTCAACACCACCATTCATCTCCAGAATGGTGATGGTGTTTTTATCATCTCAAGCTAAAACTATTTACCCATTAAACAGTATTTTCCATTACCTCTTCCTCCTCAGCCGATGGTCACCATTATTCTGTGTTTTGTCTCTATTAATTTGACTATTCTAGGTGCCTAATATAAATGAATTCATATAGTATTTGTCCTTTTGTATCTGCTTTATTTCACTTAACAGTGTTTCTATGGCTCAGCCAGGCTATAGCATGTCTCATAATTCCAGTCCTTCTTAAGGCTGAATAGTATTATGTTGTGTATACATACCACAGTTTGCTTATCCACCCATCTGTTAATGGAAACTTGGGTTGTTTCCACCTTTTGTCTATTGTAAATAAGACTGCTATAAACATAGTTGTATAAATATGTTTAACTGTGCGCTCTCAATTTGTTTGGGCTTATACCTAGAAGTGGGCTTCCCTTGTGGCTCAGCTGGTAAAGAATCCACCTGAAATATGGGAGACCTGGGTTCGATCCCTGGGTTGGGAGGATCCTCTGGAGAAGGGAACACCTACCTACTCCAGTATTCTGGCCTGGAAAATTCCGTGGACTGTATAGTCCATAGGGTTGCAAAGAGTCAGACATGACTGAGCGACTCTCACTGTCACTTTCATACCTAGAAGTAGAGTTTCTGGATCATATGGTAATTTTGTTTGTTTGTTTGTTTGTTTTTTTGAAACAATGGCCATGTTGTTTTCCATAGTAGCTGTACTATTTTATATTCCCACTAGCAATGCACAAGGGTTCCAGTTTCCCCACTTCCTCACCAATGCTTAATATTTTCTGTTTTGTTTTTAATAACAGCCATCCTATTGGGTGCGGAGAAGGCAATGGCACCCCACTCCAGTACTCTTGCCTGGAAAATCCCATGGACGGAGGAGCCTGGTAGGCTGCAGTCCATGGGATGGCTAAGAGTCGGACACGACTGAGCGACTTCACTTTCACTTTTCACTTTCATGCATTGGAGAAGGAAATGGCAACCCACTCCAGTGTTCTTGCCTGGAGAATCCCAGGGACGGGGGAGCCTGGTGGGCTGCCGTCTATGGGGTCGCACAGAGTCGGACATGACTGAAGCGACTTAGCAGCAGCAGCAGCAGCATCCTATTGGGTGTGAAGTGGTATCTTATTGTGGTTTTGATTTGCATTTCCCTAATGCAAATCTTTTCATGTGCTAACACATGTTTCATGCCTAACACATCTTTTCTTGTGCTTATTGGCCATTTGTATATCTTGTTTGAAGAAATGTCTCCTCAAATCCTTTGCCCATTAAAACATTTTTTTAATTGTTGAGTTGTCAGAGTTCCTCATATATTTTGGATATTAACCCCTTATTAGATATATGATTTGCAAACATTTTTTCCCATTCTGTAGGTTGCCTTTTTATCTCTTGGTAATCTCCTATACCAAGGACAAAATATTGGGCGATACACAAAACTTACCCTCCCCAACTTGACTGAAATATAATCAACATACAACAGAAGTTTTTCATTTTGATGAAGTCCAACTTATCTATTCTTTTGTTGCCCATACCATCAAATGCCAAGCTTCCCTGCTGACTCAGTGGTAAAGAATCCATCTGTTAATGCAGGAGACCTGGGTTCAATCCCTGGGTCGGGAAGATCCCCTGGAGAAGGAAATGGCAACCCACTCTGGTACTCTTGCCTGGAAAATCTCATGGGCGGAAAAGCCTGGTAGGCTACAGTCCATGGGGTAGCAAAGAGTCTGACATGACTGAACAACTTCACTTCACTAAGTTAACCCTACTGGCCAATGCAGGAGATGCAAGAGACACATGCTTAATCACTGGGTTGGGAAGATCCCCTAGAGTAGGAAATGACAACCCACTCCAGTATCCCTGCCTGGAAAATTCCATGGACAGAGGAGCCTGGTGGACTACACAGTCCATGAGGTCGCAGAGAATTGGACACAACTGAGCACACACCACACACACATACAAACACACATCCAGTTTTGGAAGCACCATTGTTGAAAAGACTGTCCTTCCCCCTTTCAATGGTCTTGCCATCTTTTAAAAAAATCCTTTGACTATGTATGTGAACCTTTGTTTCGGGGCTCTGTATTCTGTTTCATTGGTCTATATATCTGTCTTTCTGCCCGTACCACAGTGTTTTCATTACTGTCAGTTTAGTTCAGTTCAGTCACTCAGTCATGTCCAACTCTTTGCAACCCCATGAATCGCAGCATGCCAGGCCTCCCTGTCCATCACCATCTCCCGGAGTTCACCCAAACTCATGTCCATCGAGTCAGTGATGGCATCCAGCCATCTCATCCTCTGTCGTCCCCTTCTCCTCCTGCCCCCAATCCCTCTCAGCATCAGAGTCTTTTCCAATGAGTCAACTCTTTGCATGAAGTGGCCAAAGTACTGAGTTTCAGCTTTAGCATCATTCCTTCCAAAGAACACCCAGGACTGATCTCCTTTAGAATGGACTGGTTGGATGTCCTTGCAGTCCAAGGGACTCTCAAGAGTCTTCTCCAACACTACAGTTCAAAAGCATCAATTCTTTGGCGCTCAGATTTCTTCACAGTCCAACTCTCACATCCATACATGACCACTGGAAAAACCATACTGTAGCTTCATTTTATTCCTCTCACTTAGGCTACATTTTATTTCTTCTTCTTGCCTAATTATTATTATGGTCAGAACTCCCTGCACAGTGTTGAACAGAAATGGCCAGATGAACATCCTTGTCGTGTTACTGATCTTAGGGGATGAACTTTCAGTTTCACCAGTGAGTATGGGATTAGCTATGGGATTTTTATAGAGGTCATTTATCATATTGAGGGAGTTCTATTTCTAGTTTGTTGAGTGTTTTGTCCTTTTTTTGTCTGTGTGTCAAGAAAAGGTGTTGCATATTATCAAATGATTTGGGGTTTTTTTCAGCTGTGTAGTTTGTGGGATCTTAGTTCCCTGACCAGGAATTGAACCCATGCCCCCTGCAGTGGAAGCACGGAGCCCTAACCACTGGATAGTTTGGGAATTCCCTGTTAAATGATTTTCTGCATCAATTTATATCATCATTTTTGAAAACCTTCATTCTATTAATGTGCTGTATTACATTGATTGATGTTTGTACATGAAACTACCCCTGTATTCCTGGGATAAATCCCACTTGGTCAAATATGTAATCCTCTTATTATACTGCAGAATTTGGTTTGCTGGTATTGTGTAGAATATTTTACATCTATTTTCATAAGGGATATTGATCTATAGATTTCTTCTGATGTCTTTGTCAGGATTTGGTCTCAGAATAATGCTGGCCTCATAGAATGAATTAGGAAGTGTCTTCTACTTTAGGGAAGAAGTTGAGAAGGATTGGTGTTAATTCTTTAAATGCTTGGTAGATTCACCAGTGAAACCATCTGATCCTGGGCTTTTCTTTGTTGGGAGGCTGTTTATTAATTCAAAGTGTGCTCCGATTTCTTCTTAAGACAATTTTGATAATTTGTGTGTTTGCAGGAATTTGTCCAGTTTATCTAGCTTATCTAATTTGTTTGCATATGATTGTTTATAGTATTCTCTTATTGGTAGTGATTTCCTCACTCTCATTAACACGGTCTTTTATATTTATTAGCTAGTTCCAGTTTATCTGTATTCTTTATTCTTTCACGTTTTTGTGCTAGTGTTGTTCTTTCATTTCAGCCCGAAGGACTCCCTTTAGCATTTCTCATAGAACAAGAGGTCTCACTTCTTTTTTTTTGACCATGCCTGGCAACATGCAGGATCTTAGTTCCCCAGCCAGGGGTCAAACCCACGTTCCCTGCACTGGAACCACAAGGGAAGTCCCAAGCAGGTCTCACTTTTTTCAGAGTGATTAGCCTTGTTGTCCATCTTCTCCATTTCATCCATTTGTTTTCTATGATAGTTGCCACAAATCTTTGAATACAGAAGTAGAGACCTTCACCCAGTTTGCTATTTGTCAGATGTGGGAGTAAGTAGAGACTATTTCAGATGTTGATGACTTTTTATTCATAGTATGGCTGAAGAGTTGAGGGGCAATGTTAGAATCTTCTATTTATTTCCTTCCACCAGTTTCTAAAGTGTATTAAGTTATGCTGCTTTCTTGTTTGGTTCATTTTGGTGAAAAAAAAAACCTCATAGGTTTTTACATTTTAATGCTGTTTTTGTTTCATCTAGGGGAAGGCAGTTTTAAGATAACATTTCTTTCTTTTTTTTCAGAACTATTTTGCTCATAATCAAAGGTTACATGATTATGAATAAAATAGTTCTGAAGGCTCAGTAGACCAGCCTGGGAAATACTGATACCGCTGCATGCATTCAGCAAACTCTCCTTGATGTATAAGGTGTATTTCCACACCTTCCCTATGCATCCGTGAAAAGAGTTTCTCATATGAGACTCCTGGGGTGAAGAGTCAGTCCGGTTCTTGGTTCTTGGCTGTTGCTTTCTTGCTGGTCCAGCAGAGAGATGATGTCCCAATGTCTCTGGCAGCCTCTTGCACACCTGTGCTTAAAATGAAAAGAAAGTGAAAGTGAAGTCGCTCAGTCCTGTCCGACTCTTTGCGACCCTGTGGACTGTAGCCCACCAAGCTCCTCCATCCATGGGATTCTCCAGGCAAGAATACTGGAGTGGGTTGCCATTTCCTTCTCGAGGGGATCTTCCAGACCCAGGAATCGAACCCAGGTCTCCCGCATTGCAGGCAGACACTTTATCCTCTGAGCCACTAAAGAAGTGCTTAAAATGAGGCCCCTTCTTCCCAAAGTGAGACCTTCTGGGGTGGGTCTACCTAAGACTCCAGGTAGCTATGATTTCTGCTGAGAAACCTCTGATGTGTCATCCTGGGCGTCTTTTCTCAATCTCATGAGACTTTTATGAGAATCAAATGAAAACATAGATGTATTTTTCCAAAGTGCTTTTATAGAAATGGCACACAACATAGGGTATTGTTAGTTCTGAATTGCATCATGCCTCTTTCTGTCACCTTAAAAAGTCCTTTAGGTGGGGAACACACGTACACTCATGGCTGATGCATGTCAATGTATGGCAAAACCTACTACAATATTGTAAAGTAATTAGCCTCCAATTAAAATAAGTATTTTAAAAGTCCTTTAGGAAAATAAGTTAAGTGACAAACACCCAGGAGAAAGATTTCTTGTGCTACTTACCACCTGACAGAGAAGACCCTCTGCCCAACATGTTCACCATCATTATTCTAGGTGTTAAGCAGACTAATTCTCTTTGGCAAATACTAGGCTTCTGGAATTTAGGAGAGTGTTTAGGGAAGTCTGGAGGCAGGAACTATTTGCCAAGAATAGGAAAACAGTATAGGGTACACTCCTGTTTTCACTTTGATCTGTGGTAGAAAAATTTTTATTATTTTTAATATCTGAATTATTCCTCCACTTCCATTGCTCTTTTGTATTTCTATGGGCTTCCCTGTGGTAAAGAATCTGCCTACAATGCAGGAGACCTGGGTTCAATCCCTGAGTCCAGAAGATCCCCAGGAGAAGGGAATGGCAACCCACTCCAGTATTCTTGCCCGGAGAATTTCAAAGAGCTGGACATGACTGAGCAACTGAGTACACACACATACACAACTGCACAGAGGCACTGGTCTTATGCTGCACTTGCAGGGGAACCCAAGCTAAGACATTTGTGCAAGAATTCTGGCTGAGTCCGTAGTCAACAGAGTGAGGGTCTCTAGTACACGGGGATTAAATCTTAGCTTTAGAGACTAATTATAAACTTCTGTTAGAATTAGTCCAAGCTGACACAGAGAAAAGTCACGTGAAGGTGTGGTATGACTTACCAGACTGAAAATAAAATTTGTGGGCAATTATTATTTTAAAAAATCATTTATTAACACATCTTCATTTCCCAAGGCACTTCAGTAGCTTTCACAAAAAAACTTTTTTTTTTTTTTTAAACCAGATGAAGCAGATGCTCTAGGAGTACCATGGTAACATATTCAGAAAAGAGAAGACAATTTTACATTGAACACAGAGTATCTCCCAGGGTTAAACCACTGAAGTGAGCAACTCTGAAAGACTGTGAGCACAACTTAACTTTCTTCTTTGTAATTTTTTCCCATGATTAAGTATCACAAAAGGAACACACACAATGCCATCATTTTTGGCACTCAGAGAAGTGCTAGTATAGTAAGGCTGGTGAGGCCTTGCAGAGGTGGCAACTGGAAAACATTGCCAGAGTGATTCTGGGTGAAACGAACAAGCCACGAAACAAAAGACAAAACCAGGAGGCTGAGGAACCAGCCTTTCCTAAGTCTATTCTGAAGGGCAAATAACTTAAGGAGAAAAAAGACATAACAACAAACAAACGACGAACAAAACACAATCAATCAAAATCCACATTATAGTTTTGGGAGAAGAGACATGTTTGCTTGTCTCTCTCACTGATTTACTTCCTTCAAACCATACGTCAGAGACCATAGTAGCTAGGAGACCTGACTCACACAGCAGTGGAAAACAAGTACAGTAGCTTCAGTGACGCATCTCTTGTGGGCCCAGGCAAGCCCAGTGCTTTGATCAGATGTAAACAAGTCTACCCAGTAGCCACCCGGAGTGGTCCAAGTGCTCGTAAGTCAACGTGCTTGTCTGTGTTCTGTATCTGCTCAGTTTCCTCCATATTAAATTCTTCTAGCTTTCCCCAGACCCGTGTTCTCCTGCCCTGGGGAAGCAACAATATCCTTTGTATCTGAGAAAGTATGAGAAATCAAACTTCCTGTGAAATTACTTCTCTTCCTCTAAAGGGCACCATTAGAGGGAAATGGGGAAAAGATGTTTCGTGGGGTGGGGGTTGGGGAGGGGAGGACTTAGACCTTCAGGTCTATCAGAGGCCTTTTTAGGCAGTCTGAAATTAAAATGTAAATTTAGCAAATGCCTCTCCTATTTTTTCCAAATCCTACTGGTTCCAGTTAGTGGTTAACTTCTTAGGAAGTGCCAAGTCCATCATCATCCTAATGGTTAGGATTTATCCAAAGTTGTCTGTCAGTAGCCAGAGTCCCTGGAGAAAGGTAGTGTCTAGGACCATAAGCAGCTGAGTTTGGGTGTCCATCCACGAGCAAGGCAGACACGGAATCCATAGAATCAATAGCAAAGACCTTTGCCACTGAAGGACCAGTGTCTGCACAAGCCACTTCTGACAAGACAGTCTTTCCTCTTCACTTTCTCACTGGAGGTTGTGTTAGAAGGATGTGCTTTTAAGGACTGTGGGGCTTTCTTCACCATCCTTTAACATCCTTGTGTGGCTTGGAGTTTGTCTGTATTTTATTCTATAAAGACAAGTCAAACAAAAGTTAGTAACAAATCTTAGAAAGATTATCTACCAGTCTCGAAACAAACCCCACCCCCGCCACTGCCATAGCTGAGGTTATCTCACTAAAGGGGGGAAAAATCATACAGCAGATTCTGAAAGGTTTCTCCTTGTCTCTGTACTATCCCAGAGTTGCTGTTGCTGTGGAGAGGTGAGTGATGACCTGGTGGTCTGGGTCCAGCCAGAAAGAACAGGCGGTAAGCACCTGGCCACGTCTGATCCTCTTACGGCTAAACTAGTCCATGGCATTTCTGAGTTCATGGGGAACTCTCTGCCAGGTGCATTAACTTTGTGAAGAAGGAGGCCTCCTTACCCTTTGACCCTTAGCATCTGGTCAATGGTGTCTGGGAGTGGAGTGCCAAAGGTCTCTGGGAGGAACAAGGTGAGGATGGCTGTCAGGACGGTCAGACTCCCCATGAGAATGTAGGGCAGGAAGCGGTCGTAGGCACCTGTGACGAAGCAGACAGAGTCCCAAGCTGGGGGTGCTTAGACGTGGTCTCTCCCCCTCCTTTCATGTCCCTGGGACTCTAATGGGTATCACCTGGCTTCTCAGCCTCGGCATCTCCCAGTCTGAGCTGCCATATTGGAGTGTGGCACCTAGGCAGGTCACAGAACCCAGAGTTGGCACAAACCAGCAGTACCCTGGTGCAGGGGAAGGGTGTAGACTGGAAAGATGGGGCTGGGCCATTTCTATTTGTATTTCCTTTCCTTTTTGGCTACACCCTGTGGCATGCCGGATCTCGGTTCCCTGACCAGGGATCGAACCCATGCCCTCTGCAGTGGAATTGCAGAGTCTTAACCACTGGGCCACCAGGGAAGTCCCTCCATTCCTATTTCTTTATGCTGGGTTTCCAAGGAACTTGAGGTACTTATCTAGGGACAGGAATAACTCCTCCACCTCTCCAGACGTGTCACAACCCACTCAATTTGTCTTCAGGCCAGGTCAGGAGGTATTTCTGCTTGTCAGATCTTTGCAGCATATTCACAAAGTGCTCCCCAGGTGGGGCCACCCCTCCCCAGAGATGTGCCAGCTAGGAATGTGCAGGGGGACTGCAGCTGCTGTGAGGAAGTAATTCTGAGAAAGATAAAACTGGGGCCCTGTCACATAAAATGCCATAACGCAGATCTTTGCACAGTGTAGAACTGCTTCATCGAGTGCTTCAAGTTACAGAGGCTCTCTGTTCATCAGATCTCTTCAGTGGACATCTTTCCCTTCCTATTCCTTTTAAACTCCCTATTCCTATTCCTTTTAAATTCCAAGAAGGGATTTCCCCAATTAAGTACACTGGCTCCCCAAACACACTGCAATTTCTTAGGACTGGGGAATTACGTTCTCTGACGGAAGGCCTAGGAAGGCTAAAACAGGCACAAAACCTTCCGCGCTTGTCAATTTCTAGCTTGTGTACAGGTTGTTTTCCACAGGAGTGCTTCCACCACAGTGCACCTCTATAGGAACCTTCTCCAGGCACAGATCCAGTCTTGGCTGTGTGTACACATGTTTTCCTGTTGAGCAGTCCCCAGCCCACATTACAGCCAATCAGTGCTTCCACCCCAACCCTCCCGTGTGCGCTCTGCCCCGAGGGACTTACCAAGGTAAACGAAGTAGGGAGACAGGATGCTGCCCAGGCGGGACGCTGTGGAGCTGACTCCCACGCCCATGTTCCTGACCACTGTGGGATACAGCTCGGCTGTGTACACGTAGACCATGGAAAAGGCGGCTGTGATTCCAAACTTACCCACCATCACCAGGACTGTAGCCAAGTAATACAGCTCTGGAGAGGCAAAGGGAGGCCAGTAGGAGGAGGCAACAACCCAAGGGACACTGCTGCTGAGAGTGGTGTTTTTTTTTTTTTTTGCCTGAAACAGACATATTTTCTCCCTTTCTTTCTGGGAAGGGATGGGGAGGGAAGTTTCTATAACTTCCTATTGTGGGATAAGGCACTTATGTCCCTCCAAGATGCTTACTGAGAGGAGGCTGGGACCGGCAGCTGTGTGAGGACATACTCTTCTCCTCAGCCTAGAGACCACCAGAGTGAGCCCCTCAATAATCCAAAGGAAACCTGCTCCCCAGTCACAAAGTCACTAAAGACATGGAATCTCATGCTGCCAGCACTGTGGAATTAGCTAAGGATTTGTGTATAAATGGGAAGTTCAATCATAACTCACTTCATGCTTTCACTCTATTCAACACTTCACAGACCAGTAGACCTTCAGGAATGACCCTCTGATCTCCCCTGCTTGCTGTGCCAATGACGAGATGCTGCGAGTACCCTGCGGGTCTCCCTGAGCTCTGGTGTGAGCCTCCACATACACCCCTGGGCTCCCAGCCACACTATGCAGAGTGTTGCCAGCCCCAGGGACCCAGAGGTCCCCCGATCCATAACAACTCAGGGTACCACCATGGACATGAGGGTCCATAAACCGTTCTGTGAGTTTTCAAAGACCTCACACCCTTCTGTAGGATACAAAGAAGGTTTTACAAATAAACTCCTGCAGCTGGCCTGTGAGAACCGTGCTGTGGACGGACCCTCCCATTTCCCTCCCCTCACCTCTTACCAAACAGTCCAGGCTCATTACCTCCTCAGGGTCTTGGCTTATGCTTTCTTTATTTTTTTTTGGCCTGAAATGTTCTGCTTCTAGACTTTTTCGTGGGTTTCTCCATCATTTCATCTGTTGCTACTCAACTGTCCCCTCTTCAGGGACACTATCTATGACCACTCTATATAAACCAGCTCTCCAATGTCCTTCATTGTCATTATAAAAGGTAACACTGTCTCTACTATACTAAGCATTTTATTTACTTGTTCACTGTCTGTCTTCCCAACTGGAACGTGAGCTCCAGGAAGACCTGGGGCCCTGCCCAACTAGTTTACTTCTGCTCGTTAGCCCCAAGCACAGTGCCTCCCCCACAGTTCACACTGCGCAGCTGCTTACTGAATGAATAAATGACAAAGACGTGGCCAGGTTGAAAAAACACAGGGATGGCTCTTTTCCCTCCCCCTCACTCTGCAAAAACAAACACGCACACATTAACTTGGGTAGAAGAGTACCATCAACTGCCAGCCCCACATGGCTGCTGTCCTTCCTGCCCCCAAAGCCAGGCCATGATGACTGTCTGGTCCCAGGAGATACTTTCTCCTGATTTGTTGGACGAGAACACAGATATGCAGGCAAGCTCTAATGGCATCACTTCATGCTCTTTACTAATTGGGTGAGACAGTCGTAGAAACTGAGTGACTCAGTGGATATCTCAGACCGCAGACACGTATGGGACCTACCTGGGGGCACGAGCTGCACAAAGAGAAGAACGCTGCCACCTAGGAAGAGGGCGGTGGCCATGGAGTATCGACGGGGCAGGTGCCGCAGCAGCAGCCAGGCCAACACGTACGCTGGGACTTCAACCACGGCCGAAAGGAAGCAGTTCAAATAGACGTCCCCATGCAAGTTAGGGGTGTCCAGGGAGAGCCCGAAGTAGCCCACTGATATGGTCAGCCTGAAACAGAGTGCCGAGGAAAGCTGGAGAAGCAGCATCCAGGCGCCTCCCTTCCTGGGCGACTTTTAAAATATCATTACCGCAGGAAATTCAAAACTATCCTCACCAGGAGGGCAGCAGATTTAACCTTGAGTCCTGCTTCTTAGAAACAAAGATAACTTCCCCCAGACCAGGGTACCTTTTGAGTCAGAGCACTTTCAAAGCATTCCAAAGTGTCCCAGCAAAGACATATAATTCAGACAGATTTCCTGTGTTGGAAAAAAAACCAAGACCCAACAACCTGTCAACAGGCCTTTTGACTTTACAAATCCTAAGCTGTGTGTGCTCAGCAGTGTCTGACTCTTTGTGACCCCATGGACTGTAGCCCACCAGGCTCCTCTGTCCATGGGATTCTCCAGGCAAGAATACTAGAATGGGTTACCATGCCCTCCTCCAGGGGAACTTCCTGATCCAGGGATTGAACCAGTCTTCTGTGTCTTCTTCTTCTCCTGCATCTTCTGCCCTGGCAGGTAGATTCTTTACCACTGAGCCCCCCAGGAATCCTAAGCTGAAGCACTCACAAAAGCCTACCTCCCTACTCTCCGAACCTCCCAGATCCAGCAACTGCAGAAGGAGCTCAGGAATGAGTAAAGAGGCAGCTATTAAGTGGAATATGGTAAGGTTGGTGACAACATAAAATAAGGAACACTCACTGGTCAAACATTTAGAGAAAGATCCCTGGAAGACCCTTTGGGATGATGAGCCAAGAGACTGGTCAGAAGCAGTTGATCCTAACCCCCCCGCACTTGTGAGGAGGAAAGGGAGCTCCCAGTGGGCCATCTGAGTGCCTGTCTCCAGCAGACATTCCCTCTGTTGACGGTCAGCACTTTTTGGCAAACCAGACCAACATGAATCAGATTCTTTCTAACTCATCTGCAGGTTGAAGCCACAGCCGCTATAATCAGGGAAGAGGGCTCATACAGGAGGCCCTGGGAAATCCAGAGCAGGCGGAGAGCCCGGGTGAACCTCAGGACGGGTGACTCACTGCAGGCTGGCAAGTCTGTGGCGCAGGCTGAGGGCTGGCTTTGTCCAAGGCCGACTCAGGGGCGTGTGCTGCCCCGAGGGATCCCAGGCCATTCCTTGGAAATGGGTGACTCACAGTACCCCCCAGGGAGCAAGCCAGCGGGCTGCCAAGGCTTGTTGACTCCAGCAACAGGGACTCTGAGATGGAGCCTGCCTTCCTCCCCCACTGCAGGCTCAGGTAGTCACTTGTAATCCCAAGGGTCTGGCCACCGAGCAAACACTCTCTAGGCACTCAGATGTGTTCCTTCTTTCTGATAGTCACAAATCCCTGCCTGACACACTTGGGGAGATGCCATGTGAGAAGGAACTTGAAGAGGACTTGCGGGCCATGGCTCTGCCTCCAGGACAGTCTCCAAACATTCCAGAGGGAAGACGTCCTGCTTCCACATTTCCGGAATGTACATAGCAGCCTCTGTAACCAGTGGAGTCTTCACTTAGAACTTCTTAAAGCCCTCACCAGTCCTCCTGCGTCACCGTCTGATGCACTGTCGACAGGAACAACTTAACTAGGGCCCCAACGTGTGCAACTCTTCACCTTAGGGCCCGGAGGGATCCCCAAAGACCCCGTATCTTCCTCAAGAGCCCCCACAACAGTTTTCGTACTCCTCTTCTGAGATTCCGTTAAGAACCAGGACACGCCTACTTCTTTAATTGCAAGGCACATCTGTGCCACTTTCTGATGACACAGGCTTTCAATTCTGGTCTGAGACATGTCTGCAAATGTGAAGCCTGAGAGCTACTGCCAGAAGCTGTGTCTGGAGGCCCCGGGTAGGTCTCACTTACGCACCACAGAATTATGGACATGACGGTGATCATCCGGATGTTCCGGGTTCGGACCAGATCCAGGATGCTGTGGGACTGCTGCTTCTTGGAGCTTAGGTCTTGTAGCTGCGGACAACAGGGCAAGGGTATGGGAGGGAGAGAGGGTTGGAGACTTAGAGACCCCAGAACATCGAAACCCTGGCATCTTGGCTTTCTGTGTCTCTGACTTGGGGAGTGGTTCGTGTTTCTTGCTTGAAAAGAAAAGTAGGTATAGAGGCTGTGTCTTGGGCTGTAGAAGGCTTCACCAGGCCTTGTCGATAACAAATTTGTGAACAAGAAAGAGGAATAAAAGTAAGTGACCAGCCTGTAACACAATGCAGCCAAGGAGGAGGCCTAAGCTGATTGCTCTCTCTGAGCACCACCCAGAACCCTGTCAATGGCCACATTCCAGGGAGGCCTCTGAGCATTCCTTCCCAAGCCTGGCTCCCAGCCCTCTGGGTCAGAGAGAGAAACTGGCTGTGTAGTTTATTGATATGATATTTTTTAAAGAATTAATGTTTTTTGGTCCTCCTACCATGTAGTCACTGGTCTACTTCCAAGGAAAAAAATTTCAGATAGAAAAACAGGAAAATTGACCTTGGCTTCACCCAGTGTAACTTCCTATGAAATTTGGCACGGCCAAGGACATTAATAAACCACACGTCTAAACACACTGATGTTGCTTTCTTAAGCAAACCCAGCTTTGGAGTCTGTTTTTCCTGAGTTAGCAGTTCAACAAAAGGTCAACTTTTGACCTAACTGATCCCCTGAAATAGTCTCATTTCTATAAAAATGCCAGTGGATTCATGGGTTCACCAGACTGACCTCGGCAAAGCTACCAAGGCTACCTCACTCAGAAGCCTTCCCTGCCATCTACCCCTTACTGAACTCTGACCGAGTCCTTTCTAGGACATCCTGAGTGGGAGCTAGTGATGGGCCACTTCTTAACTGTGAGGCTGGCAGGGCTGTCAGTGGCCAGCAGCTTCTTTGCCACCTCTAGTAACCGGTCTCTCTTTCCCAACCCTGAACTCTACATCGGAAGTCAGACTGGCTTGAACGCGCCTTTGCACACAGCAATATGCTCCTGCTGGCTCTTCTCACAGCCAGGCCCTTGTCTTTGTCAGAGCAGAGACACACTCCAGAATCCCATGAGCCAACAATGACAAGGTCTAAGCTCTTCTGGGAGCCACGGGACTGAGGAAAACTGCTTGTTACAGACAGGGTGGAAACAGAGAGAACAGCAAAAAGAAGCAAGACCCAGGAATCAGGCAGAGCCAGGAAATTACTCACTGCACGGGAGAACAGGGTTTGCAGAAAGGTGTGAGGTTGGGGGAGGGTGGATGTTAAAAAGGACCTGGCTCTAAGACGATACTCAACCACTCCCCATTGGTAGGCGGAAGGAGACAGGACAGTTTTAACTCCAAATCTATTTTTGTTTCATATTTTAGGCAGTGCATTTTTTTTTTTAATTAGAAACTGCCCAAGGTATATGAAACAATGATTTCCCAGAATGCCAACTTCATGGAAGACCTATTACACATAAAGAGTTTTTATTATGAAAAGTAATGGTTCCACTGTATGATCACCTAAAAGAGAAGATTTATACAAAGTATGAAAATCTAAAATCCACAGGGAAGGTAAAGGAATTGAGGCAGCTGGCACCTTCTCAACTTCTGAATTTTAACAGGACCTGCCTTGGGATCAGCTGGGGCTTAGGCATGGAGAGGGCTGGGCTGCCGTGTAAAGGGAGGGCTTCGGGGCTGTGTGATGCTGCCCTAAAACTGTGGTCACCGGGACCCTCCCACCGGCCCCTGCACAGTGCTCACCTCACTGGAGTCAAAGATGGTTGAAGGTGCAATGATCCCATTGGTTTTGGCAGCCCTACGGATGATCACCTCTGCCTCCTGAAATCGTCCCTGAGAGATGAGCCATCGGGGGGACTCAGGGATGAACCTGGAAGTACAAGAAGCAATCTCACTGAGCCTTCTGTCCCTCAGACCAGGTGGAGCACACATGGAGGTGGGAAATGGGTTTCAGAACCAGAGCGAGGTTTGAGGAATGTTTGATACTTCCAAGCCAGAAGCTAAGAGATGCACTGTGCTACAGCCAGTAAGTGTGAGCCTCTGATTACACTGGAGTACACAGAATTTACAGGCGCCGACACACCCTGATGGGTGGCATTCCTCCCTGGCTGGCCACCTCCCATTTCTGAGGAGTGGTGGTGCCACCTGCTGGACACTAAGTAGAGAGGCGTAACATGGATTCCTGCAGCCTGGCTTCTGTCATGGGCTGAGCTGGGGCAGGGGCTGGGGAACACATCACCTTGCTGTACTCCCCTACTTGTTCCTGGCATCCACAGAAGCTTTTGCACTGGCCTCTGACAGCCTCTAGTTTATTGTCATCCCTCCCTCCTTGATTTTTCCACTTGACTGTCTATAAGGCACTTGGGCGTTCTGAGACTTGGTGGACCTTATTTTCTACCTCACCAGCTGGCCTCTGCCCTTGGGTCATAACCAGGACTCATCTGCGTCTTCTGTGCCCTGTCTCTTCTCTCACTATGCTCTGCAATGTTCTCACATCCACGTGGGCCAGGGACCTCGCCATCCCTACCTGCAAAGTGGGATTCCCGCCTCAGCTGCATTCTCTCTCTTAGTATGGAATAGCCTCCTCTCTGCTTGTCCAGCTCTATTTTGGAGGCTAAGATGGAGCCTGTCTTCCTCCATCCTGCTACCTGGAGGACTCTCACTCACAATGTGCTCCCTCTTCTCTCAGTCCTGTGGCACGAGGCTGTAGCAACACGCAACCAGAGCTGGGGCCTAAGCTGTCTTGTCCTGCGGTCTGACAGCTTCCTGGAGGTCATGCTAGACTATCATCTAGCAGTTACTGCTTTTTCCTCTGTCTACACTCCGATCAACCCAGCACAGGGCTGAGAACAAGTCTGTTGATTTCCTGAAGTTGTTTTGTTTTTGGCTTTTCTGTGGATGGAAAAACATTCTGAAAGAACTTAGGATGTGTGGGTTGCTGCTGCCCCCTAGTGAAAGCCAGACAGAAGACACCCTGCTGGTGGGTACCACCAGGCACAGGGGACACTCACCACCACAGCGCTGCACACAGCACCCCCGGCACCGTCAGCGCCAGCAGCAGCATCCGCCAGTCTCTGATGAAGTAAGCAAACAGTGGCAGCAGCATGTAGCCAAACGCATAAAATATGCACACGCCTAACGTAGAGAATATAATACGAACTGACTTGCCAAGAATTTCTGTTCCTGTTCAAAACAAGGGAGGAGTCGGGTTAGTATTTTAATTCTGGTCATTTCCTTATTCATCTACTTTTGTGTAATTTTCAACATACAGATAAGGGATCAGGAAGAATTATCTCGAAGTTTCCAAGCCTTTGGGAGGGACAGGATTCTGACCACCTGCTGCGGGTACCTCAGGGTTCTCTCCTGACATTGTCATCACTTTCTGAAACCCTATGCTAAAGATGCCATGTGGGGCCTCAGATTTAAATCTTCACTGAGAAAGGGTTCATTAAAGGAAAAGTTGCTATTATAGCCACATGTGCTGACTATTGCACTTTTAAGAAAAAATTTTCTATTAAATGTGAAGAGAAACAAACAATCCTTTCAACGATCAACCCAAGGAACCTAATGACCCAAAAGCTAGAGTTAGAGTCCTCCAAACAGTGAAACTGGCAGCTTCTCAGTGAGAGCAGACCAAAGCCCTGCACTGTGGATTATGAATTAAAACCCTGAAGGTCTCGTGACTAAAGCCCACCCCTATCAATTCATTCTTTTTTAAAAAGATGTTTAAACAAATCTGGACCGTTTTTAAAGTCTTTATTGAATTTTTTACAACACTGCTTCTGTTTTATGTTTTGGGTTTTTGTTTTTTTTTTTGCCCATAGGCATGTGACATCTTAGCTTCACAACCAGGAATTGAACTCTGACCCCCTGCATTGGAAGGCAAAGTCTTAACCACTGGACCGCCAAGAAGTCCCTCAGTTCATTCTTGCCAGTCAATTTCACTAGCCACTGTGTGTTTCAGAAGAGGCAGTTTTCTTCCCTGGTGAGCCTGCCAATCATGGCCCTTGCTTCTCATGTCATGCCTTCCTCTTTCCTTAGCTACCCCAGCCCTGGGAAATGGCAGGCCCTATTTTTAACAGAAGATGTTTAGGTGAATTCTAGCAAAATGGCTAGAATTTTGTACTCATCAAGTACTAATGAGACCAACGTGCCACAGGTCGGGGGCCAGAGAAGAACTGGAAATCAGCAGTTAGGCTATCGTGCTGCTGGGGACGCGAGGCTGGGTGGGCACTTGGCGGACTCAGCTTCCATGCCTACTAATTAGGTCCACCAAGGATCCCTGGTTGGCACTGCCAGAGACCACCTCCCCAAAGGGACATCACAGCTGTCCCCAGAAAGTGGGTGGTGGGATGATGGTGAAACAGGATCAAGTACTCAACTCCAAACTGATGGCCATACCCAGGACAAATGCTGCCACATAGTTGGAGATCTGGCCCATGCCTACAAGGAAAAACAGCACGGTAAACATCTCAAAGTTCTTCGAGAAGATCTGCAGGAAGCTGAAGCCTGTCTGCATGCCCATCGTCACAAACAGCACGTTCTTCCGACCAAACCTGGGAAGGAAAGGAGAGTGACAGAGAACCAGCTGGGATAAGGCAGCATGAACGGGCCCCCCCAAGGTGGGGCTTTCCCCTGGGTCACTCAGGGAGGGGCTGCAGACAGTGCTGCCAGGGCACCTGGTGCGGGGGCCGTCCTGGTCTGTCGGTCCCTAGGCTGTTACTAATGCACAGCCTGGGCACCAGCGTTGCCCAAGAGGTAGTGCCAGAGTTAACACAATGATCACAAGGGACTGAAACACACTCATTATACTTAAGTTCATACATTCATAATTAATATTTTTAAAGAGTTGGTTTACTTTGGAGGATAAGGGAGAAAGAATTCATTATAGATGAAAACTGCCCATGGGAAGACATTTGTCCTGACTTTTCTATGTAAACTGTATGAACAGTAACCAGTAACAGATGAGGGAAAGTATCATTTCATAAAAGTATTCCAACTATTAAATGAAACTAAAGTGATACAATTAGAACATCATCCTTTTATGACTCCCAGTGAATGAACAGATATGGGCATCATGTTTCAATGACTGCTAACATCATAAAAAGAGACACTTGAACACTGTATAACTCTTACAGTCTTGCCAAAGGGGCTGAATCTGATGAAGTCTCTGGATCTAGCTGCAATTTGCAAGAAATGCAGAGGAAAAAGCAATATGTTCAACTGCACTGTAAGTATACCCTCAGCAAAATTCAGACTGGGAAATTCTACAAGTAGAATAGCCCAGGCAAAGAAAAGGATGGAGAACTCCTAGGTTAAAGCAGACTAACAGACATATAAAAATTTTTAAGTGAGTAAGACTAAACTTGTGTTTAAGGATGCACATTTGGATGATAAAACTACCAAAAACCCACAGGGAAGTGATTATTGTAAGTCAGGCTAGTGTTTACTGATAGGTGAGGGAGGCTATTGTCCTTGGGATGGGACAGATGAGTTGGGCTTCCTGGTGGCCAGCAAAGTTCTATTTCTTGACTTGATATTTATATGGTTATTTCCCTGGAATAATTCATTAAACCTCATTTGTTCTGTGTGGTTTTCTATATCTATGTTCAATTAAAAATTTTTTTAAATGTTGTGTTTTTTGGATTTGTTTGGTTTCAAAGACAGTGCTACAACATGTAGGAACAAGTCAACCTACTTCATTCAACCTAGCAGATTCAGCTTGAGTCTGGCCAGGGCTAGCAGACACCCATTTTCATTCAATGAATATTTATTTGAACATCTATTATATACTAGTCACTATAAATGTATTTGAATAAGAAAAAAAGACATGGATTCTGCCCTCAAGGAGCTTATAGTGTGTAGCAGAGACAGACAGTAGTCATATTTTAATCACTCTGCTCAATGTATGATCACACAGTGAAACAAGAGTGCTGAAGGATCAGCATCCTGACCCACAAGGGACCCAACGAAGGAACCTATCCTGACTGCAGGTAAAGGCTGGGGACTTGGGCATTCAGGGGAGGTCTCCCTGAAGATGGGGCACCAAGATCAGACCCAAACGTAAAATAGTTGTTGACAAGAGAGGGTAGGGGAGAGTGACCAAGCTTTTGATGATATTCACAGTACAGTGGGGGAGGTCAACATTAATCCTATGATAACATCTTTTATTTATTTCTGATAGGCAATGTGAAGGCAAGGCACAAGGAACCAGTGTAATAATGTAAACCAGACACCCTGAGGAGGTCACCTGTGTGGTCAAGGAAGGCCGTGGCATGGGGATGGGGGTCCGGGAATGTTTTGCTGTGACTATGAGAAGAGCACGTACAACTGTGGTTGGAGGGGCAAGATGAATGCACACGAGGGGCAGCTGGTCAGACTGCAGAGGGTGCCAGGGGGCCAGTGCACAAGGCCTTCAGCCACGGTCGAGTTTGGTGCTTCTCCCCATTACAACAGGGGTTTGTTGTTTTTGATGATACTGGCATCTAGTAAATAGAGGCCAGAGATGTTTTGAACATCTGAAAATACCCACGATAGTCTCCCACAACAAAGCAGTCTCTGGGGCAAAATGTCAACAGTGCCGAGCAACCCTGGCCTAAAGGAGACTCCTCTGCATTGTTCTGAACAATAGCGCCCTGCACACCAACCAAGGGGTGGGGCCTCCCTACCCTGCTCTCCCCTCCCAAGGGCTCCCTGGAGAGTAGTGAAGAGGACAACTCAGGGAGCCCTTCCACTGCAACAATCCTTGGCAATCTGGGTTTGGGGCTCAAAACAGTCACTTTTTAAAAGAAACATTTGTCTATTTTTATTCTTTGATATTATATTTATGTGTACACAGCACATTTGTAAAATACAGAAAAGCACAGAGAAGAAAATAAAAATCAGCTATATTCTCTGACAGCCACTAACATTTTTTTTTTCTTTATTTTTCTAAATTGAAGTATAGCCAGTTTACAATGTTGGGCTAATTTCTGCTGTACAGCAAAGTGACTCAATTATACACATACAGTCATTCTTTTTTCCTCTTCTTTTCCATTACGGTTTATCCCAGGAGATTGGATATAGTTTCTTGTGCTATATAGTATTCAATAGGATATTGTTGTTTATCCATTCGAAACATAATAGTTTGCATCTACCAACCCCAAACTCCCAGTCCATCTCTCCCCACCTCCCTCTGCCCTGGCGACCACAACTTTGTTCTCTATGTCTGTGAGTCTGTTACTGTTTTGTAGACAGGTTCATTTGTGTCATATTTTAGATTCCACATATAAGTGATATTGTATGGTATTTGTCTTTCCTTTTCTGACTTGTCATTTAATATGATAATATCTAGTTTCATCCATGATGCTGCAAATGGCATTGTTTCGTTCTTTTTTTATGGCTGAGTAGAATTCCATTGTACAGATGCACCACATCGTCTTTATTCATTCGCCTGTTGATGAACATTTAGGTTGTTTCCATGTCTCTGCTATCGTGAACAGTGCTACTATGAATACAGGGGTGTACGTACCTTTTTGAATTACGGTTTTGTCCAGGAGTGGGATTGTTGGTCATGTGGTAGTTCTATTTTTAGCTTTCTGAGAAACCTCCACACTGTTCTCCACAGTGTCTGCATCAACTTACATTCCTGCCAACAACGTAGGAGGGTTCCCTTTTCTCCACACCCCCTCCAGCATTTTTTTTTTTTCCTTTCCCAGCATTTGTTATTTGTAGACTTTTTAATGATGGCCTTCTGACTGGTATGAGGTGATACTTTTCACTGTAGTTTTGATTTGCAAGAAAGGCTCACTTTTAAAATCTGTCAACACAAGCTTAAACACACACATGTCCACAAAAATAAAAAAGATCAGCTACTTCTTCCCTAGGGTTGCGCCTCCCTTATAATTCTGCACCCAAAGGTAACTCAGTGACATCAGATAAAATGCTTTGGCAACCCAGGATTATGTTATTGCTCTTGACTTTTAGGCCTATTCATATTCCTGAAAGGAGTCCTATATAAAAAGTTACTGTTGATATCACAGACAACACTGGAGGGCATGAATGCACTGCTCTAAGGCAATCTGTTAGGCTTAGGTTTTTGACCTGGCTCACTTAGGAGAAAACTGTCCACCCCGCAGAGCTCTGGGGCCGCCCAAGGGGGTGCAGACAAGCTTGGGTGGTACAAGGAGCTGAAGGCAGGTGCCGCAGCCAGAACAGCCACATTTTTGGCTATTTCATATACTGGACTTAAAGGATCGTACTTAAAAGAAGACATCTGCTAGCAAAAAAAAGTTATTTAAAGGTTTGAGAAGCACTGTACTAGCCCTTCTGAAGAATAAGGTGGTCTTCAACACAGTCACTAACTTTGTTTCTATTGTTTCCTTGGGAGCAGACCTTTTGAAACTTGAACACTTTCCTCAGATCATCATGGTGTTACATGGTCATCAGGCTCTGAAGCTAACCCACAATGATCTATCTATTCTATGACACAGCTGACCAGAGAAATGCACTGGGTTTCAACTCTGAAACTGGGGTACTTCCTCCTAGTTTTTCACATCAAGGTAATTACTCTGAGTCTCAGCTGCCACCCCACCCTGTGAGGAGGAACTCCCACTTCAGCTCCAGGAGGCCCTCTAAGCTCAGTCCACGGCATGCCCTCCTCTCACTCTACACTGTTCCCATCCACTTTCCGGGCTTTGATGAGGGTTCTGTGAACTGACAATTCCCAAATGTGTTTCTCTAGCCCAAACCTCTCATGGAGCACCCTATCCATACATCCAACTCCATACTCAATTACTCCTATGAGACCCGAAGTCTCATAGTCACCCTGAATTAAGTATGTTCAAATGGAACTCAGTATCTTCTCCTACAAACTTTGTCCTCTTCCACAGGGCTTTGTCTTCGGGAAGGGCATTATCACCTGCACAATTGTGCAGGCCAGGAGTCTCCCTCCCCTCACTTCCTGTGCGCACAGAGCTAAGCCCTGTCGGTTCTACCTCCTTCCACTCCTCTCCATGTCTACCGCCTTCAGCCTAGTCCAAGTCACCTTCATTTCCTGTATAAATTATTGTGATAACCTCTCGCTTGGTCTTTCCGCCATCCCTCTTGCTTCCTTTCAATCCTTTCTCCACCAAGTTATCAAACAACTTTTTAAAAAATGCAAAGCTGATGATGTCACACTCTCAAAAGCTCCACCCTGCTATGTGCTGAAAGCCCAGACTCCTGTGACCTGCTATGCCCGGCTGCTCTTCTGCTTGGGACTCAGCCTGCCTCACTGTGGTGTCTCTATTTCACTCTCCACACCACCCCAGAGCACTGTCTTCAAGCTCCTACGGTGTGCCATGCCTTTTCTTGAGTCTAGGCTTAAGCACTCTCAGCTTTCCTGCACAGAACACTCTTTCCTCTCTCCAGCCCTTTAGCTGGCTAATGCCTACTCATTTTTCAACCCCTAGCACATGGTTCATCACCTCAGGCCTCCTCTGTCATACCCTCTCTGAGTACCTTGTACTTCTCTGTATCACCTACCATCACAAAGGGTAATAAGTACTTCCTTCAATTCGTTGTTTAATACATTCTGCCTTGCTAGAAGGCAATTTCTAGAAGAGTGGGCACCTGGAACGGTAGTTCACAGGAAACAGGATCAGGACTTTTTGGGCCCTAATCCTACCTCTGCCACTTGCCAGCTGTGTGACTCTGGGCAAGTCATTTAATCCCTCTGGGCTTCATTTTTCCCATCTGTAAAATGAGAAGAATAATACTTCCTGTATCATAGGGTTACAAAGATCAAATTATTTGTTGTTTATTTGTACAGCACTTGTAAGAGTGAATGGCACATATTAGAAGCTCCGCATATATGTATGCATTTATCTATTTATTCATTTACTTTGACTGTGCTGTGCAGCTTATGGGATCTTAGTTCCCTGCCCCAACTAGGAACTGAACCTGTGACCTTGGCAATGAAAGTGCAGAGTCCTAACCACTGGGGAATTCTCAGATGCTCTGTGTTTATTAAGTAAATGTAAGTAACTGACACTTGCTGTAGGTTAAGAGTTCTCTTGGGTGGGGTAGCTGAGTCACAGAGTAAGTGTATATTCACCTTCAGTAAATACTGCTGTGCTCTAAGTGTATTTATAAAGGATAAACAGGAAAAAAAGTTTCATTAAAATATGTATTTAAGTATGTAAATGTTGAGATATATTAGTTCCCTGCCCTCAGTAGGAACTGAACCTGTGAGCTTGGGAATGAAAGCACAGAGTCCTAACCACTGGACTACCAAGGAATTCTCAGATCCTCTATGCTTATTAAATAAATGTAAGTAACTAACTGATACTTGCTGCTAGGTTAAGAGTCTGGGGAAGCAAAGGCCTTTCCCCTAAAGGAGCAAGCTTCTCAGGCTCATCTAGAATCAACAGTCAGTGGTCACAGCCTACTGAACTCTTTAATACTTACAGGTGGCTGTGGGAATTTGTCCCTTTCAAAAATCACTAGATGACACACTGGAAAAGACAAATCTAGTGAAAAACGCACATAATTCTTATGAGGAAAGACTCCTCAGGTAAAGATATTAATCCATAGATGCAATATGCCCAAACATCCCTCTGCATGAAAGCTACAGGGTACAATGGCTGTGTGCTCAAAGCAGGACGACATCCTCAGCTTGAACCTCTCTATGAGAGACTCCCCCTGCTGGGAGGATGCTCCTCTCTACTGGGTGATCCGGTGTGGCCAAGGAGCTTGCTGAAGGCTATTCTCCTTGCCACAGGCTTCTCTCACAGACCCTGAAGTCCTGAGATAGAAAGACACAATATCATAAACCCTTCTGTGAATATTGTGGCAACTCTGGAACTTTCTCCAGAAAAATGCTTGCATACAACCTCTAAAATTTTGTAGGTAATCTCCAGCGGAGATGAACTCCCTAAGCCCCAGACCTTGAGTCAAGAGCCCTGGAATTATACAAATCACCTGCTTATGGGTTGAAATAGCACACTTCCTGATTGCTGTGAAGTGCGATAACCACAAGCCTGTTAGCTAAAGGGAATCAGCCCTGTGGACATAAGAGTTCTGCCCATCACACTGCCATTGGCTAGTGAGACCTCCTCTTACCTTGAGGAAAGAGTGATGGTTTTTGGGAACACAGAGGCAACTATCTATGGAACGCCCTAAGTCTAGCCAAGGCTATGGTTTTCCTGTGGTCATGTGTGGATGTGAGAGCTGGACTATAAAGAAAGCTGAGTGCTGAAGAACTGATGCTTTTGAACTGTGGTGTTGGAGAAGACTCTTGAGAGTCCCTTGGACTGCAAGGAGATCCAACCAGTCCATCCTAAAGGAGATCAGTCTTGGGTGTTCATTGGAAGGACTGATGTTGAAGCTGAAACTCCCATCCTTTGGCCACCTGATATGAAGAGCTGACTCATTTGAAAAGACCCTGATGCTGGGAAAGATTGAGGGCAGGAAGAGAAGGGGACGACAGAGGATGAGATGGTTGGGTGGCATCACTGACTCGATGGACATAGGTTTGGGTGGACTCCAGGAGTTGGTGATGGACAGGGAGGCCTGGTGTGCTGCGGTTCATGGGGTCGCAAAGAGTCGGACACAACTGAGTGACTGAACTGAACTGAAGATCTACAATACAGCTCATGTGCTTGTGTGTGGTGTCTCCCTCTCCTAATGTGTGAAGACACCAAAGGGTTATGCTTACCTAGGGAAGGCCAGCCAGGAGCCACAGAAGTGAATCAAGGCATATTTCCTGGTCAACTGGATCATGGATACACTCAGCTGAGGTTGTTTTGCTCAACAAACATCAGTGAGAGGAGGCTGCTGACTCTCCTTACTTGGAATGGAGTCTATAGTATTGATGTGCCTTCCCTCTTTTCAAACACACAGCCCAGGCTGAGAGGATACTACCTGGCTCTGTGCTGGGGGCCCCAGCAGCTGCAGGAGACAGATACCCACCTTACCTGTCTGAGAGCTGCCCCGAAATGAAGGAGCCCATCAGCACACCCACGAAAAACAAGGAGATCGTGAGCGGGGCCTTCCAGTCATCCTCACACACCAGGTTCCACTGAAAGAGGAGAGAGGGATGTATTACTTCTTTTTTAAAGTGTGTAAATGTTCAGCTTCTTGGAAAATGAAATCAGAACATCCCATATCCCTGCATGCTTTGTTTACATGACCGCAAGGGTGTGTGAGCTCACTAAGGCAGGTGATGGCCCATTGGGCAGCAAGGCATGGCACAGGTTTCCCCTCAATGGGAAGACTGGCCATCTTGTTTTTCACGGCTTTCAGCCTCATTGTTTTGTTATCAGTTTCAGGAGGGGAGACAGGCAGGGACCAGGTACTCTGCCCACGTGCCAACCAAGGAGGAAAGGCGAGGCTTCACATGGTCACTTCTAAGGATCTGGGCTGAGGCTGGGACTGTGAGTAGAGCAGGCAACCTCTCAGTGGGGTCCAGGCCATTGGCACGGATGGCATATGAGTGGTTCCGGAGCAGGGCTCTGCAGCTCCAAGGGTCAGGGCATCCAGCAAGGAGATGCAGTCAGAAGGCCTAGTATGCACCTTCTGGATCTGTTCCTTCAGCTCTGCTCAGGTCCTGACTCTGGGCCAATGACTCCTGGCTCCTGCTGACATTTAGAGCTGGTATCCCTGATGCTGTGCCAACATAAGGCCCGATTACAGCCAAGAGCACTGAGCTGGGAGCCAAGAAGCTGGGTTGTAGCTCCTACTCTGTTAACTAGCTACCCAACCCCATCGTGCCTTAATCTCCCCATTTATGAAACAGTGACTGGGGGGCGGGAACAGGTTGCAGTGCTTGGTTCCCGGAACCTGGTGTAGAGTTTCACCCACAGTTGGCATGGGAAGAGATCTGCGGGCACAGGGAAGCACTGAACACTCACACATGAGATTGCTCCAGCCTAACAAGGGCCAAGAGAAGGATGAGAAACCAAAATAGGAAGCTTGCTGGTTCCCAGAAAAATGTTTCCCAAAACAAGAGAGATGGTGCTCTGTAATAACCAAGAAGGCCACCTTCCAGGGAATTCAGCCCCTTGCTTGCCCGGTGACAGGCTGCATGCCTGCCCTCCATGGATCCTGTTGGCTCCTGGGGGAGTGCACGGCTTCCAGGAAGAAAGCATCTCTTCCAGGTCAAGGTCAGAGGGAAAAACAAGTCTGCTTCTCAGCCCTGCTGGGCAGTGCATGCAGAAAGCCTCCAGGCACCTCAGAATGGGTAGAAGGGCAGCCCTCAGGATGGATTGGAGAAGGCGATGGCACCCCACTCCAGTACTCTTGCCTGGAAAATCCCATGGACGGAGGAGTCTGGTAGGCTGCAGTCCATGGGATCGCTAAGAGTCGGACACGACTGAGCAACTTCACTTTCACTTCTCACTTTCATGCACTGAAGAAGGAAATGGCAACCCACTCCAGTGTTCTTGCCTGGAGAATCCCAGGGATGGCAAAGCCTGGTGGGCTGCTGTCTATGGGGTTGCACAGAGTCGGACATGACTGAAGCGACTTAGCAGTAGCAGCAGGATGGATTAAGAACCCCTGCAGAAGATGATAAGGCTCACTCAGCCGCAAGCTGGCTCTCCACTCTGGAGCAAGCCTATGCCTTGGATGGACTGAGAATGGGTGGTGATCCCCACTCCAGGGAAGAGTTGGGGGTCACCAACTCTTGAGTCTAGAGGAAGCCCAGACTATCAGGGGACAAGCAAGGAGCACTAAGGCCCAAATGTTCAGGCAATGGCAGCCTTCTCATCTCTGCAGTCTCAGTGGTGCCAGCACCCAGATACCATCTTCCTTCTAGGAGGGTATGTGCTCCTAGGGCAGCTGCCATCCAGACACGGCTGCTGAAGTCAGGATAGGAGTGGCAGGGAGTTAGAGCTGAGGGACTCGGTGAGGGAGTGCCAGCCTCTGGGTGTTAGAGCTTCAGGGCCAGATTATGGTTATGGTCACAACTGAATATGATGGGATCTATTCCCAGATAGCAGGCACTACTTTTGTAGTGACAGAGATTTTAAAAAAGACTGAATAGAGTCATTAGTTCCTTCTCAATAGGTCTCTCATGAGAGCTGGGGTCTGATACAGCTGAGCCAGACTAGAAGTCCAGAGGGACTTTTTCAGTGAGTTCTGGAGTGGAACCTCTAACCCCCTACCTCATGTCAGGTCTCCCAGTATAGGCTTCTGGGGACTTCTCGACTGGCGAGGCCAGATGTTACCTGAAACCAGGTCAAACAATGCTCTGCAGGAGATAAGGTGACTGTAGTGCTCATCAAGTGGATCCCCAGGGCGTCTCTCCGGCTCCAGCAGCCTCACCCCCTCCACTTGGTTCACTGTCCTTACTCTGGGCAAGCGTGTAACTACCTGAAGTAACTGGGCTCTCCATCTACTATCGACATGTCTTAACAATCCTCATGGCCTGGCTCTGGGCCCTCCAAAAGCAAGCATGGGTTAGCAGTTCCTTCCTACTGGCCACAAGGGGCCTGTATATAGGGTCAGGAAAGGTACTAGGTTTCAAAAAATGAACAGAAGGGCAAGCACGGACTGGGTTCCACCCAGCCAACCCAACCCACCCACCTGGCAACCACCAGATGGACTGCAGCGGGCTCTAGGACTTGGCCTGACCCCCCTAAGGAGGGGTGGGATGAGAAGCCCATAGAGTCCAGGTTATGACCCAAGGTTTGCTGTCTTTACAGCAAAAGGAATCTAGTATTTC
The DNA here is from genome assembly GCF_019923935.1 of Bubalus bubalis. NCBI lineage: Eukaryota > Metazoa > Chordata > Mammalia > Artiodactyla > Bovidae > Bubalus > Bubalus bubalis. The sequence continues at coordinate 89,175,649 of NC_059165.1, read as the reverse complement.
TATACTGAGTTCCTGGCTTGGCAGCCGTGACTAAGGCGGCTACAGATCAGCTCACTGAAGACGCCACCTGGAATGAAGGATGAACTGTGCTGGCTGATGATATAGGTATTAACCTTAGAACTAAACGTGTAGGTTTAAGATTTATGTCATGAGTCTAGCATCATTACCCCTCAGCTGGGTGAGCTATAAAAGCAGGAGCAAACTGAGAAGAAAAAAATCTGAGAGTAACCCTGGCAAGCGGCCTAGGCTTGCTACCCTTCCTGGTTAGAAATGTGCCTTTCTAGAAGTGATGGCTTCTTGGAGATAGCTTATATATATAAAGCTTTTTAAATTACATACTTTAGTGAGGCACAGTTTGTTTTATGTAATTTATACCTCAATAAAGCTGTTTAAATTTTTAAAAAGAAAGAGAACTGTGTCTCTTGAACGCAGCATGTAGTTGGTGCTACTTCTCAGTTATGGGAAGTACAGAGATGATGTAGTTCCCTGGGACTAAATGTTCTTACCTGTGACTTGACTGGGAGAAAAAAGTGAGAGAGCCTGTGCCCACAGGGCAGAAGCTCTTTCCTAAGATGTACCCAGCCTGACCAGATCAGTGGTCAAACACACTGGTAAGCACTACCTGTTACTGAAGGCCATGCAGTCCTACACACGTTTCATCCTGCCTCCTGTTGCAGTTAATGGTGAATCCTTGACCCAAGGCTGCCAGGGCAAGGAGAAGAATTTGCGACCACATCCTCTAAAAGCCTGTCAGAGCCCTGCAGTGGAGAGACTCAGTACCTGTTTGATACCTAGGTGAGTGAGTGACTCGATGGATAAAGGACTGTTAACCTTCCAAACCACACTATCCCCTGGGTTTCGTCCTTGGGCTTGGCTACCCAAAGCCCAGATGAACCCTGAACTTCTTTCTCAAGAACAGATTATTTTCCTTTCTCCCTCATCCCTTCTCTGGGTCCACTGTCAGAACTTTGACCCAGGGTGTTGGTTCCCAGCTAGCTAGAGTCTCAATCTGACTGCTCATGGTCAGATGGGTCTGCTGTGACTGTATGTACACAGGGGCCCTCGGGGATTTGCCATGAGCTGCAGGGGCAGGGAAAAGGGTCCGTACTTCCCTAGAGTGAGGGGAGTCAGAAAGGCAGAGCAGTGAGGCCCTGGCTCCAGGGCTCTTTGGTCTCCCCACCCCTATAGTCAGCCTGGGGCCTGCCTCCCCAGTTGATGCAGCTTTTTCTTTGGGTGGATGTGGAGATAACAGTGGGTGCTCTCCTATTTTCTAAGACTATGCACTTACGAGATAAGGCTGATGGAAAAGCTGGTCGAGAAAAAGAGGCTTTCCAGGACAACAGGGAGTGAGTAAGAGTGTTGCCAAGGGCCGGGGCAGGGGGCTTCTGGGAAGCAGAGGAAAAGGGGACACAGAGAACTGCTGGATTTTTGGCTGAAGAGACCCTAACTCATGAGTGCCGGAGTAGCTAGACATTTCCAAAGGAAAACTCTACAGCCACAGGCTGTGCTATGGCAACACCAAAAAGCAGGTGACCCAGGCAGCCTGAAAATCACCCATGTTCCCAGAGAAGGAGGCAGCACTGGGCCAAGGAACACTCAGGGACTGGAGTGCCACTGCATAGTGGAGTGGCTGATGCCCTCGCATCCCTGGGGTGACGGAAGGGCTACAGAAGGGTTCAGCCTAGAAGCTCATGAACCACCTATTCCAGAAACATGGGAGAACAACCTCTTTCACCTCATAAACAGTGTCCCCTTCTTTCTGCCAATCCCAAAACCTTGTTGCAGATCCACACGGGCACAAGCCCCAGTCTCTGGAGTGGGGGGTTACATTTACTTTGAAATATTCCACTTAATGCTTTTTGACCATCCCTGAGTTCCTCTTCTATGAGTTAAACCTGTCCTTTTCTTCTTCAGTTCTCCCACGGTGGAGAAGATTTCAAAATATTCATTAATCCATTCAACAAAAATGCTCCTGAGTACTCAATCTGCATCCAGCATCAATGTCAGGACTTGCAAGATATAAGTACACCACAAAGTTTAGTACTCTGTGTGCACTCAACTCCACAAAGAAAAAAAAATCCAACAGGAAACCAGGGGTTTTCATCTTCTGCTGAAAACCACGAATAGGAATTCTGTACCAATGTACTTACAAATACCTCTAGGCATGATTTGGGGCAGAGGGCAGGCTTGAAGTCATTTAACAGGCACAGGACTAGCTGCAGTGGTCAGCCGGGCAGGTCCGATTGAAAGAAAACGGGCCTTAGAAAAATGGAGCCATCAGAATGTTAATGTAACAGCTTCCAACAGTGACTGTTCACCAGAAGAGAATGAGCAGCCTTGAACCTAAAAGTCTGGCATACCAGCATCCTCAAACAAAGAGCTAAGTAATGTATTAATCTTGCCTCCCTGCAAAGACTGACAACCTGGAAGTAGGTGAAAGGGCACAGAGCTCTTACGAAACTGTTTAGACAGCTAAAGAAACAGCCTAAATATACAAAAGGAAAGGCTGATATTGGTAGCAACATAGCTCAAGGACCCTTCTGGAACAGTCTGCCTTTGGGAGCTCATCAACGCCATCACTGCTCTCATCCAAAGGCAGGATGGGGACAGCAAAGAAAGAGCAAATGATTAGAGTAAGTCAGAAACACAGGGGTTAGGGCAAAGTCTTAAGAAATGCCACGAGCTGCTCCTGACTTCACTGCCTTCTCCTTCCGCAGGCAGCCAGATGCAGAATTTGCAGGGACTTCTAAGTCATGGAGTATGGCTTCCCCTCCGTGGTCTTTGCCTGCAATCTGAGGGACAGCCTCTACTTTCACAATGCTCACTGGATTCCAGGAGGGTGACAGACTCGCTCGGGAGGCTGGGATAGAGGATTTGCGATGACTGTAAGTTTTAATACTCCGTGCACGCTTTGGCCACAGATCACAGTCAACTACCTCCAACCAGTGCCTCTTCTCTCAAGCAGCAGTGCCTGAGGACACCGGAATGCTGTCACTTGCTGAGATCCCAGTGGGGCTCTTCTCACACTCCTACTACACACATGTGGAGTAAGGAGGCACAGATGCTGGGGACATCAAATGTCCAAATATACAAAAAACAACACACATACACAAGTTTGTTGCGGCAGCACTCAGACTACCTTGAAGGGTGACAATCCCCAGAAGCAACATACACACACAGTCTCCAGAACCCATGTAAGCCTCCTTGAGGCTCCAGTAGGGTTTGATGCCATACCAGGAACTATGGGCCATTCCCTTCGGCCTCTTCCCTGTGAATCCTGACCTTATGCCAGGTTGTGTCATACTGTTCCAGACTTTGTCTCTGTTGAGCTATACACCCCAGACTCATCGACAAGCCTCCTTCTCCAAGAAGCCTTCCCTACTCCTCAAACCCCTGTTCCTGACACGCAGTGAACCTGGGCACCTGAGAGTCTTTCAAGAAGTGCTCTTTTTAATGTCCTGCTTGCTCAGTTCTGCTGAGACTACACAGAGTGCCAGAGCTGGAGTAAGATGCAAAGCAGAACCGCATGCATCCATAAATATCACATCATACATCCAGCTTTAATAACTACAAGGTCACCGGTGATAGAAAAGGCCACCCAAAAGGAAAATCCAAGGGGCTGGGGAATGAGAAAGGTTTTCCCCCTGCTTCCGATGAACTAAGGCTATATGCTTTAACTAAATCTGGCTAAAGACATTTCCTTAGAATACCCTAAAACATTTCAGGTCAAGAAGTCACTCCAAATGGATCTTCAGATGCACAGAATCCTAAAAGACTAATGATAACTGACCATGAGTAAAAAGTAAACAATTTTTTATGGGGAATGACTTTGACTACTCAGTATCTTAGAGTATTTACAAGGAATTGCCAGGGCCTTCTTGGCTTCCTCTCCAAGGTAGCTAACAAGGAGGGGTGGCAAGACTGACAACCGTGCTGCGATGGCCACGATCTCTTTGGAAGTCACCATGAAAAGTGCTCCCGAGCCACCTGGCTGGAGGATGTCCATCACCAGTATGTAGTGAGTCTGCGGCGAGTGGGTGGAGTGTGCGACTTTAAAGACAGTGAAGGTCCCGCCTACGTCTAGGTCTCAGGCCCTGGGCGCGGAGCTGGTACCCACCTCGGTGACGATGGTGGACAGGTAGATGTCCTGGCTGAACTCCCAGCCATCCAGGCAGCCCTCCTGCTCCAGCTGCTCCAGGTCCACATCGCGCCCCGGCTCCAGCCCGAGCGCCGAGAAGTTGACGATCATAGCGAGTCGGTAGCGGCGGCAGCTCTGAGGCACCTCGCGGCCGTCCTGCAGCCGCATGGGGACACTGTGGTTGCGCCACGCGCTGCTCAGGTTCGCGGTGTCCGGCACCCGGCAGCGATGTTCCGGGGTCCCTGCCAGAAACACGACTGACATACCGTTGAAGCCGTTGGGGATGATGCTGGCGCTGAGCAGGAAGAAGATGAGGCGCTGAAAGGGCCCCCACTCGCCTAGGAAGGCGGTCACTTCGTCGTAGTCCTGCATGCTGCCTTCAGCTGCCGGCGCCCGGCGCGCGGCCCGCGGCCGGGGGTCGGAGGACGCGGCGGCGCGCGGGGGCGGAGCGTGGCGAGCCTGCGCGCCTGCGCGGCGGATCCCCACAACGCGACCGAGCAAGGGTCTTGGGGACGGCCAGCTGACTGAACAGGTTCGCAAGCTCCTGCCGCCCCGGCGGCCGAAGCGACTGGCCTTACATAGTGCGCGAGGCCGGGGCGGGCTCTGGGCCTGAGCCGCCAAGCCCGCCCAGCCCGCCGGTGGCGCGGCGCGGACGGGGGTGGAGCTGGACCGCGCGTGACGGCAGTGGGCGGGCTCGGGCCGCCGGCGCACCTGGTGCTCCGGCTGGTCGCTGCCCCCGGGCGCTCTCGGTCTCCGCTGGCCTCTGGGCCAAGCCCTGAGGTTACAGCCGAAGGAGCCCTGGCTGAGCGGAGGAAGGCCGCGAGAATTGTGACCTCGCCTGCGTCTGAGGCCAAGCTCGCTGGCCCAGCGCGGAGCCCGGGGAGTGCCCGAGTGGGCGAGCCGGCTGATAGGCTCAGGTATTAAAAATACTGCAGCGTCCCTTCCCCCCAACCCTTCCCTTTACAGAGGCCTAAAGGGGTAGGTGACTAGCCCAGGGTCTTGTAGTTAGTATACTGCCCTTGACACCGCCCATTTTTGTAAAAGAGACCGTGATTATTTTGAAACCGGAACCGTTAACTACCCCAATGGAGAGACTGGGAACAAGGACTTAATTCTAATCCACATGCGCTTTTCACACTGTGGTCTGTAACAAGCCCTTTTTGTTGTCCTTTAACTTGTTCAAGCAAATGTAAAATTTTAACTTCAGTGTTATTGACGATCTCCGTCTAGGATTAAATGTTCCTCAGATCAGTTATTTCTGCACAGAGTTAAGAGTTGAAGGGTAATTTTAAAAAGCAACTACGTGATTCTAAAGCTTCACTGTCCGATAGAATAAGTAGCTACATTTGTAATTTAAAGTTTTCTAGTAGTCATTTTAATTAAGTTACCAGATCTAGCAGGTAAAAGTGTAGGACACCCAGTTAAAATTTGAATTTTTTATATACAAGAAATTTTTTTTGACCAAACCGTGAAGCCTGTGGAATCTCAGTTCCAGATCAGGGAATTGAACCTCTGGCTACGGCAGTGAAAGCTGGAAATCCTAAGCTTTGGACCACTAGAGAACTCTCAAACAATGAATAATTTTATACTAATAAAATGTGCACAGGGATATATGAAATTCAAATGTATTGTGTAGAGCAAACCTACATAATAAAGTCAAGAGAAATGGGTGAAATTAACTTTAATAACATTTATTTAATCCAATATACCCATATTTCATCATGTAATCAATATAGAAATTATTGTAATAATTTACATTTTTACATAAGATCTTATATTTTTATAATTTTCATACTAAATCATAAGAATCTAGTGTGTAATTTTATAGCACATTTCAGTATGGATTAGCCACACTTTAAGAGCTCAGTAGCCACATGTAGCTTGTGGGCTATTTTATTGGACAGAGCTGTTCTAAGGCCTTTAAGAATTAGGGTTGTTAAATTTAACATTGGCGCATTTTCCTTTTTGTAATAATAGTGGCTTAGTGATAGAGAACTAAACTTTCACTTTTAAATATAACCTGTTGGATAAACCAATTGTGATGGATTCTACATTGAAAATAAAAATAGAGGAGAAGCTATCCTTGACAGGATGTTTTACACAAAGAAATAAACATTTCCATAAAATGCAAGGATTTTTTAAAAATTAGGCTCAAATTCTTAATACAGGTTTTAGTCTTACTAAACAGGTCTTGCTTGTTTACACCAACTGGTAACCTACTACTGTTATTGCCTCCTGAAGATGCCTGGCTAGGATTAAATGTACTTAATCCTTTCACGGAGGAGCCTGGTTGGCTGTAGTCCATGGGGTCCCTAAGAGTCGCACGACTGAGTGACTTCACTTTCACTTTTCACTTTCCTACATTGGAGAAGGAAATGGCAACCCACTCCAGTGTTCTTGCCTGGAGAATCCCAGGGACAGGGGAGCCTGATGGGCTGCCATCTATGGGATCGTACAGAGTCGGACACGACTGAAGTGACTTAGCAGCAGCATCTTATCTCAAGTAACAGTCCTTTGCTGGAACTAACTGGAAAACGATGCTTCTTGAACATAAACTTTTTTTTTTTTTATCAACTTTCAGAATTGTTTTAATATTGCAAAATAAATGAAAGCTTCTGTGAGAAAAATGCTGACCTGTGTCCAGACCAAAGGAAGTAAAAAAGTCTTATTTTAAGAAATAATCAGCTGGGCATCAGAAAACAGACCTGAAAGGGTTTAGAAACAATTCAGTAGGCTACCAAAGAGGTTGCAGATCTTGAAAAGAAAAACCGTTTATTGTGTATGGCTTATCCAAATGCACAAAGCCAAGAGCAACTCAGGGCCTTCCATTTCTTGGTGGGGCAGGGATTACTCTCTGAATGTTATTATTTGAATTGCATCTTTTCAAAAGAGATTGAACTCTGAATCAGTTACCTGAGTTCCTTTAACCCTCAAGATTCTGAATTAGTATGTTCTTACTTTATAAATAAAAGAAAATAAAACTGATTTTTATGGTAGATAGCAGATTCAGGATTAGAACCCTATATTAAATGGATTAAAATGTTAGCAGATGTGGTAGTTGGTCTCCAGGATAGTACACAATGATTATTGTGTCCTGTGTTATTACAAAACAAAAATCAAAACAGAGTCAGTATTGCTAAGAGAGCTTTATAAATTGAATCAGAGGCCATTAAAGAAGTTTGATTTATGAACATCTTAATCTGAGTGGAATCTGACCTTTTGACCTGATGAAGTCATCCAAAACACCTACCAGAAACTCAAGCTGATTTGGGGACCTTTCAGTTGAGTTCAGTTCAATTCAGTCACTCAGTTGTGTCTGACTCTTTGCGACCCCATGGACTGTGGCATGCCAGGTTTCCCTGTCCATCACCAACTCCTGCAACTTGCTCAAACTCATGTCTATTGGGTCAGTGATGCCATCCAACCATCTCATCCTCTGTCATCCCCTTCTCCTCCTACCTTCAATCTTTCTCAGCATCAAGGTCCTTTCCAATGTGTCAGTTCTTCACATCAGGTGGCCAAAGTATTGCAGCATCAGCTTCAGCATCAGTCCTTCCAATGAATATTTAGGACTGATCTCCTTCTGGATGGACTGCTTGGATCTCCTTGCAGTCCAAGGGACTCTCAAGAGTCTTCTCCAACACCACAGTTCAAAAGCATCAATTCTTCAGTGCTCGGCTTTCTTTATGGTCCAACTCTCACATCCACACGTGACTACTGGAAAAAACATAGCTTTGACTATTCAGACCTTTGTTGGCAAAGTAATGTCTCTGTTTTTTAATATGCTGTCTAGGTTGCTCATAACTTTTCTTCCAAGGAGCAAGCGTCTTTTAATTTCATGACTGCAGTCACCATCTGCAGTGATTTTGGAGCCCCCCAAAATAAAGTCTCTCACTGTTCTCATTGTTTCCCCATTTATTTGCCAAGAAGTGATGAGACTGGATGCCATGATCTTTGTTTTCTGAATGTTGAGTTTTAATCCAACTTTTTCACTCTCCACTTTCACTTTCATCAAGAGGCTCTTTAGTTCTCCTTCACTTTCTGCCATAAGGGTGTATCATCTACATATCTGAGGTTATTGATATTTCTCCCACAATCTTGATTCCAGCTTGTGCTTCATCCAGCCCGGCATTTCCCATGATGTACTATGCATGTAAGTTAATTAAGCAGGGTGACAATATACAGCCTTGACGTACTCCTTTCCCAATGTGGAACCAGTCTGTTGTTCCGTGTCCTGTTTTAACTGTTGCTTTGTAACCTGCATACAGATTTCTCAGGAGGCAGGTAAGGTGGTCTGGTATTTCCATCTCTTTCAGAATTTTCCACAGTTTGTTGTGATCCACACAGTCAATGGCTTTGGTGTAATCAATAAAACAGAAGTAGGTGTTTTTCTGGAATTCTCTTGCTTTTTTGATGATCCAGCGGATGTTGGCAATTTGATCTCTGGTTCCTCTGCCTTTTCTAAATCTAGCTTGAACATCTGGAAGTTCACCGTTCATGTATGTTGAAGCCTGGCTTGAAGGTTTTTGAGCGTTACTTTGCTAGTGTGTGAGATGAGTGCAATTGTGCAGTAGTTTGAACATTCTTTTGCATTACCTTTCTTTGGCATTGAAATGAAAATGGACCTTTTCCAGTCCTGTGACCACTGCTGAGTTTTCCAAATTTGCTGGCATATTGAGTGCAGCACTTTCACAGCATCATCTTGTAGGATTTGAAAAAGCTCAACTGGAATTCCATCACCTCCACTAGCTTTGTAGTGATGCTTCCTAAGGCCCACCTGACTTTGCATTCCAGGGTGTCTGGCTCTAGGTGAGTGATCACACCATCATGGTTATCTAGGTCATGAAGATCTTTTTTGTATAGTTCTGTGTATTCTTGCCACCTCTTCTTAATATCTTCTGCTTCTGTTAGAGCCATACCATTTCTGTCCTTTATTGTGCCTGTCTTTGCATGAAATGTTCCCTTGGTATCTCTAACTATCTTGAAGAGATCTCTAGTCTTTCCCATTCTGTTGTTTCCCTCTATTTCTTTGCATTGATCACCCAGGAAGGCTTTCTTATCTCTCCGTGCTATTCTTTGGAACTCTGCATTCAAATGGATATATCTTTCCTTTTTCCTTTGCCTTTAACTTCTCTTATTTTCTCAACTATTTTTAAGGCCTACTCAGACAACCATTTTGCTATTTTGCATTTCTTTCTCTTGAGGATGGTCTTGATCACTACCTCCTTACAATGTCACGAACCTCTGTCCATAGTTCTTCAGGCATTCTGTCTATCAGATCTAATCCTTTGAATCTATTTGTCACTTCCAGTGTATAATCATAAGGGATTTGATTTTGGTCATACCTGAATGGTCTAGTGGTTTTCCCTACTTTCTTCAATTTAAGTCTGAATTTGGCAATAAGGAGTTCATGATCTGAGCCATAGTCAGCTTTCAGTCTCTTTTTTGCTGACTGTATAGAGCTTTTCCATCTTCAGCTATAAAGAATATACTCAATCTGATTTTGGTATTGACCATCTGGTGATGTCCATGTGTAGAGTCTTTTCTTGTGTTGTTGGCAGAGGGTGTTTGCTATGACCAGTGTGTTCTCTTGGCAAAACTCCATTAGCATTTGCCCTGTTTCATTCTGTATTCCAAGGCCAAATTTACCTGTTACCCCAGGTATCTCTTGGCTTCTTACTTTTGCATTCCAGTCCCCTATAATGAAAAGGACATCTTTTTTGGGTGTTAGTTCTAGAAGGTCTTGTAGGTCTTCATAGAACCGTTCAACCTCAGCTTCTTCAGCATTACTTGGTTGGAGCATAGATTTGGATTACTGTGATATTGAATGGTTTGCCTTGGAAACAGACAGAGATCATTCTTTTGTTTTTGAGATGCGCCCAAGTACTGCATTCGGACTCTTATTGACTGTGAGGGCTACTCCATTTCTTTAAGGGATTCTCGCCCACAGTAGTAGATATAATGGTCATCTGAGTTAAATTCACCCATTCCAGTCCATTTTAGTTCATTGATTCCTAAAATGTCTATGTTCACCCTTACCATCTCCTGTTTGACCACTTGCAATTTGCCTTGATTCATGGATACATACCTTGACACATGCAATTTACCTAACACTCCAGGTTCCTATGCAATATTGTTCTTTGCAGCATCGGGCTTTACTTCCATCACCAGACACATCCACAGCTAGGTGTTGTTTTTGCTTTGGCTTCATCTCTTCATTCTTTCTGGAGTTATGTCTCCATTCTTCTCCAGTAGCATATTGGGCACTTACCGACCCGGGGAGTTCATCTTTCAGTGTCATATCTTTTTGCCTTTTCATACTGTTCATGGGGTTCTCAAGGCAAGAATACTGAAGTAGTTTGCCATTCCCTTCTCCAGTGGACTACACTTTGTCAGAACTCTCCACCATGACCCATCCATCTTGGGTGTCCCTACATGGCATGGCTCATAGTTTCATTGAATTAGGCAAGGCTGTGGTCCATGTGATCAGTTTGGGACCCTTACTCTGATTTAACTTGTAATAGGCTATCTACTTTTCAGACTCCTACCCTAAAACAGCTCATGGTTCCTTAAAGGCAATTGCTTTCTGACTTGCATCAGAGTCAGTTACACCTTTTGCCAGGCAACTTTTAACAACTTCCATGCCTTTTTATCTTTATAAGTCCCTGGCTCTTTCTCTTCCATGGAACACTCCTTCAGGGTTACTGTAATCTGTGTCTCCTGAATTGTAATTCTTAAGACCCAGGTAAACTATATTCTTATTTACAGCCTCCTCTAATTTTTTGTTGTTGTTGTTGACAATATTCATATTCTTGTGTAGGCTTCTCCCACTTAGTACCAGGATTGGTCTTTGTGACCAACAGCGTATAGCACACGTGATATTTCATCACTTCAGCGACTACATTTTAAAGTGACCTCCCTCCTAGATACCCCTCCCACACTTTTCTCTGTCTTTTTCTTTGGGAGAAGCAAGCTTTCTGCCATGTTGTAAACAGCCCTTTGACTGTCCCAAGTGATGGCAAAGAATGAAGACTCCTGCCAAGAGCCAATGAGGAACCAAGGCACTCTGACCTGATATGAGTGAGCTTGTGAGGGGCAACTTCAGCATCAGTTGAATCTTTAGATGACTGCAGCCCTAACCAATAGCTTGACTGCAACCTCATGAGAGACTGTGAGCTAACACCACCCAGCTAAGGTAGCTCCCAGATTCCTGAGCCTCATCAATTGTAAGAGATAAAAGTTCATTGTCTTAAGCTGCTAAATTTTGAGGTACTTGTTATGCAGCAATATATAACTAATACATAGATTATTGAACAATATGTTGACTTAAAATACAGAAGAATAAACATCTGTAACTCCTTGATTTGTTTTACCTTCTAAACGACAGGATAGAATTTTACAGATAAGCTTTATAATTTATTTCCCTGATAAGAGATAGCATAGTGTATTGGTTAAAAGCATAACCTCTGAATAAAGATCAGTATTCAACTGCTGACTCCTTCAAGTCTTAGCTTAGCAAGTTTTTATATTTTATTTATTTTTTTCAGGTTTTAAAACTTTTTATTTGCATATTAAAAAAATTGTGCATTCCAATAATTAAAATCATTTGAACAACAACCAAAAAAAATGGCACTCTGATTAAACTGCATTTTACAGCCCGCAGAACACCTTGGACCAGCTTTTTACTCTAGATTTCACTGTCTTCCCACCCAGCTTCCTCCTTCACTAACATGCAAGTTCTTTTCCTTCCCTGCCAGCCACACAGGCAGATGGGAGAGGAAGGCGCGGCCTACGTTGTCAGCAGTTCTCCATTCTTTGATGTGAAAAGGGGTAGCACAGTCATTTAAACTCGATCCAACCTCTTTGCATCTTACAAAGTTAAACAGCTAAAAGAAGTAAAATAAGAAGGCCATGCTTGTGGAATGTACAGTGCATACTGGCGGCGCACGCTTCATTACGACTCGCCTGCTTGCTTCTCCTGTTCAATCGTTTTTTTCAAAGGCAGTGGATTTTTCTCTTGCGTTTCCGTTTTCTTCAATTTCGACTTATCGAACTTCTCTCTCTTTTTTTTTTTAATAGGATAGTTTTTTTTAAATTTTATTTTATTTTTAAACTTTACATAATTGTATTAGTTTTGCCAAATATCAAAATGAATCCGCCACAGGTATACATGTGTTCCCCATCCTGAACCCTCCTCCCTTCTCCCTCCCCATACCATCCCTCTGGGTTGTCCCAGTGCACCAGCCCCAAGCATCCAGTATCATGCATTGAACCTGGACTGGCAACTCGTTTCATACATGATATTTTACAAGTTTCAATGCCATTCTCCCAAATCTTCCCACCCTCTCCCTCTCCCACAGAGTCCATAAGACTGTTCTATACATCAGTGTCTCTTTTGCTGTCTCGTACACAGGGTTATTGTTACCATCTTTCTAAATTCCATATATATGCGTTAGTATACTGTATTGGTGTTCTTCATTCTGGCTTACTTCACTCTGTATAATAGGCTCCAGTTTCATCCACCTCATTAGAACTGATTCAAACTTCTCAATCTCAGCCATATCAGGTTTGTCAGACATGGTTGCAGAGGGCGCGGAGCGAACTGCGAGCGAGTGAAGTCGAATCTGCGCTGTGGCCGCTGCCGAGTGCCCTTTAGCTTAGCAAGTTTTTAAAGCTTTCCAAGCCTCAATTTCCCAGATGATAGTGCTTAACTCAGGGCAGTGCTTAACTCAGCACCTAGGACCCATTAAGTGTGAAGTAAATATTAGCCATAACTAATGGTTTTATTTTGATTACTGACTTTAAAGAAACACCTTTGGATGTGTCTGTGGGTTGTGTGGGATGAAGCAGTCAGTACTTACTTGCCCGAGGAAGAGGAAAGCTCTAAAGAACTCCTTTGAGAAAAAAAAAAGAGTAGAGGGTCCAGGCTTAGACGAATATTAGAGCTTCTGCATCAGAATAGAGGAGGATGCAGAAGGTCTGTCCAGCCTCTTCAGGTGATCCCCTAGACTGTGTATGGATTTTATAGAAAGGGGACCATGAGTAAAATTTTAAATAGCTCTTTTTTTGCCCAAGATCTCTGTGAGACATTGTTTGCCTTGGCCTCAAAACACCAGAGTGTGACTCGAGTGAAGGAACAGGACTCTATCCACGTCATCAGACACCATCCCAAGTGGCATGTCATCACCTATGTATATCAGCATTTGGGGCACAGTAGAGCAGCTACAGCTGAGCTTGGCATGCAGGACTTCAGCTGTCAGTGGGTATGCAGCACTTTTGTGCTGTTATCCAGGTGTCTACTACAGACACATCTCAGGGAAAAAAAAAAAAAAGAGAAGTCTATGTTCATGAGCCCAACTGTGGTTGGATATTGGAGTTGCACAAATAGAAGGGCCAGAGAAATCACATTTGTGCTAGACTATTTTGTCCTGGACAGATAGGTAGCTAATCATGAAGAGAATGGACCTTGAAACATTCTGCAGACTAAAAAATTATATAATCAAATACTTTGAACAGTTTTCAAAGGACTTATCAGATATCCAGACTTTTTTTTTGAATGAGTGTAATTTCCAATACAAAAACCCACAATCTAGCTTCAAGAAACACAAGAGAGTTTAAAGATTTCACTGCCACAAAAGTGGGGGTAGAAATATAAACTTGTTCCCTTCAGGTACACATACAGAGAATGAGATGTGAAATAGGTTGCTTGCATTTTAAAGGCTGGTTAGCACATTCTAGACTAGATGGAAGAGACCTTGGTGACAGCTAACATTAGAAATACAAATTTACCCCAAAGGATTTTATGAGCATCTGGAACATAGAAAGAAAATTGGATTGTTAATGTTATTTACTTCTTCATTCATTCAGCAAATTAGGTTATGTGCCCAGCCTTGTTCTGGAATTGAGAAAGACACTGTTCTCAGGGAGCTCAGATAGTGAGATAATTGGAGGATGGTGAAACCAACCATAAATTTGTGAAAATAAGTATGAATGTCAAATAGTGGTTAAGTGCCAAGTAGAGATAAAAGAGCATAAGGGTGTAAAGAGTGACAGTCAGTGGGTGGCTACTTTAGACTGAAGGGTGAGTGAATATTTTTCTGAGAGGGTGATATCTGAGCTGAGACGCAGGGGTGAGAAGGAGTCTATCATATGAGGAACTGGAAGACAGTGTTCCAAGCAGAGGAACAAGTGCAGAGGCTGTGAGGTGAGGACCTGCACTTAGGGTGTTTGAGCAACACAGGGAAGGTCAGCATAGGAAGTTCCAGTAACCTATGTTACTGGAACATAGTGATTAAAGTGAGTACTGATGAGGCATACGGTCAGAGACATTGGCAAGAGGCCAGACCATCTAGAGCTTTGTAGACGGTGTCAAGGAGTTTGAATTTTATACTTGGTGCAATGAGAAACCATCAGAGTATTTTTAAGCAGAGAAAGGATAAGGCATGGTTTCTATCCTAAAAAGAGTACTCTGGCTGATATGTGGAGAACTGACCGTAGAGGACAAGAATGAAAACAGGTCGACTGGTTAGGAAACTTTTGGAGCATCACAGGCAAGAGTGGAGGATGGCCTGAAGTGGAGTGTTATCTGTGGAAGAGATAAGTGGGTGAATTCAGAATACAATTTGGAAGCAAAAGGTAATGTGACTTACTAACTATTGGATATGAGCACGAGAGAAGGAATTAAGAGTGACTCAGACCACCTGACCTGCCTCTTGAGAAATCTGTATGCAGGTCAGGAAGCAACAGTTAGAACTAGACATGGATCAACAGACTGGTTCCAAATAGGAAAAGGAGTACGTCAAGACTGTATATTGTCACCCTGCTTACTTAACTTATATGCAGAATACATCATGAGAAACGCTGGACTGGAAGAAACACAAGCTGGAATTAAGCTTTCCGGGAGGAATATCAATAACCTCAGATATGCAGATGACACCACCCTGATGGCAGAAAGTGAAGAGGAACTAAAAAGCCTCTTGATGAAAGTGAAAGTGGAGAGTGAAAAAGTTGGCTTAAAACTCAACATTCAGAAAACGAAGATCATGGCATCTGGTCCCATCACTTCATGGGAAATAGATGGGGAAACAGTGGAAACAATGTCAGACTTGATTTTTTTGGGCTCCCAAATCACTGCAGATGGTGACTGCAGCCATGAAATTAAAAGACGCTTACTCCTTGGAAGGAAAGTTATGACCAACCTAGATAGCATATTCAAAAGCAGAGACATTACTTTGCCAACAAAGGTCCGTCTAGTCAAGGCTATGGTTTTTCCTGTGGTCATGTATGGATGTGAGAGTTGGACTGTGAAGAAGGCTGAGCGCCGAAGATTTGATGCTTTTGAACTGTGGTGTTGGAGAAGACTCTTGAGAGTCCCTTGGACTGCAAGGAGATCCAACCAGTCCATTCTGAAGGAGATCAGCCCTGGGATTTCTTTGGAAGGAATGATGCTAAAGCTGAAACTGCAGTACTTTGGCTACCTCGTGCGACGAGTTGACTCATTGGAAAAGACTCTGATGCTGGGAGGGATTGGGGGAAGGAGGAGAAGGGGACAACAGAGGATGAGATGGCTGGATGGCATCACTGACTCGTTGGACGTGAGTCTGAGTGAACGCCGGGAGTTGGTGATGGACAAGGAGGCCTGGCGTGCTGCGATTCATGGGGTCGCAAAGAGTCGGACACGACTGAGTGACTGAACTGAACTGAACTGAACCTGGTGCCAGTTTTTGGAATGAGGAAATTGGGTGGGGTGGGGGACTTGTGAAATTAAGAATTTTACTTTAATTAAAAATTTTATTGTGATAAAATACACATAACGTAAAATTTATCATCATGACTCTTAAGTGTACAGTTTAGTGGCATTAAGTATGTTCATGATGTTTTACAACCATCACCAACTCTTTCCATCTTGCAGAATTGAAACTCTGTGTCCATTAAGCAATAACTGCCCATTCCCCACCCTCCTCAGCCCCTGCTGCTGCTGCTGCTGCTAAGTCACTTCAGTCATGTCCGACTCTGTGTGACCCCATAGACGGCCTCCCACCAGGCTCCCCCATCCCTGGGATTCTCAGCCCCTAGTAAGCACCTTTCTACTTTCTGTCTCTGTGAATCTGGCCATTCTATATACCTCATTTACATGGAATCATATGGTATTTGTTCTTTGTGACTGCTCATTTCAGTAAGCATAATGTCCTCAAGGTTCATCTGTGTTAAAAAGCATGTGTCAGAATTTTCTTCCTTTTTAAGACTGAATAATATTCTGTTGTTTGTATGATATTCTACAGTTTGTTTTTCCAGTCATCTGTCAGTGGACACTTGGGTTGCTTCCATCTTTTGGCTGTTGTGTATAGTGTGAATATAGGTGTATAAATATCTCTTCAAGTCCATGCTTTCAATTCTTTGAATGTATAGCCAGAATGGGGTTTCTGGATTATATGGTAACTCTATTTTTAATTTTTGGAGGAACTGCCATACTGTTTTCCATAGGGACTGCGCCATTTTCCATTTCCATCAACAGTGCAACAAGCTCCTCCTTGACTTTTTACTTTCCCCTTTTCTAAAAATAGTAGCTATTCTATTAATAATAAGGTACAAAGCGATATCTCATTGCGATTTGTGATGATTAGTAATGTTGAGCATCATTTCATATGCTTATTGGTCATTTGTGTGTTTTCTTTGAAGAGATGTCTATCCAAATTCTTTGCCAGTTTTAATTGGGTGATTTTTTTGTTGTTGTGATGTAGGAGTTCTTTTTATGTTCTATGTATTAACCCCTTATAAGATGTATAGTTCCCAAATATTTTCTCCCATTCTATGGGTTGCCTTTTTACTCTGTTGATTAGATCCCTTTATGTTAAGAAGTTTTAAGTTTTGATGGAGTTCAATTTTATCTATATTTTCTTTTGTTGCCTGTGCAAAAGAGTTTTATTTTAAATATAAAAGTAAACTAATATTTAAGTGTAAAGTTTGAAGATAGTTGGACATATGAGTCTGAAGATCATAGGATAGGTCTGAATGAGGTATAGAGTTATCCATGTATAGATGGTATTTATAACCATGGGGCTATATGAGACCAACCAGAAGAGAAGATACATAGGAACACATAGGTCTCCTAATAGGATACAGTCATACTGAAATCAGGTTTCATAGGAAAATATCAGAAAGTTTTGACTGAGTTAAATTCGAGTAATATGAGTTTATTTAAGATCTTAATCTTCTGAGCTAGATGCTTGGTTAGAAATTAGAAACTCCTGGAAAAGTATCAACCCTCTTTGCTATTGTATTATTACCATAATAATACTAACAATAGCCCAAGACATCATTTAGTCCTTACAGTGGCTGCTTAAGATATTCTTATTGTCCCCACGTTACAGATAAAGAAACCAAAGTGAGTAATTCACCTAGTTATTACAGTTAGTAAGTGGCAGGGCCAAATTAAAACTCTGGTTGGCCTACCTCAAGTCTACACTATTAATTATTAATCTCATTATTATGAAAAATGAAATCTATCCCCTGCCCTTTACCAACTGACTGCATTCAGTCTCCTTAGGTTTCATATCACCATAGTCACCTCTCTGTTGGTGGTAAATGGTCCAGGAAATGTGGAACCAATCCTGACACCTTAGTTAGGCTAATCTGCAGGCTCTTCTTTTGAACACTCTGGATCTTAAAACTGTGCCAGGTTCTCATACACCAAAAAGAAAAGAAAAAAAACTGATGGACACAGCACACTAGAAACAACAGAAGTAGTCACATTTTTACTCCCTTTCATCTTCTACCTAGATATTATGGTCCTTTGCTTCAAAAGTGCTTCCCTGATAGCTCAGTTGGTAAAGAATCTGCCTGCAATGCGGGAGACCTGGGTTTGATCCCTGGGTTGGGAGGATCCCCTGGAGACGGGAAAGGCTACCCACCCCTGTATTCTAGCCTAGAGAATTCCATGGACTGTATAGTCCATGGGATCACAAAGAGTCGGACACGACTGAGCGACTCTCACTCTCACTCGCTCACTTTGCTTCAGTCTCAGTTCCTCCATTGTCTTGTCATTCTCCTCTCCTGTACTGCAAAACCCTCAATCCAGCCCTTTGTGTATTTCATTCCTACCCTGGGACAGTAGAGAAGATCACACAACTATGTGAATTGGTGTCTCTACAAATTTACTGTTTCAATCACAGGTGGACTTTTGCCTCACTTGTTATTCTTCCAGCCCACATGTTCCTCCAGTCCATCAGTGACCCCCCTCCCCTTCTTCATCTTGATTCAGGAGCAGATTGAGAGTGAAGAGTAAAATGGTTTTGATTTATCTTGGGCTTAGATTTTGCGAGATGGGTAAACAGTATGTCTTGGGTAGCAGTGTGAGTATAATGAAGGGATCATGAGGTATAAACTGGAAGGGAAAGGAATGGATGTCAAGGTCAGAGCTGAACAGTTGTGAAGAAAATAAAAGGTCCTGGAATGAGGTGGAGTTGTTGTGACTGATGATGGGGCCCAGGGTGTGTCCTTGTCAGGGAGGGATTATAGAACTGTAAAGGTCAAGTTAGTATGAGGATGTGGTGTAGGATTACTCATTACCTGAGCGCAAAAGTCATCAGTACCTCAGGTTGGATTCCAGACAACTCACAGAATGTGGATAAACAACTGGCACGTTGTTGGTAACAGCAAACAGAAGGGCAGAGCATAAACCTTGAAGGAAACATTTTATATATGTGAAGGTGAGGGAGTTATGGTGGAGAACACGCAAAGTCCTGAGATCTTACCTGGCTCTGAAGTTCACAGGAGGTCGAAAATAAAGAGCCTCCATATGAAAGACAGGAGCATGAGGAAGTGGAGTGTTCAGGGGAAGCTGGAGCTCTGTCAAGGCGAGGATGTGGAGAGAGCAACCAGGGATTTTCTTGATGGAGGAAAGCTGCCTATCTACAGTGGAGCAGGGTTTCAGAGGACACAGTAGCAGGGAGGGGGACAGTGGGAGCGGGAGACGGTGGGCTATGTAGGGACAGGGAGCAGCCAGAGGGGAGCCAGAATAAGAGTATTCAATGAAAGGGATTAAATTTGCAGCGCTGGTTTCAAGGTTCTAAAAATCAGGTTTCAGACATTTTTGTTCTAACTCAGAGACACTGAGTGATAGTTCAGATCTTCATAATTTTTTATGACCCATTCATCAGTCTGTTAAATATGACCTCATGATAAGGTAATTTACCTCAGCAGAGCAAGTTTGACTTGATCTAAATCAGGGTAGAGATGACTGCTGCTTAGGCAGAGGGAGAGGAGAGATAAAAATGCCAGGTTGGGATGGGAGAAAATGACTTTGACCTGGGTTTCAACTCCACAGAGCTCAGGTCCAGGTTGGGGCGCTGGCCTAGTTACTGAGGCCAAAAGGAAGGAGTTTACGATCTGGCTAGACTGTGTCCTTGGAGAGCTCCAGTTTTATATTCTTTATGTTTTTCATCTTTGCTCCCCAGGACTTTGTACCTTATAAGCATATAGAAATTAAAAAAGAAAAACTTTTATTAAGATAATAATAAAATGAAAGTAAAAAATAAAAATTTAATTTTTTAACTTCTATATGATTATAAAAATGTTATTTGTAAGCAATTATAAAGTATGGAAGACTGCAGAAAAGAAACTAAAATAGAAGTCATCTATAATCCCCCATCCAAAGATATCTACTGTTAATACCTTGAGATATTTTCTTCAAGTTATTTTTTTTCATGTTTTTTAAACATAGTTTATTCATTCATGAATTAATTAATTGGTCAGTACTACTGTATACGTTTAAAAATACTTGCCCTATATCACAAGTATTGTATCATGTTATTAAAAATAATTCTTAAACAATATTTTTGAAGGCTGAATAGCGTTCTTTCATAAAAACACACCATTATTAATTTAACTATTTCCATACTGAGTTTTAAAAATTGTAATTAAAAAAATTTAAATTTACCATCTTACCTATTTTTATGAGTACAGCTCTGTAGTACTAAATATATTTACATTGTTGTGCACAAATCTCTAGAACTTTTTCATCTTGCAAAACCAAAATGTACCAAGCACTAATTCCTCCTCATCTATTTTTCTCTCTTTCCCCCTGACTTGGTAACTGTCTTTCTAATTTCTATGATTTTGACTGTTTTAGATACTTCCTATGAGTGGAATCATACAGAATTTGTCCTTTTGTGACTGGCTTATTTCACTTAGCATAGTATCTTGAGGTTCATCTGTTTTTAAGGCTTTATAACATTCCATTGTATGTATAAGCAACATTATCTTTATCCACTAATTTGTAGATGGACATTTGGGCTGCTTTCAGCTCTTTGCTATTGTGAATAATGCTGTGATGAACATGGGTGTGCAAAACAGCTCTTTGAGATCCTGCTTTGAATCATTTTAGATATATACCCAGAATTGGGATTGATAGATGATACGATAATTCTATTTTTTAATTTTTTGAGGAAACTCTATAATCTGTGTGTTATGGAAAATTTCTGTTTTCCATAATGGCTGTACCATCATGCATTCTCACCAGTGTTGTACAAGGATTCCAGTTTCTCTACATCCTTACCCATACGTCTCTTCTGTTCTGTTGATAATGGCTATACTAATGAATATGAGGTAGTATCTCATTATGGTTTCAATTTCCATTTGCATTTCTTTAATAATGAAAACAATGGGAAAGACTAGAGATCTCTTCAAGAAAATTAGAGATACCAACATTTCAGGCAAAGATGGGCTCAATAAAGGACAGAAATGGTATGGACCTAACAGAAGCAGAAGATATTAAGAAGAGATGGCAAGAATATACAGAGGAACTATACAAAGGGATTTTCACAGCCCAGATGATCATGATGGTGTGATCACTCACCTAGAACCAGACGTCCTGGAATGTGAAGTCAAGTGAGCCTTAGGAAGCATCACTACAAACAAAGCTAGTGGAGGTGATGGAATTCCAATTGAGCTATTTCAAATCCTAAAAGATGATGCTGTGAAAGTGCTGCACTCGATATGCCAGCAAATTTGGAAAACTCAGCAGTGGCCACAGGACTGGAAAAGGTCAGTTTCCATTCCAATCCCAAAGAAAGGCAATGCTAAAGAATGCTCAAACTACCACACAATTGCACTCATCTCACATGCTAGCAAAGTAATACTCAAAATTCTCCAAGCCAGGCTTCAGCAATACATGAACCGTGAACTTTCAGATGTTCAAGCTGATTTTAGAAAAGGCAGAGGAGCCAGAGATCAAATTGGCAACATCTGTAGGATCATTGAAAAAGCAAGAGAGTTCCAGAAAAACATCTATTTCTGCTTTATTGACTATGCCAAAGCGTTTGACTGTGTAGATCACAATAAACTGTGGAAAATTCTGAAAGAGATGGGAATACCAGACCACCTGACCTGCCTCTTGAAAAATCTGTATGCAGGTCGGGAAGCAACAGTTAGAACTGGACATGGAACAACAAACTGGTTCCAAATAGGAAAAGGAGTATGTCAAGGCTGTATATTGTCACCCTGCTTATTTAACTTATATGCAGAGTACATCATGAGAAACGCTGGGCTGGATAAAGCACAAGTTGGAATCAAGATTGCGGGAGAAATATCAATAACCTCAGATATGCAGATGACACCACTCTTAAGGCAGAAAGTGAAGAGGAACTAAAGAGCCTCTTGATGAAAGTGAAAGAGGAGAGTGAAAAGTTGGCTTAAAACTCAACATTCAGAAAACTAAGATCATGTCATCTGGTCCTATCACTTCATGGCAAATAGATGGGGAAGTAGTGGAAACAGTGGCAGACTTTATTTTTGGGGACTCCAAAATCACTGCAGACGGTGACTGCAGCCATTAAATTAAAAGATGCTTACTCCTTGGAAGCAAAGTTATGACCAACCTAGACAGTATATTAAAAAGCAGAGACATTACTTTGCCAACAAAGGTCCGTCTCGTCAAGGCTATGGTTTTTCCAGTAGTCATGTATGGATGTGAGAGTTGGACTATTAAAGAAAGCTGAGCACTGAAAACTTGATGCTTTTGAACTGTGGTGTTGGAGAAGACTCTTGAGAGTCCCTTGAACTGCAAGGAGATCCTAAAGGAAATTAGTCCTGAATATCCATTAGAAGGACTGATTTTGAAGCTGAAACTCCAATACTTTGGCCACCTGATGCGAAGAACTAACTCATTTGGAAAAGACCCTGATGCTGGGAAAGATTGAAGGCAAGAGGTGAAGGGGACGACAGTGGATGAGATGTTTGGATGGCATCACCAACTTGATGGACATGAGTTTGAGTAAACCCAGGGAACTGGTGATGGACAGGGAGGCCTGGCATGCTGCTGTCCATGGGGTCGCAAAGAGTCGGACACAAATGAGCGACTGAACTGAACTGAACTGAATGATGAGTGATGTTGAGCATCATTTCTTACAAACACCTGCCATTTTCATATCTCCTTTGGGGAACTGTCCAGTTCCTTTGCTCATTTTAAAATCAGGTTATTTGCTTTTTTTGTTGTTGAGTTGTATGCGTTCTTTTTGTATTCTAGGTATTAAACCTTTAGCAGATATATGATTTGCAAATACTTGCCCTCATTTCCTAGGTTGCCTTTTTGTTCTGGTGTTTCCTTTGACACTCAGAAGTTTTAAATTATGATGCAGTCCCATCTGTCTGTTTTTGCTTTTGTTGCCAGTGCTTCAATGTCATAGCCAAGAAATCATTGCCAAATTCAAAGTCCTGAAGCTTTTTTTCTCAGAGTTTATAGTTTTAGGTCTTACAGTTCAGTCTGTTTTGAGCTCATTTTTATATATGATGTAAGGTATGGGTCCAATTTCATTGTTTTGCACATGAATGTACAGTTTTTAAAAAATACGTTGACGGGATTGTCCTTTTACCATTGTGAGGTCATGGCTTGCTTGTGAAAACCGTTTGGCTGTATGTGCACGAGTTTGTTTCTGGTATCTCTACTCTGTTCCATTGGTTCATCTATCTTGCTTTATGCCAGTATCAAACTATCTTGATTGCTGTTGCTCTTTAGTATTACTTTTGAAACTGGGAAGTGAGAGGCCTCCAATTCTTTTCTTCTGTTTCAAAATTGTTTGGGCTCTTCAGAGTTCCTTAAGATTCCACATGAATTTTAGGATGATTCTTTTTCCTAGTTCTGCAAAAATGCCATTGGGATTATGATAATGATGACATTGAATCTGTAGATCAGTTTGGTTAGTATGGACATTTCACTGGTATCTGAGACTTCCAATCCATAAGCACAGCATGTCTTTCTGTCTGTTTCTAACTTCTTTTAGCAGTGCTTCATATTTTCAGTGTACAAGTCTTTTACCTCCTTTGCTAGGCCATGTTGTTGCTATTTAGTCACTAAATCGTGTCTGACACTTTTGCAACCTCATGAACTGTAGCCTGCCAGGCTCCTCTATCCATGGGATTTCCCAGGCAAGAATACTGGCGTGGGTTGCCATGTCCTTCTTCAGGGGATCTTCCCAACCCAGAGATTGAACCTGTATTTCCCACATTGGCAGGCCGATTCTTTACCACTGAGCCACCAGGGAAGTCCCTTGTTAGGCCATACTTAATTTTTTAAGATTGCAAATAATGCTTTGATAAACATGTATGTTCATAAATATTTCATGTATCTCTGATTATTTCTTAGTTGTTGAGTTACTATATAAAAAAAAACAAACAGGCATTTTAAGACTCGATACACTTTGCCATTTTCTTTCTAGAAAAAATAAACCAGTTTACATTTCCACCAGAAGAGTATGAATGTGTATCTCATCATACTCAAATATTGACACAGTCATTTTGTAATCTTTGTTAAAGTGTTACATGGAAAATGGAATCACATTGTCACTTCACTTGTGAAGCAGGAACACCTTTTTTTTTTTTTAAGGCATATGAAATCTTAGTTCCCCAATCAGGGATTGAACCTGGCCCCTGGGCAGTGAAAGCTCAGAGTCCTAACCACAAGACCACTGGACCAGTGGGGAATTCCCAAGGACACTTTTTTTTTTTTTTTGGCATATTTATTGGCCAGCCAATGTTTTCTTCTTTGAAAATTAATAATTTCTTTTACCCATTTAACTATAATAATGATAACAGTAACACATGCATTCACAAACATTTATTGAGCACTACTCTTTGGAAGGAATGATGCTAAAGCTGAAACTCCAGTACTTTGGCCACCTCATGCGAAGAGTTGACTCATTGGAAAAGACTCTGATGCTGGGAGGGATTGGGGGAAGGAGGAGAAGGGGATGACAGAGGATGAGATGGCTGGATGGCATCACTGACTCGATGGACATGAGTCTGGGTGAACTCTGGGAGTTGGTGGTGGACAGGGAGGCCTGGCGTGCTGCGATTCATGGGGTCGCAAAGAGTCGGACACGACTGAGCGACTGAACTGAACTATGTGCTAAGCACTATTTTAACTGCTGAGGAGACAAACGTATTCCTCATGGGATATAAATTCTATGAGAAAAGAGAAGAATGCAAAGTGAAGATGAAGTAAATAGTTAGGATGTCAGGGAGTGATATGGAGAAACATGAAGCAGGAACAGATAAGTTTAGATGAAGAGAGAACAGGCTATAATTTTAAATAGGGTCTTCAAGGAAGGATTGATTAGGCAGGTGACATTTGAGCAAAGACATAAAGGAAATAGGGACCCAGCCACGTAGATACCTGGGAAGAGCACTCCCAAGAAGATGGAACATGCAGAAGCACACGTTATAAACAACAAGGTCCTACTGTACAGCACAGGGAACTAGAATCAGTATCCTGTGATAAACCACAATGGAAAAGAACATGAAAAAGAGTGCGTGTATATATACACAACTGAGTCACTTTGCTGTATAGCAGAAATTAAACATAACATTGTAAATTAACTATATTTCAATAAAATGAAGAAGCATGTTCAAAGGAGAACAAGGCCTGAGTAACCTGAATAAAGACAGCAAAGGAGAGAGTAATAGGAGATGAAGTCAGGGAACTGAAGTGGGGACACATGGAGGAGGGTCCTAAAATTTGGGTGACCATATACAATTTATTATCCAAGTTGGGACATTTTTAGAGGGAAAGGTGGGAGGTATTAGTAGGTATTGGTAAGTGTGTGAAAGTGTTAGTCGCTCAGTTGTGTCAGACTCTTTGCAACCCCATGGACTGTAGCCCACCAGGCTCCTCTGTCCATGGGATCTTCCAGGTAAGAATACGGTAGTGGGTTGCCATTTCCTTCTCCAGGGGATCTTCCTGACCCAAGCATCAAGCCTGGGTCTCCTGCATTGCAGGCAGATTCTTTACTGTCTGAGCCACTGGGGAGGTCTATTAATAGGTATTACACTGTGTCTATAGATAGAAGCTGCAAGTATCCTGGGAAAACTGGGACATGGGATCATCCTACTTATAGACTACTGTAAAGACTTTAGCTTTTAAGAACTCTGACTGAGGTGGAAATCTACAGAAAGATTTTGAGTAGTAACAAGATATGATCTGATTTAGGTAATTCATATTGCTATGCTAAGAACAGACTGAAGGAAAGCAGGAGCATGATTAAGGAGGGGGGACCAGTTAGGAAGCTAACAGAAGCTAGATTCTAGGTCTTAAAACTCAGCATTCAAAAAACTAAGATCACAGCATCCGGTCCCATCACTTCATGGCAAATAGATGGGGAAACAATGAAAACAGTGAGAGTCTTTATTTTCTTGGGGTTCCAGAATCATGGCAGATGGTGACTGCAGCCATGAAATTAAAAGATGCTTGCTTTTTGGAAGAAAAGCTATGACAAACCTAGACAGCATATTAATAAGTAGAGACATTACTTTGCCAACAACGGTCTGAATCGTTAAAGCTGTGGTTTTTCCAGTGGTCATGTATGGATGTGAGAGTTGGACCGTAAAGAAAGCTGAGTGCCGAAGAATTGATGCTTTTGAACTGTGGTGTTGGAGAAGACTCCTGAAAGTCCCTTGGACTGCAAGGAGATCAAACCAATCAATCCTAAAGGAAATCAGTCCTGAATATTTATTGGAATGACTTGATGCTGAAGCTGAAGCTCCAATACTTTGGCCACCTGATGCGAAGAACTGACTCATGGAAAAGACCCTGATGCTGGGAAAGATTGAAGGCAGGAGAAGAAGCAGATGACAGAGGATGAGATGTTCGGATGGCATCACTGACTGGATGGACATGAGACTCCCGAGCAAGCTCTGGGAGTTGGTAAAAGAGACAGGGAGGCCTTGTGTGCTGCAGTCCATGGGGTTGCAGAGAGTCAGACACGACTGAGCGACTAAACTGAACTGAACTGTGTAGGGAGTTCTGACCATAATAGTAATTAGGCAAGAAGAAGAAATAAAAAGTAACCAAATTGAGAAGAATAAAATGAAGCTACAGTAATGAAAACACTGTGGTACTGGCAGAAAGACAGATATACAGACCGATGAGACAGAACAGGAAAAGCAGATTTGGGACGGAAGTGGGGGAGAGTAAGAGTACAAAGTAAATTGGGGCGTGTTGAGTTTAAGATTCCCATTAGACATCTGTGAGGATAGAGAATTGGTGTGTGAGTCTGACGTTAAGCTCCCTCTGTGTTTGGTGGTTGTTAATATAGAAGTGGTATTTAAAACTAACATTGGTTTTTTACAAAAGGAAGAAGACCAAAGACTAAGTTCTGGGTGCACTAATGGTTAGCAGTAGAGGAGATGAGAAAGGACCAGTGAAGGAAATTGTGAAGGAACAGTCAACAAAGCAAGAGGAAAACCAAGCAAATGTGATATCCAGAAAACGTTTCAAGGAGAGAGAAATCAGTTTGTCTGATCCCTTGAGAGGGGCGATAAGATGAGGACTATGAATTGACCATTCAGTTCAGAAACATATAGGCCATTGGGGACCTTGAAGGTTGCTCTGGTGAAGAGGTGGGGGCTAAAACTTAATTGTAGTGGGCTCAAGAGAAAACTGGAAGGAAAAACCTGGAAGTAGCAAATATAGAGCTATCTATATCTATTGAGAAATTATGCTGTAAAGGGATAGGGAGAGACGGGGCAGTAGTTGAAGGCAGAAGTGGGGTCAAGGGAGAGCTTTTTCAGTATTGTAGAAATAATAACGTTTGCATGCTGAATGATAAAGATCCAGTAGGGAGAGAAAAGATTGATAGATCAATCATAGAGCAGACAGGATAATTAATTGCTGGAGCAATGTCCTTGAGTAGGTAAGGAGGGGATGGGGGCACCAAGTACAGAAACACACGCATACAGAGGGAGAGAGAGAGAGAGAGAGAATTCTCTGCTAGGAGCAGAGACCATTTATCTCAAATAATAGAAAAGACAGAGTGTGTGGATACAAATGCAGTTAGATTGGTAGATTAAGACATAAGAGCTTAAGTGAAATAGGAAGAAAAGGCACAGCTGAGAGTGAGCATGGGGGAGGAGATATTAGAGTTCTGAAGACAAAGGTCATTGAGGATAGAGAATGGACCAGGGCAGTGGAGCATGACTGTCAGTCAGCATTAAAGTTCCTCTTGATGACTGATGATTAATTTTAAATGAAACCAGTCAGCATGTTTGCATATTTTTTTCCCCAGCGCTGTCTAGCTGTGCAGGTGCTGGTGGAAGGAGGAGGGGGGCTGGATTTAACCAGATTGCAGTTTGCCCAGGAGAGTAAGGTGGATTAAGAAAGGGGCAAGGAAGTTGATTATAATGATTAACTGTTGAGTACAGTGAGATGTGAGATAGAGGAAAACATTTAAGTTTGCTAGGTAAGGGGCTAAATATGTGCATTATCTCATGTGCTCCTCAGAGTCACCCCATGGAACTGCTTGGCCTCCTTCAGAGATGAAGAGGCTAAGATTTATGAAGACTCAAGTATATCAGAGATATCAAGCATATCTCAGACATACTGCGGGTCCAGTTCCAGACCACCATCATATCACAATAAAGTGAGCCACATGAATCTTTTAGTTTCCCAGTGCACATAAAAATTATGTTTGCACCATACCACAGTCTGTTAAGTGTGTAATAGCATGGTGTCTTAAAAAAATGTTCAAACCTTAATTTAAAAATACTTTATTGCTAAAAAATGCTAACCATCATCTGAAAATGTAAGGTTGCACAAAACTTTGTAAAAAAAAATGCAGTATCAGTGAAGCACAATAAAGCAAAGCACAATAAAATGAGGTGTGCCTGTATAACTTGCTCAAGGCTACCCAACCAGTAAATGACAGACCCTGCGCTAGGCCCAAGAACAC
Source organism: Bubalus bubalis (assembly GCF_019923935.1). Lineage (NCBI taxonomy): Eukaryota > Metazoa > Chordata > Mammalia > Artiodactyla > Bovidae > Bubalus > Bubalus bubalis. The sequence goes on along the minus strand of NC_059165.1, from coordinate 89,147,293 downwards.
CGGTCTCCAAAGATGCACTTAACCTTCCTACTATTTGCTTCAACTGGAGTATTAGCTGGTGCTTTTAAATTGATGAATAAACAGAAAGGACTTTGTCCAATATATTTTTGTTAACATTTTTCAAATTTGAGTTAATTTTAAGATTTTTGGTGTACAGAAAATTTTTAAAGTTTATAGCAAAATCTGTTTATTTTACTTTATTTTTAATTCCCTATCCATCCTGAGAGTAAATAATCACCTGTATTTTCTTTCATCTTATTTATTACTTTTGAATCTTTAATCCACTAAGAATTAATTTGGTATGTGTTTTATGGTAAGATGCTGTTTTTCCCCCAGCTTGTCTGTTGTCTCAGAACTAGTTTTGAATAGTTTATCTTTTTCTTGATAATTTGTAATGCACTTTATCATATGTTATAATTTTTAAACATTTGGGTCTGTTTCTGGCCTTCCTATTTATCTTTGTATTTTTAAATCTGAAGAATGTTTTACCTTACAACTCTTCTTTCCCTAAAATTTCTTAGTCTTGCCTATTATTCTTTCAGATGCCCTTTAAAATTATTTTTTGAGCTCCTAAAATCTGTCACTGAAATATTAATTTTAGTGAGTTAATTTGGTAAGAATGGTAGGTCCACAGCATTCATTTTACACACAGCATGTCTCTACTCAACTCTTAATAAAATGGAATAATTTTTTCACTTAGACTTTATATGTTTGTTTAGAGATTATTTGTAGGTATTTTATGTTTTTATGACTATTAAGAATGGAATTTGTTTTTTTCTAGTGTATTTTCTAGCTGATTATTTCTAGTACATAAATAGTTGCTGATTTTGGAACACTTCTTATATGCCTCCACTTAAGCTGAAACTCCTAAATATTAGAATTTTTAGTTAATTCTCTTGGATTTTAAAAATAAAATAGAATTTTATTTTAGAATCCTTGTAATATTGACAATTTTGCCTATTTTCTAATAGTTTTTTTTTAACCTATATTTTATACTATGACTACAGTTACTAAAACCCAAAAATGTTGAAAAGGTGCTAAAACACATATCCATAAAATTACTGTTAATGGGATGTCTCCAATATTTTGTTCTAACATACAGTATAATACTGGCTGTCAGTCTGAGACTGATATTCATAAGCCAGTTCAGGTCATTGCCTTGTAGGCCTAATTTTAAAAGTTGTTTTTAAAAATCAGGAATACATCTATTTTGGCATGTATTGATCTATTTGGGCTTTGAACTACCAAAGAGATAATGCATTTGTGTACTCGTTGCTTTTTTATAAATAGATTTTAAAAAGTCATGTTTTTACAATTATAAAATATAATTATAAAGCACCCATATAATCTGCATATAATCATTGCAGTAAAAGGCAATGATCATATCCTTCATTTTTACATTAAAAAAAAAGCTTTAAGAGCATTTTATACTTCAGCATTTAAAAATTTGAATGTCTATGTTTCAAACAACATTTTCACCAAGCTAGCATTACAAAGTATTTTAATTGAAAGGAATATCATCAAATGCCTGTTACATGCTAGAAAGCACTACAGTAGGGATAAAAAGATAAGCAAGGTGAGGTCCCTGGCCTCCCAGAGACTTATAGACACGTTGGGTAGGGGAAGGGTGTGGGCAACTAGACAAGAACCCAACAGAGGCAAGGTATAAAAACAAGTACCAAAAGAGCACAGAGGAGTGAACAGCCATTGCTGGTGGGAAGGAAGTTGAAGGAGCATTTCCTGGAAGGCAGCAGGACCTGCTCTTTGCATGACAGGCAGCTAGTATCCAGCAGGGTAGGTAGAAAGGCGATCCAGACAGGTCTCACCAGTGGGGGAGATAAAGGTGCCGGGTAGATGAAGCTGTGTACCTGAGTCTCCAGTGAGAAAGTGTAAACTATCTCAAGAATTCTAGTGGGTTTTAAGGTAACACTCACAAGTGGGATCAGTGTATCAGTAGGGATATAAATATGTGTTAGAAATATGGCAATATAAAGAAAAACTTTTGAGTTAATCTGAAAAGTTCAAGATAAGGGTCTTGAAGCAATAAGGATTGTTTACCAAGATGTTTCATCAAAGGTTCCTTTGAAAAATATTTAGATAGTGAATATTTATATTTGGGGATAATTAATTTTAGGAGATGATGCCAACGAGCAGCATGTTAAAAACCAGAGGCTGCCTGTACTGTAAACACACCATTGCCCTGGTAGTGTTAAAGGGTTAGTAGCTTGTCTCTCGGAGAAGGCAATGGCACCCCACTCCAGTACTTTGCCTGGAAAATCCCATGGATAGAGGAGCCTGGTAGGCTGCAGTCCATGGGGTCGCTAAGAGTCGGACACAGCTGAGCGACTTCACTTTCATTTTTCACGTTCATGCATTGGAGAAGGAAATGGCAACCCACTCCAGTGTTCTTGCCTGAAGAATCCCAGGGACAGGGGAGCCTGGTGGGCTGCCGTCTATGGGGTCGCACAGAGTCGGACACGACTGAAGTGACTTAGCAGCAGCAGCAGTCTCTATGTCCTACTCTTTGTGACCCCATGGTCAGCATCTCGCTAGGATTCCTTGTCCTTCACCATCTCCCGGAGTTTGCTCAGATTCATGTCCATCGAGTTGGTGATGCCATCCAACCATCTCAACCTCTGTCACCACCTTTTCCTCCTGCCCTCAATCTTTTTTTTTTTAGGGTCACACAGAGTCGGACACGACTGAAGTGACTTAGCAGCAGCAGCAGCTTGTCTCTTGCTGCTAAGAAAGGAGCTGCTCCTGGTGAGAGTATGGGGCCCAGGTCTTCGAGAGGAACTGTTTGCTATGTTATCATCTCAGCATGCCTCAAATGTGGTGAGACACAGAGCTGACATTTATCTTCTGAGCTTATGTCAATACATTATCCCATTTGTGGCTTTTACCTTGCTCATTCCTGGAACTGAGATTCCGCTATTGCTGACCAAATGCACCTGTGGTTAAAGAGGCTACAACTGCGTATTGTACTTAGGGAGGTATGTATTAAGGGAAAGAACTGATTTAAAAGGATCTCCAGATAGTTAGCTTGGATAGTCTTCTTCTGTGGTGCTGATTTCTCTTCGTTATGGGGCACACAAACCACCTCTACCAGTCTAACTAGTTTGTGGTTTTCCTGATTTTTTTTTTTACCTAAAAAAAAAAAAAAAGAAAACAAACAAAAAAAAGGCCTCTTAAGCCAGTCTTAGGGAACAGAAAGCTTAGTCAAGTGCTCACAAAGAGCACAACAAATGTGAATCACTCGATAGCCTGTGAGCCATAGCCTCTGAAATTGTAGCCAGGAGCTGCCTTCTTTCCTTCTTGAATGCTGACAGGCCATAGAGCCAGGCTGTCTCATCTCTTGATGCATTTCACTTGTAAATACTATTAGTATCTGCCATCAATTCTTCTCAAAGGAGCGTATAAAATTTGCTGGGTAGGAATACTGCATATAATTGGTCATTTTGAATGAGCTGGTTTACTTATACACACACATACACACACACACACACAAGCCTGACAGTTGAGTTAATTCAATGAATTTTTTAAAAATTTAGATAGTCTTTGTATTTGGAAATGAGTTTAATCTTTATATATGGGTTTTCCAGTCCTTGACCAACACGTTTTCTAAAAATCCGACAAGCCCAATTCATCGAATTAATTAGGAAAAGTCTCTAGAAATGGTTTGTTTTTAAAAATAAGGAGTTATCTGTAAGTCTGGTCCAGAGTTTGCCATACAGCAAGCATTTCTTAATGGCAAGGTCCATTTTAGTGTTTTTCCTCCTAGTCAGTCCTTTTCATCAGGAACAGCTTTAGTTTCTTCACAGGCTTATGGATGTTTTTCAATTCACCAAATAGGATGGGAATTTTATTAGAATGAAGTTATTATAACTTTGGAATTTTCTTCTTTCTCCATTGAACCTTTTGTTTTTTTCCCATATCTGAACCTGAAAATAAGATAAACGCCAAAGAAAATTAAATGAAAAAAAAAAAAGCCAAATTGACACAGAAAAACATTTCTCTAGTCAATGAACAAGTAATTACTTTAAAAAGAACCTCATGAGTATAGCTAGCACTAGTATTCACAATTTTATAGTTTCACTGAGGAAAGAATAGAGTGGTAAGCATGAAGTACTTGGTAAGGTAAAGTTGATATTGAAGTAGTTTCATCATTAGGAGAAACAGCCTATCAAAACTGGGCATCTTTTGCTATATACCTCCAGTCTGGATCACAACCCATTCACATATGGACTTATTTTTTATCATGGCTATGCACTGCAAAACCAATACAATATTGTAAAGTAAAAAATAATAATAATAATAAAATAAAATAAAAAGTAAACAACAACAATAAAAAACACATTATCTTATATAATGTCACAAAAGCCATATGAACTATTCCCATATAACAGATGGGAATACTGAGGTCTAGTGAAAACTAAGCGAATTGCCCAAGTTTGCAGTAGATTTGGGTTTTGAAACCAGGCAGTTTCCCTCTAGAATCTGAACTTCTCTTCGACTTCCCTGGTGGCCCGGTGGTTGAGAATCCGCCTAACAATTCAGGGGACATGGATTCAAGCCCTGGCTGGGGAAGCTCCCATGCGCTGCGGCGCCAATAAGTTTTAGAGCCACCGCTGCTGAGCCAGCGCTCTAGAGCCTGCGAGCCCCAGCTCCTGAAGCCCGCGTGCCTAGAGCCGTGCTCCGCAACAAGAGAAACCACTGCAATGAGAAACCTGCACGCCACAGCGCAGAGGAGCCCTTGCTTGCCACATCTAGAGAAACCCTGCAGCAACGGAGACCCAGTGTGGACAAAAATAAATAAATAAAAATAAATGAACCTTAAACTTCTACTACCATACCACTGATCTTTTAAATGTTTGCCAGTCTGTGTTGTCATAGAAAGATATTTGATTTTTGTCCCTGGTTTCTGAATAGAGCTTCTAAAATCCCTTGTAATTTTCTGAGTGACAAGGGTAACAGGAGTGTCTTGCCTCTTATTCTAATGAAGTGACTCTTGGTGAGTCCCTAGATAGCTTCACGATGGAGGCTGGTTTCCAGAAAGATCGAGCCTTGACTAGAAGCCTGGAACTTTCAGCCCAGCCCCCAGCCCCCAGAGAAGGGAGAAGGGCTGAGGTTAAATCAATACTGATCATGCCAATGTGGTAAAAACCTCCATAAAATCTCCTAAACGTTTACTGGGGTCTGGAGAGCGTCTGAATTGGCAAACATATCCACGTGCCAGGATGGTGATGCTCCCCAACTCCACAGGACAGAGACTCCTGTGCTCTGGGCCCTTCCGGACCTCACGTTTTCCCCTGGTTGTTCATTTGTGTTGTTTATAACAAATGGGTAATAGTAAGTCAAATGTTTTCCTGAGTTCTGTGCATCATTCTAGCAAATTCCTGAACGTGAGGAGGGGTGTTGTGGAAACACCAGACTTTGTAGTCACGTTGGACATGTTGGAGCTCAGGGCAGGCTGCCCCCAAATATGCCACAATGGCATATTGATTATTTTGCATTTTGATTTTGTTTTTGCTTTTGGTCACGCAGCATGTGGGATCTTAGTTCCACAACCAGGGACTGAACCTGCGCCCTCAGCAGTGAAGGCACTGAATCCTAACCCCTGGACTGCTAGGGAAGTCCCCATTTTGATTATTTTGAATTCAAGTTGCTTGTGAAGGAGCTGATGCAGAAAGAAGCTCTGGCCTCTTCTGTGCCCCTGAAAGCAGGAAATAAATCCCTCTTGGAAAATGCTCACTCCCCACATATGGAGGTAGAAGGACACCCTTATCACCAGAGATGGAGAATTCAGGGCAGGACCAAAAAATCTGTATAAATAAACCTTGCTGCTGCTTTACTAATTTACCACCCAGGACCACACTTCATTTAAATTCTTTACTAATTAAGTACCCAAGTTCATGTCTTCGGCAAACTCCGGAAGATGGTGAGGGACAGGGAAGCCTGGCTTGCTGAAGTCCATGGGGTCACAGAGTCTGACACTACTTGGCGACTGAACAACAGCAATTAAGCACTCAAACCTAAGTTTCTTTGTCCTATCGATTCCTCTCAGTTTTATTGTTTCTTTGTCTAAAAAGTGTAAAAGCTGCCTGCTTTGGCCATGTCTGCAGTCCTCTTTCTGAGAGATCTCTGTATGCATGAATTCAAATGTGTTTTTCTGCTCTTGACTTGACTTGTGTCAATTTTATCATTAGTTCAGCCACAAGAACTTAAAGGGGTAAGGGAGTAAATTTCCCCCTCCCCAACAGCCAGAAATGTGGATAACCTTGGGGACCCATTACTTTACTTGTGACTGGCAGCTGAAGAGTAAGCTGTCTTATGGGACTGAGCCTTTAACCTGTAGAGGATGATGCTAGTCCTGGGTAATTAGTGTCATAACTGGATGATATTATAGGACACTTTGTTGGTGTCAGAATTGGTTGATATCAAGAAGAAAACTCTCACACAATCTCATAGGCCAAAAAATGATATTGCATTAAAAATTCTTTCTATTAATGTGGACAGGTATTTCCTTTTCATAAATATATTTGCCCCTGAAATGTTCTTTTCTATAAACTGCTTGTTCATGACCTTTACCAGTTTTCTTACTGAGTTGTTGGTCTTTTTCCCACTGACCTCTAAGAGCTTCTTGTATCTGAAGTTTATTAACTCTGTCTATCTTATATCTTAAGTTTATTAACTCTGTCTAGTGTGTTGCAGATATTTTCCCCCTGGTTTGTCGACCTTTGTTCTAATTTATGGTTTCACTTTTGATCTACTGACAATATCTAAACTTGCTTAATCAAATATGTCGATCTTTTCCTTTATGGCTTTTTGTTTTTCATATCATGCTCAGAAAGGCCTTCTTTAAGGTTATAAAATATTTATGTTTTCTTCTGGTGCATTTATGACTTTATATTTTTAGGTCTCAATTTTTAATCTTCCTGGAATTTATCATGACATATTTTGAAGTAGGATTTCAGCTTTTGATGTAGCCAAAATGGCTAGTTGAATATTCTACCACTTTTTACTGAATAATCTAACTTTTCCCCACTGATTTTGAAGTGCTACTTATTATCTCACACCAAATTCTCTTATTTTATTCAGTTGAATTTTGAACCCTATCCCATCCCAGTGATTTATTTTTCTATACTGTTATCATACTGTTTTAATTGCCGTTGCTTAATAATATGCTTTATTATCTGATAGTGCTACTCTCCACTGTTACTCTTCCTTTTCAGAACCTTCCTATTTATTCTATCATGTTTATTCTTTTTTTTTTACATATAATTTGGGATGACCCAGAGGGATGGTATGGGGAGGCAGGTGGGAGGAGGGGGTTAGGATTGGGAACATGTGTACACCCGTGGCGGATGCATGTTGATGTATGGCAAAACCAATACAATATTGCAAAGTCAAAATAATAATAATAATAAAAAAAAATAAAGTTCCACTTACCCTTTCACTTTCTGCATCTGCTCTAGGGTCTCTGGTAGAGTTCTCCCAAAACTTTCAGGGAAAAAAAGAGTGATGATTCCGATCAGGACCGTCAGGCTACCCATGAGGATGTAGGGCAGAACTCTGTTGTAAGCACCTGTAAGACACAGGATGTAAGGACATCAGTTAGATAGAGGGACTCTCCAGATGCTCTTGAGAATCACTTTGTAATGGTGGCACACAGTTTTAAATCTGAATACTTACAGAAGAAAAAAGTGTGCAAAATACACAGTTTCTGTTTGGCAGATGTCATTGCCTCTGAATTTCCATAATTGTTCACCCTTGATCTTGCATTATCAAAAAGTCTTTCATGTCAACTGGTATTCTCTAAGCTGCTACTTAATCAGGTGTGATAGATGTTCTTTTGATAGAAATCTTTGCCTACCCAAGTTCTCTTAAGGTAAAAGTCACTGGAGATGGGGGATGGGAGGACACCACAGGGAAAGAGGTGGACCAGGATGTTGCAGGGACAGGTACTGGCTGTGATGACTGATATGACCTTTGCACTTGCCCAGACCAGTAGGCCGCTGTAGAAAGCTAGGTCCACAGAGCTGTGAGACTCTCAAAGAAAATATAAGTAATATATTCAATCCAATTTAAATCAATAAATGTCAGGCACTGTGGTTTCTTTCTGCAGTATTTATATGTCTTGGTTTTATATGTAATTGGAAGAACCACTCCACCTCTTCTTTATCTGGTGTTACTCGGACAGGAGAATAATAGATCTTCATCTTGCTTCCCTTCTACATACAGAGATTACAGAGGAATAACACAACCAAGAATTTTATTTGACAAAAAAAATATAAATCTTGAAGCTTCTCTAAGGCCTCTGTTGTCACCAACAGGAGCTGCTACTGTGGAACAGAAAGCTCTTTCTCAGACTCCTGCATTTCTTATGTAAGTGGTCCCCCATTAGACCACATGAGCATGGTTTGAAAGTATAGGGAAGATGAAAAGACACCATTCTACATAATAATGTACTTTCTCAGGTATTCAGGGCAGCTGTGTGGAAAATGTCTCTCTTTCTCTGTAAGGTTTTAGAGTGTACCTTGTCTGAGAATTCACATATGTCTTTGGGGATGTATTTGTGTGTGTTTGAACCAGTAGATAATCAATGAATAACTAGGAAGAATAAGGAACTGTGTCTCCATCTCTCACCAGTAAAGTTCTTATGAGGTTTAGGCTTCGAGTGCTAGCTCCTACATACATGGAACATCTCATGAAAGCCCTTCTGATGAATAAATATGATCACATAAAAGCTAAAGTTCCTGTACTGCAAAAAAAGTCATGAAGTCAAAAGGGAAATGATAAACTAGGAAAAAATATTTACAATATATATATAGAGGGCTAATTTTTTCAATTACAAAAAGCTCCCCCCTCAAAATATAAAGTTGAATAAACCATTAGAAAGATGGGAAAAGACATGGACAGTCAGATATCTTAAAAATAAATACATGAAAAAATGTTCAACCTCATTCATAGTTGAAAAAGAAATGAAAGCAACAATGATATCCATTTTTCACACAACAGATTATCAATGATTAAAAAATTGAATGATTCCCATTGTTGGTGAGGATGTGGAGAAACAGACACTCTCATATACTGATAGTTGGATTGTAAACCGGTATAGTATTCAGAAGTCAATTTGGCAATATCTATGACATTTTTAAATTGCTCCAGCTATCCATTGATCCATATATACAAAGGCTGTGGGGGTGTAGGGGAATGTTCACTGTAATGTTATTTGCAATAACAAAAACTTGGAAATGGTCTAAATATTCATCCACGAACCTAGTTAATTATGTGTACACATATATTAGAAGTCTATGTACTAACTAAAGAGAAGATAAAAGAACTACATATATACCAATTAGACCACATGAGCATGGTATGAAAGTATAGGGAAGATGAAAGGCAAAGATGAAGACTATATATATACCAATCAGGAAAGATATTCTGATACAGTGTTAAGTTTAAAAAAAGTCATGAAACAATATTTATGATATAATTTTGTGTATTTAAAAATGTGTGTGTGTGTGTGTTGTACAAAATGAAATGTCTGGAGGGCTACTCACCAAAGGTTAGTGTTAGTTCCTCTGAGGGCTGTGATTTGAGGAACTGAGAGAGTACAGGTGACCTTGTACAGGAGTCTAGTACTTTCTGTGCTGTTTGCATTTTTCACAACAGAAAGTCTATTACTTATAGATATGTTAAAAAAAAAAAAAGGATAGACTGATAAGATGCATCTCACCTAGGTAAACAAAGTAGGGAGCGATGATGCTGCCCACTCTGGAGGCCATGGAGGCGACCCCCACTGCCATGTTCCGGACCAGGGTTGGGTAGAGTTCTGCAGTGAAGACATACAGCATGGCAAAGGCAGACGTGATCCCAAACTTTCCCAACATGGCCAGACCAATGGACAAGAAGTTGTAACCTGGAGAAGACACCCAGTGTAAACAGAGGTACTTGTAGAAACAATACTTTCTTAACAGTTGCTTGTTTTGCGCTTATTGCTTGTATAGAAATGTTTTATGTTTCATATATAAATATTTTCTAATATAAAGATATTCCCCAAATTACACTTCTTCTTCAAAGGCTTACTAATTGGACGTAGAAAAAGATGGAGAGTGAAGGGTGCTTTGAGCTTCACTCTTCTGTCATTCTAGATCATTTATGCATTCCGTGACCTTATCTACACTTTAATTACAACAGTTTCATAGTCAATTGTTAGCTTGTTAATGCAGTTAAGTTTAATCTTTGAACAGAAGAACCAATCCTTTTATCCTACTTATTATTCTTGAGATATATACTTCTATATATAATACTATATATCAATAATCTGTTGACTTAATGTTGTAACAGTATGAGAAACTTGGACATAAGAGGAAAAGAGACGCAAGTATCTTTTCATGTGCTTTCTAACTACTTAAAGATTACAGACCATAAGAATCACTGAATTTATACTGGAACTGGCATGTACTACCAACTCTTAACACTTGTATATATACATCAATCAGAGAGAAGGTTTGAAAGTACCAAGAAATTAGCACTCAGGTTTATGACTCAAAGGTTTGAGGGATTAGGTGAAAGCTTCTATGAAGGGGATGCACCGGGAGCATTACTCTTCTTCTGGTGGTGATTTCTGACTCTCCGACGCTAACCCTTGTGTTTGAAGGGACTAATTTTGAACAAAGGAAATCACAGAGTTAGCTATCTCTTGTGTAACCGACTTATGAATGGTTTATTATGTAAAAGCTACATAAATAGGGAAGTGACTAATAATTAGGGTTTCCCTCAGTGTTCTTGCCTGGAGAATCCCAGAGACGGGGGAGCCTGATGGGCTGCCATCTATGGGGTCGCACAGAGTCGGACACGACTGAAGCGACTTGCAGCAGCAGCAGCAGCAGTAACTCTGATGGTAAAGCACATGCCTGCAATGCAGGAGACCCAGGTTTGACCCCTGGGTCAGGAAGACCCCATGGAGAAGGGAATGGCTACCCACTCCAGTATTCTTGCCCATTCTTGCCATGGACAGAGGAGCCCGGTGGGCTACAGTCTATGGGGTCGCAAAGAATCGGACACGACTGAATGACTAAGCACACACAACTAATAACTAGCCTGGTCGAGGTGTGGATCTTTTCTGGTAAGTTGCTAATATTGGATAGCTTCTTACCTGCAGGTACCAACTGAATTAAGAGAAGCACACTTCCTCCAAAGAACAGCACTCCAGCTATGACATAACGTCTGGGTAGGGTTCGAAGTAGCAGCCAGGCTGCAATGTAAGCTGGAACTTCAATCAAGGCAGAGAAGAAACAGTTCAGGTAGGGATCTCCATGTAAATTAGGAGTGTTGAGAGACAGAGCAAAGTAACCCACTGAGGTCAACATCCTGGAAATCGAAAGACAGAAACGACAAAAGGATGGCTTGAGTCACTTTACAATTTCACGATGGATAGGAAGTTGTCCATATCTTGGTACCTTACAAGTAGTGACTAGCCACATGGGGTTATTTAAAAGTAAAAATTAAAGTTAAATAAAACTTAAAATTTCATCCCTCACTTTGGCACTAGCCACACTTCAATTCCTTAGTAGCCACGTGGAGCTAGTGGCTACTATAATGGACAACAGAGATATGAAATGTTTTTATCACTGCAGAAAGTGGACAGCACTAAGTCTGAATATACAAATATTCAACAATTACCTATCCTAAGCTAGCTAATTTCAGGTTTCAGTAGAATAGCTTGTACAACACATTCTCATCCCTTTAGAGATATTATTTGAAGAAAGACTGTCACATCAGTGAACATAAAATCCATATTTCATGCTCCTCCCCTCCCCCCAAAAAGAAAAAGATACATAGGTAATACTGTGGGATCCACTTACAGTAAATTCCAATTGACTTAGTAAAACTCACTTTAGGGAAAAAAATGAGTCTCATAATGCTTCAAGGTATCACAGAATGCACATTGCATATCCCGCCATTATAGTTAACTTCCACATAAAAGCTTTTCTGTGGAAAAAACACTAAGTTATATATAACACTATGCAGACTCCTCTGTGGAGAAACTTGCTTATTATCAATATGACTGAAAAGCAGAGAACATCTGAAAAATATTTTCAGGAACACTGTTGGATCTTTTTTACACATACTCTACTAGGTTGGAGGAGAAGGCAATGGCACCCCACTCCAGTACTCTTGCCTGGAAAATCCCATGGACGGAGGAGCCTGGTAGGCTGTAGTCCATGGGGTCGCTAAGAGTCGGACACGACTGAACGACTTCACTTTGACTTTTCACTTTCATGCATTGGAGAAGGAAATGGCAACCCACTCCAGTGTTCTTGCCTGGAGAATCCCAGGGGCGGGGGAGCCTGGTGGGCTGCTGTCTATGGGGCCGCACAGAGTCGGACACGACTGAAGCGACTTAGCAGCAGCTACTAGGTTGGATAGCACAAGGGCTAATCCAAAACAAAACAAAAAATGAAACTTTTTTCCTCTAGGATCTTAGTGATTTTCACATTTGATAATAAGAGCAGCATGAATAAAACTAACGACTACTTTATTGTTAGCCCAGGAGTGCCCCTTCTCAAGATTCATTTGCATCAGTGATACCTGCTGATATGTAAGAACTAAGTAGGTCCATTGTGCGGAAAGCCACGTGTCCAGAACACACTTGCTTAATTCAGGGGCATAAACTCTGTTATTGATGACTTCTAATTGTAATACAAGGTGGCTCTAAAATTAGACTAGCTGCAGCGTGAGCCTGGTAGTTCTGATTACCATCGTTTTTTGTGCTGCCATCATGGAGTAGGCATGTTCTTTCCTTTCTGTCTTCTTCCTAATTTCTTGGCAGATATATTTTTAAATCTTGCCTACAAAGTCAGTTCATTATTTATGTGTCTTAAAAATCACTCAGTAAATTGCTATTCACAAGAATAACAAGCTTGTCAAAACTCCAAGTCAGGCAGTGGGGACTCAGGTTATTCTAAGCTCACTGATTAATTGCCTGTAGAACTTGTGGAAGCAGGAGGTGAGTTAGCATCTCAGCTTCAGGCATCTGGGATATCATTAGTTTTAATCCCAGTAACTTTAGGAGGGGCAGGGGACCCTTTCCATGTGGGTCAAAGTTCCCTTTATCTTTTTTTTTTTAATTTTATTTTATTTTTAAACTTTACATAACTGTATTAGTTTTGCCAAATATCAAAATGAATCCGCCTCAGGTATACATGTGTTCCCCATCCTGAACCCTCCTCCCTCCTCCCTCCCCATTCCATCCCTCTGGGTCGTCCCAGTGCACCAGCCCCAAGCATCCAGTATCGTGCATCGAACCTGGACTGGCAACTCGTTTCATACATGATATTTTACATGTTTCAATGCCATTCTCCCAAATCTTCCCACCCTCTCCCTCTCTCACAGAGTCCATAAGACTGTTCTATACATCAGTGTCTCTTTTGCTGTCTCGTACACAGGGTTATTGTTACCATCTTTCTAAATTCCATATATATGCGTTAGTATACTGTATTGGTGATTTTCTTTCTGGCTTACTTCACTCTGTATAATAGGCTCCAGTTTCATCCACCTCATTAGAACTGATTCAAATGTATTCTTTTTAATGGCTGAATAATACTCCATGGTGTATATGTACCACAGCTTTCTTATCCATTCATCTGCTGATGGACATCTAGGTTGCTTCCATGTCCTGGCTATTATAAACAGTGCTGCAATGAACATTGGGGTACACGTGTCTCTTTCCCTTCTGGTTTCCTCAGTGTGTATGCCCAGCAGTGGGATTGCTAGATCATAAGGCAGGTCTATTTCCAGTTTTTTAAGAAATCTCCACACTGTTCTCCATAGTGGCTGTACTAGTTTGCATTCCCACCAACAGTGTAAGAGGGTTCCCTTTTCTCCACACCCTCTCCAGCATTTATTACTTGTAGACTTTTGGATCGCAGCCATTCTGACTGGTGTGAAATGGTACCTCATAGTGGTTTTGATTTGCATTTCTCTGATAATGAGTGATGTTGAGCATCTTTTCATGTGTTTGTTAGCCATCTGTATGTCTTCTTTGGAGAAATGTCTATTTAGTTCTTTGGCCCATTTTTTGATTGGGTCATTTATTTTTCTGGAGTTGAGCTGTAGGAGTTGCTTGTATATTCTCGAGATTAGTTGTTTGTCAGTTGCCTCATTTGCTATTATCTTCTCCCATTCTGAAGGCTGTCTTTTCACCTTGCTAATAGTTTCCTTTGATGTGCAGAAGCTTTTAAGGTTAATTAGGTCCCATTTGTTTATTTTTGCTTTTATTTCCAATATTCTGGGAGGTGGGTCATAGAGGATCCTGCTGTGATGTATGTCAGAGAGTGTTTTGCCTATGTTCTCCTCTAGGAGTTTTATAGTTTCTGGTCTTACATTTAGATCTTTAATCCATTTTGAGTTTATTTTTGTGTATGGTGTTAGAAAGTGTTCTAGTTTCATTCTTTTACAAGTGGTTGACCAGAGTTCCCAGCACCACTTGTTAAAGAGATTGTCTTTAATCCATTGTATATTCTTGCCTCCTTTGTCAAAGATAAGGTGTCCATATGTGCATGGATTTATCTCTGGGCTTTCTATTTTGTTCCATTGATCTATATTTCTGTCTTTGTGCCAGTACCATACTGTCTTGATAACTGTGGCTTTGTAGTAGAGCCTGAAGTCAGGTAGGTTGATTCCTCCAGTTCCATTCTTCTTTCTCAAGATCGCTTTGGCTATTCGAGGTTTTTTGTTTTTCCATACAAATTGTGAAATTATTTGTTCTAGCTCTGTGAAGAATGCTGTTGGTAGCTTGATAGGGATTGCATTGAATCTATAGATTGCTTTGGGTAGTATACTCATTTTCACTACATTGATTCTTCCAATCCATGAACATGGTATATTTCTCCATCTGTTAGTGTCCTCTTTGATTTCTTTCACCAGTGTTTTATAGTTTTCTATATATAGGTCTTTAGATTCTTTAGGTAGATATATTCCTAAGTATTTTATTCTTTCCGTTGCAATGGTGAATGGAATTGTTTCCTTAATTTCTCTTTCTGTTTTCTCATTATTAGTGTATAGGAATGCAAGGGATTTCTGTGTGTTGATTTTATATCCTGCAACTTTACTATAGTCATTGATTAGTTCTAGTAATTTTCTGGTGGAGTCTTTAGGGTTTTCTATGTAGAGGATCATGTCATCTGCAAATAGTGAGAGCTTTACTTCTTCTTTTCCAATTTGGATTCCTTTTATTTCTTTTTCTGCTCTGATTGCTGTGGCCAAAACTTCCAAAACTATGTTGAATAGTAATGGTGAAAGTGGGCACCCTTGTCTTGTTCCTGACTTTAGAGGAAATGCTTTCAATTTTTCACCATTGAGGATAATGTTTGCTGTGGGTTTGTCATATATAGCTTTTATTATGTTGAGGTATGTTCCTTCTATTCCTGCTTTCTGGAGAGTTTTGATCATAAATGGATGTTGAATTTTGTCAAAGGCTTTCTCTGCATCTATTGAGATAATCATATG
Organism: Bubalus bubalis; assembly: GCF_019923935.1. NCBI lineage: Eukaryota > Metazoa > Chordata > Mammalia > Artiodactyla > Bovidae > Bubalus > Bubalus bubalis. Next base: position 89,131,777 of record NC_059165.1, on the reverse strand, counting down.
GTTTTTATTTTTCAATTTGTTAATGTGGTGTATTACATTGATTGATTCAAAGTTCCCTTTAAATATTGTTCCCTTTGACATTTTTTTCAGTATCCAGTTCCATAAATTAAGTTGAAAGTGCAAGTCGCTCAGTTGTGTCCAACTCTTTGCCACCCCATGGACTATACAGTTTATGGAATTCTCCAGGGCAGAATACTTGAGTGGGTAGCCTTTCCCTTCTTCTGGGGATCTTCCCAACCCAGGGATCAAACCCAGGTCTCCCGCATTGCAGGTGGATTCTTTACCAGCTGAGCCACAAGGGAAGCCCAAGAATACTGGAGTGGGTAGCTTATTCCTCCTCCAGGGGATCTTCCCAACCCAGGAATTGAACCGTCATCTCCTGCATTGCAGGCCGAGAGCAATGCAGCTTTACCAACTGAGCTATCAGGGAAGCCCTTAAATTAAGGGCTGTCCAAATAACTTAGATTGTAAAATTTTAATTTTGTCTCAGGAGGACCCAGGCCTTGACCCTGTCCCTTGAATTTAAGAAAGTCAGTTCTATATTTATATGCTTTATGTCACATTTCCAGATCGCTTATTACTTACCATAGCAGCAAAGACATAACGGTTATTGTAGCAATGTTCCGAGTCCTAAACAGGTCCAAAATGAAAACTTTCTGCTGCTTCAGGGGGAGTTGCTCCTGTTGCTAAAGTAATGTACACAACTATGAGATTAAGAAATGATGAGGAAGTATCTTTGGCTATGACAGTATATTCTTATGCATGTAACTCACTTCACTTTGAACATGCTTAGAAGTCTGGAATTTTCTATACAGTCCATGGAATTCTCCAGGCCAGGATACTGAAGTGGGTAACCATTCCCTTCTCCAGGGCATCTTCCCAATGCAGGGATTGAACCCAGGTCTCCCACATTGCAGGCAGACGCTTTACTCTCTGAGCCACCAGGGAAGCCCTTGCATGCAATAAGGGCATCTAAATAAAGGATGCTTATTCTAACATTTAAAAATATTTGTGGCCCATTTTAGACAGAAACCTTTAAAACATAAAAATTGGCTTCAGTATCTCTTTATGTAAAGCCTGACTGCTAACATAGATTTGCCTTGACTCATGGGCATCACTATGGGTGACCTTAATCACACCGAACTTTAGGGCCTTTTGAGTGGGTAGGGCCATATAGCCCCTTGGGGTTCATATCTGCTTTTTATACTTTTCCTGTTTTTGTCTCAGTGTCAGAACACACTTGGGTTAACTAGGGGACCTTGAAAAAGTCACTATTTATCCTCTGTGAGCCTCAGTTTACCTCTCTGTAAAATGGGTCTAATAATTAAGCATTGAGAAGTTTAAGTGAGGTCATATATATAAATCTTAACATAGTATTTGAACCATTGTTAACACCCCATACATTTTAACTCTTATTTTAATTATTGCACCATTGAGGAAAACACATAAGCTGTCAATGGTTGGTGGTATTCTTACTACTGTTAATGGGCTTCCTTCCTTTACTTTTAATTTACTGAAGTTAACTTTTCATGTGTTAGGAATCTAGATAATCAAGCTTATTAGAATTGAAACTATACTATTTACATTAGCCAAGACATGGAAACAACCCAAGTGCCAATCATCAACAAATGATTGGCTCAAGATAATATGGTATATACACAATGGAATGTTGGTCATAAGAAAGAATGAAATATTGCCATTTGCAACAGGAGAATATTTCACTTAGTGAAGTAAGTCAGAGGGATTAAGACAAATATTATAAGTCATTTATATATGTAATAAAAATGCAAATGAATCTATATAAAAAACAGAAATAGATTCACAGATGTAGAAAACAAACATGGCTATCAAAGGGAAGAGGAAGGAGGGTCGGAGGGATAAACTAGATGTATGGGATTAACAGATACAAACCACTATACATAAAATAGATAAGCAACAGGGATTATTTACTATACAGCATAGGGAAATATATTCAATATCTTTTCATAACCTATAATGGAAAATAATCTGAATGTTTGGCAAAACTAATACAATTATGTAAAGTTTAAAAATAAAATAAAATTAAAAAAAAAAGAATAACTGAATCACTTTCTTGTACACCTGAAACTAATACAATATTATAAATCAACTATACTTCAATTTAAAAAAAAGGAATTGAAACTAAAAAAGTTACAAGGCTCTGAGTTGGAGAATCTCTTCAGGATAAAGTTAAACTCTGTGACTCTGTGCGTGTATTCAGCAAGAGGCCGAGGAAAGAATTTCCACAATGAAGGAAGTAAGAGTGCCAGACCTGCCCTTGTAGCTGCTTCCCAAATATTAGCATCTTTCTTTTTGAGAACAATCAGGCACCTCCTCATGCAACTTACAGTCATGTTACCTTTCTGCTTCTGGACTATCTGGAGTGAAAACGTCCAGAACATGCCCCTGGCAGTATTACCCAATTATCACAAGGAAGAAAGTCCCTGTGTAAACTGCTGGGACTAGCAGTCCTTCTGAAAGTTTTATGGGAATGGGACCAAGCACAGACAAGACCTGGGGATCAGGCCTATGCTGACAATTGGCACTTCCACAGGGTCCTTGTGAAAATGCAGATTTCCAGGTCCCACCTTGGGTTTGCTTAGTCTGAATCTTTCCTAGGGCTCAAGGGCCTGGGAATCTGTAATTTTTAAAAGCTCTTCAGGTGGTGGTGATAAGCAGCCAGATTTGGAAACCTCAGGACAAGAACATTTCCATATCCAGTGTTTGTCTCTGGCCTGTATGGAGCTGCCAAAATGCCTTTGGACCAGGCACCATGAGAAGGCTGGAGGTGCTTCAGAAAGGAAGCCACAGAAGCCCAAGATTGTGTTTGAAGATGGTATGACATGGTTTTTCTTCCTGTCCAAGTTAATGCCACTGCCCTTAACATGAGGCACCAGAGTGAGACGTTTATCTGTGTAATCCTGGGCAAATAATTTAACTTTTAAACTAAGAAGAACTGTGACTCAGTTACCCCTCCTGTGAAAAGGCCTATAATAATATGTACTAGCAATGACTGGCATGAGCATCAGATGAGCTGAACAATGTGCCTGGCATCTGGTGGGCTCTTTATTACCATTCCGAGCAGTTTGCATTTGTTGGCACAGGGCCCTATATATCCTCCTTCAGAGGACCCTAGCTGGAAGGTGAACAGGGAGAGATGACTTGGCCTCAGGAAAGCACAAGCTCCCTTTTCCTCCTCGGGTTTGTTCAGCTAAGGTTCAATATGCCTCATGGCAGGAAGAAAGCATGTGTTTTGACATTGGACTTTGTTCTCATTTGTCTATATAACTATGTATCTCTGAAATGTTTTATGATTGCTTTCATCCACATAGGCTTTATCTCTACTACTAGACTCTAAGGTCCTCAAAACAGAAGTCAGACCATTTATCCATTAAACATCAAAAAAAAAAAAAAAATTCAGCACAGCCCTGAGATCCAGAAGTGTTAGACACTCCCAATGTTATTTTTGCATCCAGTTAAATTGACCAAGGCTGGGAATGGAATTCTTGATCCGAAGAGCAAAGGATTAAGACATATTTTTCCTGGCAGCCCTCTGAAAGCTTGGGTTCATGGCCACTGTAATTAAACCTCCAGCCATCACCAAGGTATCTGCTTCTGTAAAAGGTTCCAAAGGCCAAGAAGAAGGATAGAGTACTGGCACACTCATCACCATCCAAAGTCCTGGGGTGGCCAGGGGCACAGATGTAAGCGTGGAGGCAAGCGTACAGACTAAGAAGTATATAGTCTTCTTGGGGTGTCCTGAGCAGTCCCTGACCCTTCTGGCCATGAATGCCCTTGCCCTATCATTTAAGTGTCCTCCCTGGTTTGGACCAGCCCTGAATCACTTTGCTGTCTTTGCTGGCTCACCCTGTTTGCTCCTTGAGGACTTCCTTCCTCACCTCATCACTTATCTTCCATCTAATTCTCTTAACACTCTGGGTTATATTCTATGCTCCTCATGTGTCTAATTTTTCTTGTTTTCTCTGGGAGTTGGCACGAGGTATGGCCAAGGACACAGTGAGTCCTTACTGACTGTCAGGAAGTGAGTATGCCTCCACTAAATATTTGCTTTTTCCCATGGCCTCCTTCCTGCAGGTGTGAATCCACCAGGCTATGCTCTCAGGCCTTAGGGTTCTAGACACGATATAGCAAGACTAAAGACAGGTACAGCTTCCCCAGCAGACTTTGGTAAGGTTCAGAATACAGTGGGGAACCCATGGGTGGAATATCTCTCAAACACATTTTTTTCCCACTTAATATAGATATTAAAAAATCACCAGTATGTAGCTGCATCCGTGGTACAGAGCAAGAACTAATATTTAATCAACACTTGCTGTATGCTCTCTGGAGAAAGGAATGGCTACCCACTCCAGTATTCTTGCCTAGAGAATTCCATGGACAGAGGAGCCTGGTGGGCTGTAGTCCGTGGGATTGCAAAAAGTCGGACATGACTGAGCAACTAACACTTTCACTGCTATTTGCTAAGCAATTTATATATATTATTATATTTAATTGGTCCACAGCCCTTTCAGATGGGTTTTATCTCAGAACTTCATCATCATTTTGTCTCTAAGGTCTTGAACAGTGCCTGGTTCATAGTAGGCACTCAAAAATCTATTGGATCAAATTAAATTCCATAATCAAGAATGCACAGCTGATCTCAAGAGAAAACATTTGCAAATTCTTACCTCCACGGGATCAAAAACTACCACTGGGGCAGTTATGTTGTTTATTTTTGCAGCTTTTTGGATAATATCTTCAGCTTCTTTAAATCTTCTCTGGGATATCAGCCATCGGGGAGATTCAGGAATAAACCTAAAATTCATTTTGGATGTTTCATAATTTTTCACAGTAACAAGTTTTTATGCTATCAACTGTTAAGTTGCCCCCAAATAATTTTTATTTTGTAAAATTCTAGTTTGTCTTTTTAAAGAACATCAGGGGGGAGGCTTCATAAGATCTCTATTATTTGTAGTAATAAATGAAAGTACCTTCATGTTTGAAAGTTCTGATCAAATCATAAGACCAGTCGTTAGTTGTACTTGAAGCCAGGGCCCGCCTACAAGGGGTAGCATTAACTATGGGCATGTTGAAACCAGGGCAGCTGGAGAATACCACCCAAAACTTCATAGTCAGCATGGCTCATTACAGAAACAGAGTCTAGTGTCTTTTTAGTGTGTCCATCCCTAGGGGAATTCCTGGTGCTCCAGCTGGTGATGCTCACAGGTTTACTGGGTAAAAGAAGGCACCTGTGTTCCTTGGGCTTTTCCTTAGGCAGTCAGAGGAGGCGGCGAGTGCATTGACACACCTCTGTGGGATGTCCCATGGCTTTCAACAGATTCTCAGCTCAGTGAGTACCCAAATCAGTTGTAGGGAGGTAGCCAATGTGGTGTTTTTATTTTTTATTGTCTAGAAACATTTAAAAATTTTTTATTTTATATTGGAATATAGTTGATTAACAATGTTGTGTTAGTTAGAAACTGACTTTTTATTACACAATCTACCCACATTTTTAACTGATGCTCAGACATGGCTGACTTCTATTCTTTCCTAATTTTTCTATTTTTATTTATTTTTTATCATTCTTTCCTAATCTTTATTTCTCAGAATTGCTTAGCCATTCTTTTGCTGGCTCTTGTTTTCCTTATCTATTTGTCAGTATTAAGCTGTCCTAGAAAATAAATTATATGTAGCAGATATAGTCTTCCTATAATTAACAGGCCCCTGCAAAGCCTCAACAGGAATTATCTCAGAGCAAAACACAACATATCAAATAGCTAACCCCCACCTTCCGTCCCCAGCCTACCACAAGCACATGAGTTGAAAAATGAACCCACTTTGCATTTTTTGGAATACACGCTTGGTTGGTCCCTGTAGCAACTGTGATGATGTTAGGCCACTGACCCTTGGTAATTAGAGCTGTCCTGTCCCAGGGAACTTTCTCTGGTGCTGTGTATCTGTGCTGTTCAATGCAGCAGCCACTAACCAAATGGGGTTATTGAGTTGGTGTGACTGGAGTGACTGAAGAATCCAATTTTATATTTACTTGTGGCCCCTGGTGGTTCATATGGTAAAGAACCTTCCTGCAATGTGGAAGACCCACGTCTGATCCCCTGGAGAAGGGACTGGCAACCCACTCCATTATTCTTGCCTGGAGAATTCCATGGACAGAGAAGCCTGGCAGGCTATAGTCCATGGAGTGGCAAAGAGGCGGACATGACTGAGAGACTAACACTTGCACTTTCTTAATTTTAATATGTCATTGCATGTGGCTAGAGGCAACTATATTAATGAAGAACTACACAGCTTGGGCACTTCTACTTCTGAGAGGTATCTTTTCCCAACCAAGTTGTTCTTAGACATATCCTACCTTTCTTAACTATCAGCTCTGAGGGCCATCACTGGCCTCAAGTTCCAAATGCTTAGTCAGCTAGATATTGCAAAACTTCCCCCATGTCACACCTAGGGGCTCCTTCCCCACCTACAACACTCCATTCATACTTGTGGTCACTTACTGCCAAGCCTTTTAAAGGAAATTGGGGACATTAAAAAGTCCCCAAACCACCTGCTCCAATTTTAAGCCCACTGTACTTAGGGTTGCTGCCATCTTAACTTGTGAATTGCCATGGTTTTTTGGTGCATAAATAATCAAGTCTAGCTCATCATTTCAAGTTAGTGGAGGGCCAAATAAGGTTTACATTACAGCCTCTCTGTAGATTTAATTCAAATTGAACAGGGGAAGAGTGTTGCTGGAGAGTCTATATCACATACTGAGTAGGCAACAGAGGTCACAGTAGCCCGAAGCCGTCGCCACATCATCCCAGCCCACCCCGATGGACGGGCACTGCTTCAGGAAATCCTACCCTCAAGGACGAAATGTTCAAAAGAGAGCTATTTTGTTTTTATTTTTATAGAAAACTGATAAGACTGTTAAACTTTCAGGACAAGCACTCAGCTTATTTGTCCTGGCCCCGGGCTGTGCTCTGTCTGGGGCAGTTCTGTCCTGGGTACAATGTGCCCACAGCCAGGAGCACTCATGGAGCAGCCCGTGGGCAACATAGAAACAACTGTCCTCAGGGCAAGAGTAAGGCAGCTCCTTGTGGGATGGACCTTCTGTACTAGAAACCCAAGAGGCTGACCTGTCAGAGTTGTTCCTTGCTGTGGCATTTTGTTCCGAGGCAAAGATCCAAGCCCCGCAAATTAAAATCCGTACTAATCTCTTACAGTCAGTCGGGCCCTTCTATTTTTGTTCTCTCTCTCTGATAGAATCATATAGTAATACAGTTGACTATAACATATTTTGAAAGTACTAGTCTCTTATGCTGAAATGACAACTAGAACCAACGAACACAGATTACCAAAATCATTCAACTGAAGAGGCAGTAAGTAACCTCTGAATAATCTTGTCTTGTGACTTGAGAGACTGTCTGGCCACCAGCACCTTTTACAATAAATTCAGTTAGCAGGGCGTGTTGTGGAGAGAGGGTGTGATGCTGATGTGATGTGATGATGATGGTGAGGATGGTGATTCTCATTCAAGAAAGTTGCCCTACTCTCAGACTGGGTCAGGAAATCAGAATAGTATCTAACACGCTGTTTCTCAAATTCTAGGGAAATAAGAAAAAAAAAAAGTGCTTTCTTTTTCCCATGCACACTCATGCCAAGGATTTGCATTGGTAAATCATAGCAGCCTTAGAGATCATAAAAGGACAGTAGTTTGGAGTGGTCTAACCAGAGCTATCAGGTCTAACAAGGCCAAGAAGTACTTCTGTCAGCCTCTATGGCTGCCTAACAGTTGCAGCAAGATGAAGGTCCTTCTAGGAAACTTCCTAAGGCACACTTCCTAAGTATGTCCATAGGACAGGGCAACCATGAGGGCTAGTCTAACCTGTGAGCCCCCAGACATGATCAAAAATACTTTCATTGTTTGTAAGCAGAGAGAGGTCAAGCAATTCAGTAAAACCAGTCACTGCTGGGAGATTTGATTTTGATATCATGAAACCAAATCAAGACTAATCAATGAGAGAGAGAGAGGGAGAGAGAGAGTACCGAACTCAGTAATGGGAAAAATCCCCTTTCCTCTTGTTTAAATATGGAAAAACCAAAGAAATGAGAAGTCTCCCCTAAATAAAACGTATGGCTGGGACCTTATTCCATTACTGTCATTCTGTTCTCTCACATAAAGTCTTCCCCATAGCCATACTCAGTAAAATTGGGGTCAGCATCTCAACACTTTGTTATTCCTACATTAATGTGTCAAAATTTGGTTGAAGGGTTGTGGGAGGAGTGAAGAGAATATTTTCTCTAACAATTAATTAAACAGATGTGATTTTCTAGCTCTTCAAGACAAAGCAGATAAACAGGCACATCTTAGATGCTACTCATTATATGATAGGGAAGCTTGAGGAAGTTACATTAGTTGAAGCCATAGGAGAAAGAGATTTCCTAGAGAAAAGTGTCAGAAGAGCAGGGCTGCTGCTGCTGCTGCTGCTAAGTCGCTTCAGTCGTGTCTGACTCTGTGCGACCCCATAGACGGCAGCCCACCAGGCTCCCCCGTCCCTGGGATTCTCCAGGCAAGAACACTGGAGTGGGTTGCCATTTCCTTCTCCAGTGAAGAGCAGGGGGGCAGAGCTAAAAATAACAAAACCCAACAGTACCATCTCCACAAACAACAGCAACCACCCACTAACAGAGAAGAGTTGGGACAGCCGAAGGGGGACTGGGTTTCCTGAGAATGGTGCTTTGTGGGACGGTGGGGAATCAAACCCCAGCACACATGCCCACCCCCAACAAGGGAAACGGTCTCTGGGCTTTGAGGCCTCAGCCTACTCCAGTGAGATCAGCAGGCCCACGCCAAGGTCAGCACCACGCTCTGGGCTCCAGGTTGCTGGCCCGCAGTAGGCGGCTGTCTGAGACAGAGCCACACTCACCACCACAGCGGGACACACAGCACCCCCGGCACCGTCAGCGCCAGCAGCAGCATCCGCCAGTCTCTGATGAAGTAAGCAAACAGTGGCAGCAGCATGTAGCCAATTGCAAAAAATGTGCACACTCCTAACGTAGAGAATATAATACGAACTGACTTGCCAAGAATTTCTGTTCCTGTTCAAAACAAGGGAGGAGTATTAGCATTTTAACTCACTTTAATATTTGCTTTTTTGCATCATTACCTGGCAGTTAGAGTTAAAATATAACCACTTAGAAGAGGAAGGAGTTATTTACCTCCTGGCCCAGAGCAGGAGTGGTCAGTGTGGAGGAAGGTGGGACATGACCCAAGACTTACCACTTCATAGAAGGATGAGTTTTCATGAGATTTTAAAGGAGCTGTAGATTTTTTTTTTAAATGTCTCCTCATGTCATATGAATATCGTGCTCAGCCCTAAGAGGTAACCTCTTCTGAGAATGCCACATTTCCAAAATAAAAGCCCCAGGGTGAGGAGCAGTGAGGGTGTCTCAGGAGGCGTGGGAACTCTCCTGAGGGTGTGTGGCTAATGCGGCATTCAGCCTCTCCCACCATTCACCACTGTAAAGAAGCAGATATGGGTCTCTCGGAAACAGCAGAGAGTTCAGTTACTGAGCTGTGTTAGGACACCCTTAGCTATCCTTGAGCCCTGAGAAATGATAAAGAGGATCCAGCTGGCTCTGGAGGTCCACAGAGCAGGGCCTCAGTGCCCAGGGCTGATTTCCACTGAGGCTACACTGTGCCCAGGGATCAGCCCCAGGCAGACACAGTCCTTATAGCCCAATGAAAGACAAGAAGAAGTTGCTCCTCTGGCCTGGCAGGCGGCAGCCCTGGAGCTAGCCGCACATGGAGAGAACTCACAGAGCTTTCCCAGAACACCACAAAACCACTAGATGCTTGGCATCCAGCCCTGTTTTGGGAAAGGCTCCTGCTCTGCTCAGCGCCACAGTGGATGGCTCAGCCCCAGCTCTTCAAGAGATGTTGCTTTCTTCTTGGAGTGTGCTTGATTTGAGACAAGGAGTCTGAGAACAGGCTCCTTCTGTTGTCACAAAACTCAGGCCCTTTCCACCGAGTCCACTCTTGGTCCTCTGCCCCAGGGTGGAGATGTGGCCAATGGCAATAGCTCCATCTTTTGTTTGAGATCTGCCCACCACTACTGAAAAGTAGCCCAGAAAATACAAAACAGATGATTTGAAGGTTATTCAGGCTTGGGTTTTAAGAAGGAGTTTCTTAGATGTGTTTATATGCTCTGAGCACAGGCTAAGGAATTAAGGACTAATTCCAGAGAAGCAGTAAAATGACCCTTTCTGCTGGTTTCCCTTTCTCCCCTCCTTCGTGCTCCTATCCTCACCTCTCTTCTTCCTCACTCAGCATAACTGACGATGTGTCTCAGTGGTTCTGTCTTGAACAGCCACTTCTAAAACCCAGACTGATAGAAATGGCCAGGATTGTGTATCTCTCACATCTTGGACTGCAGACAATAGCTCTAACCACCCAAGGCATTTCTTAGCCTTTAAACTCATTTCCAAGAAAAGGGCTGGACTTCTTTCAGGATCATGAGCGTTGTTCCCAGATCTTTTCTTACCTCATTAATGACCTTCCTGTCACTCCATAAGAAGACTCACCATGCCATGGTTTCTAAATACTTTGGCTGTGATTATCATGATATGGGAATGAATAGTGCTTTATTCCTAAGGAGAGATTCAGAAGTGAAGCAGCAGAGGATGCGATTGTGGAAAAGAGAGAGTGCACAGGACCAAGTGAGAATCTTGTAGACTCAAGAGGCCAAGGGAGCTCCCTCACACTTCCATGATCCTGATAAGAGAAAAGAAAGAAGTTACCCCACTGAATTTCTGGATAACGTCCCTCTTTAAGCTTGGGTCTCAGGCCAGGACAGAGTTGCTCTAGCTTTGCAGAGTACCCTTGGGGGACAGAAGCTTCATTAATCTACCCTTCTGCCCTTATGTGGAGCTACAGGGAGGGCACAAATCTGAATAGTTCCTCGGGAGCACAACTTCCTGCTCTCTGACTTTTAGAAAATCACCTCCCTTACAGGGAGGGCACAAATCTGAATAGCTCCTTGGGAGCACGACTTCCTGCTCTCTGACTTTTAGAAAATCACCCTGCCTTGAGCATCATCATCATCTTCATAGTTAGTATTGTTTTGAGCAGGCACTTTGAGCCAGGTTCCAGACTGAGTGTTTACATATATTATCTCTTTGACTCTTCACAACAATCATATAACAACTAATATTACTTCTGTTTTACATGTCATCAGCTGAGACTTGTTGAAGCAAATTGCCTAAATTCACACATATGCAATAAGCGGGACAGATAGGATTTAAGCCTGATCAGTTTAATCTATGGATATAGTCCAAAAAACACACAATTACATGGGAGCAAAGCCTTCACCCTGTCAAGCTGTCCTTCGACTGCGTTCTAGTGGAGACGTGTGTGGGAGATGGGTGGGGCCATACCTGCATTTTAGAAGTTAGGATTTGCATTGCACCCACTTGGACTGGTCTTCAAACTAACTAGAGGCCAACCAGTCCTCTCAGAGACACCGGAAGAGGAGTCTTATTTCCTGCAGACCTCTCACTGCCAGCAGGTGTCACAAACTCCATGTGTTCTGCTGGCAGTGAGAGAGGTGACTGGTGACTTCTGGCTCTGCTCACTAGGGGCTCCTTGTCCTGACCTCCTTTACCCCTTAGGTGTTTGCTCCTAGAGCAAAGCCTGCTTGGTCTTGATCTGGTTGGGCCTCTGAGTATCACTTGTGAGTGAGATGCTGACTTCTAAGCCAAAGAAGCATGTCTTGGCCAGGAGTGTTTGCCTACTGCCTGTCACCACCTCCAGAATCTGAGTGCTCTCCCCGAGAGTGAGTGACTCGGAGGGGGCCAGGCTTACCGTCATGTTGCTCAGGGCCCTGCTATGGTAGTCAGCTCAGGAACCACTGGATCCCTTCCACGTGGAGGCAGGATCTGCCCCTCCATGAATGACCCGCAGAGGTCTGCAGACCCCAGCTCAAGAAACATGGCTGTGGTGCAGTTGCCAGGATATAGGGTAGGACCCAGGGTCCTCTATCAGCCACGTGCAGGGCTTGGGCCGCTTGATGCTCATTGGCTACTAGGGTGACTTTGATAAGTCCTACTTCACGGAGTTATTATTATGAGGACTGAGATTAATGTAGGTAAGGAGCCTAGTCAGGTGTCTGGCATGTGGCAGGTACTCAGGAATCGTTAACTCTTTTATCCTGGTCAAACAATTGAAATGGACCAGATGTCAGGGGAATGTTGGAAAACACAGAGCCTTTGACCAAGAGATCCAACAGAAGACAGCAAAAACCTCTCTTTGCTCCTGGAAAATACTCAGAATTCTCATCAAAATAGCAGATATTCCCTTGTCCTCTTTCTTCTCTATAAATGTTCATGATCATTCTAGTTAAAAGGGACCTTTGTTGTCTATGCATATACGCAGACAATTTATCTGTGCTCCCCCCACACTCCTAGACCCACAGCCCACATTCTCTGTAACAGCTGCCTTGGCTGCCTCTGCCAACCAGATCTGAGCCCTTGGAGGACAGACAGCAGTGAGTCCTACCTCCTGCCTGTGTCCCCCAGTTCTTCCCTCTCGGGGCAGTGCAAATAAGGGTTGCCAGCAAATCTCTGCGTCTTATGTATTTATATCCCATTTCTCCCTTGAAGTAGCTTTTAATTTGAATAAAATAAAATAATGGTAACATTAAAGTAAAATACAAAGAAAGGTGAAAAGCTATGACCTAGAGAAAAGAGCAAAAATATGCAACAGATCGTTTTGGAAAATAGTCTGACGGTTCCTTAAATGGTAAGACCTAAAATTCCCATATCATCTAGCGAGTCCGCTCCTAGGTACACAGCCAAGAGAACTGAAAACATAGGCCCACGAAAGACTTGTACTCAAACGCTGATAGCAACGGTCTTCAAATTGGTCAAAGAATGGTAACAACCCAGACGTCTGTCACCTGATGAAGAGATGGCCAAAACGTGGTATCTGCGCACAGTGGAGTGCTGGGTCATTCTGCAGCACAGACCGACCTTGGCAGCATTAAGTGAAGGAGTCAGTCACAAAGGCCACCTGTTGTAAAATTTTTGTTTATCAGAAATGTCCAGAATATAGACAAATCCATACAGACCGAAAGTAGATTAGTGGTTGCCAGGAGCTGGGGAAAGAAGAGAATGGGGAAGTTAACTGCTGATAAGTTTCTTTTGTGAATGATGGAATGTTGAGGAGTTAGGTACCGTCGATGATTGTATGACTTTGTGAATATACTAATAACCACTGAATTTATACACAAAGCTGAAACTCCAGTACTTTGGCCACCTCATGAGAAGAGTTGACTCATTGGAAAAGACTCTGATGCTGGGAGGGATTGGGGGCAGGAGGAGAAGGGGACGACAGAGGATGAGATGGCTGGATGGCGTCACTGACTCAATGGATGTGAGTCTGGGTGAACTCCGGGAGTTGGTGATAGACAGGGAGGCCTGGCATGCTGCGATTCATGGGGTCGCAAAGAGTCGGACACGACTGAGTGACTGAACTGAACTGAACTGAACTGAAAAGAGTTAACATTATGCTATGTAAACTCAATTTTAAAACTTTTAAAAACTATGTGGCTAATAAAGGCTGCATAACAGCCTGAGCTTCCTGGTAGCCAAAGTTATAAAGAAAGAGGCCATCAGTTATGTACTCATCAAAAGGAAGAAAACATGAAGACATCAGAGGAAGCAGCATTTTAAGTAGTTCAGCGTGCTGGAACAAATATTGTTAAGAGTGCTGGGAAAATACTGAATGAATGAATCACTCAAGACAGGAGACAGTTAACTTTGCAAAATAAATTCAAGCAGCTAGTTACGAGAAATAGAGGAGGATGCCACTAGTGTTTCACCCAGAGGCTTTGGACAGGTCAAGGGTGTTACTTCTGGGAAACAGTGGGAGATTGTGAGGGGAGAGCTGGAATGTGGGTGGGGTCGGTGTCCTTGGTCCTGAGTGGTCACTTGCTGCTGAGCCAGCATCGTTCTGGCGGCCTCTTCACTTTCGGGTGTACCCATGTTCTGTTTCTTTAAGAAGCACTGTTCCTTTCTTCCCCTTTCTTGTCTCCTGTGACTCTGGCAGGCTTTATAATTGTTAAAAAGCAGAGCAAGGAGAGAATCCATTTTTGTACTGTGTGGAGAGTGGGAGTAATTCAGCTTCCTGAGTTAATGTGAGAACTCCTAAAATGGCAGATTATCACCACAGCGTCTTGCCAACCCTTCCCTGGAGCCAGAGGGCAAAAGTGAAGGTGAAGGGCCAGACAGAACTCAGACCAGATCCAAAGCTTAGGTTGCTTTTAGTTAAATGAAACGCACAATTTGGCTGTTTCAGTTCTAGAACACCAGAGAGCGCTGCTGCGCTGCCAGAAGCCAGAGATGGTTCTGTGTCTCCCATCCCCACCCTACTCCAGGCGCTCGCGAGGGCTTCTGGCTGCTCCAAGGGGCAGATTGACTTTCAGTGACACTGAAATGTTCAGGCCTGAGAATCCGGGACAAGGAGTTTCAAACCAGCACACAAATGTCAGCAGTTTCCTGTAGAACACAGTAGAGTAACACTATAGCCAGGGAGGCTCCCAGACCCTGCACGGCTGATGGAGAGCCTGCTACACCCAGTGCCCGCCCTCTGCTGGCCGTACATCTAGGCTCCGACTGATCTTACAGCTCTTACTTTTCCCTTGGCCTTCCCACTCGTGTCAACATAAGGAGCAGGGAGAGAAGTTGGTTGTAGTGACAGGGGCAGCTGGGCAGAGACTTCTGTGCAGGAAGCCTGGGGTGGGCTCTCCCAGCTCATCCACTCACACGGGGGAGGAGGCTCTGTGGCTTCAGAAGCACCCTGTGCCCCTGGAAAGACAGGTCTAAGGGCTGCCGTTCAGCAGGCCCTGGGGAATACCGTGCACAGCGCAGACACCGCCTGACTCCTGATCCCAAAAACAGGGCTTCTCTGGCTTCACTATGACCTCGTGCCCTTCCATTTCAGGTGATTCTTTAGGTTCTCTTAAAGGTGCTCTGCTCACTTCAGGCAGATTCCTCTGTTTAGTCTCTAGTATGTTCTGGCCCAAGCAAAGCTACCCATCAGGCTTTCCAGGTATGGGGTGGTCACCAAAAGGAAGATGGAGTCTGTGGGATTTAAACCATGAGAACAACAAACTCTGCTGTGTCCAAGAGCCCTGTGTCCTTGGGGTCATCAGGCATTAGGAGGTTGCAACTTCTGTCCTGAATTCTTCCAGTCTCCAGTTTCTAGCCCCACTGGCTGGCAGCTCTCTGTGTCCTCTGAACAAATCCTTCCCCCTCCCCTCTTCCCCCTGCAGAAAGGAGGGAGGTCCTCTCCTGCTGAAGAGGGTGCTTCTGCTGGGGCCGTGTGACTGCAGCATGCCCTCCCCACCTCCTTCTTCAGATGCCAAGGCTAGGCCTTTGGCAAGGAGCGCTTCACAAATGATTAAAGGAGTAGAATTTGAACAGTTCCAAGTTGGCAATCTGACAGGGTGTACATATCCTCAACAAAGAGAACACAGGATCTTGAAAGCCAACGAGTCATCCAGAATCTTAAAACCTATCAGAATCATCTTACTAGATTCAGACTTCTGAGATAAGAATCATTAGACTTACATTAAAGGGATGCTATTGGTAATTACACTGTGGCAACAGGGACGAACTGGGACTGCCAACAAGGAAATATGATCATACTAGAGGTTATGGGAATGAGTATCTATTGTTCCAGAGGTGGCCCCATTGCCCCTTCTCTCACCTGAGGAGGTGGCCTCAGAGAACCTGCTGGGGACTCTCACTCCTGCAGATGACCCTTATCAACACATCTGGAGCTTACCCTGCTGCCTCCTGGGAAAAGCTGCTGAAGGCCCTGGGGGCCTCCTCCTGACCTTTAGCTTGTGAGTCCCCCTCATGCGGCCTGATATTCCAGAAGCAAGGCTGCTGCTAGGAGATAGGATGGCTCCCAGCAATGAGGCTTGTCCTGTATGCAGCTGATATGTTCTGGGGGTGGGCTTTGACTTAGGGGTGAAGCCAGATCTGCCCAAAGATGGACAGCTGGCACCGGACTCCTGTCTGGCACGTGCCTCATCCACCTGTGTACCAGCCGCACCGACCACCCTTAATCCCTCTATGGGCCAGGCCCAGCTGCCAGGAGACCATTTAGCCGTGGCCCAGGCAGAAGTCTTGAGCCCTCATAGCCCAGATCAGACACATCCCCGGACTGTCTCTCCCTCAAGAATCCCTCCTCTGTGTCCCTCTCAAGCCCTGTGCTCCTGAAATGTGTCTCAGTTATCACTTGGTTGGCTCTTACTCACAGTCACATTTCAGGGCCAGCGAAGAGCTGGCTCCCTATGAGTACCTGCCTTGCCTGTGACCTGTCAAAGAACCTGTGACCACAGCCTTCTCCCCAGCACATATATCCCTGAAGCTGATCGTGTTTTGGAAGCACAGACCATGAATTACAGTGCTTCCTTCTGCGCTGAGTAAGAGCGCTTCCTGTGCCCTCTTCAGCGGCCCCCTCTTCCCAGGCCTCTCTGAGGACTGGAAACAGGGGCCCTGCAGGTCAGAAGCCATTCCTACCTAGTATGAAGGCCACCACGTAGTTGGAGATCTGGCCCATGCCGACGATGACAAATAACACAGTGAACATCTCCCAGTTGATGGAAAAAATCTGCAGAAAGCTGAAGCCAGTCTGCACAGCCATGGTTGCGAAGAGGATGGTCTTTCTGCCAAATCTGTAGAGCATAGCACAACACAAGAAGTGGCCTGTGCAGGTCACAGCAGCACCGTACTCAGGGCTTGGGGAAGGCCCGAGTCAGGCATCCCTGCAGACTATTTTTCTCAGGACTGTGACAGGCTTTTCTCCTATCACATCCTCCCAGGTTCTTCCTGGGTGAGGTCTCAGGCATCCTTCTGCCCAGGAGGTAACTTTCTGAGATTCTGAGCCTCCTGTGGAGGCAGCCTATCTCAAAATCATGGAGCAGCTTATGTAAGGACCACGTGGAAATTTGCTCTTTAGAATGAGTCGTAGGTAGAAGCTGCCGTCACATTTCTGGAACATGAGCACAGTACAAACTGAAGATACGTCTAATGTCAGCAACATGAGAATTCTGTCAACCCAGAGCCAAGAGTCCCTCTGTGTCAGTGGTCTCCAACCTAGGCTGTGCTTGGAATCAAGAGAGTTTAAAAAAAATACTGTGACAGCCTTCTGAGATTCTTATTGTCTGGATGTAGACAGCTGGATGCAGTATGGGTATCAGGGCTTAAAGATATTATTTCCCAGGTGACTCTACTGTGCATCCCAAATTGGGAACCACTGCCCTGTGGAAAGTAGCTTCCAGCAACATCCGTAAATGACACAACAGCTGGCTTAAGTCTTAATGTCATTTTCTGATAGTGTCCAGTACTCAAAGGGAACACAGGACAACACCTCCCATCTCATCTTCCACACTCAGGTCATCTCAGGCTTTTGGGTCGGGGATCCCATTGGGCTTCACGACTAAGGGAGGGACAGCCATTCCTCTGGAAAGCCTTCCCCAGCACTACCATTGAGCACTCCCACCTTCCTGCTCTGGTCCCTACAGAACATTCAGGGGTCAGTGTGGTCACGTCTCCCCAAGCTGCGATGCTGTCTCCTCCTGACAGTGCACTCCAGGAGGCCCTGAAGCAGCCTTGATCAGCTCTGCGGCCCCAGTGTCCAGCCAGGGGCCTGACCTGCAGCAGAGGCAGGTGCACAGCTGAGGAGGGTACTCACCATCTGGCTTTGACTCTGGCTAATGGCTGGTTGTGGATAGATCACATGGCAACAAAAAACTGAGGGCGGGGTAAGGAGGCCCTGGCGAGGCAGCAGTATATATTTTTGAGGAGCTCAGATAGTGAAGAATCCGCCCACAATGTTGGAGACCCTGGTTCGATCCCTGGGTCGGGAAGATTCCCTGGAGTAGGAAATGGCAACCCACCCTAGTATGCTTGCCTGGAGAATTCTGTGGACAGAAGAGCCTGGCAGGCTACAGTCATGAGGTTGCAAAGAGTTGGGCACAACTAAGCAACTAACAGTTGGTGATAAAAGGGCCCCATTTTCCAGTGGTTCCCCACAAGGGGCTGAGCACAGAGGATACAGGATACGTCATAGTTGCTCCTGTCACTCAACTTGGTGGCCTATGGGGCCTCCCTTTCTCTGGTGAAAATACCCTAAATTCAGTCCAACCCCAGGACAGGCAGCGTACTGACTGACAATCACCTTCCCTCCCTCCCATCGTCCTTACCTGTCTGACAGCTGCCCAGACACAAAGGAGCCGAGAAGCACGCCTACAAAGAACAGGGAAGTGGTGAGGGGCGTCTTCCAATCCTCCTCACACACCAGACTCCACTGCCAGGGAAAAACACAAAGTGTGAGCCCAGCCCCCCAGCAGGTCCGGCCCCTGCCCAGCCCCAAGGGCATATTAGCATGGCAGCCAGGCAGGCTCTCCTCCCCGGTGCCAGGCTCACTATTGTGCAAAGGGCATAGGCTTCACAGCCCTGGGGTTGACTGCTGACTCTGTCAGTCACTGGGGCAAGTCACTGTCCTGCCTGAGGCTCACCCTCCCCTTCTGAAAGGAGGGGTGATACCTCTGACCCTGCTTACATTGTGTACTGAGAAGTGAGCTGTGGCATGGCTTTGACTGGCGACCCCTCAACTGTGAAGTAGTATGAAGCAGAGGTGCCATTTCTGCTTCAGAAGTTACTGAAGCACGTCCCTCCTGCATGGAGGGACAGTGTTCTAAATGCCTGCAGGTCAGGGTGGTGGGCATGGTCACTTGATCCAGGTAGAAAAGCTTCTTCTACCTGTTGAAAAATGCCAGTGGTCCCCAAACACCTGTGATTATATTTTCTGAGCAGAATCCTCCAGAGAACCCTGTGTTCCCTGGGCCACACAACACTGTAGGCCACGCGTAGGGCTTGATCCGGAGCCCCACTGTGCTGGGGGTGGTGTTCCCGCCCCTCTTCAGTGCTTCTTATCTCCCCTCTACACTCCTCCACCCTCCTTTCCACGCAGCCCTCCCAGAAGTGTGGTCCCTCCCACTCCCCAGGGGCCATGGGCTGTTGTAGCTCTAACAAGTCCCTGCTTGTGGACCCACAAAATGAGAGTTTCAGCTAGAGTTTGTTACCAGCTCTTGATTTAAGTCAATTCAGCATAATCTCAAGGGGAGGTTGCAAAAATTTCAAAATATGTTCAGTGAGCTTTTGTGAATTAAAAAAGAAGCAGGTGCCAATAAGTATTTTGGGATAGTGGGTCAGGGGATTGCTGTGTGTGGTAAGATGATAAAGTCTGTAGGAAAAAACCCCTGCCTTCCATCCAATCCCAGCCCCCCACCCAGCAGTGGTACTGCACCCATGACATTCCTAAGGCAGTTTGGTTCTTAATCCTTTCAACTTCCCTGACATAGATTTAAAAGTGAATTCACATATTTGTATCATGCCCCATTTGCAGCAGAGAGAGGTGGATATAAGGATACATACAAGAAAAATGTGTACAACAAAATGCTAAGGGAATCGTGGCAAATGAAAATCTCAGAGGAGCAGGGGTTACAAAAATAACCAAGCCAGGGATAAGACTGACCTCTGGCTGTCCTGCCCAAAGGCCTGTCAGCTTGCCAGGGAAGCCCTGAAATCTGGCTTTGAATATCCCAGCAGCTCGGCTCTCAGGATCACAGTGTACAGAGTAATAAGCTCATTCTGCAAAAGCTCAGTTTGTCTGAGTACCGAAACCGGGGAGAAGCCTCTCCTCTATACTTCCTTCCATGAAGGGACCACTCTGTGATGCTGAGGATAATGTCCTTGAGAACACCCCCATCCTGGAGACAACAGCAAGATTCACGGGACTGCCTCGGATTGTGCTCACAATGCTGCTCACAGGCAGGCTGCCCGAGCACAGCTCTGCAGAAGAAAAAACAATGTGAACCAGAAACTCTCTACCGTCAGGCACAGCTGAGGATAGGACTGAAACCACACCCAGAGGAAGGCTGCTTCAACTGGGGTACCTTGAATGGGCTTCAGGGGAAAAGGCACAAACCCTCCAAAACTGTACGGCCAGATTCACGTGCTCTGCCAGGCCACAGGTCAGAAGGGAGACATGTACCTGAATTAATGGCCACCAGCTTCTAAAAGTCACAGACTGAAGCCCCAAAGCCTCATGGTGTGGTTCATAACCCATTTTGCAGAAGACTAAACTTAGTCTCTGAGACTAGTGTTTGCCTGAAGTCAAAGCAAGTAAATGGGCAAGTGAGATAACAACTTGGGCCTCAGAACTTTACCTTGTATCCATGTTCTGCTTTGGACAAGAATACCAAAGGCCAGATAAAATGAGTTTATGACATACCACCCCTACACTTCTTCAAGGAATGTGACATCAAGACTAGGGGCAGAAGACCTCCACCACAGCCGTTAACCTTGAACAGAACTAAGAAAATCCCAGGTTTGGTGGGGCTATTAAGTGTCCATTATCAACCATCACCATTCCATCTGTAGCCAAGCAGAAAAGCTCTTCCCAAGATAATGTGCTCTCCTTTGCGGTTTTAAAAACATTTTCCTATCAGGACGTTGCCTTTGGGCAACATAGATAGGACTTAAGAGACAGAAAGGAAAGAGGACAGCTGTCAGATGTCAGGCCTTGCATGAGCAAAATAGTAAACAGAACGGGCTCCCTAATTTTCAGGCCCAGTGTAACCTGAAAATGTAGGACTCCTTGTTCAAAATGATTAAGAATTTCAAGATGTCAATAGCAGAGCATTAAAAATAAATGTGGGGCCCTAGGTGACTGCAAGGATTGATATCCATCAAGCTGGCCCTGATGGTGGGTCAAGCCTGGTCTGTTTGGGGAATGCAGCAAGGAAAGGAATTATGAACTGGGTTCTGGGAAAGGTGAGGTGAAGGCCAGCTCCCCATTGCTCTCCTACTGGAGGCCATGAGGCCAGGTTTTAGGTCCCCCTTCCCTGCCTGAAGAGGCGCTCCCGAAGCTGTCAGCATCGTGCAGCACAGAAATTGGCCACGTGCACACAGCAGCATCCGCCCCAGGCCCGTGGGGGTGCTGTCTGTCTTTGGTAGAGAGCGCTGTCTCTGCTTATGTCTGGTAGAGGAGGGCAGCTGGACCTCATGCTACTTATGGTTGTTTCCAAGGCTGGGTTCCCTCTTGGGGAGTCACTGTACCCAAAGAGTCTCTTTGAAAGTTGCAAAAGGCCTGGTAACAGGATACAAAATTGGCAGATAAAATATTGGCTTCAGCTCACAGGACTGGGGTTCCAATAAATCAGCTGCCAGCCTGTAGGGGGACCGTTTTCTCCATGGGGCCATTCTTGAGAAGGCCAGGCTGTGCCTGCCCCAGCCCCTTGGGGTTTTAGGGGTGTATCTTAGGGCCTCAATTGTCAGGTCCCAGGGAACTCCCTGTGGTTGACAATGACATGGCAGGACCAGTGGGAGACGGTCTTTTCCTTAATGAGACAGAAGTGTCCTGTGGGTCTCTGCACATGTGTGTACACACGTGCACACACAAACATACATACACAGGGTCCGCTTAGAGACGAATGGCTGATGGCCTGGTGAGAGGCTGCCTGGCATTGGCCTGGAGCTATGCCCTCAGGTCAAACGCTACCATTTCTGAAACATAACCCACACTCCCACATGCACTCTGGACAAAGAGTGGAATGTCCCAAACTGTGCAGGGTTGAGGCACGGGATATACTGTCCTAGGATTACTGTGTCTGTCTCATCCTCCAGGTCTTAGACCAATATTCCCCATTTGACTGGGTCATTTAGCCTTAAAGAACAAAAAACCAGGTCCCCAGGTAATAGGTGACATGAGGACACTTGACCTAGAAGAACATGCATCTCGTGCCCTCAACAGTAATAGAAGAAAGGACAAGTACAGTGTATCGATTGCTCACTGTGTGCCTTGCATTGTTCATGGGATCTCAACGTTGCCACCTGAAAATAGGTATTCCCTTTATCCCCATTTTACAAATGAGCAAATGAAGGCACACAGCAATGAAGTGAGTAGCCCCAGTTCTAGTGGACTGGCAAAAGGAACTGCTTAATCATTTATTCAACAGTCATTGAGCACCTGCTCTGGGCCAGATTCTGAAGGGGCACAAAGCAGACATGGTCACTGCCTCCACAAACCTGAAGGTCAAGCTTGCTTTAGAGGACAGATCAGGTGTGCACATGTGCATGCATGAGCCCAGCCATCCTGGGTAGGATGTTCTCGGCCACTGTGTCCTTGCTCTCCAGCAGGAAAGGAAAAGAGGCACCCCGCCCCCTACCTGTTCAACCTCCTCCAGATGGACAGAGTTCTAAAACCTGAGCACATTCATATAATCATTTTAGTTAACTAAAGTGTACAAGGTTAGGCACGTGGCAGATGCTTAACAAATTGTCGATGAACAAATGTTGAACAGTTAGGAATAATGGAAAACTAGTTTGGAAATGTGTGGTATCACACAGTCCTTTGAAAACCACCCTCAACCTTGAACTCTGCAAGTAGCCAAAGTCTAGTCATTTTTAGCCTTTACCAAAGCCATAAAAGATCATAAAGATAAGAGTATCCCTGTGACTACATAGAACTGAGAACTCTGGAAGGCAGCTTGATGCTGAGCAAAGAGCACAGGCTGTCTTGGGTTCTGCCATTTCTGACTGTGTGACTTTGGGCCACTCATTCACCCCTGTTAGCCTGCTTTCTCATCTTCAAAGAGGCGACAACAGTACTCCCTCCCAAAGCTGCTGTGAGCATTGGATGGGAAATGTAAGTAGAGCGTCTGACAGCGTCAGACACATTACAGACCTCGTTAAAGGGTAGTTCCCTTTCTACTAATCTCATGCCTTTTACTAACAGCATTAATGAATAAGCAAGCAGGTTGTACTTAAACCTGACTAGGCAGAAGAGATTGTTAGAAATGAGAACTTTCTATTCAATGACTGAAAACCAGAAAAGTTTTCACCACAAGGTGTAAAATCCCTTTATAAATGGACTTCAACCTCAGAGACAACTATGAATGAAAAACTAGCAATAGTTCATTTAAGAAAGGATTTCTGTGTTCTCTTATTTTTCATTCTGTAGGGGAAAAGAGGAAGTAGTAGTTAGTTAATAATAGTATATCCCTCCATCCACAATGTCTTCTTTATAACTTAGTTGTAAACTTAAAGCTAGAAATTTACTGACCATGGAGTGGTGGGGGAAAGCTTACTATTTAATTATTTTCATTTATGAAAAAGCAAGAGAGTTCCAGAAAAACATCTATTTATGCTTTATTGACTATGCCAAAGCCTTTGACTGTGTGGATCACAATAAACTGTGGAAAATTCTGAAAGAGATGGGCATACCAGACCACCTGACCTGCCTCTGGAGAAACCTATATGCAGGTCAGGAAGCAAGTTAGAACTGGACATGGAACAACAGACTGGTTCCAAATAGGAAAAGGAGTATGTCAAGGCTGTATATTGTCACCCTGCTTATTTAACTTCTATGCAGAGTACATCATGAGAAATGCTGGGCTGGAGGAAGCACAAGCTGGAGTCAAGATTGCCGGGAGAAATATCAATAACCTCAGATATGCAGATGACACCACCCTTATGGCAGAAAGTGAAGAAGAACTAAAGAGCCTCTTGATGAAAGTGAAAGAGGAAAATGAAAAAGTTGGCTTAAAACTCAACATTCAGAAAACTAAGATCATGGCATCCGGGCCAATCACTTCATGGCAGATAGATGGGGAAAGAGTGGAAACAGTGGCTAACTTTATTTTTCTGGGCTTCAAAATCAATGCAGATGGCAATTGCAGCAATGAAATTAAAAGACGCTTACTCCTTGGAAGGAAAGTTATGACCAACCTAGACAGCATATTAAAAAGCAGAGACATTACTTTGCCAACAAAGGTCTGTCTGGTCAAGGCTATGGTTTTTCCAGTGGCCATGTATGGATGTGAGAATTGGACTGTGAAGAAAGCTGAGCGCCAAAGAATTGATGCTTTTGAACTGTGGTGTTGGAGAAGACTCTTGAGAGTCCCTTGGACTGCAAGGAGACCCAACCAGTCCATCCTAAAGGAGATCAGTCTTGGGTGTTCATTGGAAGGATTGATGTGAAGGCTGAAACTCCAATACTTTGGCCACCTGATGTGAAGAGCTGACTCATTGGAAAAGACCCTGATGCTGGGAAAGACAGGGCAGGAGGAGAAGGGGATAGCAGAGGATGAGATGGCTGGATGGCATCATCGACTCGATGGACATGGGTTTGGGTGGACTCCTGGAGTTGGTGATGGACAGGGAGGCCTGGCGTGCTGCGGTTCATGGGGTCGCAAAGAGTCGGACATGACTGAGCAACTGAACTGAATTGATAAGAGCTTTATTGAGATATAATTTACATACCATAAAATTCATTCTTCTTATGTGTATAATTCATTTATAATTTACTATATTCACAGAGTTGTGCAGTCATCAGTATTATCTAATTTTAGAACAGTTTCATCACCCCTGAAAGAAACCCCATGCTCATTAGCAGTCACTTTCAATTCTCTTTTCCCAGCCTGTGGCAATTACTAACATACACTCAGTCTCTTTGGATTTGCCTATTCTGGGTGTTGGGTGAACCAACACGGCTTGTGAAAGAATTCATAGAAATATTAACAAGAGAAGAAGAGAGAGTTTTTATTCCCTTTCCAAGGGAGGAAAGGGCCAGATGCACAGAGTGGTTGCTGGCCCCTAATGGTGGGGGTTTGAGTCTTTTATTGAGTTCAAAGGACAAGGTGCAGGAAAGAGGTGGTGGGTTTATATCTTTTCTGGTCCACAGTTGTATCTGGGCTAGCTGTGCTTCAATAGGCTGTGTTTTTTGGTTTTGTTTTTTTCTGAGAATCTGTAACTTCTTGTCTTCTGTAATTTTCCAGTCCTTGGGTGTCTGAAAGAGACTTGATAGTGGCCCTTGACAGGTGCTACTCTATTTTGAACAATGTTAGATGGGTTTACACTGGGCATTTAATATAAGTGGAATCATACAATATGCAATCTTTTGTGACTGGCTTCTTTCAGTCAGCATAATGTTTTCAAGGTTCATCCATGTTGTTCTAAGTATCAGTACTTCATTCAAGTACTAAGTATCAGTACTTTATTCCTTTTTATGGCTGAATAATATTCCACTGTTTGGATATACCACCTTTTACTTAGCCATTTACCAGTTGGTAGACATTTGAGTTGTTTCTACTTTTTGGCTATTATGAATAAAGCTGTTATAAACTTTTTTATACAAGATATTGCAAGGATACATGTTCTCATTTCTCTTGGGTATTTCTAAAGTGGCTGCATCATTGTATAAACCCAACAGTAATGAACAAATGTTTCCATTTTTCCATATTCCTATCAACACTTTTATTGTATATCTTTTTAATTTTAACCATCCCAGGAGGTATTAAGAAGTATTTCATTATGGTTTTGACTTGTTTGTGGTTGTGATTTTCCTAATGACTAACGATACTGAATATGTTTTGTGTTGAATCTGTAGATCAGTTTGGGGAGTTGCCATCTTGACAATATTACCTTCTGCTTCGTGAACAGAACATGAGATATCTTTTCATTTATTTAGATCTTCATTTCTTTCAAAGATGCTTTGTAGTTTTCAGAGAATAAGTTGTGCTTTAGAAAAATAATTATTCCTGAAGAACTTTCTTTAGTATTTCTTGTAAGGTAGCACTGCTAGTCAAAAATTCTCTTACGTGTGTGTGTGTGTAAGAGACAGAATATCTATTTTAGTTTTAAAAGATAGTTTTGCTCGTTACATTAATAAGATTTTTGGTTGATGTGCTTTTTCTTTTAGAAGTTTAAATATGTTACCCCCCTGCCTTTGGCCTCCTTTGTTTCTTTTTAAAAATTTATTTACTTATGGCAGCACTGGATCTTTTTTGCTATGCACAGGCTTTCTCTAGCTGCAGCGAGTGAGGGTTACTCTCTAGCTGTGGTGCACAGGCTTCTCGTAGTGGCTTCTCTAGTTGTGGAGTGCGGGCTCTAGGGTGTGTGGGCTTCAGCAGTTGTAGTGCTTGGCCTTGGTTGCCCCTCAGCACGTGGAATCTTCCCGGACCAAGGATCAAGCCCATGGACCCTGCATTGGCAGGCAGATTCTTAACCACTGGACTACCTGGGAAGTCCCCTCCTTTCTTTCTTATGACAAGTCAAATGTAAATCTTATTAGGGTTCCCTTGTATGTGTCCTATTTGTCTTATTGTTTTCAAAAATTTCCCTTGGTGTTTGATTTTAAGTAATCTTACCATGATTTGTCTGTGTGCAAAAATCTTTTTGTTTCTTCTTGGAATTGAGCTGCTGAACTGTGCAGATTAATGTTTTTAATCATATTTGGTAAGTTTTCAGTCATTATTTCTTTCACTATCTTTTTTTCTGCTCATTTCTCTCTTCTCCTTCTAGTGTTCCCTTTATGCACGTTAGTCTGGTTAACAATGTTCCGCATTGCTCCAAGAACTTGTACATTTTTCTTCACTCCTTTTTTTTTCTGTTTTTTGGATTACATAATTTCTATTTCTCTATCTTCAAATTTGCTGATCCTTTCTTCTGTCTGTTCAAAGTTACTAGAGTAAGGCTCTCTAGTGAATTTTAAAATTTCAGCTACTGTTTATTTCAATTACAGAAACTTTATTTGATTATTTTTAATATAACTTTCATTTTAAATCTTAATTGGTATTCAATATTTGATGAGCCCTTGTCATTGTACCTTCTTTTACTTTCTAAGCACGAATTCCTTTAGGTCTTTGAAAATACTTATAATGCTGCTTTGAAGTTTTTGTTAAATCTGACATCTAGGCCCTTTTGGGCAATTTCTGTTTTTTACTTTTTTCCTGAGTGTGGGTCAGGTTTTCTTGTTTCTTTGCATGTCTTGTAATTTTTGGTTAAAAACCGGACATTTCAGAAAATACATTGTAGAAACTCTGAGCATTGAATTTTCTCCCCCGCACCACTTCTCACCCCGACACACACCAGGGGTACCTGTCTTTGTTTTTGTTTGCTTTTCTATTTGTTTAATGACTTGGCTGGACTCTTATTAAAGACTATTTCCCCTGCAGTGTGAAGCCTCTGGTGTTGCTCTTCAGAGGACACATCCTTAGGCACATGTGCAGTCACCCCGGGAGAACAATGGAGTTAGCAGGACTCTTTTTGACTGTCTCTTTCCCCATTTTTTCTATTAAGCTGTCTCCCTCTGCTGATATCACACCTAGCTGTTGTTGTTCAGTCGCTAAGTCATGTCCGACTCTTTGCAACCCCATGAACTGCGGCATGCCAGGCCTCCTGTCCTTCACTATCTCCCTGAGTTTGCTTAAACTCATGTCCACTGAGTCAGTGATGCCATCCATCCTAGCTGTCAGGCTCCAGCAATTGCTATATCATTCCTTTATTGTGCGCTGGGGCACAAAACATGCCACAGACTAGTTCAATTAAATTCAAGTCCCTTTGAAAGAGCAGTTTTGAGGCAAGTCTGTGAGGTTTGTTCTGACTCCAGGAGTGTTGCTCTGAGCTGTCTCTTTTTCTGGTTCTCTCCGGTAATCTAGCTGCCCTATGGGTTAGCTTGTTGCTCTAATGGAGCTACCAGTCTCCTCATAATTGTTTACCACCACAATTTTTGTTGTTTTAAAGAACACTCTCAGGCTTCAACTTCTGTACATCCTGTGCGAAATGAAGTTATTTCCTGTGGGGACTACTTCCTCCCCTGGGGAAAAATATCTGAGCCCCTGCACCAGGCTGGCGTAAGGGAAAGTGCCCTCTGAATGACACTCCCTGCCTTATGAGTTTAGACACTCGTTGGAGGTGGTAGCATCCTTTTTGGCTTGCCTCTTTTGGCATGGAATCTCCACTCTACAACAAACTGGGATAAGGGCATCCAGGGCCCCCATATTGTCAGCCTGTGGACACTAGAGTAGATGTGCCACTACATGAGTATGGACTGAGTGGAGGATGGGATCCCCCAATCTCCTGGCTACACTCACCAGGAATTAAGCCTCTGTACTTGGAGCTCAGAAGATGGGAGGCTAACTCTTAAAAATCTCAGTATCTTTCTTCTCTTATATTAGATGTAAAGAAGAAGCACCCACAGGTGGAGAGGCATTGGTGAAGAGTTCTGTGTTTATCAGAGGTGGAGCCAAAGCAAAAGACCCAGGGAGTTTAAGTGGGATGGTAGGGATGGGAATGGAGGGGCCTGAGGGAAGAAGAAGGGGCACTCAGTGCTGTTTCCAGTCCTGTAAACACAGAGCAGGAGCCACCAGCCTTGGACTGTCTGTGTCAATTGTTGGGATATGTGAGTCAACTGAGCCTTTCCCCAGAGGCTCTATTCTTTCTACTTCAAATGGAGATCCCTGCCATTTTATTTATTTATTTATTTATTTATTGGACTCTAGAGACATGCTTAAAACTATACCAAGACTTCAGATAATAAGGCAGGTCTGCATTAGCCTGGAAGAACCCACCTGTCAATGCAGGGGACATAAGAGGCATGGGTTCGATCCCTGGGTCAGGAAGATCCCCTGAAGGAGGGCATGGCAACCCACTTCAGTATTCTTGCCTGGAGAATCCCATGGACAGAGGAGGCTGGCAGGCTACAGTCCATAGGGTCACAAAGAGTCAGACACGACTGAAGTAACTTAGCACACACACACAGCCTGTCACAAAGAAGAAATTACAGTCCCTTCACAGGCCCAAGGCACAGCTCCTCTGACCAGCTCTGCCAAGCCTTGTTTTTGTCAATATACCACCCTATCTCTTGGACAAAGTGTGAGGGGTCTGCTGCCCACCAGGAGAGATAGACAAAATCTTTATCCAGAAACTTGGCAGGAGGCTTGGGTGAAGCAGCCTCTGGACGAAGGCATTCTGAGATCCTGGTGGCCTTTGTCAGAGGAACAGAACTTAGAGGCAACAGACAAACTGTTTGTCATGAGGCAGCTGATAAACAGGGAAGCAAATTCAGGCCACAGCTAGGAAAAGGCCCCCAGTCTCCTGTATTTGTTCTCTTTCTGCAGCACTGCCTGGAAATAAAAGTCTGTTGGTGTTGGCTGGAGGCTGAGGTTCCCACTTTATCCCCTTTGGAATCTGCCAGAGGGCAGGTATGATATTCAGGCTGTCCCGACAGCCAAGCTGCCAGTCTCACACTAGCCAGCGGTATTCCAGGGCAGCCTGTAAGTCTGATGGGAAGAAAACAGCCTAACCTGCTTCTTGCTCAAACTCTTCAGCTTTGGCAGAGGCCCCAAAGGAGGTACATCCCTTTGAGCTGCCATATGGAGTCCCAAGTAGTTGTCAGATGCTGGACTCATTCTGATCTCATCGTTCCCTCTCTCACTGCTCCTAGTGCCCTGTTAGCAAAGGATAAGGCTCCTTTGTTCCTATTTTATACCTTTGAGCTGTGGGTGGAGAATCAGTGTGTCCTATTCTGTTCAAGCCTTAATCCCAGGTCCCAAGAAAGATAGCACAAGGCTAGCGCCTCCAGAGGCCCAGGCCCTTTGTTGGACATTCTATCATGGTTAAGGGCATGAAAAGTGAAAGTGAAGTCGCTCAGTCGTGTCCGAC
This sequence comes from Bubalus bubalis, assembly GCF_019923935.1. Lineage (NCBI taxonomy): Eukaryota > Metazoa > Chordata > Mammalia > Artiodactyla > Bovidae > Bubalus > Bubalus bubalis. The sequence continues at coordinate 89,102,176 of NC_059165.1, read as the reverse complement.
TCTTTGCGACCCCATGGACTGTAGCCTACCAGGCTCCTCCGTCCATGGGATTTTCCAGGCAAGAGTTCTGGAGTGGGTTGCCATTTCCTTCTCCAAGGGATCTTCCCAACCCAGGGATCGAACCTGGGTCTCCCGCATGGGTTCCTAGAGGATGCCTCCAGCTGAAGGAGAGGATAGCAATTGATATGGTGGGGCAGCAGCCCTGCCTCAGGTCACAGGAGGTCTGCCACAGAAAGCTGCTCTTTACCAAACAAGCCCCCCTTCCACCCCCGCCCAGGGCCTCTGGAGTATGGGCCCTGGCTCAGAGATGACTGCCTAGTTTTCTCAGCCCATGGACTAAAGAGGGTCAAGTCTACCTAATGATGTTCCATGGGAGAAGAAGACATGTTTGAGGCAAAGGCCAGCCCATGCCTAGACTCTGGCCAGGAGCCAGACTCACCCCTAAGGTTTGTCCAGTGGCTCTGCTCCTGAATCTAGGCCCCCTGGAGATCAGCACATTCTCTGTACTATTTTCACAACTTTTCTCTAAATGAAAATTATTTCAAAATAAAGTTTTGTTTTTTAAAGTGATTCTTAGCTCTAAACAGGACAAACAGATTGCATTTCACAAACAGTCCTTGAGGAAGGAAATTACCTTATACACCTGTATACCCAGACAGATGCGCTCACACAGGTCCCAACTCAGATACCAGGTTCCGCCTCCTGGCATCCCCTGGAAAGTACTTGCATGGACATGCCCTCCTTTGGATCCTGACCAACCTGTTCTTCCCTGTGAAGGGGTCAGGGGGTCAGTTCAGGTGGGCTCCTCTGTCTCAGAGGGTATGCCCATCAGGAGATCCCATATAGAGGTATAAAGCAGAGACCATCTGAGGATGATCCCTCTGCCAGTGTGGGGCCAAAGGGGTGCAGAGAACTTGCTCAGGGTCCCCAACTTGCTCTTGTCAGGGAGATGAGGGCGTTTCTCTCCTGGCAGTGGATTCAGACCTGTGTCCTATTCTCTGGCCCTAGAATTCCACCCTGGGAAAGGGGCTCTGCACTCAGCAAGTCTCGCCACTCATTGTACTGGCTGAAACCTGGTCCTTAGAACAGCTCCCCAAATGCCCATGATGCCCAGCCAGAGATGGCGAGGTCCTGCCCTTACCGCTCCTCATCCACCCACCCGTGATGCCCATTTGCTGGTGCTATGGGATGTTGCATAGCACATGATCTCACTGAATCCTCTCAACAACTCAGATAAGCTGGGCATTCTTATGATCCTCATTTTTAACAACTGTAATAAAATTCACACAACATAAAATGTACCACCTTAACAATTTTTAAGTGTACAGTTCAGTAGTATTAAGTATATTCACATTATTGTGCAATCAATCCCCAAAACTCTTTTCAACTTGCAAAATGAAACTCTATATCTGTTAAATAACACCCCATTTCTCTCCCCTCCCAGCCCCTGGCAACTACCATTCTACTTTCTGTTCCCATGAGTTTGACTACTCTTCATATGGTATATAAGTGAAATCAAACAGTTGCTGTCTTTTTTTGTGACTAGCTTATTTCATTTGGCATAATATCTTCAAGGTTCATTCATGTTGTAGCATGTGTCAGAATTTCCTTCCTCTTTTAAGGCTGAATACTATTCCACTGTGTGCATACACCACATTTTATTTATCCATTCATCTGTTGCTGGATATTTGAGTTGCTTTTACCTTTTGTGAATAATACTTCCATGAATATGCAAATATTTGAAGACTAGTGCTTACGGGTGGGGCCAGAACCAGTCCACCCATCTGACTCCAGAACTCTTTGTCCCACCACCTCTCTAGGGAGAATCACCCACCATACTCACTTTCATGCTTCTCCCCTCCTTCCTCCCAATGACTAGTGCTCCTTTGCTTTTTATTTTACTCAAATACTACTTTTTATAGTACCCAAAAAGAAAGCAAGTAAGGGAAAAGCTGCTGAAAAAGGCAAATCCAGTTGTGTGTTTGTGAGTGTGTAATGTTGTGCATCCTCAGATGGAGAACCACGTATTTTCCCAGAGGCCCACTTGGGCCAGGTGTAACAGGGATAGCCATGGACTTGTAAACCAGCAGCTACCTACCCACCCCTCACATCCTGAGGTGAACAGACTATTAAGGAAGGGGAAAGAGAAAGAGAGTCCTCCTCAACCCAACTGTTGAGGAGAACTGCAGTTAGTAGGGCCAGCTCTAGCCCAGATGCTGACCGCACTTCCAGGAACTGGGATGAGCTGACCCCTACTTTTAGATGCCTCAGGATCGGACTGTGGGCAGAAGGCAGGTAAGCACTACGAGCCCCAGTTAGGGGATCAAAGCCAGAGAAGCCCCTGAGCTCTATGCTTACACTGTCTCTGTGAGTCTGTCCCTTCATGAGTGCCTTGGGACCAGGGTTATACCTCCTCTAGTTCCCTGTTCGGAGAAGACAATGGCACCCCACTCCAGTACTCTTGCCCGGAAAATCCCATGGACGCAGGAGCCTGGTGGGCTGCAGTCCATGGGGTTGCTAAGAGACATGACTGAGTGACGTCACTTTCACTTTTCACTTTCATGCATTCGAGAAGGAAATGGCAACCCACTCCAGTGTTCTTGCCTAGAGAATCCCAGGGACAGGGGAGCCTGGTGGGCTGCCGTCTATGGGGTCACACAGAGTTGGACACGACTGCAGTGACTTAGCAGTTCCCTGTTCTCCACCAGTATCAGGAGGCCTCCTGCTCCTTTGTGGAGAAATTAGAGACTCAGGAAAGGACCCAAGCCTTACCATAGTTGTATAGCAGAGCAGGAGAGCCCTTGATGCTTCCAGAAGTCTGTGACCAGGGAACAGACCAGACCTGCCCATGCCCTGCCCAGCAATAAGACTCCTTTTTGTGTCTGCACATGGTCTCAGCAGCATCCCCACACCCCTCCTCACGCCTGCAGGAATTTGACTCAGTCTGTACATCTGGGGAGCCTGGGGTTGACAGTATCTAGGCTCTTGGGAAACAACTTCCTCTTGTGAAACTGCCAGAGAAAAAGGCAGTTGACGGCTGCCTCCTTTCTCAGTTCTTCATGCCCTCCCTTCTGGACAAACTGACCAGGAATGATCCTAAGCGTGTCCTGCCCTCTTGGGTTGCACACCTGTGTTAAAATTATAACCCAGATGACTGCTAGCCAGGTCTGATGAGGAACTGGGGACGCTGAGCCAAAGACGGCTAGAATGTCTCCAGGGGGTCTGATGCAGATTAAGGGTCGCTCACACACCCACCTCGGTGACGATGGTGGACAGGTAGATGTCCTGGCTAAATTCCCAGCCATCCAGGCAACCCTCCTGCTCCAGCTGCTCCAGGTTCACATCGCGCCCCGGCTCCAGCCCGAGAGCCGAGAAGTTGACGATCGTAGCGAGTCGGTAGCGCCGGCAGCTATGGGGCACCTCGCGGCCGTCCTGCAGCCGCACAGGGATACTGTGGTTGCGCCACGCGCTGCTCAGGTTCGCGGTGTCCGGCACCCGGCAGCGATGTTCCGGGGTCCCTGCCAGAAACACGACTGACATACCGTTGAAGCCGTTGGGGATGATGCTGGCGCTGAGCAGGAAGAAGATGAGGCGCTGGAAGGGCCCCCACTTGCCCAGGAAGGCGGTCACTTCGTCGTAGTCCCGCATGCTCGGCGCGGCTCTGCAGTTGGCAACGTGGGGTGATGAGAGCGCGTTCCCCGAACAGCGCCGCGCGGTGCAGGGCGTGGGCGTCAAAACGTTCTCGCGGACCCGGCAAGCTGAGGGAAGGCGGGGCACGCGGTCGGGGCCTTTCCTGGGAAACGGGCTGCGGGCGTTAGAAGGTTGCTGGGCACTGGACGCAAAGCTGGAAGCTGGACTCTTATTAAAGACTATTTCCCCTGCAGTGTGAAGCCTCTGGTGTTGCTCTTCAGAGGACACATCCTTAGGCACATGTGCAGTCACCCCGGGAGAACAATGGAGTTAGCAGGACTCTTTTTGACTGTCTCTTTCCCCATTTTTTCTATTAAGCTGTCTCCCTCTGCTGATATCACACCTAGCTGTTGTTGTTCAGTCGCTAAGTCATGTCCGACTCTTTGCAACCCCATGAACTGCGGCATGCCAGGCCTCCTGTCCTTCACTATCTCCCTGAGTTTGCTTAAACTCATGTCCACTGAGTCAGTGATGCCATCCATCCTAGCTGTCAGGCTCCAGCAATTGCTATATCATTCCTTTATTGTGCGCTGGGGCACAAAACATGCCACAGACTAGTTCAATTAAATTCAAGTCCCTTTGAAAGAGCAGTTTTGAGGCAAGTCTGTGAGGTTTGTTCTGACTCCAGGAGTGTTGCTCTGAGCTGTCTCTTTTTCTGGTTCTCTCCGGTAATCTAGCTGCCCTATGGGTTAGCTTGTTGCTCTAATGGAGCTACCAGTCTCCTCATAATTGTTTACCACCACAATTTTTGTTGTTTTAAAGAACACTCTCAGGCTTCAACTTCTGTACATCCTGTGCGAAATGAAGTTATTTCCTGTGGGGACTACTTCCTCCCCTGGGGAAAAATATCTGAGCCCCTGCACCAGGCTGGCGTAAGGGAAAGTGCCCTCTGAATGACACTCCCTGCCTTATGAGTTTAGACACTCGTTGGAGGTGGTAGCATCCTTTTTGGCTTGCCTCTTTTGGCATGGAATCTCCACTCTACAACAAACTGGGATAAGGGCATCCAGGGCCCCCATATTGTCAGCCTGTGGACACTAGAGTAGATGTGCCACTACATGAGTATGGACTGAGTGGAGGATGGGATCCCCCAATCTCCTGGCTACACTCACCAGGAATTAAGCCTCTGTACTTGGAGCTCAGAAGATGGGAGGCTAACTCTTAAAAATCTCAGTATCTTTCTTCTCTTATATTAGATGTAAAGAAGAAGCACCCACAGGTGGAGAGGCATTGGTGAAGAGTTCTGTGTTTATCAGAGGTGGAGCCAAAGCAAAAGACCCAGGGAGTTTAAGTGGGATGGTAGGGATGGGAATGGAGGGGCCTGAGGGAAGAAGAAGGGGCACTCAGTGCTGTTTCCAGTCCTGTAAACACAGAGCAGGAGCCACCAGCCTTGGACTGTCTGTGTCAATTGTTGGGATATGTGAGTCAACTGAGCCTTTCCCCAGAGGCTCTATTCTTTCTACTTCAAATGGAGATCCCTGCCATTTTATTTATTTATTTATTTATTTATTGGACTCTAGAGACATGCTTAAAACTATACCAAGACTTCAGATAATAAGGCAGGTCTGCATTAGCCTGGAAGAACCCACCTGTCAATGCAGGGGACATAAGAGGCATGGGTTCGATCCCTGGGTCAGGAAGATCCCCTGAAGGAGGGCATGGCAACCCACTTCAGTATTCTTGCCTGGAGAATCCCATGGACAGAGGAGGCTGGCAGGCTACAGTCCATAGGGTCACAAAGAGTCAGACACGACTGAAGTAACTTAGCACACACACACAGCCTGTCACAAAGAAGAAATTACAGTCCCTTCACAGGCCCAAGGCACAGCTCCTCTGACCAGCTCTGCCAAGCCTTGTTTTTGTCAATATACCACCCTATCTCTTGGACAAAGTGTGAGGGGTCTGCTGCCCACCAGGAGAGATAGACAAAATCTTTATCCAGAAACTTGGCAGGAGGCTTGGGTGAAGCAGCCTCTGGACGAAGGCATTCTGAGATCCTGGTGGCCTTTGTCAGAGGAACAGAACTTAGAGGCAACAGACAAACTGTTTGTCATGAGGCAGCTGATAAACAGGGAAGCAAATTCAGGCCACAGCTAGGAAAAGGCCCCCAGTCTCCTGTATTTGTTCTCTTTCTGCAGCACTGCCTGGAAATAAAAGTCTGTTGGTGTTGGCTGGAGGCTGAGGTTCCCACTTTATCCCCTTTGGAATCTGCCAGAGGGCAGGTATGATATTCAGGCTGTCCCGACAGCCAAGCTGCCAGTCTCACACTAGCCAGCGGTATTCCAGGGCAGCCTGTAAGTCTGATGGGAAGAAAACAGCCTAACCTGCTTCTTGCTCAAACTCTTCAGCTTTGGCAGAGGCCCCAAAGGAGGTACATCCCTTTGAGCTGCCATATGGAGTCCCAAGTAGTTGTCAGATGCTGGACTCATTCTGATCTCATCGTTCCCTCTCTCACTGCTCCTAGTGCCCTGTTAGCAAAGGATAAGGCTCCTTTGTTCCTATTTTATACCTTTGAGCTGTGGGTGGAGAATCAGTGTGTCCTATTCTGTTCAAGCCTTAATCCCAGGTCCCAAGAAAGATAGCACAAGGCTAGCGCCTCCAGAGGCCCAGGCCCTTTGTTGGACATTCTATCATGGTTAAGGGCATGAAAAGTGAAAGTGAAGTCGCTCAGTCGTGTCCGACTCTTTGCGACCCCATGGACTGTAGCCTACCAGGCTCCTCCGTCCATGGGATTTTCCAGGCAAGAGTTCTGGAGTGGGTTGCCATTTCCTTCTCCAAGGGATCTTCCCAACCCAGGGATCGAACCTGGGTCTCCCGCATGGGTTCCTAGAGGATGCCTCCAGCTGAAGGAGAGGATAGCAATTGATATGGTGGGGCAGCAGCCCTGCCTCAGGTCACAGGAGGTCTGCCACAGAAAGCTGCTCTTTACCAAACAAGCCCCCCTTCCACCCCCGCCCAGGGCCTCTGGAGTATGGGCCCTGGCTCAGAGATGACTGCCTAGTTTTCTCAGCCCATGGACTAAAGAGGGTCAAGTCTACCTAATGATGTTCCATGGGAGAAGAAGACATGTTTGAGGCAAAGGCCAGCCCATGCCTAGACTCTGGCCAGGAGCCAGACTCACCCCTAAGGTTTGTCCAGTGGCTCTGCTCCTGAATCTAGGCCCCCTGGAGATCAGCACATTCTCTGTACTATTTTCACAACTTTTCTCTAAATGAAAATTATTTCAAAATAAAGTTTTGTTTTTTAAAGTGATTCTTAGCTCTAAACAGGACAAACAGATTGCATTTCACAAACAGTCCTTGAGGAAGGAAATTACCTTATACACCTGTATACCCAGACAGATGCGCTCACACAGGTCCCAACTCAGATACCAGGTTCCGCCTCCTGGCATCCCCTGGAAAGTACTTGCATGGACATGCCCTCCTTTGGATCCTGACCAACCTGTTCTTCCCTGTGAAGGGGTCAGGGGGTCAGTTCAGGTGGGCTCCTCTGTCTCAGAGGGTATGCCCATCAGGAGATCCCATATAGAGGTATAAAGCAGAGACCATCTGAGGATGATCCCTCTGCCAGTGTGGGGCCAAAGGGGTGCAGAGAACTTGCTCAGGGTCCCCAACTTGCTCTTGTCAGGGAGATGAGGGCGTTTCTCTCCTGGCAGTGGATTCAGACCTGTGTCCTATTCTCTGGCCCTAGAATTCCACCCTGGGAAAGGGGCTCTGCACTCAGCAAGTCTCGCCACTCATTGTACTGGCTGAAACCTGGTCCTTAGAACAGCTCCCCAAATGCCCATGATGCCCAGCCAGAGATGGCGAGGTCCTGCCCTTACCGCTCCTCATCCACCCACCCGTGATGCCCATTTGCTGGTGCTATGGGATGTTGCATAGCACATGATCTCACTGAATCCTCTCAACAACTCAGATAAGCTGGGCATTCTTATGATCCTCATTTTTAACAACTGTAATAAAATTCACACAACATAAAATGTACCACCTTAACAATTTTTAAGTGTACAGTTCAGTAGTATTAAGTATATTCACATTATTGTGCAATCAATCCCCAAAACTCTTTTCAACTTGCAAAATGAAACTCTATATCTGTTAAATAACACCCCATTTCTCTCCCCTCCCAGCCCCTGGCAACTACCATTCTACTTTCTGTTCCCATGAGTTTGACTACTCTTCATATGGTATATAAGTGAAATCAAACAGTTGCTGTCTTTTTTTGTGACTAGCTTATTTCATTTGGCATAATATCTTCAAGGTTCATTCATGTTGTAGCATGTGTCAGAATTTCCTTCCTCTTTTAAGGCTGAATACTATTCCACTGTGTGCATACACCACATTTTATTTATCCATTCATCTGTTGCTGGATATTTGAGTTGCTTTTACCTTTTGTGAATAATACTTCCATGAATATGCAAATATTTGAAGACTAGTGCTTACGGGTGGGGCCAGAACCAGTCCACCCATCTGACTCCAGAACTCTTTGTCCCACCACCTCTCTAGGGAGAATCACCCACCATACTCACTTTCATGCTTCTCCCCTCCTTCCTCCCAATGACTAGTGCTCCTTTGCTTTTTATTTTACTCAAATACTACTTTTTATAGTACCCAAAAAGAAAGCAAGTAAGGGAAAAGCTGCTGAAAAAGGCAAATCCAGTTGTGTGTTTGTGAGTGTGTAATGTTGTGCATCCTCAGATGGAGAACCACGTATTTTCCCAGAGGCCCACTTGGGCCAGGTGTAACAGGGATAGCCATGGACTTGTAAACCAGCAGCTACCTACCCACCCCTCACATCCTGAGGTGAACAGACTATTAAGGAAGGGGAAAGAGAAAGAGAGTCCTCCTCAACCCAACTGTTGAGGAGAACTGCAGTTAGTAGGGCCAGCTCTAGCCCAGATGCTGACCGCACTTCCAGGAACTGGGATGAGCTGACCCCTACTTTTAGATGCCTCAGGATCGGACTGTGGGCAGAAGGCAGGTAAGCACTACGAGCCCCAGTTAGGGGATCAAAGCCAGAGAAGCCCCTGAGCTCTATGCTTACACTGTCTCTGTGAGTCTGTCCCTTCATGAGTGCCTTGGGACCAGGGTTATACCTCCTCTAGTTCCCTGTTCGGAGAAGACAATGGCACCCCACTCCAGTACTCTTGCCCGGAAAATCCCATGGACGCAGGAGCCTGGTGGGCTGCAGTCCATGGGGTTGCTAAGAGACATGACTGAGTGACGTCACTTTCACTTTTCACTTTCATGCATTCGAGAAGGAAATGGCAACCCACTCCAGTGTTCTTGCCTAGAGAATCCCAGGGACAGGGGAGCCTGGTGGGCTGCCGTCTATGGGGTCACACAGAGTTGGACACGACTGCAGTGACTTAGCAGTTCCCTGTTCTCCACCAGTATCAGGAGGCCTCCTGCTCCTTTGTGGAGAAATTAGAGACTCAGGAAAGGACCCAAGCCTTACCATAGTTGTATAGCAGAGCAGGAGAGCCCTTGATGCTTCCAGAAGTCTGTGACCAGGGAACAGACCAGACCTGCCCATGCCCTGCCCAGCAATAAGACTCCTTTTTGTGTCTGCACATGGTCTCAGCAGCATCCCCACACCCCTCCTCACGCCTGCAGGAATTTGACTCAGTCTGTACATCTGGGGAGCCTGGGGTTGACAGTATCTAGGCTCTTGGGAAACAACTTCCTCTTGTGAAACTGCCAGAGAAAAAGGCAGTTGACGGCTGCCTCCTTTCTCAGTTCTTCATGCCCTCCCTTCTGGACAAACTGACCAGGAATGATCCTAAGCGTGTCCTGCCCTCTTGGGTTGCACACCTGTGTTAAAATTATAACCCAGATGACTGCTAGCCAGGTCTGATGAGGAACTGGGGACGCTGAGCCAAAGACGGCTAGAATGTCTCCAGGGGGTCTGATGCAGATTAAGGGTCGCTCACACACCCACCTCGGTGACGATGGTGGACAGGTAGATGTCCTGGCTAAATTCCCAGCCATCCAGGCAACCCTCCTGCTCCAGCTGCTCCAGGTTCACATCGCGCCCCGGCTCCAGCCCGAGAGCCGAGAAGTTGACGATCGTAGCGAGTCGGTAGCGCCGGCAGCTATGGGGCACCTCGCGGCCGTCCTGCAGCCGCACAGGGATACTGTGGTTGCGCCACGCGCTGCTCAGGTTCGCGGTGTCCGGCACCCGGCAGCGATGTTCCGGGGTCCCTGCCAGAAACACGACTGACATACCGTTGAAGCCGTTGGGGATGATGCTGGCGCTGAGCAGGAAGAAGATGAGGCGCTGGAAGGGCCCCCACTTGCCCAGGAAGGCGGTCACTTCGTCGTAGTCCCGCATGCTCGGCGCGGCTCTGCAGTTGGCAACGTGGGGTGATGAGAGCGCGTTCCCCGAACAGCGCCGCGCGGTGCAGGGCGTGGGCGTCAAAACGTTCTCGCGGACCCGGCAAGCTGAGGGAAGGCGGGGCACGCGGTCGGGGCCTTTCCTGGGAAACGGGCTGCGGGCGTTAGAAGGTTGCTGGGCACTGGACGCAAAGCTGGAAGCCACTTTCTGGAAGCAGAAACTCGGGACCACACCGCCAACCCGGCCGGGGCGGGGCGGGACGGGGTAGGGTGGAGCTCCAGGGCGGCTCCGCCGGTGCTCCGCCCCCCGTCCGCGGCCACCGGGCGGCGGCTAGGAGGTCAGCTGGCCGCGGGCTTAGGAAAAAGAGGACTAGTTCCAGCACCGCCCCTACCTTGCCCCTGCTCGCCCCGGAGCCCCCTAAGTACTGAGCGCCCAGCCCCGGGCTGCCGGGTTGGGCAGCGTGTAAGGGCAGAGTCGAGGCCGCAGAGCAAGGGCTCTGAGAGGTCGGATTTCCCTGTCGCCGTCGCCTCAGGCCTCGTCCGGGGCTGGGATCTCTCCGCTGCCGCTTCCAACTCGGGGTCTGAGCTCAGGGAGCCTCGGGCCGGGAGCGGATGGGCGAGTCCGTGGAGCCCGTGCTCCCGGGAAACCTTTGCGGGCGCAGGGGTGACAAGAGCGCGCCCGCGCCCGCCGACCCGGAGCTCCCAACCCCCAATCCTAGGCTGCCAGATTCAGTCACCTGCTGGCGGCTTCCGGACAGCCCGCAGCCTCACCTTGAATAGGGGGAAACAGGCCCAGCGCCCTGAAGAGATGATCGAGGTCACATTTCGTCAGAGACACGCTTGGACTGAGGGGAGGTGGGGAGCAGGGACTACCAGGTGGTCCCAGGATCCTGTTGGGGCCTCTGGAGAAGATTCTACGCGGAGCTTGACCCTTTGTGAGAGCACGGTAATGGAGACCCAGCTGTCACCACTCCTGGGCTCTGATTTTGATTCTCCTGGGCTCTGATTTTGATTCCCTGGGGCTCTTCCTCGAGGATGGCTGCCAGAAGCTTCTTGGACTAGAGGCCTCTGGTTTGCAGAAGGGAGCGCTCCCAGTCGGGGAACAGAGGGATGCAGGAAGGGAGGAGGAAAAGGTTTAGTTTGTTGCCCAGATTTGGCAGGGTAGCCAGAGCAGGGACCAGTCTGCTAGTGTCCAGGCCTAAGGCCCCTCTGCTGTTGTGTGAGCAAGTCTGGGACTGCAATGGGAGTCCTGGGGTTCTTGAGGTGGAAGGGATTGACAGGCTGAAGGGCCCATCTCTTGGAGATTTTGTACAAATGCATTTGCATCCAGGCCCTGATTAAGAGGTGGGAGGCATTTCTGCTCCATTTTTTATAACCTCTAGTCTTGGCTGGCTTTCTATCCACTTGGAACCTGTTTCCTTATGTGTAATAAGACCTTATGTCTGGATGTACCAGGACAGCACTGTTTTATTAAGTGTTTTCCTTTCCTTTCAAAAGTATCCTTCTTTGAACAGTATTTCTTGCGGTCATTGTCTTAGTTAGCTTAGATTTCATCCTCCCTTCAACCCCAATAAAAATCAAAGCCTGAGATAAGAATTTATGTGGAGATCATTTGTTTATAGTAGTGATCCTAGGGAAAGGAATGAAGGACCAGGGAGAGTGAACAGGAAAGGAGGTAAAGCCAATACAAGACTGTGTAGTTGAACTGGTCATTGGTAGCGACCAGGATCAGTGACAGTGCCGCTAAGACTCTAGAGCCTGAGGGCAAAGAAAAAATCAATAATAACTGATCATATCTTTACTTAAAGTTTTGGAGCTTTGTTCCTCCTAGAGTCTCATACTGGTTTTGATTTTTTAAAATACTGTGTTAAAATGTTATTTGATGATTGAATTTCCTGGCACCCTCTTAAATTTTGCACCGGAGGCAAGTGCCTCATTCATTTCACTTGCCTCAGCTTTTTCTCAACCCTAATTTCTAATTAGGATAATTAGAGTTCAGTGAACTCCAATGGATAATTGGAGTTCAATCCTGCTGGGATCTTCTAAAGAGCCATAGAGAATGAAGTAAAGAGCCACAGAGAATGAAGAGGCTTTTTAAAAAAAAACAAACAAAAAACTAGTTCTGGCTCCATTGGTCAACTCCCCTGTACTTCCAGGCTGTACACGTATGTGAGAGTCAACAGGTACCACTTGACAATGAGTATATGTAAATCCATATCTTAAACCACTTTGCCTTCCATACATAATGAATGCCCAAGTACCCTACTTATACCTGGACCATTGGAAAATTTCCCTTCACCATTGTCCTTTAGGGCCACTCCTAAGTGGGGCTATGTTGCAGTAAACAATCCGTTTTTTGATTGATAGCATCTGTGAGACAGGGCTGAGTATTTTCTTCCCTCTGTCAGTTGGTATAGAGAACCCCCATAAAACCATAGGTTTGAGTTGAGGAGAAATGTTGGTAGAGCTGAGGTGTAGCTGTCATGGAGTTAGAGCTACTGTTCATTAAATTACATGAGCTGTATGGACCTGCTCAGTCCTGATTCTGACCCTACCATTTCTATTACATGATAGATTGCTGATGTGCCTGCTTAATCTTATGACTTGATAGAATTTGACAATGCCCAGCTCTTACTGGATATTTCTAGTTGCATAGACCCTTGATGTCACATTGCCAGGTACTCAGTTTTTACTATAGCCAAATAGCCGCTTTTCTAAAGGCAAATAGCTCTCTGCTGCAGAAGGCATGACCTTGCTCTGGCATCCTAGAGATCTTACTGAAATTATTTTATTAGGTCTTATCAGAGACTCTGCCCAGCATCGTTATCACCATGAACATCTCTAGCACCATTGATTCTGATGGGTCACATAGTCCAAGTGGCAGGGAACCTTGGATACTCTGTAGCACTCTCTCTTGCTCTGGGCTTCACTCAAAAGTGGGAGCCTCCCAAAATACCCATTAAGTGGGTTACAGTAGTATTCCCACCAAGCATTATGTCTTTTTATTAGTGGTAGAGGATACAAGGTACAACAACTTGCCTTTACCTTACAGAAGATGGCCTGGCATGCTCCAGACAACTGGATCCCTAATAACTTCACCAGTTAGCTTCAAAATCATATGGAATGAAAGAAGTGGGCAAGGATATAGAAGAAATAAGTTTGGCCATAATAGTAGCCCTAGGGATTCATTTTTTACTAGTTTGTTTACTTTTTATACATTTAACTCATTCTGGAACAAAAAAAAGTAAAAAAACACAACTTCATCAGCATCGAAAGCCCTCAATCATACTTCTTATCTCCCATCTTCTAGGACATCTGCTCACTAGGTTATGACATATTAGCATTATGTCATTAATACATCAATACATCAATTCCATAGACCATCATGATGTTCCATGGAATATCAAGACAATCAAAGTCACTAAATACTATATTGTGACAGAGCAGGAGAATTAACATAACCCCAGGGCAAGACAGTGATATGTCCTGCTATTTATTCCACATAAAAGCGAAGAGATTTTTATCCTCCCTGAAGGATATGAAGAAGAAAACCTTCTATTGGTGTGGATCTCTACATTTCTTCCCAGGAGGTGGTTTTACTTCTGATGAAATAAATTGGTCAAGAATGTGGGTGTGTTAGAGGCTTCTAGTTGGTCCTTCTCACCATAATTGCTCTTATTTAATAGGGAGTAAATGTTAAGGTCTTGCCAGCTGCTAAGTGTATCTATCCTAGTTATCCAGTGTGGATCTTTGGATCCATCACACTTGCTTGCAGGAGAACCCCATTTACCACCTGGCTTTCATAAGCCCCAAGTATAACTAGGGGATACTTATGTTCCTTGCTGTCCCTTGGTATCAGTGCCAGCTCATACTCTGTATCCAAAAAGGCTGGGTCTTTCCTTCTTCTCAGGCCAGAGTTATTTAGGTAAAAGGCCACAGCTATGGACTGATTGTGCCCTCTCAAAATTCATATGTTAAAGCCCTAACCTCCAATGTAGAGGTGTGGTTAGAGATGGGCCCTCTGGGAAATAATTAGGTTTAGACCATGAGGGTGGGATTTTAATGATGGGATTAGTGCCCTTATAAAAAAAGGATGTCAGAGAGGTATCTACAAGCCAGGAAGAAGACTTACCAGGAACTGAATTGATTAGCAGTTGATCTTGGACTTTCCGGTCTCCAGAATTGTGAGGAAATAAATTTCTATTGTTTAAGCCCCTCAATCTGTGGTATTTTGTTATAGCAGCCTGAGTAGCCTGAGACAGTCACAGATCCCTTGTGGGGAAAAATTAGGGAAATAATTATCATATATACTTTTGGCAGTATAGGAGAGTTATTTCTTAAAGAGATTTGGCCTCCTTTTCGATCAATAGGTTCTGAGCTTGTGAACTGGTCTGAATCTTGGAAATTTATAAGGAAATACTATTTTCTGTTGTGGCAGTTGTCATTAGCCTTCTGATCAGTAGCTCTTGATTTTAGGGGTGAGGTTGTCATACAAGTTAAGTAATAGTATTATTTGAATGGTTCTATGAAGACCTACAAGACCTTCTAGAACTAACACCCAAAAAAGATGCCCTTTTCATCATAGGGGACTGGAATGCAAAAGTAGGAAGTCAAGAGATACCTGGAGTAACAGGCAAACTTGGCCTTGGACTCCAAAATGAAGCAGTGCAAAGGCTAACAGTTTTGCAAAAGAACATATTGGTCATAGCAAACACCCTCTTCCAACAACACAGGAGAAGACTCTACACATGGACATCACCAGATGGTCAATACTGAAATCAGATTGATTATATTCTTTGCAGCCAAAATGGAGATGCTCTATACAGTCAGCAAAAACAAGACCAGGAGCTGACTGTGGCTCAGATCATGAACTCCTTATTGCCAAATTCAGACTTGAAGAAAGTAGGGAAAACCACTAGACCATTCAGATATGACCTAAATCAAATCACTTATGATTATACAGTGGAAATGATAAATAGATTCAAGGGATTAGATCTGATAGACAGAATGCCTGAAGGACTATGGATAGAGAGGTTCATGACATTGTACAGGAGGCAGGGATCAAGACCATCCCCAAGAAAAAGAAATACAAAAAGGCAAAATGGTTGTCTGAGGAGGCCTTACAAGTAGCTGAGAAAAGAAGAGAAAAGGCAAAGGAGAAAAGGAAAGATAAACCCATTTCAATGCAGAATTCCGAAGAATAACACAGAGAGATAAGAAAGCCTTCCTCAGTGATCAATGTAAAGAAATAGAGGAAAACAATAGAATGGGAAAGGCTAGAGATCTCTTCAAGATAATTAGAAATACAAAGGTAATATTTCATGCAAAGATGGGCATAATAAAGGACAGAAATGGTATGACTCTAACAGAAGCAGAAGATATTAAGAAGACGTGGCAAGAATACACAGAAGAACTATATAAAAAAGATCTTCATGACCCAGATAACCACGATGGTGTGATCACTCACCTAGAGCCAGACATCCTGGCATGTGAAGTCAAATGAGCCTTAGGAAGCATCACTACAACCAAAGCTAGTGGAGGTAATGGAATTCCAGTTGAGCTATTTCAAATCCTAAAAGATGATGCTGTGAAAGTGCTGCATTCAATATGCCAGCAAATTTGGAAAACTCAGCAGTGGCCACAGGACTGGAAAAAGTCAGTTTTCATTCCAATCCCAAAGAAAGGCAATGCTAAAGAATGTTCAAACTACCGCACAATTGCAGTCATTGCACACGCTAGCAAAGTAGTGCTCAAAATTCTCCAAGCCAGGCTTCAACAGTACATGAATGGTGAACTTCCAGATGTTCAAGCTGGATTTAGAAAAGACACAGGAACCAGAGATCAAATTGCCAACATCTGTTGAATCACTGAAAAAGCAAGAGAATTCCAGAAAAACATCTACTTCTGCTTTATTGACTACACCAAAGCCTTTGACTGTGTTGATCACAACAAAATGTGAAAAATTTTGAAAGAGATGGGAATACCAGACCACCTGACCTGCCTCCTGAGAAATCTGTTTGCAGGTCAAGAAGCAACAGTTAGAACCAGACATGGAGCAATGGACTGGTTCCAAATTGGGAAAGGAGTACGTCAAGACTGTATATTGTCACCTTGCTTATTTAACTTATATGCAGAGTACATCATGAGAAACGCTGGGCTGGATGAAGCACATGCTGGAATCAAGATTGCCGGGAGAAATATCAATAACTTCAGATATGCAGATGACACTACCCTTACGGCAGAAAGCGAAGGAGAACTAAAGAGCCTCTTAATAAAAGTGAAAGAGGAGAGTAAAAAAAGTTGGCTTAAAACTCAACATTCAGAAAACTAAGATCATGGCATTTGGTCCCATCACTTCATGGGAAATAGATGGGGAAACAGTGGAAACAGTGTCAGACTTTATTTTTGGGGACTCCAAAATCACTGCAGATGGTGACTGCAGCCATGAAATTACAACCTAGATAGCATATTCAAAAGCAGAGACATTACTTTGCCAACAAAGGTCTGTCTAGTCAAGGCTATGGTTTTTCCAGTGGTCATGTATGGATGTGAGAGTTGGACTGTGAAGAAAGCTGAGTGCCGAAGAATTGATGCTTTTGAACTGTGGTGTTGGAGAAGACTCTTGAGAGTCCCTTGGACTCCAAGGAGATCCAACCAGTCCATTCTAAAGGAGATCAGTTCTGGAAGGACTGATGCTAAAGCTGAAACTCCAGTACTTTGGCCACCTCATGAAAAGGGTTGACTCATTGGAAAAGATTCTGATGCTGGGAGGGATTGAGGGCAGGAGGAGAAAGGGACAACAGACAATGAGATGGCTGGATGGCATCACCGACTCAATGGGCATGAGTTTGGGTGAACTCCGGGAGTTGGTGATGGATGGGGAGGCCTGGCATGCTGCGATTTATGGGGTCGCAAAGAGTTGGATATGACTGAGCGACTGAACTGAACTGAACTCGGTCTATCCATGTTGCTGCAAATGGCATTATTTCATTCTTTTTCATGGCTGAGTAATATTCCACTGTGTGTGTGAGTGTGTGTGTGTGTGTGTGTGTGTGTGAGAGAGAGAGAGAGAGAGTCTGTGTGTGTATCTCACATCTTTATCCAGTCATCTGTTGATGGACATTTAGGTTGCCTACATGCCTTGGCTATTGTAAATAGTTTTGCAATGAACATTAGGGTTCATGTGTCTACTTAAATTATGGTTTTCTCCAGATATATGCCCAGGATTGGGATGGCAGGACCATATGGTAGTTCTATTTTTAGGTTTTTTAAGGAACCTCCATGCTGTTCTCCATAGTGGCTCTACCAATTAACATTCCCACCAACAGTGTAGGAAGGCTCCTTTCTCTCCACACATTCTCTAGCATTTATTATTTGTAGGCTTTTTGGTGATGGCCATTCTGACTGGTGTGAGGTGATGCCTCATTGTAGTTTTGATTTGAATTTTTCTAATAATTAGTTATGTTGAACATCTTTTTAAAATTCTTAATTGTTAAATGGCCTTAGATTTAATTCTGAGGCAGTGAAGTCAGAGGAAAACCTTATGTTTTAGGGTGATTCCCTCTGGTGGCCAAGTTGAGAATGCAAAGGAGGGAGCTAGAATGGAAGCAGAGACACCAGGGAAGAGACTATGATTAGCTGTCCAAGAGGGTGATGGTGGTGGTGGCTGAGAAATTAGATTCTAGAGCTGTTAAGGGGGCTTCTCAGGTGGCTCAGTGGTAAAAAAAAAAATCTGCCCACCAATGCAGGAGATGCAGGAGACCCAGGTTCTATCCCTGAGTCAGGAAGACCCCCTGGAGGAGGAAATGGCAACTTCTCCAGTATTCTTGCCTGGAGAATCCCATGGACAGAGGAGCCTGGTGGGCTCCTCACCCAGCCCCACTGGGATTGGTCTGGGAGGAGAGAGCTCAGAGCTCTACAGAGCTCAGTCCATGGGGTTGCAAAGAGTCAGACACAACTGAATGACTGAACATGCATTCAGAGCTGTTAAAGAGGTGGCAAGGACAGGTCTTGATGACCAACTAGATACGGGGATTAGGGAGGGGGAAAGACAAGGATGACGACAAATTTGGAGAATTGGATGGCTGTGTGGATGGTGGTGTCTTTGTCTGAGAAGCACAGGAATAAGAGGTGTTGGAGAGAAGATGATGAAGTGCACTTGGGATGTATTGAACTTGAGGTGCCTTTGGGACATCCAGGTAGAGATGGGCAGTTGTTTAGAGGCCTGGGCTGGAGGTATAATGTTTTGAAGTGGTCTTGAGTGCAGAGTTTCTGAGGCCCTGTGCATGGACAAAGACTTCAAGTTGTAGAACTCCAAGAATTGATGGGAGAGTAGGATATCTGGTAGGGAAAAGCAGAAATCTGCTGTGGAAGTGGTTCTGAGTGCTGAGAAGTAGACAAACCTAACTGGAATCATAGCCTGCTTAACATCAAGCCTGTAGAGGAAGAACCGTCTCTTGGCTGGGCCTCTGATCTCTATTTCCCCTGACCAACTTCAGTGGGACTGGGCGAGACTATAGAAAGAGGTGAGGAGCAGTTTAGAAGGGATCACTCTTGAGGATGAGCATTTGGAGAAGGGAGAAGCTGGGTCAGGGACAGGCAGGGCAGTGGACAGGAACACAGGCTGAGAAGGCATCACAGGAAGTAGGAGGAGAAGGGGTGAGGAGTCAGAGTAGTCCTTTAGCACAGGGATCAGGACCTGACCTCAAGCACAAGTCAGGCACGTATGGGGGTGGTTTTGTGCTGACCAGAGCTTATGAACAAGTGTTGTGGGCATCAGCCTTGTCTACATGCAGTCCCAAAGCGTGTGTGTGTGTGTGTGTGTGTGTGTGTGTGTGTTAGTCATTGAGTCGTGTCTGACTCTTTGGGATCCCATGGAGTATAGCCTGCCAGGCTCCTCTGTCCATGGAGTGGGTTGCCATTCCCTTCTCCACAGTATCTTCCCAACCCAGGAACTGAACCTAGGTCTCCTGCATTGCAGGTAGATTCTTTACCATTTGAGCCACCAGGGAAGCCCTTGACTCAACTCATTTTCCACTGTTTCATGGTCCATGGAGGAGCCTGGCTCTGTGAGGACTTGGTGAATCTGAACCTGCACTCTGGGCTGCTCTGGGGACCTTGACAAGCAGAGATAGGTCTGCACCCTTCAGAGGGTTTCCAGACCATTGGTAGGACAGGCAACATTCTCCAGGGAAGACGCATGCTTGCAGTTGCTCTGGGAGTCCTCGCCATGAGATCAGCTAACCAGCATGTGACCTTGGCGAGTTTCTCAGCTTTTCATGAAATGAGGATAATAATTGTACCTCCTTTCAGGTTTGTGTGAGGATGAAAGAAGAATAATATCAGTTCACTAAGGACTTGAAGATGAAGGCCTGGGACATATTAGGTCCGATTGTATTTTACAAAATTTGCATCCCCTGAGACTTCCTCTCCGTCTGTAACATTGCTCTGGCTTCCCATGAAATGTGCCTTTAGGCCAAGAATACCCTGGGGAGCAGCCAAGTGTCCTTCCGCTGCTACCTATGTTGGTAAAGAAGCTGGTGTGTGATGTGGTGCTTCAGCAGAGACAGACCTGCTCAGAGGGGAGACAGACCTGCTCAGGGCTGGTCAGTCAGGTCCCTGAGCCCACATGGCTGAGGCCAACACCAGACCCTGCAGGAAGAAGTGAGGCCTCTGGCAGCCTTTCCTGGGATTTCTAGACCCTGCCTTCAGCCACAAATGGTCCACATCAGACAGGAGCAAAGATAAAATTGGTTTCCAAGTATAGTTTCCTACTTGTGGTAGAAAGGGGACAGAAGGACAATCCATGCTTATTAGAGAGACCCCTTTACTACCTGTTTCTTTTTAGACTTCCACCACTTTTTAGAGATACCAAGGACTATATTGTGGGAAAATTTTGAATATTGTGTAAGAAAAGGATAAATCAGGAAATTACCCAGAGCTGTGGAAAGCAAGTCAGGGGCCCAAAATCAAGAAGGTTATTACCTTGGGTAAGAATGAGCTCCAGGATGGAGCTGGAGTGCAGATAAGCTACACAAGGAGACCCACAGGTGGAGGAGGGGCAGGGCACTCCCCGAGTGGTCAGAGAGACTCTCTGGGCTCATAGCCTAGGCTTCTGGGCACTACAGTGTGGGTCATAACACCCCTGACTCAGCTCTTCATGGGCTATCCCCCCAGAGCCAGGCTGCAGTGCCCCCAGAGGGTCTGAGTCCTTGGACAGGAAAGGAGAGCTAGCATGAAGCAACATCTAAGTTTCTCTTGCTCTCACCCCTTTCCTTGGTTCTCAAGGTGGAAGCTGAGGGCAATAAAGTTTGTCACATAGAACCAAAAGGGAGAAGTCAGTTTTCATTGCTAACTCTTTGGAGGGTCAAGGAAGCCTGTTAGAATCTGGCAAAGGATCTTGAAGAGGCTGAATATACAGATTAACAAAACAGCGATTACAGCGGCCTGCGTCAGGGCTGTCAGTGAAGTTCAGCAGGGACTACTGGACATGGAACAATGGACTGTTTCCAAATAGGAAAAGGAGTATGTCAAGGCTGTTGATTGTCATGCTGCTTATTTAACTTCTCTGCAGAGTATATCATGAGAAACGCTGGGCTGGAATAAGCACAAGCTGGAATCAAGCTTGTGGGGAGAAATATCAATAACCTCAGATATGCAGATGACACCACCTTTATGGCAGAAAGTGAAGAGGAACTGAAAAGCCTCTTGATGAAAGTGAAGGAGGAGAGTGAAAAAGTTGGCTTAAAGCTCAACATTCAGAAAACAAAGATCATGGCATTTGGTCCCATCACTTCATGGGAAATAGATGGGGAAACAGTGGAAACAATGGCTGACTTTATTTTTTTGGGCTCCAAAATCACTGCAGATGGTGATTGCAGCCATGAAATTAAAAGATGCTTACTCCTTGGAAGGAAAGTTATGACCAACCTAGATAGCGTATTCAAAAGCAGAGATATTACTTTGCCAACAAAGGTCCGTCTAGTCAAGGCTATGATTTTTCCAGTGGTCATGTATGGATGTGAGAGTTGGACTGTGAAGAAAACTGAGCGCCGAAGAATTGATGCTTTTGAACTGTGGTGTTGGAGAAGACTCTTGAGAGTCCCTTGGACTGCAAGGAGATCCAACCAGTCCATTCTAAAAGAGATCAGTCCTGGGTGTACATTGGAAGGACTGATGCTAAAGCTGAAACTCCAGTACTTTGGCCACCTCATGCGAAGAGTTGACTCATCGGAAAAGACCCTGATGCTGGGAGGGATTGGGGGCAGGAGGAGAAGGGGACGACAGAGGATGAGATGGCTGGATGGCATCACTGACTCGATGGACATGAGTTTGAGTGAACTCCGGGAGTTGATGATGGACAAGGAGGCCTAGTGTGCTGCAGCTCATGGGGTCGCAAAGAGTTGGACACAACTGAGTGACTGAACTGAACTGAACTGAACACCTCCTGGGGCCTTGCGTGCAGGGTACAGGAATTTAGACTTTGTCCTAAGAGCAAAGGGGAGCCATGGAAGCTTTAAAAAACAAGAGTGACATAATCAGATTTGCATGTTAAAAACTCTTTGACTTGTGTGGAGAAAGGATTGAGGAGCCAGACAGGAGACAGGAAAGCCAGGCAGGAGGCTGATACAGCCCCAGGCAGGAGAAGATGGGGAACTGAACTGGAGCTGGAGCTATGGAGGCAGAAGGAAGTGGGCTAGTTAGGGATTAGTTAGGGATGAATGCAGTCAAGTCTACGAACTGGTCTCCCTACTTTTACCTTTGCCCCTGACAGTCTATTCTCCATACAGCAGATAGAGTCATCCTGGTTAAAACATAAAAGCCCAGGTCATGCTACTCCTCTGGCTTCTCTTCTCAGAGTAAAAACCAAAGTCCTTCCTGAGGCTTACAAGGTTAACATGGGCAGGATTTCCACCCACCTCTCTCTGAGCTCATCTGCTTCTATTAGCACCTCACTGGTACCACTCCAGACATTGCTTCTCTGTTCTTAGAACACACAAGTCTGTGTCTCCTCCACTCTGCCCCATTTAGGGCCTCTGTGTCCGCTGTACCTTCTGCCTGAAATGTAGTTTTCCCAGATGTACTCACAGAAGCTCCCCCACTCCTGATGTGAAGGGATCATTTATTCTCTACCGTGAATCCTATTTATTTCCTTTAAGGCACTGCTTATAATCTGTGCTTTTAAAATATGTTTACTCAGGGGACTTCCCTGGTGATTCAATGGTTAAGACTTGGCACTTCCACTGCAAGAGACTTGGATTTGATTCCCAGTTGGAGAACTGAGATTTCACATGCCATATGGTGCAGCCAAAAAAATAAGGAAAAAAATTTAAATATGTTTGTTCAAAATGTTTCCTATTACACAGCACAATGACTGGAACATAGTAGATTCTTAGTAAATAGTTGAATGAATGAGTTGAGGTGGCCTTACCTCCTTTTCAGGGTTTAGGCAGTATGCCAGCAGAAACCAGGACAGCAAGGTGAGGAGGAAGGAGGTAAGAGGCAGGGAGGCCCAGGGTATGTGTGTGTCAGAGAGAGGGCAGGTGCTGGCCCCAGGGCTCCTGCACTTCTGCATGCCTGGGTGGGATCTGGGCTATGGAGAGAGGTATGGGCCAGGCTCTGACTGAGGAGACAACAGGTTGTGCCAGAAGCACCGGAAAGGAATGGAAGGGGTAGGATGGAGGGAGGGCATGTGGTTGGGAGCTACTACTGACTTTGTCTGGGGACGGGCTGGCCAATGCTCTACTCTGGGAGGAAAGAGTGGAGCTGGGCCGTCAAAAGTGATTAGGAGTTTCCTGAATGAAGAAGAAAGAGTAAAGGCATTTTGAGCTTGAGAAAATGTTTGAGGGGATGAAAAGGCAGGATTGCTCAGAGAATGGTGAACTGTCTTGTGTGGCTGCTGCTGCTGCTGCTAAGTCACTTCAGTCGTGTCTGACTCCGTGCGACCCCATAGATGGCAGCCCACCAGGCTCCCCCGTCCCTGGGATTCTCCAGGCAAGAACACTGGAGTGGGTTGCCATTTCCTTCTCCAATGCATGAAAGTGAAAAGGGAAAGTGAAGTTGCTCAGTCGTGTCCAATCCTTAAGGACCCCTTGGACTGCAGCCTACCAGGTTCCTCTGTCCATGGGATTCTCCAGGCAGGAGTACTGGAGTGGGTGCCATCGCCTTCCCCTGTCCTGTGTAGCAGAGAAAGTAAAAACAGGCAGTTGGTCAGCAACCTGAAGTCTGAGAGGCCTTAACTGGTAGGCCAGTAATTGATCGGTCATGGGCTCCATCCTGAGGGCCCTAGGGCCATGCCCTTGGCCAGGGAAGGAGGTCCATGAAGCAAGAGAGTGAGAGAATCCTCCAGGAGTCCTGAAACAGACCCCAGAAATACTTAGGAGGCAGAACCCCGGACACAGTGATGGGTGGGATGGGATGGCTCCGGAGATGTCAAGGATGATGTCCAAGTCTCTGATTTGAAGGCTCCTGAGGTGAAGACCTGAAGAGGGGCAGTTTCGGGGATAATAATGAGAGGTCGGTCTGGTGGGGTTGGTGGGCTGGGCACTCTGAAC
Source organism: Bubalus bubalis (assembly GCF_019923935.1). Lineage (NCBI taxonomy): Eukaryota > Metazoa > Chordata > Mammalia > Artiodactyla > Bovidae > Bubalus > Bubalus bubalis. The sequence continues at coordinate 89,078,601 of NC_059165.1, read as the reverse complement.
TGCGGATCCTGGCTCTGTGTCTCTTCCTGGAGACTCAGCTGCTCTGTCTCAGGACTGGGACCCTGGGTCACAGAGATCCTGTTCCACAGGGATCCTGCCTGGTAGTTGGGGGAATGCACAGAGCCTGGGCCTCGAAACAGGGAAGACTGGCAGCTCTGGGTGCCACTCCCCTTGGCTCTTGTCCTCCTAGCCCTCACCAGGATGCCTACCTCAGCAAGGGCTGATCTGCTTGTGAAAAACAATGTACAGGTCCCGCTGCCCTTGTCTTTTGGAGTAAAAGGCCGACTCACAAGTTAATGATTGGGAAATGTGAAGTTGTAGAAACAAAGAATGGCTGTTGGGCTGGGGAACTGGTAACAATTAGACTATAAATCTGCCACATGGCAGAATCTCCAAAGGCCTAGCTCCCTGAAAGATACAGATACAGGCCTGACACACACTTCTAGGATTTTTACCAGGAAGCAGACCCCAACCAGATGAAAACCACTGACCCCAAGAACAGAGACCCTACATTGGTTGAAACCAGAAAGTTGATGATACTTGAAACTTCAACTTAATGTCAAGCCATCGGAGAACTATTCACGAGCTGATCACACCCTGCCCCTTGAACACTATTAAATGCCTCACTACCTCCTCCAGGGTGGGTCACACAGTCTTGAGGGCATTCATTAGCCTTTGTCTGGCAAAGCAATAAAAGTTACTCTTCCCTACTTTATCCAGAACTCTGTTTCCAAATTTCCATTTGGCACTGGTGAACAGAGTTTAGCAATAGTTGTTGCAGCCCTATTTGATCGTGAGGGGCTGTTGGTACATAGGCAACTCAAGAACCCCTCAATTTGGTTGGGTAGGCTATGTGTGGGGTGGTGGTGACTGTGGGATTAAGGTGAGCAAGGGCAGCTGCTGGGAGTGAGGAGCCAGGTCTCTACAAGTTTGAGTCTGGGAGAGGTGTGGGGGGCCTGTGACAGGGGCTCCTGGGACTGATGACTTACCTGGCTGGGGATGCATGTCGGCCGCTGCTCAGCCTGGTGCTGTTGGGACCTGGTCTGCAGATGAGACGGGTGGGGAGGGAACTGCAGACTCCTCACTGCCCCCACCCTACTGGGTGTGGCCCAAGGGGTGGTGGGAAGTTCACTTCTCCAGGGAACACTTGCCTACTGCCCTGGACTGTGCTCCTTGAGGGAGGGGCAGGGTATGTGGGAGGAGCCTTAGAAGGAATTCTTGAAAACAAATTAAAGCAGGAACACAAAATCTATGAGAAGAAAATGGAAATGAAAATATACAAAAGTACTATACAACACTCTGGGGATGAAAAAAAAAATAGTCAACCTAAGAAAGAAATGAAAGATTTTATTTGAGTTAAACTGAGGTTTATCCCCAACAGACAGTCTGAGAGCACTATGAGGACCGTTCGACAAGGAAAGGTGGGGAGGTCAGTATACGTGTGATTTTCATTAAGGGGATACTAGCAATCCAGCTCACATCTCAGGAGAAGGTTGCTGCTAGTCATGAGCAGCAGACATCTTAGTTAATGGTTTTAGTGCTTTTTCTTAGTATGGGAAGATGCAAGAATCCAAGTTCATAAAAATTTTCTCCTGAAATCTGAAGGCCTTTTCTGCCACTTTTTCCAAAACACAGAGTGCCTTGCCTCATCCTGATCTTCCCCTTCTTTTCAGGGTCTGTTTTAAGTCAGTGACTGCAGTGGCTACTGACTTCATTTTTGTAGAATGGCAACATTTTTGATTTTACAATCCCTTTTGGTCTTAATTTCAACCAAGGTTTTGGGGCAGGGGGTACATTTCATGACCAATTTGTCTCACGGCACTAGGAATGTTCATTCCCAGGTCAGTTGGAGATTTCACTGATGGGCCATTCAGTGTGCTATTACTGGACTAGGCCCTATTAACAGTAACCCAAAGCCTTTGGACTGCATATCTCACTAGCCTGTTTTGGTCCAGGAAGTTGTTTCCTCTTGTCGCTTCTTCACATATCTAGTTACACTAGCATTATCATGAATCTTATGGAACTATATATTTGGTCAGTCATTTCAAGTTGCCTAATCATCATTGATTTTATCTGAGGCTCAGTCACATGTTTAATAATGCAAGAAACAATAATCAGGTAAAATAAGCAGAATATAAGACATATATCTAGTAACTTAATAAGCTCATAAGTTAAGTATTTAAGCTAAGAATGTCTTTTAGGTTGTGGCACAGTATTTACCCAGGTGGTCTGACCAGTCTATTCTGCACTGGTCGCTATTTTTAAGGGAAATTATATATTGGCATTGCATATAAAGTTCCTCAAATATGTTTGCACACACAAGGCAAGTGGTGGTGGGTCAGCATGAACCCTTAGAAGGTTGAGAAAGGAATGTTACTTTCTAAGAAATTACATGGCTGGTACCTGGAGAAAAACTGATCTTTATGGTTGAGCAGGCATTTCTGCCAGTGTGGAGGTCTGTTTAACCACCTGTGGAGGAGGCCAAAGGGCAGAGAAAGTTCTATATTTTACTTTTTTTTTGGTCTTGCCTTAAGATCTGAATTTTTATTTCATCAACCTGAAAAAATGCAGAATAAGCAGAGATCACAGATTTCTCTGGGAGGAAAGGACTGTAGCCAGTTCTTACCTGAGTCTGTAGATTCAGGGCAACCCCAGTCACAGTTCAGAGAGGTTTGTTTTCCAGAACCTCATATTGAGTCTAAATTGCTGGACAAATGGAAATGTACGAGAATAATCTTGACATGTTTGTAAATGAAGAACAAGGAGGAGAGATTGGCACGTTAACCTCTTTAAAAAGTAATAATTAAATCAATATGATACTGTCTCAATAACAAGAAAACAGTTCAGTGGAATAGAGTCCAGTAACAATGATTCTTGCAAAAATATAAAAAGTTCTTATCTATCATTAAGCAGTTAAACTTCGGAAAAATGAGTGAAGGGTTTAGAGGAATTCTTGGAAGGAGAAGACCATTCTGTTTCCTGTTCACTCAGCACTCACTAGCAAACACAACAAATATTTGTTGAATGAATGCTCATCCCTGGTAATCAGAAGAAAGTGAAGTCGCTCAGTTGTGTCCGACTCTTTGCAGCCCCATGGACAGTAGCCTGCACCAGGCTCCTCTGTCCATGGGATTTTCTAGGCAAGAGTACTGGAGTGGGTTGCCATTTCCTTCTCCAGGGAATCTTCCTGACCCAGGGATCAAACCCAGGTCTCCCGCATTGTAGACAGAGGCTTTACCATCTGAACCACCAGGGGTAATTAGAAAAATGCAAATTAAAGCAACTACATATCTCATTTTATTATCAGATTGGCAAAAATAAAAACAAAAACCTGATAATACCCCGAGTTGGCAGGAGCATGAGGAAATGAGTACTGTCGTATGCTGATGGTGAGAGTGTGAACTGATAGCAGTCTTTTGTGGTTGGTTTGTGATAGTACAAAATTGAAAACAGCACAAACGTACACTACTCGGGGCTCACTAAATAAACAACGCTGCTTCCTGTCCTGAGTAACTTAACAAGAGGGTTAACCCACGTGACCCGGAGTCCAGGACGCGTCATTATCGTGTGTGAATAGCCAGGATTCATCAACTCTGCTACCACTCATATTTTTTAAAAGTGCGAGTCTGTACCGGACTGTGCAACGGAGCAGGGAAAGGCTCAGGGCCGCCCTACCACGCTGTCACCGCCGGGCCTCCGAGGAAGAGTGGCGTTTACTCTCGACTTTGGAGGCGAGTGTTCTTTTCTAAAATCTTCCTCTCTCATACACACATACGCACACGCTTATTCACTCATTCACTCACTCCGCGCGCCCTCTTGTGGGCAGAGGGGCGGGGGAAGGAGAAAGAAAGGAACTAATACAGCGACGGGGCCGGGGGGGGGTGGCGCGGGGGTCGGGTGCAGACCCGGAAGAGAGAATGCTGAGCTGGCCGGGAGGCAGATACCGCCCGCAGCCAAACCGGTGATCTCCCGGCATATCCCCGCGGTGTAGTCCCTTCTGCGGCTGCTAGGGGCCGCCCGCGCTCCTGGTGGTGCCCACACGGGGCTTTTCCTGCCTGTGCTCGCTTTTAACATTCCTTTGCACACACAGTTCCTCACCTTGAAGAGCTCTTCCCTCCCTCATCCCTTAGTTCCCAGCTGACACCTTCCTTGACTCCATCCAGATCAAACCCTTTGGAGTGATGTCCCCTTATTAAGCACCTCAGACCTCCCCTCCCTATTAATAGACTTGCGCCTGTGATTCATGTCTGCCATCCACCCAGGCTGTGGCTTCCTTAAGGACAGGTATACTAAGGTGCTTAGTGACGTCCGACTCTTTGCTACCCCATGGACTGCAGCCCGCCAGCCTCCTCTGTCCATGGGATTCTCTAGGCAACTGTACTGGAGTGGGTTGCCATTTCCTTCTCCAGGGGATCTTCCCAACCCAGGGATCGAACCCAGGTCTCCTGCATTGCAGGCAGATTCTCTACCATCTGAGCCAGACAGCACAGTATGTATCTTGCTCACCGTTATACCCAGTGCCTGAGAAAATGCTTGGCATCTGAACCAGTGCAGCACTCTGGAGCCAGAGCCTGTGTTGGAAGGAGGCAGGCCAGGGCACCGATACAGCGCAGGGGGAGCGGAGGAAGTTTATTAGAGAGCCAGGGCGCAAACACATATTTACACGGACCGCTCGGGGACGTTAAAAGAAGCAGAGGCGGGGATGCGACGTTCTGGGAGCGGCTCAGACGAGTTCCACCTTGGCATTAGGGTACACCGCCACCACGTCGTAGCCCTCGGGAGGCTTGACGCGCGCCTTGGCGTGGCTCTCGCAGTACAGCCGCTCGTCCAGAAAGAAGTAACCGCGCTGTTTGAGGTTCAGGCCGCAGTCGCTGCACATGAAGCACTCGGGGTGGTAGAGTTTGTCCCGCGCCTTGACGATAGTGCCCCTAGTGGGTGATCGGAGAGGACGGCGTCAGGGGCTGACAGCTCCGTAAAGCACAGCCTTACTCAGGGCCTCCGACGGAGGACCCTGGGGGCAGGTGGGGAAGGCAGGGGAGGTACTCACACGATGCCGTGGCCGCAGCGCGTGCATTCGGGCAGCCCCTGCAGGCCACTCAGCGGAGCGCCTAGCTTGCTGGCCGTGGGCTTGAGGTTCCGGGGACCGCCAGGCCCAGGCCGTTCCCCTGAAAGACAGAGAGCGATTTGCAAGAGCCCATTGCGGAGGTCAGAAAAAGCGGAAAACTTCACTTCTGCGGAGTGCGGGGCTGCGCCCTACTTCCGGAGCCACCCTTACAGAGATTGGGAGGGGGTTGGAAGGGCGTGAAAGGAGGAGCTGCGATACAAGTGGAGTGGTAATCAGAAAGCCCCGGTGCAGCGAGGGGTGTGAGGAGGCGCAGAGAACACGCGTTGTTGTTCAGTCGCTCAGTCACGCGGGACACGTGGGAGGGGCTAATGGCTGGGAAGCAAGACTTGGGGTCGCGAAAGCGCGGATGGGACAGGTTCGGAGGGCGGAGTTTGCTACTTCAAGGAGTGGGAAGGCAGGTGAGGTAAAGAAAAGAGTCCTACCGCCCTCGCCGGCCTCCAGCATGCCCTGTAAATAGCGGAAGGAGCCTGACTGCTTGGGCTCCGCAGCTGCAGGCTCGGCTGGCTCCCGAAGCATCCTGTACACCTCTGAGCCCAGGTCGACTCCGCAGTCGCGATTCCTCGGAAGGCCTCTGGCTGGGTCAGTGCTGGACGAAAGAGATGCACGAAGGGACAGGGTTGCAGTATTAGCCTTCCCCCTGCCAGTTCAGGGTTCTGGTGAGGTTTCATGAGTTAGAATGCAACCAGCTGAGACCCAAGGTTAAGGGTCAAGATGGGACCTGGTGTGAGATTTGAGGGATCAGGAATTAAGATAGGAACTGGGTAGGGCATCAAAGGTCCTGCCTCTGTACTACCTGTGGGGTGGAGACACGTGCAGGGCACCCATCTGGGCCAGTAAAGTAGCCTCACTGTTGCTGCCATTGTGAGGGACTGGGAGGCGAGGTGACTGCCCGTAAGGAGATCCCAAGCCTGGCCTGCCGTCTTCTGGCCCAAGGCCGGTGGCTGAGGGCCGCCTGCTTGTCAGTGGACTGACATCCTAGGAGAGAGAGAAAACGGAGGCACTGGGAGACCCTCTGTGGTACACCCACCTATGCCCTGCTACGCCAAGCCTTCTTGGGTGTTGGGTGGCTACTCTTGCTCAGGCATCTCTGGGCTATGGTGTCTAGTCAGGGAACGGGTCTGTGGAGGAAAGGCTGAGCCTTGGGCCTGGTTCAACCCCTGAAGAAATGAGAAATGCTTATGGAAAGTCAGACACAAAAGCCCTGAATCCTTGAGACTCAACCTTGGCTCATGAGCCCTGTGGTGGTTCTGACTCCCAGTGCCCATGTGAGTGGTGTTTGGGCAGGACCATCCCAAGAAGCCTTTTAAGGCCAGCGTGTCTGTTGCAGAGTGTGTGGCTTCCTTGCGAAGGTGGTCCTGGTGCCAGGTATTTTTTACCTGTCAGAACCGTGCTGGGTACTAGATGGGCCCATGGCTGGGAATGCAAAACAGGAACTCCTGTTCTACAGCCAGGAAGGGTCATCGATCATTGTGTCCCAGGACCCTTTGGCAGGAGCAGGAGGTTTAAAGGTACCATTGTGGTACTTCCCTGGTGGTCCAGTGGCTAAGACTCTGGGGTCCCAATGCAGGGGGCCCAGATTTGATCCCTGGTCAGGGAACGTTACCCCACATACCACAACCAAGGGTTTGATTGCTGCAACTAAAAATCCAGCAAGCAATGATAACAAAGCTCAAAGATCCCTCATGCTGCAGCTAAGACCCAGTGCAGCCAAATAAATAAATCTTTTTTCTTTAAGAAAAGGTACCATTGTGAGGTCAGCCCCCTCTAGACCTGTATTTTCACCCCCACTTCCTGCTTCCCAGGCAAAAAATGGGTGGCCTTCCATAGATGGAGCAGATGAGGGGCAGAAAGCAGGCCAGGGCTCAAAGCTCCCCATCCCACGACCCCACAGCCAGCCTGATGCCCATGACAGAGTCATCTAGGGGAGGGATGCCCTGAATATGCCTCCTCAACCCAAGGGAAGAGGGAAGTTTCTTTGCAGGTGCGGGTCTGAATGGGGACTGGGGACCTTTGTCCCTGCAGTGCTCAGGGCTGTGTTGCCTCTAGTTTGTGGGCACACAGGCCTGTCCTCAGCAGTAGGACAACAGGCATGCACACTCTCACAATACCTTTACAGACATACCCATGCAGGAAGGCAACATACATGGATCAGCCAGTCCACCTACATACACCTAATCACACAGAGTTATGTGTACTTGGAACCAGAGCTGGTCATGCTGGGAATGACCATGTCCCTATCCATTGACAGGGACACAGTTGGTGGCCAGAGCACCCTGACTTTAGGGTAGGGCCCAAGAGCCCAGGCCATGAAGGTGTCCTCAGCCCCAGTCTGGGAGGAGACATATAAATTGTTCCTCCATTCTACAGTGTGAACAGGGCTGTCAGGTGGGAGGAGAGGCGGCCTACCACCGGGGGAAAGAGCAAGCCTAGGACTCGGGCAGCCTCCAGCTGAGGCACAGTTGAGCCTGCAGGGCTTTGCCCAAGCTGCTGCTTTCTACAGGCTCTGAGCTGGGCAGGAGCATGAGGAATGGGTGAAGTAGCAGCTGAGTGACTGGGTAGGGTTGGAGTCCCAGCTTCTCCCACCCTAGAAGACAAAGGAGAGGGTCTCTCGCTGCCCAGGTGGGCCCCCATCAATGAGGAAACAGCAGCAGAAAAACCTTTACCCCACTGGGTCCAAGAAAAGCCCCTGAGAAAACCAAGCACTCTCCCACGTGTGTCTGCAGGGCAGGCAGGCCGGGGCTGGCCTGGCTTCTAATGGGGACCAGATGGGCCATGGACTGTGGGGGCAGGGCTGGGCCCCATACAAAGGAGGCTTCAACAGGATGCGGGGCTGGAAGGACCTAGAGAAAGAAGGCCCTCCACTTACCCCTGCCCAGCAGGGTGTGAGGGTTTACTGCAGGGTCATCAGAGCCCCTGCCCCTCCCATGGCCACCCATGCAGCAGCCTCTCAGCGGTTAAGACACACGTGATGACCTCAGTGTTGGTTTGAGTCCCAACTTTCTCACTCACTCACTGAGCCAGTTATATCACCTCTGTGAACCTGAGTTTCCTCACCTGTGAAAGGGGAGCACGATGGTTTCTATATCATAAGTTCCTGGTGGGTATAAAATGAGACCTTTGCATATAAAGCGCTGAGCGTAGTGCCTGGCATGCATCCATCATTGGATGAATGGCTGTCATGAGCATTCCTGAGCCCCAACTCCTGAACTTCCCCTCTCCATGATGTGCCCGTGTGCTGTCGGGGCCGGAGTCCCTGCCAGCTGCTGATTTAGTTGTTGAAGCCTCGATGTGTCACTCCACAGCATGGGGGTAACCATGGGCTTGCTCATCAGCTCCCACGTGCCTGTGGTCAGAATCTGGGACACCCAACTGGGACAGAGGTGGGCACTAAATCCAGGTGAGTGGGTGGTACCTCCCAGAGGCCGAGCTTCGGCTCTCTGCTTGTCTGGAGAGGACAGGCTGAGTCCTGCACTGCCTGCTGCACCTGGCTTGCCTTAAACCATCACCTGGTTCTCAGCTCAAATGCCACCCTGTCTGGGAAACCTTTCCTGATCACCATCCTTCCTTCACTCTGGGCTGTGTTCCCATGTGAGGCCTGAGAGAAGTCTTCTATGACCCTATATGGAAGGAGGGCCTGAAACCCCAGTTGGTGAGTGCCAGGGTACCTTGTGCTGGTCTGAGGGCCAGCTGTGGTTTTCCCCTCCTGGGATGGCTCCAGCTGGGCCCACCCCCATCCCCCCTGCAGGCAGAGGGTGGAAGCAGTCTAGGGACAATGGGCCCTGTGTCTGTGTTACTGAGGACACGACCGGGCAGGGGCTGGGTGGGGATGTTTCTGTCACCACCCACAGAGCTCATGACCTTTTAAGTACAAAATGGGGGCAGCAGCTAAGGGGTTGCCCTGCTGCTCCTGGAAAATCCCTCTGCTTCCAGCCTGAGCCAACAGCAGTCTGGCCCTTGAGGAGGTCAGTGAGGGGAAGTGTGGGGGCAGGGGCAACTGCCCTCCAGACCCCAGCCCCCCTGGCCCAGAGCCTCTCCCTGAGGACTCAGCAGACCTGAGCTTCACATTGCAAAGCCTGACACTTACACATGAGTGCCGGGCTCACACATGAGCTGGGGGCCTGCACCACACTGTCCCCATTGGTCAGCCCCATATCAGGCCTGGCTGACTTATCTGTGTCTCCCACCCCTTGTCCCCATGGGTCCATGGGACTACCAGGAGCAAGCTCCTGAGACGCAGGTGTGGCCACAGATCTCTGCAAGAACAGCTGAGGTCCGGGGCAGAGGAAACTGAGAGCCCTCAGCCCTCCCCTCTGCCCCCAGCGACCCCTGGGACTTTTCTCTGAACCTCTGGTGCACAATCTCACCTCTGGGCCTCTGTATGTGCTTCACTTTGTATGTGGCACACTTCTCTCCAAGCCCCTTTGCTTGCCTTATTCTTCCCAGACCCTCAGGTCATGGCTTGGATATGCCCTCCTCCAGTCCTCTCTGATCCCTTGATTGGGTTTTATACCTCTCTGGACTCCTTTGACCCCTGGCTTCTGCCATCCCGGAACTGCTAGGTGCTTCTCCCCTTCCAGAATGGGCACTTCCTGCATATGGTATATATCTCGCCTAAGGGATGCCGGTAAAAGCAAGGTTGGGAACAAACATCAGAGAAAGATGGGGACTGGGATAGATGGTGAGGGCGAGGCCACAGCAAATCCTTCCCTCTGGTACATACAGCAAAGCCGCCATGGAGAGACAGACAGTCCCACATGCTAGGTCCCAAGTTCTGGATCCATCACAGACCAGTCGAGTCTCCACCTTGTTTAAACTGTGGCCCCAGCGATGTTAAGTTCACTCTGGATACCTCAGCCTTGCCACCTGGGCTACTCCTCAGGCCCATGGCAAAATGAGGCCCTAAAGCAGCCTGGCCCCACCTTACACTCCTTGAGGACAGCACCATAGCTGTGACTCTCGTCATACACAGAAAGGTAAATGAGTAGACAGGCCTGCAGCCTGAGGTCTGCTAGATGCAACTGCAGAATGGCCAGGAGAAAACTTCAGTCTTGGATAGGCAGGCAGTGCCTTATATTCTAAGGTTGGCTCTGGCCAGGTAGGTGCCCAAGGTTAGGATGAGACAGAAGAGTACCCCATAGCCTGTGGTCACTCCACAGCCTGTGGTTGTCCCCCACCCTGCCCCCAAGCCTGGTGACTTCCTCCTGATCTGGCGTCACTGGGCAACAGAGTGAAACCCAGCTGGGTAGGTGGTAGCCCTGAGCCAAAGCCTGGCCCAGTCTCTGCCCATCACAGGCACTATTGTCTCAGAATCCAGGACTGCCTGGGGTACAGGCAGAGCCCACTGCAGATACCCATCACCTGGGGAGCACCTGAAGGGGCATGGACAGGGCTCAAAGAAGCCTTCTGCTTCAGTCTCTGGCGTGGGCACCTGAGAACTACGGTGAGGACATCGCAGTTAAACCTGTGGCTGAGGCCCAGGCTCTCTGCCCTGGGCTTGCTCTGAGCCAGGCCAGGCCAGGCCAGGCCAAGTGGTATATGTACAAACCTGGGCCTCGGAGTCGATGTGGATCCTGTGTGCCTGAGCCTTGTTGTCCTCTGGGGTATTGGGCCAGCTCCTGCCTTCAGGCCTGTGGCAGAAATTAGGATGGTCACAAATCTCTGCTTATTAGCCCACTATGCCTGGGACGAGGACCAAGAAGGGTTGGGGTCTGGGCCCAGGGCCACCCTGGACCAGGCTCGTTACTCTGCATGGATAAGGATACCACCCCAGCACTTTCCCCTGCGCCAGAATGGCAGCCGTTATGGCAAGGAGACACAGCTCAGGATCCTGGGGTAGGCTGTGTGTCCCTTCTCCACCAGCTGCTCCTTCCCACTCTGGTCTGGTTCCTAGGAAGGAAGCCCTGCAGCTTCCCCACTTTTCCACCCTCTCTGTCGCTTACGGAAGCTCCACACAAAGAGGGCCAAGCTCATGGCGGGGTGGGGCAAGCCAGGCCTCACACACTGATCAGCTGGGAGCCCACTGCTCATTTCTCTTCCATCCACAGCTCTGCCCAGGCCTGCGGGTCAGGCACCCGGGGACTGTGGGGGGAGGTGAGATGGAGGCTCTGTGGGGTGCACCTCCCCTCCTGTAGCCGCCGGCAGAGTCATCACCAATGTCTGCCCAGCCCAGATGGGAAACAGGCCATTAGGAAATTCCTGCTTCGCCATAGAAACCAAAAGCCAAACACCACTCAGGAGGGAGAAAAACATCATAAACCTGCCATCAGTGGGGCAGGCGGGGCCGAGAGGCTACAAGCCTGGGGCCCAGTCCTGCCACCAACTAGTCCTGTGAGAAGGCAGGCCAGGAGGGTGTGTGGACCCTGGACTGGCAGGTGAGTGTGAGTGAGGCTGGTTACACTGAAGGGGAATAATGTCCCAACTCCACCCCACAGGGCCTCCTGGGACTTCTCAGGAGTCTCACCACTGGGCTAGCAGCTCAACCCTGCCCCTCTCCCTCCACTCAGAAGAGGATTTTAACGATCTGACCACACCTGTAGTCCACAGTCCCTGTGCTCTTGCCCACCACTGCCCATTCCTTGGTCCCCTGCAGGCTACCTCTCTCCTCCACAGCTTTTCAGAGGCCTGTGGCATCAAGGCTCTGCTGTCCCACCCCCACTGGCATCTGGCTCCAGCACCCTCAGTCAAGCTCCCAAGTTACTGCCCTAGCTCACAGCTCTAACTATGGCCTGGACATACTCAGAACTCTGCCAGGATAAACCTAGGACATCTCGTGTGGCTCTTTGGCCTTATACTTCCTTGAAGTCCTGCCCAGAAGAGAGGTACAAACTTGAGGTCTAAGGATCACAGGGTACAAAGTACCCAGAGCCAAGAGAGTAGCCCAAGGCATCAGATTGGAATGAAAGGCTTATTTGTATGTCAAATTCCACCCCCAGATCTCCATACTTTAGGCTGGGCAGGTAGCTCTATCTGCCATCTTTAAGTCCCCCAAAGGGTAGGCTGTGCAAATCCATCTTGTGTCACATCTAATAGGTGACAGGGATCTGACCAGAGGCCCTGGGGTTGGAGCTGATGCCAGGAAGGTCCTGAACCTACAGAACGTACCCAGACATTGTGGGTTAGCTTGGACTGCTGGATATCTGACTGAGTTCCAGACAAAGTAAGCATAGCGGGAAAGTTGGGCCTTTACTTCTCTTTTCATCCTGTGATGAATTGGAATTAGTCTGTGGACGATTAGAGCTCTCTGTACACAAGAGAGTAGGTAGGGAGGATGGCCTGGGCAGAGCTCCACACAGAAGCTCCCTCCAGCCAGTTCGCCAGGCCCACGTCAGGGCCTCAGGCATAAGTGCTGGCACAACAGGCAGGACAGAGCGGGATCGGGGGCCTTGTAGGTGAGACAGTCCCCAGGACAAGAGATGCTGGCCCAGAAAGTCAAGGTGGTCCTTGTCTTGATCCCCCAGAATCTGCATGCGTGAGAATTAGGGATAGGGGGCTGGGGGAAAGGACCCCAGCTTTTCATCCTGACTGAGCAGACCTTGTATGTCATGATCACTCAATCCCAGATCCTCCGTTTTGAAGTTGAGGAAGCTAAGGGCTCTGATACTAAGTCACCAGCTGGAGAATAGAACAGTTCTCAAGTGCAGAGCTGGGGCTGGAGCCCAGAATCCGTGATAAGAGAGAATGTGCTCTCCCCGGCTCCATGTCCAGCAGCATCTAGGAGCTGAAACACCCAGAGTGGAACAGGTCAGGGGACCCCTGGCTCCATCCATGCCTGGCTCGGAACAAATGACCAGGGAAGGAAGGAAGGAAGGGGGACCTCCACCCTGCCCCCATCCTGCCACCCTCCCCTGACATTATTCCCTCTGTGGACCTCCTGAATCAGCCCCCTGTGAGCCTCCCCTGCCCCTCGCCCCACTACTACCAGGGCTTCCTTTATACAGCCAAGCAGAGTCAAGGCCAGAGGTGAGTCAGGGCCCAGGAACCCAGCCAAGTTGGGTGGCTCGTGGGCAGAGCAGTGCTGATGTTTCCCCCAGCCAGCCTGTACCCCCGTCTCAGAGAGGGTGATGAATGTGATCGTGCTTAATGGAGAAGGAAATGCAGGCTCATGGAGGTCATCTCGTGTACCTAAGAGCCCTCAGAGTCTGGAAGAGGGCCAGCTCTGCTGAACTCCTGGGCCAGGGCCTCCTCACTGCGAGCCAGGTGGAGTGTACCAGGCCCTGGACTTGCAGCTGGGCCCACTCAGCCCGGAGAAGAGTCAGAGGTCCTGACTTCAGCCCAGAGCAGGGCCAGACTCAAATGGGGCTACTTCAGAAGCCTTCCCACCATATTTAACAGCTCTGAGCCAATGGATTACCCTCTGCCCCACCGGCTCTAAGGCCTGGTTGGCCACGTTGTGGTTTGGGGAGGATTCGCCTACATACATCCACAGGGGGTCGTGGAAAGTCCCTGTTAACAGGGAACGTGGCAGAGCTGAGTAATTACGTCTGACTTCTCTGGATCCAGGGAAGACAGGGGGAGGGAGATCCCGCTGAGGCAGGACCCAGCCAACTGCCATCAGCCTCAGCAAGGCTTGACGGGTCAGCAGTCAAGCAGAGGGAGTGGCGTCTTTGGTGAGAGTGAGAGAGCCCTGAGGTCAGTCAGATCGTGCTTCCCCATTGCTCCACTGTGTGACTTGAAGCACCCTCCAAACTTTCTGAATCTCAGTTGTCTCACATGTAAAGTGGAGCCTATATTAGATTTTACTGTATCAAATCGGTTTGACGGTTAAACAAGGTGTTGGGCGATTAAATTTTTTGAACTGCTCATCAAGCTGGTTACTCATGGGTGGGGAAAGGACAGATATCAACACCACCAACACCTCCAGCGTGAGGCTACCCCAGGTCTTATTTCAGCCCTGATTTGGGGTTGTCTACTCCCTGCCATAAGACCCCAACATAGTTCCAGCAACAGATTAAATGGGGGCTTATTCCTTTCTTAAGCCACCCACATCTCCAAACAGTGCCTGCCAACCCCCTGTGAGAGCGCTGCTCCTCAGGCCTGGGGTGCCAGGGAACAGAAGCAGAAAGGCTGTGTGAGGCCCTGCTCACCCGGGGTGCTGGTGACCCAGAATGCACCCTCCCCTAACTCACCCCCATCGTTCTGGCTCAGTCTGCCCTGTGCGTACCTGCTCACGGACAGCGTGAGGTGGTCACGGCAGCCCTTGATGCGGTTCTGGGCTTCCAGGTGTGTCATGAGCTCTGTACTCTCACCATTGATGGCCTGGATCAGGTCTCCAGGGCACAGGGCAGCCAGGGCAGCCTTGCTACCAGCATGGACCTGTGGATGGACAAGCCAGATGGCTGGGCATTGGTCATTACATGGCCTTGCTGCAGGCTCTGCTGCAGACCCCTGCTGACCCCAGAACCATGCCAGTACGGCCCTTCTGCCAGTGTGACCTGTGGTGGGCATACCATAAGACTGACTGAGTTCCCACATGGCCTGGCTGGAGCCTCTGCTCTAAAGGCCCCAACTCCAGCTCACGGAGGTCTGGTAGGATATGATGGCATAAGACAGGAGACTCCTCTGGGCTGGAACAAGTACGATGTCACTCTTGCAGCCTGCATATATGCCCATGGACATGCAGGGGACACACAGGGATAAGTGCTCTCAAATAGATAGTTAATACAAAACATGGACACATAGCTTACATTGCCCCATCCAGCCAGACCACATAGTAAGTCCCTTGACCTGACACTCAAACCCTTAGTGACCTTGTTTCTTCTCATCCCCATCCCTCCATATTTACCTCTACCTACCCACACTCTATCCAGACCACGTGAATTACTCACAGGCAGCAGAGAGCTCTCTCTTACCGCCACACTTCTGCAGCTGCTGTTACCTCTACCCGGAACACACTCCTTTGAGCCCCTAAACCCTAGTTACCTCGTCATCCTTCAGGTCTTAGGCTCTCCACAGAGGCATTTCCCCTTGGAGCCTCTCATCTGGGGCCCCACTGTACCCTGTGTGCCCCCTTTACCACTTAGCTCCCCTAACAGTGTTAGCACCTCATTCTGTGTTGTCACTTCCCCAGGCAAGTTGGGGGCCATCTACTTCCAGCTGCCAGCCTGCATTCCTGGATCACAGCTCCCTTTCCTCTGGAGGACAGGCACTGAGGCCACCCTGGTGCCACTGTGGACCCCAGAGGGTCAGCAGCGTCCACACTGGAGCCTCCTTCAATGCTGATCCCTTGACATGAGTCACATGAGGCTGGGGATAGACTCATGGGATGCCTGAGTAAGCAGCCTGGGGGGAATTCAGGCAATAGGACATCCTTTACCCTGTTTCTGGTCCCTGCACAGCCTATGGAGAGAGATTTTAGGAACCCTCATTCTTCCCAGCCTCTTTGCTAGTGTCAAGCTATGGCTCAAGAGCTGTCAGTGACACTGTTCCTATGGGGCGGGAGCTCCTGGAAGCCTGGCCAGGCTCCGCTTAGCCAGTTCGCTGTAGTGAGTAGACAAAGCTGAGGAGCTGGCAGCTCCTTGGCTGGAGTTCTGGTGTGGGCACTGCCAAGCTGACCTGCCCTGAAACAGGCTGCCTCAAGGAATATTCTTCTACAGCATGATACCCTCAGCCACCATTAATATTCCCTTGTTGGACACTGGCACCAAGATAAGTCTGTCTTCCCAGGGGAGGCACCTGCTTGGCACCATCCCACCCTCCCCCGTCAGGGCCCTGCCAGGCCCCTCTCCTTCATGGATACCTGCTCTGTGGCATGGCCTGGGCTCAGTGCTTTAGCCATAACCAGCTCATGGCAACCTCTCAACCACCTAATGAGACAGAGGCTGTTCTCATCCTCATTTACAGATGAAGAAAGAGAGGTTTGGGGTATGGGGTACTTTGCCCCATTCCCCATTTTGGAGAGGAGTCTTCTTCCTCAGGGGGTGGCTAGTGGCAGGATGACTCAGCCAGTACAAGGGGTGCATTCAGGCCCCTGTGGGTGGAGGAAGTTCTCGAAAGCAGGGGTGGCTGGGGCTCTGCCAGCGCTGCTAGCTTGGGAGTTCTGGTCAGAGAGGGCACAAGGCCAGGAAACCGTGACTCTCCCAATTGCCTTTACATGCATTGTTTCACTAGTCCTCAAGGCAAGCCTATTTCCTAGATGAGGAAACCAAAGCCCAGAGAAGCACAGGACACTCAGCTGATAACCGGCAGAGTTAGGATTTCAACCCAGGCCAACCGATTCCAAATCCTTTGCTCTTAACCACAGTGTGCATTTCTACAAAACAGAGAGGTGTTCTGAGTAGAAGGATCAGCAAGTATAATGGCTCATCTTGGAGTGAGAGTAAACGCAGGCTTCTGTGGCCAAAATATCATTGGTGAGGAGAGAATGGAAGAGACAAAATCAGAAAAAACGCAGGAACCAGACCTGCGGGCCTTGTAGGCCCAGGAGAGAAGCTGGCATCTCTCCCGGGCAGTTGGGGAAAAGGGAGGATTCTAAACAGGGAAATCACAGGACAGAGTTGAATGCAGGCCGATTTTTCTGGATGCTGAATGCAGGATAGACAGATAAAGGGAAGAGACAGAGGAGCAGGGAGGTCAGCTGAGAGACTGGGGCATGAACCAGCGGCCTCACCTATAGCAGCTACTTTTAAAGCCCCTGTGTCACTCTACCTGGTCTAGAGGCAAAAAGCCCCTCCAGGGAGTTGGGCATACAGTTGGTGGTATTTGTTTGGGGCATCTAGGGACCTGGTAGTAGCAACACCCATTAGGATGCCAAGGCAGCAGTCACTATAGTTTGCAAGGAAGGAGCCCTGGACAGTGTTTTTCTTGGGGGGCTCCCCGAGGCTTTGTGGGCTGAGGTTGCATAGTCCCGGCTCTGTCAGGCAGCCAGCCTCGTCTCTGTCTGAGTGTGGCTGCCTCCATTGGGTGGGGGAAGCCCCATGAGCGTGGGAGGGGTTGGGTTTTGAACCCCCCTGGTGAGGACACTCCCACATATCATCAGTGTCTGTAGAATTACCCTTGAGGTACCTGCTGGGCAAGCCGTGGCCTGTGCCTCCTCAGCCCTGTAAATCTCCCCAGATCCCACCCAAATCCAGGCTTAGCCATCCTGGCTCCTCAGGCCTGAGCTGCTGCTGTGTGACTTTGGGGGACAAAGAAGGGGTTCTTCCCGGCAAACTCTTTTCAGCCTGTCTGCCTGCCAGCGGCCTGCATCCTGATCGGCTCCAAACAAGGCCGCTGCTGCTGCCGCTGTGACGTGTGGAGGCCTTTCCTCGGCAGGCAGGCAGCCGCGTGGGCAACAGATGTCTCTGCTCCCTGCCGCCTACGGCCGTCAGCCGCTGCCGCTGAGCCTGTCAGCGGCCTCACACCCAGGGTGCCTGGCCGGCTGGCCTGCCTAGCGCCCCCACGAGCCTGCCTTGGTGGGTGGACACACAGCATGACGTTCACAGGCAGACACAGATGTGTTCCCGCCCCCTCACACACACACACACCCACACCCCGCAGGGCTCTCTCGGGAAAGTGGGAGATGAAAGGCTCCCGGATGCGCCGAAGGCCCACCTCACTCAGCCCCAGAGACCTAGTGGCAGTGGGGTGAGGGCAGATGTGGGAATCCTCCCAGGACAGCTGGGCCTGCCTGTCACCCTGGCCCCCAGAAACAGTATTCCATGATGCCATGCTCCACCAGGTGCCCAACCCCTCCCAAGAACTAGAAAGACATCTTGGAAAGCCCAGCCAGCTTGGTCCAGCCCCCATGGCAAGAAGTGGCGGAAGGGTGGGGGAAGGTGTTCTCAGTTCCCGTGACACAGGGTCTCGAAGGCCAAAGTAGCCTGTGTGGGGTCAGGGGATGGCCCCAGGTCCCTGCCTTTCTTCCCTTCGTACTGGGAGCCTCCAAGGGCAGGGTTCTGTCTTCTTTGGTCCCCTACACTGGGACTCCTAGGGGCAGAGTCTGGGTCTTCTCTTCTGGCCCTTCAAATATGGGACCCCAAGGTTGGGCCAGGATCCCGTCTTTCCCAGTTTGGGTGCCCCCTAACAAGGCCCGAGTCCTCCCCTCTGCTCCCCTGTTCCCCTTGGATTACCCACCACCCGGGGCTGTGCCCCCTCCACTTCCTCCGCTGTCCTAAGCCTGGGGCAGTGCATGGCCATGGAAACTTGAGGAACTGGGCTGAGGTTATCCTGACCCCTGGCCTTGTGAGTCTTGTGGGGGTCTCACAACTGCACAGACAGGCTTCCCCTTCCCCTGGAAGACAGAAATTCCTGGTCACTTCCCCTTAGGACAACTGAGGTCATGAATGAGAGACTGACCAAAACCAGAGAGGGGAACTGGCTGGCTCTTTCTTTCTTCAGTTTCAGAGAGAACCCCAGACCTCTCTGGGGTCACACAGCTCTGCTGGCAGGGACCCTTGATAGGGAAGGGGTTTCTCAGTCATTTTGCCCCAAATCTTCAGGAGGGGTTCAAATGTAAGCCGCATTTCTGGGCCTCTGTTGACCAGTCCCAATCCCTGGCCTATGACTTTGGCCCTTCCATGGCCTGCGGTTGAGTCCCCCCAAATGAGGCCAGCAGGGAGGCTGCTTTGTGAACTCTTTGGAGGGGTCCTCAGAGGGCAGGGCGGGCAGGCCCAGGGAGAGGGGGAGGGGGTTGGGGCAGCGCTGCCCAGCCTGGAAGCCGCCTCTACAGCCTGTGGGTCACCGAGGCCAACACTTGGCCTCCGAGCCTCCAGGACGTCGGGGATCCGGGTCCCGAGTGGACCTCAAGGGCTGGGTCTCAAGATTCAGGACCACCCCGCCGCCCTGTGGTCGCTGGACTCACCCGCGAGATGGTGAGGGGTACGCTGAAGTCCCGGCCGCCCACCAGGCGGAAGCCCCAGGGTGAAGGGCCGCGCAGGGTCACCGAGTGGGGCATCGCGAGCCGGAGCCGCAGCCGGAGCCGCAGCCGGAGTTTGAGCCGGACACTGAGGAGCCGCCGCCGTCCCCGCCGCCGCCTGGACGCCGCGCCCCGCCCCCGGCCCGCCCGCCCCCTCACCCCCCCTCCTCCCGGCCCCCGCCCCCGCTCCCTGCGCGCCGGGATTGGCCCCGCGGCTGACCCGACCCTCCCACTTCGGGGGGCTCTGAGGACCCGCTCCTCAGCCCCGACTGCCTGCAGCCCGGCACCCCCACCAGGTTCTCAAGACCCCGGACCCTGAAGGCTCCAACGTCCGAGATCCTGCCCGAGCCTCAGCTCTGCGGCTGCGGAAGCTCAAGCCGGGTCCTTTGAAGTTGCTTCTGAGGGGCGGCGCCCCAGCCCGGGGAAAGATGCGGGGCAGGGGCTGCCCAGATGGGGGATGGGGCCTCGCCCTGCTTCGTCAGGGTCCTGGCAGGCAGTTCTGGGCCCCACCTCTGCGAGGAGTCCTCTGAACCGCGAGCACTGAAGCCCTGCCCCTGAGCAGACCTGGGCTAGTGTCACAGACTCAGGTTGACAGCGGGCAGTGCCGAGTATGGGAGGGGGGACAAAAAAGTACCCGACCTCGTCTGGGGAGGTCAGGAAGGCTCTCTTGGGTGCTCTGTCTTATCCTTACAAGTGTCACTGCTTCCCCAGGACACTCAGGCCTTCTCCGGCTGCCCTATCCTCCCGGGCTTTCTTCCTGCATTCATGGCCCTTTTTCATCCTCCCTTGTAAGGAGTTTTGGAAAGCTACCTACCTAGGAAAGGAGCAACTAGTGTGGCTAGAGTTGTGGCTGTGCCACATTGCAGGGGTGTGAAGTACCTGAGCAGAGTGGAATCTGGGGCAGCCCTTCACTTGGGACCTTCCTGGTCTTCTCTCTCAACCATTGTCCTTCAGGGTGCCACATTTGCAGGAGCTATGGCCTGGTAAGGGCCCCACTGACCACTCTTAGGCCACCATGGACACTTCGGACTGGCTACATCAGGGAAGCACTGTGTGCTGTTCCAGACCCTGAGGAGGCCCCTCATTTAGCCATTCTTGATAACTCTGTGTGCCCTCTTGTCCAACTTCTGTTAAGAACGCTGCCCTTGGGAGGCTAACAGGTTATGGGGTAAGACGGATCTGTCGGATCTATAACACCTCAAGAAAGAGGACACTTGAGAGGCACGTACTTAGGGTAGTCCAAGGAAGTGGGTGTGCTCTTCAAGGTGGAACGTGGATGCCTCTCTGGGAGAAGGGGTGCTGTTTGCTGTCTGTTCAGGTGGCAGAGAAACATGAGTAGTGTGTGTGGCAGTGGTGTGTGTATGTGTGTTGGAGGATATATATGGGAATGTATGGGTTGGGGGGACATAACCAGAGAGTGCCAGTCATCGGACTTTCAATTCTGTGGGCAAGGAGGTTTCTGCTCAACTCTGTACAGACTTGTGTCCAACAGGGACCAACCAAGCAGAAGGGCTAGTAAAGAGTCAGTGGCTGGATGGTCTCTCAGGGGCCCTTAGGCCAGAGGATCCCTAGGACTTGGACCCCACTGAATGATGTGGAGATTGGGAGCAGCTGACACTGTCACTGACTGTCTGAGAACTAAGTGCACTGCATGACTGGGTGATCAGACGCCTCATCGGCACTCCAAGAGCCATGGTGAATGTAAATGGTGCAGATCTTTGCTGTGGGGAGGCGGGACCTCAGGAGGCTGAGGAAGTTCCTGCCCAAGGGATCCCATAGTGGATTCCTGAAACTCTTCCTCAGACTTCTCCCAGCTTACACACCCCCAGGACTCCCGACCACCACCCCCATCCTGAAATTCCTTCACCGCCTTCCTCTTTACTTCCTTTGGGGGAAGTATATCACCCCTGTCCAGGGGTGGTCCGCTTGAGTATGTCTTTCCTAGCCCTTCAGGCTCTGGGCTGGGTAATCCATCTCTGAAGGCTTCTCCCCTAGGGTCGAAGACAGGGGTGTGGTGGGGAGTGGCTCTTCCAAAATCAGAGGTATAAACTTTTCCATTTCATTGAGCAGTTTCTGGGGTAGTTCCAGGGTCCATGGCAGTCATCCTCCACAGTGGGTCCTTGATGGCACCCCTGACTTGAGGGGACGTCAGAGGCCCGCTTTGGACAGCACCCTCCCACAGGACACAGGCCTGGGCAAGGCTGTATTCCTGGAGATTGGAGGCAGACCTTCTTAGGAGTCACACTGTAGGCTCACTGCTGAGATGCCCTGCTTCTGGACAGTGAGTTAGGCAAGCTGCTTCAGTCCATCCCCAGTGCGCCCTCCAGGAAACTCTCAGAATTTCCTTTTCAGGCTTGTTGCTCTTATTCCCTGGGGGATTGCTGTACTGCTGAATCCCTATTATGCTGAAGCACCAGGTCACAGGGCAGTTTACAGGGTCTGGGAGCCCTCTCCAAGGTGGGGATGATGGCAGCTGGGTCATGCCTCACCTCTGCCCTGGTGGCCTTCACTTATTCATTGCACATCCCACCAGGCATCTCTGCTGCTCAGTACAACCAGACTGCTCACTTCATGCATTCTTTATTCATTCAACAAAAACATATTGAGTGCTTTTCCATATGCCAGGGCCCATGCCTGCCCAGGGCTGTGGTAGAGAGATCTATAGGTACAAAGACTGTGTTTATCTTATTTATTTATGTTTCCCCAGGCAGCCACAGAGAGCCTGCCACAGAGAGGGTGTTCAAAAACATTCCTTAGTAACAATATTATTGTTGTTACAGGAATTATTATTACAGCTCATCCCTCAGCCATGGCCCAGAGAGAGGCAGGGCATGAGGGGATCCAGGAAGCAGAGACTTGTGCTCTTCTGTTCCTGTCATCTTGGAGGCATGCTCAGGGGCCCTGTCCTTCAGGGGAGCCTCAAGTAGCTCAGGGCACTATGCCCAGGCCTGCTGTATGAGGCCAGATCTGTCCAAGGTCAGGAGAAACTACAATTCTTTTTCCTCAATGGACTGGCAGGCTCTAGCAGGAACAGATGCCCTTGGGAGATGCCCTTGGGACTCAGCCTAGGGTGGGGGTTGAGGGAAGGGCCGAAACAGGAACAATCTCCAGCTGAAGTTGAGGCCAACCCAGGGGACCGCCCAGAGTTGGAAGCAGCCCCAAGTGGGGTGTGTAGTGAAACTGATGAAGCAGCCCTTGAGGATACCTTCCTGTGAAGTGCCAGGGGCTGACCAGAGAGCCAAGACCCTAACCTGCCCTGTCCTGGCCCTGGGGCCACAGATCTCTAGATACAGTCTGCTCTATTCAGGCCAATACAGCCTTCCTTCAAGGCCCAGCCCTCTCCTGTCATTCAATAGCCTGGATTCCAAGGAGATCTGAGTCTTGATAGGGGCACTTCGTCTTCACGGGATGCCCACTCCACAGTTCTGGCCACTCCAGGAGCCAGAGGGTACACAAAGAAGAACCCGAGAAACTCCCGTTTCAGTGTAGCCTATGTGGCCCAACTCCAGGTCCCATGGCCTCTGGCCTTCTTTGGGTCTGTTCACTAAGCAGTCTGTTGATCAAGACTAGAAACCTGTGAGTGTGCAGGGTGGAAAGAACAGCAGTCTGGGGCAGGGCTGGATGGGGAGGGGCTGTGGGGGCCTTCTGCAGGGCCAGAGCTTGGCCCTATAGTGATAGGGAGCAAGGCAGGCCTTAGCAATATTTGAGGGGCCACTCCCGTACTCTTGCCTGGAGAATCCCATGGATGAAGGAGCCTGGTAGGCTGCAGTCCATGGGATCGCTGAGAGTCGGACACGACTGAGAGACTTCACTTTCACTTTTCACTTTCATGCATCGTTGGAGAAGGAAATGGCAACCCACTCCAGTGTTCTTGCCTGGAGAATCCCAGGGACAGGGGAGCCTGGTGGGCTGCTGTCTATGGGGTCGCACAGAGTCGGACACGACTGAAGCGACTTAGCAGCAGCAGCAGCAAAGGGGAGGAGACAGCCAGGGGCATGGGCACCAGGTAACATCTGGAAAGAAGGTCTGAAGTGGTGTAGCTTTTGAAGTGAACTAAAGGCAATGCCCCACATATCCTGGGATGACAGGACTAGTCAAGGAGGCAACAAAGCTGGCCTGTGAGCTGTGTTTGGTGCAGCAGAACTCAGGGGAGGGCGTGCCTGTGACAGAGGGAGTTTCCCAGCTTTAGTTTTGTGCCATTTGATCCCTCAACAAACTTTTTGAATGCATGCTGTGTGTTTAGCCTAGACCTGATTAAGTAGGCTTGGAGATGTGGGGACTCCCCACCCTGGCGCAATCCCCCTGGGGGCTGAGAGGCTAGAGGCTCTACAGAAAACCAGCCTCTGAAGATCCAAACAGGGACAAAGCCAATTCTGACAATCGGAGCCTAGTTACTGGCCTTGAGCCAGATTCCAGGGCAGACACGAAAGCAGAACCAATTCTCATCAGGAAACTGAGCCTTGGGAAGAGTGAGGGTTCACCCCAAGCTCACATATTTTCTATGCACTCAATCAGGGGTTTAGACCCTGCATTGGTGACTTATGCCATGTCCCTTGCATCAGAGTCTAGACATGTCCTGATCATGCCTGCAGTCCCCAATAGCACCCCTGTCGGACCTGCTTTGTCTCTGTTTTTACAGAGAAAACCCATCTGCTCTGGGACCCAACAAAGGGACTGCCGGCAGCAGGGTAGGGGCAGGTTTACCCAGCTGGGCCCAAGGAGGCTCTGGCCCTGAGGCCTGGGAGTGGAGAGTGTTGGGAGGAATGGAGGGAGGCAGCAGACAGGTGGGAGAGCCAGGGGTAGCCCAGCCCAAGTAGGGAAGTGACAGAACAGGTTATTGGAGGTGGGAGTGAGGCCCATGTGACTGAGTGCTTTCTTCAAGAAAGCAGCTTACAAAGGCCCTGTGGTCTCAGCCCCTGCCTCAAAGACACCCCCAAGCTTACTCTCTCTCCTGCTTCTTCCTCAGCCCAGAGGGTACAGTCGGCTTGCCCTAGAATCACCCAGCCTCTCCTAGCACCAAATGCCTCAGTACTGCTACCTGTAGCCCCCAAATAGAGGCCCAATCAATGCTGGGGTTCTCACCAGCTTCCCGTGAAAGTTGAAGGCTTCTATCAGCCAGCCACACTGGGTCCCTGAGCAGAGAAGGTGCCTTCTTTTACAAATCAGCTTCTCCAGGCAGAACAGCAGAGGGATCAGGGAACAACTGGATGGTCCGTTCTGTTCCCTAGATGCTCTTGGCCTTGGCGTGACCATCACCATACTCTAGCATAAGCAGGGGTTCAGGATCCATCCCTCTGCAGCTCTGGGGGAGAGACATGGCTGTCAAGGGCAGGTCAGACTACTGAAAGTGCAAGGATGACAAAGAGGAACAAGCGTGGGAGGCGGCCCTGGAATCTAATTACTGAGGCTCCTGAGACACATGCCACTGCTTCTCTGTCAGCTTGGGACTCGCTCCCTGGGCCTGGAGTCCTGGCACAGCTTAGCTCTGTGCTCTGCCCCGGGCCACACATCCACAGACACTCACGTTTGGCAGTGACCTGGCCAGGACACTCTGTTCTCCTGGCTGAAGACTTTCCTCCTCTTCTGACCATTAGAGCTGACACTCGGGCCACTCAGAGAGAAGGCCAGGCCACTTCCATATTTCTAGGCTTTCAGTGAAATAAATATGGAAAAAATGTGAGAACAGTGTTTGTTGTAAGGATTTTTTAATTTATTTGGTTGCACTGGGTCTTCACTGTGGTGCGTGGGCTCTTCATCGCTGTGCGCTCGCTTTCTGTAATTGACGCAAGCGGGGGCTACTCTTTCTTGTGGTGCACAGGCTTCTCATTGCGGTGGTTTCGCGTGTTGCGAAGCACAGGCTCTAGGTGCATGGACTCAGTGGTTGTGGTGCACAGGCTTAGTTGCCCCTTGGCATGTGGGGTCTTAGTTTCCGGACCAGGGATCGAACCTGTGTCCTCTGCATTGGCTGGCTGACCACTGAACCACCAGGGAAGTCCCTGAAAATTGTGTTTCAAGAATCATGGTTTATGATATTTATGCTTTGGTCATTTATTCAACAAATATTTTGAGAGCCTCCTATGAGTCAGGCACTATTTTAGGCCTGAGTATTGAATGACTGAATGCTTATAACACACATGTAAAATGTATAGCCTCATTTGGAGATAACTTCAAAGATTAAATTCCAGACTTCCTAGTCCTTCTCCTCAAGATGAACCTTAGCAGCCCCTACCCCTCATACCTTTCTTACTGGTATAGATTTAGCCTCTGTCTCCTACTACCCAAGAGTCTTGGAGACCACGATGAGATTGGTGGAGGCCTCAAAGACTTCCCCAAGATTCCAGCAAACATGGCCCTGTTTCCAGCCTGTCGTCCCAGCTGCATCCTCTGTCTCTAAGGGCCACCCACCCCTCTACAGCACCAGCAACTTTGGTCTCTGATTTGTCTTGGTGAAATGCCCTGCCTGGTGGTGCCCAGCACTGCCAACTGGTGCCTGTGGTGCCTCTAGCGACTGAGTCACAGGCTGGCATGGACTGTTCAGGCTGACTTCACCTCCGGGCCTGGCTTTGGGACACCCCAGCTGTGACCACCTGGTGTGAGCCTGGCCGTCTGTGTTGCTAGGAGAGTGGAGCAGAGCTGTGCCCCTAGAGTGCAGCGGCTGCCAGCTGGCCCCAGGGTGTGGGAACCCAGGTGCAGGGGGCCATGGGCATTAGAGCAGAAAAAGCCATATACAGGCCTGGATGGGTGAAGCTGGCTTCAGGCTACTCCAGGCCCATGGGGTGAATGGGCTGCAGGAGGAGCCCATTCATGAGTCAGCCTCATGTCCTGGGTGGCTATATTTTTGGCTCCCAGGAATCTTCAAAAATCCTTTCCCACTTACTTTTCCTCCCAAGGCTAGGCCCATAGCTGTGCAGACCCAGGCTCAGCAGTGGGACGTGGGCAGAGTCCTCAGTGTCGGGGTCTGAGTTCTTCACAGCCCATATCTCTTGTTCCCACCCCCTACAAAGAGTGTACATGTGATGTGGCCCCTGCTGAGAGAACACCTGATCAGATTGTTTGCTGCCTGTGAGATCATCTTATTTGCAGGAAGGTAGGATTGCCTAAGGAACAGGAGAGGCAGGGTTGAGGGGGTGTAGAGGGGTGCCTCTCCCACTCAGGAAGCCAGGATTGCTCAAAGAGAATGTATAATGAGCTTTCTACGTGCTGAGAGTTAAGCAAGAACTGTCTCATCTCAGGGAATAGGAAGGGAAAATGGCAGATCTGGAACTAGACATGCACTGAGTGTTGGAATGGACTCTGCCCACAACTCTGGAACCAGCAGGCCTTGAGAGGTAGCTGTGTCTAGGATTAAACAAGCTGACCACAAAGAGCTGTGACATTGGGCGTTCAAGCATGCAGCATTGTTGGCCCAGCCAAGGAACACAAGCATTCTCCCTCTGAGAACTGTGGTGTTCCTGAGCCAGAGTTCCCACAATTATTGTTAAGATCTATTTATTATGCTAACACCAAGGCAGCCCCCTGCAAAGAAAATCGCGGATCCATCTAATTTGTGAATACAGCAAAGTGATTTCCATAGTATGTTAAAATAGTTATCGACTTGGTGATTTTCTAGGATTGTAAATTTGATTTAACATTATAAAATCCATTGATTAATAGATTAAAAAGAAAAAAGGAACATTGTGATCAGCCCAAAAGACATTTGATAAAACTCACCAGCTATTCACAGTAAAAAGTTGGAAAATCGTGAAGAGGAGGAAACATTAACTTTTTAAATAACATACGTGTGCGTGTGTGCTCAGTCGTGTCTGACTCTGCCACTCCATGGACTGTAGCCCACCAGGTTCCTCTGTCCATCGGATTTTCCAGGCAAGAATACTGGTGTGTGTTGCCTCTTCCCCCTTCAGAGCATCTTCCCAACCCAGAGAGTAAACCTGCTTCTAACACATTGCTGGTGATTCTTTACCACTGAGCCACTGGGGAAGCCCTAAAAGTCATATACTGGAAACCAAGAGCCAATATTGGACTCCAACTCTACAGTTCCCATTACCATCCAAACAATGGACATTAGCCAAACAATGTCCCTTTCACTACTGCCGTGAAGTGCTGCTTGGAGGTCCTTACTGGGACTGTAAGGTGGGAAAAAAAAGAAATAATGGATTAGTAAAAGAAGTAAGTAATGGAAAGAGTCAGAGGGTCATTGCTGGCGGATGTTATCATAGTTGTGTCTTCATAAAATCCAGGAGAATCTATTGAAAAACTCACATAACTAGTAGAGGGATCTAGTCAGATGGAGCAGAATAAGGTATATTCATATATGTGTTCAGATTTTTAATACCTTTTAAAACTATTAAGTCACAACTACTGATATTTACTGCTGGTGATAGTGCTTTGAAACATTTACATTTTCTAGGTTACGTGTTTTGTCCGGGTTTTAATTTTATGTAAATAAATTTGTATTGTATTTATAACTAGAAAGAGGAAGGTAATAAAATGAAAAATAAAGAAAAGAGGAAAAGGATAAACTTTTCTTTTTATATAAAAACCTTACAATAACATACTTCCATTTGGCCCTCCCTTCCTTTCTGTTGAGTTGTTGTACATTTACTGCTACAAACATGACGAACTCCATAATAAAGGGTTGTTATTTTTGCTTTAAATACTCAGTTGTCTCTTAAATTGTTTAGGAAACAAGAAAATATATTTTATATCTGCTTATTACAGACCTTTGTTCTTTTGTTTAGAGCCAAGTTTCCATCAGGTATCATTTCTCCTCAGAGTTAAGAACTTCCTTGAACATTTCTGGTAATACAGGTTCACTGGTGATAAATTCTCTCAGCTTTTTTAAAAATTCAAAATATTTTTATTTCTCATTTCTTTTATAGAGATAGTTTTTCTGGATATAGAATTCTTGGTTGATTTTTAATAGCATATTTAATATGCTATATATTTTTTATGTTTTCATGTTTTCTGGCTTACATGACTTCTGATGATTGATAAGTGTTCATTCTTATCATTGTTCCTCTTAATGTAACGTGTTTGTGCCTTTCATTGTTTTTAAGATGTTTTCTTTGGTTTTAAGAGATTTGATTATGATGTGCCTGGATGTGGTTTCCTTTGTATTTACCCTGGTTGAGGTTTTATAATCCTAAGCTTTTGGGGATGATGAGTTAATAATTTTTAAAATAAAATTTAGAATTTTAGTCACTATTTTATTTAAAGTTTCACCATAATGTCTTTCCTTTCTTTCTGGGGCTCTAATTTTATGCATAATAGTCTCCCTGATATTGTTTCCAGGTCATTTCCCTGAAGCTCTGTTCACTTTTTTTTCAGTCCATTTTCTTTCTGTGTTTGCATTTAAATGGTTTCTATTGACTCGATTTCAAGTTTATTGAACTTTTCTTCTGCAGAGCCCAGTCTACTCTTAACGACTACCTGGTAAAACTTTCATTTTATAGATTATGTTTTTCAGTTCTAGAATTTCCATTTAGTTCTTTTTTACAGTTTCCATTTCTCTGCGGAGATGGCATATCTGTTCATTTATTATGTCCATCTTATCACTGAAAAATTCTTGAACATATTTATAATTGGTGTTTTAAAGTCCTTATTTGCTATTTCCAGTATCTGTGTTATCTCTGAATCTGTTTCTATTCTCCTGGCTATATATCATATTTTCCTGTGTCTTCATATGTCTGGTAATATTTGATTGTGTGTTGGGAACTGTGGACAGTACATTGTTGAGTCTGGATTATGCTCTTCTTTATGGAGTGTTGAGTTTATTTCATTGGGCAGTAAATCTACTAGAGGCTTAATTTGATCTTATTGAGGTTTTGTTAGGGCAGGTGTAAAGTAATGTATTCTGTGTGGCTCAGTTCAGTTCAGTTGCTCAGTCGTGTTCAACTCTTTGTGACCTCATGGACTGCAGCACGCCAGGCTTCTCTATCCATCACCAAGTCCTGGAGCTTACTCAAATTCATATCCATTGAGTCAGTGATGCCATACAACAAGCTCATCCTCTGTTGTCCCCTTCTCCCACCTTCAATCTTTCCCAGCCTCAGGGCCTTTTTAAATGAGTCAGTTCTTCGCATCAGGTGGCCAAAGTATTGGAGTTTCAGCTTCAGCATCAGTCCTTCCAATGAGTATTCAGGACTGATTTCCTTCAGGATAGACTGGTTGGATCTCTTTGCAGCCTAAGGGACTCTCAAGAGTCTTCTCCAACACCACAGTTCTATATGGCTCAGTTCAGTTCAATTCAGTCGCTCAGTCCTGTCTGACTCTTTGCGACCCCATGAATCACAGCACGCCAGGCCTCCCTGTCCATCACCAACTCCTGGAGTTCACTCAGACTCACATCCATCAAGTCGGTGATGCCATCCAGCCATCTCATCCTCTGTCTTCCCCTTCTCCTCCTGCCCCCAATCCCTCCCAGCATCAGAGTCTTTTCCAATGAGTCAACTCTATGCATGAGGTGGCCAAAGTACTGGAGTTTCAGCTTTAGCATCATTCCTTCCAAAGAAATCCTAGGGCTGATCTCCTTCAGAATGGACTGGTTGGATCTCCTTGAAGTCCAAGGGACTCTCAAGAGTCTTCTCCAACACCACAGTTCAAAAGCATGAATTCTTCAGCACTCAGCTTTCTTCACAGTCCAACTCTCACATCCATACATGACCACAGGAAAAACCATAGCCTTGACTAGACGGACCTTTGTTGGCAACGTAATGTCTCTGCTTTTCAATATGCTATCTAGGTTGGTCATAACTTTCCTTCCAGGGAGTAAGCGTCTTTTGATTTCATGGCTGCAGTCACCATCTGCAGTGATTTTGGAGTCCCAAAAAATAAAGTCTGACACTGTTTCCACCGTTTCCCCATCTATTTCCCATGAAGTGATGGGACCAGATGCCATGATCTTTGTTTTCTGAATGTCTATATAGCTAGAGTGGCCCTATTCCTAAGGTATGGACTTTCTAAGGTTTTAATTAAATGTTCAAGGTTTTCAGCAAGGTCTTTCCACTCTGGCCAGATCAGGTCTCAGCCCTGTGTGAACTCTGGAACCTCCGTTTAGTTCACAGACTCAGAGTTTTTTTATCCATCAGGCTTGAAAGAGTCTTTCTCTGCAACTGTGCAACTTAGACAAAGCCTCAAGAGTGTATCTGGGCAGATTTCTAGAGCTCCTTCTCCATGCAGCTCCCTCCTTAATCTTTAATACCCTGCCCCACAAGTTCAGCCACCTCAGTATCCTCTATCTCTGATCTCTATTTCCTTTACTCATCTACTTTGCTCTGTTTGGGCTCCACTTACTTCTGCCTTATTTTGGAAAATGCCCTAGGCAAAGAACTTTAGTGAAAGTGGAATTCACCTCTTGTGTTTCCTTTCTCTCAAGAATGAAGGTTGTTTGATGTCCAATGCCTGTAATCAGTTACTGTAAATGTTTTATCTAGCTCTGTATTTGTTTACAGTGGAGAAGTTAGTTTATTACCAGTTACTCACCCATGGTTGGAATCTAATAAAATTTTAAAAGAAGAAAGGAAAATAGGGAGCCTTAATTCAGAATGTGGATGTGATGCCACAGGTGTCTGAGACTCTAAGCTGGAGCTGAAAATAGCTGGGCCAGTGGGGCCTATCCCTTTCCAGTATTTTCTAATCCGGTGTCAGAATTGAACCGAATAAAACTTCCAGTTCTGGCCATGGTGGCAGGTAGTATCAGAATAATACTCCTGCCAAAAACAATTAAGAAACTTGGACAAAATATAAAGGACAACTCTTTGAGGACATTGGAGAACAACTAATGCAAGTAAGAACTGAAGGATTATTCCCTGAGAAAAGGGAATAATGTGTAGTGAGTTTCACATTTACCCTGGCTTTTCCCCTGAAGATTTCCCACGTTGTTGTGTGGAACAACTGAAAGAACTACATGTATTTGTAACTTTCATACACTGCTGCTGGGAGAGTAATTTTGTACAACCATCTAGAAAAATGGTTGGAAGTAACTACTATAGCTAAATATGTGTATATCCTATGACCTAGCGATTCCACTTCTGGGTTTATATTCTACATAAATGAATGTTTATTTCCACTAGGAAATAAGAATGTACATGTGCAAATATATACAAAGCAGTTTTATTTAAAATAACTAAAAACTGGAAACAGTTCAAATGTTTGCCAACAATAGAATGGATACATTATGATATATTCAAATAATGGAATACCTACAGCAATGAAATAGAATGATATACTACCAAAAACAGCAAGATGGGGCACTACCACAACCATAATGTTGAATTTAAGAAGCAGACATAAAAGTATATACTGTATAAGTTCACTTTTATAAAATTCAAAATCTGAAAAAAATAATCAAAGAAGAAAGAATAGTAGTCAACTTTGGGAAGGTTTATTGACTATCATCAGGTTACAAGACATTATGGAAATAGTCTATATCTTGATCTAAGTGAAGGTAATATTAATTTACATGTATTTGAAACACATTGGGCTATATATTAAGCAGTTTTCTTTTTGTTGATTGTGTGTGTGTGTTTGTGTGTGTGTGTGTGTGCACTCAGTTGTGTCTGATTCAGGCAAGAATCCTGGAGTGGGTTGCCATTTCCTACTCCAGGGGATCTTCCCAATCTAGGGATCAAACCCACATCTCTTACGTAGTACCACCTGATTATATCTTAATACATTTTTAAATAAAAGTTTAAAGTGGCCCTGGCTGCACATGCCATTCCACGCCTGCTGGCAGGAGTCTCTGAAGTTCAAGCAGCTTTCCAGTGGGCAGAAGGAGGCCCTGCCTGGCCAGCACAGGCTTCCATGTGAATTAGTCATCCCCCTCCCCCAGCCTTTTTATTTTTTTATTTTTGGCCACACAGCATGACTTGTGGGATCTTAGTTCCCCAACCAGGGCTGAACCTGGCCTCTCAGCAGTGAGAGTATGGAGTCCTAACCACTGGTTCAGTTCAGTTCAGTTCAGTCGCTCAGTCGTGTCCGACTCTTTGTGACTCCGTGAAGCGCAGCACGCCAGGCCTCCCTGTCCATCACCAACTGCCAGAGTCTACCCAAACCGCCAGGGACTTCCCCCACCCCAGCCTTTGCACCTTCTGTCTCCCAGACCTCCATTACTCCCCCTGGCTGACTTTTCAGAGGCCCAAACCCCACTCCCTCAACTGACCACTAGGAGGTGAGATACCCTTCTGCAGGTTCCCTCAGTCCCTGTGACTCGTCATCAATTTCCTTGTCTGTGTCGTTGCCTCCTCCCCCGCCAAAAAAGAACCCCATTAGCTCTGTCAAAGGCTGTTGTCAGATTCACCTCAGCTCTGTGTCTGTGTCCCTGGGCACCTAGGACTTGGCACAGAGAATGTGTCAGCAATTATTTATTGACCTACTGAAAGTAAGTGAGGGTGTAGAAGGCTTCTGAATTAGCCTTAGGCTGAGTGATCCTATTGTGAAAGAAAGCAGATAGGCCTGGCTGCCCCTCAGTATAGCCAGGGCAGTCCCGAAACTAGGTAGGTCACTGAGCTGGACCCTCAAGTGTAGGCTGCAGGCAGCTTTCCCAAAGTCCATGTCTTCCTCCTGGCTTGGTGCTCCCCATAGATTGAATCCAGCCAAAAGTCATAGGGCAGGAGCATCTGCTGTGTCTTCATGTAGGTTGGCAGTCAGGAGCATGAAGCAGGAGGAGAGAGACAGACAAGGGTCTGAAGGAGCAAGCAGAAGTGTCCTCCTCAGATGATGTCTGTGAAGTGTTAGGTTCCACTCCCTGGAACGGAGAGAGTGCTCCATCCCTTAGCGGCCCTATCAGAGAAGCACTTGGAGCATCAGGGGAACCCAAAAGAGGACGGCCCGTCCCTTCTCCTGTGGCCCCTCTCTTCAAGGAATCACCTCAATAGGAGCCATGATATTCTAGGCACACTCAGAGTCCTATCAGCGGCCTCCCGATCTCCTTACCTAACTTCACTGAGCTACTGGCCCTTGGGTTTTCTTTAGGCCTACTGTATCCTATGGCCTGAGGCTCCCCGCAGGCTGCAAGTCAACTTAATTGGCTGTGAAGGGCCTTGGTCACCCATGGTACTCTATCTGCCTTTCCCACTACTAGAGGTCCCAGCATTGGAGGTATTCCATATGGCCTGGAAAACATCTCTATCTGCCCATGTTTATGGTTGCTCCTGTTTATGCAGTTCTAGGCAAGGGCTCCCGTTAAACCTTGGCAGGTTGTAGGAATAGAGCCCAAGATCAAGAACTGAGGGGCTTTTTGAGCAAAACTGGGACTGCTCCTTTAACTGGGTTGCCCATGGTGGGTTCCATGCGCCCTCTGCTGGCCATCCTCATTTTTGCAGCTGGAGCTGTTGGGGCAAGACCAGAGCAGCAGAATTCTTCCAAAGAGATTTGAGGCCCCATTGCATGTCAGCCCAGGGACACAGATAACTGCTCCTGTTCTGGGATGAAGTAAAGAAAAAAAAATTCCAGGTCTTGATGAAGGTAACGGGTCAGCCTCGCCTAGATGTATTTGGTGACTGTTGGAATGAGAGAATAAAGTTTGCTCCTGAGACTATTGACACATGATCGTGTCTGATGGCCAGACACTGCACGATAGCCACGTCTCTACCTTCACTCTTCAGCCAGGGAGATACCCTGTCCAAACTATCTCTGCTCGCCTTGGAGGTGTGATTCCTGCTGGTGATAGAAGCGGACATCTTTCTGATTCCAAGCATCAACTGACTGGTTCAGGGTTAAGCATAAAGTCAGATTCTGGTTCAATGTTAACATTAAGTTGTGAGACAGAATCAAGGTTAAGGGCACAGCCAAGGTACAGAGCACATAATCTCCTCCTTCTCGTGTGAGAGGCCAAGTCCCACAAGCTTGTGCACCCGTGCACACCTCTATGTGCCTGTGTGCATGTGCCTGCGTGTCCAGTGGGTAAGGATCCTCCCACCAAAGGCTGTGGCCAGGTCAGTCAAGCTTCTCACAGGTTCATGCAAATGATGGATACAGGGAAAAATGTAGAAAACTACAAAAAATAAAATTGTGAATATGAAATGTTAGTAACTATAACATTATGTCATGGAAACTAGTTAACTGCGACTCAGCCATGTTTTTACTGGGTAAGTACAAAATGTGCTTGTATGAGATGTGAGTGTGCTGGAGTAAGTTTGATGTGATGTGGAGTAGTGAGGGCCTCCAGAGGAATGAATGCCTTGGCCTCCCTGTGGAGGGTCAGAGTCTGGAGCAGCGTTCCTTGGACAGAGGACGGGGCTCACCAGCAAGATCAGATGACTGTGTCTCCTCAAGGGGCTGGGGGAGAGTCAGAGCCACAACCACAGCTGATACAGGCCGGGTGGCTGAGGGCTGGAGAGAGCCCACAGGAGGGGTTGGACTCCTAAAGGCCTCATCCACAAGGGTGACTCAGGATCCTGTGATTGTGTGGAAGCAGACATACCAAATCATACAACTGTTTTGTACAAATCAGCAAAGAATACCCCATTTGCAATTCATTTTATTTCTATCTACTGGTACATTGTCATAAATAATCAAATCTACAATGTCTGTGACGGGAATGGAGCCCCAGGCTTGCTTGTGCAGTACAGACTTTGCACAACTTGACTGGGCTAGGGTCACTCGTGGATGGATATCCATCTCATTCTGGACAGGATATGAGGTGCTTTAGAAACATGCATCACTAGAGCAGAAGTGCGTTCACTTAAAAATAGGAGGGTGGCGGGGAATGAAGCACAGGGTGAGGAAGGGTGATGTTAGTTAGTGCCAAGGCCATGATTAACTGGGTGGTTTGTGGAAGGAGCCTCATGATGGAGGAAACCAGACGCTGTGATTAAGGATTCCATGTCAGTCTGAAACTCTCAAGGGAGCTGCTGTGGTCTCTAGGGGTAACCAACCCTCTCCCCGTTCTCGTGTTTTCTGAGGGCTGCCATTGTTTTCTTTTAGCAAGACCTACTTTGGGGTGGCAGGGTCAGGGGAGCCAAGGATGAAAAGACCTTGTTCTGGGTGTGAATTAGGGCCTCAACCTGAAGAAGGAGCACAGAATGGGGAACAGAACTTTCAATAAATATTTGCTGAATAAATGAATGAACATAGGCTTCCTGGTCTACCTCCTTATTAATTCTTAAATCTGCCAGCTTCTTTCTCTATGCATTGCCATTCCCTACTTGAGATCAGCATCAGCTGTCATGTAGACCCTACACCACCCCCATCCCCAGTCACTCCCAGGCTCTGCTCCCCCTTCTCTTCCTCCCGACAGCAGGCAGACAGGATGCTCTCCCTACATCCCAAATGGGATCCTGCTCCTCCCTAGCTTTCACCCTGAGGTGGCTGCCCCCTGCCCTCAGCATCATATCCAAACCCATTTTGGGGGCCCACAAAGTCAAGGGTGCTCTGTCCCGAGGACACTGCAGTCTCACCTCTTGTTTCTCCTGTGCCCTCTGCTCTACTGGCTTCCTGATATTTTGACAAGGACTGAAAAAAAAAAAATAGTAAAACCACTGAATGTTCAGCCTTTTAAACAGTAGCTAAGTCAGATGTTCGAGAACTATCCCCACTCTCACCTCATCCTCACTCATCCCTAATCCCTCCCCCAGCCCAAGGCTGGGGGAGGAGAGACAGGATGACAGTGGGAGTAGGATGGGGCTCTGTGTTGTAATAACAATAATTTAAAAAACATATTTATAATATCAGGATTTCTAAGCACTGCACCTAGCTAACTCCTGGCCCTCTGGGTACTGGCACCAGCCCAGAAGCTTCTTGCTCAAGATGGAAGTGGGACGAGTGTGGTGAGGAGGGAAGACCAAGTCTAAGCCCATTGTCTCCACCCTGAGGGCCTGCCCTGGACCTGCTGGGTAATTATAGTTCGCAAGGCCCTGGATGCCTTTCTCCACCCTGTAATGACAGCCCAGCTTGTGCTTGCATTGCTGTCTTGAGTTGCAAGGGTCCTTGGAAGAGGCAGCTAGGAGGGGACTTGTAGCCATTCCACGGGGTCTGTCTCATTTTTGCATGCACCAAGTGGATGCTCTGGGGGGACCCACTTGGCCCTGTCCAGGGCTGGCACCACAGGCTCCTGGGGATTCTGCCAGATTCTCTGTATCTACCCCAGGGTCCTACACCAGGCTGTAAGACCAGACTACCTGCGAGGCCCTATTTCTGAAGCAGTAGGGCCACCACTGGGCTTCCCAGGTGGTGCTAAAGGTAAATAACCTGTCTGCCCATGCAGGAGACATATGAGATGTGGGTCTGATCCCTGGGTCAGGAAGATCCCCTGAAGGAGGGCATGGCAACCCACTCCAGTATTCTTGCCTGGAGAATCCCATGGACAGAGGAGCCTGGTGGGCTATACAATCCATAGGGTCACAGAGTCAGACACGACTGAAGCCACTTGGCATGCACGCAAGGCCACCACTAGGTGGCCCCACTCAAGCCGCACTTTTTGCCCTCTCTCCCTGGCCTTGAGTCAAGCTATATCCAGTCTTTTCTTGGTTCCTAAAGGGAGGAACCTGGAGAGGAGGGTTGGACCCAAAGTCCAGGTGCGTGCTGACTGTGTTGAAGGGTGCAGATGTGTGTCAACATGCACAATACCCTCTGCGGCACTGATCTCAGGAACCCTGCTCTGGGGAATTCCATGGAGGGACCAGGCGCTCATAAACCCTGGCTAGGTTTCCGGCTATTGTGGTAGTTTCCAGTCTGGGAGACCTCCTGCTTCCCAGGTCAGGGATCACAGGTGAGTGGGGAAAGGCAGGAGCAGGGCAGGCTCAGGATGCCTCTTCAGACCCCTGCCTTTTAGAGCAGGGGTCCTCAGCATTTTTGGCACCAGGGACCAGTTTTGTGGAAGACAACTTTTCCATGGATGAGGGAGGGCAATGTTTTTGGGATGATTCAAGCACATTATATTTATTGTGCACTTTATTTCTATTATTATTACATTATGATATATAATGAAATAATTATACAACTAACCACAATGCAGAATCATAAGGCATTAGATTCTTCTAAGGAGCGCACAACCTAGATCCCTCACATGCACAGTTCTTGGTAGGGTTCGTGCTTCTATGAGAATCTAACAGGACACAGAGGTCAGGCGGTAACGTGAGCGATGGGGAGTGGCTGTAAATACAGATGAAGCTTCACTACTCGCCCTTCTGCTGTGTGGACCGGTATGGGTCCTTGGCTCAGGGGATGGGGACCCCCTGGGTTTAGAGCAAAAGCCTGCATCACACTTGCCCTCCCATTCATCCAGTTACCTATCTGTCTAGCACAGATATTTTTGTCATCTCTTTCTGGAGAGATGCCAGGTCCTTCTCTGGGGTGGGGGTGGTGGGTAGACATGTCTAGCCTGCTTTGAGGAGCCATTGGCCAGGGTTACCACTTAGGGACAGCGTGGGGGAAGGGTTTCATTTGGTGATGCCCCAAATGAAACCAGGCTGGGGTCAAAGTTGGCAGTCACCTGATCTTGAGCCCAAGAAGGGTCTCTAAGACTGGGACTAGGTGGGCGTCTGTTCACCCACCAGTTTTCCCCACTAGACAGAGCCCCTTTGATGTTCATGGTCCCTGAACCCTTAGCCAGGGCCTCAGCTGGTGCCCATCAAATGTTTGTGGAGTGAATGCACAAATGAATAGGATAGAGCCATTACCAGAAGGGAGATGTGGCTTTATTTACACAGCAGATTTGGGAGGAAGGGGGTGTGACATGGCTGCTCAAAGTGATTCTTGATTTATTGTGACCCAAAATGGGTGTACTTAGTGAAGCCTGTGGAGGCCACATTAGTGGGACATGTCCATTTATTCACTCCTGTATTTTTCTTTCCCACTCTCTGTCTAGGTTCTGGGTTCTAGGCTCTGTGCTGGACCTGGAGACACAGTGATAAACAGGCCAGAAGCAGGCCCCATCCCTAGGAAGGCAAAGTGGTGAAGGATGCAGACATGACAGTCAGATCATCCTGATTACCCAGGTGAGTCCAAAGTCCAACAGTAAGTACCCTTCTACGAGACAGAGGAGGAGTAGAAGCAGACACTTAGGAACGAGTGGGGCCCAGGACGCTGAGGCTCTGTTGGGGCCTCGGTCAGCCTTTTGGCTACAGTTTTATGGAACAAGGCTTTAAAGAGACACCCATCCCTTCATGTAGTCATGAAATATTTATTAACTCCCAGTTTTGTGTTATCTGCTGAAGATGTGATGATTGACAAAAACACACATTGTTTATGTAGTCCTGGAGACCCCAGGCCAGCGTGTGTGTGTGTGTGTGTGTGTGTGTGTGTGTGTGTGTGTAGTGGTGGGCAGGGCAGGGGGAACAGACATTAAACTAAACAATCATTCAACTATAGAAACTGCTGCAAGTGTTACAAAGCATGTAGGGCATGAAAGGCTGTTATAGGAGGTTTTGACCTGGTCAGGGAAGCGAGGAAATTCCTTCTGGGAGGATCTGAAGGATTTAATTGGGGAGGAGGGACATTTTGCTAGA
The DNA here is from genome assembly GCF_019923935.1 of Bubalus bubalis. Classification (NCBI taxonomy): domain Eukaryota; kingdom Metazoa; phylum Chordata; class Mammalia; order Artiodactyla; family Bovidae; genus Bubalus; species Bubalus bubalis. The sequence continues at coordinate 89,040,200 of NC_059165.1, read as the reverse complement.
GAGAAAGAAAAGAATGTGCAAAGGCCTGGGAGTGGAATGGGGAGGGGAAATGGCCAGTTAGAGGGCCTGGAGGGGAAGGTCAGTGCGGGTGGAGAAGTGAGCAGAGGCCAAACCATTCGCGGCCTTGTGGGTCACTTTGAGGACTTTTTTCCTGAGAACAATGCAGTTTACTAAGCTGAAAGTGATGGGTTCAGAGCTGCATTCTGAGGAGGTCACTGTATGGAAGAGAGATGGGAGGAAGTGATGGAGGGGGCGGTCAGCTGGGAAACTGCTGCAGTCATTCAAGGGCGAGAGGATGGAGACCTGGGCTGCAGGACTCATTTTGCCCCAGATAAAACCTAATTCGCAACTCTCACGTTTTGCTTTTTTTTTTTTTAATACACATCTCTTTGATATTTAGACGCCTGTGCCAAGTTATTAAAGGATGGCATCCCATGGTCGTATATTAAAAAAAGGAAAGAGGATGGAGAAAAATGAGTGGATTAGAAAGAGATTTAGGTGGTAGAATTGAACAGATGTGGGATATGGAAGGACACAGCCTGGGCTAGGGAAGAGGGAAGTGCTGAGGGTGATTCCCAGATTTCCAGTGAGTTAACTAGGGGTGGGGGTGGGGGTGGGTTCCCCAGTGAGGCAGGGAGTACCAGAGGCATGGAGCAAGAGAAGGGGAGAGAGCATGAACTCCACGTTGGGCATGCTTTGACTGAGGAACCTGTGGACACTCAGCAGAGATGTAGACTGTGCAGCCAGTCTGGAGTTCAGGAGTCAGGGGCAAGGGTAGAGAGACAAATGTGCTTCATCTGTGTGTAGGAAGAAGTTCTAGTAAGAGAATAGGGAAGTAGAGTGCCTAGGCCTGAACTCTAGGGAACCCCTAGATTAATAGGGAGGGAGGGGGATGAGGTGGGGGCAAAAATGGGCAGACTTGGCCAGAGAGGACGGTGTGGGACGAGAGTGTTTCCGGGAGGCAGTGACCAAAGGCTGCTGGGGTGTCAGGTGGTGCTGGGAGCTTTGTCCCACGAGGACCAGAGAGTGGGCTGTTGAATTTAGACTTGGAGGTTACGGAGAGTTTGTTTGGTCCTGCGAGGAGGACAGAAGGCCCACTGCAGGGTTCTGAGGTTTGGGAGAAAAGTGAGGACAGATTGCTCTTTCAGAGAATTTTGCTGTGGTCGAGAAGGAGAGAGATACTGCAGTAGCTGGTGACGTCTAATGTGGTTTTGTTTCCATAGTGCAAGTGAAAGTCGCTCAGTTGTGTCCAACTCTTTGCGACCCCAGGGACTATACAGTTCATGGAATTCTCTAGGCAAGAAGACTGGAGTGGGTAGCCTTTCCTTCTCCAGGGGATCTTCCCAACCCAAGTATCGAACCCTGGTCTCCCACATTGCAGGCAGATTCTTTACCAGCTGAGCCACAAGGGAAGCCCTTTACTGTTTCCACAGTTGCTGCTAAGTCTCTTCAGTCGTGTCCGACTCTGTGCGACCCCATAGATGGCAGCCCATCAGGTTCCTCTGGCCCTGGGATTCTCCAGGCAAGAACACAGGAGTGGGTTGCCATTTCCTTCTCCAATGCATGAAAGTGAAAAGTGAAAGTGAAGTCGCTCAGTGGTGCCCGACTCTTAGTGACCCCATGGACTGCAGCCTACCAGGTCCTCTGTCCATGGGATTTTCCAGGCAACAGTACTGGAATGGGGTGCCATTGCCTTCTCCGGTTTCCACAGTAGAGGTCTTAAATTTTTTTTTTTTAATATTTATTTATTTATTTGGCTACACTGGGTCTTAGTTGTAGCACACAGGATCTAGTTCCCTGACCAGAGATTGAACCTGGGCCCCCTGCTTTGGGAGCACGGAGTCTTAGCCACTGGACCACTAAGGAGGTCCTAAGGCCTGTCAATATTTATAGGTCAAGGGGTGGAGCCATTTGAGAGGAGGAGGTTGAACATTCAAGATAGAGAAGGGATGATCCATCCAGCAAGCTCCTGAGAAGGGGGAGAGGATGGGAGGATCTGGGCAAACAGAGGGAGGCTCCCCGTGGTATAACAGGGTATAGTAGAGGCAGGAAAGTCTCTCTGTTTGGTTTTAGTTGAACTCTGGGGAGATCAGCTGGTGGCTGAGGAAGGCCAGAACAGTGGTTCACTCCGTGTTTTATGTGTTGTGTGTATTTCTGTGTGTGCTCAGGCCTTCCCCAGGTCTGGGCTGCCAGCCTGGATGGTGTGCCACAGGGAATATCCCCACACTGGTCTGGGCGGAGGCTGGGCACCTCCCATTCCGGGCTAGCTCCCTGATGAGATTCTCAGACAGTGTTTCCCCTCATTCATGAGCAGAAAGGTTCACAGAACAGGCGTGGGAACCTGCTCTGTGGCCAGGGCCTCCGATAGCTCAGCCCGAGATTTGCAGCATCCCTGCCTTCACTCCCTCCCAGACTGGATTGGCTGAAAGTGGCGTCCACTATTTTTGGCCCGTATTGTATATAAGGGCTCGGGAAAAACAAAGGTTGACTCCAATGTGCCCCCCTGCCCACCCCCCGCTTTGACCAGTCTTCGATGGTCTCCCTTCTCATCAACCTATTCAGCCACACATTTCATCACCAGGAGTGCCGGATCCAGGAGCTGGGGACAGCCTGAATCCCTTTGGGAACCTGGTCCTGGGGGTGGATCCCAGATCTTTTTCAGGTCCTTTTCCACTGTCCCCTTCCCTGATAACCCCTGATAATCCAGCTCCAGGGCCGGGTGACCCCAGCCCCCGTCACCTGATGGTGATGATGATGGGGAGGCGAGGGTAGGAGCGGTATATCCAGCAGGACCACCGAGGAAACGGGCCTGAGCTGGGGCCAGGGGGAGTCGGCCAGCATCCAGGGATGCTCCCCCCACCGCACTAATCTCCGGTCGTGCGCGCCTCTCTAGCCGCCCAGGGGGCGGGGGAGGAGGGCGGGCAGAGTCCCACAAGGGAGCGCCGAGGGGAGGCGGGCGCCGCGTACGTGCGGCGAGCGGCCGGCCGCATGAAGGGCGCCGGCGGCCGGCCCCCGCCGCGTCCCGGGCCCGCTCCCGGCTCCCCGCTCCCGCGCGGCCGGGCGGCCCGGGCCTTCCCGGGGGTCGCCGGCGGTGGCGCCCCCTGGCTGAGGCTGTCGGGGCGCGGAACCGGGGGCCTGGGACGCGCGGGGGCTGCTGGTGGGAGCGGGGTTGGGGGTGGGCGGGAGGTAGGGAACCCGGGGGGAGAGGGAGGTAGGGACGTGGCGGCGGCTCAAGCGGGCGGAGCCGGGCAGCGGCGGGAGGCGGAGCCGCCCAGGAGGAGGTGCCGAGCGGGCCCGGCGCCGCCGCGGGAGGTTCTGGAAACGCCGGGAGCGGCGCGTGTCCCGGTGAGCGTCCCGCCTGCCTGGCAGCCTGGTCCTCCGCGGGGCTCGGGTACCGGCCGGGGTCACTGGGCCGAACCTTCTGCCCGCGCGGGGCCGGCAGCTGGGGTCCGGGGGTCGCGCCGTCCGGGCCGCAGCCCCGCGCCCTCCGCCCTGTTTCTGCACCCGCATGGGTTCCTGTCCCGCCGCCGAGTCCCCTCCCCGAGATAAGGGCGGTGAGGTCAGCGGCGCCTTTCCTGCCGGTCCCTTCGGGGCGGTCGGACCGGGTGGGGAGAGTGGCCGCCCCGAGGGTCAGGCTCCCGGGAAGGGGCGGCCCGGCCCCAGGGCACCCGGAGCTTGGAGGAGGCAGGGGCTCCGGGCAGGCCTCTAGGGGCCGCTTGGTGTTAGGTCCACCTTCCTCCATCCAGATACTTGGGAGTCTGTAGCCTTGGCCCTGTTTGGTTCCCATTAAGACAGGCTATTGGATGATAAAGTTTTTTTTTTTTTTTCTTCTCTCCAGTTTTGCCTCAGCAGCCCCGGAGACTTGTAACTAGTTAACTAATTCAAGAAACGAACCCTTCGGTGTTAATCAGAAACTGCAAGGAGTTGCTGGCCTAGTGGGGCACGCGGACTGGAGACCAGGAAAGGCCAGGCCCCGGTCAGTGTGGTGAGTGCTGTGCTCAGAGGGAGCACTGGACTGTGGGTACTTGGTAGAGGACAGGATGCTTCAGGCCAGAGGACTTCCTGGAGGAGGTGACCCATGATCTGGAGTGGTCAGATGAAGGTTGAGTAAAGGGTAACCCAGACAGAGGAATAGCCTGTGTGAATGGAAGCTGACCTGGGCACTCTATAGGAAGCAAGGAAATGGGGGGAGGGACGCTTTAGTCGATAGCTGCCTACAGACCCTGTCCAGAGAGCTTAAATGAGAAGACAGTGCCTGGTATTGTGTCCTGTATGTGGAGGGTGCTCAGTGAACCCTTGCAGCATGAATGTGGATGCGGAGTTTCCTTTTCCAGGGCAGAGGCCCCTGGTCTCTGTTTTCTAATTGACACCTTTCAGATGGAGAAGAATATCAAAGTCCCTCCCAAGGCTGAGGCTGGTGTCTTCTGCTGTAGAGTGATAACTGAGGCTTGTGCTGCCTGATGTAAACCATCTGAAGCTCAACAACCTCAGCCCTTTTGGAGGAGATCCTGGCCCTGAGATCAAGAGTTGGGGAACATTGCTTTTGCAGCTTAGGGCATTCTCAGATGTTCCTGATTCTGCAGAGATCCACTGTCCCCCTAAGAATTTAGAGAACAGTTTTGAAAGCTGCTGCCCATGTCATATCTGGGATAGCAGATTCCATGATTTAATTCTCTGTTAAGTGAACCGTGGTTTCCTTTGGCTTGTGCTCAGAGAGTCTCTGAAGCTTCCAGGGTGCAGTTTCTCACTTTGTTCTGGGCTTCCAGGTCCAGCCTCTCTGTTCACTTCTCCCTACTCATAGGATATTTGGGCTTTGTATCATTTTATTCTTGAGCCTCATTTGTAGACGGCCAACTCTGTCCACTGTGTGGCCCAGCCAAGGAAGCCACGTAGCAAAGATGGGGTGAGTTGGCTGGGGGCCTCATCCCAGAGATGCTGTCATACTGGGCCACCCTAGTTCTCTGAGAGATCTGCAGGCAGACATGGTGGCAACTGAGCATTGTCTGTGGCTTGTGATAGGCCCTTCTATCCTGGCTAGTGCTCTGAAATGGTGTACCCCGGAGAGTGCCTACTTTGTCACTGCTTTAGTCTGGCCGATCTCTGTTCATTCCTGGAGTATCTCCTGTGTACTGGGCTTTTGCTTAAAGTGTGCCTGGGGCTGGAATGAGGGAGGAGGGAGAGGAGACGATGATGGTGGTATAATTCTTGCCCATGGGTAACTCATAATCTCTCTGAAATTGCTGCTTCATGCTGGCAGCTGGTCACATGCCAGGGAGGAGCTCAGAGTGTGAGCATTCATGAGGAGCGACTGCATGGGTACAGCCCTGAGGAATGAGTAGGGTAGCAAATCTGGGGTCTGCTCATTTCCTGAGAGAATCTCCCTTTTTGACTCTGCCCTCCCACATCCTTGGGAGGGCCTGAGACTGGATGTTAAGACCTTGGCCAGTGTGTGGCCACGCTGGCCATGGTGTGCGTTGGGCTGTTGGGTGTGTCCCTGGCTCCTGGGATCTGTCTAAAGTTTAATTTTATGCAGATGGAGGTTGGCAGGAAATGCTGTGATGCAGGCACGTGCAAGCCCAGACAGGGTGCTGGAGTGAGAATTAAACTTCAAAAAATCTAGCAATTTTTTTGGACTTTTGAAGTGCACCAGGGTGGACATGAGTCTGTTCTTGAGCAGAGAGGGCTGGTGGCCCCTGTGGTCGCTGGGTTTGAGCTGCGGATGTGGAATGAGGGATATCGTTTTTATTCTCAGAAGGAGCAGAGGGGGCTGAAAAGTCTGGATTAGACTTCTTGGAGATCTAGGAGAAACTATGTGAGTGGTGTCATTGCAGGGCAGAGGGTTATAAATGTTTGGGTAGTGAATTCTTCACTTTCACTTTTCACTTTCATGCATTGGAGAAGGAAATGGCAACCCACTCCAGTATTCTTGCCTGGAGAATCCCAGGGATGGGGGAGCCTGGTGGGCTGCCGTCTATGAGGTCGCACAGAGTCGGACACGACTGAAGCGACTTAGCAGCAGCAGCAGCAGTGAATTCTCCAGCTCACTGGATGTGACTCTGATCACAGACCAACATCTGCTCTGGACGTTTCAGGAAGTGTTTGCTAGAATATACCCTGCTCTGTACCTGGCACTCTTGAGGGCCCAGGGTGTGGCCAAGATCCTGAGACCTGGTATTTGTAGGAACTCAGAGTGTGCAGGCCAGAGACATAGAAATAGGTGAGATTCCAGAGTATAGATCCGGTCACCTGTTTTTTCCCAGAGAACTTTCCTTCCTTGGTGAGAGAGCCAGCGATTGGCCAGTTTTCAAAGTTAACTTCCCGATGGTTGGTGTGCTGCTTTAGGCCTGACTCCACCCTCTCCTGAATCTCTTTTGACACTCTCGGGACGTGCAGGTTCTCCGATTTCTGTTTCGTTCTCATCTTCACTGTCTCATAGACTGGACCTGCTTTCCCTCCAGGGGTCAGCTGCTTCAGGTCTGTTGCCATCCCTCTAGTATCCTTGGTGCTGATGACTGGTGGAAGTTGTGCCTGGTGCTAGGCTGCCTGCTGACATGTCATCACATTCAGTCTTCAGAACAGCCCTATGAGATGTTATCACTGTTAAATAGATGGGAAAACTGAGGCTCCAAGACTGTAACTTGGAACTGTAACTCCTTCGACTGTAACTTGTCTAAGGTTCTGAAACCCGGAAGTGATTGTGGAGCTGAGCTTTAACTCTGGCACTATCTGGCTCCAGGGTTGGTGTGCCTGCCTGCTCGACTGTGTTGTCTTGTCCTGAGCTGGGCCTCTTGGTCACCTGTGAGTGCTGTGATGTCTGGGCAGGAGTGACTGCTCACTTGAACTGGAGGCACCATGCTTTTTGTCTTTCTGAGCCCATGTTGCTGTCTGCCTTCTGCTGGGATCCAGCCATGGGTATCATAAGGCTGCTTTGTGAATCACAATAAAGTCTTTGACTTGGGCAAGCCTGTTCTGCTAGGCCAAAGTGTGGCTCCTCCTTTTGGGAAGTCCTTAGGATGCTATATGGTAACAGATGTTACTGAGTAGGATTGAAGGCAGCAATAAGTAGTGGAATATATGTTTTGGCTTTGAGTCTGAGCTCTGCCATTGATTTGCTGTAGCATGTGAGTTGAGCAGCTTCAGTTATGTATTTTACATATCTCTATCTGAAATGGGGATGAAAATCTGTCTAGTTTACAAGGTGTTGGTGAGGATTAGATGGTAGAAGTGAAAGATTTTTGGAAACATGAATAGTGGTTAGCTTAGCCTAGTTTCCAGAAAACAGATCTTAAGTGCTTGATGCTTTGTTAGAAAGTACAGTTGCAGAGTAGCAAGTGTAAAGGAAAAGAAAAGTGCAGCTGAGAAGGAAGGGGAGCATATCCAAGGTGGTGGTGTAGCAAGCTGGCCAGTCTGCACAGAGGTGCTCTAGTTGTTCAGCTGTGTAGGGCATCTCTGGGTGAGCTATGCTGCTTCTCAGTGGAGGCCTGGAGAGGGGCTTTATCTGCTGATGTCCTCTTGTTTCTGTTTTTCATTGGTCACAGTTGCCCAAGGAGGAATTATTTCCGCCCACCCCCTGCAACCCTGCTCAGTCCTCATTTGCACTCCCAGGCCCTCTAGCAGTCCCCAGAGAGGCCAGCAAGGCACTTCACTGGAGTTTAGAAGTTGCAGGAAGTGTCTGAGATTTGGAGCCTGCACAGTGTCCTTCACTGGGTCTGAGGTAGAGCAAGTGGCCCAGGAGGCAGGTGAGGCCAAGAGAGTACAAGGTGGTCCTGTAGATGCATCCAGTATAGCAGTGTGGAGGTCTTCTTCTTTCCCGTAGTTCCTTATAAGTTAGTCTTGCCTAGACTGCCGAGTCTTTGCCAAGACTCTGATCGAAAACCCAGCTGGCTTTTGCATGTTGATTTGTACAGCCTTGTCTGCTTCTTTGTCTAGTTACTGAAGCAGGAGCCTTGTGGTTTTGAGGGTACCCACGTGGGTAGTACAAGTCAGCATGTCCAGGTGCTGGATAGAGAAACAACGGTCATCCCTCCCTATCTGCAGACGTGACACCCATCGATGCTGACTGTACAATGCCTAGTGTATAAGGGACTTGAACATCCGTGGATGCTGGTGTCTGTGGGGTCTCCCGGAACCAATCCCTTGTGGATCCTCAGGGACAGCTGCATAAGGAGAGATATGTGGGAACATCTAGGCTTATTTAGGTTCTCAGTGAAGGAGACTGTTTTTCATGTGATGTGGTTGTTGAAGTTATGAAATCTGGAGTCATGAGATGGGGCTGGAGAGGGCAGTAGGGCCAGGTCATGCAGAGTCAAAAAGTGCTAAGGAATTTGGACTTTATTCTGAGAATAGTGGAGAGCCTTTGGAGGGTTCTTAGGGAGAGAGAGACCAAACGAGGGGATACATTAAGCTGTGCTGGCTACTTTGTAGAGCAGAGGTGGAAGGGAGGCCATAAAGATGGGAGACCACTGCAGGCAGGGGCCAGTATGGCTGTAAGAAGGACTTAGGGGTGACTCAGATCAGGGTGATAGTTGAGGCATGACATCAGGTGAGGAGAGTTGGGCACCTCTCATCCCTCCCCTGGGGTGCCAGGGAGAGCAGCTTATGGGCCTCAGTGGCCGTCCATGTGCATAAGTGGTAGGGCCTCTGGAGCCTCTGTCAACTCTTGCTCGGTTGAGCACGCAGGTCCTCTTGGCTGTGCCGTGCAGAGTTGGCCTCACTACCAGGAGGCGAGGCCACTGGAGGGAGCCCTGTTCAGGCAGATCTTGCCCCTTCGCAGAAGGCAGGCATCCTCTTGTTTGGAGCCAAACGAGACCTGTTTGTTCTTGGCAAACCCATGTTCTGTCTCTAGGCTGTTAAATACATTGTTAAAACTCAAGCTGTTGCATTTGGGTTGCAGCTGGGAGTTTGGCATAGGTTCCTGCCTGATGAGGTAAGGGGAGAAGCTAAGGACGCTGCTGGTTTGCAGTTGGAAACATCTTTTCATGGCTGTTTGGCCCCGTTGTGAACATCCTCTCCAAAGAGCCGGCTTGCTGGGGCCTGTGATTGTATGTCTTGGAACCGCCCTGTGCTTAGAAATAGCGCCGGTTGCCTGGTGGGCGAATTATTGTCACTGGGGTGTTGGCAAGCTTTGAAGGACCTCCCTGTGGGGGTCCCAACTCAGGCTGCTCGGTCTCTTTGGATTCCATTGGAGAGGGCTTGCTTTATTTTCTTCTCATTTTAGATATTATATAAAGTATATTTCAAATTTCCAATAGAACTTCTTGTGGAAAGATTAGGAAATACAATTAAACATTAAGAGAAAAATAGAATTATTTAACCAAGATAACAACTAGATTTATGACTCTCTGCTTACATATATATGCAGGTATGTAAATTTCCATATATAAAATTTATTCCTTATAAAAATGAAAGCATAGCGTATATATTGTTTGGGAGCCTATTTTTCTCACTTAACAAGATGCGTTGCTCTCTCTTGGTGTTAAAAAGCATACAGTATCCATTCCTACACAAACCATAACCATCCATTGTATGGAAGAAATGTAACATCTTCTGATGTTACAGTTTCCTGGCACGAACAAATCTGTAGTGAGGTTTTCCTTTTCGTTGGGTGCCAGATACAGACCAGAATTTGCTCAAAACTCAGGATGCAGCTTACATAAAACTCAGTATGGGTTTTCTGTTCAGGCTTGGTGCTACTTTATTTTCATGAAAGGGGGCTCAGTGTTGCCCATTTCTAGGCCTATTCAGCGTGGATTTCTGAGGGTTGGTTCCTGGAGAGCTTCTGGCAGCACTGGCAGGCATACAGGCCCCACTTACTCTGTCGTCAGCAAGCTCTGCTATAGGTATGTGATGGGAGGGGGGATATGCAGCTGGTTGGTTTTTCCCACACTGGGACCTGCAGTCCTTCTTGGAGGCTGCCGCCTCCCAACCTGACCCTGATTAGATGACCTTTTGTACACCTAATAAAAATTAGTGTTCAGGAGAAATGGGATGGGGTGGCAGTTTAGGTTGAGTGGTCTGGGGGCTGCGTGGGAGTGCCTAGCTGTCTGGGCCAGCAGGGTCGTCAGCCCCCTTCTCCATCAGAAGAGGACTTTGTAAGCCCTTGGTCACCCAGAAACCCATCTGTGATTCTTTGGGCTCTGCCTCCAGATTGGGATTCATGGATAGTCTCAGTCTAAGCCAGATAGCACATTCCAGAGAAATGACAGCTGGTATTCATGTAATGAAGGAACCTGGCTGTTTTTTCCTGAGTGCTATAAAGCATGAACCATGGCCAATATCACCAATTTGAAAGAAAAAGTGAGGTTTCTCCCTTCCCTAAGTTTGTTATCTGATCTCTGAGGAGGCATGCCACTGCAACTGGTGATGGAACAGAGGACAAATGGTGACCCTTGCCCCCCAACTTCCAGCCGTGTGTAGTCTGGCCTCCTGCCTGGGCACTATTCTCCCATCACCCCAGCCTGACAGGCAGTTGGCTGAATTGTCTTCAGACGCAGCCTCCTGGCTCTGGGTTTTTACTGTTCCTTCCCTACATGTGTACAGAAGGTGCTCTCTTAAGCTGATGAAGCCTCTTGAAGTACAAGGAGCAGACCCCATTCCCTGAGAAAGGGTCTTATGTAAGCAAGAAGAAAGGCCTTCTAGAATCCTGGGGGTGGATGCAGGGTGCTGAGGTCTGGGAGCAGATCTGTGACTAGAAAAAGGAGGATCTGGGCTCTCCCTTGGGGCTGGCCTGGGCCCTGTCACCTCTTCTCAGGGACTTGCTTTCCTCTACTGCCCTAACTTTATAGTGGACCTCTTAGTTCATCCTCCCTACCCTGCAGCAGGTTCTGGGCTGAATAGTCTTGTCCTGTGTATCTCTGGGCCCCTAACACCTAGGGCACCGATGGGCACGATGTCAGCTCTGCATATATTTGGCAGGGGGTAAAGGGGGGCACTTGCTTATTCTCTCCCCTTCCTCATGTGAAAGTTGCTCAGTTGTGTCCGGCTCTTTGCGTCCCCATGGACTATAAAGTCCATGGAATTCTCCTGGCCAGAATACTGGAAGGGATAGCCTTTCCCTTCTCAAGGGGACCTTCCCAACCCAGGGATAGAACCCAGGTCTCCTGCATTGCAGGCGGATTCTTTACAAGCTGAGCCACCAGAGAAGCCCGCATCTTCCTCACACAGGAACCCGTCTCAGGTTGAGGGTTGTGGTTGGGTTTCTCTGAGCCTAACCGGGAGCCACAGTGGATTGGAATTTCTCCTGGAAGGGTGAAGTGAGGAATGATGGGTGTGACTGTGTGTCCAATCAGCCATCGCAGGCAAAAAACTAATGAGCTGGCATTAGTCAGCTCAGCCTTAGAATTCTGTCAGATAAGGCTTGAAGTTTGGAGGGAAGGCCTTTGTATGTTCTTTATTTTCCTTGTTTTCTCTCAGTAAATTTCCAGTGGGGCTTGGCTGAAGTAGAGCAGGAAGAGGAGGGACTGGCAGAACTGGCGTTCAGGTGGATGTTCCTCCTGCGTGCTCCGGGCCGCGTGGCCAAGCTGGGAGATGATGTCTGAAGTTTACTTTGTGTACTTGGGTCCACTGCCAGTGGGCTCGCCCCATGGTGTGCCTTCTGCCTTCGGAGCTGCGTCTGGCTATTTCTAGGCTGATGGGAAGACAGCCTCTTACTTATGTCAGCAGCCCAGCCCAGTCTAAGGTTTTGGCCCTGTGTGGCTGATTCATTTTTGTATCCCAAGCGCCTAGCTCAGTGCCTGGCATAGTAAATATTTGCGAATGGTGATTCTCTGTGAGGACAGTGTCTGCCGAGCAGCCTCGCTACAGGAAGAGCAGTGTCTGCCCAGCCTGCTCTCACGATGGCCAGGTGCAGACCAGCAGGGAGCAGTTTGATTTCTTTTCTGGCTGACCATCTGCTGCATACCTTGTTTTGGGTGTGGACCCCCCGGGGCATATTGTGCCCTGTTCTTTTTCTGCCCGTGGGTGGTGTGTTACATCGGGATCCTCAGCACCAGGCACTGTCCTGGCACTTGTGTTGGAAGGAAAGACAAACAGAAGAGGTCTGGGTCAGAATCTTTAACTGACAGACCCTTAGAACCAGGCGTGACTGTCCCTCCTCCCCATTTAGCCTTCGCATGTTGACAGTGGTTATCGTCAGTTGAGAGGGCAGAGTCTCTCCCATGGGCACTCAGCCTCCCAGAGCGGGGGACAGAATTAAGTGCACATCCCTGGTTCTTCACCCTGGTGTCTTTCCACTGGTGATCCTGAATATCTTCCTTAACTTCTGTGTGCTGGGTCAGAGTTTGGCATGTTTGAATGTCTATGTATATGTGCACATGTGATGTGTCCTCTACTAAGTTGCTTTTTTGCCATTGTTGATCTAATGACTGTCACTGAATGCCTTGCAGACACTGCCCTCTGTGACCATGAAACCCTGGGAGTCCACGTGGCTGGTGGCCTGGTTTGGTGTCCTGGGTTGCGTGCAGGCTGAATTCTTCACTTCTATTGGTATGTGCCAACAGGACTGTGGTCTGCCTGGGCAATCCTTGGCTCAAGTGTCAGGGGATGGCACTGCCTGAGGCCTGTTCTCCTTCAGGGTGGGGTGGCCTCATCCACTGGTTTTGACCAGATCTGGGGAGAGTCAGGCTTGCAGAGCTGCTGTTTCCGCCTCTGACCCCTGATGACCTGGATGTCCTTCCTGGTAGGTGGCCGTCTCAGCGGGGCCTCCACCCTGGAAAGTGCAGGCTGCTCCTGGGCTGCCTGGCGTTTCTGTCCAACTTTCTCCTGGACTAGAGAATGGTTCTGAGCAGAGAAGCCCCCAGGACATCCTTGTCCCAGGAGCATGACCCAGCTGGGTGACAGTGGGAGAGTGAGATGCGGGGTTTCTTCCTTAAGGTGTCCTCCGTGCACTTACCATCCGCCTGGAGCCTCTGCCTCTCTCTTCCTAAAGCTGGGGACCAGGACCACATGAGTGCCTTGGCCTCCTTTAACCCTAGGTCCCCATGACCCCAAGAGAGCTGACATGCTCCTGGCTCAGCTCGCCTCTGTGCTGATGTGTTTTGCCTCAAGGTTGGGAGCTGGATGTCCCTCATCCACTTCTTACTGGCCCTTTTCTCTCTCCCTCGCAGGACACATGACAGACCTGATTTATGCAGAGAAGGACCTGGTGCAGTCCCTGAAGGAGTACATCCTGGTGGAGGAAGCCAAACTCTCCAAGATTAAGAGGTGTCTGATGTCCTAAGTCCCCACAGCCACCCCGAGCCAGGGTGGCGGGGTGGCAGGAGCCCCGCTCCCCTCCCCAGAAATCCAGCCAGGGTGCCCATAAGGGGAAGCCCTTGAGGGGGCAGTATGGGCCTGGCCTGGAGTTTACTTCATGCAAGTCCCCTAGAGTAGCTAAATATGTGGGCTGAGGATCACTGCTTTTTCCTTTCTAGATAGAGATCCCCTGAATCTCACCAGGGAAATTACCATAGGTCAAGATCCATGTGAATGGGTGTCTTAGTCTACCTTTTTCTGTGGTTCCACAGCTGGGCTGACAAAATGGAAGCCCTGACCAGCAAGTCGGCTGCTGACCCTGAGGGCTACCTGGCCCACCCTGTGAATGCCTATAAACTGGTGAAGCGGCTAAACACAGACTGGCCCGCGCTGGAGGACCTTGTCCTGCAGAACTCGGCCGCAGGTGAGGAACTGTGAGCAGGTGGTTGCATGAGCTGGTGTGTCCCTGGGCTTGGCCTGCGGCATGTGGGTCTGCGCCTGTCCTGGTTCGGAATGTTGGTGAGCACGTGCAGTGTGTGAACAGCAGCTGCCAGTCCCGTGGCTCTTAACTCTGTGGGGACCTGGCAATTGGCTGTCCTTGCTTTCAGTTGTGATATTAATAATAATCAGTTCTTGGAAATTCCCTGGTGGTCCAGTGGTTAGGATTCTGTGCTTCTGCTGCAGGGGGGCATGGGTTTGATATCTGGTCATGGAGCTAAGATCCTGCATGTCACACAGCATGGCAAAAAAAAAAAATCAGTTCTTGCCTTTTTCTAGTGTTTTTGGTGTCCCTTTTGGGGTGGGAGTTAGTGACTTTTTAAAAATTATGCTTTAGTAATACATTTTTCTAGATAAGTTGGAAAACAAAAACAATCATATAAGAAAATTACAGTTTTTAATCCAATTGCCTGATTATAATCACTATTAAAATTCTAGTCTTTTTTCCACATGTATAAGATGGAACGGTACCAGGGAATGTTTGAGGGACCAAACGAATTAATAAAGGTTAAGTGGGCTAAGTGGTGGGGCTGTGGGCCTCCTCTAAATTCATTCCCATTCATATCTTTTAGAAAGAAGACATATCCATTGGCAGATTTGTGACATAGCTTACACTGTTTTCCTGAATTTTTCAGCTGCTGTGTATGTTTTTTAAATGTTCTTCTGCCACATGATTTTAATGTCTGGCTCAGTAATACGTCAACCCACTCCAGTACTCTTGCCTGGAAAATCCCATGGACGGAGGAGCCTGGTAGGCTGCAGTCCATGGGGTCGCTAAGAGTCGGACACGACTGAGCGACTTCACTTTCACTTTTCACTTTCATGCATTGGAGAAGGAAATGGCAACCCACTCCAGTGTTCTTGCCTGGAGAATCCCAGGGGCGGGGGAGCCTGGTGGGCTGCTGTCTATGGGTCGCACAGAGTCGGACACGACTGAGCGACTTAGCAGCAGCAGCAGCAGTAATATGTCACACTGATGTAGTGTAAAAATGGTCGTCAGTGGACATGGAATTGTTCCCAAGTTATCAGCAATGTTACCCCTATCTTTGTGCCCACCTCTGATTATTTTCTTATGATCAATTCCCATAAGTGGGATTTGCAGGTCAGAGTATGAACTTTTCTTTTAAAACTTCAACTCTGCTTAGTGCTTTTACTGTGATAGTACTTTCTGTGTTCTAATACTTTCCTCTCAGCAGCAGATGGTGGGGCAGGCCTGGAGGTGGGCCTTCCAGCCTTGGGCCCAGCCCCCCTGGACTCACTGCCTCTCCTCCCTGAGTTGGAAGTGCTGATTAACTTCAGATTCGTTGTCTCTCAAGCCGAGGCATTTTAGCCCATGTGGCCAGACTGGGCTGGGCTTGGCTTGGCTGGGAGCAGAGTGGCCTCTAGGGAGGGATTGGTGGACTCAGCCAGGCTGGAGCTGTGCCCGGTGAGCTCACTGCCTCCAGAAGCCGTGGCTGTCTTTCCCAGACCCTGCCTCCCAGCCTGGGCCTGTAGCTCAGAACTGGCCATTCTGCCTGCACCGCAGGAGAATGAGCCCGCCCAGATGATCTCCTGCTCTCCAGTCTTGTTCTCTATACCCAGCCCCCACCATCAACATCTGGTTCCTTTGGAAAACCTTATAATTATCCAGAGGGAGATAGGACAGCCCCACAGAGCAGTAGGTTGTTTTTACCTCTTTCTTTCAGAGTTCTTGCCCCTGAAATGTGGAGTGGGAAGGCAGGGAGATAACACTAACAATGTGGCTTTTTCTGGAAAGCATTTTTTTCCTCTCTGGATTGTAAGCCCTTAGTGTCCCTGACCATGCAGCCGTGAAGGAGACAGGGTTGCAGTATCTTGGCTCCTGGGTCCTCAGGCATGGCTAGAAGTGGATGTTTGTGCCTGAGGTTGTGGGTGCTGTGGGAAGAAGAGGCTGGAAAAGAAATGGCCTTGGAGTTCCCCTTCCAATTCTCAGCTCCAGAGCACAGTTGAAGCCCCTAAATCAGCATGGGAGAGCCTGGCCCCCGCTTGGAGTCCTGAGATTGCAGGAGATGTATATCTTGCTTTACAGCCGGATCTTGGAGTCACAGAATAGCTTCCTTGGTTGCCTCTGTGGTTAGGGCTCTCCCAGATTCCGGGCTGTGGTCTTGAGCACCACAGTCAGGGAGCTCATGCCCTGAGCTCAATGTGAGTTGGAGTGGCAGGAGTTACCCTAGTAAGCAGAGCCGGTCGGTGTGGTATGGCAGGGGAATCACGCACAGCAGGGCATGTGCGGCCCATCTCAGTACTTGGTCTGCTCAGATGATCCTCTAATCCCTAATCTTGGTGAGGGGAGAGTGCCATGCACCTCCAGGACTGTCGTCATTACCTTTCTGGATGATTAGGACCAGTGGTCAGTAATGAGTGGCCAGCTGGGCTCTCTTCTGTCCCTTGGGCTCCTCCATCTGAGATGTGGGCCAGGAATCTGTGATTACCTGGCCAGCCTAATAATCCTAGATCGAGGTTTACTGTGTGATTTGTTTTCTGCTGAGTGGTCAGCAAGTCCTCTGTTAGTCCTTTCCTGTGTCCCAGTCAGTTACCCTCTCTGTCCCTTCTGTCTCCATCGGGTCTGTCCGAGTGCTTTGGATCCAAGACTCTCAGACTCCCACATGTTAATTGGTCTGAGGGAGCCGTTCTGTTCAGTTCAGATGAGCAGCACAGGCAGTTGGTACAGTGAGGAGTAATAAAGGAGAGGTCTCCCTGAACTGGAGCCACTAGGAAGGGCTTCCTGGAGAAAGGGGAAATGGCCCTCATGAGGAGGGGCAGGGAAGTGCAGTAGCCAGGGACCCTCCTCTGGGTGCCTGTCTAGTTCCAGGTGAAATTCTGTCCGTGGATGGAGGTAACCGTTTGTCCTCACTCTCTCCTTTGGAAGATTTTATTGCAAACCTGTCAGTGCAGCGACAGTTCTTCCCCACCGATGAAGATGAAACAGGAGCCGCCAAGGCCTTGATGAGACTTCAGGACACATACAAACTGGACCCAGATACGATTTCCAAAGGGGAACTTCCAGGTAACTCACCACTCCAGACAAAGGCTGTCCAGCGCGTGTGTCTACTATGGTGTCTGGACAGGGCTGGAGCCACTGCTGACTCGTCTCTACCCTCGGGGCACCGTCACCTCTGGCAATGGTTCTCTCTTTGTTTCCAGTTGGTGCCAGTCCCCTAGTCTATGACAGCTGCCTCCCCTCAGCCCCTCTCCCCCCACCTCCCTCTAGCCCAGGCCTCCCCTCTCTCAGCTCAGGGAAGGCCAAGGCTGCTGGTCAGGACCTCCTTGGCCTGTGTCTCCAGAGTACCACTCAGGTCTGTATCCAGACCCACTTCAGTTCCCACCTTCCAGGGTCCTCTTGCCCAGGACCGATCTTGGAACTTGTTGTCCCATAGCCTGTGTACCCTCAGTTACAGTCTCTGCCCCTTTTTTTCTGTGTCCACCTCTCTGGACTCTTCCCCCTGAGCTCATCTTGGAAACCTCTGTTCTTGCTCATCTTACATACCCCTGCTTCAGGATCCCAGGCCTGTTTGAGTCTCTGCTGCTGATCGAACTCTTCTCCCTCCTGGTTAGGCAGCTGGATAGTCATCTACACTCTTTTCCTGTTTCCTTGGTTCCTGTGTCCTCCTGAACACACAAAGTCTGGCCTCCTCCTGCCCCTGCAAGATCACCAGGGGCCACTTGGATGGTAAAGCCAGCAGACGGGTTTCAGGCCGAATGTTCTTTAGCTCTTCACTAGTGTTCAGCATATTAATTGCCTGATTCTTCCTGATATTCTCCCCTCCTTTGAATTCTGGGACACTGATCTCAGCTGTTTCTCTTTTGGCACCTCTCTCTCTCATTTGTTTTACAGGCCCTGTTTCAATTCAACTGGCTGCCTCAGTATGTTTATAAGAAGACGTGTAGGGGTTTGGTGGCTATTAAAGGGCAATAAACCCAGGGATTCAGTTAGACTCTGGTAGATCTTGGAGGCTCCCTCACCCGTGGGGACCCTGTAGGAGGCACAGCAGAGGGAATCACGGTGTGTAGGGGAGGGGGAGGAACTGTGTTGTTGGCTAGTCAGAACCTGGAGCCTTGGCACCGGGAAGCCCAGGGAGCCAACAGGAAGATTGGGGATGTCTCCTTAATCCTCACTCAATAAGATTTTGGATCAAGGCCAGGAGGCCAGAGAGAGAAGGTGGCTTGGGGCACCTGTAGGGTCCATGTACCCTATAGCTATGAGAATGGTTGGTGGGAAGAGGGAGCCACAGCCAGGCATTGACCCTTCACATTTGGTAACAGCCCCATGTGTATCCTGGAGGGGCAGTGAGGGGTGGATGGGAGTTGTTCCTCAGGGTGCTGTTCCTACCTGGTGTCTCCCTAAGCACCTTCTCCAGGGAAGCCTGTTCACAGTGCTTTACTTTTAGGGCTAAATCCAAATTCCTCTTAACATGTGGTCTTTGCAGTCCTGCGTGGTACCGTCTCCCTGGCCTCCTTGCCCATTGTACTAAGCTTCATCACTGCTTGGCTTGTTTGTTCATCCCACAAACTCTGCAGGTTTACCTTTATGGCCCTTCAGCATTCAGCTCAACTGGTATTCTCGCGAGAGCACTCTCCAGAGAGCAGACTTTCACACTGGTTTCTGGGAAAGATACTGAGTGTTTGGGAGTCATTCTTGACATTCTTGGTATCTGTGAGACATATGGTAATAGTTATTGCTTATTACACTCAAAGGAATCATAGGAGACATTTTCATGTGACATCGTCTTTTTGAATTCTTGGCACAAGTCCTCTAAAATT
Organism: Bubalus bubalis; assembly: GCF_019923935.1. Classification (NCBI taxonomy): domain Eukaryota; kingdom Metazoa; phylum Chordata; class Mammalia; order Artiodactyla; family Bovidae; genus Bubalus; species Bubalus bubalis. The sequence goes on along the minus strand of NC_059165.1, from coordinate 89,021,693 downwards.
GATGGCATTATCTCTTTTTAGAGGTAACAGACTAAGAATCAGAGAGGCTAAGTAACTTGCCTGTAGTCACACAGCTGTTGGGTGCTGTAGGTAGGCCCACACAGGCCCTGCTCTGTCCAGCCCACTCACCTGTAATGCTGCCTCCATCAGTGTTGAGTTCCTGCACCCACAGAGCCAGCGATCTGTGGAGGTTCATGGAGAGTGAGCAAGGGCTCAAGGATGCCTCCCTTCTCCCATCTATGGTCTTCCCACTAATTCTTTCTGGTGTTTATTTCCCCCGTTTTCCTATCCTGTCCTACATTGTCTGTTCTTGAGCCATCCTGGTGAGCAGCCCCTGAAGCCAACCCATGGCAGCAGGGGTTTCATTCTGGACATCTTGGATATCAGGCAGAAAGAGCCCACTCGGAGGCAACTCTCCATTGTCAGCCATGCCTGGGTTGCCGTTAATGGTTTTGTAGGGAAGTTCCTTTGCTTTCCAGGAGGGTCACAGCTTAAACCCTGCATCTCCCCATAGCTTATACACCACATCTCCTTCTTGACTTGAAATGCTCTTCATGTTCACTTCCAGCGTGAACTAACAGCAGATGACCTATGGTTAGAGGACCTGCTGAATTGACCTTTACCAAGGGCCCCACCCTGGTGGCTCAGACAGTAAAGAATCTGCCTGCAGTGTGAGAGACCTGGGTTCAATCCCTGGGTTGGAAAACCCCCCTGCAGAAGGGAATGGCTACCCACTCCAATATTCTTGCCTGGAGAATTCCGTGGACAGAGGAGCCTGACAGCTATAGTTGATGGAGTTACAAAGAGTGGGACAGGACTGAGTGACTAACACTTTGACTTTGAAGGGCCCCACCGCCTAGTGGTCAAATCTGGCATTGCAGTCTTATTTCTTGACCTCCCTTGGCATCTGTCGCACCACTCCTGTTCCGTTTCTTCTACCTCTTAGGTGCTTCTCAGTGTTATTCACTCCACCGTTTCTGTACAGGTGGCCTCTGGGGCCCTGGCCTCAACTACTGTGTCTCTCTTTCCTGACACTTATTTCTGGAAGCATTTATCTTCATCCATGGCTTTACCTGCCACCTCAGTTCTGTTTTTTATATTCAAGTTATTTTTTCTAAACTTCCAGTCTCAAATGGGCAGCTACCTTGCACACATCTCCTGTGCAGCACGCAGGACATTTATACTCTCCTGAACACTACTTCTTGGGCATCCTGGGCTCCTCCATAATAAAGGCCCCTTCCCCCTTAGAAAGAGGGGAGTCTGAGGATAGGAGACAGGCTGTGCACCCCAGCCAGAGGCAGGGCCAGCATGGCTGTGCTTTCTGTACTCATGGCCCTTGGAGGTGTGTGGTCTGAAATCCTAGTGGGCCTCTGCTGGGGTGATGCCCCCACCTCCCAGGGGCCCAGGCTCCCGCAGTGGGGGAAATCTCTCTCCCTAAGCCAGAGGCCCTTGGAGCCTGACTACATGCCTCTCCGGCTGCAGGAACCAAGTACCAGGCCATGCTGAGTGTGGATGACTGCTTTGGGATGGGCCGCTCGGCCTACAACGAAGGCGACTATTACCACACGGTGTTGTGGATGGAACAGGTGCTAAAGCAGCTCGATGCTGGGGAGGAGGCCACCACATCCAAGGCCCAGGTGCTGGACTATCTGAGCTATGCCGTCTTCCAGTTGGGTGACCTGCACCGTGCCGTGGAGCTCACCCGCCGCCTGCTCTCCCTTGGTAAGGAGCCTCTGGGGGAAGGTCAGGTGCAGGTGGGAGGTGGCAGGGGTGGCTGCTGTCAGGGACCAAGCCAGTCTGACCAGTTGCCTAGCTGGTGACCAATTCTTTGCTGCTTTCAGGCCCAGGCTAGCTGCCAGCTTGCTCTTTACCTACCTCTGTTCTGGCCTTAACCCTTGCCCAGTCACTGATGGATACACTCAGGCCTGTACATAGATTTCTGTTCCTTTTATAAATGGGAATCCAGGGTTGCAGTATATCTGCTGTTCTGTAGGGTGGAGCCTTTATTAAATCCACAATAACTCTAGAGGCAAGCTGTATTTCAGGGTTGCTGCAGTGACGTGACCTGACCTGTTATTAGAGGCCTGAGCTCTGACTGATGGACTTGCCATGGCTTTGGGCATTTAAGTGTCTTGTGATGTTAGACTGAAGGAGATCAAAGCACTGTGTCTCAAGAACCTATTTGTTCCTCTTCTTATTAATATTTGGGATATCATAGTTTGGGATTTCAGTGGCCAGCAAAGACTTCCTTTTGCTGCTGCTTTTCATGGGTCCTGCGTCTGAGGCCAGCTAGTGTGGATGTCTGTTAGACGGATGTGGGAAGAGAGCTTTGTAGACTCTGTCATGTTAGTAAGAGCCTTGGACAGGGAGTCGGGTCACCTAGATTCCTCCTCTGAATAACCTCACGTTAATTTCCTCACATCTTTGGGCTTCAGTTTCCTCATCTGAGGGGTGGCTCAGTAATCCTACCTGGCTCGCTCCTTTGTGTTGCGAGGCCCATGGGACAAAGCTGTGGGAGTGTCATGTGGCTGTTCTTGCTGGTGTTTCAGCCTGCCTTCTCGCTGTGGCCAGGGCGTGATGCGCTTACCAGTAACAGAGCAGATGGACTCTAGGGCACGGATGAAGCTAGCACACAGCCAAGTTGGGAGGAGGAGGCAGAACTCTGGACTGCTTCTCTGGACCCGTGTCCTCAGGATTTCCAGGGAAGTCTGAGAGGAGATCTGCATCAGTGACGCGGCATCCCCTCCACCCCCCGCTTTGTTGCTCCTTTCTCATCTCTGACCAGAGTGGAGAGAACCTCTGTTGGGTTTTCCTCTATGACCAGCAAACTCCGCTTAGGTGCTGTGGAAGCCAGAATGCTGCGTGCAAGTGAGCTGCTGGGAGAGAAAACCGCTTACAGAATAATTTCTCTAAATGACCTAACAGATGTTTGTGGTTTCCTTTTCCTTCATGTTCTTTCCTTTTGTAGACCCGAGCCATGAACGAGCTGGAGGGAATCTGCACTACTTTGAACGGTTGTTGGAAGAAGAAAGAGAAAAAATGTTATCGAATCACACAGAAGCTGAGCTCGCATCCCAGCAAGGCATATACGAGAGGCCTGTGGACTACCTGCCCGAGAGGGATGTCTACGAGAGCCTCTGTCGTGGGGAGGGTGTCAAACTGGTGAGACATGTGGCTGGGTCAGGGCCCAGGCAGTGGACCTAGATTTCAGCTCTGGATAGACAGATGTGAGGAAGATGTTACTCTGTCTCTAGGTGGTTTTCTCAGTTCTTGGTCGTATCTGCTGAGGCTGACATGTGGATGTTCTCCGAGGTACAGGGTAGGAGACTTGTCTTCCCTGAGGTCCCAGGCAGAGCTTCAGTCCTCTGAGTTGTTGCTGAGCACCCCTCCCCATCCCAAGAGGCTAGCTTCTGCTTGACTCACTGTTCTAAGAAAACCCGTGGGACTTGATGTGCCTCGGGCCCCAACGGAAGTCATGATCTCTAGCAAAGACAAGACAGTTGCTAGAGCTTGGTATGAGGTATCACTGGCCTTGGACAGCCCTGGGACCCCGGTGCTTCCTCACAGAGGCTCAGATGTGAGTCAGTCTGTTGGCCTTCTCCGTGCCCGTGTCTGCTTGCTCCCGCTGGCTCTTCTGTCTAGAAAGACGTCTCCCCTGCCCCAGCCCTCCTCACCTACTCACGTCTCTGTGAGAAGGGTCAGGAATTACACCCTGCCACAGGGCTTGTCAAATGAGGAATTCTTGGGAGAGGAGAACTTCTGCATGATTTGTGGCGTATCATTTCATGCCAGCCAAACTGAGGGGCTTTTGTTTTCTTGTCTGGTGAGGTGGGAGGGAGCGACTGCTGGACATGGGGTTTGAGACCAGTGTCTGCAGCCAGCTAGTCTGGGACTGAGGGTTAGGACTCACTCGGTTCAGGGCCTGTTGTTCTGTGTTCCCCAGACCCCCCGAAGGCAGAAGAGGCTCTTCTGTAGGTATCACCATGGCAACAGGGTGCCGCAGTTGCTCATCGCCCCCTTCAAAGAGGAGGATGAGTGGGACAGCCCGCACATCGTCAGGTACTACGACGTCATGTCTGACGAGGAAATCGAGAGGATCAAGGAGATTGCGAAACCCAAAGTAGGTGTCTCCGCCATTCCTTCTCAGGCCGCTTAGTCCAGGTGCCATGGGCAGTGTGGCTGCTCACCCAGGTGGCCTCTGCTGATGGCTTGCATGAGTCCACTGTTGGGTACTAAGGTACTGCAGACTCGATTTGACCTTGAGAAGTCATGGTCCACGGGGGGAACCAATGTGGACAGACAAGGGTGGGAAATAAGGGCACCCTGGGCAGGTTGGTGGCTGGCGTGTGGGTGAGTGTTTAGGAAGTATGCCGTGGGGTACTGCCAGGCTGGGTCCCGTGGGGCTCCTGATGAGGGCTGCGAAGAAGTGATTGACTTGGAGGAGCGTGAGTGTCTGCAGGACTGTCTTCTCATCTAGTAGCACGCTGGGTCTCTCTGTTTATTCACACCTTTAAATATTTTCTTCACTTAAGCCCGGCGCTTCTCTTGTTAATTTATTCCTAGGCAGTTTGTTGTTTGTTGTTGTTGTTATTATTATTGTTATTGTAACTTCACTTTGTCTCTTTCACCATTATGATTTTACTGGTTACGTTATTAAATTAGCATACCATCATAAGCTAAACTGTTGATTGTAAAAATATATTTCATCATAATAGCTAATGTGTACTGAGTTCTGAAGTGTGGCAGGCCCTATTCTAAGTCCTTAACATGTGTTAACTGCTGTGTCTGCTCAGCAGGCTCCATCATCATCTTCATTTTACCCGCAAGGAATTAGACCTGGTGCAGATCACAGCTAGTGGTTGAACTCATTTCTTATTCTTTTGGTTTTAAGCTAATTATCTTAGGTTGTCCATATAGTACTGCTGCTGCTACTGCTGCTAAGTCACTTCAGTCATGTCCGACTCTGTGCGACCCCATAGACGGCAGCCCACCAGGCTCCCCCGTCCCTGGGATTCTCCAGGCAAGAACACTGGAGTGGATTGCCATTTCCTTCTGCATTGCATGAAAGTGAAAAATGAAAGTGAAGTCGCTCAGTCGTGTCTGACTCTTAGCGACCCCATGGACTGCTGCCCACCAGGCTCCTCTGTCCATGGGAGTTTGCAGGCAAGAGTACTGGAGTGGGGTGCCAGGGCCTTCTCCGCCATATAGTACTAGCACCTGCAAATTAGAAAAATTTTGTTTTCTCTTTTCTAGTCATTATAGTTCTGTTTCTGTTGTCTTGTTGAATTGTCCAGAGCTTCTAGAGCGTTTTTATAATAGGAATCTTTGTCTTGTTCCTGAATTTCCTAGAAATGCGGTTGGTATTTCACTGGTAAGTGTGCAAGTTGGCTGTTGGTTTTGTATATATGTCATCATATTACAAAATTATTCTTCTATTTCTAGTTCATAAAAGGTTTTCTCCCATTTGACATCTTTCAAAGAGAACTGCTTGCTGCCATGTCCCCACCCTTCTCCTGTCACTGGTGATCAGGAGCGAGGAGTTAGCTGGAGATCCTCTATTGCTCTGCTTCTAAGAGAACTGTCGAGGCCAGGAGGCCAGGACTCCTGGAGAGACCTAAGATAGGTTCCCATCCTGGGCCCTGGACTGCATCTTGGAACAACCTTGCTTTAAGGTACTAGGACCTCCAGGGCTCAGAGCCAGTTGTTAGTGTCACTGATATTGCTGAGGGAGGGTCTAGCCAGAGTGTGTGGAGAATGGGGACCACAGACCCCCACTGTCTTCCATTCCCTGGACCAGCTCCAAATTCCTGCGGGAGAGAAAACTGCTTTCTTGGCTGTCAGGTGAAGGAGGCACTGTGGTGCCAGACCCTCCTGAGAGATTGCTCCCTGTCCCTCTGTCCAAGGCAGAAACATTGCTCGGTGTGGATGTGCTCATGCTGGGTGCGTGTGTGCACATGGGTGTGGCTGAGGAGGAGAGTGGCTGGGAAGCTAGTCTTTGAATAGAAGCCCCGTGAAGGGCCAAACATGTTGGCTATTACAGGCAGACCTCTCCTTTCCGGAGCCTGTGAGGGACAGATGCTATCCTGGCTTTGAAGTGGGGCCCATGAGCTTAACTTAGCCTGTGGGGAATGCCTGGCAGCTGCCTGCAGGTCTCTGGCCTGCGTTCAGAATAGCTCTGTCTGTCCCTGGGAGCCGCGCACAGCTGCCCAGAGCCTCCCTGTGGGCGTCAGGCCAGTGCTGTGGTTCGCTTGTTTGGATGGGATCTAGCCACAGCTGCGGCTGTCATCAGGGAAGAACAGGGGTGGGATCTCGGGGAAGCCCTCCGTTCTGGGTGCAGCGGGTCTTACCTGAATGTGCTGCAGCAGCACCTGTCCACTTGGCCAGCCTTCTGGTCCATCCACCCCCTCCATCCCTTCTGCCACCTCTTGCCCTGACCTCTCTCTGACATCCTCACTGGCCTCCTTGTTCCTGCTCTGACCCCTCCTTAGTCAACCCTCGATGATGTATCCACAATGATCCCTGTTACACTCAGGCTGTGGTGTCCCTCCCCTGCTTCTCACTGGTCACAGGTGACATCCAGCTCAACCCCCTCTTGCCTCCTCAGCCTGTTCTCATTTCTTCCCTCTCACTTCTAATCCACAGTCATATGCCACATCCATTTTGACCTCTGGGTCCCTGCGTTGCTGTTCCTGCCCTGTTCCTGTAATCTTCTCCTGCCTGGCTAGCTCCTGCTTACCGTTCAAATCTCAGCTAGGTGGTTCCGCCATCACCCGCTTTAGGAAACCAGTCTTGACCCTGTCGACTGCGCTCCCCCAGACACTGAGTGTCCCCCTTCCCGGCTTCTACATGCTGTGCTGTGACCACGCAGCTGGTTTTCCGCCTTCCCACCTGACTGAGTTGTATGAGGATAGCAGCCATGTCTTGGTCGCCTGGCATTGTGCTGGGCACATGAGGAAGCACTAGTTAAGACAGTCCACAGCTGGAGCATGGGGGGCTGGCCCCAGGCAGCAGGCCCTTCCTGAGAGTATCACTGCACCAGTCTGTGGAAACTAGGGGATATGAGATAGGTGAGGTGTGTACGTGTTATTATGAGTGAGCATGTGGAGGTGGGTGGCTTCCAGCAGCCCTTCACTTATTGCTGCTTGTAGACTGCTTTCCTGACTCTATCTTCTGACTTTGCAAAGCTCCCAAGGGAGTGAAAACTATGCTTTCTGTTTTTGTTCCTTGTGCAGTAGGAGGCCAGCAGAGGCTGTGCAGTAGGAGAGTGTTTGGGTAGGTTTCTGGGCAGAGGAGGTTGCTGAGGTTCAGAAGAACAGTGGACTTGACCGTGTTGAGGGGAGCACGCAAGACGGAGACTCAGGGACGGCAGCACAGTCTGAATATGGTGGGAGCGGCCAGGCGTGGGCAGGTGTGGTGTGTGGGCCTGGGGAGAAAGGGGCTGTCTACGCAGATGGGTGAATAGACTAAACAGACTCCATAGGCATAATTCTGCAGACAGCATGGACCTGGGAGCCAGGGGCGGGCAGGGGCCAGGCTCTGACAGCAGAACAGGAATTTGGAGACCACTGCCCTGGCCTGGCTTGCAGGATCAAGGGGCCTTGGCTAGAGCCACTACCTGCAGAGCTCCTTCCCTTCCTGGTCTGATTGGCAGATCAGGTCCCAGTCTCTCCAGGAAAACACTCAAGGCAAAGAATGATAAGTGTGCCCTTTCTTCCTGCCCTCCAGCTTGCACGAGCCACTGTTCGTGATCCCAAGACAGGTGTGCTCACTGTTGCCAGCTACAGAGTTTCCAAAAGGTTAGCAGAGGTGATGGTGGAGGAGGGATGGCTGCTCACGCCCCAACTCCGGGGCCTCCCAGTTCCTACTGAGGGCGGTGGCTTGGGTGGGTGTCCTCCCTGCTGGCGCCCGCACCTGCCTACGGGGAGCTTTCACTCTGTGCTGCCTTCAGCGCCGGCCCTGAGGCTGGGGAGAGTGGAGGACCTCATCGAAGCCTGCTTTGCCGTGTTTTTCTCTCCCTCTTGTTTCGGTGTAGCTCCTGGCTGGAGGAGGACGATGACCCCGTTGTGGCTCGGGTGAATCTGCGGATGCAGCACATCACAGGGCTAACAGTGAAGACTGCAGAATTGTTGCAGGTATGGCTTGTTCCTGGGACCCTGGAGTTGGGAAGGGAGTGTTTCTAGCTAGATCATCTCCCAGGGTGCTCAGGGCTGGGCCTAGGGTAACTGTATGACTACAGGATGCCACGAGTACGGAGTGGCCTCCTATTGGGAAGCCAGAATTAAGTATGCCCACTGGCATTCAACAGTTAGTGTTCACAAATGTCACCTGAATATCTTCTCTGTGCCCAAGTATCACACTAGGCGCTAGGGATTGTTGGTGGGTGTGGCGGGCCCATTTACGTCATCTTAACTACAGAAGCTGACATCCTGAATTGTTCCAGGGACACCTCTAAGAGCTGTGAATATATTCAGAGGTATGGTTTTGAGTCTTAGTCAAGTCCACTTGGAGGTAAAATGTTCTATAATACTTTAGCAGGGAGAGGCCTAGATTGGTTGGATGGTGAAGATGAAATACTCCATTTTAAGTAATTCTGTGGGACCCTGGCTTCCTGCTTTTTATTTCAGAGGTGAAGACACACGGCAGCACCGTACTGAACATTATGGGCAGAGCTCCTACTAATATGTCTTCTGTTCTATTGCATTAAAATCAGCACTGGGCATGCTCCCTTCTGAACATCCCAGATTCTGAATTCTGCTGTAAAGTGATGCCCTGAGACACTGCCAGAAAAGTTTCACTGGCATTTTTCTTGAGTCTCTTGGATCTGTTTGGCCAGAGGTTCTGTGTATTTAAGGATCTCACACTTTAACTGATCAACCATAGCTCTCAGTAGAATATTGAACTGAGATCACTTGGAAAATATTCTCTGAACTTTTGCCTGGACACATCCAAGCAAATCAGCACTTATTCCCCACTACATAGCTGGGTCAGCAACCAAAACCAATTTTGAAGGTTGTCTTTATGGATTTGTGTGAAGTCTACCAGAGTTTTTTTTTTTTTTTTTTTTAAAGCATGCTGATTATCTTACAGTCTTGTGAACATTTTATGTAATTTTTTCAGTTCCACTGAGCTTAGTGTTGAGTTTGAAAGTCTAATTTTTAGGTAAGATCTGCAGACAAGCGCATCAAGAGAGGACTTCTGCCACATCTCCCACTCCCCTGTTACGTGAGAGAGCACACCCCTTTCAAGAGCGAAAGGGTCTCCATGCCCCAAGTGCATTCCTGTTGGTGTAGTTGTGATTCATACCTTCCTGGAACAGGTTTTGTGTTGTTGTTAAGACATCTGCCATTGCTTCCTGCAAATGAGCCAGTGTTAGGACCATCATGGCCCTTACTGAGGATGATGTTCCATTTGGTTGCTGACTCCATACCCTGGACCAAGTGGCTGAAAAGAGTGTACAAGGCCTGTACCCCTGTTGCTCTCCTGGATGACTGTGTATGCCAGGCTGTACCCTACCTCACATGCAACCGCAGAAGACGCAGCTTTGTCCTTGGTCTGGCTTCCTCTTAACTGACCTCTTGTAATGCTGTGACTCAGTTGATAAGTGGGCTTTGAATGCTGCAGCTCCCAGCATATGGCCTTTTATGGTCAGGGTCTTCCGGAAGACCACTGTTGTTTGCTTTCATTCTCTAGGAGCTGTCTTGGCATTTTCTTTGCCAGCCGGTGTTGTTCAAAGCTTTGATCCTACACGGACGGGGGATAGGAAACTAGGTTTCAGAACCTGTCTCCTAGTGTTCATTCCACATAGTGTGATACATGCCTAGGCACCAGCAAGAGCCTTCCCACCAGGGTCCGCATGGGGGCATTACAGGCTTCTGGAAAGGAACTGGTTCTTCTGCTGTCTGTTGACACCCTCACCTGTAGTTGATGTGTTTGCTTTAGATCATTTGGAAGAAAGGGTGATCGAGGCTTTCTTTTGAATTGGATGAGGGCCTGTCTGAGAGTGGAAGAGATCCTGCATTGCCAGAATTCCTGAAGGTTGAAGACTCTGCTGATGTCTCAGTCTCACCGAAAAAGTGATTTCTAACTCTTTTTCCCCCTTCACTCTGACCTCAGTATTTTAAATACCCACATCTTTCAAAGGACTGACCCTTAATACTTTTGTGACAAATGAATACCTCCTCTCAGGAATCAGTTTTGATGTACAGCTTCTTGTTATGTGAGGTATGAGTCTGGGGCCTGGAGTTGCCCAGATGGTGGTTCTGATGGCTGCACATCCAGAAGTTCCCATGGCACTTGTACTATTTGGGGATGGTATTAAATACTACAGGTACAGTAGCCTGAACACTATGATCAAATGTGAGAATCACCATGATTCTCAAAACTGCTAAAAGATGAGCCACCCGTAACAATGCAGCTTCTTTCATTATCCCCAGGTAGTGAAAGTTTAAGCCCTCCATCCAGCAAGTGGGAGTGTTGGAAAATGCAGTCATACCTTGCACCTCCAGCAACAAGCAGCAAGTGAACTCTCCTGAATGCACTGGAAAACTGATCACAGTCATGTTTAAAGTTTTCTTCAAGTTCTTGGCTATAGTGGATCCAAAGAAAAATCATTTGTGATATCACTTCATCAGCTTCTCTAGCACTTCTCTCCTTACATGCATCGTCAGTCTCAGGGTCACCTGCTGAACTGGGCCTCCTCGCACTGTTGATAGTATTTTTGGTGTGGGACACTTGACGGCCGAAGCACCGTGTGACAGGATGTTTTCTTCCACTGATTCCGATTCTCCTTATCAATGTTTTTATTTTTATGGACATTGAAAAAAATCATTCTGCCCCAAATCTGCGTTTCATCACATTCAAAAAATACTGTTTTATACTCCAAAAGGAGGATTTTCTCTCTTGTAGAGTCCATCCTTCCTCTCCCTCCATCCTGTTAATAGATGGCCATTATTGCTAGTTTTGCAGCATCTCTTTCCTGACTCGTAGAATCACCACAAAGTTTATATGAAACCAATTTTCTGAGGACTAATAGTTGAATCTTCAAAGTGTTTATGGTTTCATTAAGACACAGTAGCCAAGTGTTCCCAGATAGACATTGGTGTTACCATTTGGTACATCAGCTTTCATGTCAGATTATGCATTTCATCTTTTTTTTTTTCTTAGTCAGTTTATTTTTATTTTTTTTTCAATTTCTATTTTTTTAATATTCTCTATTTGTGATATGATCATGCCTTCCTTTACTTCTTTTTTTTTTTTAGATTTTATTTTAAATTTTATTTATTTTATTTTTTTTAATTTTATTTTATTTTTAAATTTTACAAAATTGTATTAGTTTTGCCAAATATCAAAATGAATCTGCCACAGGTATACATGTGTTCCCCATCCTGAACCCTCCTCCCTCCTCCCTCCCCATACCATCCCTCTGGGTCGTCCCAGTGCACCAGCCCCAAGCATCCAGTATCGTGCATCAAACCTGGTCTGGCAACTCGTTTCATACATGATATTATACATGTTTCAATACCATTCTCCCAAATCTCCCCACCCTCTCCCTCTCCAACAGAGTCCATAAGACTGTTCTATACATCAGTGTCTCTTTTGCTGTCTCGTACACAGGGTTATTGTTACCATCTTTCTAAATTCCATATATATGTGTTAGTATACTGTATTGGTGTTTTTCTTTCTGACTTACTTCACTCTGTATAATAGGCTCCAGTTTCATCCACCTCATTAGAACTGATTCAAATGTATTCTTCTTAATGGCTGAGCATTTCATCTTGAACTTCGTCTCTCATCTAACTACTGAAGCTAAAATAACCATTGTGACTTAGAACTTATATTGTGCTGGTAAACTGTTCACAAAGGTGTTTATGACTTCTGATCCAATTAGTGATACCTGAGGTGGCTCAGGCCCTGGTCTGGGTTCAGGCTCCACTTGGGAGCACTGAGGTAGCAGCAGTTTTGGGACCCCTGCAGCCAGCTGCCCAGGCCCTGCTGCTGCACTTGGGTGCAGAAGTATTCCGTGCAGTGGACCACTATGAGATGGGGTGGGATTTGTTTGTCCTATTCAGCCTGACCAAGATGAGTTTCTGGGGCCTGGTGACAGAGGTGGCAGGAGCATGGCCAGGCACTGAGTAGCTCCCAAACTAGTACTAAAAAGAAACCCCGCACGCAAACCAGTTCTGAATTTATTGTTGGCATTCTTCTGGATTACCGCTTCATTATCTTGCAAATAATCATGGCCTGCCTGAAGGAGGGCTCCCTCTGCTGCCATTCATGTGTCCCTCAAGGGCTGGAGCTTCTCCACGGTGGCCATCTGCAGCTTGCCATCATGTCCTTTCTTGGAAACCACATTTGTGCTGCACCCTTCCTCTTGGACACAACTATAGACCTGTTTGCAGCATTTGTTCTGCCCAAACTGGCAGGGCATAGCTACCCTCCTCAGAGAGGCTGCTCCTTGGGGTTCTGGTTGTTACCTGGGAGATGGGCTGCTTCAGGGTGGTTCGTGCTGCTGACAAAGTCCAATGCTGTTATTTCCTACCAGGTTGCTAATTATGGAATGGGAGGACAGTACGAGCCACATTTTGACTTCTCCAGGGTAAGATCCCGCTCAGGTTTTTTCAAAGGCCCTGCTCTAGCTGATTTGAGAAGGCTGTAGCCTTCACCTTAGCCCCCTTGCCTCACCAGGGCCCACTCTTTATTACTGGAGAAGCCCAAGTCCAGAGCCAAGTGCAGCCCGGCTGTTTCCCCTGTGATATTGGGAGTGGTCCCCCGACCCAACCCTGCCATTCTTTGCCCTGACTCTGAAGCAGAGGACATCACTAGGTCTCTGTGAACTCTTTCCTGCCCCTTCTCCTCCATGCCCAGCCAGGATTTCCCTTGCAACTTTGGCCCCTGGTCCAGGCCTATGTATGGAACCCCTGCTTAGTACCTTCCCTCAACCTTTTTGGCCCCAGTCCTGTGGGTGGCGGGGGAAGTCAGTTGCAAACTTGGGTGAAAGTTGTTGTCTATTGCAGCGACCTTTTGACAGCGGCCTCAAAACGGAGGGGAATAGGTTAGCGACGTTTCTTAACTATGTAAGTATTGGGTACAGGCCCACCTGTGTGCTTTCACTTAATTTTATAGAAACATGAGCAAGATGCTTTCAAGCGTTTAGGGACGGGGAATCGTGTGGCCACGTTCTTAAACTACGTAAGTATGACGCCTGCAGCGTGTGGGCTTAAGGGGAGCCTGGGTCCAGAGTGCTCTCTTAAATATGTTCCCATCAGAGCTGGTACCACCAGCTGTTGCTCAGTGGCTGGGTCCTCCTGGCCCTCAGCACCGTTCTTCGCTGGAGTAGAGTGTTGCCCCATGTTTCCATTTGTATGCTTCTCCCAACTCCTGTGATTTACATCCCTGGCTCCTTTTTGATGGGCCCAGTGCTAGTCTGGACTTTGGGGATGGGTGTCCTGGAGAGGTCTCTGCTTAGTGTCAGAGTGAGGAGGTGGCCTGGAAATGCTCTTAGATGAAGCGGCCTTCATTTCCCCGAAGCTCAGTGGCCTGCCTGCCTCCCACCTGCTGCCTGTACTCCAGCCAGGGTTAGGTTTACCTCTCACATGAGGAACAGGTTCCTCTCCCTTTGGCTGAAAGAGGTAGCCCTAAAGAGGCATAGAAGTAACTTAAAGACAGAAGCCTGTGTCCATTTTCCCCTTTGGTGTCTTGTTTAAGTTTCATTGTGTGGTTATTATGTGCTGGGGACTGCTGTGAACATGCTGGTGAGCAGGACATGTGTGGTTTCTCATGGGCTTATGGTCTAATATGAAAGACTTTAGACATAGGAGAGGTAATTGTTTGGTTACCATAGTGATAAGTGCTTTGAAGAAGTAATGCAGAGTGGAGGTTCTGAGAAAGCCTCCCTTGAGAAGTAACATGTCAGTTGAGACTTAAAGGTTGAGTGGAAATTTGTTGGTAGAACATGATTTCTGGTAGAGAGGAGACTGTGTGGAGGCCTGGAAAAGGGAAGGAACTTGGGATGTTGGAAAAAGAGAAAAAAGGGTGGTGTGTCTCAGAGATAGTGTGTTAATCTGGGGTGGCTAAAGGGAGAGGCTGGTGAGACTTCCAGGGCCTTCAGGTTTTAGAAAAGAGCCTGGATTTGATCCTCACTCTGGTGGGAAGCCATCAGGGGTTGTCATTTTCCACATTTACCATTCGTCTGTTGGGTGCCCTTCAGTCTGTCTGGTATGTGTCCTGTGGAAATATTTTAGCTCCACGTTTTATTACCTTACAGGCAAAAAACTTGAATTAAGAGAGCCAGATGAGAAAGAGGTAGTGCTTTGGGCATGAGCTGAGCTCTGTGGGCATGAGTGCAGCCTTGCTGCTATGGAAATTGTGTTCCATTTAGTTTGAGGTTTTACTGCGGGAGATGCAGGCCCTTTGGAGACAGAGTACCCTAGCTGGCCCTGGGAGGGTGGCTGTTGTGGGAAGGTGAGAGTCTGACTAGAGCTGCAGGTTACCCAAGCCAGAAAAACAGTGCAGAGTTGGGACCACCAATGGTACTAGAAGCCACAGGGCAGCTCACAAGGCACACTGGGTAGGCGAGGGCCAGCTTGGACGAGGATAAAGGGCATGGGGGTCAGCCAGGCATTTTCCCAGCACAGACTCAGATTTTCCCCATTCGAGGACAGCCAGGGTATGGGTCTTCTTAGGCCTACCTCTCTCCATGGCGTGGACTGTCCTAATGAACCACTCAGATTAAGCAGGGTTTAGGGAAGGGCAGGGTGTGGGAAGAGCCTTTCTGGCCAGAGGGCTGGTGGTGGAGCTACTGGTGCTCAGAGAAGGACAATCCACATGCTTCATCATGTCCTTTGTGGCTCAGTTGCTCTGAGAGTATTGAGTAGAGGGGCCAAGCTCTGTGTTTTGTATTCCCAGATGAGTGATGTAGAAGCTGGTGGTGCCACCGTCTTTCCTGATCTGGGAGCTGCAATTTGGCCTAAGAAGGTAAGTTCTGGTTCTTGGGGGGTCAAAAGTTGAAGTGCAGGGCCCAGACCTCATTCCTGTCTCCTAGTCCAGTTCCCTGGCTTGCTTGACTATCACTTTGAGGGAGCTTAGCCCTTTCCTGAACCCTGACCTGTGGTCTAGGCTTTCACCTTGGGAGATGGAATGGAGAGGGAAATTCCTTGAGGGCCAGGTGGGATTCTCAGTATCTACCCCACCATGAAGGGTAGGAGCTTTTAGGGGAACTTCTCTACGCTGGAGTCCCAGAGTCCTGTGCCCCTGAACACAGGAGAGAGAGAGTGTTTCTGCTCAGAGGGGGCTCTGTAGTACTCAGCATCAGATCCTTGAGCCCAGTATCTAAGGGTGTTGTATGACAGGCTTTCTCTTTCCAGGGCACAGCTGTATTCTGGTACAACCTCTTACGGAGTGGGGAAGGTGACTATCGAACAAGACATGCTGCCTGCCCTGTGCTTGTGGGCTGCAAGTGGGGTGAGTGGCTTAAGTTGTGGTGGTAGCCTCTGGGCTCTGGTGGTCAGCCTGAGACTCTGAACTGAGAGATACTTGCTGCTGAATTTTCACAGAGTCAAAACCTTCTCCCTTTTGGAGATTTTGGGGTTTTGTGTTTCCTTGATAACCAGGAGTCCCACGCAGCCATGTTAGCTGTCCACTCAGCTGGTTATATGCTAAGACATTTGGTTGGGAACACTTTCAGAGGTGCCTAGAGAGCTGAGGAAGCCCCAAGGAAGACTAGCTATACAGGCATCCTAGGTCCAGGATGGCCCCCAGAAGAGTGGGCTCTGGCAAGGGTTCTGGGGTCACAGTGGGGAGAAGTGGAAACAGAAAGAGGAAAAGGTGTCTCAGGCAAGCAAAGCCCACATGGAACAAGGCTCAGGTTAAAACCAATGTCATAGGTGTGGGGACCAGCTGCCTTTGTCTCTTGCACAAGGGGAGGCTTGTGGCACAGAGACTGAGAGATGAGGCTTGAGGCTGAAATCAAACTGTGGAGGCTGAAAGTTGAGCTTTGTTTTGGAAGCAGCTGTGGTGAGTCATGGAGAGGCTTGAAGCAGGATGTGACAGGAAGTGATCACAAAGAGATGAATTTATAGACCTCTTGGAGAGTTATGGGGATAAATAGTGATAGGTTCACAGAAAATTAAGCAAATGAGAAAGAAAATAAGAAAAAGGAAAAAAGTTGTACCAGAAAGGAAATACAGTTGATCCTTGAATAAAGCAAGGTTAGGTAGGGGTGCTGACCCTCTACACAGTTGAAAATCCATGTGTAATTTATAGTTGGCTCTCTATATATGCGGTTCCTCCATATCCACGGTTCTACCTTTACAAATTCATACAATTGTGGATCATGTAGTACTGTAGTATTTACTATTGAAAAAACTAGGACTTCCCTGGTGGTCCAGTGGTTCAGAGTCTGGCTGCCATGCAGGGGACACAGGTTTGATCCCTGGTCCAGGAAGATTCCACATGCTGCAGCTCCTAAAGCCCATGTACCTAGAGTCTGTGCTCCTCAACAAGAGAAGCCACTGCAGTGAGAAGCCCACACACCACAACTAGAGGCTAGCACCCACCTTGCCACCACTAGAGAAAGCCCACGCACAGCAGTGAAGACCCAGTGCAGCAAAAGATAGATTTAATTTTAAAAATAAAGTGATAAATCTTTAAAAAAACCCATGTATATAACTGGACTTGCCCAGTTCAAATGTGTTGTTCAGGGGTCAGCTGTATAATCTATTAGGTAGCTCAAGTGTGAGTAATATTTACATGACATAATAATGTAAATACTGAATATTAATTTAACTAGAACTTTTAATATAACTATATTGGGAGATAGGAAGGGGAAATATGTATTTTAAGAGTGGTGTAAAAAATTCCAAAGCTCCCATCGTTCATGGTAGACTATCAACATATAAGATCTAAAGTTGAAAGTCAAGAAATAACATTATAAGTATGTTATTTAGAAAAATGAGGATAAATATCAGAAGAGACAAAGGAGTTAAATGTTCAGTGGAAGTGGGGATTAGTGGTGGGAAGGGATAGGTAGGAGATTGCTATTTATCATTATAAGCCTTGTAAAACAATTTGATTTTTTAAGCTAAGTACATGTATTATTTAATTATCACAAAGTGTATTTTAAAAGTGCAGTGACCTCATTTGCACATTAAAAGCAATTTTCTCAATTCATTATGAGTCTATGAAATAAAAAGCGTGGTTTGTGAGTGTTGAAGACACAACTTCAGGTGATGGTGCTAGCACCAGCTCTGCTTCCCTGCTGCCCACAACACACAGGATCGACCTGCTGCCCAGAGCCCTTGAGGTCGACTGAGGCCTGCCACGGTCCTGACAGGCTCCCTGAGGTCGACTGAGGCCTGCCACGGTCCTGACAGGCTCCCTTAGGTCGACTGAGGCCTGCCACGGTCCTGACAGGCTCCCTGAGGTCGACTGAGGCCTGCCACGGTCCTGACAGGCTCCCTGAGGTCGACTGAGGCCTGCCACGGTCCTGACAGGCTCCCTGAGGTCGACTGAGGCCTGCCACGGTCCTGACAGGCTCCCTGAGGTCGACTGAGGCCTGCCACGGTCCTGACAGGCTCCCTGAGGTCGACTGAGGCCTGCCACGGTCCTGACAGGCTCCCTGAGGTCGACTGAGGCCTGCCACGGTCCTGACAGGCTCCCTGAGGTCGACTGAGGCCTGCCACGGTCCTGACAGGCTCCCTGAGGTCGACTGAGGCCTGCCACGGTCCTGACAGGCTCCCTGAGGTCGACTGAGGCCTGCCACGGTCCTGACAGGCTCCCTGAGGTCGACTGAGGCCTGCCACGGTCCTGACAGGCTCCCTGAGGTCGACTCCAGGCCTGCCACGGTCCTGACAGGCTTCCTCGTCTCTTGCATCTCACTGCCCACCCACCACATTCCAGCAGTGCCAAGCTTGTTGGGGTCCCTGACACACACACCAGCGTGGATCATGCCTTGCTCTCTTTCTTATCCTGTTCCCACTTCCCAGACCCTCTTTGGTATAGGAACCACCTGCTCTGTCCATTTCCTTCCCTGGATAACTCCTGTTCAGCTTTCTGTCCCAGCCCTAGGGTTTCCTCTTCCCCCACATGGTTAAACGCTCTTTAGCTCTGTTTCTGTGGCAACCTACGCACATATATCGTGTCACTGACAGACTTTTGTACAGTTATCTGTTTTCCTTACCAGCTCATAAGCAACTTGATGACTGAAACCAAGTCTTACTCATGTCTGATTCCCAGGCCTAGTGTAGGAGTCATCATGAAGGAATCTTTAATTTTGGCTGCTAAATTAACCAAGAGGAATGTAACATACTTTCTGTTTGTTCACAGTCTCCAATAAGTGGTTCCATGAACGAGGACAGGAATTCTTGAGGCCGTGTGGATCGACAGAAGTTGACTGACATCATTTTCTGCCCTTCGCCTTCCTGGCCCCACAGTCCGTGTTGTCTTCAAGTTCAATGTGACAGACTCCTGTCTATGTTCCAGTCCCATCAGGCGGGTCTCTGGAGGCGTGAATGTTTTGTGTGGAGTAGAGAGTGGACTAGGGAAGGTCCTGGACGACGTGGGCCCCAGCCTCTCTGGCCAGCCCATGCTATCTCTGGCCGCTCGGGTAGGGTTGGAGCAGAGTCAGGTGGTCTGCACCTAGCAAGGTGCTTTTGTACCTCAGATGCTTTAGGTGTGAGATGTTTCAGTGAACCAAAGTTCTGATTCCTTGTTTACATGCTTGTTTTTATGGAATTTCTATTAATGTGGCTTTAACCAAAAATAAAACATCCCTGCCAGAAGCCTTAAAGAGCTGTATTTGGAGTATTTTTTTTTTTTTTTTAAGATGGGGAGCTTTTACCAAGGTCACCATTTGGATAATGAATCTGGATAATGAATACCTGAGAGGCAAACTCTGATGTTCCAGACCAGGTTTCAACACTTATTTTTCCTCTAAGCTTCAGTGTTCTTTCTGGAAAGTGAGAGAGACAGTCTCCTTGCATCTCAGAGAACATAGAGACCATGTATATCCATGGTTGTGATGCTATTATAATTTGAAATTTCTTACTTTAAAATTTTGAGACATACACACAGAGTTGGTTGTGATACATAGATGTACACTTTAAAGACTATGAAGGAGAGCATGAAGACCCATGTCACCATCACCTGGGTTAGAGAAGAGATTATTTTCAGGCTTGTACCTCAGGGGCCCCTGTGAGCCCCTCTGATCACATCTCTGACCTGCCCCCAGTACCTCGGTGGTAACCACTGTCAAGTGATCTGTGGTAGTCAGGCCTTTGCTTCTTTGTAGTTTTACTATCCAGGTCTATATCCCTAAATAAATAGTAGTTATTTTGTTTTCCTTGATTTTGAACTTTTTTGTAGTGGAAGCAAGAGTATATTTTAGGGGGTGTTTGGCTTCTTTTATTTGATAGTTGTTTGTAGGATTCATTCATGTTGCTGTGAGGCTGTAGTTTATGTTAATTTGTGTAGTTCAGTTTTATTAGCATCTATCATAGGACAGTATCATAATATACTAATATACTCTTGATAGATATTTGAATTGGTTTCAGTCTTTTATTAATAAGGCTGCTGTTGGATTTTTATATGTGATTTCTAGTGCAAATAAACACATTTTTTAGAATATATACCTAGAAGTGGAAATGCTGACTCTCAGTAGGTGGGTCTTCAACCTTACATATAATGTATTCCAGAGTGGTTATGCACACTGCCACCAGGTGTAAGTAAAAGTTCTTGTTATCCCAGTCCTCTCCAATATCTGATACTGTCACACTTTTGCATTTTAGCTAGCTTATTATATAGTTTTCTCTATCTTAACATGATTATTAATGACATTGAACACCTTTTTATATGTTTATTAGTCTTTCAGTTCAGTTCAGTTCAGTCGCTCAGTCGTGTCCGACTCTTTGCGACCCCATGAATCGCAGCACGCCAGGCCTCCCTGTCCATCACCAACTCCCAGAGTTAGGTTTTGTCTATTCAAATCTTTTTCTTACTAATTCATTGGAATTTTTAACATACTATGGACATAAGCTTTTTGTCGGTTAGATGCTTTGCAAATATCTTTTTTCTACTTTGTCTTTTCATTCCTAGTTCTTTTGTTAAACAAAAGTTCTTAATTTCTGTGTCAAATTTATCAGGATTTTCCTTTTAGATTTATGCTTTTATGCCTTGTTTAAAAAATTCTTCTATATCCCAAGATCATGAAGATATTTCTTGTATTCTTTTCTAAAAGCATTATAGTTATGTCTTTTACATTTATATCTTTAATATAATACACCTAGGTTTTATTTTTGTATATGGTATGAGGTGCAAGAATCTACTTAAAGAGATTCTTTTTTATGTATTTTATTAGGATAGACTAAGCTTGTGGTAGTGTAATAAAATAACCCCTAAATCTTAGTGGCTTAATGAAACCATCTCTCATGCAAAAAATCACTGGTTCTAGGGCAATTGTTATTTATCGACTGCCATACAATCTCCCCCTAGTGGCTTCCACTATCAGAACCTAACAGAAAGCCAGTGAGTAAGGGAATCGGAGAAATAATAGAGTTGCAACTTCTCTGCCTAGAGTGTTCTCTGGATTTCTCTCACTGGCAGTTCTATAATTCTAATCCTTGTATCTTCAGTATTTAGACACTGCTCCTCAAATCCATTTTTTTCCCCAGAGGTTTTCTGCTTAGCTTCTTAATTTTCCATTGTGCATGGCTTCAGAATTTACTAAATGTCCTAATGGGTAAACAGGGTGAGTGGCTGACTGAGTTCTGTATTCCTCCCTCCTGTTAAGTATTCTAAAAAATTACAATCTAATTTTTTGTCTTTCAGTGCCCTTTGAGACCACCAAGATCTCTGCTGGTTTCTCTCTTAGCAGTTACCTGTTACTTGGGTTCTTTATCTGGTTTCCCAGTCTCTTATCTCATGTGTAGAATCAGTAAATAATCAAAGAATAAAAGAAACCAGACTTTTGGCCCACCTACCTGAGATTCATCCTTCTCCAGGATCATAAATAGATGTGTAAAGTTTGAGAGGCTTGGTAACAGAGAACCTAGTGCTTGAGTAGCACAGGAGAATGAGGTCTCATTTAATCAGGAGTTGGCACCACATTGTTAGATCTGGGTCTTGAAAAATAAGTAGGAGTTTTTTTTTGTCTGCTAACCTCAGTTTAAAATACATGCACATGGCTTTAAAAATAAGAAACAGAAGAGTTTACCATGAATAATGCTTTCCTACTCTATTCTCTCCTCCTCTATTCCCTATTCTTAAGGGAACCTTTTTCAATTGTCTAATTTTTCTGACTATAATCATATATTTACAAAGATATCTCTTGATTTTTCCATTTTAGAAATTTAAGAGATGATCATCTAGCTTTGTTCACTATCCTCTATTACATCTTCCCTCTCCCTTTTGTCACTTGTTAATTTTTTTTTTTATAGCCCTTTCTTTGCCTGGTAACACAAACATCCTTTTTATTTTGTAAGCTTAAGGTAACATGTCTGATATTTTACTATGTGAGCTGAAGATCTAGTGTCTGACCAAGCAAGTGGTCACCACAGTCTAGCCTAGTTAACATATAAAATTAACTTTCACATGCCCTCCCAACTTCTGTCATTTATACTTTGGATGCTTGTTTTAATATCCAGGATAAGTTGAATTTAAAAGCTGAAAAACCAAAAACTATGTATATAGCTTAATTTAATTGAACTTATAGTCATTATAATGTTGATATAGCTATAATAAAAAGGAATCTGTGCCTTATTTGTCTAATAAAATTCAGAACAAATTTATAACATGTATTAGTTTGCTAGGGCTGTCAAAATATCACAGACTGGATGGTTTGAAACAAACTTATTTTCTCACAGTTCCTGGAGGCTAGAAGTCCAAGATCGAGGTTTCAGGAAGTTTGGTTTCTTCTGAGGCCTTGCTCCTTGGCTTCCAAATGGCCACTTTCTTACATGGTCACCCCTGGATGTGTTGTCTGTGTCCAAGTCTCCTCTTATAAGGACACCAGTTATATTGGGTTAGGGCCCACCCATATGACCTAATTTTATATTAAATATCTCTTTAAGACCATAATTCCAAATACAGTTGTATTTCAAGGTACTAAGGGTCAAGATTTAAATTTATGAATTTTGGGCGATACATAATGCTGCTAGGAAATCATATTAGATTTGGAACACTATTTGGAATAAAATAAAATTCTTTTCCTTACTCTCTATACCAGATGTAGCCCCTTATAAGCAAGTGTGTCAGATTATTAAGTATGTTTTCATTAAGAATGTTATAACAATAGAAATTTTGATTTTATTGAAGAGATTAGGGAATATGACCTATCTTATGAAATTCTTAATAAAAAATCTTTGAGGCCAGGGTTATGTTAATGGAACCAATATTGCAGGGTACACAAGCTATTATTTTCCCTCAAAATGATTATGCCAAATTTTTGCCTTTCTCAGCTCATAATTTAACGTTCAAAAAGACTACTTTCAATGACTTCAAATATCTTTCTAGTACTGTACAGAAGATACAGATATATTGACAGATACATAAAATTCATTGAGCAGTTACAAAATTATGATCATTCCTGACTCTTTGTCTGTAGACTCCATGGACTGTAGCCTGCCAGGCTCCTCTGTCCATGGGATTTTCCAGGTAAGGATACTGGGTCAGGTTGCCATTTCCTCCTCTAGGGGATCTTCCTGACCCAGGGATCTAACCTGTGTCTCCTGCATTGGCAGGCAGATTGTTTACCGCTGAGCTATCTGGGAAGCCCATCTAAAAACTACATTAAACACAAATACTAATCCTGAGGGGCATTAAGATCAAATTCAATCATGGCACTACGCACAAATTAAAGATGTTTGTTAAATGTTAAAAGATACAACATCAATTGACAAAATACAACATCCTGAAACCTAAATACAACATGCTCAGACAACATGCTAAAACACTGCATTGTGGTGCAAATACATTACACATTTTTTTGCAATTTACCTGTTTGGGATGATGTTTTGAACTGAGAAAAAGTTTTTAAAAGATTGCATATTTTGCTTATAACAAATGAGAGCAAGTAACTGAAAGTATGTCTGACTAATGTTAAACTTATGAAGAGAGATGAATATACTTCCTGAATTTGAAAACAAAGAGATTGGAAATGTACACATTATTGGATGAGTCTATTAATTATTATAGGAAAAGTGTTTATCAAATAGAAATTTAAAGAGATTATAGATATCCTAGATATGGACTTAGCAAGTGAAGTGTCTTCAGATATTTTGAATTTTTACTGAAGCAAAGTTATTTTCTGTGAATACATCTGTTATGTCTGATAACTCAAATCCTGTGGCAGTTTCACCTGAAGTAATTTTAAGCCACATACAATAGCAATGACTTGTAATATAAAATCGGCATTGTGTTGAATCATCTGAAACTGATTCACGTATTTTCTTAGTATAATCTTATCCAAACTTGAACGTGGTCTAGGGAATTTTGTTCTAAATAGGAGTCACAGTGGCATCCTACAAAAGAATAATCAGTAAACTGAAGCTAATTTAAGATTGCACTTGGTCAAGAAAGTTGATCAAGAGTTTCAGTTTTGAAATTTTTACTGAAGAGTTTGCTTCCATTTAAACCAGGAAAATAGAACATATTAATTTTCATTTTTGGTATAAATAAAATATTTAAACTTAAAAATGTTAATTTTAATACACCAATCTTTTCAATTTTGCAATATTTTCAACTAATTTTACTACCTTTGTAACACTAACAAAAAATACACAAAAACTATATTAGCTGCACAGGATTTCTTCTGCCTCAGTCTCTAATATGGCTCGGCATACCACAGGTCTTGTTTTCAAACCTAGCATCTGAACTCTAAATTAGAGTTGCCAGATTTAACAAACAAAAATACATGGCGCCCAGTTAAACTTTAATTTCAGATGAACAACCAATAATTTTGCACTAGAGATACTACAAAATTATTCGTTGCCCATGTGAACTTCAAATTTAGCTGGGCATCCTGTATATTATCTTCCAAACCTAAACATCGTTATTTCACACGGGGGAGAAAGCTGCCTGCCTGCTCCTGGGCCCACTAAGGCCGTCTCCACACCCTGGCCGCTGGTTATGCAGAGGTGACGGGGGCTCCCAGGGGCAGTCGCGTGGCTTCGAGTCTCGCTGAGCGGCCTGTGGGCATGTTCAATCCTTCGGCTGGGGAAGACTGAGAACACCTTTCGGTTCCCACAACCCTCCCCGCAGCCTTCGCTCCAGCACACTGGCCTACTCAGGTGTTTGTGCTTGCTGGTCCCTCTGCCTGAAAAGTTCCTCCCCAGCGTGGTCAGCGAGTTTCTATCCTCATTCCGTTCAGTCTGACCAAGCCCCATCTTAGACACCTCATCATACTGGCCTTTCAAAACTTCCTTGAACATCTGCATCCTCATTCCCGCCCCCTGCTCTGCTTTCTTCCTAGCACACACCGCCACCGTAACATGACATTCTTATTTATGTATTAGGTTTTGACTCAACTTGAACGGAAGTCCCCTGAGGGAAGGAAATTTATTTTCCCACGTCTCTATTCGCTTTTCTACCAGCGAGTCTTCCCTCAAGCTAAGTACCCGGATGGGGCGGGTCCTGTGGGTAGTCTTAGGGAAGGGGCGGGGCTTTTGCGGAAAGGGTGGGGCCAGAGGTTTCTGGAAAGGCATTGATCCTGAGGTGCTTGTTCCGCAGTTGAGGAGGTGAGCGTTGGTGCTGCCGGCGTTGAGGGTTATGTAGTCTCCGTAGTCGCTGTTGTTAGGGCTTCTAGCCCGCCTCTCCGTTCAGGCCAGCCCTGACCGAGCAAGGGCCGGCTTGGTGCGTGTGCCTGAGGCACTGTGTCCCCGTGAGGAAGCGCTCACAGCACAGGTGGCGTGGAGGTGGCGCCCTGAGGGAGGGTCGGGGAGCGTCCAGCGCTGTCTAGGACGTCATTTCCAAGGCTGAGGCCACTTTGAACAAGTTTTTAAAATGTTGTGAAGATTTTTTATTTCTCTAAACTCGGGGAAAACTTTTTGTCTGCGTGAAATGTTTGGGGGTTAAGAGAGTAAGTGGAAGGTCACGGGTATTTGGCAAACCCGAAGTTGAGTATTTTAAAGGACTTTTTCGGTGTGTTTCTGAAAGTGGTTTTATAATACTAGCAACCCACTAGGTGGTCTCTTGTTACTGATAATGCTCTCTTTGAAAAGACAGCCTTTTTCTTAGCCTTGCTTCATGAATTTGCAGCCCCTAGCGACTAAGCACAGCCCAGCACAGGCCTCGTTGAAGTCAGGACCAAACCCCTTGATGGGCCCACAGCTGTCCTCGTGTCTGTCTTGATTTCACTGGCAAGCTACTTAAAACTTTATCCAATATTTACTGTCCTCTCACCTCCCATTCTTTATTTTTTGACATGGTAAATCTGCCATAACTAATTCCCTGAAATAGTCTGGTGAGGTGTTAAGGTTCCTCCTAGTGGTCTTACTCGGTAGTAGACACTTTTGACTTTTTCTCATCCAATGAAGGAAAAATAACTTCATGGTTATTGATTTTTCTTTCTTTCCCAGACTCTCTTGCTAACTTTTCTTCGTTGGCTCACATTTCTCCTGTGTATGTCCATGTTTCCTTTTCACAGTACTATACTTTAAAAGGAAGGCTCTTTCTTACTCTCAATGCTGTAACAATCATTTATGTGCTTATGATTTCTTAAACTTCACTCACATCTCTGTCTTGAGTTTTGTTCTAGACTCTTAGGTCCAGCTTCCTAGTGAACATATCTACTTGGAACTTACATATAACTCTGGAATGGGTGTCACAAATTATTCAATGAATGATCATAAATAGGGCCTGAGGTAGGAAAAAAAAAGTTATTGTGGCTATTAACCTTTGGAGTGACAGACCCTCTTGTGAATCTTACAAAATTAAGGACTTTCTCCCTTAAAAGGTGCACACTAATTTTTGCCTATGGTTTCTAAGTTTCCCAGACCTGCTGCAGTTCAACAATTCAGATTTTGAGTTAGGATTTCCTCAAAGGATAAAATGAAAAAGTGTGTTTTCATAGATACGCATCAGATTTACAGCTTTTCTGTGAGAATGCATTGTATTCCAGTCTCCGTTGACAAGTAAATCAATCCATCACCAGACTTACTTACAGAAACTTGGTCTTTAGAAGTAGAATCAAGAATGATAAGCCTGGAATCCAGAGAAGAGGATTTCCGATTAACCATGTAGATTTTGTGTATCACAGTCCACATGAGATCTACCTTAGCCTGGTCAGAGATCAGGGTCTGATGTAGACCTTTCAGAAAGTGCTTATGAGTGAGAGTGTAGCCTGCTCTTCTCTTCAGAACAGGTCTGAAGCCAGGTGCTTGGTAAAAGCCGTGAGTAAGGAGGCAAGAATGATAGACCTGAGTGAGGGTTCAAGTTTGTTGTTTTATCAGAACCTTCCTTCTTTGATGGTTTGTAGGGTAAGTAATCAGTGATTTCTCAGTTCCAGAGTTACTCCCTTGGTGGTCAGTGAGGGCTGCTTTGAGATTGACCACACTTCTGATTTAGATCTAGTTGTTTCTTCTGTTCTTGTTTTTGGCCATGCTGCTCAACACATGCAGAATCTTAGTTCCCTGACCAGGCATTAAACCTGGGCCCCTGCTTTGGCAGGGTGACACCTCAACCACTGGACCTCCAGGGAAGTCCCAGTGTACACTGTGTTTTGTTTTGCTTTGTTTCTTAATAGAAATGAAACCTAAAGGAACATTAGCCACTTATTTATTTATTTTTTTTCCAAGAAGCACATTATTTTATTTACAGTCCCACTGTTTTATATGTACATTTATGGGCTGTCCAAAAGCACTTCTTTTTTTAAGCAATCCTGGAAATTTTAAATACTCTAAGCAGCTCCTGAAGATCAAGTTGTCAAATTCCTCACCAAGGACAGCCTTAGGTCATCTTCACACTTCCAGATAGTTAAGTATTCAGTTGGCAGCAGTCTATGCTTCCAGCGTCCATCTTTCACCTGCACGGATGGTGATACTCATTTCTGCCAAATTCCGCACCGTGACATAGTTATCAAGATCTACACCTGAAATGGCACTCTCGCGTTGACCTGATTTCACACCACGACATGGTCTGCATACGTGCTGTTACACGGTGAAGCCTTTCCCTTTCACACGCACAAAATCCCCTCATTAGAAATTCCCTGACACACAGTCGATGAAGTCAAAAGCCCCCGCCCCCATCGCCCCGTCTCCTGGCATGGAAAAACGGACTCGGGGCCGCCTGGGGCCTCCTGAGTTCTCAACAACGTGGCGGAGGCCAAAGCAGGCCGCTGCCCTCCACGCGTTCAGGTGCTGGGAGCATTTTGCCTGGCCTAGTTGCGGCAGCAGCCTCCCAAGACTCAGGCAGGCCGCAGGGTCCTGCGCGGTGCCCGGGCCCTCAGAGGGCTGGCTGCGGGACGACCCGAGCCATCCGAATCTCTAGCAAACGAACATCCCCACCGAGAGCCGAGGCCAAAAAGCCATTAGCCACTTATAAACAAAACCTTCTCTTCCATGAGAGGCCAAACCAATTGTCTACTGGTTTTTCTTCTGTCTTTTTGACTCCCCTGGTCCTTCTTTGTCAATTCTCAGTTGTGGCTCAGAATTGCTTTGTAGCCATTTTGCTTTCCTGAAGCCTTATGATTTCCAAATACTGCCTATGTATTGACAACTCTTAAATCTTTAATTCCAGCTTTTATTACTCTCTGGCTAGCAGCTATAGCTCTGCTTACAATGCCCACAGGTTCTTCCATGTTAATATATCCCAAACTGGATTCATTATACTTTCCTTAAGTGGTTCCTGTTTTTGTTTTGCCAGTCTTCGTGAATGGCAAACGTAACTGATCATTTCTCCGAGCTACAAACTCCTGTGTGATCCCAGATTCCAGCTTCTCTCCACTATTAATTATAACTAATGTGAACTTTTTTTCCCCATTGTTTTTTTTCTTAATGCACCAGGAAATTGATGATTTGTTTCCATTTTGTTCTTAGTAGTAATAGTAATCTTGGAGTTGAGGTATGTACTTCTCATTTTACCCATGAGAAAAAGAGCCTTAGTTTTTACATTTATTAATTATATAAAGATCGTGTACATTACTGCTAACAATTTAGGCAAAACAGAGTTCAGTTCAGTTGCTCAGGCGTGTCCGACTCTTTGCAACCCCATGAACCAGAGCACCCAAGGCCTCCCTGTCCATCACCAGCTCCTAGAGTTTACCCAAACTCATGTCTTTTGAGTCGGTGATGCCATCCAACTATCTCATCCTCTGTCGTCCCCTTCTCCTCCTGCCCTAAATCTTTCCGAGCATCAGGGCCTTTTCCAATGAGTCAGCTCCTCGCATCAGGTGGCCAAAGTATTGGAGTTTCAGCTTGGAAGCTTCAGCATCAGTCCTTCCAATGAACACTCAAGATTGATCTTCTTTAGGATGGACTGGTTGGATCTCCTTGCAGTCCAAGGGACTCTCAAGAGTCTTCTCCAACATAGTTCAAAAGCATCAATTCTTTGGTGCTCAGCTTTCCTTATAGTCCAGCTCTCACATCCATACATGACTACTGGAAGAACCATAGCCTTAACTAGAGGGACCTTTGTTGACAAAGTAATGTCTCTGCTTTTTAATATTAATTTAAATTAATTTTTAAAATTTAAAACAGTGGGGCTTCCCCAGTGGCTCCACAGGTAAGGAACCACCTACAATGCAGGAGCATTAGGAGATGTGGGTACAATCCCTGGGTTGGGATGAAGACCCCAGAGAAGGAAATGGCAACTCACTCCAGTATTCTTGTCTTAAAAATCCCTTAAACAGAGGAGCCTAGCGAAAAGCCCCAGGAACAGAGGAACCTGGCCGGCTACAGTCCAAGGGGCTGCAAAGAGTCGGACACTACTGAGTGAGCATAGGCACTGTCCAAACTGTAGACACTAGCCACAATTATTAAATTGAAAATAATTCAAATTAAACTAAAAATTCAGTTCCTCAGTTGTATTAACTACATTTCATGTGTTCAACAGCTACTTACCTACTGAATTAAACGGTAGATTTTAGAAATTTTCATTATTGCAGTAAGTTTTATTGAACAATGTCTCAGATATATATCATGCAAATAAGTTATCTTAAAAGAATTTTTTTATTTGGCTGCACTGGGTCTTAGTTGCAGTACTTGGGGTCTTTGTCACAGTCTATGGGATCTTTTAGTTGCAGTGTGTGAAATCTTTAGCTGTAGCATGCAAACTCTTAGTTGGGGCATGTAGGATCTAGTTCTCTGACCAAAGATTGAACTTGGGCCCCTTGCATGGGAAGCCCAAATGCTTAGCTTCTAGACTACCAGGAAAGTCCCTAAGTTATCTGTTTTACATAAATAAAATCATATTAAACATTGTTCTACAGTTTACTTTTGTTAATAGTATATCTTGAAGATTTTTCTGTTCTTAATATATAGAACTATATTTTTAAATGTATTGGTTTTGTGAGATAGTTCAATTTTATAATTTAGCAATATAATTTTAAAGTTTATATTCATGAACTTATACACTATGTATTCTATTTGGTCTAGTTTATTTTATTAAGTGCTTTGTTTTTAAGATATATCAATGTTATTTTTGTGTCTTCTGTAGTTTGTATAGTTCATTCCTTTTAAGTACTCCATGGTACTTAATTGGATAGAAACTGGTATACCATGGTTTCTTTATGTGTTGTAGTTTTGATAGACATTTGAGTTTCTTCCACTTTGGGAATACAGTAAACTCTGGTGTGAATATTTTTTTTTAAAGGACGTTCTTTTTGAAATTTTAATTTGATTTTTATTTTATGTTGGAATATAGTTGATGTATAGTGTTGTGTTAGTTTCAAGTGTGCAGCAGAGTGATTCAGTTGTACATCTATGCATTCTTTTTCAAATTATTTTTCCACATAGGTTATTAAAGACTACTGAGTAGAGCTTCCTGTGCTGTACAGTAGATTCTTGTTGGTAATCTATTTTATATATAGTAGTATATATGAATCCCAAACTCCTAATTTATCCCCCCACAGCCTTTCCCCATTGGTAACCATAGGTTTGTTTTCTGTATCTCTGAGTCTGTTTCTGTTTTGTAAATAAGTTCATTTGTATCATTGTTTAGATTCCACATATATGTGATATTATATGATATTTGTTTTTGACTTGCCTCACTTAATATGATAATCTCTAGGTCTGTCCATGTTGCTTTAAATAGCATTACTTCATTTTTTTTATGGCTGAGTAATATTCCATGTTTGTGTGTGTGTGTGCGCACGCGCACATGACGTGCATATATATCTCACATTTTCTTTATCCATTCCTCTGTCAGTGGATTGCTTCTGTTTTTGGTTGTTGACAGTAATGCTGTTATGAATATTTGGGTGCATGTATCTTTTTGAATTAATGTTTTTTTCTGGATATATGCCTAATAGTGGGATTGCTGGATCATATAGCAGCTCTGTTTTTAAGTTTTGGGTTTTTTATTTGTTTCGTTTTTTGTTTTGACTGCCCTCTTTGGCAAGTGGGATCCTCGTTCCCTGACTGGGGATCAAACCTGCATGCCCTGCAGTGGACATGCAGAGTCTTAACCACTGGACTTCCAGGGAAGTCCTTCTGTTTTTAGAGGGACTTGTTTATTGTACTTGCTTATGGTACACATATGTCTATTCAGTTCATGGGAGTGAAATTACTATTTATTTCATGAGAGTGGAATTACTGGATTATTGAAATTTATTAGATTATGTTACTTTATCAGAATAGTTGTATTTTCACTTCACCAGCTATGTGTAAGAGTTCCCATTGCACTGCAGTTCTTAATGATATTTTGTATTTAACAGACTCTTAAATTTCAGACTTTCTGATGGTAGTTGTATCCTGTAGTTGTATTTTGTGTTTCTCTGATTGTGCATGATACTGAATACCTTTCATATTTCTGTTGGCCACATGGGTATTTTCTGTTATGAGTTCTTTTTGAGTCTCTAGCACACTTACTATTGAGTTTTTTACTCATTTGTGGGAATTCTTTATGTATTCTGGATACAGGCTTTTTATTGGTAGTAGTAGTTAGTTAGTAGTTAGTATTAGTCACTCAGTCGTGCCCGAATCTTTGCAACTCCATGGACTGCAGCCCACCTCTGTCCATGAGATTTTCCAGACAAGGATACTGGAGTGGGTTGTCATTTCCTTCCTTCTTTTGTTGGTAGTTATGCTATAAAAATATTCTCCTGTTTTAGTGGCTCTTCCTTTCTCTCTCTCTTAATGGTGACTTTTTTGTTTTTTGGGAGAGAAATACCAAGGTTTCTTCCTAAGATCATTCAGCAATAGTAAAATAACAATCAGAAACTACTTTTAGTTTAAGTGAGTTTAGTTGTTCAGTTTCACTGTGAAATATAATCTGTGAAGAGAAAAATATTTCTGTAAATCATGGTCTGTGTAAAAATTAGTTAAGCCTTCTCTGTTCCCTTACGTTGTATTCCAAGTTTAAAGACGGCCACCAGTAAATTGTCAACAAATATCTATACATGGACATATCACTTAAGTGTTTAGAGCACTGGGTTCTTCAAATAGTAGGAAAGATCTTGTCTTATCTGCCTTATAGAATTTACTGGATGCTCTATCAGTGCTAGTTAATACTTAGAACATGATTAGTCACTTTTAAAGTGCTTCATATCCTGGTTAGACAGTAAGATAACCTGAGTCCATTAGTTATCTGTGTGACTTAGGCAAGTTAACTTAATGATGCTGTGCATTTATTTCCTTCACTATAAAAGTTGGATCACATATCAATTCCATAACTGTGTTGTTACAACAAGTAGTCTATTGTTTAGATAAAACAATTGAGAGAAATTATTTTTTTAAAAAAGAACTAAACATGATTTAGTTTTTCTAATTGGTAAGCTCAAGGGGGAGAGTTCTAAGAACTGTAAAGTTCTAGATGAAATTATAGCATCACCTCATAAAGACAGCCTCTTACTCCTGGTTAGATGTTCTTCTTGAAGTATATTTTGGGGATCGATGTCGATGAGGATGGATTCATGAGTCTGACCTCAGGTTACTGAAAGGGAAATGAGTGGTCTGCCCATTTATTTCAGGGAGCTAAGCATAGATGTCCTTTAGGGAAGACGTCCCTGGTCCTTCAGGCAATGTAAGTCCTTCAACTTCATTCTTTTCAAGATTTCTCCAAAATTTTCAAAATTTTGGTTATTCTGGAGTAACTTATGTTAAGTAATTGTTTAATGGAGGAAGGAGGTCATTTTAGGAAGTGGACCTTACCTATGTCCTCACCAGGTGGAACTGAACTTTTGTAGTAGGCCAAACCATACATATTTCAAGGACTCTGGAAGACTACCTGAACTTTTACTTCCTTCTAGTGTTAGTGTTAGCACTCAATCATATTTAGCCAAGACTAACTTCTGCCTCCAACTCCAGTTACAATACTTTGTAATGAGAACTCCTTTCTCTGCCTTTAAAATCTCCAGTTACTGCCTAATGGGACACTCAGTTGCTACCCAATCTGTCCCCTATTGCAATTCTTTAATACCAAATAAATGCTTTTTGCTTTATTATTGCCTCCTCTGGTTTATCTGGGTTGACTCTGGGTCCCTTGTGTTTCCATATGAATTTTAGAATCAGCTTGTCAATTTCTGCAAAAATGCCAGCTGAGATTTCAATAGAGATTTTATTGAATCTTTGAATCAATTTGGGAAGTAGTACCAGCTTAATATTAAGCCTTCCAGTCCACAAACAAGGAATGTCTTTTTCATATATAGAGTTTTAAAAATGTCTCTCAGCAGTTGTAGTTTTCAGTGTATAAGTCTTATACTTTTGTTAAATTTGATTCTATATAGTGTATTCTTTTTGATGCTATTGTTAATGGAATCATTTTCTTAATTCCATTTTGTTATGCCATTTTTAAAATTAATTTATTTTAACTGGAGGCTAATTACAATATTGTAGTATATGCCATTGTTAATATAGAAAAATACAATTGATTTTGATATATTGATTTTATACCCTGTCACCTGGGCTTCCCTTCTCCAGGGGGATCTTCCCAACCCAGGGATCGAACTCAGGTCTCCCATACTGCAGGCAGATTCATTACCAGCTGAGCCACAAGGGAAGCCCAAGAATATTGGAGTGGGTAACCTATCCCTTCTCCAGGGGATCTTCCTGACCTAGGAATCAAACCGGGGTCTCCTGTAGTATCTGTAGATACCAGATTGAGTTGGTTAATAGTGTAAGAAAAACAAAACTTTATATCTGCTCTCTTGGGGCCTCTGGGCCTGAAAATCAAATTAATATAAAACTGATTAACAGGAGAAAAACATACAGAATTTTAAATGTACTTGAGGGTCCCCATAGGAAAATGAAGATCCCAAAATGGATAGGCCCAAGTTCTTATATACTAGGTTGAACAAAGAATAGAAGGTATGAAAAAGTGAATGAAGTATATGGGGAGACTAAAGGAGTTAAGAGTTATTTTAACAAGATCTATTTGTACAGATTTCTCTTGGCCTCTATTCCCAGTCTCTGGGAATTAGAGACTTGCTTTCATCCTGGTATATAGAGGACATCTTTCATGGAGGAGTTTTGTCTCCTGCTTTCCTGAAGAAAAGAGGAGGTCATTAATTTAAATTAAATATGATAGAGTTTCTTTACTGCTGTGCTGGTGAGAAACTTACTGTCAGTCACTATGGGGAGCTCTTTCTTTTTGCAAAGTTTCCATAAAAGTGTAGCAGCCCAACAAGATCCACAGAAGATAGAAGGAAGCCTTCTAACTTTGACTTTGTCCTTGTCATTGCTAATAGTATATGGATGTTTGCTGACTTTCACAGTGTTTCCTTCAGTTCAGTCCAGTCACTCAGTCATCTCCGACTCTTTGCGACCCCATGAATTGCAGCACGCCAGGCCTCCCTGTCTATCACCATGTCCTGGAGTTCACTCAAACTCATGTCCATCGAGTCAGTGTTGCCATCCAGCCATCTCATCCTCTGTCGTCCCCTTCTCCTCCTGCCCCCAATCCCTCCCAGCATCAGAGTCTTTTCCAATGAGTCAACTCTTCGCATGAGGTGGCCAAAGTACTGGAGTTTTCAGCCTCAGCATCAGTCTTTCCAATGAACACCCAGGACTAATCTCCTTTAAATGGACTGGTCGGATCTCCTTGCAGTCCAAGGGACTCTCAAGAGTCTTCTCCAACACCACAGTTCAAAAGCATCGATTCTTCGGCACTCAGCTTTCTTCACAGTCCAACTCTTACATCCATACATGACCACTGGAAAAACCATTGCTTTGACTAGACGGACCTTTGTTGGCAAAGTAATGTCTCTGCTTTTTAATATGTTATCTAGGTTGGTCATAACTTTTCTTCCAAGGAGTAAGCGTCTTTTAATTTCATGGCTGCAATCACCATCTGCAGTGATTTTGGAGCCCCCGAAAATAAAGTCTGACACTGTTTCCACCGTTTCCCCATCTATTTGCCATGAAGTGATGGGACCAGATGCCATGATCTTCATTTTCTGAATGTTGAACTTTAAGCCAACTTTTTCACTCTCCTCTTTCACTTTTCATCAAGAGGCTTTTTAGTTCCTCTTCACTTTCTGCCATAAGGGTGGTGTCATCTGCATATCTGAGGTTATTGATATTTCTCCCGGCAATCTTGATTCCAGCTTGTGCTCCTTCTAGCCCAGCGTTTCTCATGATGTACTCTGCATAGAAGTTAAATAAGCAGGGTGACAATAAACAGCCTTGATGTACTCCTTTTCCTATTTGGAACCAGTCTGTTGTTACATGTCCAGTTCTAACTGTTGCTTCCTGACCTGCATATAGGTTTGTCAAGAGGCAGGTCACATGGTCTGGTATTCCCATCTCTTTCAGAATTTTCCACAGTTTACTGTGATCCACACAGTCAAAGGCTTTGGCATAGTCAATAAAGCAGACATAGATGTTTTTCTGGAACTCTCTTGCTTTGTCGATGATCCAGCGGATGTTGGCAATTTGATCTCTGGTTCCTCTGCCTTTTCTAAAACCAGCTTGAACATCTGGAAGTTCATGATTCACATATTGCTGAAGCCTGGCTTGGAGAATTTTGAGCATTACTTTACTAGCGTGTGAGATGAGTGCAATTGTGTGATAGTTTGAGCATTCTTTGGCGTTTAAACAATGACAATTTTCTGTTTCTGTGCCACACTTAGATTCAGGAATCTGTGACTGAGAATCCTAGTACTCTTTTTGGTGTACCATAGAACCATCATTTCTGAGGCCTTATTCTTTCTTAGGGGTGCTGCATGTAAGTGTAGTATTCAGTTCTCTTAACTAGACTTTTGTCTTTTTCCCCTCTCTATTGACCTTTTGTCTGTTTTGAGAAGTTGCACAGTTTCTGTTCTCATCAAAAGCTCTGAGCATGAGTTCACTTAGATTTTTACAAGACAGGAGCAACAGTTATTTCTGATTATCTTCTTTTGTGAAGAAAAATAAAACAGTCTAAGGGAATAGGAAAAAGTCAGTTTTCATTCCAATTTCAGAGAAGAGCAATGCTAAAGAATGTTCAAATTGCCATACAGTTGCACTCATTTCACATGCTAGCAAGATAATTCTCAAAATCCTTCAAGCTAGGCTTCAATAGTATGTGAACTGTGAACTTCCAGATGTACAAGCTAGATTTAGAAAAGGCAGAAAAACTAGAGATCAAATTTCCAACATCTGTTGAGTCACAGAAAAAGCAAGAAATTCCAGAAAAAAATCTGTTTCATTTACTACACTAAAGCCTTTGACTGTGTGGATCACAGCAAACTGCAAAATTCTTCAAGAGTTGGGAGTACCAGACCACCTTACTTTCCTCCTGATTAACCTGTATGCAGGTCAAGAAGCAACAGTTAGAACTGGACATGGAACAATGGTTTGGTTTGAAATTGGGAAAAGAGTATGTCAAGGCTGTATATTGTCACCCTACTTATTTAACTTATATGCAGAGGAAATCAACCCTGAATACTCATCGAAATGACTGATGCTGAAGCTGAAGCTCCAATACTTTGGTCACCTAATGCAAAGTGCCAACTCATTGGAAAAGACCTGACCCTGGGAAAGATTGAAGGCAGGAGGATGAGGGGGTGACAGAGGATGAGATTGTTGGATGGCATCACTGACTTGATGGACATGAGTTTGAACAAGCTCTGGGAGTTGGTGAAGGACAGGGAAGCCTGGCGTGCTGCAGTCCATGGGGTCGCAAAGAGTCAGACAACAGCAGCAACACATGGTGGTATGTAGAAGAGTGGTAATCACTCAACAAGTGCCAGCTACTATTATTAAAAGGTTAGAGAGGGAGAAGTAGACCAAAGGCGGAATTTAGGCTAACAGCAACATAAAAACAGACACTTTTTATGTTTACGAAACAAATAATGACTGTAGTTTTCTTTATTGAAATGATGGCTGTGTGCCAGTCACATTAAATCTGTTATTTAATCCTCATTACACTAACCACATGCAGAGTGAAAAACAGAACTTAGAAAGGTAAATTATCTCGTCCAAAACATCACAGCTAGTAAATGGATAAACTCTCTTACTCCATAGTTACCACAGGATATACCTATATTGTATTTCTTCTTTGAGGTGAATTTTAGAAATATCATAGACTCTCTTTGAAACTTAGAGGTGCCCTTAAAAATCATGATATCCAGTTATAGCATTTTGTTGATGAAGAAATTTGTCCTTTGAAAAGTGAATAATTGATCTGTGTTTCCTGAGTCTGAATGTTCAACTTTCTTATTATGTACTCACATATGTTTTTGCTTATTTTCCCAGTTAAATCGGAAACTTTCCAGGACATGCTCTCCTTCTTTTGACCTTGAGGACCAAATTTAAATAAAGACAGCAGAGTAATCTGTGAAGTCTAGAATTATGCCTTGCCTGTTCTAGCATATTTTTCTTACTGAGCTGTACCATTTCTGAATGTCTGGACTTCCCTGGTGGCTCAGATGGTAAAGTATCTGCCTATAATGCTGGAGACCCGGGTTCAATCCCTGGTTCGGGAAGAGCTCCTGGAGAAGGAAATGGCAACCCACTCCAGTATTCTTGCCTGGAAAATCCCATGGAGGACGGGGGAGCCTGGTAGCCTACAGTCCATGGAGTTGCAAAGTCAGACATGACTGAGCAACTTCACTTTCACCATTTCTGAAGACTATAGATTTTACCAGCTAACGGATTGGACTTGGCTTTTTAATGAATTGTGTACTCAGCTTTGATCATTTTGTTTCTAGAGTGAACTGTTTAGTTTCGAGTATCATAGCATGCTTCACTTTAGGTTCCCAGCAACCAGCTTATATGGATCATCCTGGTGTTAAAAAACTGCTTGACCTACATTTGGTTACTTCCCAACTGGTTGCGGAGAAGGCAATGGCACCCCACTCCAGCACTCTTGCCTGGGAAATCCCATGGATGGAGGAGCCTGGTAGGCTGCAGTCCATGGGGTCTCAAAGAGTTGGACACAACTGAGCGTCTTCACTTTCACTTTTCACTTTCATGCTTTGGAGAAGGAAATGTCAAGCCACTCCAGTGTTCTTGCCTGGAGAATCCCAGGGATGGGGGAGCCTGGTGGGCTGCCGTGTATGGGGTCGCACAGAGTCGGACATGACTGAGTGACTTCACTTTCACTTTCAACTGGTTGCTCCCCTCTAGTGCTTGGTTTCCTGAAGAGCATATCATCAGACAGTTTCCTTTAAACTTTCACAGTATAAGTCAGTTACTATGGCTTGTGTTGTGTGTGTTTGCATATGTGCATTCATTTGTATTAATCTCCTCACATTAGTCAGTCTTTTTTCTAACTGTAGTGGTCCAATTAATGTTACTGCCTGCCTTACAGTTGCTGGCTTCTGGAATCTTGAAACTCCAAATGTCTGTGCTAGTGATGGCCTCGTTTGGTTTTCTGGGCTACACACGGGCTGAGATCTTCACATCTGCTGGTATGCACCAGGGAAGGTTGTATTCTATGCAAATGAGTCCTAGTTCCCAGCATCAGGTTGGCCGACTTATTATCTATCAGGGTGGAAAAGTCTCATCCACGTGTTTTTACCTGTGACTAGGGGACAGTGAGAAAGGAATTTCCAGAAATTAACACTTTTTGTTTTAGAGGCCATTAAGGAACTGACCTGGAGAAGAAAATGGCAACCCACTCCAGTACTCTTGCCTGGAAAATCCCATGGATGGAGAAGCCTGGTGCGCTGCACTCATGGGGTCGCTAAGAGTTGGACATGACTGAGCGACTTCACTTTCACTTTTCACCTTCATGCATCGGAGAAGGAAATGGCAACCCACTCCAGTGTTCTTGCCTGGAGAATCCCAGGGATGGGGGAGCCTGGTGGGCTGCCATCCATGGGGTCGCACAGAGTCGGACATGACTGAAGTGACTTAGCAGCAGCAGCAGCAGCAGCGGCAAGGAGCTGACTGCACATTGCCCAAAGATTTTTTCTGGGAAACGTGTTTGTGGTGTGTACCCTTTCTGTGAGGTCTAGATATTCTCAGAACCTTTAGGAATGCTCAGGTACTTTTTGTGGAGTGTCACAAAAGTGATTCCACATTAGTGATTGTTTCCCAGGTGGTGCGGTGGTGAGGAACATGCCTGCTAATGCAGGAGACGCAGGTTTGATCCCTGGGTCAGAAAGATCCCCTGGAGTAGGAAATGGCAACCCTCAGTATTCTTGCCTGGAAAATTTCATGGACAGAAGAGGCTGGCAGGCAGCAGTCCATGGGGTTGCACAGAGTCATCCATGTTTGAGCATACATGCATAATGATTATAGGTGGTGTACATTATATGACTTGAGAATCCAGTCTCCTCTTTTCTTCCTCACCTGAAACTTCAGAGTTCATTCCTATGTATTGAAGTGGTTTTATCCTCCAGGATTTCCATGCCCCACATGATAAGATTAGCTGTATGGTGAAAGGATGAGATAAAGGCCCTTCCCTGATGACAGAGTTCATTGTATGGATCAAGTGTTGAACATCCCTCTGGAAGTGCTTTCTGTCTTGGAGCCAAAGGCTAGAACAGTGTGACCATCAGATCTCCTTAAGCTCCTCAACTGAGTGATCCAGAAGGAGCTTCTCTCTTCTGGCTCAGGGGACCCAATTTTCATTGGAGCTTTTGTCCCAGTGAAGCACGCTGGGAAACCACTCGTCCAGCTCTGATGGGCCCTTTCTTCTATCCCCTTGTAGGGCGCATGGCTAGGTTGATTTCTGTGGAAGAAGAACTGGTCCAGGCTCTGAAAGAATACATTGTTTTGGCTGAAGCCAAACTGTCTATGATGAAAAGGTAAAGATAATTCATTATTCCCACAGTCTAGGATCTTGCCCTTATTCTCCAGGTGTAGAAATTCACATGAATATGGTCCTCTAGCATGCCTAACAGAAATAAATGCAAATCTTCTTTGAAGGGACACCCTTTAAATCCAGGCCACATAAGCCCTAGTGCTTTCCCAAATAATCTGCCTGCAATGTGGGAGAAAGTGAAAATGAAAGTCACTCAGTTGTATCTAACTCTTTGCAACCTCATGGACTATACAGTCCACGGAATTCTCCAGGCAAGAATATTGGAGTGGGTAGCTGTTCCCTTCTCCAGGGAATCTTCCCAACCCAGGGATCAAACCCAGGTCTTCCTCATTGCAGGTGTATTCTTTACCAGCTGAGCCACCATGGAAGCCCAAGAATACTGGAGTGGGTAGCCTATCCCTTCTGTAGAGGATCTTCCCAACCCTGGAATTGAACTTGAGTCTCCTGCACTGCAGACAGATTCTTTACCATCTGAGCTGCCAGGGAATCCCAGCAATGTGGCAGACCTAGGTTCAATCCCTGGGTCAGGAAGATTCCCCTGGAGAAGAAAATGGCTACCCACTCCAGTATTCTTGCTTGGAGAATTCCATGGACAGAGGAGCCTGGAGGGCTACAATCCATGGAGTCATAAAGAGTTAGACATGACTGAGTGACTAACACTTTCACTTTCACATAGGCCTTGCTGCTGAGTTCACAATTCTAAATTTCAAAACCTATTCACTGTGTCAGCAGAAGTAATAGAAAACAAAATTGAATTTAGACACCCAAGAACTTGAGATAATAGAGGCATAAGATATTTAAAATGAAATAGAAAACATAAGAAAGCAACAGAATTCATCAGAAGACCATGCAGATTTGAAAAGAACCAAATATATGTTCTAAAAGTTAAAAGCAGTTCTTGAAATTGAAGGCTCCCTGGATGGGTTAAATAACATGTACCAGTTATTAAGCTACCCAAGAGACATCTTGGATTCAGACTTACCCTTCTATTAATATATTCTGCTTTGGTCTTGGAGATGGGAGTTGGCAAACTTCATTTCTCTTTTATTAGTTGGCTTCCTGTCAGTTTCTGCCAACTGGAGGGCACTAAAAGTAGAATGAAATGCAACAGGAAGAAGTGACCTGTACTTTTCCTGTTTTGCTTGCCATTCCATGAATGTCAATCCATCAGTAGTTGTAAACTTCAGCATTAATAGGTGTTCCCTGTTTTTTTTCTCAGTCTTCTAGACGTAGTCATAGTTTGTGTTCATTGATGGCAGTTTCATCAAGTCAGTGCTCTTACTTCAAAGGCTTGAGTCCCAGACCTTTGGAGCCTCCCTCTCCAGCTCCAGAATTAGTCAGACAGCATTGTCTTCTTCAGAAGTCAGTGTTATAGTTCTGCATGGTCCCTGGGTTTAAACCAAAGTCCTCCTTAAACCTTTTTCCTTGTTCCCCTAGTTGTAGGGGTAGGAGTTGCTTCTGCAGTTACTATCATTATATTACTTCAGTGTTCCTTTTCTGTTTTTTCATTTCCTGTAGTGAGTTCTCTTTGATTCAGTGGTGTGTTCCACAAAAGATACAGAGCAGACTAGGCCAGCTAAACGAAGAATAGATATCCCAGAGATTTGCCTGGAGAAGTCAACCAGACATAAAAGGCCACATACTATATGATTGGATTTATATGAAATGTTTAGACTAGGCAAATACATAGAGACAGATATCAAATTAATGGTTGCCTAGGGCTGGGCAATGGAGGAGGCAATGGCAACCCGCTCCAGTACTCTTGCCTGGCAAATCCCCTGGACGGAGGAGCCTGGTGGACTGCAGTCCATGGGGTCACTAAGAATAGGACATGACTGAGAGACTTCACTTTCACTTTTCACTTTCATGCATTAGAAAAGGAAATGGCAACCCGCTCCAGCATTCTTGCCTGGAGAATCCCAGGGATAGGGGAGCCTGGTGGGCTGCCATCCATGGGGTCGCACAGAGTCAGACATGACTGAAGCAACTTAGCAGCAGTAGCAGCAGCAGGGCTGGGCAGAAGAAAGGAGAGTGAGGAGTGACTTCTAATGGGTATAGCATTTCTTTATGGGGAGATGAACATGTTCTGCAGTTCATGGTAATGTACAATTCTGTGAATATACTAAAAACTACTCAGTCATACACATTAAAGGATTAATTTTCTGGTATGTAAATTATATATCAATAAAGCTGTTATTTTAAAAAGTGAGTTCACTCAGGTTTACATATAAGATAAAAGATTCCCAATTATAGTGAATGAGAGATCCTGTTTACTTCATCAAGGCAAATATGTTGACAAAATAACATTTCAATGAAAGATTCCATTGAGTCTTGAATTTCCTGGTCAGGATAGAACTGCTTGGCAAGCAAGAAAAAGCCATTATTTTTCACAAATTTACCTTTTTTTACTTAGATGCTGTACTGTTTTTAATATGCATTAAAAATAATATTGTAGAAATGAATCTGAATATAATAGTAATCACAAGAAATGAAAGTGCATTAAACTTAGAAGTTAAAAGAGAAATAATCACTTACTTATCAGATATTCATAGAGTGCATAAAACTTTATGCCAGGCTGTATTGTAAACACTTGGGACATAAGTGAGTAAAATAGACAAAAATTCCCATTCTCAGAAACTAACATTCTAGCTGAGGAAAAGAAGCAATACAATATACTGGATAAGTATGTTATATAGTATGTTAAAATATTAACAAGTGCTATAAAAAAAGAAAACTAGAATAAGGTAAACAAGCCTGAAGTTTGCTGCAGTTTAACTGATACATTCTCATATTCTGAAAAAAATTTAGCTATATCATGTTTACAAAAGAGACAGAAAACCAAAGAATACAGAAAGGTTAAATAGTAAAAGAATTGTAAAATATACTCCAGGCAATTGTTTTTAAATTTGTATTTATTTATTTATTTTTGGCTGTGCTGGGTATTTGTTGCTGTGCGTGAGCTTTCTCTAGTTGTGGTACACAGGTTTCTTACTGCAGTTCCTTCTCTTATTGCAGAGCACAGACTCTAGGGCATACAGGCTTCAGTAATTGTGGCGTGTGAGCTCACTAGTTGCAACTCGGACTCTAGAGCGTGGGCTCAGTAGTTGCAGCACACGGTCGTAGTTGCTCTTGGCATGTGGAATCCTCCCGGACCAGTGATTATCTCCTGCATTGTCAGAACCACTGGACCACCAGGGAAGTCCTCCAGGCAGTTATTAAAACCAGTATGGCAAGTTGATACTAGACAAAATGATCTTTAAGGCAAAAAATGGTATTAGGGATACTAAATTTGTTTGGGTGTATTATAATATGTCATACAAGTACTAAAGTATAAACTTTGGAGAATTGTAAAGCCATAATTATTGTGAGATAAATTTTAACATATGCACACAGTCATTGATAGATCAAGCAAATTAAAACACATTCAAGTAGTAGATGATTTGAATAGCACAATCAAAAAGCTTGGTATACTGAGTGCGTGTAGAACCTTGCTTGCTCATTTCAGCTGCACATAGAACATAAAAAAAACTCCATACACACTAGGTCATACTTCACCTTTAAGAATATGTATCGACAGACTGTTTTCCAATCACCATTCCATGAAATTAGAAAGCAACAAAAATAACTTTTAAAAGTTCATGTTTAAAAAGATATATATGTGTGTGTGTATATGTGTGTGTGTGTATGTATATATATATATGTAATGAATCAGTAATGATACCATCATAGAAATTAGAAAACATTTAGAGTGGAATGACTAATAAAAATGTATCAAATCTTGAAGGATGCATCTATATTGTCTTGGAGGGATATTTATAGCCTAAATTCCACAGGGAGAAAGGCTGAAATTAATACGGTTAAGTTTTATGAAAGTAAATGAAAATACTGCATTGTATTTTAAGGTTCAGACTG
Source organism: Bubalus bubalis (assembly GCF_019923935.1). Taxonomy (NCBI): domain Eukaryota; kingdom Metazoa; phylum Chordata; class Mammalia; order Artiodactyla; family Bovidae; genus Bubalus; species Bubalus bubalis. The sequence continues at coordinate 88,978,445 of NC_059165.1, read as the reverse complement.
CAGTCATTTTATTTTTTAATTGTAAAACTGGTTTTACAAGGATGAAAGTCTCATCTATGTTTTGAATGTTAAGAGAATCTTTATAATTCTTTCAGATAGTTTTGTTGATTAGCATATGAAGACATACTGCCTTGATTATCAGGAAGCTAACCAATGTCTGACAATTATAGTTTACATCTTTAATGAGCATATACCCTTTCTATAGCAATTATTTTTCTTTTTCTTTTTTTTTTGGTTGTGAAACCTCTTAAAGCATTTTTTTTTTTTCAGTTTCATATTTTTGGAAGTGAAGTTCTTTGTTTTGCGCCCTCTCCCACTAAACAGTGAATACCACTTTTTAGTCATCTTTAAAAGAAAGTATTTTGAAATAAATGTTATAGTCCCAAAGTTATAAATTAAACATACTTTGGAATTACTGAAACAAACCTTTCAATATGTAATGACAAGATAAACGATAAGTATACATGTAAGTTAAATTTTGTAAGAATAGACATTAAAGATTTGGTAAACCTTTCCATTGTTGATCAAACTAGTTGTGATTGTAACATGACTTATATTTTCAGAATACCTTTAAGAGCTCTGCTGTGCTTTCAAAGTTTGTTCAGAACTGTAGGTTGCCAACCTCTGATTCCATTTAAACTTTCCTACACAAATATGGAAAACTCAGCAGTGGCCACAGGACTGGAAAAGGTCAGTTTTCATTCCAGTCCCAAAGAAAGGCAATGCCAAAGAATGCTCAAACTACCGCACAATTGCACTCATCTCACACGCTAGTAAAGTAATGCTCAAAATTCTCCAAGTCAGACTTCAGCAATAGGTGAACCATGAACTTCCAGATGTTCAAGCTGGTTTTAGAAAAGGCAGAGGAACCAGAGATCAAATTGCCAACATCCACTGGATCATCGACAAAGCAAGAGAATTCCAGAAAAACATCTATTTCTGCTTTATTGACTATGCCAAAGCCTTTGACTATGTGGATCACAATAAACTGTGGAAAATTCTGAAAGAGATGGGAATACCAGACCACCTGACCTGCCTCTTGAGAAATCTGTATGCAGGTCAGGAAGCAACAGTTAGAACTGGACATGGAACAACAGACTGGTTCCAAATCAGGAAAGGAGTACGTCAAGGCTGTATATTATCACCCTGCTTATTTAACTTATATGCAGAGTACATCATGAGAAATGCTGGGCTGGAAGAAACACAAGCTGGAATCAAGATTGCCTGGAGAAATATCAATAACCTCAGATATGCAGATGACACCACCCTTATGGCAGAAAGTGAAGAAGAGCTAAAGAGCCTCTTGATGAAAGTGAAAGAGGAGAGTGAAAAAGTTGGCTTAAAGCTCGACATTCAGAAAGCTAAGATCATGGCATCCGGTCCCATCACTTCATGGCAAATAGATGGGGAAACAGTGGAAATGGTGAGAGACTTTATTTTTTTGGGCTCCAAAATCACTGCAGATGGTGACTGCAACCATGAAATTAAAAGATTCTTAACTCCTTGGCAGGAAGTTATGACCAACCTAGATAGCATATTAAGAAGCAGAGACATTACTTTGCCAACAAAGGTCCGTCTAGTCAAGGCTATAGTTTTTCCAATAATCATGTATGGATGTGAGAGTTGGACTATAAAGAAAGCTGAGTGCTGAAGAATTGATGCTTTTGAACTGTGGTGTTGGAGAAGACTCTTGAGAGTCCCTTGGACTGCAAGGACATCCAACCAATCCATCCTAAAGGAGATCAATCTTGGAAGGTCTGATGCTGAAGCTGAAGCTCCAGTACTTTGGTCACCTGATGCGAAGAGCTGACTCATTGGAAAAGGCCCTGATGCTGGTAAAGATTGAAGACGGGAGAAGAAGGGGACAACAGAGGATGAGATGGTTCGATGGCATCACCAACTCAATGGACATGAGTTTGGGTAAACTCCAGGAGTTGGTGATGGACAGGGAGGCCTGGCGTGCTGCGATTATTGGGGTTGCAAAGAGTCGGACATGACTGAGTGACTGAACTGACACAAATTGAGTTAGCCACTATAGGGTTTACAGTTTTCTGTTTCTACAGTGAGCCAGTCAAAGAGTTGGAAATTTGACAGGGAAAACCCCAAGAAAGCAGAAGAAAGGAAACCATTCAGATAAAGTAGAAATTAATGAAGTCAGAAAAATAAAAGATGCAGTTTAGAGAATCATCAAAACTGGAAGTTGGTAATATTTGGAAATGTTAGCAAGATAATCAGTCCTCTGACTGGGATGGTCAAGAAAAAAAGAAAGGAAAACAATATTAGAAGTAAAAACTGGGACATAGCTCTACATACAGTGAGGTTAAAAATAAATGCATAGTGTGAGTCACGGGATTAAAAAATGGGTAAAGGAGTTGAATAGACATTTCTGCAAAAAAGATACTCAAATGGCCAACTCACATCTGAAGATGTGCCCAGCATTACTAGTCATTAAGGAAATGCTAATCAAAACCAGCCCTGGGATTTCTTTGGAAGAAATGATGCTGAAGCTGAAACTCCAGTACTTTGGCCACCTCATGCAAAGAGTTGACTCATTGGAAAAGACTCTGATGCTGGGAGGAATTGGGGGCAGGAGGAGGAGGGGATGACAGGATGAGATGGCTGGATGGCATTACTGTCTTGATAGACGTGAGTTTGAGTGAACTCCGGGAATTGGTGATGGACAGGGAGGCCTGGGGTGTTGTGATTCATGGGGTTGCAAAGAGTCGGACACGACTGAGCGACTGAACTGAACTGAACTGAACTGAATCAAAACCACAGTGAGATACCACGTCACATCTGTTAGGATGGGTACTATAAAAAAACAAAGCCAGAAAATAACAAATATAGGCAAGAATGTGAAGAAATTGGAATCCTTGTGCACTGTTGTTGGGAATGCAAAATGATGCTGTCCCTATGGAAAACAGTATGATGATGCATCAAAAAATTTTAAATAGAATTAGCATATGGTCTAGTAATTCCACTTCTGGTATACCCAGAAGAATTGGAGGCAGAGTCTCCAGGACTTATATCTATGTTTATAGTAATACTATTCACAGTAGTCAAAAAGTGGAAGGAAGCCAAATGTCTATCTACAGGTGAATGAATAAACACAGTTTGGTATAGACATACGATGGAATTTTATTCTGCCTTGAAGAAGAAGGAAATTCTGGTACATCCTGCAGCATGGATGAACCTTAAGAATATTGTGCTAAGTGAACTGAGCCAATCATAAAAAGACTAATACTGTATGATTCCATTTATATTAGGTATTTTTACAGTAGTCAAATTCACGGAAGCAGAAAGTGGAATGATGGTTGAGGGGACTGCAGGGAAAGAGTAAAATGAGTTGTTGGTTAGTGGATAAAGAGTTTTAAGTTTTGCAAGATGTAGAAGTTCTTGACATTGGTTGTGCAGCAGTGTGAATATATTTAACACTGATGAACTGTACACTTGAAAATGGTTAAGATGGTGGACTTCCCTGGTTGTGCAGTGGATATGAATCTGCCTGCCAGCACAGGGGACTTGGTCCCTGGTCCGGGAAGATCCCAAATGCCATGGAGGAACTAAGCGCGTGCACACCTACTGAGCCTGCGTGCTGCAGCTGTCAAAGCCCTTGTGCTTAGAACCTGTGCTCTGCAACAAGAGAAGCCACTACAATGAGAAGACTGTGCACCCAACAAAGAGTAACCCCCCGCTTGCTGCAACTAGAGAAAGCCCAAGCAAAAGCAACAAAGACCCAGTGCAGCCAAAAATAAATAAGTAGATTAAAAAAATTTTAAATGGTTAAGATGGTAAATTTTGTAAGTATTTTAGCACAATTTAAACTTTTAATTAATATTAATTTTAAGATTATGAACAACTGTATGCTAATAATTTTGAAAAGTTAAAATGAAGTAGTATCTTAGAAAAATATAAATTACCCAAACTGAAGACATGAGTAGACCTATGATTATTAAAGACATTAATTCTGAAGTTTAATACTGCCCCCAAAAGATAAAACCATTGTTGCTTTGGTTCCCACATTCTTCTTTCAGCCCTTCTTATCTCTGCTAGTGAGAGCAGTGAAGGAAGAGTTCATGGGTCAGTGCATTGGAGCCTGTGTCCCTTCTCTATGTGTCCCCTAGCTACTTGGAGCTTTAAATTCCATTGCTTATACCAACCCTCTGCTTTAGTTAGTCTAATCTCTTTAGTTTTTCCTCATTCTCTATTTTGAAATGATATAGTTTCCTCTTGGAAAGTTTCCATTTCATTTATTTTTCCTCTTATCCATTGTTAGGGTTCATTTAAAATCTTAGCTGATCAAAGGACTTGATGAGACTCTAGCAGGCTGTCCTTACTAGCCAGCCCTTGAGGGTTCATGCTCAAAAAGTATGGATTTGACATTTCACATGCTTACTTTGAAATTGCTCATTTTGCCCTGTCCTGTTTTGGACTTTACCTATTGTCACCTGTTTGATATATTACCCCTGGTATCATGGATGATACCTGGATAGTTGGGGTGTGAATCCAGGGTTCTTGAGATTGGAGGAGAAGGAGATGGTTGCTCCATTAAGAATGCTCACCTCTTCAGCTAAGCTGCTGATGACCACACCCGCTTCTGGGCTCTATGTCTGCTTATTGCTTCTCTCGGGTTCTGATTATACCCTGGAAGGCCAGTTCACAGCACTCTTCCTTAACTATATACTCAGCTGTCTGATTTATTAAGATACATGAATAGTTTCCTGGATATCTTAAGTTTCTTGTTTCTCAGATAAGATTGAGAGGTATTTTTGGAATGATGACAGTGATTTCATCACCTCTCCTCCATTTATTCATGTAACATGTAACAAATATTTAGTGAGTAATTATCATGTGCCAAACATTATTTTTGGAGCTAGACTACAGCAGTAAAAAACCAGCAAACAGGACTTCCTTGGTGGTTTACTGGTTGGGAATCTGCCTGCCAATGCAGGGGACACAGGTTCGATCCCTGATCCAGAAAGTTTCCACACGCAGCGGGGACACTAAGCCCGCAACACGCAAATACTGAAGTCCCCTTGCCTAGAGCCTGTGCTGTTTAGTAAGAGAAGCCACCACAATGAGAAGCCTATACTATGTGACTAGAGAGTAGCCCCTGCTTACGGCAACTTGAGAAAGCCCATGCACAGCAATGGAGACCCAGCACATACATAAAGGAAAAAAAAAACACACAAAAAAAACCCCACCACCACCAAAGAAAAAAATAATTCTAGCCCGAGTAGTGTGGGGAGACCAAAAACTTAGCATATAAGTAAATTATATTGTAGAAAGTGTCAAAAATCATGGGAAAAAAGAAAAGTAGAGCCGGGTAAAGGGGATCTGGACTTTCAGAAGCAGGGACTATTTGTGCTACTAAATCAGATATGCAGATGACATAACCCCTATGGAAGAAAGTAAAGAAGAACTAAAGAGCCTCTTGATGAAAGTGAAAGAGGAGAGTGAAAAAGTTGGCCTAAAGCTCAACATTCAGAAAACTGAGATCATGGCATCTGGTCCCATCACTTCGTGGCAAATAGATGGGGAAACAGTGGCTGATTTTATTTTTTGGGGCTCCAAAATCACTGAAGATGTTGATTGCAGCCAGGAAATTAAAAGATGCTTACTCCTTGGTAGGAAAGTTATGACCAACCTAGACAGCATATTAAAAAGCAGAGACATTACTTTGCCAACAAAGGTCCGTCTGTCTAGTCAGTGGTGTGGTTTTTCCAGTAGACATGTATGGATGTGAGAGTTGGACTGTGAGGAAAGCTGAGCGTCGAAGAATTGATGCTTTTGAATTGTGGTGTTGGAGAAGACTCTTGAGAGTCCTTTGGACTGCAAGGAGGTCCAACCGGTCCATCCTAAAGGAGATCAGTCCTGGGTGTTCATTGGAAGGATTGATGTTGAAGCTGAAACTCCAATACTTTGGCCACCTGATGCGAAGAGCTGACTCATTTGAAAAGACCCTGAGCTGGGAAAAATTGAAGGCAGGAGAAGGGGACGACAGAGGATGAGATGGATGGCATCACTAACTCAATGGACATGAGTTTGGGTGGACTCTGGGAGTTGGTGATGGACAGGGAGGCCTGGTGTGCTGCTGTTCATGGGGTTGCGAAGAGTCGGATGGACATGACTGAGCGACTGGACTGAACTGAAATAGGATGGTCAATATAATCCTCATCAGGGAAGTGATATTTAAGCCATACAGTGATGTGAGGAAGATAGCCAAATAGCAACATCTATAGTGAAGGTCCTAAAGGAGGAGTTTGGTGGGTTTAGAAGTAGTGGAAAGCCAGAATGAGGAAGACAGAGTGAGCAAGAGGGAGAGTAGTAGAAGAGGTCAGCAAGACAATGAAGGGCCAGATTATGTAGGACCTTGTGAACCATGGAGGCTAATTTTTACTGAGTGATACTGGCAGTTTGGGAAAGATTTTGATCAGAGGAGTAGCATGTGTATGCACGCTAAGTTGTTTCAGTCGTGTCCGACTCTGCGACCTATGGACTATATAGCCTTCCAGGCTCCTCTGTCCGTGGGATTCTCCAGGCAAGACTACTGGAGTGGGTTGCTGTGCCCTCCTCCAGGGGATCTTTGCAACCCAGGAATTGAACCCATGTCTCTGGTGTCTCTTGCATTGCAGGCAGCTTCTTTACCCACTGAACCACCTGGGAAGCCCAAGGAGTAGCATGGTTTGCTCTTAATTTTTTTTTTTTTACTGGATGATAATTGCTTTACAGTGTTGTGGTGGTCTCTGCCATATATCAGTGTAAATCAGTCATAATTATACATATATATCATCTTCCTCTGTAGCCTCCCCCCTGACCTGCCCCATATTCCACCCTCTTAAGTTGTCACAGAGTACCAGCCTGGGCTTCCTGTGTTGCAAGCAGTTTCCTGCTCTTTATCTGTTTTACACTTGATAGGGTGTGTGTGTTTGTGTGTGTGTGTATAATATATGTAAATGCTACTATCCTCAGTTTGTCCTACCCTCTCCTTACCCTGCTGTATCTGTGAGACTGTTCTCTGCTTTTGTGTCTCTGTCGCTGCCCTGCAAATAAGTTAATCCTATCGCTGCCCTGCAAATAAGTTAATCAGTACCATCTTTCTAGATTCCATATATATGTGTTAATATATTTGTTTTTCTCTTTCTGACTTAATTCACTCTGTATAACAGGCTCTAGGTTCATCCACCTCACTATTACTACTCAAATGGTTCCTTTTAATGGCTGAGTAATATTCCATTGTGTATATGCACAACTTATTTATCCATTCATAGGTTAATGAACATCTAGGTTGCTTCCATGTCCTGGCTATTGTAAATAGTGCTGCAGTGAACATTGGGGTGCATGTGTCTTTTTGAATTGTGGTTTTCCCAGGTATTTGCCTAGTATGCTATATGCCTAGTATGCTAGGTCATATGGTAGTTTTATTCCTAGTTTGTTAAGGAATCTCCATACTGTTCTCTGTACTGGCTATACCAGTTTACATTCCTACCAACAGTGCAGTTGGGTTCCCTTTTCTCCACATCCTTCTGCTCTTATTTGGGAAGGATCTCTCTAGATCTATATTGGGAATAGATTTCTCTGTTGGGAAAGTTATTGGAAAAAATCTTAACAGAAAATGTGGTAGCTTGGACCAGAGTGGTCATGACAGAGTTAGTGAGACGATGTTATCCTCTAGTGTAATTTTGAAGGTAGAACCATTGTTATTTCATGATGGAGTAGAGAAGGAAAGAAAGAACATGAGAGCAAATCTGGGATTTAGCCTTAAGAGTTAGAAGAATAGAGTTAACTGACATGGGGAAGTGAGTGGGTGGAGCATGTTTGAGGGCAAAGATTGGCAGTTAAATTTGAGTTATCTATTATGCTTCTCAGAGAAGGCAGTGGCACCCCACTCCAGTACTCTTGCCTGGAAAATCCCATGGATGGAGGAACCTGGTAGGCTGCAGTCCATGGGGTCACTGAGGGTCGGACACGACTTCACTTTCACTTTTCACTTTCATGCATTGGAGAAGGAAATGGCAACCCACTCCAGTGTTCTTGCCTGGAGAATCCCAGGGACGGGGAAGCCTGGTGGGCTGCCGTCTCTGGGGTCGCACAGAGTCGGACACGACTGAAGTGACTTAGCATAGCATTATGCTTCTAAGTAGGGATGTCAAAATCATACATTAGCATTATAAACAAAATTAAGATTATAAAAAAAATTTAATTAGAGATACTTTTGGCAGACAATAATAGCTTCAACAATGAGGAAAATGTAATATTGCATATAAAAAGAAATTCTGCAAAGATCAGGCAGTTTTAGGGCTGCTTGATTGAGAGCCTCAACCATGTTATGAACTCAGATTCTTTTCATCTCTTCTGCTAGTAATGTATCTGCTTCTCCTCAGTTTAGCTTTCTCTGATTCAAATATCTAATAGTTTTAGGTATCATATTTAGAGACAGCACAATAACTGGCTAAAGAGCTATTTCTTACTTTTATTTATTAATATAACACTGAAGAAATATTTTCTGATGTCTCCCACTAAACTCATGTCTCATTAGCTTAAATTGCATTAGGTGCCCTTGCTGAGGCAGATCACTAACAAGGGGAACAGGACTTTTGTGATTAACTTAGACTAGTTAGTGCATGATCAGTAGATGCCCCTAGCTTTCCTTGAAGCATTTTTCTATGTGGAGGGGGTTGAAAATAACAGAGTTATTTTCATGGGAAACTAGAAGACTATCAACATAACAGCAGAGTTGGCAATCAGCATGACTCTTGTAATAAAGATGCGAAATCCACCTCTAACCTACCCGATAGAAGTAACCATCATGTCTGTATGTTTACAGGCTTTTTTTCCCTCCTTAAATACGCTTACTCCTTGGAAGGAAAGTTATGACCAACCTAGACAGCATATTGAAAAGCAGAGGCATTACTTTTTCAACAAAGGTCCGTCTAGTCAAGGTTATGGTTTTTCCAGTGGTCATGTATGGATGTGAGAGTTGGACTGTGAAGACAGCTGAGCGCCGAAGAGTTGATGCTTTTGAACTGTGGTGTTGGAGAAGACTCTTGAGAGTCCCTTGGACTGCAAGGAGATCCAACCAGTCCATTCTAAAGGAGATCAGTCCTGGGTGTTCATTGGAAGGATTGATGTTGAAGCAGAAACTCCAATACTTTGGCCACCGGATGCGAAGAGCTGACTCATTTGAAAAGACCCTGATGCTGGGAAAGATTGAGGGCAGGAAGAGAAGGGGACGACAGAGGATGAGATGGTTGGATGGCATCACTGACTCAGTGGACATGGGTTTGGGTGGACTCCGGGAGTTGGTGATGGACAAGGAGGCCTGGTATGCTGTGGTTCATGGGGTCACAAAGAGTTGGACACGACTGAGCGGCTGAACCAAAATACACTGGCATAAAATTTATACAGGTGTAGTTCAGAGATTGGAGAAGGCAATGGCACCCCACTCCAGTACTCTTGCCTGGAAAATCCTATGGACGGAGGAGCCTGGTAGGCTGCAGTCCATGGGGTCGCTGGGAGTTGGACACGACTGAGCGACTTCACTTTCACTTTTCCCTTTCATGCATTGGAGAAGGAAATGGCAACCCACTCCAGTGTTCTTGCCTGGAGAATCCCAGGGATGGCGGAGCCTGGTGGGCTGCAGTCTCTGGGGTCGCGCAGAGTCGGACACAACTGAAGCGACTTAGGAGCAGCAGCAGCAGTTCAGAGATACTACAGGAGCCACCTGACATAGGGATGAATAGTTGGAGTTCTATTGAGTTCTGAAATCAAATGATATCAACTGCAGTTTACCAGCCAAGCATTCCCTTAGAAGCTGCAAACTTTCAAGTGTACTCTGGAGTTCCATAACAGTTAGTTTAGACATTTTTTGACACTGCAATTATTGTCTAGTTACATAGAGAGAGATTCTTGGCTATTCTTACCCTGCTGTATTCCCTGATATCACTCCAGGCTCTGCTTTGTTTCATTCTTTTTTCCTCTTTGTTCCTCACACTAAGTACCCTCATTTGACCTACCTGCCAGTTCACATCTGTTGGTGAGCCCTTCTAGTAAATTTTGTGTTACATTTCTTGTGTTTTTCAAGCCCAGAATTTCTATTTGGTTCTTTCTTATACTTTACTCTCTTTATAGTATTCTCTCTTTGATGAGACATCATGATTATTCTTTAATATTTTTTAGACATAATTGTCCTTAATTCTTGGAAAATATTTATAATAGTTGATTTAAAGTCTTACTTAGTAAATCCAATTTATGGGTTTCCAGGTTGCTTTTCTTCTGTATAAAAACTGTACTTTCCAGTTTCTTTGCATGTCTTGTATTTTTGAGGTATGAAAACTGGACATTTTAGTAATATAACATGGGAACTCTGGAAATCAGATTCCCCTTCATCTTACTCCCAGGTTTTGTTGTTGTTGATCCTGTTTGTTTAATGACTTATACACTGTAATTCTGTTCTGTACTGTATATGTTCTTTGTGTAGCCTCTTAAGTCTCTGTTAGTTGGTCAGCTAATTTTTGAACAAAGATTTTCTTAGTTAACTTGCCACAAAAGTTTCTCAGCTTTTGCTGAGGGACTCTGTGTGGATATCAGGGCATACTTTCAATACTCAGGCAGAGAGTTTACAACTGTGCCTTATCTTTCATATGCTGCTGGTACAGAGACTCAAGGACAGAGGGAAATGAAAGATTAGGGCCTTCTTAGGTCTTTCCTAGGAATGTACAGTGCACTGTACATGTGAGTGACATTCTAGAGTCCTGAAATTGTGTCAGAGCTTTTCAAAGCTCTCTGGACATCTTAGTCCCCAGTTTTTCCTTTATGCTAAGGGCTCTAATGGGAAAGTGGACAACATGAAGGAACAGATGAGTAATGTAAGCAGAGAGATGGAAACTCTAAGATTTAATAGGGAGAGGAGGAGATAAATTTGGAGATTGGGATTGACATATATACACTACTATATTTAAAGTAGATAACTAATAAGAACCTACTGAATAGCACAGGAACTCTGCTCAATACTCTATATGGTTGATAAAATTTTGAAAATAGTGGATATATGTATATGTATAGTTGATTCACTTTGCTGTATAGCAGAAACTAGCACAACATTGTAAATCAGCTATACTCCAATAAAAATTAATTTTAATAAAGGAAATATTAGAAATTTAAAAACTTCTGTAACAAAAATGAAGACTACCTTTGATGGGCTTATCAGCTGGACAGGAATGAGGAAAGAAACAGTGACTTGAAGATATGTTAACAGAAACTTCTTAGGCTGAAAAGAAAAGAAAAATAATGTTAGAACAGGATATCCAAAAATTATGAGAAAATTACAAAAGAGGTATCATATGTATAATGGAAATACCAAAAGGAAAAGAGAGAAAGGAATAGAAGAAATATTTAAGGTAAGCATGGCTTAGAATTTTCCAAAATTAGTGACAAACACCAAACCACAGATCCAACAAGTCAGAGTACACGATGCAGGAAAAATACCCGAAAGTCTACACCAAACTGCACAAAATCAAAGAAAAAGAAAAAAAATTTAAAGGAAAACATAAGGAAAAACTATTTTACTTGTTCAAGAACAAGAATGAGAGTTATATCAGGCCTTTGTTCAGAGTCATGCAAGCAAGCAGATAGTGGTGAAATATTTAAAGTGTTGGAAAAAACCCCATTGACCTATAATGCTGTATTGAGTGAAATTAACCTTCCAAAGGGAAGTAAAATAAAGACTTTCTCAGATAAAAATTGAGGAAATTTGTTGCTAGTAGACCTACCTTGGAGGAAATATTAAAAGGAGTTGTTCAGAGAGAAGTAAAATGGTATGTGTCAGAAACTTGGGTCTGTATATAAAGGAAGAGATCAGTAAATGATAAGGAAGATATTAGTTCAATAATAATGGAAAAAATATATTAAATGATTATAGTTAACACAAATCAAATGAATGAAAACAGTATTATAAGGAATTGGAGGAAAAATTGAGAATACTCTGTTACAAGATATATGCAATACCCAAGAAACAGTACAGTGTTAATATACAAGTAAACATATTGAAAACTCTAGGGCAACTACTGTACGTTTTTAAGAAGTTGATATTCTAATTATGGAATACAAAATTATATAAAATTCTTAATTAAAACCAGAGAAGGAAGAAAGAGTAGAGGACAAAGAAACAAAGAACAAGGGCAATGAGTAGAATAACAAATATGATACATCTTAATCTAGCTATCAGATCCCTTACAATTATACAGTGGAAGTGGGAAATAGATTTAAGGGCCTAGGTCTGATACAGTGCCTGATGAACAATGGATGGAGGTTTGTGACATTGTACAGGAGACAGGGATCAAGACCATCCCCAAGAAAAATAAATGCAAAAAAGCAAAATGGCTGTCTGAGGAGGCCTTAAAAATAGCTGTGAAAAGAAGAGAAGTGAAAAGCAAAGGAGAAAAGGCAAGATATATCCATTTGAATGCAGAGTTCCAAAGAATAGCAAGGAGAGATAAGAAAGCCTTTCTCTGTGATCAATGCAAAGAAATAGAGGAAAACAACAGAATGGGAAAGACTAGAGATCTCTTCAAGAAAATTAAAGATACCAGGGGAACATTTCATGCAAAAATGGGCTCAATAAAGGACAGAAATTGTATGGGCCTCACAGAAGCAGAAGATATTAAGAAGAGGTGACAAGAATACACAGAACTGTACAAAAAGATCTTCACAACCCAGATAATCACAATGGTGATGGTGAATCAGATAATCACTCAGCTAGAGCCATACATCCTAGAATGTGAAGTCAAGTGGGCCTTAGAAAGCATCACTACGAGCAAAGCTAGTGGAGGTGGTGGAATTCCAGTTGAGCTATTTCAAATCCTGAAAGATGATGCTGTGAAAGTGCTGCACTCAATATGCCAGCCAGCAAATATGGACAACTCAGCAGTGGCCACAGGACTGGAAAAGGTCAATTTTCATTTCAATCCCTAAGAAAAGCAATGCCAAAGAATGCTCAAACTACCACACAATTGCACTCATCTCACACTCTAGTAAAGTAATGCTCAAAATTCTCCAAGCCAGGCTTCAACAATACGTGAACCGTGAACTTCCAGATGTTCAAGCTGGTTTTAGAAAAGGCAGAGGAACCAGAGATCAAGTTGCCAACGTCCACTGGATCATCAGCAAAGCAAGAGAGTTCCAGAAAAACATCTCTTTCTGGTTTATTGACTATGCCAAAGCCTTTGACTGTGTGGATCACAGTAAACTGGAAAATTCTTTTTTTTTTTTTTTTTTTTGAGAGAGAAGTCTATGTATTTTATTTTACTTTTTTAATATAAATTCTGAAAGAGATGGGAATACCAGACCACCTGACCTGCCTCTTGAGAAATCTGTATGCAGGTTAGGAAGCAACAGTTAGAACTGGACATAAAACAACAGACTGGTTCCAAATAGGAAAAGGGGTACATCAAGGCTGTATATTGTCACCCTGCTTATTTAACTTCTATGCAGAGTATATCATGAGAAACGCTGGGCTGGAAGAAGCACAAGCTGGAATCAAGATTGCTGGGAGAAGTATCAATAACCTCAGATATGCAGATGACACCACCCTTATGGCAGAAAGTGAAGAAGAACTAAAGAGTCTCTTGATGAAAGTGAAGGAGGAGAGTGAAAAAGTTGGCTTAAAGCTCAGTGTTCAGAAAACTAAGATCATGGCATCTGGTTCCATCACTTTATGGCAAATGGGGAAACAGTGGCAGACTTTTTGGGCTCCAAAATCACTGCAGATGGTGACTGCAGCCATGAAATTGAAAGACGCTTGCTCCTTTGAAGAAAAGCTATGACCTACCTAGACAGCATATTAAAAAGCAGAGATATTACTTTGCCAACAAAGTCCGTCTCATCAAAGCAATGGTTTTTCCAGTAGTCATGTATGGATGTGACAGTTGGACTATAAAGAAAGCTGAGCGCTGAAGAATTGATGCTTTTGAACTGTGTTGTTGGAGAAGACTTTTCAGAGTCCCTTGGAAAACAAGGAGATCCAACCAATCCATCCTAAAGAAAATCCGTCCTGAGTGTTTATTGGAAGGACTGATGCTGAAGCTCCAATACTTTAGTCACCTGATGTGAAGAGCTGATTCATTTGAAAAAACCCTGATGCTGGGAAAGATTTAAGGCAGGAGGAGAAGGGGATGACAGAGGATAAGATGGTTGGATGGCACCACCGACTCAGTGGAGATGAGTTTGAGTAAATTCCAGGAGTTGGTGATGGACAGGGAGGCCTAGCATGCTTTGTGGTCCATGGGGTCATGAAGAGTTGGACATGACTGAGCAACTGAACTGAACTGAATTCAACTATATTAATAATTACTTTAAATGTGAATGGTCAAAATTCTCCAATTAGGGACTTCCCTGGTGGTCTAGTGCTTAAGAATTTGTCTTGCAATGCAGAGGACTGGGTTCAGTCCCTGGTCATGGGATTAAAATGCCACATGCTGCAGAGCTACTGAGTCCAAGCACCACAACCTAGAGAGTGTGTGCACTGCAATGAGAGATCTGTGCAGTGCAAAAAGTTCCCCCATCATGCAGCTAAGACCTCACACAGCGAATTAAATAATGACTATTCAAAAAGGAAATAAAGCCTTTAGCTTAGAAGAAAAAGTTCACCAATTAAACGACAGACTGCCCTGATGCTGGGAAAGATTCAGGGCAGGAGAATAAGGGGCCGACAGAGGATAAGATGGCTGGATGGTCGACTCAATGGACATAAGTTTGAGCAAACTTGGGAAGATAGTGAAGGATAGGGAAGCCTGGTATGCTGCAATCCATGGGGTCACAAAGACTTGGTCACGACTGAGCGACTGAACAACAGTCCATTAGGGAAGTCCCTGCTTAGTTCTTTTTAAATAATATTTGTTTCTCATAATGTTCAAGTTTTTCTTTATATCTTTGTGCTTATTCATAATATTTATAATAACTATCTAAAAGTTTTTGTTTAGTAGTTTATAATCTATCATTGTTGGGTCCTTTTCTGTTGATTGATTTTTTCCTGATTATGGTTTATATTTTCCTGATCTCTTCACATTGTTATAGGAAAGAAATGGGGCCAGAGAGGATAGTCATGTCCCAGCTCTCAGAAAATGGAGGCATAGTGTTATAAAGTATTTACATTTAGAAGGAGACATAATAATATATAATGTCTTTCACAGTAAGTTAAATATGCATATTGCGAACTCCATAGCAACCATTACAACTTTTTTTTAAAATGACAGCTAATAAACCAATGGTGCAGATAAAATGGATTAAATACATCAAGTGTAGGTTCTTGCTTTAGCTCAGGAAAGAATTCAAGAGTGAGCATAGTAAAGTGAAAGGTTTATTCAGGGATATATACACTTCATAAATAGAGTATGGGCCATCTCAGAAGGTGAGAGAGGCACCAGGGTATGGGGTTGTCAGTTTTTATAGGGATAGGTAGGTAATTTCATTGGCTAATGAGTGGGAGGAATATTTTAGCTATTTTGGGGAAGGGATGGGAATTTTTTTTTTTTAGTTTTATTTTATTTTTTTAAATTAAATTAATTAATTAATTTTAATTAGAGGCTAATTACATTATTATAGTGGGTTTTGCCATACATTGACATGAATCAGCCATGGGTGTACATGTGTTCCCCATCCTGAATACCCCTCCCACCTTCCTCCCCATCCCACCCAGGGTCTTCCCAGTGCACCACCCCTGAGCACCCTGATCATGTATTGAACCTGGACTGGCAATCTGTTTCACATTTGATAATATACGTGTTTCAATGCTATTCTCTCAAATCATCCCACCCTTGCCTTTTCCCACAGATTCCAAAAGACTGTTCTTTATATCTGTGTCTTTTTTGCTGTCTCGCATATAGGGTCATTGTTACCATCTTTCTAAATTCCATATATATGTGTTAGTATACTGTATTGGTGTTTTTCTTTCTGACTTAAGGCTCCAGTTTCATCAACCTCATTAGAACTGATCCAAATGCATTCTTTTTAATGGCTGAGTAATATTCCATTGTGTATATGTACCACAGCTTTCTTATTCATTCGTCTACTGATGGACATCTAGGTTGCTTCCATGTCCTGGCTATCATAAACAGTGCTGCGATGAACATTGGGGTACACATGTCTCTTTCAGTTCTGGTTTCCTCGGTGTGTATGCCCAGCAGTGGGATTGCTGGGTCATAGGGCAGTTCTGTTTCCAGTTTTTTAAGTAATCTCCACACTGTTCTCCATAGTGGCTGTACTAGTTTGCATTCCCACCTACAGTGTAAGATGCTTCCCTTTTCTCCACATCCTTTCCAGCATTCATTGTTTGTAGACTTTTGGATCGCAGCCATTCTGACAGGCATGAGATGGTACCTCATTGTGGTTTTGATTTGCATTTCTCTGATAATGAGTGATGTTGAGCATCTTTGCATTTGTTTGTTAGCCATCTGTATGTCTTCTTTGGAGAAACGTCTGTTTAGTTCTTCAGCCCACTTTTTGATTGGGTCATTTATTTTTCTGGAATTGAGCTGCAGAAGCTGCTTGTATATTTTTGAGATTAATTCTTTTTTTTGTGTGTGTGTGTAATAAAGTTTTATTAGAGTATAAAGGAGATAGAGAAAGCTTCTGACATAGGCATCAGAAGGGGGCAGAAAGAGTACCCGCTCGCGAGTGTTAACAATGAAGTTATATAATCCAAAGAATGTCTGGAGGTTGTAAAGACCTCATCAGACCTACTCCCATAATTTACATTTTAAGATAACACTGTCCTCAGGCAGGATACATCCTTGTAAAGACCAGGTCTACTCCCATAATTTACATTTTAAGATAACAGAAGGTTTAATCCAGAGACTGGCCTTAGTCAGGATACATTATTGTTATATAATCCTAAGGAATGTGGAGAAAGAAAAAAAGTTTGTCCTTTCTTCCTCCTTGAGAATTCCAGACTCCTCTCTCCTTGGGGACCCCTAGACTCCTTATCAACCTGCTTAGGAAATGACTCTCTCATTCCCCTCTTTTCTTTTAGGAGAATTATGTTGCCTAGGGGAAAGGGGCATCGTTCTCTTTCCATAACTGCTTCCGAGTTGACAAGGGGCATTGTCCCTAAATTGGTGAGGCAACATATTCTCCTATCCTCATATTGAGGATATCTGATCCAGGGGCCCTAAATAGTAGTTGAAGGAAGCTGCAACAGTAGCAGGAGTTTGAGCAACCATTTGTAACTTAAAAGTTTTCATGCAGCTAGAAACGAATCCAGTTATACACTTACAGATGCAGGGAGCAAACAGCAAAAACACAACATTCAGAATAAAAATTAAAAGTCACATCATGTCCATAGTTAAAGTGCAAAGTGCTGCACCAGTCCATTTTAGGGTTGGTAGATGTCATCAGATGAATAAGAGACATCACATGTGATTGTCGTCAAAGGTACTCACAGACTTGGAGAAAGTCTTTTCCTTGAAGTGGAGATGTCCACCACGGGAAGCCTTCCACTGATGAAGAGGGGAGTGCTCCCCAGACCCAGCAGTTAGACCGATTGTGGAATGCAGCGTAGGAGTGAGCCCAGGACAGGAAGGCATTGTCTTGAGGATCAAACGGCAGACTCAGGATTTTTGGAGTCAGCAGAAGAAGACTCACATAGATTATCAGGCCCATCAGCTCCCCTTTGCTTAACTCTAAAGCTCGTGTCAGAGCCACAAGCTCCGCTAACTTAGCACTGGTTCCCTGGGGGAGAGAGTTTGCTTCCAAAACGTGTTCAGCAGTCACCACAGCGTAACCTGCTTTACGCTTTCCATCCCGAACAAAAGAACTGCCATCTGTAAATATTTCCATGTCAGGATTGTCTAATGGGGTATCCTTTAGATCCTCCCGAGCTGCATAGTTTAAAGTTAGGAATTGAGAACAATTGTGATCAGGTGTTTCATTTTCCTTCTCAGGAAGGAAAGTGGCAAGATTTAAATTTCCACAAACTTTAAGCTTAGTTACTGGTCCTTCTAACAACAATGACTGATACTTAAGAAGCCTACTGTCTGTCATCCAAATATTAACCTTAGAATTTAATATTCCACTCACATCATGAGAAGTCAATACGGTTTCGTCCATTAATTATTTTTAAAGCTTCAGGTGCTAATAAAGCCGCTGCCCCAATTACTCTTAGGCAGTGGGGCCACCCACATGAAACTACATCTAATTCTCTGCTTACATAAGCAATAGTTTGCTGGTGAGGCCCTCGGGGTTGTGTCAAAACTCCCAATGCCACACCTTTTCTTTCAGTGACAAATTAAATCCTGACCCTGTGGGCAAGCTCAGAGCTGGAGCTTGCAGGAGAGCAGTCTGAAGAAACTTAAAAGCCTTTTGAGTTTCTGGAGACCAAACCAGTTTGTCGGTTTGGGCCTGCTGAGTTTCAGCTATAAGTTTATATAAAGGCCGGGCAAGTTCCCTGTAACCCGGAATCCGAATGAGACAGTAACCTGTGATTCCCAAAAATCCTCTCAATTGTCTTAAAGTCATAGGGATGATTTAGTATAGGTTTAATTCTCTCAGGGCCTAGGGCCCTAGTCCCTTCTGATAGGATTAGGCCCAGATATCTAACCGATTGTTGACAAAGCTGAGCCTTTTCTCTTGATGCCTTGTAACCACAGTCTGCCAGAAAGTTTAAGAAATCTTCTGAGGCTCGCGAACAAGCTTCCTCTGTCTCAGCACAGAGCAAAATATCATCTATGTATTGTAACACCACTGCTTCAGAGCTATTAAAGTTTTGTAGATCCCGTGACAAACTTCGTCTGAATAAGTGAGGACTGTTATGAAATCCCTGAGGCAAAACTGTCCAGGTTAACTGAGAAGCTGGCTGTGTAGGGTCTTCAAAGGCAAATAGAAATTGACTTCCTTCTGCCAGAGGCACTGAATAAAAGGCATCCTTTAAATCAATTACTGAGAAATATTTGGCCCGTTCAGGAATTTCAGACAATAGAGTATAAGGATTAGGCACCACGGGGTGTAAAGGAACTACAGCCTCACTTATTATTCGTAAATCTTGAGCTAGTCTCCATTTACCATTTGATTCCTTTATACCCAAAATAGGAGTGTTGTGAGGACTGTTACAGGGAATTAATAGTCCCTGCTCCTTTAAATTTTCGATGATGGGTTTTAACCCTTCCTTAACTTCAGGTTTCAGTGGATACTGCTTCTTATGTGGAAATACATGTGGGTCTTTGAGCTTAACAACTATAGGAATAGCATTTTGTGCTCGGCCCACAGATTTTCCATCAGCCCATACTCTAGGATTTACACTTTGTTCAACTAAAGGGAGAGAAAGGAAGGGCTCCATATTCATGAAAACAGAAGCATGGACCTTGCTAAGTATATCCCTTCCCAAAAGGGGTGAGGGAGATTCTGGCACGATCAGAAACAGCACATGAAAACAGCACAGAATCCCAGTTGCAAGATAAAGAATAACTGAAATAATACCTTTTGGCTCGTCCAGACAGTCCCATTATGGAAGCGGATTGGGAAGAAAGTGGGCCAGGGGCTTCAGTAAGCACAAAGTTGCCCCAGTATCTAAAAGGAAATCGACGGATTGCTGCTGCTGCTGCTGCTAAGTCGCTTCGGTCGTGTCCGACTCTGTGCGACCCCAGAGACGACAGCCCACCAGGCTCCCCCGTCCCTGGGATTCTCCAGGCAAGAACACTGGAGTGGGTTGCCATTTCCTTCTCCAAATCGACAGATAGGCCCCCCACAATTATTAATACCCGGGGTTCCTCAGGTGTAATTAGGACGGGAGCCTGTGTGGGGATCCCCGGGCACGTTCAGTCTTGATTGTCTTGAGAAGCACCTTCAGTCTTGATTGTTTTGAGAGTCCGACCCGGAGACCTACACCTCTGGGGGCAGTCTCTCTTCCAGTGTGGTCCTTTGCAGACCGGACATAGAGTCGGGGGTGGCTTAGATGCCTGAGGGCAATCCTGCTTGAGGTGTCCCTCCTTTCCACAGTAATAGCAAGCCCATCCCTTTTCACCTGGGCCCCTCTGTGCATTTTTCTCAGGCTGTTTAAGAACTTTTTCATAGCCATGGCTAAGGCTTCCGCCTTTTCCTTTGTCTTTTTTTGCCTTTCTTTTCCTTATATTCCCTACCATAATAGACTGTCTGAGCCAGTTGTAACAGAGTCTAAAGGCTGATTTGGTCCATACGCCTGTTTTAATAGCTTACGGCGGATATCTGGAGCTGACTGAGTGAGAAATCTATCCTTTAAAATCACTTTTCCCTCTTCACTTTCGGGATCAATCTCAGTGAATCTGCAAAGGCCTTCTCTCAGTCTATCTAGGAATTTACCAGGAGCTTCCTTCTCCTCCTGTTCTATGTCTGCCAATTTGCCTTAGTTTAAAAGGCTTAGAACGTACCTGCCTAAGTCCTTCAAGAATACATCTAACAAAATGACTCTGATCCCATCTTCCTTTAGCTGTGTTGTAGTCCCATTCTGGTTCTATAGTTGGGACCGCCTGATTCCCAGTGGCAAGGGCCGCTATCTCATTCTCCCTCTTCCCTATTGATTCATTACCAAGCCATTCATCTCCATAAGCAACCGCTTTTCCCAAAACTTGAGTCTTTGACTCGGGAGTCAGCGTTTGTCCCAAGATATACATCACATCCTTCCAAGTGAGGTCATAAAGCAGAGTAACACCTTTAAAAGCTCTAATATATTTTTCTGGGTCCTCTAAATAGTCTCCCAGATCCTCCTTGATTCTTTGTATTTCTTGATAAGAAAAAGGCTTATTAACTCTCACAAACTGATTATTGCTCCCGGTGGTTGTTTCATAAAGAGGCAACAGCTTGGGTGGCTGTTCCTCAGTCTCTCTGGCTGCTCTGCGCATATGATCCCAGGGATAGATTGGAGAAACCTGTTTTTCCTCTTCTCTTTGTCTCCTGTCCTCCATCTCATCTCTTACTTCGATGGTCTGAGTTTCTACTGAAGCCAGAGTAGTCTGAGGTCGTACTGAGACAGGAGTTGTTTGGACCTCCATGTGGGCAGTGTGAATCTGTTTGGAGTCCCAGGTACAGGGGCAAAGTAAGAGGACAAGAGGGAGCTGAAGGTTTCACACCGAAATCTATACCCTTAGGACATAAGTCTGGCATATTTCGCAGAGAGAAAAAGGGCAACACATATGCTACTTCTACCCATTTCCCTTGTTCCTTATAGACCCGGTCTAATTGTAGAACAGTTATTATACTTAAAAGACCCTCCAACTGGCCACCGTTCACCATCCTCCAATGGATACTGTGGCCATGCAGTATCACATAGGAAGACCAGGTGTGTCTTCTTTAAGCCCTGGGGATCAAATCTATCCCAGTTTTTCAGGATACAGTTTAAAGGAGTGAGGCTGGAATTGTTAGCTCCCATCTTGTCCTGAAGGATCCTGGATGAGCCCCCAAGATGAAAGGTTGTTGTTGAATCACGCGAAGACACCGGGATTCTTGGCCCCCAGAGGAGAAGAATTCAATCCGGGGCCAGAGACAAGGCTTGATCGCTCAGAGCTTTTGTGTAATAAAGTTTTATTAAAGTATAAAGGAGATAGAGAAAGCTTCTGACATAGGCATCAGAAGGGGGCAGAAAGAGTACCCCGAGATTAATTCTTTGTCAGTTGCTTCATTTGCTATTATTTTCTCCCATTCTGAAGGCTGTCTTTTCACCTTGTGTATGGTTTCCTTTGTTGTGCAAAAGCTTGTAAGTTTAATTAGGTCCCATTTGTTTATTTTTGCTTTTATTTCCATTACTCTGGGAGGTGGGTCATAGAGGATCCTGCTGTGATTTATGTCAGAGAGTGTTTTGCCTATGTTTTCCTCTAGGAGTTTTATAGTTTCTGGTCTTACGTTTAGATCTTTAATCCATCTTGAGTTTATTTTTGTGTATGGTGTTAGAAAGTGTTCTAGTTTCATTCTTTTACAAGTGGTTGACCAGTTTTCCCAGCACCGCTTGTTAGAGAGTTTGTCTTTTCTCCATTGTATATTTTTGCCTCCTTTGTCAAAGATAAGGTGTCCAAAGGTGTACGAATTTATCTTTAGGCTTTTTATTTTGTTCCATTGATCTATATTTCTGCCTTTGTGCCAGTACCATACTGTCTTGATGACTGTAGCTTTGTAGTAGAGCCTGAAGTCAGGCAGGTTGATTCCTCCAGGTCCATTCTTCTTTCTCAAGATCGCTTTGGCTATTCGAGGTTTTTTGTATTTCCATACAAATTGTGAAATTATTTGTTCTAGTTCTCTAAAAAATACCATTGGTAGCTTGATAGGGATTGCATTGAATCTACAGATTGCTTTGGGTAGTATACTCATTTTCACTATATTGATTCTTCTGATCCGTGAACATGGTATATTTATCCATCTATTTGTGTCACTGTTGATTTCTTTCATCAGTGTTTTATAGTTTTCTATATATATGTCTTTTGTTTCTTTAGGTAGATTTATTCCTAAGTGTTTTATTCTTTTCGTTGCAATGGTGAATGAAATTGTTTCCTTAATTTCTCTTTCTGTTTTCTCATTGTTAGTGTATAGGAATGCAAGGCATTTCTGTGTGTTGATTTTATATCCTGCAACTTTACTATATTCATTGATTAGCTCTAGTAATTTTCTGGTGGAGTCTTTAGGGTTTTCTGTGTAGAGGATCATGTCATCTGCAAACAGTGAGAGTTTGACTTCTTCTTTTCCAATCTGAATTCCTTTTATTTCTTTTTTTCTCTGATTGCTGTGGCTAAAACTTCCTAAACTATGTTGAATAGTAGTGGTGACAGTGGGCACCCTTGTCTTGTTCCTGACTTCAGGGGAAATGCTTTCAATTTTTCTCCATCGAGGATAATGTTTGCTGTGGATTTGTCATATATGGCTTTTATTATGTTGAGGTATGTTCCTTCTATGCCTGCTTTCTGGAGGTTTTTTTTTTTTTTTATCAAAATGGATGTTGAATTTTGTCAAAGGCTTTCTCTGTATCTATTGAGATAATCATATGGTTTTTATCTTTCAATTTGTTAATGTGGTGTATCACATTGATTGATTTGTGGATATTAAAGAATCCTTGCATCCTTGGGATAAAGCCCACTTGGTCATGATGTATGATCTTTTTAATATGTTGTTGGGTTCTGTTTGCTAGAATTTTGTTAAGGATTTTTGCATCTATGTTCATCAGTGATATTGGCCTGTAGTTTTTTTGTGGCAGGGGATGGGCATTTTCAGGATTTGGACCACCACCCACTTTTTGACTTTTATAGTTGGCCTTGGAACTGTCATGGCGCCTATGGGTATGTCATTTAGCTTGTTGATGTGTTATCATAATGAGGTGTGTACTGAGGCTCAAGATCTAGTGGATGTGGACTTGGACCTTTTTGGCTCTAATCAGTTTGTGTCATTTATTCTTCTAAAGGTTGTGCCTGGTCCACTTCCTGTCTGAACAGGTCTGGTAGTTTTTTACTGAGTGCCAGGATTATGAATTTTACCTTGAATTTTGTGATATTCTTTATAGAGTGTTTTTATTCTAGCAAGCATTTAAATACAGGTCAGTTTTATCCCTTTGAAGCTTGCTTTTAATTTTTGTTAAGGTGAATCTAGAGTGGTCTGTATTCTGTGGATTAATTCCTCCTGCAAGACCCATTTTTGGTGGGATTTCTAGTGAGTGCTCTGTATATTGAGCATAGTTTCCCCATTTTGATAGTGGGAAGTCAAATGATTTCCTGCCTTGTATAAATGATGAGAATTGTTTAGATTTAAAATTCTTGATTATTATTTTTCCTCTACAGTATTTCTTTGTCTAGTTTTTTGGATTTTTGCCTAATGCAAGTATAGAAAAGTATTATAGCCAAAGAATAGAGGAGACCCATTTTTAGATTTCAGGACCTTTTGTGTGTGTGTGTGTGTGTGTGTGTGTGTGTGTGTGTGTGTATGTTTCCCTCTTCTTTGATACTCTGTTCTGCAGTTTCTTACTGCCTTGGCATCCCCAACAGTGATGTTAAGAATTTGTCTCCAGGAAGAAATATGGGGCTACCATAGGGTTCTCATTGTCTCTTTTACTGTTCTTAAGGATTAGTCCTGCTCTGCTTTTTGTCCAATTTGATTTATTTTGTCCAGTTTTCTAGATGCTTATGGTGAGAGAGAACAGTCTTGTAGCATTTAATATTTGTGGGCAGAAGCAGAAGTCAGAATATTATTATTTTGATTTTCTAAGTCTAGTAAAATGAGTTATTATGAGTTTCTTTAAAAATATCTTTCCGAAAACATTTATTTTCCTGTTCCAAATAGAATTTATTCATTTTTTAGCCCTATTTCAAGCATGCCAAAAATTGAAGGAATTTTTCCTCAAAACTTTTGTTGTTCTAGTGTCCACTGTAACTAAGGGACAGACTGATACCAGTCTGATTCTCCCTTCTTTGTAGAATACCTGTTTTTTTCCCCTCTCTTGCAAGGTCTTATCTTTATCCTCGGGCTAAGATTTCACAATGGTACTTTGGGAGAATTTTGTTTGTTAGTTTCATTTTCTCAGATTGTCACTTGGTGAGTGCATTCAATACAAGAGATTGTGTTTTTCTTTAGTTCTGGAAAATTGTATTTCTCATAATTTCTTGTATTTTCTCTCTTCTTTCTTTCTGGAGCTTACATTACTTGGATGGGGGATCTCCTGCATTGATCCTGTTTTTCTCATATTTTTCATTTCTTTGCCTGTTTTTTATACTTCCTAGAACTGGCAATTGTACTTTGAATTTAATTTTTTGACGGTCATTTTGAACTTCTAAAATCTTTTTTATTTTTATGATTGTTGTTCTTTTTACAGAATGTTTTGCATTTGTGTTTTCGATGTATTGTCTATCAACTTAAATATCTCTTAAGTGTTATTTATCAGTTTTAAGGAAAGTTTTGTCTGTTCCCGTTATTATGTTTATCCAGGAACCCTTTTTGTGCATTTTTGTATTATCATGGATTCTCATGTTGGAGGGTTTCATTATATACTTGGTGAATTTTTTAAAAATCATTTGTTCATATCAGAGAGGGTTGGTATCAGAGAGGCTAAGTTGAAGGAGAAAACTTAAAACCTCAGAAAATACTGAAAATGTAAGCAGAATGTTTATATTGGTAGAATTTGGGTTAGCTGTTGGGGAGGGTGCTAATCTTACTCTAGGAAACATCAAAATGCCAGTGTATCTGGTCTTTTTCATGGGGACACTCAATTCCTTATAGAACAACACTCTGACTTTTTAAAACAGCTTTGTTGAGGAGCTATTTGCATACCATAAAATTCATTTATTTCAAGTATACAGTTAAATGGCTTTTGGAAAATTTAGGTTGAGTGCAGAGCTTACCTCTAGTATCTTCCTTCTTTTAACGAGTATAGCCTCCAAGTCAGTTTACATTAATTGCTATCCAATGCCTTCAAATAATTGTTTTATTGATTCTGTTCATATTTTATATTTGCTTTTTGTGGGAAAGTTACTTCACTGTAAGCTACTTTATCATGGCCAAACCCAGAAGTCCCAAATCTATTGAACTTTTAATTCAGTTTTTATGTATTTCAGTTTGGATAGTGTTTGTCACCTTCTTGCAGTTTTATCGTATTTCAAGTCCCTATTCCATTTCTTCCGGAGAAGGCAATGGCACCCCACTCCAGTACTCTTGCCTGGAAAATCCCATGGATGGAGGAGCCTGGTAGGCTGCAGTCCTTGGGGTCGCTAAGAGTCAGACACGACTGAGCGACTTCACTTTCACTTTTCACTTTCATGCATTGGAGAAGGCAATGGCAACCCACTCCAGTGTTCTTGCCTGGAGAATCCCAGGGACGGGGGAGCCTGGTGGGCTGCTGTCTATGGGGTCACAGAGTCGGAAACGACTGAAGGACTTAGCAGCATTCCATTTCTTCAGATATATTAAATATATTCTTTCATATTATATGTCATATAATTCTAACATCTGAATTTTTAAATTTTTTGGATTGTTTCTGCTTTTTTTTTTTCCTCCTGAGAGCTATTAATATTTGCTTTCCTTGGACTTATTTTTGTGGAAATTATTCTTTGAAATCTGCTTGAAAGTGAGTTCCTCTAGAAACAATTTTCATTTGCATTAATAAGCTACCTTGCAGCACTACCAATGATTTATTAATTTTATCTGTTGTTTTCAATTCTAGGATTTATTTTAGAGCATTTCTGTGGCTCAGTGGTAAAGAATTTGCCTACCAATGCAGGAAGTGCGTGTTTGATTCCTGGGTCAGGAAGGTTCCCCTAGAGAAGGAAATGGCAACTCACTCCAGTATTCTTGTCTGGGAAATCTCATGGACAGAGGAGCCTGACGGGCTACATCCAGGAGGTCACAAAGAGTCAAATATGACTTAGAAACTGAGCACTGCATGTGCAGTAAAACTGTTCATGATGGAAGTGTTCTGTATCTGCACTATCCAGCATGGTAGTTATTAGCCATATCTGGCTATTGAGCATTTGAAATGTAATTTAATTAGTATGATTGAGGGGCTGAATTTTAAATTTTATTTAATTTTAATAAATTTACAGTTTCATAACCACATGTAGCCAGTAGTTACTGTGTTGGAGGATAGTTTTAGAAAGTCATTGCCCCAGCACCCCCATTCCCACTATTTCCAGATGACTTCAATTTTGTGTAAAGTATTGAGGTCTGATAGTATGCTCGGGTCTGTTCTTTGTTGTTTAGTCACTAAGTCGTATCTGACTCTTTCGCAGCCCCATGGACTGTCGCCCACTAGGCTCCTCTGTCCATGGAATTTCCCAGGCAAGAATACTGGAGTGAGCTGCCATTTCCTTCTCCAGGGGATCTTCCTGACAGGAACCGAACCCACAAGTTGCAGTCTGTTCTTTACTGGATCATTTCCTTTTATCAGTAATTTCATGTGATCTTTTTTTCTTTCTCCTTTAACTTTCTGCCTCTCTGGTGTGTGGAAGTGTTTACTTCCAGGCTCACATCATTGCACAGGTTTTTCCCTACAGAGGAGGATGTAATTGGGGCTGCTAAGGCTCTGCTGCTTCTTCAGCGCACGTACAGACTGGATCTGACGGCTCTTTCCAGGGGAGTCCTGCCAGGTAAGCAACATGCATGGGTTCTCTTTGTGAACATTTGCTTTAGAGCTGCTTTTCTTGTCTTTAGAACTTGCAATTTTTTTCCTGTAGGACTTGAGAAATACAGAGGAAGAAACTACTTTTTGCTTTTTAGCCACCTCATGTGGCTGTGAGGTGTTCTGAGAACTCTGGACCTTTCATGGGAATTTAGGAGATAAAAACCAGAAAGACTTCATGTTCTAGGAAACTGGAATCTGATTTTAGGAAGTAGAAGAGAAATTGAACAGTTATGCCTGGGTGGATTTGGTATAATAGGCAGATGACTTTCAAAACTTTGTGAGAAATGGCGTATTTCCTACCATATCAGTAAACAAAGATGTCACAGTCATCAGTGATTGCAGCCCTCCAACATGAGCCAGTGAGACCTGAGGAGACTCAGGATTTGAAAACATAGGATACTGGTCTTAGATAAGTGAGGTGCATATCAAAGGAATGATTTCAGTGAGCCCAGACTCTTGCATCTTCCCATACATAGAAAAGTGCTAAATTCCTTAACTCGAGATACCTATTTTTCCTTTAATTAACAGTAATTTTTTTTGACATGCATGTTACCTGCCCTGTTGCAAAACTGCTATATAACCTGGCTCCCCTTTCTCTCCTCCTTGGAGGGATTCTCTCGGGGTTACTTGAAGTGCTGCCTCCCAGGCTTTAAGTCCTAAAAATTTGAATAAAACATAACTCTCAACTTCTAGATTGTAAGTATTTTTTAAAGTCTACACCTGCTTCATCAAATATAGCTTTTATCAGTGTCTCATTCTTATATTATCTTGAATTAGAACCTGCCTAGATGTCTTGATTCATGCTTATTCTCCCCATACTGCCTTATGTTTTAAAAAATAAAGTATGTTCCTACTAATAAGGTGGTCCGTGGGAACTCATTTCAGTGTCTTCTATGGGGTAAACCCCTTATCTTAACCAAACATAGTTATAAAAATAATCTGATTATTTTCTGAAGCATGTACTCAGAGATAAAATATGAAGGGAAACAACTTAAGACTGGTTGTATTTGGATAGTGGGAATAGAGTGGGTGAATGATCTCTTTATTGACCTCAGTGATCATCCTTTGTGTCCTTTATCAGGAATATCATTGTTCTTACTTCTAGGAACCAAGTATCGTTCTACCTTGAGTGTTGGTGATTGCTTCAGGCTGGGCCAGACAGCCCTCAGCATCAGTGACCTTCACCATTCAATGCTTTGGATGCAGCAAGTGCTAAAGCAACTGAATGCAGGGGAGTATAGCACTGTCTCCAAGGTTCAAGTCCTGAACCATCTCAGTGATATCAGCTTCCGGCTTGGGGACCTGTACAGGGCAGTGGACTTCACCCATCAGCTGCTTTCTCTTGGTAATACCCTTGGGAGCTAGGAAAGCAAGTCGTTTGCTCTGTGTTGAGCTGCTCTTTCATCCCACTTACCAACTGACCCACCTCCCCTCGCCTTAGGTAGAATATTCCATAGAGTTCTTGTGACTCAGTTGTGTTAGTCAGGGAAGACTACACTATGGTAACAAATAAATTCCCAAATCTTTAAGACAAGAAAGGTATGAAATTTTACTTTTCATCCACGCAGAGTCCTCCTGCAGGTTTGGTGGCTTTTCTAAATGTTGACTCAAGAATATAGATTTTTTTTCTAGTGAATTTCCTGGCAGTCTAGTGGTTAGAATGCTGCACTTCCACTGTAGGGGGCCTGAGTTCAATGCCTGGTGGGGGAACTAAGATCCCACAAGTTGTGTGGCATGGCCACCCCCAAAAAAGAAATTTAGATTTTTTTTTTTTCTACTCCAGAATGACTCTGCTGTTTTGGAGTCCCTTCATGCTAGCTGTGTGAAGGATTTCGTGATACATGTAATAGGCCAGGCCTATAAGTGGCATCCATCACTTCTGTCCACATTCTCTTGTCAGAGCTATCTTGGCCTCCATCTCATTTCAAGGGAGGCTTGGAAAATACAAAGTTTCTCTGTTTCCAGGAGCATGAAGTAGGTTGATGAACAACTAGTTAGCCTTCATATGGTAGTGGAAATTCACTAAGGAGATCTATGTAACAATGAAAATGTCTATGTGTTTTGGTATGGTCATAATCAGTTAATGCATTGTCTTCTTGAAGACATCATTGCTATAGAAACTTCTTGTTTTTCCAGTCCCTCTATGATAACTTAGGTCTTATGATAAACTAATCATTTTCTGAAGCATAAATTTAGCAATAAAATGTGAAAGGGAACAACTGAAGAAAGTGGCCACTTTTGAGACATGTGACTGGAAAGGAGGTGTGGGGGAATAGATGGTTCCATTTTTTTAAATTAAGCTTTTGATAAATATTTGTATTTAAAATATAGGCATATAAATTTGATGGAGGTAAGTTATAAGAGGTAAAACAAAGAATTCTACTGGGACATGTCAACTGGAAAGAAACAAAAAACCTGAAAGTTCAGAGTAACGTGGTGTTGGAGAAGACTCTTGAGAGTCTCTTGGACTGCAAAGAGATCCGACCAGTCCATCCTAAAGGAGATCAGTCCTGGGTGTTCATTGGAAGGACTGATGTTGACGCTGAAACTCCAATACTTTGGCCACCTGATGCAAAGTGCTGACTCATTTGAAAAGACCCTGATGCTGGGAAAGATTGAGGGCAGGAGGAGAAGGGGACAACAGAGGATGAGATGGTTGGATGGCATCACCAACTTGATGGACATGGATTTGGGTGGACTCCAGGAGTTGGTGATGGACAAGGAGGCCTGGTGTGCTGCGGTTCATGGGGTCACAGAGAGTCAGACACGACTGAGCAACTGAACTGAACTGAACTGAACTTAGAACTTCAAGCCTGGGAGACAGCCTCTCAGATAAATGCTGAGAAAACTGTACCAAAAAGGAAGGAGGAGAAGCCAGGATATATGGGAATTTTTGCAACAACAGCATGTACAATTTACTGTTTTGGGTTTTTTTTTTTTTTTTTTTTTGACTGCACCACATGGCTTGTGGGATCATAGTTCCACAACCAGAGATCAAACCCCAACCCTCAGTTGTGAAAGCACCATGTCCTAACCATTGGACTGCCAGGAAATTCCCAAGAAGCTCTTGTTAATAAAAGAAAACTATATACTTTAAGTTAAGGATTTTGGTGCATTGCTGTGAATGGAGAAATGGGAGTCTGGGCCCACTGAAATCATTCCTTTGATAAGCACATCAGTTATCTAGGCCAATATCCCATGTTTCCTCATGCCGAGTTTCTTCAGGCTATAGCATTGAGGGTGGCTGCAGTCTAATGGTTGCTGATGGTCGGTATTCCTTGTTTCCATTGTGAACTCCCTCAGGGCTCACCGTCCATGGTGACTACAATCACTGATGACTGCAGCATCCTTTGTTTACGGATACAGCAGTCAGTATTTTCTTTCTCAGGCATAATCAATCTTTAAGTAAGAGGGCTCACAACTGAGGCAGTCTCTGTTCTGATAAATCTGTTCTGACATTCTCCTCTTCCCTTCTACAAGTTCCATAGTAGCCTGTAATTCCCTTCACCATAGAAGTTTATTATGTTTTAATAGTTCATTTACATCTGTATTGCCTTTATTAAATTGTTTTCCCCAATAAGCTGTCAACAGAAAAAAAAAAAAGGCACAACCTAAAGGACTTCCTTGTGATAATACAGTGGCTAAGATTCCAAACTCCCAATTCTGGGGGCCTGGGTTCGATCCCTGATGAAGGAACTAGATCCCACATGCCACATCTAAAGATCCTGCCTGTCTATGTGAAGATTGAAGATACCGCATACTTAAATTAAGACCTATTGCAGCCAAATAGATAAAAAAAATTGTTTTAAATGCACAACCTAAAAATTGAGAGTTTTATTGGGCATACATTATTGTGACTTCAAGTCTGGGAGACAGCATCTCAGATAGTGCTGAGAAAACTGTTATGAGGAGGAGAAGGGGGAGCCAGGGTATACAGGAGTTTTTGCAACTGTTAACTACCAGTTGGCACTTGCCATGTACACTTCCTGTCTACCTCTACAAGGATTAAATCACACATGCTGCTGCAGCTGCTGGCCTTCAATATCTGCTGAAGGGAGTTCAGGAAAGAGGCATTCCGTGCTCTGAAAAAATTGGCAGAACAGGTCTTCAAATAGTTATATATTTTCAGGAACTGATTCTGTGAGCTCAATTGTTGCATCTTCTCATGTCTAGAAAAGCACCACATTTCTTCATGATGATGTCTGCTCCCAAATCACATATATGCTGACCTTCCCTCTACCTCTTTGGAGCAGTTTCTCAGAGCTATCTGAAATGCTGTCTCCCAGACTATAGTCCTCATTTTGCCCCAAATAAAACTTAACTCACAACTCTCACGTTGGTGCATTTTTAAGTCAGCAAAACAAAGGTCAAGTAGTTGAAACATCAAAAGATTATTGTTAAGCAAAGAAAACCAGGTATCTCAAGTTAAGGATTTTAGCACTTTTCTGAATATTGGAAGATGCAAGAGTCTGAGCTCACTGAAATCATTCCTTGATATGAACCTCGGCTATATGGGGCCAGTATCCTGTGTTTTCTCATCATGACTTCCCCCAAGCTGCACCCTCAGGGATAGGTGCAATCTGATGATTCCTAAATGGCAGGTAATCTGTTTCTATCCTGGGTTCCCTCAGGGCTCATCTTTTGGGTGGTTATAATGTAATGTCTTGATGGCTACAATATCCTTTGTTTACCAATGACAAGCAAATTTTATTTCTAA
This sequence comes from Bubalus bubalis, assembly GCF_019923935.1. Lineage (NCBI taxonomy): Eukaryota > Metazoa > Chordata > Mammalia > Artiodactyla > Bovidae > Bubalus > Bubalus bubalis. The sequence continues at coordinate 88,946,622 of NC_059165.1, read as the reverse complement.
AGCAAAGACTTTAGAAATAATATTTTTCTTTTTTTTTTTTCCAGTTTTGCATTTTCATACTCAAGGATAGTGCTAAACGGAGAAGGCAATGGCACCCCACTCCAGTAATTTTGCCTAGAAAATCCCATGGATGGAGGAGCCTGGTAGGCTGCAGTCCATGGGGTCGCTAGAGTCGGACATGACTGAGCGACTTCACTTTCACTTTTCACTTTCATGCAATGGAGAAGGAAATGGCAATCCACTCCAGTGTTCTTGCCTGGAGAATCCCAGGGACGGGAAGCCTGGTGGGCTGCCGTCTATGGGGTTGCACAGAGTCGGACACGACTGAAGTGATGCAGCAGCAGTGCTAAACACTTAATTTGATCTGTATTGAGTGAATATGTTATTGTAACTTATAATAAGTACTATGTATTTGGGTTTCTCCCTATTCCTGGCACAAAGCTCCAAAAATCAAATTTCCTAAGTGATGAGAGGCATAAAGATGTCTTTGTTATGTTAATGAGGTGACTTTTGGAAAACTTTCAGGTAACCTAAAGATGAGAGCTGCTTGCCAGGGGAACAAGCCCTGTGATTTGAAAGTTGAAACTTTTCTGACCTCCAGGAAAGAGGAGAGGGACTAGAGGTTAAATTGATCAACAGTAGCCAATGATTTAATTAAACCTGCCTATATAATGACACCTCCATAACAACCCAAAGGACAGGGCACAGGGAGCTTGCAGACTGGTGAACATGTGGAGATGCTGAGAGAGTGGCAAGACCAAAGAGCATGGAAGTTCTACACCCCTTGCCACATACTTTGCCTTATGCATATCTTTTATCTGTTCGTAAGTTGTAAATTGGTAATCTACTTGGTAACATGTTTCTCTGAGTTCTTTGGGCTACTCTAACAAATTAAGCAAACGCATGGAGAGGGTCATTGGAACCTCCAGTCCACAGCCAGTAGTCAGAAGCACCATCAGTGGAGGTAATGAATAGATTCAGGGGATTAGATCTGGTAGACAGAGTGCCTGAAGAACTATGGATGGAGGTTTATAACATTGTACAGGAGGTAGTGACTGGAACTATCTCAAAGAAGAAGAAACGCTCAAGAAGGTAAAGTGATTGAAGAGCCTTTACAAATAGCTGAGAAAAGAAGAGAAGTGAAAGGCAAAGGAGAAAGGAAAGATATATCCAACTAAGTGCAGAGTTCCGGAGAATAGCAGGGAGAGGTAAGAAAGCTGCCTTAAGTGAACAATGCAAAGAAATAGAGGAAAACAATAGAATGAGAAAGACTAGAATTGTAGATACCAAGAGAACATTACTTCATGGCAAATAGATGGGGGAAAAGTGGAAACAATGACAGATTTTATATTTTGGGTCTCCAGAATCACTGCGGACAGTGACTGCAGCCATGAAATTAAAACACTTGGAAAGCTCCTTGGAAGAAAAGCTGTGACAAACCTAGACAGTGTATTAAAAAGCAGAGACATCACTTTGCTGACAAAGGTCTGTATAGTCAAAACTGTGGTTTTTCCAGTAGTCATGTACAGATGTGAAAGTTGGACCATAAAGAGGGCTGAGCGCCAAAGAATTGATGCTTTTGAATGGTGGTGCTGGAGAAGACTCTTTAGAGTTCCTTGGACTGCAAGAAGTTCAAACCAGTCAATCCTAAAGGAAATCAACCTTGAATATTCATTGGAAGGACTGATGCTAAAACTGAAACTCCAATACTTTGGCCATCTGATGTGAAGAGCCGACTCATTGGAAAAGACACTGATGTTGGGAAAAGATTAAGGGCAGGAGGAGAAGGGGGCAACAGAGGATGAGATTGTTGGATGGCATCACCAACTCAATGGACATGAGTTTGAGCAAACTCTAGGAGATAGTGAAGGGCAGGGAAGCTTGAAATGCTACTGTCTATGGGGTTGCCAAGAGTCAGACATGACTCAGCAATTGAACAGCAGTTGGCCACTGAAGTAGAGGTAGGGGTAGGAGACCGTGTTGTGGGACTGAACCCTTAGCCTATGGCATCTGACCCTATCTTTAGATGGATAGTGCCAGAATTGAGTTAAATAGTAGAACACCCAGCAGCTGTCAGAGAATTGCTTGGTCATGTCAGAAAATTCACAAATTAGAATTAGTGTCAGAATCTTAACAAATAATTGGAATTATTAGAAGAAGAAAAGATTAACTGAAGAATTAGAGGAATTGATTATTTTTGTTCTCTGTGGCCCTTAGATTTAGCCCTAGATCATATGAGAAGAATATGCAGCCAGATACTCTTGGGTTCTGTTTGAAGAAAAACTCAAGATAATTGCCAAAAAGTGGAAGGAGCTCCTTGACAGGTGGTATATTCCCTTTGTTTTCAGGGAGATGTCTTGGCATAAAGACCACAAACAGATGGGGATATTGCAGAGTCATTTTAGTGTTACTAAATTCAGCAAACTTACAGAGGTCTGTTATATGCTACATGCTGTACTGGGCAAAAGACTTAAATATGTGTGGCCTATTCCCAGAATATCTTAAGGTAGTTTGGGGATGGTAGTGGGAAATTAGATATGTTAACAGATAAAGTCAATAGATTGTAGAAAATAACGCGATAACTGATCACAGCACTGTAAGAGCTTAGTGAAAAATATTTCAATTCTGGATTCATAATTACTCTAGGATGACCAAAGGGCTATATCTAATTTGACTGTAATTTGTTTCTTTTGAAAAGGGCATTTATATCATCATACCACACCTGATTTATATTAATAAGCTTGGTAAGATTTCACACTCTAGACTGTGCTGCCCTGACTCAGGTTCCTAAAATCTTTCTTTTGTTGACTTTATTGCCAGAACTCTTTCATTGACTGGCTAACACGGGAGTGTCCTTCATGACTGTTATGTGAGATAAGCCTTGTAAATTTTTTTTGAGTATTTTTGGTAAGAGCCACAGAATTAGACATCTGGGTTCTAGTTCTGATGTGCTTATTTTTTTCTATGTAATCTTGACCCAGGTTCCTTGTTTATTCTGTGTCTTGGTATTCTTACCTGAGGAATGGGGACCAAAATCCTTCTTTCTTGGATATTGTGAGGGCCCATGAGATGATGATGCTTGTGGAAGTTATCTGGAACTCTAGTCTACATTCTAACTGTATATATATATATATATATATATATATATATATATATATATAACAGCACATGATATATAACATTGTAATGAAAATGCACTAGGAAGCAGATGTGCGCAGCATAAAACTGAGTTGTGAGTGTGAGGCAGGACTGCTGGTTGCCTTTCTGTACTAGGTCCCTTGGAACTGGTGAGTGAGGCATAGTGGGGTGGATTTTCTGTTTTTATTTCTCTCTTTATTCTAATTCTGGACAGTGTTCAAATTCCATACTGATTTATCAGCGTCATTTAAAGTAGAAGAATTGCAGAGCTTCTCCGAATGATCTCCCTGATTATTAACTATTTGCTTTCCTTTGTCCAGACTCCTCTCATAAACAATCCCAGTTGAATCTGCCGTACTTTGTGAAGTTGTTGGAGGAAGAAAGGGCAGGAAACCTTGGGAATGAAGAATCAGAGACCAAGCAGGAGACACTGAACAGTTCTCCTCAGGATACTCTTGATTATAAGCAAACCCTCGAGAGCTATGAAAGCCTCTGCCACGGAGAGGGTATCAAACTCGTAAGATGGGAAAGGGAGTCATTGGGGTTATAAGGGGTGCTTAGGGTACTTGGAGACCTTTAGATCACCTGGCCGTATGAATACTGGGGACTTTCAACTTTGGAAGGCCAGATTTAGTTGGGAAGATATTTTAGTTCTTGAACCTGCCCCTTGAGTGCACCACTGGGTCTTTTTCAGTCTTATAATTATATCAAACACTTATTTTAATTGATGGCTAATTAGATGTTAGGCATTAAGACTATTATGAATATTATTTTTTATTACATGCATGTGGAAGAAATTAAGCAAAAATGAATAATGTATGGCCCTGTTACAGAACTATGTAGTGTATTAAAGGAAAATTTAAAATATAAATAAGTAGTTTTAGTACAGTAGTGGTATGTGCAAGATTTGGTAGCAACATACAACAAAAGGTTATTAACTCTAGGACAAAAAGTGGTAAGGTTCACAGGTAAAGGACTCCTAAACTAGATTACCAGGTGAACAATGTAATAAAAGAAGTTTTAGGCTGAGACTATACCATGAACAAGTGTACAGTGAGAAAAAGTATCCTATGTTTTGGAAATAGCAAACATTTTTTATATTAATAGAGCATAATATTTGAGAAAAGAAGCTATAATATTCAGAATTTTAATATAGGCAGGCTCATGGAGGGCCAGAAGGCTCATGGGTAGATCTTGGACTTTGTTAGTGTCTCAAAATCTAAGGTGCATGGGAATCACCTGGGATGTTGTTAAAATGCAGATTCTAATTCAGTAATACTGAGTTAGAACCTGAGATTCTGTATTTCTAACCATCTCCCAACTGATGCTGATCCATGGGTCATAGCATGAGTAGGAAGGCCACAGAGAACAGACCATTAAAGGGTTCAATCACAGAATTGAGCTGATCACCCCTGGACATTATGGGAAGTTGGATAGAAGAAAAAGACTCTTTTTTTCCAAACCCATTTAAGGTGAATTGTTACTGTGTTTTAAGTCCAGTATAAGAGTGACTTCCCTTTAAGGGCTTGTAAATGTGAGTAAGGATATTTCTGACAGAGAAGATATTGAATGATTTGTGTTCCATTATGCTTTTTTTCCTTTCTGAGGGAAAAGGGAGGAGATGGGCCTAAGGAGTGAGGCTGGTGCCTGGCAGACTGAGGAGCCTGGTACATAGACTTGTTGCTCTGTGCTTCCCAGACACCACAGAGGCGGAAGAGGCTTTTCTGTAGGTTACATTATGGCAACAGGACGCCCCAGCTGGTCATCGCCCCCTTCAAAGAGGAGGATGAATGGGACAGCCCACACATTGTCAGGTTCTACGATGTCATGTCTGACGAGGAAATCAGGAAGATCAAGGAGATTGCAAAACCCAAAGTAAGTTCTCGTTTGGTGCTGAGCACATTTCCCTCTGTTCCCTCCTTGGACTTGCCTTGCTGTCGTCATTTGGGGACATTTAAGGGAAAAGATGATAGCAGATTGCCCTTTTTTTTTTTTTAAAGATTTAATTTTTTAAGAGTAGTTTTAAGTTTACAATAAAATTGAGAGGGAAAATGATTCCTTGTATACCCCTTGCCCTGACACATACATAGCCTCCCTCATTATCAACATCACTCGCCAGAATTGTACATTTTCATTAAGGATTAACCTATATTGATTGACATATCATAATCCCCCCAAATTCCTTAGTTTACCTATGGGTGAAGGGTTCAGTCTTGATGTTGTACTTTATAGGTTTGGACAAATGTCTCATGACCTATATCCATTATTATAATCTAATACAGAGAATTTCACTGTCCTAAAAATTCCCTGTGTTCTGACTGTGCATCTTTGCCCCCACTCTTCACAGCAGCCACTGATATTTTATTGTTTCCATAGTTTTGCTTTTTCTCAAGTGTTATATAGTTGGAATATACAGTATGTAGCCATCTCAGATCGGTTTCTTTTATTTACTAATATCCATTTGAGGTTCCTTCTTGTTTTTCATGGTTTCATAGCTTATTTCATTTTAGTGCTGAATAATATTTTGTTGTCTGAATGTGTTACAGTTTATTCATCTGTTCACCTTCTAAAGGACATCTTGGTTTCTTCCATATTTTGGCAGTTATGAATAAAGATACTGTAAACATCCATGTACAGATTTTTGTGTGAACATTACCTTTTCAACTCCTTTGGGTAAATACCAAAGAATGTGATTGCTGGTTTGTGTAAAGAGTAAGTTTAGTTTTGTAAGAAATAGCCACACTGTCTTTCCAAGTATCTGTATTATTTTGCATTTGTTTTAACAGTAGATGAGAGTCCTGTTGTTTCATATCCTTGTCAGCATTTGATGTCAGTGTCTTGGATTTTGGTCATTCTAATATGTGACAGTATTAATATCTCATTGTTTTAATTCACAGTTCCCTGATAACATATGATGTGGGACATATGTTCTTATGCTTACTTGCCATCTGTATATCTCTTTGCTGAGGGGTCTGTTAAGGGCTTTGGTCCATATTTTAATTGAGTTTTTGTTTTCTTATAGTTGTATTTATGAATTCATTATATATATTTTAGATAAGTCCCTTTTAAATGTCTCTTTTGCAAATATTTTCTCCCAGTATGCCACTCATTTTCTCATTCTCTTTGTATTGTCTTTCTTGGAGCAGAGTTTTTAATTTTAATGAAGTCCACCTTATCAATCATTTCTTTCATGGATCATGTCTTTGTTGTTCTATTTTAAAGGACATTACCATACCCAGGGTTACCAGGATTTTCTCCCATGTTGTCTTCCAGTTTTATACTTTGTGTTTTACATTTAGGTCTGTGATCCATTTTGAGTTATATTGAGTGAAGAGTGTAAGGTCTAGATTTATATTTTTTGCATATGTATGTCCATTTGTTCCATCACCATTTTTTGAGAGACTCTTTTTGCTCCATTGTATTGCTTTTGCTCCTTTGTCAAATATGAGTCGATTATTTTTATGGAGGTCTGTTTCTAGGCTCACTGTTCTTTTCCGTTGATTGATTGTTCTTTTACTAATACCACATTGTCTTGATTACTGTAGCTTTGTAGTAGCTTTGGAGTCAAGTAGTATCAATCCTCCAACTTTGTTCTTCTCCTTTAATATTGTATTGTCTATGCTGGGTCTTTTGTCTTTCCATAAAAACTTTAGGATCATTTTGTAGATATCCACAAAATGACTTGTTAGAATTTTGATTAGGATTGTATTGAATCTATGGATTCATTTAGGATGAACTGACATCTTGACAGTATTAAGTCTTCTTATCCATGAATATGGAATCACTGTTTATTTTGTTCTGCTTTGATATCTGTCTTCAAAGTTTTGATAGTTTTCCTCTTGTATATATTTGTTAGTTTTTAATGACTGTTTCAGCAGAATTCTTTATAATCTGGTCCTCCAAGACCTTTTCGAAGAGAAGTGTATCAGTATATATTATCTTTTAATTTAGTGTCTCCAGGAGATCCTTTTTTAAACCTGTTTAAAATTTTTATTTATCTGTAAAGTTTTGTTTTAATTATATGTGACTTTTAAAAGTTGGTTACATAAATGAAATATGCAGCAGACTGCAAATATTTAACTCACGAAAGCCATATTACTTGTGACCAAACAAAGGAAATCTTTTCTGCTCTTTCCATGAAACCGTGTGTCAGCTTTAGAGGTCCTCAGGAATAAAATTTATCACCTATTCATCCTTAGTTATTCATATCTCTGGTATGTTTTTTGTTTTCGGTTTTTGCTGTCATCTGGGAAAGAATTATTTCTTCATATTCTAGATAATAGATGACAAGCTCAGTGAAGGCAGTTTTTCTTTCAAAAACAGTTTCATTAGTTTATCATAGTTATTGGTTGTCCTTTGGTAGTTAGAAAGGATATTCTTGTTCTTTCTTTTTGTATTCTTATAGGGTTATAATCTTTATATAAGCAGGAGGTCTTGTCAATATTTTATTTGGATATTTTCTCTTTTCTACATATTGGATAGTATCTGTTGATATACCTCCAACCTTAGTGGTTCTGCCTTTGTCATCTCCATTTCCATGTTAAGTGCATCTAGTGAAGTTTTAAATTCAGATATCATATTTTCCAGTTCTAAAATTTTCTCTCTTTTTGGCTATGCCACGGAGCATGCAGAATCTTAGTTCCTTAGCCAGGGATCAAACCTGGGCCCTTAGCAGTAAGAGCACAGAGTCCTAACCATGAACCACCAGGGAATTCTCAGTTCTAAAATTTTCAATAGATTCTCTTTCGTTAAACTTTTTTATCTTTCCTTCAAATTTACTATTACTTTTATTTTTAAATTTTTTTATTTTTGGCTGCGCTAGGTCTTTGTTGCTGTGCGTGGACGTCTCTAGCTGTGGGGAGTGGGGGCTGCTCTTCACTGTGGTGCACAGGCTTCTCATTGCAGTGGCTTCTCTTGCTGTAGAGCACAGGCTCTAGGCATGCGGGCTGTAGTAGTTGTGGTGCACTGGCTTAGTTGCCCTGTAGCATGTGGAATCTTCCCGAACCAGGGATCAAACTGGTGTCCCCTGTATTGGCAGGCGGATTCTTAACCACTGGGACCACCAGGGAAGTCCTAAAATTTTCAATAGTTTCTTTACTCTTACTGACTGAGATTTCTCTACTTCTCATTAATTGCAAGTATTATTTTTCTTTCCATCCTTGAGTATAATAACAGCTTAGAAATCTTTATCTGCTAATTCCAACATCTGTTCCATCTTTGAGTTGGTTTTGTTTCTGACTTTTCTCTAGAGAATAGGTCACATGTTCCTGGTTCTTAATATATCAAGTAATTTTTTTTATTATATCCTGGCTTCTGCAAATATAATGATGTTGGAACTCTAGATTCTATTATAGTCCTTTAAGAATGTTGTTGTTTCATTGAGATATAATTGACATATAACATTGTATTAGTGTTAAGCTGTATAGCAATGATTTAATATATGTGTGTATTACTAAATGATTACCTCAATAACTTTAGTTAACATTATCACCTTAGTTACAATTTTTTTTTTTTTGGTGATGAGAACTTTAAAGATTTATTCTCTTAGCAGCTTTTAAATATACAATACACTGTTGTTACTTACATCCTCAGGATTTATTTATCTTATAAATGGAAGTTTGTGCCTTTTGAGCACCTTCGCTCACCCCTAATCTTCACTTCTGGCAGTTGTCAATCTGTATTTTGTTCAAGTTCAGTTTTGTTGCTGAGTTTTTGTTTTGTTTATAGAGTCCACATGTAAGTGAGATCAGATCATACGGCATTTGTTTTTATTTAATTTAGCATAATGCCCTTAAGATCTATCCATATTTTTGAGAAGGCAATACTTCCTTCTTTTTTATGGCTGGATAATATTCCATTGTATATATGAATATCACATTTTCTTTTTTCTCCTTTTTAAATTAAATTTATGTATTTTAGATGAAGCAAAGATGAATATTTTTAATGATAAAAGGTACTATTCACAAAGAAGATACACATTGTAAATCATTCAGTTCAGTTCAGTTCAGTCCGTCAGTCATGTCCGACTCTTTGCGACCCCATGAATCGCAGCACGCCAGGCCTCCCTGTCCATCACCAACTCCCGGAGTTCACTCACACTCAACATCCATCGAGTCAGTGATGCCATCCAGCCATCTCATCTTCTGTCGTCCCCTTCTCCTCCTGCCCCCAATCCCTCCCAGCATCAGAGTCTTTTCCAATGAGTCAACTCTTTGCATGAGGTGGCCAAAGTACTGGAGTTTCAGCCTTAGCATCATTCCTTCCAAAGAAATCCCAGGGCTGATCTCCTTGAGAATGGACTGGTTGGATCTCCTTGCAGTCCAAGGGACTCTCAAGAGTCTTCTCCAACACCACAGTTCAAAAGCATCAATTCTTCAGTGCTCAGCCTTCTTCACAGTCCAACTCTCACATCCATACATGACCGCTGGAAAAACCATAGCCTTGACTAGATGGACCTTTGTTGGCAAAGTAATGTCTCTGCTTTTCAGTATGTTATCTAGGTTGGTCATAACTTTTCTTCCAAGGAGTAAGCGTCTTTTAATTTCATGGCTGCAATCACCATCTGCAGTGATTTTGGAGCCCCCCAAAATAAAGGCTGACACTGTTTCCACTGTTTCCCCATCTATTTCCCATGAAGTGATGGGACCAGATGCCATGATCTTCATTTTCTGAATGTTGAACTTTAAGCCAACTTTTTCACTCTCCACTTTCACTTTCATCAAGAGGCTTTTGAGTTCCTCTTCACTTTCTGCCATAGACACCTAACAACAAAGAAAGATACATAAGCAAAAATCATAAAACATATAAGGGAAAAGAAAAAATATATAATCATAGTAAGACATTAACATTTCTCTAAAATTATTTTGGGCTCCAAAATCAGTGCAAATGGTGACTGCAGCCATGAAATTAAAAAATGCTTGCTCCTTGGAAGAAAAGCTATGACCAACCTAGACAGCATATTAAAAAGCAGAGACATTACTTTGCCAACAAAGGTCCGTCTAGACAAAGCTAAGGTTTTTTCCAGTAGTCATGTATAGATGTGAGAGTTGGACTATAAAGCTGAGCGCTGAAGAGTTGATGCTTTTGAACTGTGGTGTTGGAGAAGGCTCTTGAGAGTCCCTTGGACTTCAAGCAGATCCAACCAGTCCATCCTAAAGGAAATCTGTCCTGAGTATTCATTGGAAGGACTGATGCTGAAGCTGAAACTCCAATACTTTGGCCACCTGATGCTAAAGAACTGACTCGTATGAAAAGACCCTGATGCTGGGAAGGATTGAAGGTGGGAGAAGAAGGGGACAACAGAGGATGAGGTGGTTGGATGGCATCATTGACTCAATGGACATGAGTTTGGGTAGACTCTGGGAGTTGGTGATGGACAGGGAAGGCTTCTGTGCAGCAGTGCATGGGGTCGCAAAGAGTCGGACATGACTGAGGAACTGAACTGAACTGAAGAATGTTTTATCAAGTGCAGAAAATAGGAGCATCTTGAATGATGTCATTAGTAATTTAAATACAATAATTTCTGTTTATATTAATTTTATTAATCTTATATCCTACACAAAAATATTTAAAATTTTTGATCTCACTTGTTATTAGATGTCCATAGGACATTTAGAAAAACTAGCAAAAAGATAAACATTACTAAATTTCAAAAAGTAGAATTCTTTTTTTGTGTGATTCAGTTGTACATATACACACATATTATTTTTGAAGTTATTTTCCATTATAGGTATTGTAAGATACTGAGTATAGTTTCCTGTACTATACAGTAAACCCTTGTTGCATATCTATTTTTTTAAATTAGAAATCTGGCAATACCCCATTTTATTTATCTGTTCCTCTGTTGATGGGCATTTACATTGTTTCCTTGTCTTGCTTATGGTAAATAATGCTGCAGTGAACATGGGGCTGCAGATACATTTTCAAGATTGTGATTTCTTTTCTGCTGGATAAGTATGCAGAGGTATCATTATAGGATCATATTGTAGTTCTATGTTTAAATTTTTGAGGAATTTCTGTATTATTTTCCACAGTGGTTGCACCAATTTACATTCTTACCAACAGTGTACAGGTTTCTACATACTCACCAATATTTACTTCTTGTCTTTTAGCCATTGTAGCAGATGTGAGGTGGTATTTCACTGTGGTTTTGGTTTACATTTTCATAGTGATTAATGACATGGAGCACCTTTTCATGACCTCCCTAGTGGCTCAGTTAGTAAAGAATCCACCTGAAGTGCAGGAGACCCAGGTTCGATCTCTGGGTCAGGAAGACACCCTGGAGAAGGAGATGGCATTCCACTCCAGTATTCTTGCCTGGAAAATTCCATGGACAAAGGAGTCTGTCGGGCTACAGTCCATGGGGTTACAAGAGTTGGACATTACTTAGCGACTAAACCATCACCATCACCTTTTCATATGTTTAAATCATCTTTGGAAAAATGTCTGTTTATTTTTATATCATTTTTGTCTATTCATTTTTATATCGTCTTTGGGAAAATGTCTGTTCAGATCCGTTTCTCATTTTTTAATTGGATTGTTTGTATCTGTTAAATTGTAGTAGTTCTTTATATGATTTGGATATTATCCCCTTCTCAGAAACATGATTTCCAAATACTTTCGCCCATTCCATAGGTTGCCTTTTCATTTTGTGACGGTTTCTTTTGCTGTACAGGAACTTTTTAGTTTGATATAGTCCCAATCACTAATTTTTTCTTTTCTTGCTTTCATTTTTGGTGTCAAATACAAAAAAATCATTGCCAAGATCAGTGTTTTTGTTTACCCTTTGTTTTCTTCTATGAGTTTTATGGTTTTGGGTCTTACATTCAGGTCTAAATCCACTTTGAGTTGATTTTTTATATGGCTTGAGATAATCGTCCAGTTTCATTCTTTTGCATGTGGCTGTCCAGTTTTCCCGGTACCATTTATTGAAGAGGTTATCCTTTTTCCATTGTATATTCTTGGTTCCTTTGTTGTGAATTAATTGACCACATCTGCATAGGTTTATTTCTGCTCTCTCTCTTCTGTTCCATTGATCTTTGGGTCTGTTTTTAGGCCAATACCATACTGTTTTGTGACTATATGTTTATAATATTGTTTGAAATCAGGAAGCATGATGCCTTCGGTTTTGTTCTTTTTTCTCAAGATTGTTTTGCCTATTCGGAGTCTTTTGTGGTTCCATGCAAATTTTAGGATTTTTGGTTCTATTTATGTGAAAAGTGCCTTTGATACTTTGATAGAAATTGCATTGAATTTGTAGATTGCTTTTGGTAATATGAACAATTTTAACAATATTACTTCTTCCAGTTCATGAGCTTGGAATATCTTTCCATTTATTTGTGTTTTCTTCAGTTCTCTCATTGTGTAGTTTACAGCATATACTTCTTCCATTTTCTTGGTTAAATTTATTCTTATGTATTTTTTCCTTTTTGATGCAGTTGGAAATGGGATTGTTTTCCTAATTTCTCTTTCTGATAGTTTGTAATTAGTAAATAGAAATACAATTTATTGTTGTATATTGGTTTTTTTATCCTGCAACTACTGCACTTTTTATTAGTTCACAGTTTTGGGTGGAGTTTTTAGAGCTTTCTATATAAAATCATGGCATCTACTGCCAAAGCAATCTTAAAGAAAAAGAACAAAGTGGAGGCAAAACAAAAAGACAGTCTAAAGATCAGGAGAAAAAATATTTACAAATGATGTGACTGGCAAGGGATTAATTTCTAAGATATACAAACAGCTCATAAAGCTCAAAAAATGGCAGCAAAAAACAGACAAACCAATCCAAAACATGGGCAGAAGACCTGAACAGACATTTTTCCAAAGAAGGCATACAGATGGCCAACAGGCACATTAAAAGATGTTCAATATCGCTAATTATTAGAGAAATGCAAATCAAGACTACAGTGAGGTATCACTTCACACCCATCAGAATGGCCATCATCAAAAAGTCTATAAATAGACTGGAGAGAATGTGGAGAAAAAGGAACCCTCCTACACTGTGGGGATATAATTGCTACAGCCACTATGGAGAACAATATGGAGGTTCCTTAAAAAGCTAAAAATAGATGATGATCTATTAATTCCACTTCTTCAGATATATACAGAAAAGATGAAGTTCTAATTCAAAAAGGTACATGCACCCCAGTGTTCATATCAGCACTATTTACAAAACCCAAGAAATAAAACAGCCTAAATGTTCATTGGCAGATAATGGATAAAGAATAGGTAGTTTGTGTGTACACACACACACACACACACAGTAGAATCCTACTCAGCCATAAAAAAGAATAAAATAATGCTATTTGCAACAACATGAATGGGTCTAGAGATTATCATACTACATGAAGTTATACAAAGACAGTATCATATAATGTGTCTTATATGTAGCATCTAAAGTATGATACAAATGAGCTTATTTATAAAACAGAAACAGAGAAAACAAATTTATGGTGTGATCACTGACCTAGAGCCAGACATCCTGGAATGTGAAGTCAAGTGGGCCTTAGAAAGCATCACTACGAACAAAGCTAGTGGAGGTGATGGAATTCCAGTTGAGCTATTTCAAATCCTGAAAGATGATGCTGTGAAGGTGCTGCACTCAATATGCCAGCAAATTTGGAAAACTCAGCAGTGGCCACAGGACTGGAAAAGGTCAGTTTTCATTCCAGTCCCAAAGAAAGGCAATGCAAAAGAATGCTCAAACTACTGCACAATTGCACTCATCTCACACGCTAGTGAAGTAATGCTCAAAATTCTCCAAGCCAGGCTTCAGCAATATGTGAACCGTGAACTTCCAGATGTTCAAGCTGGTTTTAGAAAAGGCAGAGGAACCAGAGATAAATTGCCAACATCCGCTGGATCATGGAAAAAGCAAGAGAGTTCCAGAAAAACATCTATTTCTGCTTTATTGACTATGCCAAAGCCTTTGATTGTGTGGATCACAATAAACTGTGGAAAATTCTGAAAGAGATAGGAATACCAGACCACCTGACCTGCCTCTTGAGAAATCTGTATGCAGGTCAGGAAGCAACAGTTAGAAGTGGACATGGAACAACAGACTGGTTCCAAATAGGAAAAGGAGTACATCAAGGCTGTATAGTGTCACCCTGCTTATTTAACTTATATGCAGAGTACATCATGAGAAACGCTGGACTGGAAGAAACACAAGCTGGAATCAAGATTGCCAGGAGAAATATCAATAACCTCAGATGTGCAGATGACACTACCCTTATGGCAGAAAGTGAAGAGGAACTCAAAAGCCTCTTGATGAAAGTGAAAGTGGAGAGTGAAAAAGTTGGCTTAAAGCTCAACATTCAGAAAGCTAAGATCATGGCATTTGGTCCCACCACTTCATGGGAAATAGATGGGGAAACAGTGGAAACAGTGTCAGACTTTATTTTTGGGGGCTCCAAAATCACTGCAGATGGTGACTGCAGCCATGAAATTAAAAGACGCTTACTCCTTGGAAGAAAAGTTATGACCAACCTAGATAGCATATTGAAAAGCAGAGACATTACTTGGCCAACAAAGGTCCATCTAGTCAAGGCTATGGTTTTTCCAGCGGTCATGTATGGATGTGAGAGTTGGACTGTGAAGAAGGCTGAGCACTGAAGAATTGATGCTTTTGAACTGTGGTGTTGGAGAAGACTCTTGCGAGTCCCTTGGACTTCAAGGAGATCCAACCAGTCCATTCTCAAGGAGATCAGCCCTGGGATTTCTTTGGAAGGAATGATGCTTAAGCTGAAACTCCAGTACTTTGGCCACCTCATGTGAAGTGTTGACTCATTGGAAAAGACTCTGATGTTGGGAGGGATTGGGGGCAGGAGGAGAAGGGGATGACAGAGGATGAGATGGCTGGATGGCATCACTGACTCGATGGACATGAGTCTGGGTGAACTCCGGGAGTTGGTGATGGACAGGGAGGTCTGGCGTGCTGTGATTCATGGGGTCGCAAAGAGTCGGACACGAGTGAGCGACTGAACTGAACTGAACTGAAAAGGGACTGGAAGAGGAATAAATTAGGAGCTTGGAATTAGCAGATAGAAATTACTGTATATGAAATAGATAAACAAAAAGGTTCTACTGTATAGCACAGGGACCTATATTGAATATCTTATATTAAACTATAATGGAAAAAAATATGAAAAAGACAAAATATATGTATACATATATAACTGAAAAAAAAAAATATATATATATATATATATATATATATATAAAACTGATTCACTTTACTATACACCAGAAACCAACACAGCATTGTAAATTAGCTATGTGAAAGTTGCTCAGTCATGTCCGACTCTTTGCAACCCCGTGGACTATGTCTATGGAATTCTCCAGGCCAGAATACTGGAGTAGGCAGTCTTTCCCTTCTCCAGGGGATCTTCCCAACCCAGGTATTGAACCCAAGTCTCCCACACTGAAGACGGATTCTTTACCAGCTGAGCCAAAAGGGAAGCCCAAAAGTGAAAGTCGCTCAGTTGTGTCCGACTCTTTGTGACCCCATGGACCATACAGTCTGTGGAATTCTCTAGGCCAGAATACTGGAGTGGGTAGCCTTTCCCTTCTCCAGGGATCTTCCCAACCTAGGGATTGAACCCAGGTCTCCCACATTGCAGGCAGATTCTTTACCAGCTGAGCCACAAGGGAAGCCCAAAAATTAACTGTACTTAAGTGAAAAAAAAGATCATGGTATCTGCAAATAGAGTAGTTTTACTTCTTCCTTTCCAACTGCCTTTCTTTTCTTCTTGCCTAATTGCTCTGTCTAGAACTTCTAGTGCTGTATTGAATAAAAATGATGAGTGTGGGCATCCTTGTCTTGTTCCTGATTAGGGAAGATCTTTGACATTTTCACTGTTGAGTATGCTGTTAGTTGTGGACTTGGCATATATGGCCTTTTTAATGTTGGAGCACATTTCCTCTGTATTTGTTGAGATTTTTTTGATCATGAATGGATGTTGAATTTCATCAGATGGTTTTTCTATATCTATTGAAATGATCATATGACTTTTCCATTAGTTTTGTTAATGTGATTCACATTGATTAATTTCCAAGTATTTATCCATCCTTGCATTCCAGGGTTAAATCCCACTTGATCATGGTGTGTGATCCTTCTAATGTATTGTATAATTTATTTTGCTGATAGATTGTTGAGGATTTTTACATCTTTGTTCATCAAGGATATTGGTGTAAATTTTTCTTTTCTTATAGGTGTTTGGTATCAGTGTAATGCTGGGAGAGTAAAATAAGTTTGGAAGTATTCCCTCTGAAAATTTTGAGAGAGTTTGAGAAGAATTGTTATTAGTATTTCTTTAATATTTAGTCAAATTTACCAGTGAAGCCCTGTGGTCCTGAACTTTTTGTTGGTAATTTTCAAATAATTGATTCAGTCTTCTTACTAGTAATTGATCTATTCAGATTTTCTGTTTCTTCATGATTCATTCTTGGTAGGTTGTATGTTTCTAGGGATTTACCATTTCTTCAAGGTTGTCCCAATTTGTTCTTGTTCAACATAATTTCTCAAGGACCTTTGTATTTCTGTAGTATCAGTTGTAACACCTCCTCTTTCTTTTCTAATTTTGAGTCTTCTTTTTTTCTTGGTGAATCTATCTACATGTTTGTCTGTCTTGTCTACATTTTTTTTTAAAGCTCTTAGTTTTATTGACCCTTTCTATTGTCTTTTTAGTCTGTGTTTCATTTGTTTTTGCTCCGTGCTTTGTTATTTTTTCCCTTCTACTGACTTTGGGCTTCATTTGGTCTTCTTTTTATAGTTCCTTGAGGTGTATAATGAGGTTATTTTGAGTTCTCTCTTGTTTCTTAATTCAGTCATTTATTGCTATGAGCTTTCTTATTAGAACTGCTTTTGCTGTATCCCGTAAGTTTTGTATGTTATATTTTCATTTTATTTCTCTCAGTATCTTCTTGATTGACTTCTTCTTTGACCCATTGGTTAGTCAACAGTGTGTTGCTTAGTCTGCCCATATATGTGAATTTTCCAGCTTTCTTCTTGCTATTAGTTTTTAGTTTCATAATATTGTTATTGGAAAAGATGCTTGATATGATTTTAGTCCTCTTAACTTTATCAAGAGTTGTTTTGTGGCATAGTGAAGTGAAGTCGCTCAGTTGTGTCCGACTCTTTGCAATCCCATGGACTGTAGTCTACCAGGCTTCTCTGTCCATGGGATTTTCCAGGCAAGAGTACTGGAGTGGGTTGCCATTTCCTTCTCCAGGGGATCTTCCTGACCCAGGGATCGAACCCAGGTCTCCTGCATTGCAGGCAGACACTTTACCCTCTGAGCCACCAGGGAATCACATATGTTGTATACTGGAGAATGTTCCATATATGCTTGCTGCTGCTGCTGCTAAGTCGCATCAGTCATGTCTGACTCTGTGCAACCCCATAGACGGCAGCCCACCAGGCTCCCCTGTCCCTGGGATTCTCCAGGCAAGAACACTGGAGTGGGTTGCCATTTCCTTCTCCAGTGCATGAAAGTGAAAAGTGAAAGTGAAGTCGCTCAGTCGTGTCCGACTCCTAGAGACCACATGGACTGCAGCACACCAGGCTCCTCGTCCATGGGATTTTCCAGGCAAGAGTACTGGAGGAGAATGTATATCCTGCTGCTTTTAAATGAAATGGCCTAAAAATGTTCTGTTAAATCCCTCTGGTGTAATGTGTAACGTAAGTTCAATGTTTCCTTACTGATTCTGTCTGTGTATTCTACCCATGATGAAAGCAGAGTATTGAAGTCTCCTACTACTATTGTTGAACGGTTTGCTTTGGAAACAAACTGATATCATTCTCTTGTTTTTGTGATGGCACCCAAGTATTGCATTTCAGACTCTCTTTTTGTCAATGAGGACTACTTCATTTCCTCTAAAGGATTCTTGCCCATAGTAGTAGATATTAATAGTTGTCTGAATTAAACTCACCCATTTCTGTTCATTTTAGTTCACTGATTCCTAAGATGTTTATGTTCACTCTTGCTATCTCCTACTCAACCAGGTCCAGTTTACCTTGATTTAGGTTCCTATGCATCATTGTTTTCTACAGCATCACACTTTCATTCTAATCCCCAAAAAGGGTAGTGCCAAAGAGTGTTCAAACTACCAGATACTTGTGCTTATTTCACATGCTAGTAAGATTATGCTCAAAAGCCTATGTGAACTGAGAGTTTCTAGATGTGCAAGCTGGGTTTAGAAAAGACAGAGGAACCAGAAATCAAATTGCCAACATTTTTTGTATCATAGAGAAAACTAGGGAATTCCAGAAGAACATCTGCTTCATTGACTGTGCTGAAGCCTTCGACTGTATGGATCACTAGAAACTATGAAAGTCACTCAGTCGTGTCTGACTCTTGCAACCCCATGGACTATGCAGTCTATGGAATTCTCCAGGCCAGAATACTGAAGTAGGTAGGCTTTCCCTTCTCCAGGGGATCTTCCCAACCCAGGGATCGAACCCAGGTCTCCCACATTGCAGGCATATTCTTTACCAGTTGAGCCACAAGGGAAGCCCAAGAATACTAGAGTGGGTAGCCTATCCCTTCTCCAGGAGATCTTCCCAACCCAGGAATTGAACCAGGGTCTCCTGCATTGCAGGCGGATTCTTTACCAACTGAGCTATCAAGGAAGCCCAAGAAACTATGGATACAGTCCTTCCAATGATCCAGAAACTATGGATCACTACAGAAATTCTTAAAGAGATGGGAATACCAGACCACCTTACCTGTTTCCTCAGAAACCTCTATGCAGGTCAGTAAGCATCAGTTAGAACCAGACATGGAACAATGTACTGGTTCACAATTAGGAAAGGAGTATGACAAGGCTGTATATTGTCACTCTATTTAACTTCTGTGCAGAGTATATCATGTGAAATGCCAGGCTGAATGACTCACAAGCTAAAATCAAGACTTCTGGGAGAAATGTCAACAACCTCAGATATTCAGATGATATCACTGTAATGGCAGAAATTAAAGAGGAACTAAAGAATCTCTTGATGAGGGTGAAAGAAGAGAGTGAAAAAGCTGGCTTAAAACTCAGCATTAAAAAAACTAAGATCATGGTATCCAGTCGCATCACCTCATAGCAAATGGAAAGGGAAAAAAGTTGAAGCTGTGGCAGATTTTCTTTTCTTGGGCTCCAAAATCACTGCGGATGGTGACTGCAGCCATGAAATTAAAAACTTGCTCCTTGGAAGAAAAGCTATGACCAACATAGACAGTATATTAAAAAGAAGAGATGTCACTTTACCCACAAAGGTCCATGTAGTCAAAGCTATGGTTTTTCCAGTGATAATGTACAGATGTGAGAGTTGGACCGTAAAGAGGGCTGAGCACCAAAGAATTGATGCTTTTAAATCTAGAGAAGGCTCTTGAGAGTCCCTTGGACTGCAAGGAGATCAAACCAGTCAATCCTAAAGGAAATCAACCCTGAATATTTGTTGGAAGGACTGATGTGAAAGCTGAAGCTCCAATACTTTGGCCACTTAATGCAAAGAGCCAACTCATTGGAAAAGACCGTAATGCTGGGAAAGATTGAGGGCAAGAGGATAAGGGGGCGACAGAGGATGGGATTGTTGGATGGCATTGCCAACTCAATGGACATGAATTTGAGCAAACTCCAGGAGATAGTGAAGGACAGGGGAGTCTGGAGTGCTGCAGCCCACAGGTTTGCCGAGAGTTGGACACAACTTAGCGATTGAACAACAATTACTATTACTATTGTATTGTTATCAGTAGTTCCCTTTAAATCTTTATATGTTTTGATGCTCCTGTGTTGGGTGCATGGAGATGTGATAGTCACTGAGTCGTATCTGACTCTTTGTGACCCCATGAACTGTAGCCTGCTAGGCTCCTCTGTCTGTGGGATTCTCCAGTCAAGAATATTGCAGTGGGTTGCCATTTCCTTCTCTAGGGGATCTTCCCTACCCAGGGATCAAGCCTGGGTCTCCTGCATTGCAGGCAGATTCTTTACTATCTTAGCCACCAGGGAAGCCCTGGTGTTGGGTGCATAAGTATTTTCAAATGGTATGTCCTCTTACTAGGCTGACCACTTTATCATTATATAATACAATGACCTTTTTGTCTCCTATTATATAGTCTTTGTCTTAAAGTCTGTTTTATCTAGAATAAGTATACCTCTTTCAGCTTTCTTTTGGTTTCCATTGTATAGACTGTATTTTTATATCCATTCACTTTTAGTCAGTGTATTTCCATAAAGTTGAAGTGAGTCTGTCATAGGCAGCATATTTCTGGGTCTTGTTTTTTTATCCATTCATCCATGGCATGTCTTTTCATTGGAGAATTTAGTCCATTTACATATAAAGTAATTATCAATAGGATGGACTTACTGCCATTTGATAATTGTTTTCTGGCTGTTTTTGAATTCCTTTATTCTTCTCTTACACTCTTTTTGATTTTTTAAAGTAGTGGTATGCCTAGGTTTTTGTTTGTTTGTTTGTTTTTTTGTGTACTTAAAATAGATTTTGCTTTGTGGTTACCATGAGGCTTACATAAACTCCATCTTGTGTTTATAACAGTCTGTTTTAATAACAGCTTAAGTTTGAATGCATTTTAAAGCTCTATATTTTAACTCTCCCCTACCCATTATTTCTCTTTTTGATGTCAAAATCTACATCTTTTTATCTTGTGAATACTTTGACACAGTATTATAATTATAGTTTACTACCTTTGTGTTTTAACCTTTACACTAGATTTATCAGTGATTAACCCACCACTATTACAGCATTAGATTATTTGAATTTAACTATATATTTACCTTTACCAGTGAGATTTATACTTCAAATGTTTTCTTGTTACTTAGTGCCCTTTCATTTCAGCTTAAGGAATTCCCTTTAACATTTCTTGTAATACTGGTATATTGGTTGTGTTTTCCTTCATCTTTTGGTTGTGTGGATAACTCTCTATTTCTTATTAAAATTTGAAAAACAACCTTTCTGGGTAGAATATTCTTGGTTTTCAGTTTTTTCCATCAGCAGTTTAAAGGTATTTGGTCACTTCCTACACTTCAGTCTTGTGTAGGAGATGAACCTTGTCATTAAACCATGACCTAGCTCTTGTTTTTTTCTTGAATGTTTGTGATTGTCTAAGCAGCCTTATTTGTTCTTAGTGGCTTCTAGCATTTGAAGGTGTACCAAGAGCTGTTAGTGTCCAAAGGAAAGGATATCAGTCAGCCCCTGGGTGCGGGCTGATTGTAAGCTGGACCCTCTGGCAGCAGCTTTTAAAGTATACAAATATACCTGTTTCTGGTGAATACTTCTTAATCCCCTACCCCTATTTTGCCCCCCCTTCACTCTCCCACTGATAACCATTAGTTTTTCTGTCTGTGATTTTGTTCTCTTTTACTAGTTTTAAATTTTTTGCTTATTTATTTATCTTTTGGCTACACCATGCAGCTTGCAGAATCTTAGTTCCGTGACCAGAAATTGAACCTGTACGCCCTATGATGGAAGTGCAGAGTAATAACCACTGGACCACCAGGGATTTCCCCTTCTCTTTTCATTTTTGAAGTGGAGTTTTTCTTGTTCACCTGATGCATAGTTGTCACTCATCCTCTGGATTTCCTTCAGAGAAAAATTTTCTATATGTAGCTATAGATTTTTTTGGTGTGTCCATGGGAGAAGGGGAGTTCAGGAGCATCCTGTGTCACCATCTTGGAATGGACAGCTTGTTTCTGTTTTTAATACAGGAAGTTAACTTGGTTTGACACAAACTGCAAGCTTTTCTGTGCAGTTCAGTTCTTATTCTTGGCTGGGATGCTTGCAGTCTCACCTACATATGCTTTGTTTGGCAATCTGGGAGAGAGTCGGGCGGAGCTTATGCATAGTATTTGAAAGTTCCTCTCTTTCTCTCAGCAACCCACTCCAGTATTCTCGCTTGGGAAATCCCATGGACAGAGGAGCCTGATGATTTACAATTCATGGGGTTGCAAAGAGTCGGACACAACTTAGCTACTAAACCACCACCACTCACATTGTGACAGTCTACTTCTAAGCACTGATGTAATGTGTTTCAGGTTAGAAAAACTTTGGGTTTTCTCTCAGAATTTTAGCTGTCCTGTTCTGTGTCACCTATGGCCATCCAAGTCTAACAGCTGTTTAAAAAATAGGAAATCACCCTGTACCATTCTTGCCTTTTAAGGATTGACTGCCATTCATAATCTGCCTGCTTTTGTTTAGTCTGCAGTGCCTTCCGGTAATTATTTTTCATATTTTTTCCAGAGTTTATAGTTACTTGGGTAATGGTCAGTTTGTTAAGAGTATGTTGTTGTTGTTCAGTCCCTTAGTCGTGTCCAACTCTTTGCCACCCCATGAACTACAGCACGCCAGGCTTCCCTGTCCTTCACTGTCTCTCAGAGTTTGCTCAGACTTATGTCCATTGAGTTGGTAATGCCATCCAACAGTCTCATCCTCTGTTGCCCTGTTCTCCTCCTGCCCTCAGTCTTTCCCAGTATCAGGGTCTTTTCCAGTGAGTTGGCTCTTTGCATCAGGTGGCCAAAATATTGTTTTATTTTTTCTCTGTAGCTTTTTTGAATATGATCAATTTCTAATTCATATATTCTTTTGTTGTCTATATCCATTTGAGCTTTTCAATTTATGAATTGTAATTTTCTTTCATAGTTACAGATGCTTAATTATATTTAATGTTACAGTATTTTGTTATAATTTTCTTCTGTTTCTTGGCTAGGGCTGGGTGATTTTGTGTTTTCAACTCCTGAAGAGTTTTTATTTTCATTTTATGTTTTTTGACAGTAACTTGTATGGGTATTGAGTTCTTTTTTATTTTTCTTGTTCATGTTTATTTTTCTTGTATTTTCCTGGACCATTGATCTCATGTTACATGTTTCCTCTTCTGTTTCTACAGTGAAATGCATTCAGTTTAATTAATGGTATTATTTTTGGTCTGTCTACTCTAGATTATTTCTTAATTTATAATTTTAATGGTTCCCTTACTTTTAGCCACTTCTCATCACCACCAAACCTGTGAGAGCCATCTCACTCTCTGAGACTCCCTTTACCCCAGTAATAGTGCCTTTCCTGTGATTCAGTACAGTTTCTAAGCTCTTGTGTTTAAAATATCCAAAAGGCGGTCCTTTGATCCACTAAGTTTCACAGTTTTCTCTCAGTATTTCCCTATTCAGAGTATGACCTCTCCCTCTGGAAAGAAGATCATACTTTATATGATGTATGATGTTTACCATTAATATTTGTTTCACCGTCATTAAGACCATACTGCACTTTTCATTCTTTCTGCTGCCTTGGATTCTTTGCTTAGATGTCTTTGGATCACTTTGCTGACATCTGCTGTTTATTTTCCCATTAACAAGAAAATTGAAATTTGTAGTATCTGTTTCCAAGTTACATTGTAGGCCTAGGTGATGGGTGATTTTGTTTTGTTTCCTTATTGGTGATTTTTGGAAGCTATGTGGAAGGAATTGCATTTAGAAGAATATAATTGTTGACAGCCTTTTACTATTAAAATAATCAATGTTACCAACTTAGACTTTGGACTTTTTTAGGTGTTTGAATTTCCTCTTCTTTATAATAAGTGACATATACTAGGGATGAATGTTAAGAATAGTGGAAAAGAATTGCCACCACTTTTCAGATAAATATTCATTCTCACTACTCACTTGACCTTTACTAGACCTTTACTAGACCCTCACTAGACCCTTATTTCATCCCACAAGACTATTTGAAAGCCTTCTTTGAAAATAATCAAGGAATAGAAGAGGCCAAATTATGAAACTAAAATTTTTATCAGTTATAGTGTCCTGCTTTACAAACGTTTTTATTCAGAGCATCCCAACAAGGGCCAAAAATACCCCCATTTCTAAATACTATACAGTTAACCAGATATGTTAGATACAGGAAACTGTACTGTGAATTAATAAGTGTCTTCGTTAACCTAGAGGAGGCTTCACTGAAGCTGTATTTCATGTTATTCCTTTTTTTGATGCCCTAGTTCTTACACTTGGGAAGTATACACCGTCATAAAATTTTATGTGCATGAACACTAGACCTTTCTTTTGAATAGTGAAGGGAAGGACTATTTGAAAGGAAAAATTGAGGGACTTCCTTGATGGGTCCAGTAACTAAGACCTGCAGGGGACCTGCGTTCAGTCCCTGGTCACAGAACTAGGTCTTGCACATTGCAACTAAATGAATGAGTAAATATTTTTTAAAAAGAGAGAGAAATAGCAAAGCTGTTTAAGTGTATATATAGCACTTGAGTATCTGAAAATCATTTCCTGTGTATTTCTGCTAAAATTTGCATACTTTAGGGGTATACAGACCATTACTCTAGTGAAACACTTGTACATGTGAACAGGGAGATGTAATATAAAGGTTTTTATAAATCTGAATGTTCATCAAAGAGAAATGAATAATTCATGAACTATGCATACAACCCATGACTTAGCTGGAGTGGAAATGAGTAAATTAAAAAAAAAAAATACAAACTGTTTCTCATTTTTGATCTCTCAGGAAACAAACACTAAGTTAAAAAGCATGTTATAGAAGATTATGTTTCAGATCAGATCAGTCACTCATTCGTGTCCGACTCTTTGCGACCCCATGAATCGCAGCACGCCAGGCCTCCCTGCCCATCACCAACTCCCAGAGTTCACTGGGACTCACGTCCATTGAGTCAGTGATGCCATCCAGCCATCTCATCCTCTGTCGTCCCCTTCTCCTCTTGCCCCCAATCCCTCCCAGCATCAGAGTCTTTTCCAATGAGTCAACTCTTTGCATGAGGTGGCCAAAGTACTGGAGTTTCAGCTTTAGCATTATTCCTTCCAAAGAAATCCCAGGGCTGATCTCCTTGAGAATGGACTGGTTGGATCTCCTTGAAGTCCAAGGGACTCTCAAGAGTCTTCTCCAACACCACAGTTCAAAAGCATCAATTCTTCGGCACTCCGCCTTCTTCATAGTCCAACTCTCACATCCATACATGACCACAGGAAAAACCATAGCCTTGACTAGACAAACCTTTGTTGGCAAAGTATGATACAATTTATATAAAATACATAGAAAAATACTGTTTATATTCAATTTTAATACAGTAATAATAAATATATAAAAATATGTTCCAGGGTAAATAAGCACTAATAATTTTGGGGTAGTGATTCTTTGCAGGAGGCATAAGAGACCTGGATTTAATCCCTGGGTCAGGAAGATCTGGAGGAGGGCATGGCAACCCACTCCAGTATTCTTGCCTGGAGAATCCCATGGACAGAGGAGCCTGGCAAGCTATGGTCCATAGGGTCGCACAGAGATGGACACAACGGAGGCAACTTAGCACATGTGCACAGAATACAAGTGAGATGAGAAGATATAATCTTTTTTTCTGGGCACATCTTAAATAAAATCAGAATTATCTTATTAGTGAAAAAAGAGAGAAAGTCTTTTATATAGGTATTGTGTAGGTAGGTAGTCTCTGCATCTTCTGACCAATGCCAAGAATTGGTAGGCCTGAGTAGGGTACCTATGGATCTGCTGTATTATTCCTCATAGTTCTCTGTATGCTTTAAAATAGCTCATAATAAGTTTTAAAAATAATAAATGAATTAATTAATGAATGATAGTTCTATGTCTAGAGTCTTTGGACATAAGTAGGTAGAGGTGAAGTGAGACTAAATTCATTCTCAGATTTTATTTCCTAGATGAAACGATGCAGAGTTTTTAGCCTCACTTCAGGTTCTCCCCAGGCATCCAGACAAAGAATCAGCCAAAGGTAATCTGGGCATGGTGTGGTTTGGCATCTCTCCCAATCACCCTACTCATATATGTGAGATTTCTCTGACCTGGGTGTTCAATTCATGTCTCTCCTTTTGTTTACTGTTTGTCTCTCACACTGTCCTTAGCTGTGACTGTGTGCATGCTTCCATGTGGGCTTGTAAGTGTGCATATGTGTATGAGGTTTCCCTTGTGGCACAGATGGTGAAGAATCTGCTTGCAATGCAGGAGACCTGGCTTTGGTCCCTGTGTCAGGAAGATCCCTTGGAGAAAGAAACAGCAACCCAATTCAGTATTCTTGCCTGGCAAATCCCATGGACAGGGGAGCCTGGCAGGCTACAGTCCATGGGGTTGCAAAGAATTGGACATGACTGAGAACTATGCACATATGTTTATACATGTGGTTTGTGTTTGTTCATGGACCCAAGAATGATTTTTTTCTAACTTAAATTATTTGTTTAAATTTTTATCATGGTTTGATCAGTTTTGAGTTTTACTTAAAATTTTGGGAGATCTTGTTGTCTCACCAAAAAAGCACAGGACTAAAGTCTTGATGACTTGAGTTGTAGTCCTACCTCTGCTCTTACTGACTGTCTAAACTTGGCCAGTTTACCCTCTCAGTATTGTCCCAGTATAATTGTTAAGAGATCAGAAGGTTGGAAGGGATGAGTTAAAAGGGTCCTGTGAATGCTGACATTGTGGGGATTCTAAACATCACCCTGTGGCATTTCTGAGCTGGAAGTGACAGCTGTGACAGCGTCCTGAGGTGAGAGGGATGATCTCCAACCCCTTCGTCCCCTCCACCTCCTTTTCTACCCCATCTTTTTCTCCTGACTCTCTTTTCATTGATCCCCTTTTCTCGTTGCCCCATGCCCCTGTCTTTTACCTGATTTTTTCCATCCAGTGTATTTCTAACTGAAGAAGAAGACCCTGTGATTGGCCAAGTGAATCACAGGATTCGGCTCATCACTGGGCTGTCAGATGAAACAGCCGAATTTCTCCAGGTATGAGGTATCTGAGTCAACCTGAGTGTGGAATCTGTGTCCTGTCCTGTCCCCCTTTCTTGTCCTTTCTAATCATGCAGTTGAGCCGTAGTTTCCTCTGCCCTGAAGCTTTCCATTCTCCAGGCTGAGGACATGGGTCTTGAAATGTTGGGAGCCCCACGTCTATGCCCTTTCTCACAGAAACTTACCCAGCCTGATTGTTGGTTGTTTTTTTATCTGGGCACAAATGGTGGAGGGTTTAAGAGCATGGACCTCATAATCAAAAAGCCTGGGTAAGAATTCAAGCCTTGTGACTTTCTGTCTGTATCACCTTAGGTAAATTCCATATTTTGTCTGATCCTTAGTTTCCTGGTCCAGATGCAGGTGCTAGGTAAACTGCTCTTCAGTCTTCATTTAGGAGCAGGCTTGGGAATGCAGAGTTCTTGAGCTGGCTTGGAGGTTTCCCACTAGCTAACCATGGTTTTTTTTTTTACTGCCAGGTTGCTGATTATGGCATTGGAGGATACTATGAACCTCATGTGGATTATTTTTTGGTAAGAGCAAAACATCGTTCCTTTGGGCTGTGTTTGAAGTGGCAGGAAAAGGTAGCAACTCACATGGAACATTTGGCTTCTACCTCAAGGTCCTCTAAATTCTCAAGGATAAATCTTTGGGGACTGTCTTAAAATTAGACAGAAGAGAAAACAGATTTTATTGTCTTCTAGTGTGGTGCTGCTTCTACTAGGCACCTGGACTTGAGATGAATTCTTGGGGTAGAAAGTGATGGAGAGAGAACTACCTACCTGTGTCCCCTCTCTTGTGCTAGAAGGTTCCTCGGTCTCTTCAGGCAGACCTCATTCCTCTGTTGATAGGAGGAGCACTTGAGTCTATTGCTTTGAGTTCCAGTACTTCAGCCTTGCATAAGCCCCTAGTGTGGCTGAACCAGACAACCGAGAGAAGATTGGTATTTGTACTCTGGGAATGACAAGCTGAATCAGCAAACAAAACACCAAATGTTTCTTCAGCACTTTTGATATCTTGGTTACTCTCCTAGGATCTAGGGATAGGGAGGCAAAAAAAAAAAAAAATTGCCATTTTTAAACAGAGGCATGTTGTTTTGTGAGTCATGCATGTGAATAGTTACTTTCTAAGTTACTGAGTAAGTGCTATAAAGAAGGTATGTGCACAGTGTCCTGAGACCCAGTGAACAGGCATGCAGCCTAAATGTTCAGAAAAGACTTCCTGGGAGAGCTTAGGTGTAAGCTAAGATTGTTCCTTTAAAACTGTTCCTTCCTAAGAAGGTGTCCCTAGAATGTCCCTCTCTCACTGCTGCCAGAATATAGTCTGAAAGTAGCTGTCTCTACAGTCAAGATTGACCCACTGGTTACAGGAATCTGTTAAACCATATTCTTGATGTTGTGGGAATAGCTTTTACTGAGGAAATGATACAGATCTTGAAAGCAAAAGCCAATCTGTTCCTATGGATGGATAAGACCTCTTTGTGATTCCACTCTGAAATGTTCCTGACTTATCCAGTTCTAGGATCAAATGTTTTCTAGAGTGGCATGCATTCCTTCTTAGTCATCTTTTCCGACCCACTTCCTTTGTTGAGTTTTCTGTCTCCACCATGCAAAAATAAGTGGGTTGGTGGTTTGTTCTTTGAATGTAACACTTAGTTCCTATATCCACCCTTTCTGTCTGGATTCCAATCTCACCTGCCTATATGTTCATATCCATCCTTGAGGAGCAGGGTGACCTCCATTTGGCTAAGATGAGTTTCTCATTCTCATAATGGTTGGGAAAACAACTATTGTTCATGCTTCTTTTCTTAACTAGTTAAGCTTAAGACCTGTATATTCACTTTTACATAAATTTCACAGGACTTTGACAGTGACCCTTTGGAATTTATTGTGATGGGGAATCGCGTGGCCACATTCATGAACTATGTAAGTATGGTCATTATGGACTTGTCCCCTAGACACACTAAGCATGAGCTGGAAGCATCACCACTGAACAAAACATTAAGGACTTCGATACAGAAATGTGTATTTTTTAAAACACGGCAATAGATTCTAATGATCAACCTCGTAAGGGAACTACTATCACTTGGTGATTAAAAGTAGAGGGGGAAAGAGGGAAAGGGAAGAGTTGCAGAATCCCCTGGGGGAGTCATTTGGTTATTCCTTAACATTGTCGGTCTCTTCATTGAGGGGTGAAGATCAGGAACCATTTGTTTTGACAATCAGGTGTGATTTCCTCCTCTGGACTAGGGCTAATTTTTTCATTTTCTTTAAGTAATTGTTTAATTTTTTAAGCTAATTTTAAAATAAACAATGAGAGGAAAAAACCCTCAGGATTCCTGCTGCTAAGTCACTTCAGTTGTGTCTGACTCTGTGCCACCCCGTAGACGGCAGCCCACCAGCCTCCCCCATCCCTGGGATTCTCCAGGCAAGAACACTGGAGTGGGTTGCCATTTCCTTCTCCAGTGCATGAAAGTGAAAAGTGAAAGTGAAGTCGCTCAGTCGTGTCCGACTCTTCGTGACCCCATGGACTGCAGCCTACCAGGCTCCTCCGTCCATGGGATTTTCCAGGCAAGAGTAGTGGAGTAGGTTGCCATTGCCTTCTCTGTCAATATGCCTAGAGGCGTATAACAGACATTTTTCTACTATCTTTCCTTCTCTACCCAAATTATGTCAAATAATACTTTGGTATTATCACACTGCTTTTAAAATTTCCAAAAATTGTTCCCAAGTTATAGCAGATTTAGATCTCACTTTTGTGAGGGACATCCCAGAGACTTTTGCTCATCACTCATGACTACTAAAGGAAATCTACCCTGAATATTCATTGAAAGGGCTGATGCTAAAGCTGAAGCTCCGATACTTTGGCCACCTGATGTGAAGAATCAAGTCATTGGAAAAGACTCTGATTCTGGAAAAGATTGAGGGCAAGAGGAGAGAAGGGTGGTAGAGAATGGGAAGTTAGCTAGCATCACTGACTCAATGGACATGAATATGAGCAAATTCTGGGAGACGGAGAAGGAGAGGGGAACCTGGTGTGCTGCAGTCCATAGGGTCACCATGAGTCAGACATGTCTTAGCGACTGAACAACAACAACAGTGACTGCTTCCAGGGGGAAAGGTTTCTCTCTCATTCTTATTCATTCCTTTTGGAAGGAAATGATTGTCAGTATTGAAATTCTGTTGTACCAACCTCAAATACCCAATTTGAGGTTGGTACAACATAAAGATCCTTCCTGTTCTTTTAATCATAATTATTAATAAGAAAAAAGCTTAATTTGGACAAAGAATATTCTTTCAGGAATTTTTTGAATATGACTTGTTTTATTTGTTTCATTGAGTGATTATAACTTAGAAAATGGATATGAGTGGTGTACTTTAGTCCCAATGGGCAGTAGTCACAATGTGTAAATTTCCTGTTTTCACCAAGATAAAATAAGAAAAATCATTAATTACAAAATTAGTGTAAGGCATTTTAGGCCTAATATTCTAGGTACAGATTATTTGGAACAGTTACCCCACATCTTTTCTCCAGCATGAACATTGGAGCAATGCTTTTATGGTATGTTAAGAAACATTGGTCAAGGATTTAGAAGAGAAGGTGGTAAAGAAATGTAATTTGAGTTCTCTTGTGAATTAACTATATTCCTAGCTCTCCCAGTCTTTGTTACTGCCACAGATATTCGGGAGTTATTCCGTTTGCTTCTCTCATAGTTAAATAGACAAGAGATGGCAGGTATGGTATTTAAAGTTGATACTAATTATAGTTCCTGGAGAAGGAAATGGCAACCCACTCCAGTATTCTTGCCTGGAAAATTCCATGGACAGAGGAACCTGGCGGGCTACAGTCCATGGGGTCACAAAGAGTCGGCCACGACTGAGCACATCAGCACTAATTATAGTTCACTTTCTTTGCCTTACGTATATGCTGCTTGCCACATTCTTGGAACAGCTGCAGTATTTATTATTTACTTTTATATAGATGATTCAGTGGAAAGGGGAGGGCCTTTTCAGTTAAGTTCAGTCACTCAGTCGTGTCCGACTCTTTGCAGCCCCATGAATTGCAGCACGCCAGGCCTCCCTGTCTATCACCAACTTCTGGAGTTCACCCAAACTCATGTCCATCGAGTCGGTGATGCCATCCAGCCATCTCATCCTCTGTCGTCCCCTTCTTCTCCTGCCCCCAATCCCTCCCAGCATCAGAGTTTTTTCCAGTGAGTCAACTCTTTGCATGAAGTGGCCAAAGTATTGGAGTTTCAGCCTCAGCATCAGTCCTTCCAATGAACAACACCCAGGACTGATCTCCTTTAGGATGGACTGGTTGGATCTCCTTGCAGTCCAAGGGACTCTCAAGAGTCTTCTCCAACACCACAGTTCAAAAGCATCAATTCTTTGGCGCTCAGCTTTCTTCACAGTCCAACTCTCATATCCATACATGACCACTGGAAAAACCATAGCCTTGACTAGACGGACCTTTGTTGGCAAAGTAATGTCTCTGCTTTTCAATATGCTATCTAGGTTGATCATAACTTACCTTCCAAGGAGTAAGTGTCTTTTAATTTCATGGCTGCAGTCACCACCTGCAGTGATTTTGGAGCCCCCAAAAATAAAGTCTGACATTGTTTCCACTGTTTCCCCATCTATTTCCTATGAAGTGATGGGACCAGATGCCATGATCTTAGTTTTCTGAATGTTGAACTTTAAGCCAACTTTTTCACTCTCCACTTTCACTTTCATCAAGAGGCTTTCCAGTTCCTTTTCATTCTGCCATAAGGGTGGTGTCATCAGGTTATTGATATTTCTCCCGGCAATCTTGAAATGTTCTGATGCTGAATCTGCTAGAAACTAGCTGCGTATAAT
The DNA here is from genome assembly GCF_019923935.1 of Bubalus bubalis. Lineage (NCBI taxonomy): Eukaryota > Metazoa > Chordata > Mammalia > Artiodactyla > Bovidae > Bubalus > Bubalus bubalis. The sequence continues at coordinate 88,914,865 of NC_059165.1, read as the reverse complement.
TGGCAAGTTGTTACCTTTAGGTTTTTTTGTCCGCATTGATTTATTGGTTAGTTAAAGGTATTGAAATAACTTGTCCCAATTTTTAATCCACTTTTATTAGCCTCTGCAACAGTCAATTAGAAAATATTTATTGGCAAAAAAGAAAGAAAATATGTATTAGCACCTGCGAGCTCCCCTGGTGGCTCAGTGGTAAAGAATCTGCCTGCAATGCAGGAGCCAGAGGAGATGTGGGTTCGATCTCTGGGTCAGGAAGATCCCCTTGAGGAGGGCATGGCAACCCACATCAGTATTCTTGCCTGGAGAATCCTATGGACAGAGGAGTCTGTCGGGCTAACGGTCCATAGGGTCACAAAGAGTCAGAAATGACTGAAGCGACTTAGCACACACACATTGGAACCTACAGTGTACTAGGCATTGATTATTAGTAGGTGCTGAGAATGTTGCAGTGAATAGAATCATGAAAGTGTCCACGCTTGTGAAGATTAAATTCCAATGGTGTAATTTAACAATAAATATGAAAAATTAAAAATCTAATAATAAAATGAATGCATATTTTAGAAGTCTTATAAAGGAATTAATTATAGTGGTATTAAGAAAAATAATCTATGTTGGAAGATTTTGTTGATTAGGGAAAATCTCTTTTAAGGAAATTACATCGGGGTAATAATGAGCCAGCTGTGTGAATGTTCTGAAAGATGAGTGTAACAAGTGCAAAGGTCTGAGACAGAGAAAAACTTAGCACAAAGAAATATTTTGAAAGTAGCTCTTTCAATTTCAGCCACCATTTCCTGACATTTTCAGACAATCCTGGTCTCCCAGCCCTTGGATAATGGCAGGTGTTCAGTTTTCCAGAGACTCACATAGTAACAAGGCATTGGGAGCACGCTCGTGTGGACCTTGAGTCATTGTCATGTTACTACACAGGAAATATGAAGGTGCTCTTCATTCCTGTGTCAGGCTTGTACCTCTGCTGTAATGGGTGGCACACCAGTTAGTCTGACCCAAACCCTCATCCTGAGATGTCTGAGCCTTGTTTACCATTATGTTTTGAGGGCATGAATGATACACTTGTCCCTTTACTATTAAAATTCCACAAGTCCAAGAAACCCTCCAGTGGATCACCCGAGCACCATATTTTTCCTTATTTCCATTCTGTAACAGCAACACTTACCTTCTTTAAAAAAAAAAAATGTTTAGGCTACACCACACCCCATGTGGACTCTTAGTGCCCCAACCAGGGATAGAATCCATACCCCCTGAATAAGTGTGGAGTCTTAACCACTGGACTGCCAGGGAAGTCCCAGCACTATTTCCTCTTGATGATCACAGGGTCAGTGACCTGTCAGAAAAGTGACTCCTTTCATTTCTTCCTGGTCTCTTGGCATGAAGTGCTTAAAGGGACAGTGCCATAGCCATAGCTTAAATTTCATTAGGATTCTCTGTATCCCCTGTAGAAGCTTTCTATTCTGGTGATCAGGTCCTATAGAGTAGTGCTGTCCAATAGAACATTCTACAGTAATGGAAATGTATAGTGTTTGTGCTATTTATTATGGTAGCCACTGTCTCATGTGGCTATTGAGCACTTGAAATATGACTAGTGCAACTAAAGAACTTAATTTTTAATTTAATTACATTTTTAAATTTGAACAGATATACATGGCTAATTTCTACCTTATTTGGTAATGGTAGCTCTAGATCAGTAGAGCCTAAAAATTGTAGAGATAGGAAACAGAAATTCTCCAGGTGAATCACTCTTGAGTGGCATGAAGTGGAGCCATTCCAGTTTTCATCCCAGGGTTCCCAGACCCATGTATTCTGCATATAGAATGCATCCTGAAAGATGACCTTGTCTTTGCAGAATATAATTAGAATGTTCAAGCTTACACCTTACTGGAATCTTGAAGAGATCTCTACTGTGTCAGGCTACTATTTTTTTGGGTGGTAGACTGTGATAGGACCAGTTGGCCATTTGATCATAACTATTAAAGATTGTGAAAATTCAGGATCCTACCACATTTGTGAAGTCTTTAAATATCCAGTAGTTGGTCCAGAGCAGCTTATCCCGTAATCTGCTTCTGCCTGTTCACAGCTAAAACAGAAAGTTGGCTAACTTTAAGTGGGTACTGTAGCAGGAAGGTTAGAAATGGAGTATTTGTGGTAGAAATTGAGTGTTTAAGCTTGAAATATGAAGTGATTATGCAACAAAGCTGCCTATTGGGTTCTTGTCTGTCATATCTACCATGTCATAAGATGGGGCCGGCCCAGCAACAGGAACTTTATGGTAGACTTTCCATTCATGTGAACAAGGGAGTTGGGATTTTTATAGGAATTGTACTGAACCGGTAGATTATTTGGGTGGTATTGCCGTGTTAGCAGTATAGTCTTCCAGTCGTGAATGAGTTAGCTCAAAATGTGGGTGCAAACTGAAAATATATTGCTATTAGAAATGGTGCTGAAATGTGGTGTTTTGGAAATCATCCAAATGATTACAGCTGTGAGTGCTTCACATTGTGCGAAAAGAGATGTGATGCATGGTAAAAATAAACATAGACCTGTGCCAGTTTTACATGTGACAGGCCCCATCCCCACCTCCCACCAACATCCCTTAGAATCCAGACCCAGTAATTAGATCCTGATGGAATATGTTGACTCGGTTCTTTAGCTTCTTCAGTATACAGTGTGTTTTCCCCTTATTAGGCCCACTACTTCTTTAGTTAGGTTATGCTGTAACTTGATTTCAGTTATTGGTGTAGTGACCAGAAGGAGAAATGAAAGTAGATCCTGAGGGATATGTACCTGGTTTTACAAGGCTGAGACCTTTCTACCATGTTCGTAAATGGGGTAGATCTATCCTCTTAAAATTTTTTATTGAGATGTAATTTATATACCATAAATTTCACCCTTTTAAGTATTCAATGATTTTTAGTGTATTGCACAACATGGTGATGTAACAATCATTAATATAATTCCAGGATGTTTCCATCACCCCCAAAACAAATCCTGTGTCCTTTTAACAGTAATTCACATTCTCCCCTTCTTTTTCCCTTCTCAGTCCCTGGCAAGCATTAATCTGTTTTCTGCCTGTGTGGATTTATTTATTCTGAACATTTCATACAAACAAAATCATATAACATGCAGGCTTTTGTGTCTGTTTTCTTTCACTTAGTATTTTCAAGGTTCATCCATGTTGTAGCATGTATTTCAATACTTTTTTAGAGCTAAATAATATGCCATCGTATGGATATGCCACATTTTGTTTATCCATCAGTTGATGACCATTTGAGATTTGACTTTTTGACTATTGTGAATTATGCTACTAAGAAGATTTATGTACAGATTTTCGTGTGAACAGATATTTTAAATTCTCTTTGTTATCCTAGGAGTAGAATTACTGGGTCATATGGTAACTCTGTGTTTAACTTTTATAGAAACTGTTACACTGCTTCCTACAGTGACAGCACCGTTTTACTTTCCCACCACCAATGTATGACCGTTGCCATTTCCTCACACCCTTGTCAACACTTATTATTTTTTTCTGCTTTTTATTCTTATAGCCATCCTATGGTGAGTGATATGTTATCTTCTTTTGGCTTATATTTGCATTGCATAATGCCTAATGATACTGATCATCTTTTAATGTTTTTATTGGCCAGTTCTTTTCTTAAAATTTTTTTTAAATTTAAATTTATGTATTTTAATTGGAGGCTAATTACTTTACAATATTGTATTCTTTTGCCATACATCAACATGAATCTGCCATGGGTGTACACGTGTTTCCTATACTGAACCCCCTCCTTCCTCCCTCCCCATACCATCCCTCTGGGTCACCCCAGTGCACCAGCCCCAAGCATCCTGTATCCTGCATCGAAGCTGGACTGGCGATTCATTTCTTATATGATATTATACATGTTTCAATGCCATTCTCCCAAATCATTCCACCCTCTCTCTCTCCCACAGAGTCCAAAATACTGTTCTATACTATTGGGCAGTTCTTTATCTTCATTGGAGATATATTTAAATCCATTGTCCCTTTTAAAATTAGGTTGTCTTTTTATTGAGTTTCATGTATTCTTTTCTATATCCAGGATACTAGAACTTTATCAGATACATAACTTGAAAATATTTCTCCCATTCTGTGACTTTCCTTGATGGTGTCCTTTGATGCACAAAAGTTTTTAAATTTAACGAAGTCCAGTTAATCTGTTCTTTTCCCTTTGGTTACTTATACTTTATATGTCGCACCTAAGAAACCATTGCTTGATCCAAGGTCACAAAAATTATACCTGTATTTTCTCTTAAGAGTTTTATTTATTTATTTATTTATTTTTTCGTTTCATACATGATATTTTACATGTTTCAATGCCATTCTCCCAAATCTTCCCACCCTCTCCCTCTCCCACAGAGTCCATAAGACTGTTCTATACATCAGTGTCTCTTTTGCTGTCTTGTACACAGGGTTATTGTTACCATCTTTCTAAATTCCATATATATGCGTTAGTATACTGTATTGGTGTTTTTCTTTCTGGCTTATTTCACTCTGTATAATAGGCTCCAGTTTCATCCACTTCATTAGAACTGATTCAAATGTATTCTTTTTAATGGCCGAGTAATACTCCATTGTGTATATGTACCACAGCTTTCTTATCCATTCATCTGCTGATGGACATCTAGGTTGCTTCCATGTCCTGGCTGTTATAAACAGTGCTGTGATGAACACTGGGGTTCACGTGTCTCTTTCCCTTCTGGTTTCCTCAGTGTGTATGCCCAGCAGTGGGATTGCTGGATCATAAGGCAGTTCTATTTCCAGTTTTTTAAGGAATCTCCACACTGTTCTCCATAGTGGCTGTACTAGTTTGCATTCCCACCAACAGTGTAAGAGGGTTCCCTTTCCTCCACACCCTCTCCAGCATTTATTACTTGTAGACGTTTGGATTGCAGCCCTTCTGACTGGTGTGAAATGGTACCTCATAGTGGTTTTGATTTGCATTTTTCTGATAATGAGTGATGTTGAGCATCTTTTCATGTGTTTGTTAGCCATCTGTATGTCTTCTTTGGAGAAATGTCTGTTTAGTTCTTTGGCCCATTTTTTGATTGGGTCATTTATTTTTCTGGAGTTGAGCTGTAGGAGTTGCTTGTATATTCTCGAGATTAGTTGTTTGTCAGTTGCTTCATTTGCTATTATCTTCTCCCATTCTGAAGGCTGTCTTTTCACTTTGCTAATAGTTTCCTTTGATGTGCAGAAGCTTTTAAGTTTAATTAGGTCCCATTTGTTTATTTTTGTTTTTATTTCCAATATTTCTGGGAGGTGGGTCATAGAGGATCCTGCTGTGATGTATGTCAGAAAGTGTTTTGCCTATGTTCTCCTCTAGGAGTTTTATAGTTTCTGGTCTTACGTCGAGATCTTTAATCCATTTTGAGTTTATTTTTGTGTATGGTGTTAGAAAGTGTTCTAGTTTCATTCTTTTACAAGTGGTTGACCAGATTTCCCAGCACCACTTGTTAAAGAGATTGTCTTTAATCCATTGTATATTCTTGCCTCCTTTGTCAAAGATAAGGTGTCCATATGTGTGTGGATTTATCTCTGGGCTTTCTATTTTGTTCCATTGATCTATATTCCTGTCTTTGTGCCAGTACCATACTGTCTTGATAACTGCGGCTTTGTAGTAGAGCCTGAAGTCAGGTAGATTGATTCCTCCAGTTCCATTCTTCTTTCTCAAGATCGCTTTGGCTATTCGAGGTTTTTTGTATTTCCATACAAATTGTGAAATTATTTGTTCTAGCTCTGTGAAGAATACTGTTGGTAGCTTGATAGGGATTGCATTGAATCTATAAATTGCTTTGGGCAGTATACTCATTTTCACTATATTGATTCTTCCAATCCATGAACATGGTATATTTCTCCATCTGTTAGTGTCCTCTTTGATTTCTTTCACCAGTGTTTTATAGTTTTCTATATATAGGTCTTTAGTTTCTTTAGGTAGATATATTCCTAAGTATTTTATTCTTTCTGTTGCAATGGTGAATAGAATTGTTTCCTTAATTTCTCTTTCTGTTTTCTCATTATTAGTGTATATGAATGCAAGGGATTTCTGTGTGTTGATTTTATATCCTGCAACTTTACTATAGTCATTGATTAGTTCTAGTAATTTTCTGGTGGAGTCTTTAGGGTTTTCTATGTAGAGGATCATGTCATCTGCAAATAGTGAGAGCTTTACTTCTTCTTTTCCAATTTGGATTCCTTTTATTTCTTTTTCTGCTCTGATTGCTGTGGCCAAAACTTCCAAAACTATGTTGAATAGTTTTATAATTCTGGCTGTTGTATTTAAGTTTGATACATTTTGAGTCAACTTTTTTTTTTGGCTGTGCCATGCAGCTTGTAGGATCTCAATTCCTCTACCAGGGATTGAACCTAGGCCACAGCAGTGAAAGCCAGGAATCTTAACCACTGGGGAACTTTCCAAGTTAATTTTTGCATGTGGTGTGAGCTGTGGGTTCAACTTCATTCTCTTGCACTTAGATATCCATTTGTCCCAGCACCATTTGTTGAAAAGATTGTTCTTTCCTTAGTGTAAGTTTTGAAATCAATGAATGTGTACTTCAACTTTATTTTTCTTTTCCAGGATTTTTGCTATTCTGGGTCCCTTGCATTTCCACAGGAACTTCAGGATAGGTTTTTTTCATTTATATGAACAAGGGAGTTGGAATTTTGATAGAGATTTCATTGAGCCTATAAATTGTTGGGATAGTACTGCCATTAGGCAATATAGTCTTCCAGTTCAATAACATGAAGGGTGTTTTTCTATTTATTTAGGTCTTTTTTAATTTCCCTCAGTAGTGCTTTGTAGTTATCAGTATGCATGTCTTCCACTTCTTTTTTCATGTGTGTGGTTTCTAGTTCAGATTTTTTAAAATTGTAGTATACTTGATTTATAGTGTTTTACACTATAATGTTTTTCATGTACACCAAAGTAATTCAGTTATTTATATATATAGTATATTTTTTCAAACTTTCCCGTTATAGATTATTGCAAGATATTTATACATAGTCGTGTGTATCTGTTAATACCAAATTCCTAATTGATTCCTGCCTGCACTGATTTACCTTCTGATAGCTGTAAGTTTATGCTCTGATAACTATATGTTTTTTTTTTCTACATCTTTAGGGGAACCTTAATTTGTATACCATACCCCTGTATCTTTTAGTCGCCTGAGATATTGCACCACCAGTGTGTTCTTTTCCACTAATATCCTATCCCAATTTACCGTTACTGAAGGTTTGAACAAATATACAACTACACCATTCCAGGGACTATTAATATTACATCTCCCACCAATGATAGGGTCCTCATTGCTAGCCACCAAGCAGGTAACTGACTGCCAAAATCTTATCTTCAGTTCAGTTCAGTCGCTCAGTCGTGTCCGACTCTTTGCGACCCCATGAATCACAGCACACCAGGCCTCCCTGTCCATCACCAACTCCTGGAGTTCACTCAAACTCTTGTCCATTGAGTCGGTGATGCCATCCAGCCATCTCATCCTCTGTTGTCCCCTTCTCCTCCTGCCCCCAATCCCTCCCAACATCAGGGTCTTTTCCAATGAGTCAACTCTTCACATGAGGTAGCCAAAGTACTGGAGTTTCAGCTGTAGCATCATTCCTTCCAGTGAACACCCAGGACCAATCTCCTTTAGGATGGACTGGTTGGATCTCCTTGCAGTCCAAAGGACTCGAAAGAGTCTTCTCCAACACCACAGTTCAAAAGCATCAATTCTTTGCTGCTCAGCTTTCTTCACAGTCCAACTCTTGCATCCATACATGACCATTGGAAAAACCATAGCCTTGACTAGATGGACCTTTGTTGGCAAAGTAATGTCTCTGCTTTTCAGTATGCTATCTAGGTTGGTCATAACTTTCCTTCCAAGAGTAAGCGTCTTTTAATTTCATGACTGCAGTCACCATCTGCAGTGATTTTGGAGCCCCCAAAAATAAAGTCTGACACTGTTTCCACTGTTTCCCCATCTACTTCCTAGAATCTATGTATTAGAACCACTCAGTTTACTAAGTTTTTAGGTCAGTTCTAAATACAGACTCTGAACTGGAGATCTGCATTCAAGAATAATATTAGAAATTGTGGGAAACAGGGTTGGGCAGTGCAGTAAGATGAACTATGATTCAGCTGCAAAACAGACCTGAGTCAATCCTCTGAGAAGGTCTGGAACTTGGAAGACCCCTTATAATTGCCCTAAATTGAGGCAAGATGCCTAGACCTTCCTACTCTGGCTTCAGCCCAGCATTGAAGAAGACTGTCCGTAGGGAGCTTGTAACATAGGTGAGGCAGTTCTTCTCAGATGAGGGTAGTATCTAGAGAGGGACATACTTGTGAGTCATCAGCAAGCAACACTCCTGACAGCTTCAGAAATGAATACCTCAATCCAGAAAGAAGCATCTGGGTGGCTCACCTGCCTCATAGGCTTTACAGTGTGAGCCCTGGGCTGATTGGCTGAAAGGAGGCAGAGAAAGGGAAAAATATTAGATTGCAAGGGGCAAAAGAACACAGGTTGATATGTGTCAAAAATTTCTTTTCAAGGAGTCCTTGGAAGGCAGGGTTGGATCTGCTCCTCCTGGGCAGTTGCAGATAAAGTATGGCCCAGTGACGCTCATGGTGTTGTTTCCTGCTGTAAGCCTCAGAGAAGGGGAAACCTGGGCCAAGTAGTCTGTATAGAACATGGACCCCAAGGGAAGGGGCAGTTGGAAGAAAGCTAGAGGCCTATCCTTGAGGCTGCAGAGATGAGTTGTAGTTCAAAGATATTGGTAACAAGAAAGGGATAGCAGCAGGGCTTTACCAGCTAGAGTCCAGGTGATACAGCAACCCATGGATTTTATGTGAATTCTGATAATGGTAAGTCCATGGGGACTGAGTAGCCAGTGATATCTCTTAAGGGATGTACAAAAAAAATATCAAAATGGATTAAAGAACTAAATGTAGAACTGGGTATGTAGGGGACTTCCCTGGTGTCTCAGTGACTAAGACTCTGAGCTCCCAATGCAGTGGGCCTCAGTTCAATCCTTGGTCAGGAAACTATTTTCCACTTGCTGCAACTGAGAGTTCACATGTCACAACCAAAGATCTGCATGCCACGACTAGAAGATCCCACGGTGCCACAGTGAAGATGGATGATCCTGAGTGCCACAAATAAGACCTGGCACAGCCAAATAAATAAAACATTTTTTTTAAAGTCTAGATATATAAAACTCCTAGAGGAAAATACAGTCAGAACACGCTGACGTAAATTACAGCAGTATTTGTTTGAATCCGTCTCCTAAAGTAAAGGAAATAAAAGCAAAACTAAACAAATGGGACAAAAGCTTTTGCACAACAAAGGAAACTCTGTCAACAAAACAAGAAGATGACCTACTGAGCAGGGGAAAATATTTGCAAATGATATTAGTGATAAGAGATTCATATTCATATATAAGCAGTTCATACAACTCAACATTTAAAAAATCTTGATTAAAAAGTGGGCAGAAGGAGCGGTCCCAAGATAATGGAGGAATAGGACAGGGAGACCACTTTCTCCCAGACAAATTCATCAAAAGATCACTTGAATGCTGAGCAACTTCCACAAAACAACTTCTGAAGCTGGCAGAGAACACCAGGCACCCAGAAAGGCAGCCCATTCTCTTTGAAAGGAGGTAGGACAAAATATAAAAGACAAAAAGAGAGACAACAGAGTTAGGGATGGAAACCCATCCTGGGGAGAGAGTCGTGAAAGAGAAGTTTCCAAACAGTAGGAGACCCTCTCACAGGTGTGTCTATGGGGAGTTTTGGAATCTCAGAGGGCAACATAGCCAGGAGAAGAAAAAACCCCACAGAATACATGCCTAACCACAACTACCAGTGGAGAAGTAGCCCAGACACACACTTCTGCCACCAGTGAGGATGGGGGGGCCGGACAGGGAGGCATGGGCTGCATAATCGGTGCTTAGGGTAAGGACTGGGCCTGAATGCCCTGAGGACAATTTGAGGGAGCTAACATGAGACAGCAGCCCAAGCTGTGGGACTGCCAGAGAGAGAGAAAAAGAACTTCCCTGTGAAAGGCTAACGCACAGCCTGGCCTGCTCACAGAACAAAGGATTGAGTGAATACCAAGGGAGAGCTTGTTGACTGCGTATAGGATCCACTCCCCACCAGAGGCAGAGAGGCAGGCAAGTGACAGCCGGAGCTGAAAGGCAAGGGATTGTTGCAATCTCGACCTGAGACTGGCATCCTCCACCAAACTGTGAGCAGGCTCCCAGTTGCTAACCATGTCTTCCTGGGATCCTAAACAGTTGACATCTGCCAGGAGGGTCGGAGCCTGAGATCAGCTTTCCAGAGGAGACATGGCACACCGGGGAAAATGAGCGGCTGAGACCGGGGAGGTCATTAAGACACATGGCCCTCCTGGAACAGTGTGCTCACCAAGCACCTGGTTGCCTGAGCTGCTTGGACCTGGGAAAGGTACAAAACACAAACCGAACAGAGTCTGTGCCCTTGTGGGGTACCCAAGAACCTGAGCAGTTTAGACTAGGGAAGTGCACAAAATGCAGGGCCCGCTTTGGACAGTGCTCCTGCAGAGCACCCTGGAGCCTGAGCAGTGTAGACCCGTTAAGCAAACACCACCTTGAGCTGGGGCAAACCCAGTGTGGTCCATATATTGCGAGCACTCCCCACACACACCAGTGATATTTGTTTGCAGTGTCCCTCAATCCCCACAACACAACTGAACAAGTGAGCCTAAATAAGTGACCACCTTTGCCTTCTTGTATCAGGGTAGAGATTAGACACTGAAGAGACCTGAAAGAAGACGAAGCCAAAATAAACAAGGAAGAGGGAAACGCTTTGGAAGTGACAGGTGCAACAGATTAAAACCCTGTAGTTAACATTGACTAAGCATTGGAGGGGGCTTACAGACCTTGTGAATAAGTACAAGCTGGAACAAGGAACTACCTGAAACTGAACTGATGCTACACTGCCCACAACCGCTCCAGAGGAATTCCTAGATATATTTTTACTATTATCACTACTAAAGTTTTTTGAAATTTAAGTTCTTTATTGCTCCTTTAATTTTCATTTTTATAACCTACTATTACCTTGCAAAAAAAGACCCTATTTTTAAAGCAAATTTCATGTATATATTTTTTAGATTTTGTATTTTTAATTTTTTTTTGAGCATCTAACCTCTACTCTAGATTTTTAATCTTTACTTTTTGGTATTTGTTATCAACTTTGTACCTTTAAGAATCTAATCTTCAGTATCCATTTTCACTTAGGGGTGTGATTACTGGCTTGATTTCTCTCTCCCCTTCTGATGCTCCCTTTTCTCCACCAGGTCACCTCTATCTCCTCCCTTCCCCTTTCTCTTCTCTATTTAACTCTGAATCTGTCTGGGTGTTTCAGGCTGGGAAGAACACTTAGGGAACACTTAGGGAACTGATTACTGGCTAGACTGGTGTCTCCCCTTTTGACTCCCCCTCTTCTCCTCCTGGTCACCTCTATCTCCCTCCTCCTCCTCCTCCATGTAACTCTGTGAACCTCTCCGGGTGTCCCTCACTTTGGAGAATTGTTTCACCATTAACCTAGATGTTTTTCACTGTGCTGTATGGAGGGAGAAGTCTTGAGGCTACTGTAAGAATAAGACTGAAAGCCAGAGGCAGGAGGCTTAACTCCAGAACTTGAGAACATCAGAGAACTCCTGATTCTAGGGAACATTAATAGACAAAAGCTCACCCAAAAGCCTCCATATCTACAATGAAACCAAGCTCAACTCAAGAGCCAACAAGTTCCAGAGCAAGACATACACCATGCTAATTCTCCAGCAAAGCAGGAACACAGCCCTGAGCATTAAAAGACAGGCTGCCCAAAGCCATGCCAAACCCATAGATACCGAAAAACTCACTACTGGACACTTCATTGCACTTCAGAGAGAAGAGATCCAGCTTCACCCACCAGAACACAGATGCCAGCTCCCCTAACCAGGAAACCTTGACAAGCCACTAATCCAACCCCACCCACAGGGAGCAGGCTCCACAATAAAGAGGAACCACGAACTTCCAGCCTACAGAAAGGGCACCCCAAACACAGCAATCTAAACAAAATGTAAAGGCAAAGAAATACTCAGCAGGTAAAAGAACATGATAAATGCCCACCAAACCAAAGAGGAGGAGATAGGGAGTCTACCTGACAAAGAATTTAGAATAATGATAGTATAGATGTTTCAAAATCTTGAAAACAAAATGGAGTTACAGATAAATAGACTAGAGACAAGGATTAAGAAGATGCAAGAAATGTTTAACAAGGACCTAGAAGAAATAAAGAAGAGTTAATCAATAATGAATAATGCAATAAATGAGATAAAAAACAGTCTGGAGAGAAACAATAGTAGAATAACTGAGGCAGAAGATAGGATAAGTGAGGGGGAAGATAGAATGGTGGAAATATATGAAGCAGAAAAAAAAAAGAATTAAATGAGGACAACCTCAGAGACCTCTGGGACAATGTTAAGCACCCCAACATTCAAATCATAGGAGTCCCAGAAGAAGATGAAAGGGCATGAGAAAATACTTGAGATAATATTTGAAATCTTCCCTAAAATGGGGAAGGAAATAGCCACCCAGGTTCCAGAAATCCAGAGAGTCCCAAACAGGATAAACCCAAGGCAAAACACCCCAAGACACACATTAGTCAAATTAATGAAGATCAGACACAAAGAGGAAATATTAAAAGCAGCAAGGGGAAAGCAACAAATAACACACAAGAGGATTCCCATAAGGATAACAGCTGATCTTTCAATAGAAACTGTTCAGGCCAGAGGGGAATGGCAAGACATACTTAAAGTGATGAAAGAGAAAAACCTACAACCCAGATTACTATACCCAGCAAGGATCTCATTCAAATATGAAGGAGAAATCAAAAGCTTTACACACAAAACCTGAGAGAATTCAGCATCACCAGACCAGCTCTTCAACAAATGCTAAAGGGTCTTCTTTAGACAGGAAACACAAAAGGTTTATAAACTTGAACCCAAAACAACAAAGAAAATGGCAACGGAATCATACTTGTCAATAATTACCTTAAATGTAAATGGGTTAAATGCCCCAACCAATAGACAAAGACTGGCTGAATCGATACAAAAACAAGACCTCTATATATGCTGTCTACAAGAGACCCACCTCAAACCAAGGGACACATACAGACTGAAAGTGAAGGGCTGGAAAAAGATATTTCTTGCAAATGGAGACCAAAAAAAAGCAGGAGTAGCAATACTCATAGCAAATAAAATAGACTTTGAAGTAAAGACCGTGAAAGAGACAAAGAAGGACACTACATAATGATGAAAGGATCAATCCAAGAAGAAGATATAACAATTATATATATATATATATATATATATATATATATATATACACACACACACACCCCCACAGGAGCGCCTCAGTACATAAGGCAAATGCTAACAAGTATGAAAGGAGAAATTAACAGTAACATAATAATAGTGGGAGACTTTAATGCCCCACTCACACCTATGGATAGATCAACCAAACAGATAATTAGCAAGGAAACACAAAACTTTAAATGATAGAGTGGGCCAGTTAGACCTAATTGATATTTATAGGATATTTCACCCCCAAACAATGAATTTCACCTTTTTCTCACGTGCACATGGAACATTCTCCAGGATAGATCACATCCTGGGCCATAAATCTAGCCTAGATAAATTCAAAAAAGTTGAAATCATTCCAAGCATCTTTTCTGACCACAATGCAGTAAGATCAGATGTCAATTACAGGGAAAAAAAGCTATTAAAAATATAAACATATGGAGGTTAAACAACATGCTTCTGAATAAAAAACAAATAATGGAAGAAATAAAAAAGGAAATCAAAACAGGCATAGCAACAAATGAAAATGAAAACATGACAACCCAAAACCTATGGGATTCAGTAAAAGTAGTGCTAAGGGGAAGGTTCATAGCAATACAAGCTTACCTCAAGAAACAACAGCAAAATCACATAAATAACCTTAATTTTACACTTAAAGCAACTAGACAAAGAAGAAATGAAGAAACTCAGAGTTTGTAGAAGGAAAGAAATCATTAAAATTAGAGCAGAAATAAATGAAAAAGAAACAAAGGAGACTATAGCAAAAATCAACTAAACTAAAAGCTGGTTCTTTGAGAAGATAAATAGACAAACTATTACCCAGACTCAGCAAGAAAAAGAGGGAGAAGAATCAAATCAACAAAATTGGAAATGAAACTGGAGAAATCACAACAGACAACACAGAAGTAAAAAGGCTCATAAGAGACTACTATCAGGAACTATTTTATGTCAATAAAATGGACAACTTGGAAGAAATGGGCTAATTCTTAAGTATAACTTCCAAAAATGAACCAGGAAGAAATAAAAAATCTTAACAGACCTATCACAAGCATGGAAATTGAAACTATAATCAAAAATCTTCCAACAAACAAAAGCCTAGGTTCAGATAGCATCACAGGTAAATTTTACCAAAAATTTAGAGAAGAGCTGACACCTATCCCACTCAAACCCTTCCAGAAAATTGCAGAGGAAGGTAAATTCCCAAACTCATTCTATGAGGCCACCATCACCCTAATACCAAAAATGCCACAGACAAAGATACCACAAAAAAAGAAAACTACAGGCCAATATTACTGATGAACATAGATGCAAAAATCCTCAACAAAATTCTAGCAAACAGAATCCAACAACATATTAAAGAGATCATACATCATGACCAAGTGGGCTTTATTCCAGAGATGCAAGGATTCTTCAATATTTGCAAACCAGTCATTGTGATACACCACATTAACAAAGGATAAAAACCATGTGATTATCTCAATAGATGCAGAGAAAGCCTTTGACAAAATTCAACACCCACTTATGAAAACTCACTGGAAAGCAGGCACAGAAGGAATATACCTCAACATAATAGAAGCCATATATGATAAACCCACAGCAAACATTATCCTCAATGGTGAAAAATGAAAGCATTTCCCCTAAAGGAACAAGACAAAGGTGCCTACTCTCACCATTGCTATTCAACATGGTTTTGGAAGTTTTAGCCACAGCCATCAGAGAAGAAAAAGAAATAAAAAGAATCCAGACTGGGAAAGAAGACATAAAACTATCACTATTTGCAGATGACATGATCCTGTACATAGAAAACCCTAAAGACACCACCAGAAAATTACTAGAGCTAATCAATGAATGTGGTAAAGTTGCAGGATATAAAATTAACACACATAAATCCCTTGCATTGCTATACACTAACAATGAGAAAACAGAGAAATTTAGGAAACAATCTCATTCACCATTGTGATGAAAAGAATAAAATACTTAGGAATAAATGGTAAAGAAACAAAAGACCTATATATAGAAAACTATAAAACACTGATGAAAGAAATCAAAGATGACACAAATAGATGGAAAAATATACCATGTTCATGAATCGGAAGAATCAATATAGTGAAAATGAGTATACTACCCAAAGCAATCTATAGATTCAATGCAATCCCTATCTAGCTACCAATGGCATTTTCCACAGAACTGAGTACAAATAATTTCACAATTTGTATGGAAATACAAAAACCTCGAATAGCCAAAGAAATCTTGAGAAAGAAGAATGGAACTGGAGGAATCAACCTGCCTGACTTCAGACTATACTACGAAGCTGTGGTCATCAAGACAGTATGGTACTGGCAGAAAGACAGAAATATAGGTCAGTGGAACAAAATAGAAAGCCCAGAGATAAATTCACACACCTGTGGACACCTTATCTTTGACAAAGGAGGCAAAAATGTACAATGGAGAAAAAATCTCTTTAACAAGTGGTGCTGGGAAAACTGGTCAACCACCTGTAAAAGAATGAAATTAGAACACTTTCTAACACTATACACAAACATAAAGTCAAAATGGATTAAAGATCTAAATGTAAGACCAGAAACTATAAAACTCCTAGAGGAAAACATAGGCAGAACACTCTCTGACATAAATCACAGCAGGATCCTCTATGACCCACCTCCCAGAGTAATGGAACTAAAAGCAAAAATAAACCAGTGGGACATAATTAAAAGCTTTTGCACAACGAAGGAAACTATAAGAAAGGTGAAAAGACAGCCTTCAGAATGGGAGAAGATAATAACAAATGAAGCAACTGAAATCTCAAAAATATACAAGCAGCTCATGCAGCTCAATACCAGAAAAGTAAATGAGCCAATCAAAAAATGTGCCAAAGGACTCAACAGACATTTCTCCAAAGAAGACATACAGGTGGCTAACAAACACATGACAAGATGCTCAGTATCACTCATTATCAGAGAAATGCAAATCAAAACCACAATGAAGTACCATCTCACACCAGTCAGAATGGCTGCTATCAAAAAGTCTACAAACAGTGAATGCTGGAGAGGGTGTGGAGAAAGGGGAAGCCTCTTTCACTGTTGGTGTGAATGCAAACTAGTACAGCCACTATGGAGAACAGTGTGGAGATTCCTTAAAAAACTGGAAATAGAACTGCCATACGACCCGGCAATCCCACTGTTGGGCATACACACCAAGGAAACCAGAATTGAAAGAGACATGTGTACTGCAATGTTCATCACAGCACTGTTTACAATAGCCAGGACATGGAAGCAACCTAGATGTCCATCGGCAGACAAATGGATAAGAAAGCTGTGGTACATATACACAATGGAATATGACTCAGCTATTAAAAATAACACATTTGAATCAGTTCTAATAAGGTAGATGAAACTGGAGCCTATTATACAGAATGAAATAAGTCAGAAAGAAGAACACCAATACAATATATTAACACATATATATGGAATTAAGAAAGACGGTAATGACAACCCTATACACTAGACAGCAAAAGAGACACAGATATATATAAAAGACTTTTTGGATTCTGTGGGAGAAGGCAAGGGTGGGATGATTTGAGAGAATAGCATTGGAATCTGTATATTACCATATGTGAAATAGATGACCAGTCCACATTCGATACATGAAACAGGGCACTCAAAGCTGGTGCACTGGCACAACCCAGAGGGATGGAATGAGAAGGGAGGTGAGAGGGGGGGTTCGGGATGGGGGACACACATACACCTGTGGCTGATTCATGTCCATGTATGGCAAAAACCACCACATTATTGAAAAGTAATTAGCCTCCAGTTTAAATAAATTTTTTTAAAGTGGGCAGAAGAACTGAATAGACATTTTTCCAAAGAGGAAATGAAGATGGCTAGCAGGCACGTGAAAAAATGCTCAGTGTGACTAATCCTCAGGGAAATGCAAAACAAAACCACAGTGAGATAGTATCTCACACCTGTTAGAACAGCCATCATCAATAAGAACACAAATAGCACATGTTGGCAAGGATATGGAGAAAAGGGAACCTCCTGCTGTTGGTATGAATATAAATTGTTGCAGCCACTATGGAAAACAGAATGGATATTCAAGGTTTTTTGTATTTCCATACAAATTGTGAAATTATTTGTTCTAGCTCTGTGAAGAATACTGTTGGTAGCTTGATAGGGATTGCATTGAATCTATAAATTGCTTTGGGCAGTATACTCATTTTCACTATATTGATTCTTCCAATCCATGAACATGGTATATTTCTCCATCTATTAGTGTCCTCTTTAGTTTCTTTCACCAGTGTTTTATAGTTTTCTATATATAGGTCTTTAGTTTCTTTAGGTAAATATATTCCTAAGTATTTTATTCTTTCCGTTGCAATGGTGAATGGAATTGTTTCCTTAATTTCTCTTTCTGTTTTCTCATTATTAGTGTATATGAATGCAAGGGATTTCTGTGTGTTGATTTTATATCCTGCAACTTTACTATAGTCATTGATTAGTTCTAGTAATTTTCTGGTGGAGTCTTTAGGGTTTTCTATGTAGAGGATCATGTCATCTGCAAATAGTGAGAGCTTTACTTCTTCTTTTCCAATTTGGATTCCTTTTATTTCTTTTTCTGCTCTGATTGCTGTGGCCAAAACTTCCAAAACTATGTTGAATAGTAATGGTGCAAGTGGGCACCCTTGTCTTGTTCCTGACTTTAGAGGAAATGCTTTCAATTTTTCACCATTGAGGATAATGTTTGCTGTGGGTTTGTCATATATAGTTTTTATTATGTTGAGGTATGTTCCTTCTATTCCTGCTTTCTGGAGAGTTTTTATCATAAATGGATGTTGAATTTTGTCAAAGGCTTTCTCTGCATCTATTGAGATAATCATATGGTTTTTATTTTTCAATTTGTTAATGTGGTGTATTACATTGATTGATTTGCGGATATTGAAGAATCCTTGCATCCCTGGGATAAAGCCCACTTGGTCATGGTGTATGATCTTTTTAATGTGTTGTTGGATTCTGATTGCTAGAATTTTGTTAAGGATTTTTGCATCTATGTTCATCAGTGATATTGGCCTGTAGTTTTCTTTTTTTGTGGCATCTTTGTCAGGTTTTGGTATTAGGGTGATGGTGGGCTCATAGAATGAGTTTGGAAGTTTACCTTCCTCTGCAATTTTCTGGAAGAGTTTGAGCAGGATAGGTGTTAGCTCTTCTCTAAATTTTTGGTAGAATTCAGCTGTGAAGCCATCTGGACCTGGGCTTTTGTTTGCTGGAAGATTTTTGATTACAGTTTCAATTTCCGTGCTTGTGATGGGTCTGTTAAGATTTTCTATTTCTTCCTGGTCCAGTTTTGGAAAGTTGTACTTTTTGAAGAATTTGTCCATTTCTTCCACATTGTCCATTTTATTGGCATATAATTGTTGATAGTAGTCTCTTATGATCCTTTGTATTTCTGTGTTGTTTGTTGTGATCTCTCCATTTTCATTTCTGATTTTATTGATTTGATTTTTCTCCCTTTGTTTCTTGATGAGTCTGGCTAATGGTTTGTCAGTTTTATTTATCCTTTCAAAGAACCAGCTTTTGGCTTTGTTGATTTTTGCTGTGGTCTCTTTTGTTTCTTTTGCATTTATTTCTGCCCTAATTTTTAAGATTTTTTTCCTTCTACTAACCCTGGGGTTCTTCATTTCTTCCTTTTATTAGTTGCTTTAGGTGTAGAGTTAGGTTATTTATTTGACTTTTTTCTTGTTTCTTGAGGTATGCCTGTATTGCTATGAACTTTCCCCTTAGGGCTACTTTTACAGTGTCCCATAGGTTTTGGGTTGTTGTGTTTTCATTTTCATTCGTTTCTATGCAAATTTTGATTTCTTTTTTGATTTCTTCTGTGATTTGTTGGTTATTCAGCAGCATGTTGTTCAGCCTCCATATGTTGGAATTTTTAATAGTTTTTCTCCTGTAATTGAGATCTAATCTTACTGCATTGTGGTCAGAAAAGATGCTTGGAATGATTTCAATTTTTTTGAATTTACCAAGGCTAGCTTTATGGCCCAGGATGTGATCTATCCTGGAGAAGGTTCCATGTGCACTTGAGAAAAAGGTGAAATTCATTGTTTTGGGATGAAATGTCCTATAGATATCAGTTAGGTCTAACTGGTCTATTGTATCGTTTAAAGTTTGTATTTCCTTGTTAATTTTCTGTTTAGTTGAGCTATCCATAGGTGTGAGTGGGGTATTAAAGTCTCCCACTATTATTGTGTTATTGTTAATTTCTCCTTTCATACTTGTTAGCATTTGTCTTACATACTGCGGTGCTCCCGTGTTGGGTGCATATATATTTATAATTGTTATATCTTCTTCTTGGATTGATCCTTTGATCATTATGTAGTGACCTTCTTTGTCTCTTTTCACAGCCTTTGGCGATCTTGAGAAAGAAGAATGGAACTGGAGGAATCAACCTACCTAACTTCAGGCTCTACTACAAAGCCGCAGTTATCAAGACAGTATGGTACTGGCACAAAGACAGGAATATAGATCAATGGAACAAAATAGAAAGCCCAGAGATAAATCCACACACATATGGACACCTTATCTTTGACAAAGGAGGCAAGAATATACAATGGATTAAAGACAATCTCTTTAACAAGTGGTGCTGGGAACTCTGGTCAACCACTTGTAAAAGAATGAAACTAGAACACTTTCTAACACCATACACAAAAATAAACTCAAAATGGATTAAAGATCTCAACGTAAGACCAGAAACTATAAAACTCCTAGAGGAGAACATAGGCAAAACACTTTCTGACATACATCACAGCAGGATCCTCTATGACCCACCTCCCAGAAATATTGGAAATAAAAACAAAAATAAACAAATGGGACCTAATTAAACTTAAAAGCTTCTGCACATCAAAGGAAACTATTAGCAAGGTGAAAAGACAGCCTTCAGAATGGGAGAAGATAATAGCAAATGAAGCAACTGACAAACAACTAATCTCAAGAATATACAAGCAACTCCTACAGCTCAACTCCAGAAAAATAAATGACCCAATCAAAAAATGGGCCAAAGAACTAAACAGACATTTCTCCAAAGAAGACATACAGATGGCTAACAAACACATGAAAAGATGCTCAACATCACTCATTATCAGAAAAATGCAAATCAAAACCACTATGAGGTACCATTTCACACCAGTCAGAAGGGCTGCAATCCAAAAGTCTACAAGTAATAAATGCTGGAGAGGGTGTGGAGGAAAGGGAACCCTCTTACACTGTTGGTGGGAATGCAAACTAGTACAGCCACTATGGAGAACAGTGTGGAGATTCCTTAAAAAACTGGAAATAGAACTGCCTTATGATCCAGCAATCCCACTGCTGGGCATACACACTGAGGAAACCAGAAGGGAAAGAGACACGTGTACCCCAATGTTCATCGCAGCACTGTTTATAACAGCCAGGACATGGAAGCAACCTAGATGTCCATCAGCAGATGAATGGATAAGAAAGCTGTGGTACATATACACAATGGAGTATTACTCGGCCATTAAAAAGAATACATTTGAATCAGTTCTAATGAGGTGGATGAAACTGGAGCCTATTATACAGAGTGAAGTAAGCCAGAAAGAAAAACACCAATACAGTATACTAACGCATATATATGGAATTTAGAAAGATGGTAACAATAACCCTGTGTACGAGACAGCAAAAGAGACACTGATGTATAGAACAGTCTTATGGACTCTGTGGGAGAGGGAGAGGGTGGGAAGATTTGGGAGAATGGCATTGAAACATGTAAAATATCATGTATGAAATGAGTTGCCAGTCCAGGTTCAATGCACGATACTGGATGCTTGGGGCTGGTGCACTGGGACCACCCAGAGGGATGGTATGGGAAGGGAGGAGGGAGGAGGGTTCAGGATGGGGAACACATGTATACCTGAGGCGGATTCATTTTGATATTTGGCAAAACTAATACAATTTTGTAAAGTTTAAAAATAAAAAATAAATAAATAAATAAAAGGAAAACAGAATGGAGATGTCTGAAAATCATTATTTTTTTAATGACTTATTTCCTTTGTGACTCAGCAATTCCACTTTTGAGTATATATCTGAAAAAAGCAAAAATGCTAATTCAAAAAGATACATACACCCTGGTTCATAGTTTATAGAAACATTATTTACAATTGCCAAGGTATGGAAGCAACCTAAATTCCCAAACAGATGAACAGATAAAGAAGATGTGGTATATATGTACAATAAACTACTACTCAGACTCAAAAAAGAACAGAATTTTGCCATTTGTAGCAATATGGATGAACTTGGAGGACAGTATGCTAAGTGAAATAAGTCAGACAAAGACAAACACTGTATGATATCACTTACATATGGAATCTAAAAAAATAAGCTAGTCAATGTGACAGAAAAGAAGCAAACTTAGAGATATAGAGAGCAAACTTGTGATTACCAGTGGGGAAAGGGAAGGGAAGAGGGGAAAAGGGGTAAGGGATTAAGAGGTACAAGCTATTAGGTATATAATAAGCTACAGGGATAAGTGTTACAACATATGGAATATAGCCAGCATTTTATAATATGACTGTGAAGAAGGCTGAGCGCCGAAATATTGATGCTTTTGAACTGTAGTGTTGGAGAAGACTCTTGAGAGTCCCTTGGACTGCAAGGAGATCCAACCAGTCCATTCTGAAGGAGATCGGCCCTGGGATTTCTTTGGAAGGAATGATACTAAAGCTTTAACTCCAGTACTTTGGCCACCTCATGCGAAGAGTTGACTCACTGCCAAAGACCCTGATGCTGGGAGGGATTGGGGGCAAGAGGAGAAGGGGACGACAGAGGATGAGATGGATGGATGGCATCACTGACTCGATGGATATGAGTCTGAGTGAACTCCGGGAATTGGTGATGGACAGGGAGGCCTGGCGTGCTGCGATTCATGGGGTCGCAAAGGGTCGGACATGACTGAGCGACTGATCTGATTTGATCTGATAAATGGAGTATAACCTTTAAAAATGGTGAATCACTCTGTTGAACACCTGTAACTTAAATATTATACAACCTTGTGGCTCAGCTGGTAAAGAATCCGCCTGCAAGGTGGGAGACCTGGGTTCTTTCCCTGGGTTGGGAAGATCCCCTAGAGAAGGAAAAGGCTACCCACTCTAGTATTCTGGCCTGGAGAAGTCCATGCACTGTATAATCCATGAGGTCACAAAGAGTTGGACACAACTGAGTGACTTTTCACAACTGTGCTTCCATTTTAAATAAGTAAAGGGCTGGATTAGCTGGCTGAGAAGTATGGAGTGAGCTCTGGTTTAAGTATGTTCCACTTGAACTCTGCCACTGACTCCTTTCGAGATCAGACACCAGTAGACGTGACTGATAGACATCAGAGACTCCAGTAGACATCAGAGACTCCCAATATTGATCTCTGGCCTCATCTTTCTCTCATGACCCCTTCCAAGTGAATGGCTACTGTAGTCAGCCCTTCTTGACCGATGGGATGTGTCAGTTCAGTTCAGTCGCTCGGTCGTGTCCGACTCTTTGCGACCCCATAAATCACAGCACACCAGGCCTCCCTGTCCATCACCAACTCCTGGAGTTCACTCAAACTCATGTCCATCGAGTCGGTGATGCCATCCAGTCATCTCATCCTCTGTCATCCCCTTCTCTTCCTGCCCCCAATCCCTTGTTCCAGAAAAACATCTATTTCTGCTTTACTGACTATGCCAAAGCCTTTGACTGTGTGGATCGCAATAAACTGTGGACAATCCTGAAAGATGGGAATACCAGACCACCTGACCTGCCTCTTGAGAAACCTATATGCAGGTCAGGAAGCAACAGTTAGAAATGGACATGGAACAACAGACTGGTTCCAAAAAGGAAAAGGAGTACGTCAAGGCTGTATATTGTCACCCTGTTTATTTAACTTATATGCAGAGTACATCATGAGAAACGCTGGGCTGGAAGAAGCACAAGCTAGAATCAAGATTGCCGGGAGAAATATCAATAACCTCAGATATGCAGATGACACCACCCTTATGGCAGAAAGTGAAAAGGAACTAAAAAGCCTCTTGATGAAAGTGAAAGAGGAGAGTGAAAAAGTGGCCTTAAAGTTCAACATTCAGAAAACTAAGATCATAGCATCTGGTCCCATCACTTCATGGGAAATAGATGGGGAAACAGTGGAAACAGTGTCAGACTTTATTTTTTTGGGCTCCAAAATCACTGCAGATGGTGATTGCAGCCATAAAATTAAAACACACTCCTTGGAAGGGAAATTATGACCAACCTAGATAGTATATTGAAAAGCAGAGATATCACTTTGCCAACAAAGGTCCATCTAGTCAAGGCTATGGTTTTTCCAGTGGTCATGTATGGATGTGAGAGTTGGACTGTGAAGAAAGCTGAGCGCTGAAGAATTGATGCTTTTGAACTGTGGTGTTGGAGAAGACTCTTTAGAGTCCCTTGGACTGCAAGGAGATCCAACCAGTCCATCCTAAAGGAGATCAGTCCTGGGTGTTCATTGGAAGGACTGATGCTGAAGCTGAAACTCCAGTACTTTGGCCACCTCATGGGAAGAGTTGACTCATTGGGATGTGTCAGGCAGAAGCAAAGTTGAGAACCACAGTACATAACTGGGAGCTCCAACTGTGAGGCTGGGAATGTATACACCTATTTTTTTTTTTAATCACTGTTCCAGAGTTGGAAAATTTTTTTTTACTGTGTAGCAGGTGCTTATGAATTCTTGCAGAGAAAAGAATGAGTACCTTTGACTGGTTGAGTAGTTCAAGAAATAGAGGAGTCAGGACTGGGTAAAAGACCCACACAGAAAGTGTTAACAGAAACAAACTTGTTGCTCTATGAAACAGTTCCCCTTTCTCGAAAGAGAACAGTACCAGAAATGTTTGCCCAATTTGATCTTTACTGAGACCTGACCATGGGTGATAGGGAAAAAAGAACAGCTTGTTGTGTTCTGGATCCTTCCCAAATCAAGCAGGATATAGAGTCTAAGAGCCTTGAGTGAGAAGGGCCAACTACTATGCTTTGTTTTCACAGATGAGTGATGTAGAAGCTGGTGGTGCCACTGTCATCCCATACCTGGGGGCTATGATTTCACCCAAGAAGGTAATTTCTGTTCTTTGTAGGTCACTGGTTGCTTCAGGGCACAGGACTTGTTCATTTCCCTGCTTCATTCCTTAGCTTGCTTTACTGTGACTGTGGTGGTGTCAGGAACTAACTTTCTACCTGGACTACAATCTTTTGGCCCCTACTTTGGGAAAAGGTATAGGAGATCCTTCAAGGAAGGGTGGGTTTCCAGATGTTCACCACATCATAAGGGGTGGGTACTGCCTGCATAATGCCCGTGGAGTCCTAGAGCTCTGTGCCCTTATACTTTGGTGAGAGTGTTTCCTTTCAGATTGGAGTTTCAGAAGTACTCCATGGTCAGGTCCCAGAGACCATGTGAAACTGGAGTGGTGGCTATATAGGTAGCTGACGACTTTCTCTGAATAAAAATAAGTCATGTACTTACCACAAGTGGCATCTCTTTTGGGGTTCAAAATTTGTGTCTTCCAAGGACTGTTTCTGATTTGTTCCTTCAAAACCAGCAACAGTATATGTTCTGATAAGCCCTCTCTTTCCAGGGGACAGCCATATTCTGGTATAACCTTCTGCGGAGTGGGAAAGGCAACCACCTAACAAAACATGCTGCCTGTCCTGTGCTTGTGGGCTGCAAGTGGGGTGAGTGATACAAGATGTGAGGTTAGCCATTGTGACCTCATACTAGGTTTTGGTGGTCAATCTTAGACTCTGTGCTGGGAATGAACAGCTGCCATGTTCTTATGAAGGCAAGACAATTTCCTTGTATAGAATTTTCTACACTAACTACTTTAGAGCCTTCTTTCAGCATGTAGCTCTCTACCCACTT
The DNA here is from genome assembly GCF_019923935.1 of Bubalus bubalis. Taxonomy (NCBI): domain Eukaryota; kingdom Metazoa; phylum Chordata; class Mammalia; order Artiodactyla; family Bovidae; genus Bubalus; species Bubalus bubalis. The sequence continues at coordinate 88,889,527 of NC_059165.1, read as the reverse complement.
AGTTTGTTGAGAATATTAAAACAATTGATTTGAGTTTCCCTTGAACATTCTCAGAATACTATGGGAAGCTTGTGGAGACTTCTTGAATATGGCTGTCAAGAGGAATGGGCTCTGGCAAGGGTTCTGAGATTGCAGTCAGGGAGAACTGGAATCAGAGATGGGGAAAGGGGTCTCAAGCAAGCAAAGCCCATATGGATCAAGGCTCAGGCTAAAAGCAGCATTGTAGGTGTGGAGACAGGCTGCCTTTGTCTCTTGCATGAAAAGAGGCCTTAGCACAGGGGTCAAGAGATGAAGGTCAAGACTGGGACCAAACCATGGAGGCTGAAATTTGAGCTTTGTTCTGGAAGCAGCTGTGGTGAGCAGTGGAGAGGCTCGAAGCAGGTTGTGACAGGAAGTGATCACAAAGAGAAGAATTTATAGCCCTCTTAGAGAATTATGGGGATAAGTAATGATAGGTTCATGGAAAATTAAGCAAATTAAAAAGAAAATGAGACAATTGCTGACCTCAGGAAAAAGAAAAAGTTGTACAAGAAAGGAAATAGAAGTATAGTTGAGCATTGAAGAAAGTGGGGATTAGGAGTACTGACCCTCAGCACAGTTTGAAATCTGCATATAATTTATAGTTGGTCCTCTGTGTACATGATTCCTTCATATCTGTGATTCTACATTAGTGGATTCAACTGACTGTGGGGTTGTATAGTACTATAGTATTTAAACTGTTTTAAAAAAATCCACATATAAATGGACCTGTGTGGTTCAAGAATCACCTGTTTTATTTATTAGATGGCTTAGGTATGAGCAGTATTTACATAAATGACATAATAATGTGAACACTAAATTTAACTCAACTTGTAATTTAACTGTATTGGGAGATTAGGAGTGTGAAATTGGTATTTGAAGAGTAGTGTAAAAAACTTCCAAATCTCCATCTTCCATGGTAGACTTATCAACATATAAGATCTAAAATTGAAAGAAATAGCACTGCAAGTATGTTATTTAGAAAACTAAAGATAAATATCAGAAGAAACAGCTAAAGGAGTTGAATGTCCTCTGGAAGTGGGAATTGGTGGTGAGAAGGGATAAGTAGATAAGGAGATTGCTGTGTAACACTGTAATTCTTGTGGAACAGTTTGACTTTTCCAAAAACGTATATGTATTGCTTTAAATATTAAGTATTATAAATTATATTTTAAAGTATTATGACTTCATTAATGCATTAAAATCAATTTTTAGAATTCATTATGAATGCATCTATATTGAGAAATGAAATCATGATTCATGAGCCTTTAAGGCACAGCTTTAAGTAATAGACTATGCTAACACCAACTGTGCTTCCTAAGATTGGTCCACTTGCCAGAGCCCCTGAGGTTGGCGTCTAGGCCTTCCACAGTCTTAACCTCCAGCTTCATCTCCTCTCTCTCAATTTCCACCCTCCACATCCCAGCAATATCAAGCTTGTTGGGGTCCTTGACACACACCAGCATGGATCATGCCTGCTCTCTTTCTCATCCTGTTTCCACTTCCCAGACCCCCCTTGGTATAAGGAACCACTTGCTCTGTCCATTTTATTCCCTGAGTAATTCCTATTCAGCTTTCTGTCCCAGCTCTAGGGTTTCCTCTTCCTGAACATGGTTAGATGCTCTTTAGCTCTATTTCTGTAGCAGCCTACACACATATGTCTTGTGCTACTGACAGACTTTTATACAGTTATATCTTTCCCTCACCAGTTCATAAGCAACTTGATGCCCAAAACCAAGTCTTACTCATTTCTGACTCCCAGGCCCAGTGTAGGAGTCATCATGAAGGCATCATTCATTTTGGCTGCTGGACTAATCTATTTATTTCTGTCCATTCTCCAGTAAGTGGTTCTATAAATGAGGGCAGGAATTCTTGAGGCCGTGTGAATCAACAGAAGTTGACTGTCATCCTTTTCTGCCCTTTGCCTTCCTGGCCCCACAACCCATGTTGTCTTCAGATTCAATGTGGCAGACCCTCCTCATGTTCCAGTCCCATCAGGCAGGTCTTTGGAGGCATGAATATTTGTGTGGAGTAAAGAGTGGACTGGGGAATGTCCTGGGTGACCTTGGTCCCAGCCTCTCTGGCCAGCCTGTGCTATCTCTGGCTGCTCAGGTAGGGTTGGAGCAGAGTCAGGTGGTCTGGCACATAGCAAGTTACTTTTGTACTTCAGATGTTTTAGATGTGAGATGTTTCAGTGAACCAAAGTTCTAATACCTTGTTTACATGCTTGTTTTTATGAAATTTCTATTACTGTGGCTTTGACCAAAAAATAAAATGTCCCTCCCTGCCAGAAGCCTTGAAGAGCTTTATTTAGACTATATATATTTTAAGATGTGGAGCTTTTACCAAGTTTACCATTTCCTATGCATCCTCTCTGTTCAGAGAGAATCTGGATAATGAATACTTGAGAGGCAAACTCTGATGTTAGGTTCTAGACAAGGTTTCCCACTTATTTTTCCTCTAAGCATCAATGTCCTTTCTGGGAAGTGAGTGAGTCAATCTCCTTGCATCTCAGAGAACATAGAGATCATGTATGCCCATGGTTGTAATGCTGTTATAATTTGAAATTTCTTACTTTAAAAATTTGAAATATATACCCAGAATTGTTTGTGATACATAGATGTACAGTTTAAAGACTATGAAAGTGAGCATGAGCACCCATGTCACCATCTGGGTTAGAGAAGAGATTATTTTCAAACTTATACCTCAGGAGCCCCTGTGAGCCTCTCTGATCCCATCTCTGACCTGCCCTCAGTACCTCGGTGGTAACCACTGCCTAGTGATCTGTGGTAGTCATGCCTTTGCTTTTGTTTGTAGTTTTACTATCAAGGTCTGTATGCCTACATAAATAGTAGTTATTTTGCTTTCCCTGATATTGAACTTTTTGTAGTGAAATCAAGAGTATATCTTGGGAGGTGTTTGGGTTATTTTATTTGATAGTTATTTGTAGGATTCATTCATGTTGTGCAGCTGTAATTTATGTTAATTTTTATAGTTCACTTTTGTTAGCATCTATCATAGGATACTATATAATATACTGATACACTGTTGATAGACATTTAGGCAGGTTTCAGTCTTTAATGAATAAGGCTGTCATTGCATTTTTATACATGATTTCTGGTACAAATAAACACATTTCTGTAGAATATATATCTAGAAGTGGAAATGCTGAATCTCAGTAGATGAGTCTTCAACTTTACTAGTATAATATATTATAGAGTGGTTGAGCACATTGCTACTAGGAGTAAGAGCTGTTATCCAAACTTTCTCCAATATCTGGTCTTGTCATATACTTGGATTTTAGCTAGTTTATTATATGTATAGTATTATCTATGTTAACATGATTATAGCTTTGGCTCCATCCCTTCATTCTTTTTGGAGTTATTTCTCTACTGATGTCCAGTAGCATATTGGGCACCTACTGACCTGGGGAGTTCCTCTTTCAGTATCCTATCATTTTGCCTTTTCATACTGTTCAGGGGGTTCTCAAGGCAAGAATACTGAAGTGGTTTGCCATTCCCTTCTCCAGTGGACCACATTCTGTCAGATCTCTCCACCATGACCTGCCCATCTTGGGTGGCCTGACAGGGCATGGCTTAGTTTCATTGAGTTAGACAAGGCTGTGGTCCTCGTGTGATTAGATTGACTGGTTTTCTGTGATTATGGTTTCAGTGTGTCTGCCCTCTGATGCCTCTTGCAACACCTACCGTCTTTCTTGGGTTTCTCTTACCTTGGATGTGGGGTATCTCTTCATGGCTGCTCCAGCAAGGTGCAGCCACTGCGCCTTACCTTGGACAAGGGGTATCTCCTCACCGCTGCCCCTCCTGACCTTGAACGTGGAGTAGTTCCTCTAGGCCCTCTCTGCCGCCAGCCTTGACCTTGGGCAGGGGGTAGCTCCTTCTGGCTGCCACCCCTGACCTCGGACGTGGGGTGGCTCCTCTCAGCCGTGCTTGTGCGCCGTCGCAGCGCCACCCACGCTTGTGTGCCAGTCGCAGCGCATAGAGGAAAACAACAGAATGAGGAAGACTAGAGATCTCTTCAAGAAAATTAGAGATACCAAGGGGACATTTCATGCAAAGATGGGCTTGATAAAGGACAGAAATGGTATGGACCTAACAGAAGCAGAAGGTATTAAGAAGAGGTGGCAAGAATACACAGAACTGTACAAAAAAGATCTTCATGACCAAGATAATCACGATGGTATGATCACTCACCTAGAGCCAGACATCCTGGAATGTGAAGTCAAGTGGGCCTTAGAAAGCATCACTACGAAGAAAGCTAGTGGAGGTGATGGAATTCCAGTTGAGCTATTTCAAATCCTGAAAGATGATACTGTGAAAGTGCCGCATTCAATATGCCAGCAAATGTGGAAAACTCAGCAGTGGCCACAGGACTGGAAAAGGTCAGTTTTCATTCCAGTCCCAAAGAAAGGCAATGCCAAAGAATGCTCAAACTACCGCACAATTGCACTCATCTCACAGGCTAGTAAAGTAATGCTCAAAATTCTGCAAGCCAGGCTTCAGCAATATGTGAACTGTGAACTTCCAGATGTTCAAGCTGGTTTTAGAAAAGGCAGAGGAACCAGAGATCAAATTGCCAACATCCGCTGGATCATGGAAAACGCAAGAGAGTTCCAGAAAAACATCTATTTCTGCTTTATTGACTATGCCAAAGCCTTTGACTGTGTGGATCACAATAAACTGTGGAAAATCCTGAAAGAGGTGGGAATACCAGACTACCTATCTGCCTCTTGAGAAACCTATATGCAGGTCAGGAAGCAACAGTTAGAAGTGGACATGGAACAACAGACTGGTTCCAAAAAGGAAAAGGAGTACGTCAAGGCTGTTTATTGTCACCCTGCTTATTTAACTTATATGCAGAGTACATCATGAGAAACGCTGGGCTGGAAAAAGCACAGGCTGGAATTAAGATTGCCGGGAGAAATATCAATAGCCTCAGATATGCAGATGACACCACCCTTATGGCAGAAAGTGAAGAAGAACTAAAGAGCTTCTTGATGAAAGTGAAAGAGGAGAGTGAAAAAGTTGGCTTAAAGCTCAACATTCAGAAAACGAAGATCATGGCATCTGGTCCCATCACTTCATGGGAAATAGATGGGGAAACAGTGGAAACGGTGGGAGACTTTATTTTTTTGGGCTCCAAAATCACTGCAGATGGTGATTGCAGCCATGAAATTAAAAGACGCTTACTCCTTGGAAGAAAAGTTATGACCAACCTAGATAGCATATTGAAAAGCAGAGACATTACTTTGCCAACAAAGGTCCGTCTAGTCAAGGCTATGGTTTTTCCTGTGGTCGTGTATGGATGTGAGAGTTGGACTGTGAAGAAAGCTGAGCGCCGAAGAATTGATGCTTTTGAACTGTGGTGTTGGAGAAGACTCTTGAGAGTCCCTTGGACTGCAAGGAGATCCAACCAGTCCATTCTGAAGGAGATTAGTCCTGGGTGTTCTTTGGAAGGACTGATGCTAAAGCTGAAACTTCAGTACTTTGGCCACCTCATGCAAAGAGTTGACTCATTGGAAAAGACTCTGATGCTGGGAGGGATTGGGGGCAGGAGGAAAAGGGGACGACAGAGGATGAGATGGCTGGATGGCATCACCGACTCGATGGATGTGAGTTTGAGTAAACTCCGGGAGTTGGTGATGGACAGGGAGGCCTGGCGTGCTGCCATTCATGGGGTGGCAAAGAGTCCGACACGACTGAGCAACTGAACTGAACTGAACTGAACATGATTATTAATGGCGTTGAACACTTTCTTGTGTGCTTTTTTTTAGCCTTTGGATTTCATATTTGTGTATTCAGGTCTTTTTCTTACTAATTCATAGAAGTCTTTAATATAATATGGACACAAGCTCTTTGTTGGTTACATGTTTTGAAATATCTTTTTCTAGTTTGTCTTTTTACTCCTAGTTCTGTCTTTTCTTGAACAGAAGTTCTTAATTTCTGTTTCAAGTTTATCAGGCTTTTCCTTTTTGATTTACACTTTGTATGTCTTGTTTACGAAGTTCTTCTGTATCCCAAAATCATAAAGATATTTCTTATATTCTTTTCTAAAAGCATTATAGTCATTTTTTTCATCTGTATCTTTAATTCACCTAGGTTTTATTTTTGTATCTGGTATGAAGTACAGAGATTCTTTTTGCATATTTTATTAGGATAGACTAGGTTTATGCTAGAATAGTAAAATAATCCCTAAATCTCAATGGCTTAATTGTAAAGCCAATTGTCATGCAAAAAGTCACTGATTCTAGGGCAACTGTTACCTATCTGATGCCATACAATCTTCTTCTAGTGCCTTCCACCATCAGAACCTAACAGGAAGCCAGCTAGTAAGGGAATCTGAAAAATAATAGAGTTGCAACTTCTCTGCCAAGAGTGTTCCCTGGATCTGTCTCAGTGGCAGTTCTACAGTTCTAATCCTTGTATACTCAGTATCTGACACTGCCCCCCCAAGTCCATTTTTTTCCAGAGGTTCTATGATTAGCTTCTTCATCTTCCACTGTGCACAGCTTCAGAATCTAGAAAATGTCCTAATGGGTAAACAGGGTGAGTGATTGACTAAGTTCCACACCCCTCCCTCCTAGTCAGTATTCTAAAAAACTACAGTCTAATTTTTATCTTTTAGTGCCCTTTGAGACCACTATGATCTCTGCTGGTTTCTCTGTCTTTTAGCAGTTGCCTGTTGCTGAGTCCTCTATCTGAGTCCTCAGTCTCTTACTGCATGCCTAGATGCATGTAAATGGTCAGTAAATGGTCAGAGGATAAAAGAGATCAGTCTTTTGGCTCACCCACCTGAGATTCATCCTTCCCCAGGATCTGATGCTTAAGCCCTTTTTGCTTCAGCAGTCTGTTGATATCTTCAGAGTTTTAAGAGATTTATCCAGTTTTCATGGTTATTTTTGACATGAAAGTTATTCTACCATAAGCTATTCCATCATAGCTAGGAGTAGAAGTCTCTTGTTCATTTTACTTTTTGAAATTTAATTTCATGTAAAACGAAATACAGATACAGAAAACCTTGCCTTTGATATCTTCCTTTGTTATCTGGTATAACAAGATGTCCCACATTTATCTTAAATATTTCCTGCATTAAGCATGGAATCAGCTATTAAGGACTCTGTTATGTGTTGGTGCCGTCCTGTCAATCTGTGTGGTCCTGGAAACAAACAGAAGATAACCTTAGAGATATGGCACTATTTTTAGTAATCTTTATTAACCTGCTTAGCTTAGTGTTAACATGTTCACTGTGGCACGAAAGAGTTGAGCTTTTCAGTATGGATTTGGTGATGTGCTAGGCATATTACAGTCTGTTATTTCAAACTCACAACTCTTTAGGACAGATATAGAAGCTGAAGGTCAAAAAGTTATATAATGTATCTGAGGTCACAGAGGTTTCATTGCAGGTTAGTGAAAGGCTTGAGAATCAGACCCTGATTTGGAGCTTCCCAAAGCCTTTGCCCTAAAAAAAGTAATTTATATTATTATTCTTTCAACAGTTAATAAAGATTTGATATAGTAGCAAACATAAATACTACATTTACCTTTAAATAATTTGGGATAATGGAAGCAATTTGTAAATAGATACGTAAAGTTTGAGAGGTTTGATCACAGAGAACCTAGTGCTTGAATTTATAACAGAGAACCTATTAATTGAGTAGCACAGTAGAGTGAGGTCTCATTTAATCAGAGAATTGGTACCACATTAGATCTGGGTCTGACAAAAGACAGACAGGTTCTCTTTCTGACTTACTTCATTCTGTATGACAGACTCTAGGTCCATTCACGTCACTGCAAATGATCCAATTTAAATTATTTATGGCTGAGTAATATCCCATTGTATATATGTACCACATCTTTATCCATTCATCTGTCAGTGGGTGGTTAGGTTGCTTGCATGTCCTGGCTGTTGTAAATCTGTCTTTTTGAATTATGGTTTTCTCAGGGTGTATGCCCAGCAATGGGATTGCTGGGTCATGTGGTAGTTCTATGTTTAGTCCATATTCTTCTCCATAGTGAACCATGAACTTCCAGTATTCAAGCTGAATTTAGAAAAGGCAGAGGAACCAGAGATCAAGTTGCAAACATCTGCTGGATCATTGAAAAAGCAAGAAAGTTCCAGAAAAACATCTACTTCTGCTTTATTGACTATGCCAGAGCCTTTGACTGTGTGGATCACAAGAAACTGCAAAATTCCTCAAAAGATGAGAATACCAGACCACCTGCCCTGCCTCCTGAGAAAACTGTAAGCAACAGTAAGAACTAGACATGGAACAACAGACTGGTTCTAAATCAGGAAAGGAGTACATCAAGGCTGTATATTGTCACCCTGCTTATTTAACTTATATGCAGAGTACATCATGTGAAATGCTGGGCTGAATGAAGCACAAGCTGGAATCAAGGTTATTGGGAGAAATATCAATAATCTCAGATATGCAGATGACACCACCCTTAGGCAGAAAGCGAAGAAGAACTAAAGAGCCTCTTGATGAAGGTGAAAGAGGAGAGAGAAAAAGTTGGCTTAAAACTGAACATTCAGAAAACTAAGATCATGGCACCCAGTGCCATCACTTCATGGCAAATAGATGGGGAAACAATGGAAACAGTGAAAAACTTTATTTTGGGGGGCTCCAAAATCATTGCAGATGATGACTGCAGCAATGAAATTAAAAGACGCTTGCTCCTTTGAAGAAAAGCTATGACCTACCTATACAGCATATTAAAAAGCACAGACATTACTTTGCCAACAAAAGTCTGTCTAGTCAAAGCCATGGTTTTTCCAATAGTCATGTATGGATGTGAGAGTTGGACTATAAAGAAAGCTGAGTGCTGAAGAATTCATGCTTGTGATCTGTGGTGTTGGAGAAGACTCTTGCGAGTCCCTTGGACTGCAAGGAGATCCAACCAGTCCATCCTAAAGGAAATCAGTCCTGGGTATTCATTGGAAGGGCTGATGCTGAAGCTGAAACTCCAGTACTTTTGACACTTGATGTGAAGAACTGACTTATGTAAAGACCCTGATGCTGGGAAAGATGGAATGCGGGAGGAGAAAGGGAAGACAGAGGATGAGATGGTTGGATGGCATCGCCAACTCTACAGACATGAGTTTGAGTAAGCTCCAGGAGTTGGTGATGTACAGGGAAGCCTGGCATGCTGCAGTCCATATGGTTGCAGAGTCAGACATGACTGAGTGACTGAACTGAACTGAACAATGAATCTGTAGATTGCTTTGGATTATATAATCATTTTCACAGTATTGATTCTTCCAGTCTAAGAACATGATATATCTCTCCATCTGTTTGATTTCATTCATCAATGAAAGAAATGATTAGAGTTTGGAAGTGAAAAGGCAGAAAAGGATGTCATTCATCTTCTGTTGGTCCACAGGGCCTCAAGAACTCCTGTCCTCACTCATGGAACCACCTAATGGAAACTCCAAATCTAAACTAAACTTAGAAACTAAGAGTTTCTAAATCTAAACTCTAAATCATTTCATCAATGATTTCTTTCATCATTCTTACAGTTTTCTGCATATAGGTCTTTTGTCTCCTTGGGTAGGTTTGCTGCTAAGTCACGTCAGTTGTGTCTGACTCTGTGCGACCCCAGAGACCACAGCCCACCAGGCTCCCCCGTCCCTGGGATTCTCCAGGCAAGAACACTGGAGTGGGTTGCCATTTCCTTCTCCAGTGGATCAAAGTGAAAAGTGAAAGTGAAGTCGCTCAGTCGTGTCCTACTCCTAGCGACCCCATGGACTGCAGTGCACCAGGCTCCTCCGTCCATGGTAATTGCCAGGCAAGAGTACTGGAGTGGGGTGCCATTGCCTTCTCCCTGGGTAGGTTTATCCCTATGTATTTTATTCTTTTTGTTGCAATGATCAATGGTAAATGGGATTATTTCCTTAATTTCTCTTTCTGATACTTTGTTATTAGTATATAGGAATGCAAGAGATTTTGATGTATTAATGTTGTATCCTATGACTTTACTGCATTTCGGACTCTTTTGTTGACCATGATGGCCACTCCATTTCTCCTGAGGGATTCCTGCCCGCAGTAGTAGATATAATGGTCATCTGAGTTAAATTCACCCATTCCAGTCCATTTCAGTTCGCTGATTCCTAGAATGTCGACATTCACTATTGCCATCTCTTGTTTGACCACTTCCAATTTGCCTTGATTCATGGACCTGACATTCCAGGTTCCTATGCAATATTGCTCTTTACAGCGTCTGACCTTGCTTCTATCACCAGTCACATCCACAGTTGGGTATTCTTTTTGCTTTGGCTCCATCCCTTCATTCTTTCTGGAGTTATTTCTCCACTGATCTCCAGTAGCATATTGGGCACCTACTGACCTGGGGAGTTCCTCTTTCAGTATCCTATCATTTTGCCTTTTCATACTGTTCAGGGGGTTCTCAAGGCAAGAATACTGAAGTGGTTTGCCATTCCCTTCTCCAGTGGACCACATTCTGTCAGATCTCTCCACCATGACCCGCCCGTCTTGGGTTGCCCCACGGGCATGGCTTAGTTTCACTGAGTTAGACAAGGCTGTGGTCCTAGTGTGATTAGATTGATTAGTTTTCTGTGAGTATGGTTTCAGTGTGTTTGCCCTCTGATGCCCTCTTGCAACACCTACCATCTTACTTGGGTTTCTCTTACCTTGGGCGTGGGGTATCTCTTCACCGCTGCTCCAGCAAAGTGTAGCCATTGCTCCTTACCTTGGACGAGGGGTATCTCCTTACCGCCGCCCTTCCTGACCTTCAACGTGGGATAGCTCCTCTAGGCCCTCCTGCGCCCGTGCAGCCACGGCTCCTTGGACGTGGGGTTGGTCCTCCCGGCCACCGCCCCTGGCCTCGGGCTTGGGGCATGGGGTATCTCCTCCTGGTTGCCGCCCCTGACCTCGGATGCTGGGTATCTCCTCTCGGCCGCCACCCTCCCCCAACCCCCCACCCCCCCGCACCCCCCCAACCTCGGACGCGGGGTAGCTCCACTCGGCCGTTCCTGCGCTGTCGCAGTCTGGTACTCTCGGCCGCTGCCCCTGACCTCGGACGTGGGGTACCTCCTCTTGGCCGCCACCCTTCGGGCATGGGGTCCTCCCGGCTTCTGCCCCTGACCTCGGATGTGGGGTGGCTCCTCTCGGATGCGCTTGGCGCACCCGTCGCAGCCGCCTGCGCTTTGGCGCGAAGGCGGGAGGCTACCGCACAATTGCACTCATCTCACAGGCTAGTAAAGTAATGCTCAAAATTCTCCAAGCCAGGCTTCAGCAATATGTGAACCGTGAACTTCCTGATGTTTAAGCTGGTTTTAGAAAATGCAGAGGAACCAGAGATCAAATTGCCAACATCCGCTGGATCATCAACAAAGCAAGAGAGTTCCAGAAAAACATCTATTTCTGCTTTATTGACTATGCCAAAGCCTTTGACTACGTGGATCACAATAAACTGTGGAAAATTCTGAAAGAGATGGGAATACCAGAACACCTGATCTGCCTCTTGAGAAATTTGTATGCAGGTCAGGAAGCAACAGTTAGAACTGGACATGGAACAACAGACTGGTTCCAAATAGTAAAAGGAGTTCGTCAAGGCTGTATATTGTCACCCTGTTTATTTAACTTATATGCAGAGTACATCATGAGAAATGCTGGACTGGAAGAAACACAAGCTGGAATCAAGATTGCCAGGAGAAATATCAATAACCTCAGATATGCAGATGACACCACCCTTATGGCAGAAAGTGAAGAGGAACTCAAAAGCCTCTTGATGAAAGTGAAAGTGGAGAGTGAAAAAGTTGGCTTAAAGCTCAATATTCAGAAAATGAAGATCATGGCATCCGGTCCCACCACTTCATGGGAAATAGATGGGGAAACAGTGGAAACAGTGTCAGACTTTATTTTTTCTGGGCTCCAAAATCACTACAGATGGTGACTGCAGCCATGAAATTAAAAGACGCTTACTCCTTGGAAGGAAAGTTATGACCAACCTAGATAGCATATTCAAAAGCAGAGACATTACTTTGCCAACAAAGGTCCGTCTAGTCAAGGCTATGGTTTTTCCTGTGGTCATGTATGGATGTGAGAGTTGGACTGTGAAGAAGGCTGAGCGCCAAAGAATTGATGCTTTTGAACTGTGGTGTTGGAGAAGACTCTTGAAGAGTCTCTTGGACTGCAAGGAGATCCAACCAGTCCATTCTGAAGATCAGCCCTGGGATTTCTTTGGAAGGAATGATGCTAAAGCTGAAACTCCAGTACTTTGGGCACCTCATGCGAAGAGTTGACTCATTGGAAAAGACTCTGATGCTGGGAGGGATTGGGGGCAGGAGGAGAAGGGGTCGACAGAGGATGAGATGGCTGGATGCCATCACCGACACGATGGAAGTGAGTCTCAGTGAACTCCGGGAGTTGGTGATGGACAGGGAAGCCTGGCGTGCTGCGATTCATGGGGTCACAAAGAGTTGGACACGACTGAGCGACTGATCTCATCTGATCTGATGACTTTACTAGATTCATTGATTAGCTCTAGTAGTTTTCTGGTGGCATCTTTAGGATTTTCTCTGTGTAGTATTGTGTCATCTGCAAACACTGAAAGTTTTATTTCTTTTCCAGCTTTGATTCTCGTATTTTTCTTTCTTCTCTGATTGCCATGGCTAGGATAGAACTATGTTGAGTAATAGTGGCAGGAGTGGACACCCTTGTCTTGTTCCTCATCTTAGAGGAAATGCTTTCAGTTTTTCACCATTGAGAATGTTTGCATGGGTTGGCCATGTATGGCCTTTATTATGTTGAGGTAGCATCCCTCTATACCTACTTTCTGGAGAGTTTTCATCATAAATGGGTTTTTCTGAATCTGTGGAGATTATCATATGGTACTAAGGAAACACAGCATTAAATGACATATTAGACCAGATAGGCTTAGTTGATATTCATAGGACATTCCATTTCAAAGCAGGATACACTTTATTCTCAAGTTCACATGAAACATTCTTCAGGGTAGATCATATCTTGGGGCACAGATAAAACCTTAGAAATTCAAGAAAATTGAAATCTTATCAAGCATCTTTTCCAACCACAATGCTGTGAGATTAGATATCATTTACAGGGGAAAAAAGAAGATTGTAAAAAAACAAACACATTAAGGCCAAACAATATGCTACTATATAAACAGGAGATCACTAAAGAAGTCAAAAAGGCAATAAAAAGCACCTAGAAACAAATTAAAACAACAACATGATGACCCAAAACCTAGGGATGCAAAGGCAGTTCTAAAAGAGAAGTTGATAACAATATATGGTCCTACCTCATGAAACTTGTCTTATTTGTGTATGCTTCCTGCACCTACCACAAGATTTGGGTTAAAGAGGTTATTGATTTTGGCTGCTGAGTGAACAGCCAGGACTATAACACTCTTTTCCGTTCAGTTTCCAGTAGATGGTTCCGTGAGCGAGGACAGGAGTTCTTGAGGCCCTGTGGACCAACAGAAGTTGAATGATATCCTTTTCTGCCTTTTCACTTCCAAACTCTAAACCCACATCTTTAAATACAGTGTGATGGACACCTTTCTTTGTTCCAACCCCAGTCAGGTGAGAACTTGGAGAAGTGAATTTGTGGAGCAGAGGGAAGGCAGGCTGGAGCAGGTCCTGAGTAAACTGGATTCATGCTGATCGGGTGGCTTCTCTGGTTAGTCTGTGCTTTCTGTGTACCAGGGGCAGGGGTCAGCCTGCAATAGTGAAACTTTCTAGTCTCTAGTGATGTCTTTGTCATATATTTTCATGAATCCAAGTTCTGATACCTTGTTTACACATTTGATTATATCACATTTCTGTATTTTTTGGCTGCACCTTTAACCAAAAAATAAAGTGTCTATAAAAAGCTTTGTTTTTGGTGTGTTTTTAAGAGTGGAAATATTTTACGAAGTTCAGCATTTCTTAAGCATCATCTTTGTAGAAGCCAAACTCAGAAGTTTGAGCAGTGAATGCCTTAGTGGTTAAGAGCCCTAGGCTTGGGTTCTTGACCTGGATTCAGCATTCTCTGTGTTTTCCAAGCATGAGTTTCCCTGCTGCAAAGTGGAAGAGATAGTTTCTTCTTGCTTCACAGAGAATTGTGAGAATTGTGATGCTGTTATAATATGTTTACTTTAAATTGTGAAATATATACATAGACGCATGCATAAATCATATAGCTTAAAGAGTAATAAGGTGACCACCACCCAAGTTAAGAAAAAGGACAATATAAGTCAGTGCCTTAAAAGTCTCTTGTGAGAGACTTCTGTTTCTAGAAAGATAAAATAGAAATACTTTTCTCTGTTAGTAAGTCCAGCTAAAACCCTGGATTTTATATTTAAAACAAACATAACAATGCTCTGAATGGTGGAGAGAAGAAGGCAGGCTAGCGGGGAAGGAATGAAACTACAGTGAGTTCCCTGGGTTTTATTTTTACCTCATTCATCTCAGAAGCTGGCAACCTGGAAATGTGAGTAGATGCAAACAAAAAAGGCCCAAAGAAAAGCCTGCTTCCACCAGCCTTAGGAATGGAAAAGAGGCAGTCCAGCAAAACAGAAAACTTTTCTACCCTAAGCACTAAACTAATTGATACATTAGTCTCTGGCTTTAGCTGCAGGCTTTAAGCAATATCATTCAAATTTTAGTATGTTGTATTATTATTACGCAGTCCAAGATATTTTTATTTTCATGTGATTTGTTCTTTAACCAATAGATTATTTAGAATATTTCTTAGTTTCCAAATTTGTAGGATTCTAAAGTCTTGTTAATTTCTTTTTAAAGAATACTTTTAATTGTAGTATAGTTGATTTACAATGTTGTATTAGTTTCTGTTGTAAAAACATATACATGTTTTATTATACATATACTATACATTATATGTATAGCATATACATATTTATTATACATATGTTTTATTATATGTTATGCTTTATTATATATATATATATATATATATATATATATATACACACACACACACACACACTTTTTTTTAGATTCTGTTTCCATATAGGTCATTGTTATTGTTCAGTCTCTAAGTCATATCTGGCTTTTGGCGACCCCATGGACTGCAGCACGCCAGGCTTCCCTGTCCTTCACTATCTCCTGGAGTTTACTCAGATTCATGTCCATTGTGTCGATTATGCCATCCAGCCATCTCATCCTCTGTCACCCACTTCTCCTGCCTTCAGTCTTTCCCAGCATCAGGGTCTTTTCTAGTGAGTCAGCTCTTTGCATCAGGTATCCAAAGTATTGGAGCTTCAGCTTTTAGCATCAGTCCTTCCACTGAATATTCAGGGTTGATTTCCTTAAGGATTGACTGGTTTGATCTTCTTGCAGTCCAAGGGATTCTCAAGAGTCTTCTCCAGCACTACAATTCGAAAGAATCAATTCTTCAGCACTCTGCCTTCTTTATGGTCCAACTCTCATATCTACACATGACTATTGGACCTTTGTTGGCAAAGTGATGTCTCTGCCCTTTAATAATACATTGTCTATGTTTGTCATAGCTTTTCTCCCAAGGAGCAAGCATCTTTTCATTTCATGGCTGCACTCACCATCCACAGTGATTTTGGAGTCCAAGAAAATAAAATCTGTCACCGTTTCCACTTTTCCCCCATCTATTTGCCATGAAGTGATAGGACTGGATACCATGATCTTTGTGTGTGTGTGTGTGTGTGTGTGTGTGTGTGTGTGTGTGTTTAATCTTTGTTTTTTGAACATTGAGCTTTAAGCCAGCATTTTCACTCCCTTCTTTCAACCGCATCAAGAGGCTCTTTAGTTCCTCTTCGATTTCCGCCATTAGAGTGGTATCATCTGCATATCTGAGGTTGTTGATATTTCTTCTGGCAATTTTGACTCCAGCTTATGAGTCATCCAGGCTGGCATTTCACATGATATACTCTGCACAGAAGTTAAAAAAGTCAGGTGACAATATACAGCCTTGATGTGCTCCTTCCCCAATTTTGAACCAGTCTATTGTTCCACATACGGTTCTAACTGTTGCTTCTTGACTTTCATACAAGTTTATCAGGAGACCTGAGACCTTACCGGTGGCCTGGTAGTCCCATCTCTTTAAGAATTTTCTGTAGTTTGTTATTATCCACAGTCAAAATCTTTAGCATAGTCAATGAACCAAAAGTAGATGTTTTTCTGGAATTCCCTTGCTTTCTGTATGATTGAACAGATGTTGGTGCTCTCTGGTTTCTCTGCCTTTTCTAAATCCATCTTGTATATATGGAAGTTCTTGGTTCACATACTGCTGAAGCCTAGCTTGAAGAGTTTTGGGCATTACCTTGTTAGCATGTGAAATGAGAGCAATTGTACAATAGTTTGAACATTCTTTGACTTTGTTCCTCTCATTACAGAGTATTAAGTAGAGTTCTCTGAGCTATATTGTAGGTTATTATTAGTTATCTATTTTATACATAGTAGATTGTATTTCAGTCACAATCTTCCAATTTATCCCTCCCCTTCTTCTCCCTTTGATAACTGTAAGTTCACTTTGAAAACTTACAGTAAATGACTTCGGATTCGTGATCTCCAAAGATTTAGCTTCAGGCCCAGAGACCAGGCTTGACCACTCAGGGCTCTTGTGTGGCAGAAGTTTTATTACAGTGAAAAGGGACAGAGGAAGCTTCTGACATAGACATCAGAAGAGGGCATAGAGTGCCCCACTCGCTAGTCTTAGCAAGGGAGCTATACACTTTTTTAATTGGTTGAAGGCAAGAGGAGAAGGGGACAACAGAGGATGAGATGGTTGGATGGTATCACCAACTCAATGGACATGAGTTTGAGTAAGCTCCGGGAGTTGGTGATGGACAGGGAAGCCTGGCATGCTGCAGTCCATGGGGTTGCAAAGACAGGACTGTGCAACTGAACTAAACTGACTCCCACAATTTACATTTCAAGATAACAGGATTAGAACTTAACAACAGAAAGATCTTACCAGACTCACTCCCATAATATACATTCCAAAATAACAGGATTAGTCAGAAGGTTTTCAGGAAGGAGAAACTGTTCTCAAGCAGGATACATTGTTGTTATATAATCCTAGTACAGAGTTTAAACTGAATTGTTTTGTGGTGTAATCATCAGTTCTGGGCTTAAAGAAAAAAAAAATGTTTTACGTGACGAAATAGATGGGAAACAGTGGAAACAGTGTCAGACTTTATTTTTTTGGGCTCCAAAATCACTGCAGATGGTGATTGCAGCCATGAAATTAAAAGATGCTTACTCCTTGGAAGGAAAGTTATGTCCAACCTAGATAGCATATTCAAAAGCAGAGACATTACTTTGCCAACAAAGGTCCGTCTAGTCAAGGCTATGGTTTTTCCAGTGGTCATGTATGGATGTGAGAGTTGAACTGTGAAGAAGGCTGAGCGCCAAAGAATTGATGCTTTTGAACTGTGGTGTTGGAGAAGACTCTTGAGAGTCCCTTGGACTGCAAGGAGATCCAACCAGTCCATTCTGAAGATCAGCCCTGGGATTTTTTTGGAATGATTGATGCTAAAGCTGAAACTCCAGTACTTTGGCCACCTCATGCAAAGAGTTGACTCATTGGAAAAGACTCTGATGCTGGGAGGGATTGGGGGCAGGAGGAGAAGGAGACGACAGAGGATGAGATGGCTGGATGGCATCACTGACTCGATGGACGTGAGTCTGAGTGAACTCTGGGAGTTGGTGATGGACAGGGAGGCCTGGCATGCTGCGATTCATGGGGTCGCAAAGAGTCGGACACGACTGAGCGACTGAACTGAAGAGTAAGGAATGCAGAGGAAAAGAAAAAAGATATTTGTCCTTTCCTCCTCCTTGAAAATTCCAGACCCCTATCTCCTCCTTGAGAGCCGCAGACCGACCTCTCCTCCTTGGAAAATCCAGACTTCTTATCAACCTGCCTAGGAATTGACTTAGTTTTCTATATCTGTGACTGTATTTCTGTTTTATAAGTAGGTTCATTTGTACCATTTCTTTAGATTCCATATATAAGGGACATCATATGATACTTGTCTTCTCTGATTTCTTTCACTTAGTATGGCAGTCTCTAGGTTCATCCGTATTGCTGCAAATGGCATTATTTCACTCTTTTTTATGGCTGGGTAGTATTCCATCACACATACACACACACACACACACACACACACACACACACACACATCTTCTTTATCCATTCCTCTTTCAGCAGAAATTTGGATTGCTTCATGCCCTGGCTGCTGTAAATATTGCTGCAGTGAAATTTGAGGTCCATGTATCTTTGAAAATTATGGTTTTCTCCAAATACATGCCCAGGAGTGGGACTGCTGGATCATATGGTAGCTCTCTTTTCAGTTGTTTAAGGAACCTCCATACTGTTCTCCATAGCGGTTATACCAATTCATGTTTCCTCCAACAACCTTGGAGGGTTTCCTTTTTCCACACTGTCCTCAACATGTATTGTTTGTAGACTTTTAGATGATGGCCATTCTGACCAACATGAAGGGACACCTTTTTGTAGTTTTTCATTTGTGTTTCTCTAATAATTAGTGATGTTGAGCACCTTTTCAAGTGGTTCTCCACCATCTGTATGTATTCTTTGGGGAAATGTCTCTTTAAGTCCTCTGCTCATTTTTTGATGGCTTATTTATTTATTTATTTATTTTTGCTATTCAGCTACATGAGCTGTCTGTATATTTCGGAGCAATATTGTCAATTGCTTTGTTTGCAAATATTTTCTCCCATTCTGTGGGTTGTCTTTTCATTCTGTTTATGATTTCCTTTGCTGTGAAAAGGCTTTTGATTTCAATTAAGTCCTATTTTTTTATTTTTGTTTTTATTTTCATTACTCTAGTGGATCAAAAAGATCTTTCTATGATTTATGTCAAAGAGTGTCCTGTCTATATAATACCTCTTGAGTTTTGTACCATCTTGTCTTAAATTCAGGTCCTTGATCCATTTTGATTTTATGTTTGTATACAGTGTTAGAGAATGTTCTAACTTCATGCTTTTACATGTAGCTGTCCAGTTTTCCCAGCATCACTTGCTGAGGAGATTGTCTTTTCTCCATTGTTATAGCCTTGCCTCCTTTGTCATACATTAATTGACCATAAGTGCATCAGTTTATCTCTGGATTTTCTGTTGTTCCATTGATCAGTATTTCTGTTTTCATGCCAGTACCATACTGTTTTGATCACTGCTTAGGCTCTAGGTTGCTCTGCTGGGAACTGTCTGAGGCTGGCCCTGGGTTGTATACACTTCCCAGGTCTAAGCCGCTCAGGTTCAGGTACTGGGGTACTCCACAAAGGTGCAGACTCGGTTGGGCCTGCATTTTGTGCCCTTCTCAGGTCCGAGCAGCTCAGGTGACCAGGTGCCTGGGGAGTGCAGTCACTGCGACTTACGCCTCCCCTGTCCATGCCGCTCAGTTTTCTGGGTGTACAATCAGCACATCTTCTCAGGTGTGCCTTGTGTCTCTTCTGGGGAGCTGATCTCTGGCTGCGACCCTCCCGGCAGATGTCAACCATCCAGAATCCAAAGAAATCTCGGTTAGCAATGAAGCCTGCTTGCATTTTGGTAGATGATGCCTCTCTGGGGCTGCGATTGCCCCCTTCTGGCTCTGGCTGCCCTCGCCTGCCTGTCTCTGGCGGGGGATGGGCCGGTCCAGAGCCAGCTAGCTCTGCTCAGTCCTTTGTTCCGTGAGCAGGCCTGGCAGTGTCTTAGGTTAAGGCCTTTCCCAGGATAGCTATCCCACAGTCTGGTTTGCTATCTCAAAGTTAGTTCCCTCAGGTTGCCCTTGGGGCATTCAGGCCAGGTCCTTACTCTAAGCAGGGCAGCCTGCGCCTCCCTGCCCAGCTCCCACTTGCTAGTGGCAGATGCGAGCGTCTGTGCTGCTTCTCTGCTGGGAGTTACCGTTGGGCATGTAATCTGTGGGTTTTAATTATTTGTTTATTTTTCCTCCCGGTTATGTTGTCCTCTGAGGTTCCAAGGCTCGCCACAGACTCGCCAGTGAGAGTGTTTCCTGGTGTTTGGAAACTTCTCTCTTTTGTAAGACTCCCTTCCCTGGACAGATCTCCATCCCTACCTCTTTTGTCTCTTTATCTTTTATATTTTTTCCGACCTCCTTTTGAAGACAATGGGCTGCTTTTCTGGTGCCTGATGTCCTCCGCCAGCATTCAGAAGTTGTTTTGTGGAATTTACTCAGCATTCAAATGTTCTTTTGATGAATTTGTGGGGGAGAAAGTGGTCTCCCCATCCTATTCCTCCGCCATCTTAGGACTGCCTCCCCCTGCAGTGTTCTAGTTTTGTTGTATAGTCTAAAGTCAGGGAGCCTGATTTCTCTGGTTCCATTTTTCTTTCTCAGAATTGCTTTGGCTATTCAAGGTTATCCATTCATGAGTTGATGGACACTTGGGTTGTTCCTCACCTTTTTTATTATTGTTAATAGTGATGTTATGAATATTTGTTTGCAGAGTTTTGTTTAATCATGTGTTTTCAGTTCTTTGATTATATACCCAGGTGTGGAATTGCTGAGTCATATGGTAAGTCTGTGTTTAACTCTTTTGGGAACACCAAACTATTTTTTATAATAATAGCTGGACCATTTTACACTCCAGTTTCTCCACATTCTTGCAGACACTTGTTATTTTCCTATTTACAAAGTATACAGCCTTCCTAGTGGTTGTGAAGTGGTATCTCATTGTGGTTTTGATTTGTATTTCAATAAGGGATAATGGTGTTGAACATCTTCTCGTGTTTATTAGCAATTTGTATATTGCTTGGAGATATGTCTATTCAAATCCTTTCCCCATTTTTTAGTTGTGTTGTTTGTCTTTTTATTGTTTAGTTGTAAGACTTCTATATATATCCTGTATACTAGACCCAATCAGATAATATGATTTGCTTTCTCCCATTCTGTGGGTTATCTTTTCTTTCTTGATGGTATCCTTTGAAGCCAAATGCTTTTAAAGTTTGATGAAGTCCATTTTATCTGATTTTTTCTTTGGTTGCTTGTGCTTTAGGTGTCATACCTACCCAGGGCTGTGAAGACTTACTTCAATGTTTTCTTCTTAGAGTTTTACAGTTTTAGCTCTTACGTTTAGGTTTTTGGATTTATCTTGAGTTGGTTTTGTATGTAAGGTAAGGGTTCTTTCTTTTGCATGTGGATATCTAATTATCCTAGTACTATGTGTTCTTTCTGCATTTAATTGCCTTCACACTGTTGTCAAAAATCAATTCATTTCTGGACCCTCAATTCTAGTCCATTGATATGGAATACTTATCCCTATTCTTAGGCTGGTTTTACACTGCTTTAATGGTAAGTAGCTATGTAATAAGTTTTGAAATCGATAAATGTGAGTTCTTCAACTAATTTTGAATATTGTTTTGGCTGTTACCTTGAAATTCTATATGAATTTTAGGATCAGCTGTTAAGTTTATGCAAAAAAGGCCATTGGGATTTTGATTGGGGCTGAACTGAATTTGTGGATTACTTTGGAAAGTACTGCCTTCCTAATAATATTGTGTTCCAGTCCATGAACAGAGGATGTCTTTCAGCTTATTTAAGTCTTCTTTAATTTCTTGCAGCAATGTTTTGTAGTTTTCAGTGTATAAATCGTGCACTACTGTGATTAAATTTATTCCTTAGTATTTTATTCTTTTTTATTCTGTTTTCTAATGGCATTGTTTCCTTAATTTTGTTTCAGATTTTCATTGCTAATGTATAGAAATACAACTAATTTTTGTCTGTGCTTGGATTTTGATTGGGGTTGCATTGAATCTTTAGGTCAATTGAGGGAGAATTAACATCCATTCAGTTCAGTCACTCAGTCATGTCCAGCTCTTTGTGACGCCATGGATTGCAGCACACCAGACTTCCCTGTCCATCACCAACTTCCGGAGCTTGCTCAAATTCATATCTGTTGAGTCAGTGATGCCATCCAACCATTTCATCCTTTGTTGTCCCCTTCTCTTCCTGCCTTCAATCTTTCCCAGCATCAGGGTCTTTTGCAGTGAGTCAGTTCTTTGCATCAGGTGGCCAAAGTATTGGAGTTTCAGCCTTAGCATCGGTACTTCCAGTGAACATTTAGGACTGATTTCCTTTAGGATTGACTGGTTTGATCTCCTTGCAGTCCAAAGGACTCTCAAGAGTCTTCTCCAACACCACAGATCAAAAGCATCAATTCTTCCGCACTCAGCTTTCTTTATAGTCCAACTCTCACATCCATACATGAATACTGCAAAAACCATAGTTTTGACTAGACGGACTTTTGTTGGCAAAGTAATGTCTCTGCTTTTTAATATGCTGTCTAGATTGGTCATAGCTTTTCTTCAAAGGAGCAAGCGTCTTTTAATTTCATTGCTACAGTCTCCATCTGTAGTGATTTTGGAGCCCCCAAATTAAAGTCTCTCACTGGTTCCATTGTTTCCCCAGCTATTTGCCATGAAGTGATGGGACCGGATGCCATGATCTTTGTTTTTTGAATATTGCATTTTAAGCCAGCTTTTTCACTCTCCTCTTTCACTTTCATCAAGAGGCTCAGTAGGCTCTTTAGTTCTTCGCTTTCTGCCATAAGGGTGGTGTCATCTGTGTATCTAAGCCAGCTTTTTCACTATCCTCTTTCACTTTCATCAAGAGGCTCAGTAGGCTCTTTAGTTCTTCGCTTTCTGCCATAAGGGTGGTGTCATCTGTGTATCTGAGGTTATTGATATTTCTCCTGGCAGTCTTGATTCCAGCTTGTGCTTCATTCGGCCTGGCATTTCGCATGATGTATTCTGCATAAAAGTTAAATAAGCAGGGTGACAATAAACAGCCTTGACGTACTCCTTTCCCAATTTGGAACCAGCCTATTGTTCTGTGTCCAGTTCTAACTGTTGCTTCTTGACCTGCATACAGATTTCTCAGGAGGCAGGTAAGGTGATCTGGTATTCCCATCTTGTTAAGAATTTTGCACCATTTGTTGTGATCCACACAGTCAAAGGCTTTGGTGTAGTCAAACAATATTGAGCCTTGTAATGTATGAACATGGTCTATGAACACAGGTCTATAACACATTATGTAGATGATCTTTGATATTTTGTTATCAGGTTTTTCGACTGTTGTAGTTTTGAGAATATAAAACCTTTACATATTTTATTACATTTATGTCTAAATAATCTTTTGTGCTGCTATAAATGGTACCCTTATTTGAACTTTAATTTCTGGTTGTTCCTTGATAATATATAGAAATACAGTTAATTTTTAATTTTGACTTTTTATCCTATGACCTTGGTTAGCTATTAGTTGATTCTAGTAGCTATGTTAAAATTTCCTCAGAGTTTTTTATGTAGACAAGCAAGTCTACAAATAGAGACAGTTTTATTTTTTCATTTCCAATCTATAAAACTTTTAATTCACTTTCTTATCTTATTGTACTTGCTATGACCTAGAATAGGATAGTGAATAGGAATGGTGAAGGAAAATCTCTGTCTTACTTTCAGTCTTAGGGAGAAGCATTCAGTTTTTAATCATTAAATATTTAAAAGTTTTTTTCAACTGATTTTTGTCAGATTATGAATAGTTCTTTCTCTTCCTAGTTTGCTGACAGTGTTATGAATGGAGATTGAATCTGTTAAATGCTTTTTCTTTAACTACTGATGTAATCAGTCACATGACATTTTTCTTCTGTAGTCTGTTGATGTCATAGTTCAGTTCAGTTCACTCAGTCGTGTCCAACTCTTTGAGACCCCATGAATCGCAGCACGCCAGGCCTCCCTGTCCATCACCAACTCCCGGAGTTTACTCAAACTCATGTCCATCGAGTCAGTGATGCCATCCAGCCATCTCATCCTCTGTCGTCCCCTTCTCCTCCTGCCCCCAATCCCTCCTAGCATCAGAGTCTTTTCCAGTGAGTCAACTCTTCGCATGAGGTGGCCAAAGTATTGGAGTTTCAGCTTTAGCATCAGTCCTTCCAATGATGTCATAAATTACATTAAATGAGTTTTAGATGTTGAACTCACTTTACATTCCTGGGATAAACCCTGCTTAGTCATGATGTTGTCCATTTGATATATTGATGGATTCTATTTGCTGATATTTTATTGTAAATTTTCGTGTCTTAAGTTCATGGGGAATGTTGGTCTGTAGTTTTCTTTTCCTGTAATGTTTTCCTCTGGTTTTGTTATCAGCATAATTATGACCTCATAAAATAAATTGCAAAGTGTTCCCTCCTATTCTTTTTTCCAGAAGAGTTTGTGTAGAATTGCTAGTATTTCTTCCTTAAATGTTTGGTAGAATCCACCAATGAAGTCATTTGTGCCCAGGATTTTCTATGTTGGAATATAGTTTAATAAGTATAGGATTATTCAGGATGTTACTTTCTTCTTGCATGAGCTTTTGATAGTTTATGTCCTTCAAGAAATTTTTCCTCTTCATCCAAGTTGAATTTATTGATACCAGAGTGGTCTATGGGGCTTCCCAGGTGGCACTCGTGTGGGGTTGGACTGAGTTCCCATCCCCACATAAGTCAGCCAAGGATCTCTGATTCCCACTTTGGACTGAGACACAGGTAACATCCAGAAAGAAGGAAACAACTGCTGGTCAATCCTGATTTCTTTATTAGCAAACAGCAGTTTTCCAAAAAGACCGTTTATAGCAGGTATCTCTAAGGCTGTTTTTTCAAATATCATTCCACACCAAACTTCAGTATTTGTAATGTTCTAGAAAGAGACTTCCAAATACCCAAACTACTTTTTCATCCTTTTTAAAATTCACGTGTCAGACATTGCAACACTGAAAGTATTCAAATACCTACATGTAAAGAATCCACCTGCCAATGCAGGAGACACAAGAGACGCAGATTTTATCCCTGGGTAGGGAAAATCTGCGAGAGGAAGGCACGGCAACCCAGTCCAATATTCTTGCCTGGAGAATCCCATGGACAGAGGAGCCTGGCGGATTACAATTCATAGGGTCACAAAGAGTCAGACATGACTGAAACAACATGCAGGCATGCACACAGAATGGTCTATAATGACCTCACTTCTTTCTTCCTTGATATAGGTAATTTGTGTCTTCTTGTTTTCAGTATCAGTCTAAGTTTGTGTTTTATTGATATTTTTAAGAATTAACTTTTAATTTCATGGGTTTTCTCTGTTGTTTCTAGTTTCATTGATTTCTGCCCTTACCAAATATTTTCCTTCCCTTTGCTTGCTTGCATTTAGTTTACCCTTTTTCCACACTCTTTTTTTAAAAATTTATTTATTTTAGTTGGAGGCTAATTACTTTACGATATTGTATTGGTTTTGCCATACATCAACATGAATCTGCCACGGGTGTACACGTGTTCCCCATCCTGAACCCCCCCCCCCCACCTCCCTCCCCGTACCATTCCTCTGGGTTATCCCAGTGCACCAGCCCTAAGCATTCTGTATCCTGCATTGAACCTGGACTGGCTACTAGTTTCTTATATGATACTAGATTGGGAAACTTCTCTTCTACTCTAATGCAAGCATTTAATGACAAACATTCCCTTGTAAGCACTGCTTTGGCTGTATCATGCAAAAAAACTTAATAAGACTCTTTTTAGAAGATTTTTTCATATGAACCATTTTTAAAAAGTTATTGAAGTAAATGAAGCAGAGAGGAAAAAGAAAAAAATAATTAAAAGAAATGAGGACAACCTCAGAGACCTCTGAGACAATGTTAAATGCCCCAATATTCAAATCATAGGTGTCTCAGAAGAAGAAGACAGAAAGGGCATTAGAAAATACTTGAAGAGATAATAGTTGAAAACTTCCCTAAGATGGGGAAGGAAATAGCCACCCAAGCCCAAGAAACCCAGAGAGTCCCAAACAGGATAAACCCAAGGCGAAATGCCCCAAGATACATATTGATCAAACTAACAAAAATGAAGCACAAAAAGCAAATATTAAAAACAGCAGGGGAAAAGCAACAAATAACACACAAGGGGATCCCCATAAGGATAACAGCTGATCTTTCAATAGAAACTCTCCAGGCCAGAAAGGGATGGCAGGACATACTTAAAGAGATGAAAGAGAAAAACTTACAACCAAGATTACTCTACCCAGCAAGGATCACATTCAGATATGAAGGAGAAATTAAAAGCTTTTCAGACAAGCAAAAACTTAGATTTTTCAGCACCACCAAACCAGCTCTTCAACAGATGCTAAAAGATCTTATCTGACAGGAAACACAGAAATGGTTTATAAAAATGAACCCAAAACAATGAAGTAAATGGTAACAGGATCATTCAGTTCAGTTTAGTTCAGTCGCTCAGTCATGTCCGACTCTTTGCGACCCCATGAATCACAGCACGCCAGGCCTCCCTGTCTATCACCAACTTCTGGAGTTCACCCAAACTCATGTGCATCAAGTCGGTGATGCCATCCAGCCATCTCATCCTCTGTCGTCCCCTTCTCCTCCTGCCCCCAATTCCTCCCAGCATCAGAGTCTTTTCCAGTGAGTCAACTCTTCGCATGACGAGGCCAAAGTATTGGAGTTTCAGCCTCAGCATCAGTCCTTCCAATGAACACCCAGGACTGGTCTCCTTTAGGATGGACTGGTTGGATCTCCTTGCAGTCCAAGGGACTCTCAAGAGTCTTCTCCAACACCACAGTTCAAAAGCATCAATTTTTTGGAGCTCAGCCTTCTTCACAGTCCAACACTCACATCCATACATGACCACTGGAAAAACCATAGCCTTGACTAGACAAACCTTTGTTGGCAATGTAATATCTCTGCTTTTTAATATGCTATCTAGGTTGATCATAACTTTCCTTCCAAGGAGTAAGCCAACTTTTTAATGCTCCTCTTTTCACTTTCATCAAGAGGCTTTTTAGTTCCTCTTCACTTTCTGCCATAAGGGTGGTGTCATCTGCATATCTGAGGTTATTGATATTTCTCCCAGCAATCTTGATTCCAGCTTGTGTTTCTTCCAGTCCAGCATTTCTCATGATGTACTCTGCATATAAGTTAAATAATCAAGGTGACAATATACAGCCTTGACCTACTCCTTTTCATATTTGGAACCAGTCTGTTGTTCCATGTCCAGTTCTAACTGTTGCCTCCTGACCTGTATATAGGTTTCTCAAGAGGCAGGTCAGGTGGTCTGGTATTCCCATCTCATTCAGAATTTTCCACAGTTTATTGTGATCCACACAGTCAAAGACTTTGGCATAGTCAATAAAGCAGAAATAGATGTTTTTCTGGAACTCTCTTGCTTTTTTGATCATCCAGCAGATGGTGGCAATTTGATCTCCGACTCCTCTGCTTTTTCTAAAACCAGCTTGAACATCTGGAAGTTCACGGTTCACGTATTGCTGAAGCCTGGCTTGGAGAATTTTGAGCATTACTTTACTAGCGTGTGAGATGAGTGCAATTGTGTGATAGTTATGGACCTAACAGAAGCAGAAGATATTAAGAAGTGGTGGCAAGAATACACAGAAGAACTGTACAAAAAAGATCTTCATGACTCAGATAATCACGATGGTGTGATCACTCACCTAGAGCCAGACATCCTGGAATGTGAAGTCAAGTGGGCCTTAGAAAGCATCACTACGAAGAAAGCTAGTGGAGGTGATGGAATTCCAGTTGAGCTATTTCAAATCCTGAAAGATGATGCTGTGAAAGTGCTGCACTCAATATGCCAGCAAATTTGGAAATCAAATAGACTTTGCAATAAAGGCCATAAGAAGAGACAAAGAAGGATGGTACATAATGATCAAAGGATCAATTCAAGAAGAAGAGATAGCAATTATAAATATATATGCACTCAACACAGGAGCACCTCAATGAGTAAGGCAAATGATAACAAGTATGAAAGGGGAAATTAACATAATGATAATGGGGGACTGTAATACCAGACTCCCACCTGTGGATATGTCAACCAAGCAGAAAATTAGCAAGGAAATAGAAGCTTTAAATAATACAGTGGACCAGTTAGACCTAATTGATATCTACAGGGTATTTCACCCCAAAACAATGGATTTCACCTTTTTCTCAAGTGCACACGGAATATTCTCCAGGATAGATCACATCTTGGGCCATAAATCTAGCCTTGGAAAATTTTTAAAAATTGAAATCAGTTCAAGTATCTTTTCTGATCACAATGTGGTAAGACTAGATATCAAATATGGGAAAAAACCTATTAAAAACACAAACATATGGAGGCTAAACAACATACTTCTGAATAACCAACAGATCACAGAAGAAACCAAAAAGGAAGTAAAAATAGGCATAGAAACAAATAAAAATGAAAACACAACAACCTAGAACCTATGGGATTCAATAAAAGCAGTGCTAAGAGGGAGGTTCATAGCAATACAAGCCTACCTCAAGAAACAAGAGAAACATCAAATAAACAACCTAACTTTACACCTAAAGCAACTAGAAAAGGAAGAATAGAATAACAGTAAGAGGAAATAAGTCATAAAAATCACAGAAATAAATGTAAAACAAATGAAGGAGACTATAGCAAAGATGAACAAAACTAAAAGCTGGTTCTTTGAGAAGATAAATTAGACAAGCTGTAAGCCAGACTCATCAAGAAAAGAGGGAGAAGAATCAAGTCAATAAAATTAGAAATGAAAATGGAGAAATCACAACAGACACAGAAATATGAAAGATTGTAAGAGACCACTATGAGCAATTATATGCCAATAAAATGGACAACTTGGAAGAAATGGAAAATTTCTTAGAAAAGTATAACCTTCCAAAACTGAACCAGGAAGAAACAGAAAAACTGAACAGACCAATCACAAGCACAGAAATAAAAATTGTAATAAAAATTCCAACAAGCAGAAGCCCAGGACCAGATGGCTTCACAGGTGAATTCTACCAAAAATTTAGAGATGAGCTAACACCTATCCTACTCAAATCCTTCCAGGAAATTGCAGAGGAGGGTAAACTCCCAAACTCATTCTATGAGGCCACCATCACCCTAATACCAAAACCAGACAAAGATGCCACAAAAAAGAAAACTACAGGCCAATATCACTGATGAACATAGATGCAAATATCCTCAACAAAATTCTAGCAAACAGAATCCAACAACATATTAAAAAGGTCATACATAATGACCAAGTGGGCTTTATTCCAGGGATGCAAAGATTCTTCAGTATTCCCAAATCAATCAATGTGATACACCATATTAACAAATTGAAAGATAAAAACCATATGATTATCTCAGATCAGTCGCTCAGTCGTGTCTGACTCTTTGCGACCCCATGAATCGCAGCACGCCAGGCCTCCCTGTCCATCACCAACTCCCGGAGTTCACTCAGACTCACTTCCATCGAGTCGGTGATGCCATCCAGCCATCTCATCCTCTGTCGTCCCCTTCTCTTCCTGCCCCCAATCCCTCCCAGCATCAGAGTCTTTTCCAATGAGTCAACTCTTTGCATGAGGTGGCCAAAGTACTGGAGTTTCAGCTTTAGCATCATTCCTTCCAAAGAAATCCCAGGGCTGATCTCCTTCAGAATGGACTGATTGGATCTCCTTGCAGTCCAAGGGACTCTCAAGAGTCTTCTCCAACACCACAGTTCAAAAGCATCAATTCTTTGGTGCTCAGCCTTCTTCACAGTTCAACTCTCACATCCATATATGACCACAGGAAAAACCATAGCCTTGACTAGATGGACTTTTGTTGGTAAAGTAATGTGTCTGCTTTTGAATATGCTATCTAGGGAACATACATAAATGATAATGCATAAAATAGACAGCTATTGGAAAGTTGCTATATAAAACAGGGAGCCCAGGCTAGCGCTCTGTGATGACCTAGAGGGGTGAGTTGAGGGCAAGGGAGAGAGGCTTAAGAAGGAGGGGATACATATATAGTGATGACTGATTCATATTGTTGTATGGAAAAAACTAACACAACATTGTAAAGCAATTTAAAAAATAATAATAAAATTTAAAAAAAAATAAAGGGAAAATCCTAATGCTCAACCAAAGGGAAGAAAAGTTATGATGAACCTAGACAGTATATCAAAAAGCAGAGACATCACTTTGCGGACAAAGGTCGGTAAAGTCAAAGCCATGGCTTTTCTAGTAGTCATGTATGGATGTGAAAGTTGGACCATAAAGGCAGGGCACCAGAGAATTGATGCCTTCAAACTGTGGTGCTGGAGAAGACTCTTGAGAATCCCTTGGACAGCAAGGAGATCAAACCAGTCAGTCCTTAAGGAAATCAACCCTGAATATTCACTGGAAGGAGTGATGCAAAAGCTCCAATACTTTGGCTACCTAATGGGAAGAGCCGATTCATTGGAAAAGACCCTGATGCTGGGAAAGATTGAGGGCAGGAGGAGAAGGGGACAACAGAGGTTGAGATGGTTGGATGGCATCAACTGTGACTCAATGGGCATGAGTTTGAGCAAACTCGGGGAGATAGTGAAGGACAGGGAAGCCTGGTATGCTGCAATTCATGGGGTCACAAAAAGTCAGACATGACTTAGTGATTGAACAATAATTTAATTGATATTCTGAGAAAGAAGAGAAAATGGAATTATATACAATGCTCAAGTTAAACTGCAGAAAGTGGAAAAGAGGGGAAGACAAAAATCAGGAAAAAAGAACAAGGGCAACAAATGGAAAGCAGTAACAAATATAGTAGGTATTAATCTTAACTACATCAGTAATGACTTTACAGCCACATTGGGAGACAGTTCAGCAGTTTCTTAAAAAATAGACAGTCTTACTGTATCACCCAGCAATCACAACTCCTTGATATTTACCCAAATAAGTTAAACCTTACATTCACACAAAAACATGCACATAAACATTTATAACAACTTAATTCATAATTGCCAAAATTTGGAAGGAACCAAGATGTCCTTTAGTAGATGAATTGATAAACTATGGTGCATCCAGACCGTGGGCTATTACTTAGGACCAAAAAGAAGTGAGCTATCAAGTCATGAAAGACATAATGGCACCTTAAATGTGTATTGCTAACTGAAAGAAGCCAATTTGAAAGGCTATATAACATATGACTGCAACTACATAGAATTCAGGGAAAATCAAAACTTATGAAGACAGAAGATCAGTAGTTGCTAGGGAATGGGTGAAGGAGGGATGAATAGGCAGAGCACAGAGGGTTTCTAGGGTAGTGATCCATTTAATATGATACTGTAATCGTGAATGCATGTCATTATATTTGTCCAAACCCATGGAATGTACAACACCAAGTTGTTGTTTAGTCTTTTCCGACTCTTTGTGACCGCATGGACTGTAGCCCACCAGGCTCCTCTGTCCATGGGGTTTCCCAGGCAAGAATACTGGAGTGGGTTGCCATTTCTTTTTCCAGAGAATCTTCCTGTCCCAGGGAAAGAACCTGCGTCCCCTGCATTCGTAGGCAAATTGCTCACCACTGAGGCACCAGGGAAGCCCATAACACCAAGAGTCAACCATAATGTAAATTGTGGACTTCAGGTGATAATAATGTATATCAGTTTAGGTTCATCAATTTTTGCATGTGTAAAAAATTGCAATGTAAAAAAATTTGCACCACTGAGGTACAATATGTTAGTAGTGAGAGAGTTTGTGCATGTGTAAGGGCAGAGAATGTCTAAGAACTCTGTACTTTCTGGTCAGTTTTGCTGTGAACCTAAAACTACTCAAAAAAAATAAAGTCTGTTTTCCAGAAGGTTTTTTTTTTCCTTCAGTTTAAAAGGTTGTTTGATCAGCTGTTGAGTCCTGGTTGACAGCTTTTTTTACTTTCAACACTAAAGATCTCACTCCATTGTTTTCTGTATTACATAGTTTATGAATATGTCTGCTATAATTTTTAATCTTTGTTTCTCTGTGTGTAATTTTTTTTTGTCTCACTGCCTTCAAGATTTTTATCTTTTTGTCTGTTTTTTAGCAGTTTGAATGATGTGTCTAAGTGTGATTTTTTTTGGGGTAGTATTTATCCTGTTTGTGATTTCTGAGTTTCTTGTTTCTCTAGTTTATATTTTTCATTGTTTTCTGAAAATTCTTGGCGAACTTATCTTTAAATGTTTCTCTTTTTCCCTTTAATTATATTTCATCCTTCTGAGATTCTAATTACATATATATTAGACCACTTGGTATTTTTTCACAGCTCCTGAATACTCTGTTCTGGTTTTTTACACCCTTTTTCTCTTTGTGTTTACATTTGAGTACTTTCTATTACTCTGTCTCTGGGTTGCTTGATTCTTTCTTGGCTGTATTGAGTCTATAATGTGTCTGTCAAAGGCATTCTTCACCTCTCTTATTGTATTTTTTATTTCTAGAATTTCCATTTGCTTCTTTCTTATGATTTTTATATTTCTTCTGGAATTCCGTATCTGTTCATATATGCCATCCATTTTTTTTACTCAAGACTTTAACTGATTTACCTTACATTTAAATTGTCAGTTCATTCTAATATCTGGTTTTTCGTGATTCTGTTTCAGATAATTGCTTTGTCTGTTAACAGTGCTTTATTTTCTTGTTTTTTTTTTTTAATGTGTCTCATAATTTTTATTGCATACTTGTATGTAATATAGTGTGTAATTTGTTGTTGAGTCACCAAGTCATGTCCAACTCTTTGCGTTCCCATGGACTGCAGCACCCCAGGCTTCCCTGTCTGTCCTTCATCATCTCCTGAAGTTTGCCCAAGTTCATGTCCATTGAATCATTGATGTCATCCAACCATCTCATCCTCTGTCGCCTTCTTCTCCTTCTGCCTTCAGTCTTCCCCAGAATCAGGGTCTTTTCCAGTGAGTCAGTTCTTCACATCATGTGGCCAAAGTATTGGCGTTTCAGCTTCAGCATCAGTCCTTCCAATGAATATTCAGGGCTGATTTCCTTTAAGATGGACTGGTTCGATCTCCTTGCCTTCCAAGGGACTCTCAAGAGTCTTCTCCAGCACCACAGTTAAAAAGCATCAACTCTTTGGCACTCTGCCCTCTTTATTGTGCAGGTCTCACATCCATACATGACTACTGGAAAGACCATAGCCTTGACTAAACCAGCCTTTGTCAGCAAAGTGATATCTTTGCTTTTTAACACATTGTCTAGGTTTGTCATAGCTTTCCAGCCAAGAAGAAATCGTCTTCTAATTTCATGACTGCAGTCACCATACACAGTGATTTTAGAGCTGGAAGAGGAAATCTGTCCTCTGCCTCCACCCTTTCCCCTTCTATTAGGCATAAAATGGTGGGACCAAATGCCATGATCTTAGTTTTTTTTAATATTGAGTTTTAAGCTGACTTTTTCACTCTCCTCCTTCACCCTCATCAAGAGCCTCTTTAGTTCCTCTTCACTTTCTGCCATTAGAGTGATATCACCTGCATATCTGAGGTTGTTGATATTTCTCCCAGCAATCTTGATCCTAGCTTGCAACTCATACAGTCTGGCATTTCACATGATGTGCTCTGAGTATAGGTTAAATAAACAGGGTGACAATAAACAACTTTGTTGTACTCCTTTCTCAATCCTGAACCAGTCAGTTTTTCCATAAGGGTTCTAACTGTTCTGACCCACATACAGGTTTTTCAGGAGACGAGTAAGATGGCCTGGTATATCCATCTCTCCAAGAGTTTTCCACAGTTTGTTATGATCCACACAGTCAAAGACTTTAGTGTAGTCATTGAAGCAGAAGTGGGTGTTTTTCTGGAATTCCCTTGCTTTCTCTATGATCCAGCGAATGTTGGCAATTTGATCTCTGGTTCCTCTGCCTTTTCTAAACCCAGCTTGAACATCTGAAAGTTCTCTGTTCATGTAATGCTGAAGCCTAGCTTGG
Source organism: Bubalus bubalis (assembly GCF_019923935.1). Lineage (NCBI taxonomy): Eukaryota > Metazoa > Chordata > Mammalia > Artiodactyla > Bovidae > Bubalus > Bubalus bubalis. The sequence goes on along the minus strand of NC_059165.1, from coordinate 88,855,787 downwards.
ACGATTTTGAGCATAACCTTATACTAACATGGGAGATGAGTGCACTTGTCCGGTGGTTTGAATGTTGTAATGTACTGAATGTACTAAAGTACTGCCCTTCTTGGGAATTGGGATAGTATGTAATACCATTATGTAAATATGATTTTCTTTTCCTGGAAGTATGCACATTTCTTTTTTTCCTAAGCCATTAGTGTGGAGATCTGAGTCAATTTACTTAGTATTTGAGTTTGAGATCATTTTTAATTGCTATATTTTGCCTTCAGTGTACCTTCAGCTTCAAAACATTTTGCTTAGGAAGAGGCTAAGTTTCCAGAAGTTTTTTTTTTTTTTTTAAGTATTCCTGCTTCGCTTGCAGCTTTGAGACTTCCCAGTGTACTTGTACCTCAGGATTTTCTTGATGCACTCTTGCCCCTTCCCTAGCAGTAATCTTCTGTTGTCTGGTACTAGGCTTGGTGAAAAACATGTGCTCATGTGTCTGGTACTAGTCTAGTGGTGGAAACCAATGGGAATCCTGTGTTGTCCTGGTCCAGCCTCAATTAGAGAGTTTGCAAACTCTGTTGCCATATGGGAGGTCAGGAAATGATCTGGCCCCAAATCTTTAGAAGTGTTCTACCATTGTGAGAGGTTCATTATAGTATCTCCTGCCCAAGACCCACCAAAGATACAAGGAAGAGTTTTGAATGTCATGGAGAGGAGGGTCAGGATCATTGAGAAAGCCCCAGGGACAGAAATAGTCTCTCCTGTGAGCAGGAGAGGTGTGAATTTCCCTTGTATCCATGACTCCCAGGAGTCCCATACTCTCATGTAGCCCATACTTTGCCTTTAGCAATTCATTGAAAAGTTGTGTGTGAATTCTTCTTACCTTCTTCTGTGGCGCCCAGTGTTTGATTCTTTTGTGTTCTGTCACAGGTAAACATGTGCTCATGTTCCACCTCTTAAGTGTTGGCACCTGAGTTTCCTTAGATTTTAGCTCTTTGATTGCTCTGTGACCTCAGTTCTCTGATGGGTCCAGTAAAAGTTACCATTTTATGGTTTATCCGGCTATTGCTGTTGTGTTAGGGTGTGAGCAATACTCTTCCCAGCTTTCTACATCCTAGAATTCTTTGTGTTTTGAGAACTTTTTTTTATCTAATCCATTTCATATATGTTTAATATGTAGCATGATAATTGATGTTGCCTTTCATTTACTAGCAATTTTGATTCCCTCTTTGACTTACAGTTATTTTTTAACATACCTGTTTTTTACTGGTGTATAATTGCTTTACAGTGTTGTGTTACTTTCTGCTGTACAGTGAAGTGAATCAGCTGTGTTGTTGTGCTTAGTTGCTCAGTTGTTTCTGACTCTTTGCTACCCCATGCACTGTAGTCCACCAGGCTCCTCTCTCCATGGGATTCTCCAGGCAAGAATACTGGAGTGGGTTGCCACTCCCTTCTCCAGGGGATCTTCCCAACCAAGAGATCAAACCCAGGTCTCCTGCATTGCAGGCAGATTCTTTACCATCTGAGCTACCAGGGAAGCCCAAATCAGTTGTATGTATACATATATCCCCTCTCTCTTGAACCTCCCACCCACCCCTATCCCACCCCTCTAGGTCACCCCCAAAAATACAGAACGCTTCACAAATTTGCAAGTCATCCTTATGCAGGGGCCATGCTAGTCTTCTCTATATCATTCCAATTTTAGTATGTGTGCTACTGAAGAAAGCACTGATATACAGTTATCTAGATAGAGACTTTTAAAAAGTCACTGTCATTCTTACGATTTTTGGACCAGAATGTATATTCAGAATTTATAGGATATGTGTTTAATCTCTGTGAAGCCAGGTTTATTAATTATTAATAATAGACAAATTCTCTGTATCTTTGTCTGCTTGATCTAAGATTGAAAAACATATGTTAAGGTGTCCATTATAGTAGTAGCTTTACACTTTTTAAAAATACTTTTCTTTCTCCCTGGTTATTTTAGTTATAATTTTGTAAGCTATTTTCAGCCCAGAAATACTTATGAATGTCTTTGTTTTGGAATATCAAGCAAGGTAACCCTCTGATTTAATTCAGTTGGGTTTTTTTTTTTTTCTATGATAACTTCTAATTTCTTGTTTCTTGTATTTTTGCCCATCTCTTTATTTTTAATCTGTTTTCTATATCCATTGAAAACTCAAGTACATATTTACTGTCCTCCCTTCCCTAGACTATTGACATAGGTTTCCCATCAGTCTCCTTCTTCTACTTTTACCTTATTACAGTCCATTCTCCAGTCAGCAGCCAGAGTAATAATTTTCTAGCTGAAAGCTCTCCTGTGAGTTCTCTCACACTTACACTTCTTCCCATGCTTTTGTTATGTAATCTACCCCCGCCTACTTCTCCAGCCTCATCTCACCACACTCTCCCCTTTGCTTCCTACGCTCTAGCCATACTGGCTTTATTTCTTTTCCTAAACCATGCTGTGCCTTTACTTAAGGGTTTTTGCACAAAGTAGTTTCTCTACCTAGAAGGCTTTGTATCATGACTATTGCCCTCTTTTCCTTCAAGACTAAATGTATTTGTCACCTCAGAGAATTCTCCCTAAACCTAAAGTAGTTAGGTTTATGTCAGTTTATGTCAGTCAGTAGTTCTGTCACCAAGTTACTCTATTATATCGCTTCATTTTTTTTTTTCTTTAAAGCATTTACTAGCATCTGAAATATTTCTAATCATTTATTTGTGGAACTCCGTGAGAGTGGGTACCTTGTGTGAGCTCTTTTCTGTTTTATCCCTGGCACCTGTAACCCTGTACATCTCAGGGAGATTTACTTCAGCTATTTCTTTAGGTCTTCATCTAATCAGTTCTCTCCTTCTAAAATTTCTTTTTGTACTCACTTACCTTATGGCACCCCACTCCAGTACTCTTGCCTGGAAAATCCCATGGACAGAGGAGCCTGGTAGGCTGCAGTCCATGGGGTCGCTGAGAGTCGGACACGACTGAGTGACTTCACTTTCACTTTTCACTTTCATGCATTGGAGAAGGAAATGGCAACCCACTCCAGTGTTCTTGTCTGGAGAATCCCAGGGACGGGGGAGCCTGGTGGGCTGCCATCTGTGGGGTCGCACAGAGTCGGACACGACTGAAGCGACTTAGCAGCAGCAGCAGTACCTTATCTGGAGTTCTTTCAAATGCCATAATTTTCTTCTTCATATGTTTTCCCTTGAATTTCTCAGAATTCCTTTTTAAGTTTGTTTACTAATATGCTGATTCTGTTTTCTGTAGTACCTAGTTTTTCTATTTACTGCTTCCATTGGGATTAAAAAATCTGCAATTCCATAATCACATTTTTTTCTTACCATATTTTTTTCGATTATTGTTTCTATTGCTATAATGTCCTTTTGGAATCTGTTGGAAAAATTATGCAAGTTGGGTCACTTTTTTTGAACTGCTAAATCTTTTGTTTGTCTCACATTTTTCTTTATTTGTTTGCTTTTCATTATGGAGGGAGACCGGATTGATACCTGATTTGCCCAATAGTAGGAATTGAGATGACTTTGCTGTAGATTGTGTCTGTCCTCCTTTAGTGCTTTCAGGCTACTGACATGAATAAGAGCATTACAGAGAGTGAAGTTATGGTAAAGGGAATAGTCAGGTCTGATATGGGGAATGGTCTTTCTTGTCAAAGGAAAACTGTCTAGCCTTGAAGAATCAGAGGAATTGAGAATTGGTTTAGCTGTATGTGAAGATGAGATAAATGTATTACTGCCTGTCCATTATCTATATTGACTCTGGCAGAAACATCTAGAATGGCTCCTGGCACAGAGTTAATACTCAGAATGTTTGTTGAAATGAACCAAAGCACCCTAAGTGATTGATTTACACCTGGCTCTGTGCTGGGTGCTGTAGGAAATTCAGAGATGATAATCCTGTTCCTGTAGTGGGCTCTATCTGGTAGAAATTATTACCCATTTGAAGAGTTACAAACAAAGGAATAAATTTATCAGTAAATCTAGGTGTGCTAAAAAGGAGGGAGAGCTCCTTTTGAACTGATTAGTTGGATAAGTCTTCCAGAAGGGGACAATATTAGCTGGCTTGTAAAGTGGTAGGAAAAAGGAAGGATGTGGTTAGAGTGAACTAGCTTGTGGGAGTAGCTGATATAAAGATGGTGTAGAGGCCCTAATCAACATGATGTGTGTGGGAGAAGTAAAAGGATCAGTTCATCTGGAACATACAAGACATGGTTCGTGAGCCTTGGTTACTAAGCGTAGGATTTTATCCTTTACCTTGTGACGGCTGGAAGGTGTTAGAGGCCGCTCAGCCAGGAAAAAAGAACTGTGGTTAGAACTGCTTGAGGAAGCTCCACTCATAGTTTTCCACTGGTGTGGGATGAACAGAATGTAAGATGTCTCCTCTTGTATTTTTCCTCCTTTCACCTCATCTGCCTCCTGTCTGTGTCTTCTCTTTCTCCAACCTGCATCAGTCTCCTGGGATATTCCCTGGAATGACTTCTGATTCCTACCATTTCTGAAATAATAACATGGCAGTACCACACTCCTTACTTGCTGGTGGCTACTGGAGTCTGGGCCCTGAGTAGTATGCCAGATACTCTGGTACTATGCCAGAAATGTTTGAGTTCTCCAAAGGGAAGTTCTGCATCCTGAACTCTGACCTGGGAGCATGCAAAGTGAATATCACTGTCTTGTCATACGGCTTATGAAAATTGGCCTTAGGAAAAGAAATTAAAAAATAGAAGGTAATTATTGTTACTCCATGCCTTGGGGATGGTTTTCATTATCTGAAGAGCTACCTTGCATAAAAGGCCCAGGAGACCATACAGTCTAATATTTGGAAAGTTGAGGCATTTCTCAACCCATAGCTCTGCCTCCTGAGTCACTGCCTATGGATGATAGGGAAGTCCAGTCCCAACACTGTGTCCAGCCTGGTGCTTCCTTGGCTGCTTGCCAAAGTGGGCTTCTCACTAACAGGAATGAAGATGAAGATTTCATCATCATTAGGATTACACTCTTCTACTAATTTTGTTATACCTGTTCCACATCTCTCCATTTCACTAATATATGCCCTTTTCTAGGGTTTTTCTGAAAATGTCACTTGGCCAAGGGTTTTGTTTTTTGTTTTGTTGTGAGCAGCAGATGCTTGAGAAGATCTGAGGTACCACAGCTGTTCTGTGCTGTCATGGCACTTGCTCTGAGCTTTATCCATCACCAGTGCTTTGTTTCTCGTGTGTTTCACAGTGTCTTCTGTACCCTCCATGGTGCATCTTTTTTTTTTTTTTTTTTTTTCATGGTGCATCTTATACCCCTTGGCAGACTCTGCCTCAAACAGGACAGAGTCAACCTAGAACTGTGCTGTCCAGTACAATAGCTACTAGCCATATGTGGCTATTTAATTAAATATAGCTAATCAATTAAAATTAAATAATATAAAAATTCACAATTGTCTTAACCATATTTCAAGTGTTTGATAGCCACATATGGTTTGTGGCTTCTGTACTAGACAGTGCAGATAGATAATTCTCATCATCACAGAAAGTTCTACTGGAATGCTGGTCTTGAAAAATATAGAAAAATACCAACAGGACTGTCCGGGTAGATGTAGGTACTCCAAGGCAGGTTCAAGTTCTTCGTTGCCACTATGTGCAGCAGATGTACCTACTTCTTTGTTATTCTAGTTGTCTACAGGGACATCTGATAACTATTAGACACACACACACACACACACACACACATAGACAAAATTGCTTGTTAATTCTCACAGACTGGATATTCTAAACCCATCAGAAAAAAGAGAAGCATTTTCCAAATTGTTCCATAATTTTTCTTAACCACAATATAGTTAATACCTCATGTTATTATACAATGAAGTCCTTTCGCTTTGTGCCCCTTTGGTCCTGTCATAAAGAAAAAATAAGCCCACTTTTTGAACCTCTCTTCTTTAATGTCAGGTCACTTGACTTTAAAAGGATGTAATAGAAGCGTTCCATATTCATTCCTTTTAAGAGCCTGATAAAGTACTCACCTTCTTAGGCTCTACCGAGGTTCTGGAGGTCGAGACCAGGAGTCTCAGCATTGGGAAGGCCTTCTTGGATGCTGCAGTCTTTGTCATTTCACACCTTAACCTCAAAGGAAGCCCATTTTCCTGGGATGGAGCACTTTAGTTCCCACAATTCTTCTCTGAAGTCACTGGGGAGTGGGTGGATGGTTTGTAGAGTGAGGGCGATGCTTTGGTCTGAACTTTTTGAGTAACCTTAGGAGTGGATCTGCTAAAACCAGAGGGTTTTTTTTCTTTACCGCACCACCCCCAGGATTCCATTTCCTGCACACGTGGCATCAGCCCCTCTAGTTATCTTGACCCAGGCCTTTGGACCATGCCTTGGGAGGGCTCTGCCATCTGCATTGAGCTCCATTTGTACCTCTCCAGTGAAAACAATGACTTTCTTTGCCCTGACCTGGTAGGAAGGCTCTTTCCTCTCTTACTTGGTTAACCAAAGTGGGAATTAGGATTACTACCCCTGTGGGTAAAAGACATTTTTCTCCATGTTGGAGAAAGATGTAGGTAGTGGTTTCATCTGCCACTGTCCATGGATGTGAGTAGAACGTCCTCCTGATGCATAACCCTGCTCCTGCCCTTGGCCCTTTCCCAGGTCCTTTACTATTTTGACTTTCTCCTCATGCCTTTTTCTTACCCTGATGCTGTCCTAGACCTTTTTTTTTTTTTTTTTCCTGTTCCTTCTGTTGCCCCTGTTTTAGCCACTGCCCTGGACTCAAGGTGAGTTGAGGGAAACAGTCTCTCAAAATCTGGGCAAAAATCCTTGGGATGTGAGGTGAGCACATGGGGAGTGGCACACATGATCTGAATGCTAGTATTTGCCTGCCAGGGCTGGACCTTCCATGGCCTTCCCTCCTTTCTGTTTTTGAACTTCTTTCATAAGAGGAACCTTTATCTATCCAGGACTTTATGCCTCCCCCGCCCCATTCCCTATTTAGGGACATGCAGTTGTGCTGCAGGAGAGAGCTGGCCCATGCCCCCCTTCAGGGGCCAGGGAGGTCCATGAACGTGGCAGTGAGGCCTGAGCAGGTACATGACAGGTAAGCAGAGACATCTGGAGTCTAGTCAGTCATGGACCGCAGAGCTCCTGCAGAAGAATAAGGCTCCAAATTTTAGCCTTTGCTTGCCCAACTCCTCATGATTTAATAAAGAATAGTTTTATCTTTTAATTACCCAAGTGATGCATGAATACGTTCTCTTCTTGTAACATCTTACAAGCGAGAATATTATCTTCCTGTAAAAACAGCAAGAAAGTTCATCCTGATGATTATAAAATTGTAAAGCTAAAGTGCTCTTTGATTGCCTCATCTGATCCTAATCCCCTCTCCAAGTTCCTGCAAGTAACCACAGTTCTCAGCTAGCAGTATATCCTTCCAGATCTTTTTTTAATATATTTACTTACTGACCTTGTGTATCTGTTAAAAAAAAAAAGATAGGATTCTTTTATGGTTTCTTCTTTTCTTTCCTCCTTTGTCTTTCTTTTTCATAAATGATGTACTGTATGTTATCATTCTACAGTTATCAGTCAGTGATATGTTAGAGATCTTTCTATGTTGGTTTAAAGAAAGCAAGTGCATTTTGGAATTGCTGTATGATATTATCTAGCATGAACATACCTCAGTTTATTTATTCACCTCTGGGTGATGAAAATTTTATGTGTCTCTAAGATTTCAGTATTACACATGGGATGCAATGAATATTCTTGCATATGCTTCATTAAGCTCACAAGCAAGCATAAATTACAGACTCATGGGGGTGTGTGTGTGTGTGTGTGTGTGTGTACACACACACATATTTAGTAACATCTGTCAACTTGTTCGTAGAAAAAAGTTAGATCCACTAAAAGCCACTAACATCACGTACCTGCCAAGAACCTGTTAAAATCATAGGCTTCATGTTATCAAATGTCACGTGCAGAATTTGACTGTATTTCTCAAGTTCCTTAGTGATGCTAAACATCTTTTATATATTTATTGGACATTTTTGTTTCTTCTGTTAGTTTTTTTAGTTGGTTCATACTCTTTTTCTGTTGTTTAGATTTTACTTGTTAACTTTTTAATACTCTTTATATTCTGGATATTAATGATTTCTATTATACATGTTATAAATCCTTCCTCCCATTGTTTCACTTGTCTTTCATTTTACAGTATCTTTTACTATACCAAAATGTGTGATTTTGATGGAGTAAAATGATCAGTTTTTAAAGTGACTTGATATTTTGTGTGATCTTATTTAAAAAGGATTCTTATTCCCTCCAGGTCATAAATGTATTTTTCTATATATTCTCCTATGTCTATTATTTATATTTAGGACTTTAATATCTCTGAATTTATTTTATGAATGGTATGAGGAGGAATCTATCAATAGCTTTATCTTTTCAACTAAGTGATAATTTTGTAGAAGCTTTGTTGATTGTCTTCACAGTACCCCTTCTTCCCTCCTCCCTTGCTAACAGCATTCCGAATTTCCTAGATGTGTAGTATATGTGCAATTGCTCTCACCCTCACCCCTTAATGGAGAAGGAAACAACAACCCTCTCCAGTATTCTTGCCTGGAGAATTCCATGGATGGAGGAACCTCATAGGCTACAGTCCATGGGGGTTGCAAAGAGTCGGACATGACTGAGCGACGTTACTTTCTTTCTCTTTCACCCCTTAAAGTAGCTTAAGCCAATCAATGCATCCCATCCACCCTGGCTACAGGGTACGAATGTTCCAAGTGGGTAAATGACCCTTTAGAGATTAAGACACACGAAATAATGTTTGCTATGAGCTTCTAACAAAGAGGTTTTCTTTTCAGTGTTGGCTCAGTTGCTACTGACAATCATCTTACTCCCACAGGGGAAGCTAATCTTATGATGAACAAATAAAGTAGAAGACAGAGAAGAGAAATGAGGTTCTTGATGATGTTATTGATGTACTGGGCCAATCCTGTTCCAAAATCTAGCGTACTTCTGAGCCACTACTTTTTCTTTATTATTTAAGCCAGTTTGAGTTAAGTTTTACTTAAAACTAGAAGTATTTCTAACATTGAATCACAATCATCTCAATACTCTTCATTTAAAGATTAGTGTGTATCACATGTTTAGTTATGTCCAACTCTCTGCAGCCCCACTGACTGTAGCCCACAAGGCTCCCCAGTCCATAGAATTTTCCAAGCAAGAATACTGGAGTGGGTTGCCATTTCCTACTCCACGGTGTCTTCCTGACCAGGGATTGAACCCACGTCTCCTGCAGCTCCTGCATTGGCAGGTCAATTCTTTACCACTAATGCCACCCGGGAAGCCCCATATGTTTCACAATTACATGGAAGAGCACTTGTGGTAGATTTAGGCTTGCTTACCAAAAGAGTATGCATGAACAGAAAACGCTAAGACTCCATAGCTAGGTAAGGATAGGTTACCCATAAAACTAGCAACAAGAATTTTCAAGACCTAGAATATACATATTAGGACTCTGTGGTATGACTTACTGAAGAGCAGAATTATTGCTTCATTTGGTAGTGTGAGCTGTTTTTGGTACATAAGAGGGATTGCAAAAGGCAGTGAGTGCTCTTCTGATCTGGCAGACATGTCAGTCTTTGCAGGTTGTCAAGACCATGAACTTGAGGGATTCATTTATAAGAAAGCAAGAAATGAGGATGCATCCACCCCACATGTATCCTCATCGCACTAATGTCCTTCGTGTTCCTAATTAGTAACTACTTTAGGAGTAACCCAAAATAAAACTGACCTTAAAAAGAGTCCAAGTCAGTATTATCACTCATCTCAGAATCTAAACTTTATCTTGCCCCCATAAATCCCTTAAATATGTGGGCTTTGTCTGGACTCTTCATTCTGAGTTACTGGTTTGTTTATTTATTTATGTACCAGTACCACACGGTCTTAATTCCTCTTGCTTTATAACATACTTTGAAATTATACATGGCAAATTTTCCACCATAGGTCTTCAGAATGATCTTCAATATTCTCCATTATGAGTTTTAGAATCAATAAGTCAGGATTGAGGAGATAGATGTTCTCTGGGGGTCTTGATTTTAATAGATTAGGATAGTTTGGATAGAATTTATAGATTAATTGGAAGAGGACTGACTTGTGATATTTGGGAAAGCTGCTAATTTTTTGCTTACTGAATTTATACCTGGCCACATCGTTCAGCTCCTGGGTTTTCTGTGTGAAGTCTGACATCATCGAGAGGTTATATAGTAATAGCAATTAAGAGTACAGAATCTGAAGTCACACTGGCTCCTGGGTTTAAATTCTGGCTCTGCTGTTTACCAGACAAGTATCTCAGAATTTTTATTAGTTTCCTCATCTATAAAAATGGCTGCTATAGTAATACCTACCTCATAAGGTGGTTGTTAGAATTAAGTGAGTTAAACGAGATACATAAACCATTTAATATAAAGCAAACAGTGATAACAGTCATCATCATTTATCTTAAAATAAGTTTATTGGATTTTTTTTTTTAATCCTCATACCTGTTTTTCTTATCTTAATGCACTGACTAGGACTTCAGTATGTGTAATAGCGTGGGTATTGGATATTGTTGTCTTATTCCTGACTTCAGTGGAATTTTTTCTGATGGTTGACTGTTAAAATATATTGCTGTAGATTTCTAGTATAATCCTCGGTCTTATTAAGAATGCTTCCTGGTGGTCCTAGTATACGAAGACTTAGCTGAAGCAGTGAATGAAGGCCAAGCCCTGAGCACTAGGCCAGTCTTGCTTGCAGCCTATTAGGCATAAAGTACCCAAGGCTACAAGACAAGAAGAAACAAGGCTGCAGATGCTTAAAGCGGGCCAGACACCCACCTTCCTTTGGTGGAGAGTCCCATGCTCAGAAGGGGCATGGCGGAGACGTGCTTGGGCTATGCATGTGCTAGTCTATCTGTAGCAACAGTGAAGGCCCTGGCCTGTGTATACAAGGCACAGGGAGGTATGTACATGTGTGCTTGGCTGCATGTGTCTGCTCATGATGGTCCTGGTTACTGCAGCAGTAGCCTCATAAGTCCTGCTTAGCTGTCATTTCTGTATTATGGAGAGAGGGGCTCCTGACTGCTGTATCTCTTTTGGATTATCATAGTTTTCTATGTGCAGCACCCCTGTTTCACCACCCCTGTTTCACCCACCCCCTAGAGGCTGTCAGGGTGATGACTGAAGCATCAGACCTGTGGTTTCCGTAACAGGAAGTGATTTAGATGCTGAAAGCTAATTTTAGATGAGTTGATATGATATGGGGTTTTCAAAGAATGTTTCAGGGGTGGTTTCAGGCTCAAGGTTCAGCCCCCAAGTCTTTCTCATATACAAGGGGCTGGCAGTTTCCCACTGTCATTGTCATTGTCTAACTGCATGAGCTCATGCCCAGCTGGTCAACACTCTTGGGTGGAAAGCCAGGGCTGGTTTTCCCTGGATTCCATCCTGCCTGAGTCATTGTTTTTGGCCTTGAACTCAAGGCAGACTCTTGTGACTCAGCTGGCTCTAGGCCAGGCCAACTCTAGGCTTCTTATCCCTGGTAAGGGCTGCCTGGAGGCTCTGAGGGTCCTGTCAGGACAGGACCATCTACCTCCGTCCGGGCTGAGGTGTGGGCCAGTGGTGAGATGAGGCTTTCCGGCCAAGAGAAGTGAAATTTTGGGTGGCAGGCATTTAGGTGGGACATTTTCTCCAGGTCAGCCCTTTCTTGAGCCTCTTAGAAGAGAGGACACAAAACCCTAGAGATTTCATCACTGCTTGGCCCTGGAGGGTGGGACTCCTGCTAGTAGCAATAGACATAAATGCAGAGAAATAGGCACAGAGCTTTCAGAGAGTCCTGTCTTCTTAGAGCTAAATTCCCCACTGTTTGGCACCCTCAGAGCTGAATGGTTTTTATCTCTGCCAAGGCCTCAACACAGGAAATAGGAGACAGGGGCCCTGTGCTCGCCTCCACAAGGACCTGCAAAGCCACTTTCATCTGTTGTTGTGTACCCTAGGGCTTCCACAGCAGCCCCTGTGGCAGAGAATGGTGCCCTCATTCTCAGGGAAGACAGGCCTCACTATGGTGATGGAAATAGCCCAGGGTTACACAGTTAGTGTGGGTGGCATCAGAGCCAGGTTATATGCTGACCCTTGCACCATACTGCCAACGGGATGCCCAGCATTCATATAGCCATCAGGTTATATGCTGTGGTAATGGAGATGGCCCAGGGTTACAGAGTTAGTATGGGTGGCATCAGGCATCAGGTTATATGCTGACCCTTGCACCATACTGCCAACGGGATGTCCAACATTCAGGGAGGGAGCTCTGCATGTCTGACCCAGGTATCAGCCAGGCATGAGCCCCAGCCACAAGCCTGGGACCTCTCAGAAGCTGAAGGAAAGATGATTAAAGTTTCTGCCAGTGGCTAATCTACCCCTTGCGCTGCTTTTGGGTTAGGTGTAGCCTGGGAGATGAGAGGTGAAACCAGGCCTGTAGGTCTTGGTTGATACATAAAAGGAGACTCTCCTGCCCCAGAGAGGCTGTAGACAGACTTTTGGGGGGCAAAGAGCAGGAAACCGTCTCTTTGGCCTCCATAGCCACTTAATCCCCTAAGGAGGATCAAGGGGAGAAAGACCGACTACCAGCTCAGAACCAGGGCCAGGCTCAGACCCAAAAATGATAGGAGTATTCTCACAAAAGCTCCAGTGTTTGCAGCATATTGATATAGTTTGATGGTGTATGAGCTAAGGCCTGCTTTGAGAGTTCCATAGAAGGTGTCTTTGACCTATTTTCGAGGGCTGTGGTGGAAGGAAGAATTTTTGGCCACATCATAAAGAGTTTTGTGGCCACCTCTGATAGACCCAACTCAGGAAGTTGTAATTTTCCACGATTAGGTTATTAGTCACCAAGGTGATCCCTGCCCCCAGCTCCTGGCTCCTGCTCCTCTGTGACAGGCTGACAGAGATGGCATTCCAATGTGGCAGTCCTGCCTCCTCAGGTTAGACCTCAGCAATAGGCCAGGAGCCCTGGGTCCTCTGAGCACTAAGGTTAGAATTCTCTGTGTGCCTGCCTTGTTTGTGGAGCTTGTTCAGAGACAACTTCTTGAGCAATTTTTAGTTTGAGCAAGAAATCCCTTGATGATCTCAATGAAGGTATATAGGTAGAGAGTAGCTCCCAGAAAATCCACTGAAAGGAAGATCCATGTGCTCTGTGGACTTGTGAGAGCCCAGTCTATGACCTTTTGGGGGCATTTTCATTTTAAGGAAAGAAAAGGTCTTAAGACAATACATTAATTGAGGTTTTTGATAAAGCACTTTCAGGAAACTATACAGTATTCAGAGTTCCTTGCTTATTAGAAAGATGGGACTGTGTGGTGTTTACAGTTGGTTCCCCAGGGTGGACCTCATTCAGGGAGGTTGAGTTAGGCACAGCTACCCTTCTGTGGGAGTTTTACCTACTCAGCCTCTTCTTCTAAATTCCTGGGTTGTCTCATCACAGCTCCTGGGCTCCACTGTGTGCCTCTAAGGAGCATTTCTGCTCCTGGAGTTGGTAGAGCACTGCTAGGCTGAGGGCTGAGAACTGGCCCCTGAGCCTTGCCCCCAAAGCCATGGAATAGTCATGCATCTGGATTGCCAACTGGTGGCATTTTCCTAAGTGGAAAGGACTGGAGTGGCCTCTAGACAGGCCTCTCCTCCCTGAGCTTACAACTGGCTCCAACTTGTCCTCTGTGATGATCTCTCAGTCAGGGCATGACAGGAATACAAGCAAGCAGGAGTTGCTGCCTTTGAGGCAGGCAGAATGGGGTGCAGCTGAAGGAACTGATCTTTTCCTGGTCTTGTTTCTATCAAAAATAGTCTTAATGTGGCAACAGGAATTTGTTTGTTGGTTTGCTTGCTTGTTTGAAAGTACCCTTCTTTTTCTGAAGTCTTGGATGCTGCCTCAATTCTGGTGGGGCCAAAAACTGGCCCAATGCCCCAGATATTTGCAAGTCTCCAAGGCCCTTTTCTATGCTTATGAAGTGACACAACCCACTCACCTACCTTGCCATGCTCCTGATACCGATGTAATTAGATGAGAAATAATCTAGCCTCCAAGCTTTGGACCGCCTTCTTAAGAGTGGACAGTCTTCTTGAGGGAGAGAATTCAGGAGGAGGATGACCTGCCTCACATGGGAAGCGGAAGCAGCAAACAAGCTGCGGCATCCAGGGCAGGTTTAGCGAGAGGCTTGTCAGGCAAGTGGCGGTTCACGTACAAACTACAGACAACAAATCAAGAGGACAGTTGGGTAGAAGAGAGGTGGCCACTCTGCCCTCAGAAAAACAGGACTCCAAGTTCATAAGGAAGTGACTCTTTTGAATAACATAGGTGGGCCAGCCCCAGACATTACTCTAACGTTTCACAGACATCCTTTTCACAGTGTTTCTCATGCTCCACCTTAATCAACTGATACCTTTCGGGATGACTCAGGGCCACTGCTCAGGCTGGCCGCTGTGCTCTGACTCCAAGTGAGGTTACAGGTACAGCTGGAGGTGGGCCTGGCTCTGAATTGGGCAGCCATCCCTAAAGAGTCCCCAGATTATCCTGTAGGCAAAAGTCCCATAGTCAGTTTGCTTTTGGATCCTTTGCCTCTTTCTTTCTAAGAGACATTCGGTAGAAATAGCCTGAGTTTTAGAGTCCAAGGGACCTGGCTGCAACTCCTAACTCAGCCACCTATTAGTTGGCAGGTCTTAGACAGTGTACTAACTCTTCATTTTGCCCCAGTTCATTATTCATTCGTTCAACATTCATTGCTTGAGTCTTCTGTGTACTGGGTACTTGTTTAGGAACTTGAGTGTCATCAGTAGAGGGAACAGAAGTATTCCTGCCTTCAGAAATGTGTATCATAGCATGGGAGACACAAAACAACCAACAAGCTTGATAATATGTTAGAAGGTGATAAGTGCTGCAGATAAAAAAATAGAGCAAGATAAGGGGGGTTTGGGGTGCTGGGAGTGCTGATAGAAGGGACTGCAGTCTCAAATAGGGTGGGCAAGGCAGATCTCTTCGAGAAAAGAACATCTGAGCAAAGACTTGAACGTGGTTGAAGAAGTTTGGCTGTTCCAGACAGAGGAAAGAACCAGTGCGAAGGCCCTGAGCTTGCTGTGTTCCGGGAACAACAAGGGAGCCTGGCAGGCCTGGAGCAGCATCAGTGAGGGGGTGGGGCAGAGGGGAAAAGACAGAGAGGTAATGGAAAGATGAAGGGGCAGATGACGTTGGGCCTTGCAGGCCATTGTGGGAACTTTGGCTTTTGCTCTGATAAAACACAGAAGAGTTCCATAATCTAACCTAGATTGTAACAGGATCACTCTGGCTGCTGAGTTGAGACTAGACTATAAAGCAGAGCACGGATAGAAGCAGGGAAATTAGCCAGGCATCCACTGAGGTTTATTTTAGGTAGAAGATGAACCAGCTTGAACCATCATGGGTGCAGTAGAGATGCACCTATATAATATCCTATTATATATATTATATTATATTATATATAATTTGAAAGAAAAACCATCAGGGTTTTCTAATGGATTAGAAGTGAATATGAGAGTGAGCAGTGTTGACTCCAGGGATTTTGCCCTGAGCAGCTGGAAAGAAGGGCTTGACACTGCCTGAGATAAGGAAGTCTACAATAGGGCAGGTTTGAAGCGGAAGATCAGGAGTTCACTTTTGAATATGTAAAATGGGATCGTGATATCCACTTCATGACGATTAAATAAGATAATATGTGAGGATTAAATAAGATAATGTGTGGAAGTTCTTAGCTGTCACACATAGCTAGCTCTCAGTAAATGTCACTTTCTCTTTTCCTCTCTAAGACAGGTGGATGAAGCATGAGCAATTGGGGGTCTTGTAAGTCATTTTGACTAATTCCTTTTCTGTAGATACAATGAGCCGGTCAGATGCCAAAGCAGTCTCCTCCCCAGTGGTTTTCTCACACTTTAAAAAACTTTCACTGTTGCTTACAGGGTCTTTTCAATTTGTCAAAGGTTTCTTAGCGTTGTTGACACACCGGCGTGTTGGTGAGTTTCTGCATTGGTGGCACCTCAGGGCCCAGGCCACCTCTCATCTGTGCGCTCATGCTTTCCACATCAGTCACACTGCAGATGTCAGCCGAGCAAGAGGCAAGACCTCATAACAGTAAACAGAGACTAAGGGAGGAGTTTCTTCAGAGTTATACTTTTTATTATCAAATGATAGTTCGCTGACATAACATTAGGTCACAGCTTTCTCTTAACTCTTTGAATCATTTGTCCCTGAATAAAGCTGCTGGCATGTGGCACATTTCAGTTGCTGAATGAACAAAACAAAAAAGTTATAACATGTACAATAAGACTTATAGAGTCAAGAATAGAGAAAGAAAGAATGAAGGATGCTAACCAAAGAACCATCTCTGGATACGGGTTGCTGTTTTGCTTTACTTGTTTGGATTTTTAGCAATAAATGTATATCATTGTTAAGACAGTCGAGTCATTTTTAAGAAGTCTATGAAATGTTCAAGTAAGATTCATGTGGTGCCCATGTGATGGATAGGCTTTCCCGTGAGGTGTTTTCACTGGTGACACTGTTTTATCTGAGGGACAGCCTGCCCCTGCTGAATGCAGTGGAACCAGCCAAGGAAGGGCACGTGAGATGATGGTAGCTTAGGGAAAGAGAACGTTCCCCAGAAGCACCCAAACTTCCCTCTTCCACTGAGGTTGGTGACTGCCAAGACCCAGAGCTGTGCTCGCTCTCACTCACCTGCACATTCTTGGAGAGAGCCTTTGCTCCAGGCAGAAAGGTATGAGCAACTCTACACTGATTGATGGTGTGAGGACTCCAGGTACATAGGGAACATCTTTGACAGCTTTAGAATAACAAAATCTTCACGTCCAGAAGTTCTCTTTGAGGGCCGTTGATAGGACTGGCATATATGAGAACAGTGATCCCATATTATTCTCTTTCAGTTCTAGATATTTGGTTTGTGGGCAGCTGCCATTGTGGGCATTTGCAAGTGAATCCCTAAGATACAGGTCTCTTTGACTTGTAAAATAGTAAAAAGGGACAGGCTAAGTTCCCCTGTAGTTTCTCAAGAAAGCTATCAAATAGTGCAGAGCAGAGTGTTTGAGCACCTGCCTTTGAAGCCTTGGGGTGCTCTAGATTGGAAGCCCATATCTAACAGTTTCCCTAAGTCTCATTCTTAGAGTCCAGGGTGGTCCATTTCTTGAAGATGACTCAATTCTCATACTCTCTGACCTTTGGCATCCCACTAAATTGGTGGGTGCCAAACTGGTGAGGGAGAATATCACTGGATAGATCACAGATGCTCAATCTCCCCCCAGCCACTGCCGCTACTGCCCCCCAAAGTGAGGTATGCTGATGGGAGTGACTTCAATGACTATTTTTACCCCAACACTGAATGCCCTCAAGGGGCCTCTGCCTCAAACCTGACTGATGTTGCTGTTTATGCTGCAGTTGTCTTTGTTTCTGCCCCTTTCGTCTCAACACCTCAGCCCTCCTGCTTTGAGATCTTTGGGGCTTGGATGCTGAGTAAATATCCTTCCCTTGGCAATGAGCAACAGTACAAGCAACAGGCCTCTGCCGACCGCTGACTGTTCCTCCTCTGGCAGCCATCCTCCCCTGGCCCTGTGTTGCTCACCTATGTCTGACACTTTTCTCTGCTCTCCCATGACCAGGAGATCAGAAGCTGCTCCAGGTGGGAAGGATACCAGCTTAGGTGCCTGATGACCAACTTGCTAGAGCTTCAGTGGGCATCGCTCTCTGGGTGTCAGCCTGGGTCATGGCCCAAGTGCTGAGTGGCAGGCAACTGATGGGCAGCAGCTGTGGCATCCACGCTTCGAAGTTCCAGGGGTTTGAAGTACTGGAACAGCAGGAAGAAGAGTACTCACTACATTTCAAGCCCAATTTCTCATATGACCAGAATTAGGATGCCCTGAGAGTGAGGACAGAGCCTACTGGGTCAGGTCCCATGTGCACTCCCAGTCTGTCCCCACCTTCTTCTGAATACTCTAGCTCTGTCCAGGGGCATTCAGCAGAGGCCTCCAAGAGGCCAGGTCAGTTGAGGAACAGAGGGTGGGAAAGTTGAGGCAAGTGGTATCCACCTGCCGGGCCGATGAGCACCACACCCTGTTTCCCAGCTATGCTCCATCTTCTGCTCCCTATTCCCTGTGACCCCTTTCCTGACCCCTTTTCCCCCTTGATACCCCTGCTGTCCAGATCATCTCTGGCAATCTCCTCACTGATCCCCTTTCCGATGCTTTTGGCCAGCACAGTAGCCTGTGTGATCCTTTAAAAGTATAAATCTAGCTCCTTCTTGTCAGGTCTCAGCCAGATGTCTCCTCAGAGAGGCTGCCATTAGTCACTCCAGAGACTCCATACCATCATCTGTGTTATTAATCTTCATTGCTTGTCTCTTCTGACATTGTCTGGGGAATGCTTTTTGTCTATTGCTGTCTCCCCCGCTAGAATGTAGGCATTGAGAGGACAGTCTTGTCTTCTTATTTCCCACTTGTCCCCAGTGCCCAGCACAGTGACTATGCAGCAAATAGGTGCTTCAGTCAGTATTTATTTGTTGAATGAATGAATCAATCCATTCATCCACTTATCTGTCCTTCAAAAGAACTTGCATTCCAGTCCCTAGGCTGTTCGGTAGTCCTTAGAGTGACCTGGGCACTGAGTGGAGAGGAGAGAGCCTTTCTTGGTGATGAGCAAGGCACAAACCTGCTATGACCCTGGGAGATGAGGCTAGGACCTCTTAGCAAGGTAGCAGTCAGCCAGTGGTAGGCCATGTGTGTCTTTAAAAGCAGCAGGAAGCTGGGCTCTGAGATAAGAAGCGTGACTGCCAGTGTGATAAAGGTGGGGAGAGGGCCAGGGAGCAGAGAAATGAGGCTGCTCTCTGGGGATGCCCAGGCCTCTGTGGCTGGCCGGCCAGCATCACACACTTCCTGTGGAGAACAAGGGGAGGAGATCCCCTGTGAAGGCCCTGGAGCTGGGGCTGCCCCAGGTGTCTCACCCTTGTCCTCACTGAGGCGACTGAGACATAAGACTGCTGTCCTTCATATCTGTCATTCATGGATACTTGGGGACCTGCACTAGGGTATGTGCTGGATCCACGTGCTTTCAACTATCCTGGCTCCCTGGGTTCCTCTGTGTTTTAGTCTCTCTGTTAGTAAAATGGTTCCACCACACTGATGGTTGTGAAGAATTTGGGACATCTGGGAGGAAGGTCTCGGTAGGCACTGGGGCCTGAAGGCTCAAGGAGTGAGGCTGTGGAAGGCTGAGATACGAGGTATTAGTGGGAGCCTGGGGTGCTAGATGGGCCAGAAGGCTCACACAGAGGGTCCTGAGGCAGGCAAGGGGGAGACACTTAGAGGGCCCAGGTCCAGCTGGCATCCTGATGCCACATAGTCAAGATCTGCCATCCCTTCTCAGTATCTTATCCTGGCTGGATTATGCCAAGTGGCAGAGAGGGCAGTGGAAGAGCACCTTACAAGGGGTCTCAGAGACTAGGGTCCAAGTCTTATCTTTGCCACTCTGTGGCTTTATAGCTCTGAACAAATTATTTCTCTGCTAGCAGCTTCAGTTACGCCATATGTGAAAGAGTGGGGTCATGGTCTCACATGATTGTGGTGAGCATTAAAGAAATGATGTAACTCATTCCAGTGACTGTATGGACTTCAGCTCCCCATTCCTACAGGGTCATCTTCTGGGGGTGCAGATGGTAGGGGAATCTGTGGACAGAAAACCTCTGTCCTGACTCAGTGGCTTGCCCCACCCTAGCCTCTGGCCCAGATTCTGGAGGCCTTAGTCAAGGGGTGGGGGCCAGAGCTGGGGGTTTCCCTGTAGGCTCCATGGGATAGAAGCACTATAGCTCACTGGAAAGCCCTCAAAACAGCTGGATATAGCTCTGCCTGAGAAGAGCTCAGAACTGCCAGAATGGACGGGTGGACCAGTTGGACCTGCCTCCTGGGGAAACCCAGGCATGAGCTGGCACCTGGACCAGAGGACAGTTCCTGTCCATCCTGCTCCAACAAGGCTCTGGGGAAAGCTTGGGAAAGGAGGCTGGGATTACCCACAAGCAGAGGGCTTCTCTTACCTGAACCTTGCTCAACATCCCACTGGCCCAAAGGTTCCAGCCCCAAGGGCCTGAACTACAGAAGCCTCTTCCACTCACATCCCCTCCTCATTCCCCATCATCCCCCACCCCAGCTGCCCCAAGACCTGCCAGTAGATGCTGCTTCACTCTGCACTGACCTGCTCTCCAGGATCAGGGAAGGTTTTATTTTTAATTATTTATTTTTTGGCCGTACTGGATCTTCACTGCTGTGTGGGCTTTTTCTCTAGTTGCGGCAAGTGGGGGCTATTCTCTAGTTGCAGCGCACGGGCTTTTCATTGCCGTGACTTCTCTTGCTGTGGAGCATGGGCTCTAGGTTCGTGGGCTCAGTAGTTGTATCTCCTCCTCTGGAGCACAGGCTCAGTAGTTGTGGCACACAGACTGGGTTGCTTCATGGCGTGTGGGACTTTCCTGGATCAGGGATCGAACCCGTGTCTCCTGCATTGGTAGGTGGATTCTTTACCACTGAGCCACCAGGGAAGCCACAGGGAAATTTTCTGACCTATTGGTCTTCCCTGCCTTCATGATGCCGCCACTCCTAACCCTGAAGCCATTTCTCCTGAGAAGCTGGGTACTAGAGCCTAGGAAATGGCATGAGGCCATTTCCTGGGCTTCCGTGTCCCAATAGGAAAGAGACTTAAGCTAAAGCAAGAGAATCTTAATGGGTGGCTTGTAGGCATCAGGCTTCTGACCCATTTGCCAGGAGCTGATTTTGTGCATGGCATTTTTAAAGTGGTGTGGTAGATGTTGTGATGTACACCCAGACACTGATTTATGAATGGAGGGTTTATTCCATCAGCTGCTAAAAGAGCTACCAGATGACTGCCTCAGCTCTCAGCCCTCTGGGTCTTGCCTCTGCTAAAGAAAATTACCTTGCATAAGGTCATACCGCAGATCTAGTGACTAATAAATGTGAGTGTGTAAAGGCTTGGGCTCCCTTCCCTATCTTGGGAAAACTCTGAATGATAACCCCTGGAGAACCCCTGAGCTCAGCTGGAACCTTTGTTGAAACTATATAGCATTTCATCCTCCCTCTGGCTAATCCTCCTTCTGACCTCTCTTTCCTGCAGATGTTGATCCCAAGTAAAGGTTCTACATGCTAATCTCTGACTCAGAGTCTGCTTCCCACAGCACCTGATCTATGATATTGGCTCGAGGAGTGGTAAAAGGAATAAAGGAGACACTTGGATGGAATTGTGGAGCTGGCTCACTCACCACCTGGCTGCTAGTGAGGACCCGCCCCTTCACAGCTGACAGACAGCCTCTAGCGTGAGGCAATAGGTAGTGGTGCAGTTGTTAATACTTCTGCTCCTATTGGAAGAGATTGCGTTAGCTGGTGCAGTTTGGGTATTTGAGAAATATGAGGGAATCAGTTACTCTAATAGTGTTTGGGTAACTATTGCTAAGCTTGACTGAGTCTCACAAAAAGGTAATGAAAAGCTTAGAGCAATTCATTGGTGATAAAAAAAACTAAGTATGGAAGCCCTAGGCGCCCATGGTACATATAACGAGCTCTCATCTCTTTTAGTGAAAGAGAAGGAAAATGTCAGTAGCTAAGCTCCAAAGAAGGTTAAACTCCCAACTAAGACAGGTCTCCCATGCCCAAGTTACAGCCCTGGGTGGGAAAGAAGGGGACCCTGATATGTGGAATGAGGACATCTATTGCATCTGAAAATCTTGACTCCTCAGATTCCTTAGAACCCTCTGGGCTTATACAAGTGGCACATTCATCCCTATTAAGAATTAGGGACCCTAACTCTTGCCTAACTAAAGATGGTGCAGAGGCCTTTATCCTTCAGTTCTTGTTCTTTCATCCTCCCAGGACCTATTCCCACTCCCACTCTTGACCCACTAGGTCAGTAACTTGGGTTAAATCACAATGTAACCTGGCAAGAGATATGTTGGATCTCCAGGAGGAAAGGATCTACACTCAAATAAAACACAAGAGCTAACCAATAAGAACAAGCAGGAGTTGGAAGAATATATATGAAACTGGATTCTGAATCAGGGGATGAAACAGAAATTTGGATAAAAGTTTATTGATTTGAGATCACTGTCCAAGGAATGACTTGTCCAAGGGTGACTGCAGCCATGCAATTAAAAGATGCTTGCTCCTTGGAAGAAAAGCTATGACCAACCTAGACAACATATTAAAACGCAGAGACATTACTTTGCTAACAAAGGTCCATCTAGTCAAAGCTATGGTTTTTCTAGTAGTCATATATGGATGTGAGAGTTCGACTATAAAGAAAGCTGAGCACTGAAGAATTGATGCTTTTGATCTGTGGTGTTGGAGAAGACTCTTGACAGTCCCTTTGACTGCAAGGAGATCCAACCAGTCAATCCTAAAGGAAATCAGTCCTGAATATTCCTTGGAAGGACTGATGCTGAAGCTGAAGCTCCAGTACTCAGGCCAATAAGGCGGGAGGAGAAGGAGATGACAGAGGATGAGATGGTTGCAGAGCATCACTGGCTCAATGGACATGAGTTTGAGTAAGCTCCAGGAGTTGGTGATGGACAGGGAAGCCTGGCATGCTGCAGTCCATGGGGTCGCAAGGAGCCAGGCACCATTGAGCGACTGAACTGAACTGTCCAAGGAATGCAATATTTAAAAAACTGTGAGGGTGTGGAGAAAAGGGAACCCTCTTACACTGTTGGTGGGAATGCAAACTAGTACAGCCACTATGAAAAACAGTGTGGAGATTCCTTAAAAAACTGGAAATAGAACTGCCTTATGATCCAGCAATCCCACTGCTGGGCATACACACTGAGGAAACCAGAAGGGAAAGAGACACGTGTACCCCAATGTTCATCGCAGCACTGTTTATAATAGCCAGGACATGGAAGCAACCTAGATGTCCATCAGCCGATGAATGGATAAGAAAGCTATGGTACATATACACAATGGAGTATTACTCAGCCATTAAAAAGAATACATTTGAATCAGTTCTAATGAGGTGGATGAAACTGGAGCCTATTATACAGAGTGAAGTAAGCCAGAAGGAAAAACACCAATATAGTATACTAACTCATATATATGGAATTTAGAAAGATGGTAACAATAACCCTGTATATGAGACAGGAAAAGAGACACTGATGTATAGAACAGTCTTTTGTTTTTTTGTTTTTTCCTCTACTGTTTTTATTTTTATTTTATTTTATTTTTTTAATTTTAAATTTTATTTTATTTTTAAACTTTACATAACTGTATTAGTTTGCCAACTATCAAAATGAATCCGCCACAGGTATACATGTGTTCCCCATCCTGAACCCTCCTCCCTCCTCCCTCCCCATTCCATCCCTCTGGGTTGTCCCAGTGCACCAGCCCCAAGCATCCAGTATCGTGCATCGAACCTGGACTGGCAACTCATTTCATACATGATATTTTACATGTTTCAATGCCATTCTCCCAACAGTACAGTCTTTTGGACTCTGTGGGAGAGGGAGAGGGTGGGAAGATTTGGGAGAATGGCATTGGAACATGTATAATATCATATATGAAACGAGTCGCCAGTCCAGGTTCGATGCACAATACTGGATGCCTGGGGCTGGTGCACTGGAACGACCCAGAGGGATGGTACGGGGAGGGAGGAGGGAGGAGGGTTCAGGATGGGGAGCACATGTATACCTGTGGCGGATTCATTTTGATATATGGCAAAACCAATACAATATTGTAAAGTTAAAATAAAATAAAATTAAAAAATAAATAAATAAAAGGGAAAAAAAAGGAAAAAAAAGAATTAAAAAAAAAAAACTGTGGCACGAACCCCAGGAGAATATGCAAGTAAACCATTCGAATGGTTCCTAGAAGCATGGAAAAATAAGAAAGCTATGCCAGAATTGCTGTGACAGAGTGTGTGGAGGAAATGGGTGTGCCAGAGTCAATATACTAAGGTTGGAAGGGCTCCAAAGACACCAAAACGATAAGGAGTATGCTGGAAAGAGGGGCAACAGCATAACTAAGAAGTAAAACAGTGTTTGTCATTTATAGGTCGGGACTGATAGCAGGAGATATTGTCACAGAACTGAACTCACTGAGAACAATGCTGCTTATTTTGTACAATCAAAAGAAATCAATCAAGGATAATGAGCCTAGTCCTCCCAATCACAAGTCCCTTGCCAAATTTCCAGATCAGAACTAGTTTTCAGATTCAGAATGCATTGATTGAAGAAAAAGCCAGATCTCTAGAAGGAAGGATCGCCTAGTACCATGGCAAGTGTACATGACAATGATTTCCCCAGCTCTTCCCCAAGGGAACCTTTGGGAAGGCCATTTATTTGGATAACTGTAGATACTGGGAAAGAGAATAGACCAGCATTTCAAGGACTATTAAACACAGAATTTGAGTTGAAATTATTCCCTGGAGACTTGAAATAGCACCAAGACCCTCTTGTTAGAATTGGGGACATATGTAGTTCAGATAATAAATAGCTTCTTGGTCTGAATCCTGCTCATAGAAATCCCTCTAGGTCCACAGACCCACTCAATGATATCAGATAAACATATTTCATGGCCAGTATAATCTTCTATATTGGGTCCTTGGCCAATATGGTAAGAGCTGTCATAGTGAGGAAGGCCAAGTGGAAGCCTTAAAAACTTCTGTTCCAGCCAAAATAGTATTAAAAATAAATCAAAATAAATAAAAAACAATATCACAAAAATCCAGTATTACATTCTAGAGGTGAAGGCAGAAATAGTGCCACCATTAAAGATCTAAAGGAATTCCATGTATCTTCTTTAATTTACCAGTAAAACTCAGACCCTAGAAGATGTCAGTGGGCTTCTACCAGCTCAACAAATAGTAGCCACAGTGGCAGCCACTGTGCCTGCCAGATGTTTTATCTTTGCTACAGTAGATTAACATGGCCTCAGGCATATAGTATGTGGACACTGATACGGTGACTCCATTCTCTTCTACTCCATTCAGAAATAGTTAGGATTTACTTGGAACAAACAGTGTTCTAAATTTCCAGGGTTAGGTTATCGCTCCTTCTCTCTGTCACACCGTAGTCCTAAGAGGTCTGAGTGATCTGAACATCCTGCAGAACATCACCCTGGTCTACTCTATCAATAATTGTATGCCAACCAGACAAGGTAGTCAAGCAGAGACAAACATTGATGGCCATGACAAAAGACATATACTCCAGAAGATAACCCCTGTGAAGATTCAGAACCTGCCACATTAGTAAAAATTTTAGGGATCCAGTGGTCCAGAAGATCCGCTGGAGAAGGAATAGGCTACCCACTCCCGTATTCTTGGGCTTCCCTTGTGGCTAAGCTGGTGAAGAATCTGCCTGCAATGCAGGAGACCTGGCTTCAATCCCTAGGTTGGGATGATCCCCTGGAGAAAGGAAAGGTTATCCACTCCAGTATTCTGGCCAGGAGAATTCCATGGACTGTATAGTCCATGGGGTCACAAAGAGTCGGACATGACTGGGCGAGTGACTTTCACTTTCACTTTCTTTCAGTGGTCTAGAGTATGTCAGGAAATTTCCTCCAATGTATAGGACAAATGACTACATGTTGTACTTCTCACCATGAGGAAGGAAGCACCATGTTTGGTAGGGCTCTTAGAGTTATGGGTGCAACCTATTGCATACCTGGAACTATTGCTCTGACCCATATACCTGGCAGTAGCATAGAAGCCTGCCACTTTTGAGTGGGGTCCCAAGGCTCTACAGCATTTTCAGGCTGTAGTACAAGTAGCCCTGCCATTTGGAACATATGAATCATCAGATCCTGTGTTTCTTAAAGGTATCAGTAGTGAGGGAAAAATACATTGTGTCCCTATGGCTCTGAAACAGGCCATATCATTTGCCTTGGAGAATTATATACCTTTTGAAAAGCAACTCCTGTTATTCTGCTGAGCCCTGATGGATTTGGAGGGCCTAACTTAGAAAGCCTGGAGAAGGCAATGGCAACCCATTCCAGTACTCTTGCCTGGAAAATCCCATGGATGGAGGAGCCTTGGTAGGCTGCAGTCCATGGGGTCGCTAAGAGTTGGGCACAACTGAGCAACTTCACTTTCACTTTTCACTTTTATGCATTGGAGAAGGAAATGGTAACCCACTCCAGTATTCTTGCCTGGAGAATCCCGGGGATGGAGGAGCCTGGTGGGCTGCTGTCTATGGGGTCGCACAGAGTCGGACATGACTGAAGCGACTTGACTTAGCAGCAGCAGCAACTTAGAAAGCCAGGCAGGCTTAGCAACAACCCATCATGAGGTGGAAGTTGTACACTGGGAATCAACTGAACTAGTATCAAGTATAAACAGGATTGGAGGGCACAAGAAAGCTGCACAAACAGGTAACCCAGGGCTTAATGTATCTGCCTCTGTGGCACCAGAGCCTCTCCCCCAGCTTACACCTAGAGATACATGGGTGATCCCCCAGGGCCAAGTGATGGAGGAGGTAAAAGCTCAAATCTGGTTTACAAGTAAGTCAGATCAGTATGTGGGTCAAGCCAAAAATGCTTGTTACTGTACTACAGCTTCACTGAGGACTGACCTTGAAAGATAATAATGAAAAATCCAGACTAGAACTTCAGGTGGTAAAACTGGCCATTGGCTTTGTGTGGAAAAGTTATCTGAACTTAAAACATATATGGACACAAAGGCAGTGTCAATGGCTTGACTGGCTGCTCAGGAACCTGGAATGAGAAAGACTAGAACACCTGGGACAAGGAAATCTAGTACAGAGGCATGCAAGGAGAGATGTTAGTGGTGTGAACTATGGAGAGCTTCATTTTGCATGTTAATGCCTGCTAGGAAGCGTACCACAGTGGAAGATCTACAGTGATCGGATATACATACTGACTATTCCAGGTAATATCAACCCACTTCCATTATTGTACCCCAGTGCTAGCTCAGTGGATACATGAATGGAGTAGCCATGGGGGCAGGGATGCAAGCTATGCATAAACCCAATACCATGAGCTCTTACTTAACCATGGGGTTGACCTAGCTATTGCCAT
This sequence comes from Bubalus bubalis, assembly GCF_019923935.1. Taxonomy (NCBI): domain Eukaryota; kingdom Metazoa; phylum Chordata; class Mammalia; order Artiodactyla; family Bovidae; genus Bubalus; species Bubalus bubalis. The sequence continues at coordinate 88,828,690 of NC_059165.1, read as the reverse complement.
AACTATAAAATGTCTAGCTTATCAGCAACACATACCAACTTCGAGCTCCAGATCCAATTTGTTATTTTTGTTGTTGTCAGTTATTCACTAAGTCATGTCCGGATTTTTTGTGACCATGGACTGTAGTCCACCAGGTTCTTTTGTTCATGGGATTTCCCAGGCAAGAATACTGGAGTGGGTTGCTGTTTCCTTCTCCAAGGGACCTTCCCAACCCAGGGATCAAATTCGAATCTCCTGCATTACAGGTGGATTCTTTACCAGTAAGCCATCAGGGAAGCCCAGATACAATACTGAGTCAAGGAGATCAACAGGCCACTTGATTGCTAATTGACTACATAGCTCTCTAAAACCCTGGAAGGGCAAGTGATTCTTTTTGACGAAAATAAATATACATTCCAGGAATGGGTTTGCCTTTCATATCTACAGGGCCTGTCAAATCACTATCCAAGGGCTTTCAGTTTTTGACCCACTAGCATGGTATCTCATATAGTATTTCAAACCAAGAGATATACTTTATGGCAAAGGAGAAGGTTCATGACTGTAAGGTTCACTGATCATACTGTACCATGTAGGAGCTGCTGACCCAATAAAATGTTGTGCAGCAGCTTGGTGGAGGCATAATTGAAGCACCAGCTTGGGAGTGGTACTTTACAAGGATAAAGAGCTGTCCTCCAGAACACAGTTCTCACTAAGTCAAAGACCCTTATATGGAGCCATGTTCCAGTAGGTGTAATACAAAGGTCTGAGAACCAAGAGACAGAAGTAGAAATAGCCCCTTTTACCGTCACCTACTGAAGAATTGATGCTTTTGAACTGTGGTGTTGGAGAAGACTCCTGAGAGTCCCTTGGACTCCTAGGAGATCATACCAGTAAATCTTAAAGGAAATCAGTCCTGAATATTCATTGGAGGGCTGATGCTGAAGCTCCAATACTTTGGCCATCTGATGCGAAGAGCTGACTTACTGGAAAAGACCCTGATACTGGGAAAGATTGAAGGCAGGAGGAGAAGGGGATAACAGAGGATGAGATGGTTGGATGGCATCACCAACGCGATGGAAATGAGTTTGAGCAAGGTCCTGGAGCTGGTGATGCACAGGGAATCCTGGTGTGCTGCAGTCCATGGGGTTGCAAAGAGTTAGACACTACTGAGCGACTGAACTGAGTGACCCACTTGGGAAATTTATGCTTCCCATCCCTGCAACCCTTGACTCTGTGGGTTTAGAAATCCTGGTCCTTAGGAAGGGACACTTCCACCTGAGACCACAAGCGAGTGTCCCATTAAACTGTAAGCCAAAGCTGTTGCCAGGGAATTTTGACCTTCTTGTGTCCAGGGACCAGCAGAAAAGAACTACTCTGGTCAAGAGTACCAAAGCCTGATCATCAGGCGGAGGAAAGAGTACTGCTTCATAGTACTACACAACGGGATCCACTTGAGTGCCTCTCTGGTATTCCTACCCCCAGTTTTGACAGTAAAAGAGACAAGTGCAGCATCCCCAGGCTAAAATCAAATCAGATCAGGAATTAGATCCCTCTGTGATAAGGGACTGGGTTATGCCACCAGGGAAGCCACCAAGATGAGTATATACTCAGTGTTCTCAATGCTAACTGTGCATGTATGCATGCTCAGTTGTGTCTGACTCTTTGGGACCCCATGGACTGTTGCCTGCCAGGCTGTTCTGTCCATGGGATTCTCCAGGCAAGAATACTGGAGTGGGTTGCCATACCCTTCTCTGGAGGATCTTCCCAACCCAGGGATCAAACCTGGGTCTCCTGCACTGCAGGCGGATTCTTTACCACTGAGCCACCGAGGAAGCCCAATGCTAACTAAGGGGATCTAAAATAGACAGAAGAAAAGATGAGTCCTGGGTGGCTCTGAGATCGACTACAACAGCAGGGGCTGTAGTTCATCTCACTAACCTTCCTCTACTAAGCTTCCTCCAAGAAGAGAAGCACATCAGAAACATCGATGTGCCGGAGGTCACTCAGCCTGGCTTGAGATAGCCCATTGCTAATTTTTAAGAGCCAGTTGTTAAACATGTAACCGTACATACAGCATTAGAATCCTGGAGGAGCTGCTCCCAGAACATGTGGGAAGTGGTTATATGAAGAAGAGGATCTAAACAGCTCAAGGGGTGGATTGTGGTGGACACGATGGTGTGCTGCCCAAAACACCCTTCAAGGGTCAAGGGCTTATTCCCCTAGCTTAGGAGTGCTGCTGGAAGGCAACTCTTTGCAGGAATCTCCCCTCTTTGGGGATTTCCTTGGCTGAAAAGCATTGCTATGCATGGAGTTGTGTGTCCTCCAAGGGACAGCCTACATCAAGGAATAAGGCTTGGCTTCCACCCCCTAAGTTAGGAAAACTCTGAAGGATCATCTCCTTTGGGTCAGCTGAGGGTTTTGTTGTGACTGCATTGAATCCAGCTTCTCCCTCAGTTCAATCCTGCTCCCTTCCCTCCCATTTTCTTCTCTTCCACAAATAGTCCTTCATGCTAATCTCTGTCTCACAGCCTGAGGCAGGCAATCTGGTCATGGTTTCAACACAAAGGTACCTTCAAAGTAGGAAAGTCTTACCCCTTGTCAGGGATTCTTGGACTCGACAGACACAGAGCTGAGTGTGTCCAGGTCAGTCTCAGTGTCTCTACTTGTGAAAGCAGCTAGTCTTCCCATCTTTGTCTGGCCTGGGGTTTCTCTCTTTGGCCAGAACCTTTTAGCTCCTCAGATCTCTGGGCCCTGGAGGTCATAGAGGTGAAGAAAGAAGGTGGCCAGTTGGAGCAAAGTATTATCTGATAACCACGAGAGCACTAGACTACAGCCTCTACCTGGTACTGTCCATTATACCCACAGAGTCTGGACTCACAGTGGCTCCTAAGACCTCAGGAGAGATGTGGGGGAGCTGTTCCCACCCCATAAGGTTTGGAAGCAGCAGTGGTGTCAGGGATATGAATTAATTCTTGAGTCTGGCTCTGTTGCTGAAAACTTGCCCTCTGTTCACCAGTGCTGAATAGAAATGTGGAGACAGAGTTTTGGGTGAAGTAGAAAAGAATAATTTTCTTGCTTTGCCAGGCAGAGTGGGCCACAACAGGTTAATGCCCTCAAAACTGTGTGCCCTGCCCTGGAGTGGGTAGTGACTAATCTTCTGTTCAGTTCAGTTCAGCTTCTCAGTCGTGTCCGACTTTTTGTGACCCAATGAATCACAGCACGCCAGGCCTCCCTGTCCATCACCAACTCCCAGAGTTCACCCAAACTGTTGTCCATCGAGTCGGTGATGCCATCCAACCATCTCATCCTCTGTCGTCCCCTTCTCCTCCTGCCCTCAATCCCTCCCAGCATCAGAGTCTTTTCCAATGAGTCAACTCTTCGCATGAGGTGGCCAAAGTATTGGCGTTTCAGCTTTAGCATCAGTCCTTCCAAAGAACACCCAGGACTGATCTTCTTTAGAATGGATTGGTTGGATCTCCTTGCAGTCCAAGGGACTCTCAAGAGTCTTCTCCAACACCGCAGTTCAAAAGTATCAATTCTTTGGCGCTCAGCTTTCTTCACAGTCCAATTTTCACATCCATACATGACTACTGGAAAAATCATAGCCTTGAATAGATGGACCTTTGTTGGCAAAGTAATGTCTCTGCTTTTTAATATGCTATCTAGGTTGATCGTAACTTTCCTTCCAAGGAGTAAGCTTCTTTTAATTTCATGGCTGCAACCACCATCTGCAGTGATTTTGGAGCCCCCCCACCCCCTACAAAAAAGTCTGACACTGTTTCCTCATCTATTTCCCATAAAGTGATGGGACCAGATGCTATGATCTTAGTTTTCTGAATATTGAGCTTTAAGCCAACTTTTTCACTCTCCATTTTCACTTTCATCAAGAGGCTTTTTAGTTCCTCTTCACTCTGTGCCATAAGGGTGGTATCATCTGCGTATCTGAGGTTATTGATATTTCTCCTGGCAGTCTTGATTCCAGCTTGTGCTTCTTCCAGCCTAGCATTTCTCATGATGTACTCTGATATAAGTTAAATAAGCAGGGTGACAATATACAGCCTTGATGTACTCCTTTTCCTATCAAAACTGTGTGCCATGCTCTGGAGTGGGTAGCGACTAATCTTAAGAGTGTCCAAAGAGTGGGTTTCAACCAGCTTGTGGACACTGATTGGTTGGTAGTGAGGTAATCGGGAGTCAGGATCATCAACCTTCTGTTTCCAACTGGTCTGCAGTCTACGTGCTTGTGGGCAGCATCAATTAACTTCTTCCAGCTGGTGGAATTATCTACAAAACAGCTCAAAGGACATGGCTCAGAATATTATCTCTAATTCTTAGGAAAGAACTAAAAGGTCCTTGACTTTGTTTAATGACTGTGTGTGTGTGTGCACACTAAGTGACTTCAGTTGGGTCTGACTCTTTGTGACACTGTGGACTGTAGCCTGCCAGGCTCCTCTGTCCATGGGATTCTCCAGGCAAGAATACTGGAGTGGGCTGCCATGACCTCCTCCAGGGATCTTCTTGACCTAGGGATCGAACTCGCGTCTCCTGCAGCTGCTGCATTGCAGGCGGATACTCTACCACTGAGCCACCGGGGAAGCCCTTACTTAACAGCTAAAGTATTATTTTGTCTTGCTTGACTATTTTCCTATTTCCCTTTCTTTCTGTATTTTCTCACTTCTCTGGTTAAACTTATTCTTTGACTAAAGTTTTTCTATGGACAAAAGGCAGGCAGAGGACATGGGTGGGAGGTTATTCTGTGAAGGCCTCATAGGGTCCTGCTCAGTCACAGCTCCAGGGATAGTAAGAGCCGCAACCTGCTCCCTTCCTGAGGATCATGCGGAAGGGGGAGTTGTGGCCCTGGAAAAAGCCCCTCGAAGTCTCTGATTGCAGTGCTGGGAAAGAAACTCCAAGAGCCTCTAAGGCTGAGCGCAGGACAAAACTGCCACCTCTCACCCTGACCGCAGCAGCAGCTCTGTCTTTGTCTCTGCTGGGACCCTAAGTCTGTCTGTCCATCTGTCTCCATGTCTGTCAGTCTGTCACTGCCACTGTCTCCAGCTGGTCTTTCCATATATTCCTTCCAAGCTTTGGCTGAATCTGTCAGTACCAGGGACTTAGTGTCTGTCCATCTCTTACCATCAGGATCTTCAGGCTGTGTCTTTCTCACCGTCATGGGTCTGTTCTATCTATTTGCTTTCTTTAAGGAAAGAAGCTCCTTCCTACAGGGGTTCCTACCCCCTAAGCTCCACAGGGGTTCATGATAACTACAGGACCCAGGCCCACAGCCATGCCTAGTGTTTTTGTTTGGTCTGGAGCCCAAAGGACAGTTTGGTCTGCTTAGGGACGCATCACTGCCCCTAAGCAGACCAAAGCATCAAAGGCGCAGGAGCCTTCTGGGCAAATGTAGCCCAGGGAATGGCCTGAGACTCTTGCAGCTTCCTGTGGTTTCTTCCTGGGTTCCAAAACTGGCTGGTGTGCATTTCCAGGGATTGTACCTGTGAGAGATGTTAGGGTCTGAGTCACAGGTCTTCTGTGAATCTAGGCTGGGCACAGCCCTGCCTCTGGCTAGAGCTTTTGTTTCACTTGAAAACTTGGGAGGGCTGATAGCAACTGCCCTGGAGAGATCTTGGTAGGAAAAGGGACCTAAGAGTCATGGGGGTCAGTCAGGGAGACCTTCCTGGGTGTGAGGGGGATGGATGGAACTATGAGTTATCATGTAGTTTCTGACTCGAAACAACTGTGGCTCTAGCAACAGTTGCTGTTTCCTTGGCCACCACTCCCAGCACATGAAATGGCACCACCCTTATCCAGCCCTGCTGGCGCAAGAGGCCTGGGTAGGAGCCAGGGCCTCCACCAGGACAACTCGGGGCTGCCCCAGGCTCTGGGCAGGAGGAAGTATGACACATAGCCAGGGAGCTAGGCTTCCCTCCCTTCTTCTGCTTCCTTTGAGACAGTTTCTAAATCCGTTAAGTGGGAGAGGGAGCAGGCCAGCTATGCTGATGTTAGTTTCTCAGCTCCCCTGGCTCCCGGGTGACCCATGGTCGTCATCTTGGCTCATCTTTCAAATGCTGATGTTGATAAGGATAATGATAACAGATGTCTGGTTGTGTGTGGAGTACCTTTTAGCCTGGTGCTGATATTTGCCCCACAGAGCCTTTTCTAAGCTTCAGGAAATTCATGCTGCCTTTCCATCCTGATGTCCATTAAAACCTGTATTTCTATTAATCAGAGGTAAGAAGTGGCTCACTTTTCTCAGACCCTGGAACACAGTCACTGCTGGCACCTACACAGTGAGGGATCCTCCCCAGACTTAGGGAATAGAGTTAGAGTTCAGAGCAGAGACCTCATAGTCCTCCAACAGATGATAGTGCTCCCCTAAGGCTTCCCTGGTGGTTCAATGGGTAAAGAATCTGCCTGCATTGCAGAAGAATCAGGAGATGTGGATTCGATCCCTGGACCAGGAGGATCCCCTGAAGAAGGGCATGGCAACCCACTCCAGTATTCTTGCCTGGAGACTCCCATGGACACAGAAGCCTGGGGGGGCTACCGTCCATAGGGTTGCAAAGAGTCGGACACGACTGAAGCAACTGAACACACATGCATGCAAGGCCTAGAAGGTAGCCAGGCAAGCCCCAGAGTAAATGTTGAGGAGGAGGATGCCCTAGTAAAGGACACGTCCATCTCCCACTAGACGGTTCTATCCCACTGGGAGAAAAACATTAGCTGTTTGACTAGGATGCATTCCAGGCACAGGGATCTGGAGATGGTAAGAGAACTGCAGCTGATTCCTGTTCCTGGGACCAAGGGCTGCTGGAGGGAGACAAAAGGTTATAAGCAGTGAGGCTGGAAGGGTCTCCAGGACTGTGTGCCTAGAGTGGCAGGTCTTAGAACAGACCAAAGGTGCTCACACTGAGCCAGCAGGGAGCCCCTGGCCAACCTTGGACCAGACTTAGTCGGATTTGGGTTTTGTTTCCCATAGCCAGACTAATGCACTTAAAGGTAGGCACCTCAAGTGTTGGGTTCTGTGCAGAGCCTGGCATAATTCTTGATACTTTGTAGGATTCAGTGAAAATGTGTTGAGTGAATCAATAGGTACATGAATCCATCTGACTGCCTGGAAGCGCAGCAGGAGGGATCCATCTAGAGATGAGTGTCCATGGGACAGCCGTGGTAGTCATCTGTGGCGGTGCGGGGTGGGTGCACCAGGGCGAGGCTGTGTGATAGAGAGACGTGGAAAGATTTGACGGGGGCAGGAAGGTGAAAGCACCAGGACATGGCAGGAGACTGACCAGGGAGCTGAGACCCCAGGAGGACCCCAGACTGGTTTGACCTGGTCTCTCCTCTAGGACAGTGGCATGTCACCGTTTGGGCCCTTCTTGAGCTGACTCCCCCAGTGAGACATGGAAGACACTGAAAGTCGAGGCAGCCTACCCACAGCCAGGACAGCATGTGGAGCTGGTGAGCAATAAGCTGGCTAATTTCTGCTCATCTCGGTGCACGTGCTTCAGTGCAGCCTGCCCAAGCTGAGCCTCCCAAGGACAGTCCCCTTGGCCCTTGGACCAGACTTAGTCAGATTTGGGTTTTGTTTCCCAGCAGTTGGCTTGTCAGAATGTTGATGGTTGGGCAAGACTGAACAATGTAGAGAAGAATTCAAATAATGAGGAGAATGTTCAGGAAATAGCTTTGGATCATGTGAAGGGAAAGGAGAGATCCAGTGTCTGATGGACAAGCAGTACCTATAAAAGGCAGGAAGACCAGCAACAATGTTGTTTATAAAAGACTTCCTTGGAAAAAAGTGTGACAGTACCAGCTAAGCTAAAATATGCAAATCCTATGACCCAGTAATCCCACACCATACTCAACATTTCCAACAGAAATGCATACATACACTCACCAAAATACGAGGACAAGAGTGTTTGTAGTTGCTTTATTAATATTGACCAGAAAGCACCAATGGCCAAAATATTCATCAGCAGAAAAATAAGAAAATGTATTTGGGATGCAGTGGAATACTACACAGAAACAGAAAGGAACAGACTACAATTACATGCAACAACCAGAGAGATAGAATATTTAACAAAAGAAGTAAATTATAAAAGAGAGTGCAGCCTATGATTCCACTTCATCTAAGTTCAAGAATAGGCAAAACGACTATATGGTGATAGAGCTTAAAAGGTGGCTACACTTAGGCGAGTGGATACTGACTAGGAGGGAGAGAGCACAGGAAGCCTCTGGGGTGCTGGAAAATGTTCTCCGTCTTGCTCTGAGTGCTGGTTTTATCAGTATAAACATATATAAAAATTCACTGAACTGTACACTTAAGATTTGTGTACTTTATTGTTCAATAAGTGATTTTTTTAAGTTAAATAATTTTAAAAGGCTTGTTTTCAGCCTCTAGAAGAACCCTAGGATCTTGAAGGAAATGCCAACCTTCACATTAGGTGAGGGCTCAGGAGCCATGTTTGAAGGCAGAACCTAGGGAGTTTATGCTCATCTTCCTTTGAAGTCAAGAAAGAGAAAAGGGAGAAAAATTTTTGATTAATCATTTCTAGGTTGAAAGAACAGGTCTGGGCCAGAGATAACATCAGTGGCAACATCATGAAACTGTTTAACTGTTATCTCAAACCACAATGAAAAATAACTTGTGAAGCTGCATCCTTATTGGCAGCCATAACTCAGGGGTCTCCTAATAGGAGTGAAATTGGTCAGTCTTTTCCAGCGGTGAAGTCTGTGCTCAGTAGCCCTTTTGAGAGCCTAGAAAGAAGGCTTCTGTGGAACCAGGTCTAGGATTCTCTGTCTGGCTCACCTCCTGTGTGGTCATGAGGAAGTCCCAGGTCTTTTTGGGTCTTGGGGCAGACGGCTGCCAGCACCAACAGTGGGTAAGATGGCCCTTCCTCATCCCCAGCTCCCCTCTTGGGTGTTGGCTCTGCTCGGACTTGCTCTGCAGACTTGGATGCCATGAGCGTTCCAGCCTCACCTCTCCTTAGAGGAAGAGGGCCAGTATCAGGCTGCTCTCAGCAGTGTTCTGACCTAGACCTTAGGTGTCAGGGCCCTGCATCTAGCTGGGCCTCTTTGTGTCAGGCTGGGGCCTCTCTGTACCTGCCACAACCCCACTTCATAGATAAGAAAATGGAGGCCCAAGACAACCTACATGCCAGATTCCTTATTTGTGAAGCCCATGTAACAAGGTGGGAGGGTCCTGAGAGGCTGCTTCTGGAGCTACAACAACCAGCCTTGTGCATTCAACACACAAAACAGCTTTGCTCAGAAGCCCAGGTAGGCACAGTACGTACCTGGTCCATGCAGCCCCTGCCTTCCACTTCAGTCATATGGATTTGAATTCCCAAGCACACGCATATGCAGGAAGCCGCAGGTGTAAGGACTCAGGCCCTGATTTCCAGGGCCAGTCCTGCTCACCTGGGGCTGGCTGGCAGGCCAGCTGTATAAGCCCCAAAGTGAGAATCCACACACAGGGCAGTTGTAAAGGTAATCAAGGATGCCCGAACAGCACCGTGCAATCTCCAGGCCCAAACTGAGAGCTGTCCTGCCTGCCAAGGAGGAGCAGACAGGCCTCTTTTGCTATCCATGCTATCTCAGAAAGTACTGGTGCTCTGGACCTTCAGACATGGGTTCAGTCCCTGGGTCGGGAAGATCCCCTGGAGAAGGGAATGGCACCGCACTCCAATATTCTTGCCTGACTCCATGGACAGAGGAGCCAGGCGGGCTACAGTCTATGGAGCTGCAAAGAGTTGGAGATGACTGAGCATGCACAAGCATGGGCTGTGAATGATACAGTCTGCATTGTAAGCTAATCACCAGCATCTTGGCTGAACAACCAATTTGGGGAATCAGTCAATGCAATGCAAGCCACCACTGAGCACCCCATTTATCTGGGGACACTGAGGATGCAGATTTTCTATAAGCAAAGGCACCATATGATGCCCACTGGCCTTGGCCTTCAGCCTTTCTCCTCCAAGGCCACACTCAAAACCATGACAGGGTAGAAAACCAAGGAGAAAACTCAACCTGCCATCCCACCATCTAAATCATAATCTTAGTTCCCTTCCAGCTCTTGGCCCACAGCGGGGTCATCCTGACAATGATAGCATTCTGGGCCTTTCACAAATGCTTTGACATGTTGTCATGTTAGCTTCATGTCCTTTGTTTCATTTCATGGACAGGCAGATTGTTTCTGTGGAGCTTCTCTCCTCTGTCTCTCAAGTGATCTCCCTGAATGTGAATGCAGAGTCAAAGGATGCGAACACACTGTGGCCCTGATAGAAGCTGCCATGTGGCTGCCAGTGGGGCTATTCCAGTTCTCAGGGCCTAGCCTGAGAGAGGGCTGCCCTGCTGCTTTAGTGAAAGGCTTCAATTCCTGGTTCCATCTTCAGTACCACTGATTTCTGAGGCGGGATGGGGCCCCCAGGAACCAGAAGGCTATAGCACATTTGGGTGGCCCCTGGGGAGATCCCTGTGAAGGGAAGGGACTGTTTGTGTCCTGGGAAGTCTTGATGTATGCGTGAGCCCATCTCCTCAGACCACGTAGCCCTTTTCCTCCTTCTGGTCTAGAGGTGGGCCTGGCAAAGCCAAGAGTGTTTCCTTGGGGTTAAAGTGGGCCTGCCATAGGCCTGCCCATGGTTATCTCCCATAAAAGAATACAATTTGAACTTGTTTCCCAGCTTCTTAGGGAAAGAGAGTACCCAGGACAGTCAGAGCCATGCTTCTTGTGCCTAGGTGTCTGGCCTAGAGCTCCGGCTTTATGATGTGCCAGCCTGTCCTTAGGTCCTGAGGGTGAAGGGCCAGTAGGCTCCCAGAGAGCTGTGGGCTCAGACCTGCCTAGGTCTCCAGAGCAGTGCCCACATGGCCCTCCTACCTAGTTCCAGCCCCAGAAGGCTCCCCAGGACCACTGTCCAGAACTGAGATTAATTGGAGGGAAAACTGGGGCACATGAAAAATACAAATGGCCTTCACTGCAGGGTCTCTTCATGGGTTTGGTGGCCTTGGCCAGGGCTTAAGGCTTTCAGAGGGATGAAGATAGTTAGTCCGGGTAGTATGGCTGCCTCCCTACTGTGTTCATTCCTGACTTTCCTCTCTCTCAGGAGAGGCACCAGAGCCTCTCTGTCAACCTTTTTACCTAGAGTTGAGCCAGTCGCTCTGAGAGTACACCATGGGAAATGCTGGGCTGGAAGAAGCACAAGCTGGAATCAAGATTGCTGGGAGAAATATCACTAACCTCAGATATGCAGATGACACCACCCTTATGGCAGAAAGTGAAGAGGAACTGAAAAGCCTCTTGATGAAAGTGAAAGAGGAGAGTAAAAAAGTTGGCTTAAAGCTCAACATTCAGAAAACTAAGATCATGGCATCTGGTCCCATCACTTCATGGGAAATAGATGGGGAAACAGTGCCAGACTTTTTTTTTGGGGGGGGGGGCTCCAAAATCACTGCAGATGGTGATGGCAGCCATGAAATTAAAAGAAGCTTACTCCTTGGAAGGAAAGTTATGACCAACCTAGATAGCATATTGAAAAGCAGAGACATTACTTTGCCAACAAAGGTACGTCTGGTCAAGGCTATGGTTTTTCCAGTGGTCATGTATGGATGTGAGAGTTGGACTGTGAAGAAAGCTGAGCGCTGAAGAATTGATGCTTTTGAACTGTGGTGTTCGAGAAGACTCTTGAGAGTCCTTTGGACTGCAAGGAGATCCAACCAGTCCATCCTAAAGGAAATCAGTCCTGACTGTACATTGGAAGGACTGATGTTGAAGCTGAAACTCCAATACTTTGGCCACCTCATGCGAAGAGTTGACTCATTGGAAAAGACCCTGATGCTGGGAGGGATTGCGGACAGGAGGAGAAGGGGATGACAGAGGATGAGATGGCTGGATGGCATCACTGACTTGATGCACATGAGTTTGGGTAAACTCCGGGAGTTGGTGATGGACAGGGAGGCCTGGTGTGCTGTGATTCATGGGGTCGCAAAGAGTCGGACATGACTGAGCGACTGAACTGAACTGAACTGAGCCAGGTGCTCTGAGGTTCTCTAGCTTGATGAATACTCTGAACCTAGGCTGTAGTCCAGCCTCCGGGGCCAGAGTCACCCCTACCTTTGTGGATTTTGACTGAGAGACTGGGGCATCTGTCCAAGGTCACACAGCAAGCTAGTGGCAAGCCAGGCTCATGCATACCCTGCTGTCCTGAACACAGCCCTGAGATTACAGGGGTGTTCATGCAAGCCCCTGACCTCCTACTGTCAGGTGTCTCAGGCTGAGAGGAGGCCGGGCACTGAAGTAGCAGTTCTTCCTGCCAGCATATCTCAGTGACCCCATGCTGCCGTGCATCCCACAGACCCTGCTGCCAGTCACAGAGAAATGGTCTTGGAAACTCTGAGCACCTGTGTGGTTTGCCCAGGTGACAGAAACTCATAGCCTCTGGGGACTGGACCATGGGCTTTCTCTTGGCCCAAACCAACCTTGGCCCCTGGCCCTGTAGTGACTGAACCTGAATCACAGAGCCACGCTCAATGTTCTGAGATAATTTGGCCACTTCCCTCAGTCACACTTGAGGCTGACCTCCAGCCTAAAGTGGTCCTCACAGTGGGGATGAGCTGCAAGCGGTCTGAAAATCATGGGCCAAGGGATGAGGGTGGGGAAGGCTGTAGTGGGTCTGAGTGTTGGCTGCAGGCACAGTCTGAAGCTCTACAGCAGAGTAAGGTAGATTTGCAGACTCTATACAAGTCCCACCTGGGCTTAGTTTTGGTTACAGCTTGATGCCTATTTATATTCCAGAATAGTAGATCTTTATCTTTCCTGGTTTGTTGAACGAGTTCAGGGTCTGAAGGTCTGGATTGTAGGAAGCTATTTGGATTGTGGGGTAATCCCAGTCACATCTAATAAATGGTTCGAATACTTAGGGTTAGGGTTAGAATTGAAAGTGGGTAGGGGTCAGAGCCTGGTAGCCCAATGTGGCAGCATTTCAAGACCTGAGTGACTGGTGGATCCCCCACAGGCAAGGCCCCATGCTTTGGGGATGCAAGGGTGTTAATAGTTGGGGAGTGGGCTGTTAGGTCAAGGAGATGCTTGGAGAGTGTCCTTGGAGGGTTTGTGAGGAGCTCAGTAAGCCAGGAGAGGGGCTTTGAAGTCAGTTGTTTGCTGGTTGAGATGAAGCTGAGGGTTTGGAAATGTTCTGGGCCCCCATGGGCCCCTTAGCCTGGTCCAGGTCCCCCACTGTGCTGAGTCCTCTGTGAGTAGCCTGAAATCCCCCTTGCTCCTGAGCCATTCACTAGGGCTGACTCTTCTGTTGCCGCACTGAGTCCTCCGGTGGGGGGATAGGGGGAGGATGAGGATCAAGTGAACTTAGAGCTGCAGTAGAAACCCAAGTAGGGAGGGCCTTGGACCTTTGGATCAGGTGTGGATGGGTGCTGAGTGAGCCTGGGGAGGGGTGTCTGGGAATAGATGTGATTTGAGTTTTAAAGGACCAGGGAGAAGAGGAGCAGAAACAGGCTGCACTAGCATCGGTGGGGCTCCTACCGCGTGTCCACTGGCACTAGAAGCACATCCAAGGGCAGATGAGGTGGGCTTCCCACTCGCCTTCCTGGGCCTCCCTTCCTGAGAGACCCCTGGCCCTCCAGGTCAGGAGCCTTGGTTATGGGGCCATCAGTCCCAGCCCCTTACCCCTCTCAGTCCATCAAGGCCCCAGAGAGACTGAACACTATCACAACTCTTACCAGCATTTCCTTACCCCAGCTTTATTAAGGCAACAACTGCTGATGCATCAGTTACAGAAATATTTCCTCAAGCACACCCCTACCGTTACCACCCTCAGCCCCATCTGCTGACCCAGGGCCAGCAAACTCTTACCCCACCCCGGCTGTAAATTGTTCCTGAGCTCCTCCAGCCCCATCTCCTGAAACTCTCAGGGCATCAGGATGTGAGAGGACGAGGTCTCAGAGGATGTCCTTGATCCTTTTACAAGATTTCCATCCTTCTATAGATATGACAACACTCTTTAAAGCTTCTTTGAACTTTGAGAAGTTACTTTTCTCAGTAATACAGTTGTGTCCTGTTAGCTAAATAAGAAACACATAATTAAGTTCTCTTCTTAGCAGAAAAAAACAAGTAAAAGCAAACTCTGTTCTCCCAGCCATAAGGGCCCTGTAAGACCCACCTATCTACCTAGGAGGTGACTCAGGCAAACCCTCCCCATCTGTCTTCACTGGGCACCATCTGATGATGGTGGAGCCCCAGGACTGAGGGTCATCCGTAGCTTTAGGGAGAGACCCAGCAGAGTGTAGGGAGGTCTCCTGGCTCCCCAGGACAGGGACACAAGAGCACACAGGGTTGGGGGACACAGGAGACAAACAGTAAGGTGGGCAAAGAGCAGGGACCCTCAGTCGTTTCCCCACAACATCTCCCCCTTAGTGGCTACCCATCCCCACACCATGGGCTCCCAGTGGAGCTCCTTAGCCTAAGAAAGGGCACCAAGAGCAGCGCAAACCAGAGCCCAGTTAAGACTCGCCACCTGACTGGGGCTGGCCCCGAGTGCCCTTCCCTCTCCCAGGCTGAGTCCACGCCCTGACCTGTCCCACACCGATTCCTGTGTGTACGGGCTTGGCAGAGGGTAAACAAAAGTGTCTAGAATGGCCCCTGAATCCCCACTCCCCTAAGCCTCGGTCCCTGTCAGTGAGTGGACTTCTTTTGGATGACAAATTAGTATCTGAAGCCTCACACGTAGCAAATGGGGGCCCTAAGAAGCTGTTTGCTCCCCTGGGCTTCCGGCTGTGGTGGTGAGAGAAATGATGTCTCAGGTTCCCCTAAGAACAACTTACTTTCAGCTTTGGGCAGATTTCGGTGAGTTGCCTCATGTTCTTACAGACTTTTTCTATGTGACAGTCATTCTTGTGTTTCGTAGAGATGTTATTCAGGGTGGAGATGAAGCCCTCTATAAACTTCCCATAGCAGAGTTCCTGAAACAGGGTTGGGGGCATTGAATTGAGGGTCCGCTGACCCTCAGCCTCATCCATCCCTAGTTACCCTGGCCAGATGGAACCCTGGACTCAAATTCAGGCCAGGGTAACCAGGGATAGTTGAGGTTTGCAGTGGGTTTCTGATCTTTCCCTAGGCATGGGGCTGCTCTGGGATAGTGATCAAAGAGCCCGGCAAAACCTGGCTGCTGGTTCATCTGCTGCCTGAGCCAGAGACTTCATCTTCAAACTCCCAACTTTCTCCCCAGATTTCTTGACTCAACAACTTTTGTTCTTGTCTCTGCCCTGGATTTCCCTTTCAAGTGGGGTCAGAAATGACCGTGGGGTGACTGCTCCTTACCTCACTGGTGTTCTGAGGCCTTTCGAAGGAGCCCTGGAAGCAGGGAAAGTTGGTTAGAAACACAGAGGGCCACTGAGAGTAAAGTGATATTTGATGAAGACCCAGACTTACCTTGTATGTAATGTTGTCAGCCATGAGTTCTTTCTCAATCTCAGCACAGACTGCTGTGTGATTGTCCTGGGTAGACCCACTGATTATCTTCATCGGGGCGGAATGGCTTTCCAAGACCCATGACACACAAGCCAGGAGCATGTACAGGAACATGGTATGATTAAGGTGGCTCCAAGCTGATCCGAACCCTGGGCTTGATAGCATTTCTGTGAGGAGATGTACCTCTATATGAGAGTCTGAGGAAATGCTAAATCTCTTATCAGTTATCATTGGTTTATGTAGAAGGCAGCGAGGATCTACGTTATCTCTGGGCAAGATGCGTTTTTCATTTTCTATGACTACATCATACTCTGTGGATTCTTGTCTTTGCTAAAATTCAGGTTTGGTCTAAGAATTTTTATTTATAATTGCATCTAAAGTCATGACCTTTCTGCCTGGTCTTTGACCAGGACTGGTGCTGTCTACAGTTGGTGGCTTGAGCAGAGCAAGCAAGTAGGGTGTAGAAAAAAACCAGGCAGGAGCTAAAACTCACCAAATAAGCTTCCCCAGGCCCACCCGTCAAGGTAAAGGCTGGCCATGCTGCCCTCTTGACACTTAGGGAGAGACCCACTTCCTCACAGACCCCAGAAGGGACACTGGAGGACAGGTTCGGGAACAAGACCTCCAGCCCCATTGACAAAGCACAGGCAGGAAGGAGAAATACTGTTTTCCCAGTCTGAAGGGCATGGATTTGGGGGGAAGGTGCCGGATTGCATGCAGAACTTAATGTAAAAACAAAAACCAACTCATAAAAATGCCACACGAGAGCCATGTACTAACAAATTATGTACTTACATTCTGACACTCAAAGATTAAGATCACCCATTTGGAGGAAAATTTGGTAAATATGCTGAGCTCTGACCCCTGTGGTTTTGTTTCTTTTTCCCTGAACAGCTAGTCTATTTGCTGGTTCACCTTGGGAGTGGTTGAAACCCTGAGTGTGAGGGGCGGGGCATGGCCAGGGTCTGGGCCTCTGAAGGGCCCATTCAGCCAGTGACCAGCCAAGCCTCAGGAATCCCCCACCTGCCCAAGAAGGATGATGACTCTTCTATGGAGCAAGATTCCCACTGTCTGGGTTACTTGGACTTCCAAGTGAACCTGGAAACCTCTCTCTGGGGTGGGAACCTTTGAGCATCCAGGGAAGCATGTCCACGCATGCAGAATGTCATACCCAGGTGGGCTCCCGCCTCCCCTGTGCTCTGACAGTGCTGAGTGTCCAATTTGTGCCTTATCTGCAGGCCCCAGCCCCGTCCCCCAACTCCCAGCTTCCTCCCCTCCCTGCCCTGGGCCAGGGAGGAGAGCACCTTGAACATTTGCTCATGATTGAAAACAAACTGGAAAACTGCACAAATAAGAACAGACTTTGAATAATTTATTATTATAGAAAAACATCTTGAATAAATATGGGGTATGAGTTTAAATAAATAAATAAATAAATATTAAAATACATAAATATATAAATAAATATTACTGATCCCTGCCAGTGTAAAACATTTCCCGTTTCCCCTGCCACACCTGTATCAGGGTCAACATGGCCCTGAACAAGCCAGCGGCCCCCTGCAGCTCTGGCCCTCCCTGTGGTCCCTCCAGTGTGAAGATCCTGAGTTTTGTTTGGCTCTTTGTGGGTAGGAGGGCAGCGATCTGTGAGGTAAGCTTCCACTTCTGGCTGGTTTGGCCTGCTTCACTTCTGGACTGGTTCCCAGCAGTCAAAGGGAATGATAAAAAGGAACTCCTTCAGGTCCTCTTTGAAACTTTTGAAGGTGATAAACTGGGTTCCACAGGAAGTTTCCTTAAGAAAGAAAAGGAAATAAAAAACCTGAGTCCAGGCATGAGTGGGTAACATGGGGGAGGCGTCAGCATGTTTCTGTGCTGTCTCTTAGAACTCAGAGGTCAGAAGCCTGTCTGAGGCCCGCCTCCTGACGTGGGTCAGGTGACATCTTGCCACCCATGTGCCCCCCAAAGGGTGCACAGCGCTGTCAGTGGCAGCTGGACCAGGGGCCCAATAAAAGTGCAAGACAGACACTGGTCTGCTGGGCAGCTGGGCCTCTGCGTCTTTGGTCCCAGGCCAGGGCACAAAGCTGAGCCCCAGCTGTCTCTAGGAGCCCAGAATGAGCACATTTCAAGGCCACAGACCTCACTTTTCCCACAGGGAAGGATTGTTTGGGGCCTTTTCCATTCCAAGTAAGCTTTCCTCCTTGCTCCGATGCAATCCAGGCAGCCCAGGAGGGACCAGGGGAAAGTCCTTTTAGGAGGAGGCACTTGGGCTGTGGAACTTCCTCTGGGCCTTAGGCAGGTCTTGAGTTTCCTTGTGTTTGCCTCACCTCTGACATCATTAACAGTAATGACAAGCAAGGTACCAGCTCCCGCTAGGACATGATACAGTCTCTCGAGCTCCAGGGCTTTAACACCTAGAGTGGTTCCCTCTCAGGAAGGGCTGATTATTACAAATCTGTTGATTCAAACCATTTGGAGTCCCAAATACCCACAGCCAAAAGTCTCGCCCCACTATTTCTCCACCCTCCTCGAAGGAGACCTTCCTGCTTGGCACCTAGTGGGGGCACTCACCGGGGTGGGTGGGCAGTGTTTCTCGTAGTGGGTGGCCATCATGGTCAAGGAGCCCATGAGACTAGTGAGGCTGCCCTGCAGGCCCTTCTTGTACAGCTTCAGGCGAGTCTGCAGGCACGTTGGCTCCTGTGGGAAATATCCATTCCTTGGTGAACAGTGGCCAAGTGTGCTCTGGTGGGCCCAGGACATCCTCCCCATCACTGCTTCCTGTTCTCATCCCACTCTCCCAAGAGCAGGGCCTGGGAGGGGCACAGGATTATTCCTGACTAAGCTCAGGCTAGGCCCTGTCATACACACAGCCTTGTCCCCCTATCCACTACAGATGAGTCTGACTCGCCCTCACCACTCAGCTCAGGCTTCCCCCAGCCGGCACAGCCACATTCCCTTGGTCTGGTATCTCAAGAGGGTCCCAGCCCCAGAAAAGGAGATCGCTGGTCCTTCCACCCTTTAGGGGGAAGGGGGCGGGGGGCTTGCCCAAACCTGTTGTGCAAACATAGTTGTTCCTGAAAATCTTCTGTGACCTTCAGTGGCCAGCACGGTGTCCACAGAGCTTGGTCTCAGGGCACAGTGAGTGTCCCAAGCCCACAGCCCCTGTCTCATGACATAACCCCCGCCAGTCCCCTGGTGACCTTGATACCCTTGAACACTAGGTCTGTCCATGGCTGCTCAGCTAATAAAGGAGTCCACATGACTGCCACAGGGGCAAGGCCTTCTAAGCAACCCTCCTTCTGGCAGCCAGCTGGCTGGAGAGAAAGCGGACAACCCTGTAAGGGTCCGTCTAAAATGGAGTCAGTCCCCAGGGCAGAGGCCTTTGGGAAAAGGTGTGTCAGAGAGAAGCATCTTACCTGGGCGTCAAACATTTCAGAGACGACTTCTGTTTCATTCTGTAGGAAAGGAAAATGTTCTGTTATCGAGCTGACAGGCAGGATGAGTCCAGGCCAGCAGGGTGGCCCAGGCATGGCCTGTGCTCCCTCCCTCACTCACCATCCCAGCATCAGGTTCACTGCTCTGGTTCAGAAGGCTCAGGGCCTCCTTGATGGCATCCACATGCTGCCAGGGCCGGGTGACAGTGCTGGGTGGGCGAGTGGGTGCGGAGAAGCTGCAGACCACAGTGCCCAGGAGAAGCAGGTTCTGCAGCCACATCCTCTTGAGGACTTTAGCCTTTCTCTCTGAGCACTGGGCTCACTGGCAAAAGAGCTCTTATATACACAGTTAGAGGAAATGATTAATGGTGACCACAGAACGCCAGGGAGGCGGGGGAACTACCTGAACTGTGGAATCTCCTGGCCCTTATCAGCTACCATGGAACGGTGAGCCTTTCCCCCAGGTGGTCAGGCTTGGGGGTTTTCACTAATGAGCCCTTCCAAGAATTGGCTGCCCACCTGCCTGCTTTCTTGAGCATTCTCCAGCCCTCCCCAGCAGTCTGACCTGCCAAGGCTTCCCCCTCCCTCTGAGGGGCCTCTGGGTACGGCTTGGACTTCCTGGCCTCAAGTGGCCAGGGCGGGGCCTGGAAGACACTGGATTGGGCTTCTGCCCCTGCCCCCACCCTTGGCTCCCCATCCTGCCTGTGTCCCAAGAAGCCTTTGGGCTGGCTGAGCTACAGTGGGGCCCATTCTGACCCCAGTCTCCCCTTCTCCTCCTAGAGCCCACAGTTCTGGCCACAGGGGGAGATTGGAGTGTGAGAAAGACTCTCACAGGCCTGCCTCACTGCCCGCCTAGGCAGATTGCAGCCCAATGACATGGTCCTCTGACAGCTGACCTCAGCTCCTACCAAGGATCTAGAGCGGTCAGCGAGCTGTGCCCATCCAGGGCCCTCTGCCTCACAGCTCCTGTGAACTGAGGGAGTAACAACCGTATGCATGTCCAGCCAGAAAGATTCCAGATCTGAAAGCAGCAGTCCTGGTGTACACAGTCATATTCAGCTCCCAAGCTGCATAGGTGGGTTGGGGCTCTCACCTGGGATGGGTCAGGGTTCTGAGTTCAAAGCCTGCCTCCAACACCATCTTGCCGAGTGACTCTTCTGAGTTGTATGAACCTTGCTTCCCTCTGCAGGGCATGCTGTCCCCTTTGAGGTGGGCACTGTGCTCCTATCTATAGCCTCTTGCAGGCACCAGCAGGGTCGTGGCTGCATCCACAGGAGGTACAGGGGACAACGGCTTCTTAACCAAGGTTTTTCCGGGTTTAACGTCCTACGTGGCCCCAGTGCCAGCCCACCTCCAGCTCAGCAGCCTCCCTGTGGAACAGGAACTGCTTCTGGAAAGGTCACAAGCTCTTGAGGGGCTAACAAGTGTTTGATTTTCACAATGGACTTTGGAGAGGATGGCATGAATTGGTGTTTACTTCCCCGTGCTGTAAGTTTCATGATTGAAGGGGTATGGGTCCACACACTTCCGTATCTGAGTGTCCATGTGCCTGTGTGGTTGCTGTCTATACTTACAGATGTGTCAGGAGGGGGGGTATTTTATGCCTCTGCATAAATGCCTCTGCAGGTGCCTCTCTGATAGGGGAGGAACTCCCCACACTGGGTAATGATGTCTCAGGGCCCCAGATGCTGGTTTAACCTTGATTGATGGTGTCAGACATAAGCAAGGACATGCTGCTGAGCCCCAGTGGACAGCCCTGGGGAGCAGGTAGAACTCACTGAACACTGTGGCCTGAACCTGCAGTCCTAGCAAGTTTCATGGCATAGCAGGAGAGTTGCTGTCCTTGTACAGGGAAGCCAGGCCTTGGCCATCCAGACCCCTGCCCTCCGTGAGGTCTCTTCCAGGATCTGGGGCACACCGTGAGGCCAACCTTACTCATTTGCGCCTGCTGGAACATTTCTAGGTGGCCAAACTGGGGATAAGAGTGTGGCATGTTCAAACCCTGGCCCTTCCTCTACCTTTTCCACGAAACCTCTGCTTGGGCCCTAACAGGGAACGCTCAAGGGGGAACAGAGGTGAAAGTGCCACACCGAGTGAGAGTCTGTGTCAGACAGTGCCCTAGAGGCTGTGTGGTGGGAAGCAGGGGCCACAGTCTATCGCTAAGCTTGTGGCCAGGGAGGCAAAGAGCTGGGGTGGCCTCTCTGAGATGGAAGGTCACTTTCCTCCTCGAAATGAGTTGTCACAGCTCAGACAAGTAGTCAACAAACTCGTCCAGTCTGCACCAAGCCCTGTGCTGAGGAGGAGGAAGTTGAGACCCTCCCACTGGTCCTTTCATCTAACCCTGACGCCTTTCAGTTCTGTAGGGGAGCAGTGGACCCTCCCATTGTATGATCCAGGCTGGGATGGAGGAAATTCAGAGCTAAGGAGTCTCAAGGAACCCCTTCTTCCAGCTCAGCGGTCACAGGGCACCAGAGCCTTTTCCTGGGAGACGCTGCTTCCCGATGCATGCCGAGAGGGCAAGTAGAGTCAGGTGGCAAGTCAGGCTGCCGGAGGGAGGAGGAGGATAGTTTAGGGGGAGAGTGTCTTGGGCGCAAACAGGTTTAGGAATAGGTATGGTGAAGAGGGGCTTCCCTGGTGGCTCAGAAGTAAAGGATCCGCCTGCCAATGCAGGAGGCGCAGGTTCGATCCCTGGGTTGGGAAGATCCCTTGGAGAAGGAAATGGCAACACACTCCAGTTTTCTTGGCTAGGGAGTCCCATGGGAACAGTCCCTGGGGTTTCAAAGAGGTGACACGAGTTAGTGACCAAACAACAGCAATAGCATGGTGAAGAGGAGGTGGCTTATACAGTGTGCTGTGGAGTGTAAGCAAGGAGGGTTAGAGCTACTGCCCATGTGCCCGAGGTGAGGACCCAGGGGATGAAAAAGCAGGTCTGTAGGATCTGAGGGCCCTGTTATCTGAGAAGAAGGGCTGAAGGCTAGGGCAGTAGTATTTAGGGGCCAGAGGCATGATAGCTGGGCAACAGACTGACCAGTGGTCCTGGGAGAGAAGGAAAGGAGGAGCAGGAGCCACAGGGGAGGTCCACACCAGCAGGGTGGCCTGTGGGCATTGAAGTCGGCACACAGAGGACAGGAGTCCAGGGGTTTGACAATGAGGTTCATGGGCAGCCACGCGTCTTCCTTCTGGAAAGATGACATCAGGGCTGACGCTGTGACACGGGCAGGCATTCCTAGATTGCACTGCATGGAAAGTGGCAGTGATAACATCGAGCGGGCACACTGACTCAGGGCCCCCAGTGGGACTGTGGGAGGGTGGGGGCGAGGACCAAGATGGGCAGTGTGACTCCTCTTTGGCCCCTTTCCTACCCGGTCAGGAGAAAACCCTCTGGAAGGGGTTTCCTATGAGTGTCCCTCCCACAGACTCTGAAGGAAGCTAGGGGCTTGTGGTTTCTTTGGCATCTTTTTCACAGAGGAAGTTATCACGGGGGAAGGAAATGGGCCTCAGGGTGCCTTGCATCCTATGGGACCTTTGCATGAGCATCTCAGCTGATCTTGCCCTCCCTGGGCCTGCCACCCCTTGATGGGGTGGTGGCCCTTTTCCTCCCTGGGGACCTGAGGACCAGGAGAGCTGTGGCCCACCCAGTTCATACAATCACTGATGGCAGAGATGGGATTTGAGCCCATAGCCTCTGATATCTTCTCTCGGATCAGAAAGCCAGGAAATGCTAGTCACCTGGCTAGACCAGCAGAGGGATGTCCCCCTCAGGGCATTTATAAAGAGCGACTCCTCCAGGTGTTGGCAGGGAAGCTAGGGTGGCCTGTCACTATCCTTAGGAAGCCCTGGGGGCCGAAGGCAGAATTTCCCCAGCAGAGCCTGACATCCAGGTATCTCTGTCTCAGGATTAACTCCACCGTTGATCCCTGGGTACCCCAAGAAAGTCCCTCCTCCCTGAGCCTCAGCTCCCTCATCTGTACAATGGATTTAATTATTGCTACCTCACATGGGAAATTGTTGCTTGTCCCAGGAAACTTCACGGGAGAATCCTCCCAGGTAGGAGGCATCGCTTTGGGAGTTTTCTAAAGTCTAAACAGGGCAGGGGACTCAGGCTTACTGTAATTTGCAGGGATAGCTACTCCTTGCCCAGCTGCAGCCCAGATAGCATCTTTCTCGACAGATGTGGCAAGGTGGCGAGCCCAACCAGCACCCAGACTCTGGGCTCATGGGGGAACCCTCAGGAGAACCCAGTGTGGGGACAGCACTGTGAGTGGCTTGCCCTCCCTGAAAGAGATGTCGCTGTGAAAGGCCAGGCTGTCCTGGAGAGCTGTTGTGGTCCTGCTCTCTGGGTATCTCAAGACCCCTGGCACTGGCGAGTTTTGATTGGTCTAGGGGAATCTGAGGGTGGTTAACCCCCAACCATGTGTGTGTGAGCTCTGCATCCATATAGCCCACCTTTCAGAGAGGTGGGTGTGTGGTTGAGCTCACAGCCCTCTGCTCTCAGAGCTCACTTCTGATGCTCATGTTGGGTAGGGGGCAGGGAGGGCAAGGACCAGACTCATAGGTATCAATCAAGACATGAACAGAAAGTGAACAGCCCAGAGGGGTCAGTCATGAAATGAGAGTGAAGCAAGCTAAGAGAAAGCCTTGAGGGGACTCACTGGATGTGTGGGTTGGGGTTAGGAGGTGAGTGAGGAACCTCTTACCCTCAGCCTTCTAGTTCAGGCAGCTGGGTGGACAGTAGGGCCATTTGCTGGGATGGGGGAGACCCAAAGTGTCAGAGAGGTTTGGGGAGTCAGTCCAGACTGGACTGGATGTGGCAAGTTTGAGAGGCCAGGGGAACTTCAGAAGACTCACTCGTGGCCACATGGGCCCAAAGGTCAGAGAGAAGTCAAGGCATAAGACACGTGGAAGTCACTGGTGAAGAGGAAGTTCCTGAGCGCTGTACAGAGTCAGCCAGGCCTTGGGCAGACCCAGGGATGCCAACTTTAAGGCAGGGCCAAGGTTGATAGTGGTCTAGTGGCCAGGATTCGGCACTTTCACTGCCACAGACCGGGTTCAATTCCGGGTCAGGGACGATGTATTTTCTGGGGCTTCCCAGGTGGTAGTAGTAAAGAACCCGCCTGCCAACACAGGAGACATAAGAGACATGGGTTCAATTCCTCGGTCAGGAAGATCCCGTGGAGGAGGAAATGGCAACCCACTCTAGTATTCTTGCCTGAAGAATCCCATGGACAGAGGAGCCTGGTGGGCTACAGTCCGTGGGGTCCCATAGAGTCAGACATAACTGAAGCAACTTAGCACCCAAGGATGATGAGGTGTTCTTTTCACTTCACTCCTTGGTCCGTGGGGCTTCTTTGCTATATCCCAGCACGCAACAACTATACACTCAGGTAATGACATACCAAGGGTAGGTGCACCAGGCCTTCCCTCCCCCAACCTATGCCCCTCACCCTCCCAGAGGACCCCCTCCAGGGCTGGAAATGCATCCCCCACCTGTGAATCTCTGTCCCTTAAGCTCTTCCCCAGCTAGGAGTGTCATCAGATACCTAGAAGGGGCCTCTGCCTTTACCTGCCTCCTTGGTGTGTGGGGGTGGGGGTGGGGGCGGGGTGGGGAGACATTGGAGGCTTCATTAAAAATTAAAAGGAGAAATCTTTACCAGAAGCCTTTACAACTTCCCAAAGTCCTAAGGTACCCCTCACTTCTCTCTGTTTGGGTCTGGAGTTCAGGCAAAGGCACTGGGCGGGAGGCTGGGGACCCTAGCCTGGCTATCTCACCAGCCCTCCTGGAGCTGATTGGCAAAGTTGCAGATGCAAGCTTTCTCTGCTGGGCAAGATGGGTGGTTCTACAATGAGCTTCCTTCGGGTCTTTTCTGAAGTGTTAGAGCTCCCTCTGACTCACCCTGAGGTCCTATTTGGGCAGGTGTGTCTCTTGCTTCCAGTTCTGTTCTTCAGGTCCCAGAGGGCTCTGGCCTTGAGCCGCGAGCTCCCTGCTATGTACCTTTGCCTCTGGGCAGAACCCCCTACCTCCTCTCAGCACCTTCCCCAGAGGCCACCTAGCCCCTCCCAGCAGGAGTAAGTGACAAAGGGGTCAGTGAACTGTGGGGCAGGGGAGGGAGATGGCCCACACAGTGTCTCTAGGATGACCAGAGGGGTCATCCTAGAGGATCTCTCCTCCCATCCCTAGGGCCATTGACTCATAAACACACACTCCCTGAAACACACCTTCATTTCCCACTCCCTCAGGCCACATCCTAGCAAGGGTTGTGCCAAGTCCTCTGCGTAGGGTTGTGGGGGCACAGCAACCCCTTTGTGTTGAATGAAGGGTTGGAGGCCAACGGGCCTGCCTTCAAGCTTGGCCACTTTTCACTGCATGACCTCAGACTGTGATTTCCACCTCTGGACCCCAGTTGGCTTATCTCCACAAGGAGGTGAAGGTCCGCTTTGCAGGACCTAACAAAGAAGTTCGGGGCTGCATGGGGGGATGTTTTCTGTTTTGACTGACTGGGTGCCTCCCCCTTCCAGCTTCTATCACCCTTTGGAAAGAGAGGATGAGAGGGGAGTGATCGCTGGAGTTTAGGCCAGTCTCTGGAAGCTTCTGGTGGGTGTGGTAGGGGGTTTTCCTGTTCAGACCTTTCCTCAGTACCCCAGCACCACCCCACAAGCAACCCCCAGGAGCAAACCCTACCAGGCAGCCTGGGGATTTAAGGTCAGCTGACTAGGAAATGACTCAGTCACATGGATTTTCCTGGAGAGAGTCAACTGACAACACGGGTGTAGGGCACTGTCCTCCCTAGTCCTGCCCCCTGTCCGGCGTGGGAGGAGGTGGTCCCAGACTGCCAGGAGCCTAAGGCTTTGCCTTGTAGGAAAAAGCAGCCACTGAGTCTAGCCCTCAGCCTGAGGAAAACAGAGTCACATTTGTTGGATGCTCACTGGCATAGGGTGAGCTTGTCCGAAATGTTTTCCCCGCTCTCATTCAAGGCTCAGACCCCCTCTGAGGGGTCCATTGTTTTTATTACCACACTCAAGGGGACCCTGGTCCTTCTCGCCACAGGGGACAGGACATAAACAGTGGAAGGAGAGGGAACACCCTGCCACCATCACCCCCGGATGTGGACCCTCACTCGCAGCACTCTGCCACAGCGCCCTGCTCCCAGGCGCTCTTATAACCCCATGCTTCATCCTGGCCGCAGGCACAGGCCCAGCCGTGCTCCTTTCCCAACACAGCTCCTTTCAGAGCTGCACGTCTTCATTGTCACAGTCTGCTGTCCCTGGCTGCCCTACTTCATCTCTGGCACGGCCCACGTGGTGCCCTCCAGGGCAGGCTGAGTGGAGACACTCGCCTGTTGTTGGCTGAAGGAAGTCCCAGGGGCAGCCAGTTCAAGGGCACCTGTCTGAGGAGGTGGCGAGAAGACCTCAGACTGGAATTCTGTGGACCCTGGGAAGCAGGAAGGCCTGTGGAAGACCACAGCCTGAGCTGAGGCTGGAGGTGGAAGCTGAGTCTGGGATCTCTGAGGAGCTGGTGGGAGGGAGGATGCCTTGACTACCAGCCAAGGCAGGGTATGGCTGTGAGCCAGTGGTCTCTCTCAGAAGCTCCATGAGGCGTGGGGATGGGAGCAAGCATGGATCTAAGCCCACTGTGTGCAGACGTGGAGAGTGGGGGTGTGCTGGGTAGGAGAAGGGACAAATATTCATGTAGAGGAACCATGTGGTGGTTCTGTGAATGCAGGATGGAACTGAAGCACTGTAGCTGTGCCGGGCACCCCTAAAGCTGGAGCCAGTAGGCAGTAGGTACTTTTAGAGGCCTGGCTTCAGTCAAGGGAGAGATTCCAGGTGGTCTCTGGACCAGACTTAAGGGGCTCCTGTGCCTTAGTGGGCATGAGTCTGACCTGAGGTTTTCAAGGAGAAAAACTGAGGCCCAGCCCATGGTGAGAACTCAGCCCACCGCTCTGGCCCACACAACCTCTGCCTCTCCCTCCCTCCCACCATGGCTCCAGAGATCCCCCTCTTTCCTCCAGCATCTCTCCTTCTGCCTTGGCTCTTCCTGTTGGCCCTAAACACAGTGATGTGGCCCCATCCTCTCCCTCCATCTCCGTACAACCCCCTCTCCTCAGTCATGGTTGTCTAGTCTTGCTGTCTCCACAGTGGCTGGGCTGGGCTGAGCAAAGAGAGGGGGGAATTGAGGAGGGACCAGGCTGAGACCCAGAGGTGCCTAGGGCCCAGGGTCATCAGACTCTGAAAACAAAGGCTGTGACCAAAGGAGTTCTGGGGGACCTGTCTCCACCTGGCCATTAGGCACCCACACTGTGGTCCTATAGGCTACCTAGCCTCCTGTGACCCCCAGCTCACCCTATACTCTCAGACTCCACACCGTTGCACCCTGGCACCATCTGCCTGACATCCCTCTCTGCATCTCTGGCTGCCTGATGAGCTCCTACTCCTTTCTCAAGCTCCCTCCACATTACCTCCTGAGAGAAGCACCTCTGCTGAGATCCGCACCCATCTGTCCATTGCTCTGTATGTAATAACCCGCCCCACACCATCCTGGGCCAACTGGGAGTAGCCAAGAGGCCCCCAGGCCTGACTTAGTGTCTCCCCAACCCTCTGCTCCAGCCTGGATAAGCTGTGGAGGGTCTTTGGGGTGCTTGCTGAACTAAGTGAAATGCCAGGGTGGGAGGGGCAGAGCCTGTTTCTGGAACAAGAAGATTCGCACCATGGAGGGAGGTGGGTGATGCCTCTCTGAGTTCTCTCCTCAGGAACTTGCCTTCCTGGCAATTCTTTTTGCTCTATTTTTCTGTATTTCCAAGTTTATTTAAACAAACAAACAAAACACAAAGTATTTATTTTCTCTCATATTACCCTTGCAATAAAAAATACTATTTTTGAACATTGAAGAATAGTTAATTTACAGTGTTTCAGGTATACAGCAAAATGATTTAGTTATATACTATATATATACACACACACTATATATACTATAGTTGTATACTATATATATAGTATATATATATATACATAGTTAAGATTCTTTTCCAAAATATTTTTTAATTAAAATAAGAAATAAAATTCCTGTTATCTACTTTCCTGCTGAAAAGGATTTGGATCCTTTTCACCTAGGATTTGGAAGGGTGGCAACTTTGGCCTTCACTTGGCCTTTGTGCAATTTATGATGGGGCTTTGACGCCCCCTAGTGGCAACTAGACTTATAGAGCTGGTGCCAAGGACAGTCTGCTGCTACTACTGCCGCTAAGTCGCTTCAGTCGTGTCCGACTCTGTGCGACCCCATAGACGGCAGCCCACCAGGCTCCCCCGTCCCTGGGATTCTCTGGCTAAGACCTGTGGGAGACTGACCCAGGACCTACCATTTGGTCATCAGCCATCTCCCTGCAGGCAGATGGACATGACACGAAAATACCCCAACTCAGCTGGGAACTGACCACCTGTTAGTTCTGGGCCACAGACCAGGACTGTGCTTGGACCTGGTTGTGCTAGACCCAGGCAGGGTCTGCGATTTTGGGGTCAAGGATGAAACTGAGTGTGCTGGGCTCATGTTTATCCCAGTTCAGCCTGGAGCAGCCTGGACTATTCTACAAGAAGGGCAATGAAGAACCTCCCAGAATCCAAAAAGGCCCACCCCCTTCTCAAGTTTCACAGGCCCAATGGACATGAGTTTGAGCAAACTCTGGGAAATAGTAAAGGACAGGGAATCCCGGCATGCTGCAGTCCATAGTGTTGCAAAGAGTTGGACATGACTTAGTGACTGAACAACAACTTCTCAAGCATGTCACCTCCACCCAGGACCTGCCTATGCTGACCTCACACTCCACATCCTCTGATCTCTCTGCATGGAGTCTGTGTTGTCTGACCACTTCCTGCAGTGACTGGTTACTGACACAGGGCTTGGACTTGAGGAGGGGAGGGAGAGGCTGAGGGAGAAGTGAACTCCCTTCTGTGGTGCTCTCAGCTCATTTCAGTCTCTGGGCAACAGCTGATGTCCTTTCTGTCCAGAGCTCTTTTCTCCCTGGTTGCTCTGTGGCTGGCAGTTTCTTGTCACTCATATGTTACCTTCCAAGGCCATTCAATCTAAAGCAAGCTCCCTGAACACCTTCCCTCCCTCTCAGTTCAGTTCAGTTCAGTCACTCAGTCGTGTCCGACTCTTTGCGACCCCATGAATCGCAGCACGCCAGGCCTCCCTGTCCATTACCAACTCCTGGAGTTCACTGAGACTCACGTCCATCGAGTCAGTGATACCATCCAGCCATCTCATCCTCTGCCATCCCCTTCTCCTCCTACCCCCAATCCCTCCCAGCATCAGAGTCTTTTCCAATGAGTCAACTCTTCGCATGAGGTGGCCAAAGTACTGGAGTTTCAGCTTCAGCATTTCTTCCAAAGAAATCCCAGGGCTGATCTCCTTCAGAATGGACTGGTTGGATCTCCTTGCAGTCCAAGGGACTCTCAAGAGTCTTCTCCAACACTACAGCTCAAAAGCATCAATTCTTCAGAGTCAGCTTTCTTCACAGTCCAACTCTCACATCCATACACGACTACTGGAAAAACCATAGCCTCGACTAGACGGACTTTTGTTGGCAAAGTAAGTCACTGCCATATCCCCTGCGTCCAGTAGAGGGCCAGACTCCTAGGTATTCAGCGCCCAAAGCCTTTATGGGACTTGTGAGGAGTCAGAGAGGATGACATTGCTCCTTAGCATAGCGACAGGAGAAAGTTTGCTCTGCCCCGCCTCCCCTGAACCCACAGACTGGAGAAAGTACACTGGGCAGGATGCAGGGGAGCCAGAGAGGGAGGCACTCAGAGCTAAAGGGTCAGGGGGACCCCAAGGGTCAGGTGGCAGACTGAAGCCACATTCAGTGATGCCCCAGCCTCTGTCCTTCAGATCAGTCTGTGCCACCCCAGGGCGACAGTGGCAGTCCTCCCAGTGGGTCCCTGCCCACCCATCTCTTTCAGGGCTCTGTCCTTGAGTAGTGTGAATAACCCAGAGGTATGCAACATTTGAGCTCGTCTTTTGTTCTTCCATATGTTCATTTTTTCTTTTTCAATAAGATTCCAAATCCCCTAAACACTGACACTTTATAGTAAGTTTTTTTAAAAGAATTATTGCACACATTTTCACATCCTTCATAAGATACAGGAGACTGTTTCTGAGTTTTAAAAAAATATATTTATTTATTTTTAATTGATGGTTGCTTTACAATATTGGTTTGATTTCTATCATACATCAACATGAATTAATCATAGGTGTACATATGTCCCCTTCACTCTTGAATGTCCCTCCCACCTCCCACCCATTCCTACCCATCTAGGTTATTACAGAACCCCAGTTTGAGTTCCCTGAGTCATACAGCAAATTCCCATTGGCTATCTATTTACATATGTTAGTGTATACGCTTCCATGCTGCTCTCTTCATTCATTTCACCCTCTCCCTCTTCTCCCCCACCCTTGTCATAAGTCTGTTCTCTATCTCTGTGTCTCCATTGCTGCTCTATGAACAGGTTTATTAGTGCCATCCTTCTAGATTCCCTATATATGCTTTAGTATATGATATTTGTTTTTCTTTTTCTGACTTCCTGTACTCTGCATAATAGGCTCTAGGTTCATCCACTTTATTAGAACTGACTGAAATGCATCCCTTTTCATGGCTGAGTAATATTGCATCGCATCTATGTACCATAGCTTCTTTATCCATTCATCTGTTGATGGATGTCTAGGTTGCTTCCATGTCCGCTATCTTAAATAGCCAAAATAATCTTGAGAAAGAAAAATGGAGCTGGAAGAATCAACTTACCTGATTTCAAACTATACTACAAAGCTACAGTCATCAAGGTAGTATGGTCCTGGCTCAATGACTTGTCTTTATTATGGTATTCCTGGTCTACTTTAGTAAGGTTTCAGTCTGCTCTATTAGTGATTCAAAAGCTAGATTACATCTTCTCTTTTACTACCTTCACTCATCCTTTTGAAGCATCCTAATGCTTCACTAGGCATTAGAAAATATGCTGGAAAAGGGCTTTTTAAATACTCAGAGTGTTACTTGTTACTTCAAGTAAACAGCTTTTTTAAATGAACTTGGGCATGTTGAATCAGGATCAGGGCATGTGAGGCTGCAGTAACAGTGTGGGTAAAGGTTTAGAGGTGTGAAAAAAGGTGTGTGGTTCACCTAGGAAGCCACAGCACTTCTGTTACCTGGAGCATTGATAAGATAGGTAGCTGTGAGAGGAGGAAAATAGAAGCACTAGGTAGAATCAGGCCTTTTATGCTACCCTAGGACTCTGTATTGGAGAAGGCAATGGCACCCCACTCCAGTACTCTTGCCTGGAAAATCCCATGGACGGGGGAGCTTGGTAGGCTGCAGTCCATGGGGTCGCTAGGAGTTGGACATGACTGAACAACTTCACTTTCATTTTTCACTTTCATGCATTGGAGAAGGAAATGACAACCCACTCCAGTGTTCTTGCCTGGAGAATCCCAAGGACGAGGGAGCCTGGTGGGCTGCTGTCTGTGGGGTTGGTTGCACAGAATCGGACATAACTGAAGTGATTTGGCAACAGCAGCAGCAGGACTCTGTATGGGTCTTTCCTGGTGACTCAGTGGTCAGGAATCCACCTGTCAATGCAGGAGATGCAGGTTTGATCCCTGGGTCAGTAAGAGTCCCTGGAGAAGGAAATGGCAATCCACTCTAGTATTTTTGCCTGGGAAATCCCATGGACAGAGGAGCCTAGTGGGCTATGGTCCATGGGATCACAAAAGAGTTGGACATGGCTTAGTGACTAAACAACACAGACCTTGTCTGTTTCTGGACAAGGTCCAGAAGACCCTCCAGGACTGGAAAATTAAGTATAAACCAAGCTGATCACATTTGCCTTTTCTAAAATTCAATCTGGCTCCTCAGTGGACTACAGATTGCCGGGGTGTGGGTACAAGGGCCCATCCGGTGCAGGGAGGCATGTTAAATCATCAGGTGAGAGAGTTACTAAGACCTGAGTCAAACTGAGACACTAGCAACAAAGCATTTGTTCAGAGAGTGTAGTTTATTTTCACAGATGTGTACCTCAGTTTCAAACCTGAGGTACAAATGAACATATTCCCAAGTCCCCATCTTAAGTTTTGTCCAGAAGGAGCAGAGCATGACTCCTCTGCTAAAATAAATACCCTTCACATTTGCACAAGGTAATAAATACATACATACATAAATAAATAAGTCTCAATAGATTAAAAATAAGAACATAATCCCAAAAGGACAAATGGGGGTCACACATATCAGGAAATAAATAATTAACGATTCATCTGACTCCACAGGAGAAAATTCTTCCAGGCCTGGACCATGTGAGAAACATCGAAGAAGTTTAGGACAGTCTGTTGTCACTGATGTTCTGAGGCTTCAGAGAGGGAACTGGGCTTCAGACTTCAGATGTTAGGAAAACCATAAGTTCTTGGACTTCAGATATTTTCTAATGTTAACCAAATATTCTTCCAACTTCATCCGGAAATCACCCAAGTTCTTGTTCTCAATAAAAATTGGATCTTCCTGTGTAGAAACAAAGAAGGAGGCATCATCAGATGGAGCCAGGTTGGAAGGTGGATGACAGGCTGGGGTCAAGTTGCAGCTCAGGGCATCACCTCAGGGGCATTTTGGGGGCAGCTTACCGTGGGTGTGGCTGTGGGCAGCACTGGCTGGAATTCCTGTGGGGAGAGACCAAAGCAAACAGTCAGAGACTCTCCTCGATAACAAGCAAGACATGCTACCCTCCTGCCAGAGGAAGGGCAGGGTCAAGGATCCCCAAGCCCTTGACAGCTTCACATACCTTAAGATTTTTCATGATTTTTGAATCCTTTCCAAAAGTATCTGTGGCAAATGTCATGAATGCTTTCAGGTTTGCCTGCAGAAGGCTCTCTTTCTAAGGGGGCAAAGAATACATGTAAGGGGGGAAAGTTGGAGAGTGTCCTTATGGCTGGGCTGAAGTCACCCTCACAGTTTTTCAAGTCTGCTTTTGGGGACATCCCTGGACAGCCCCTTCCTAGTCCCCTTCTTGCCTCAGATGTGTCCCTGAACTGCTCCAAAGGTCACCAGCCAAGAGGTGAATGCACACCCCCAGACAAGCTTTACATCACCCGCGTCCCAAGCCTGTGGCTCTTGTGAGCTGCATGAAGGTCCTGGGTGAAACTTTTTGCACTTGGGGGAAAAAAATATTTCCCCAAACAGACTCTAAAAAGGCAAAATGCTGGCTAAGGGAAATATTTGCAGCTAAAAGGCCATGACTGAATTAATGGCTCCTTGAAATCAGGAAGACAATCACAGAGATTGTCCCCAGTGTGGAAAGGGGTGCAGCGTGTGAACTATTAGTGCCTAAGAGAGGGGAAATGCAAATGGCCAATGGACTCAGGAGAGATTCTACCTCTTGTTTTACCCAAGAATTGCCATGTGAGCAAAGGTGAAATAACCACTTTAGGAAAAATAGCTGAAAGTGATGACGACTAGTGCTGGTTGGCATTGGAAAACATGACTCAATTATTTAAGGAAAAAGAAGGTGGCAGGCGTGATCCTGTGGGAAATTTTAGTCTGCCAGCCCAGAAACTGCCCCACTGAAAACTGAGCTTAAGGCCCCTGGTATTGTTCATCTAGAGCTGCCTTTTCATTTTGTAATTAAGAAAAATCATTTTCATTATTACAGCCATAACCGGGGAAATGTCCCGAGCACTCGATAAGCACCAGACACTGGTCTTAGAACTTGACGCACAGTGTGTGTTTAATTTTCACAACACCACCACCGAGATAGGTGCTGTTAACCCTATTTACAGATGAAAACACAGAGGCTAGCCAAGGTGGCGTGACATGCCTGAGGTCGCCAGGCAGGAAGTAGATGGGAACCCACCCAAGTGCACCCATGTGTGGGGCTGAACTCTTACCGTCAGGAAATTCTTCTCATCTGAGTTCAAGGAGCCCTGGTGAGGCAGAGAGAGAGAGAGAGAGAGCCCCTGAGTCCTATTGGCCCAAGGCACCTGCCAGCCCTTCCCTGCCCCTTGCCAACCTTATCCCAGCTACTCACTTCTGGACTCGGAGTTATTTTCTTTAGGTCATCCATAATTTCCCTCATCAACATAGAATATGGAGCCCTCGATGTCATGACAGGCAACCCCTTTGCCTGAGGGGCATGGAGCGCAAGCAGGAGCAGAAGCAGGTGCGAGATGGAGAGACTGCTCATGTTTGGGCTGGCAGGATGATTCTGTCTTGTCCAGGTCCTTGTGGCGTTCTGAAGTGTCTGAGACAGCCTCCGACTTTTATTCAGTGTGCCCGTGCCCCAGGGAAGCGAGGGGAGGGCGGGCTTCGGAAGAATCTTTATCTGACATGGAACCTCCATAGCAAACCACAGACTTATTCATCACTTTCTAGTACTTGAGATCAGTGAAACTCGGAGAAAAAATTACTCAAAGGGTATCTCCTTATCTTGCCAGGGAGGCTAAGAGCCAGGCGGGTCACTGGGCAGAGTGGGGATAGGTAAGAGATCCTCTCTGACAGGTGAGGGTCCGCTGACTCTGAGCTCCTGCCCAGTGGGATGTGGTCCTGCCATGCCCTGGACAGCCCTGACCTTCTGCTGCCCACCCCACCTGGCACTGCCTGTTCTGAATGGGTGGCCACGTGAAGGCCCAGTGGAGCAGGCAGGAATTTATCTGGCAGCCAGTGAATAAAGGAGAGAGTTGTGTTGCAGGGGTCTGGATCCCAGTCTGTTCTGA
This sequence comes from Bubalus bubalis, assembly GCF_019923935.1. Taxonomy (NCBI): domain Eukaryota; kingdom Metazoa; phylum Chordata; class Mammalia; order Artiodactyla; family Bovidae; genus Bubalus; species Bubalus bubalis. Next base: position 88,794,078 of record NC_059165.1, on the reverse strand, counting down.
AGGTGATTCGCCTGATGCAGATTGGCGGGAAGGGTTTGCTGAACAGGGCAGACCCTAGGGGGTCCTCAAAGGACCAGAGAAGCAGCACCCAGATAGGAAGAAGGCAGACTAGGAGGGGGGCCCAGAGGGCAGGTCCTGAAAGAAGAGGTGAACCCCTGCCCCATGGGGCATGTCAGGCCCTAACATAGGCTTGGGGCAGGGGGGTTTGGTAAAGGGATGTCACAGGGACATAGGGAAGAGTTCTTTGAGATCACTGGACGTGCGGTGGGAGGAAGAAGAGAGTCAGGATGCAAAAGCCAGGGGCTGGGGTGCACTGTGATGTGATCAGTGTGGGGAGATGAAGGGTAGGAGGTTATGCTGAGGTAGGGGAATTTGGGTGTTTCAGGCTTCTGAGCAGGAGCAGATCTGTTGAAGACAAGGACCAGGATGTGGCTGCAGCAGAGGCAGGTGAAGAGCCTGTGATGTAAGGCCATGACAATACGCCTGTGGCCGCAGGCCCCTGGCTCAGCTCTCGGATCTGGGCCCAGAGCATTCTCGAAAAGCAAGTGGAGAGTCTAAAAGGCATGAGTGAAATGAGACAAGAGAAAGACATAAGGAGGTTGAGGACTGGGTACCCATTAAGAACAATTCATTCAACAAACTTATATGAAGTACTTGCGATGTGCAGGCATTGTGGTTAAAGCACACACGGCCCCTCTCCTTGAGAGACGCACAGTCTTGTGGGTAGAGACAGACGTAAAGCCTTCCTACTCAGCTTGGACCTCGAAACTGCAGCTTTAGCATTGGCTGGGGGCTTGTGTGAAGTGCAGACCCTCAAGTTTCACCCCAGACTTTCTGATTCAGAATTGCCTCTTGACCAGGTCCTCAGGTAATTCACATGACATTTAGCAAGTTCTGATTTAATTGCCAGGATATGGAAGCAACCTAAGTGTCCCTCAGCAGATGAATGGATAAAGAAAATGTGATATATGTGTGTACTGATATATATATACACACACACACATATAGGCTTCCCTCGTGGCTCAGTGGTAAAGAATCTGCCTGCAGTGCAGGAGCCACAGTAGATGCGGGTTTGATCCCTGGGTTGGGAAGATCCCCTGGAGGAGAACATGGCAACCCACTCCACTAATCTTGTGTAGAGAATCTCATGGACAAAGGAGCCTGGTAGGCTACAATCCATAGGGTCACAAAGAGTTGGACGTGACTGAAGTAACTTAGCGTGTGTGTGTGTGTGATGCAATATTACTCAGCCATAAAAAATGACATTTTGCCATTTGCAACAACATGAATGGACTTGGAGGGCATTATGTTAAATGAAATAAGCCAGACAGAGAAAGAGAAATACTGTATAATATTACTCATGTGGAATCTAAAAAATACAACAAGCTAGTGAATATAAGAGAAAAAGAAGCAGACTCACAAATACAGAGAACATACCACTGGCTACGGGCAAAGAGAGAAAAGGCGGGAGGGGCAATATAGAAGCAGGGGATTAAGAGGTACAAGCTGTTAGGTATAAAATAAGCTACAAGGGTATATTTCATAACATGGGTATATTTGGATAGCCAATATTTTATAATAACTATAAATGAGTATAACTTAAAATTTGTGAATTACTGTACATCTGTGATACATAATATTGTACGTTAACTATATTTCAACTTGAAAATGGGGAAGAAAAATAAGAATTAAAGTTCTGATTTAAAGTATTCAGCTCAAGCATGGGTGGAGGTTTGTGCCCCAGAGACCCAGGGCTTCTTACATACTCACCTGTGGTTTGGTGTTACATTCTATGTAAGAGTTTTGGGACCTGTGCATACACACACACAAAATGTGATTTCTTATAGAGAAAAGCTTCCCTTTTTATGTAAATCGGCATACTGAGGGAAACTGAAAACTATGGAGGCTGAATATTCCCACAAGGCTTCTCTGAAGGTCCTGACTTCAGATTGTATTCTAAGCAAAGAAAAATTTTGCGTAGAAAATTTTACAACTTTGTTATTGCAAATCTTGACCATTGTAGTTTGCCTCTTGTTTTAAAAATAGTTATAAAATCTATTAAAGGAGGAGTAGGTTTAGGCTTCATGCTAGGAGCATTGGAAGCATTGTGGAGTTTTCAGCCAGGGATAGGTATGTGTGGTCCCTAGAAGGTTTGAGTCCCAGGAATCCCAGTCTAGCTACTGTGGGGAGAATGGTTGGGAAAAATCAGGACAGCAGGTTGGCTGGTGAGGAGTCGGGAGCATTCTCTGAAACGCAGAGAGTAGGAAGGCTGGAGTGAGTTGATTCTGGTGGGGAGCAAAAGAACCAGATGCAGTTAGAGACTTTTAACAGCTAACTTTCATTGAGCAGCACTTACTAAAATGCTGGGTGCTAAGTTCTTTTTTAGTGGTTAATTCATTTCATCCTTGCAGTGAGCCCCGAGGCAGAGACTTTTATTACCCCATTTTACAGAAGAGGAAACTGAGTCTCAGAGAGGTGGAGTTCCTGCAGCTAAGAAGCAACATCACCAGGACTGAATGCAAGCAAGTCTGTTTGACCCCAGAGGCTGAGAACCCACCACAATAGCACTGGAAAGTGGCAAATTAGGAGGTAATGCCAGGTGGGTGGTGGGAGGAGGAGTAGGGTAAGGATAAGATGTGGCCCCTGGGATTATTGTCCTGGGTTAAGGACAAGGAGGCCACTGGAGCCTCTGCGGGGGCGGAGGGGGGAATGTTTTAATGTATGGTGGGGGCAGAAGCCAGTGGCAGTGGGCTGAGGAATGAGGGAGGGTAAGACAGATAGATGGCTCTTCAAAGGTTTATTCTGAAGGGAAGAAGAGAGAGAGACAGAGGCAGTTAGAGGGGTCAGGCAGTCAGAGAGGGATCTTTTCAGGCAGGGAAACTTGAATATCTCTCTGCTGGAGATGAGCTGGAAATGGGTGAGAGAGCTGGACAGCGGGCCATGCAGGGGGTGCCTGAAGGGGATGGTCACGGGGAGGAATCACAACATCAGGTATCACACACCAACCTGAGCAGAGAGCTCAGGGAAGGGCTGCCTGGGTGGGCCCCGTCTGTCCAGCTGGGAAGTTGCAGTGGGTTTTGTGGCAGGAGGGGACAATAGCTTCTGTATTCCCTAGGAAATAGAAAGCGAAGTCCGCCCTTGAGGGTTTGGGGAGGTGGGGTTAGAGGCATGGAGGGTGGCATGATTGGGGACTGTGAGTTGACTGCTAGGGATGACCTTGAGGGGCTGGCATCTGGGGATCAGAGGGTGAGGAGGTTAGGAGAAATCAGGGCTTCACTGAGCCAGAGTGTAGAAAGGCAGGCTCCTGAGGCAGGGCAACAGGAGGAGGCCATGAAGGGAAGGGAGGGGAGCAAGGATGTCTCATCGTGTGTGTGAGGAACAGAGTCACATTCCTCTAAGCGAATGTGATTGTAGGGGGGTGGGCAGCGGGAGGGGTGCCCCTGTGGAGGACAGAGAAATGGGTGTTCTCCACAGACCTCCAGCAGCCTCTCAGGGGAACCAGGCAGAGCCTGGGCCTCCTCCAGGAGTCTCCTCTGAGGTTTGCCTGACTCTAAAGGAACTGCTTCATGTGAAATTACAGAAACCCCCCTCTCTTCCCCTGCAGGCCACAGTCCTGCCCAACCCCTTGGGAGAGGCCTGGCCACCCCCTGTTAGAAAGTGATTCCAGCCCAGGCATTTGCATCAGCCCAGCAAAGGGAAAACCTCCTCTGCAGGCTGGCTGATTGCAATCATGAAGGGAAATGAGCTGATGGCTCCCAGCCCTGGGCGGATGCACGGGGAGGCCCTGCTAGGGCTGGGGCAGGATGGGGTCTGTAGGAGAGAGACCCTGTGAGTCTCAGTATGGGTCCCTGGGCCTTGGCCTGTGGATCCCTGCCAGCCTGGCTTGGTCCTGCCTGTGGCCTAGATACATTCAGAGTAGGGTGCAGTGTCTGAGGTCGTGGCCCCTGGGACCCATTCATCAAGAGGTCCACTCCTGCTCCTTCCTGTCCCTTGTCCCCACAGGCCTGCTGGACTTTTCTGGGTGCCCACCACTGTCAGGGACCCAGGCCTGAGTCATCATGACAGGCTCTTCTGCCAGCTTCTCCATGGCATCTTATGTCAGATTTAGTCTCTCTGTGGTCTCAGTTGTGCTTCCGCTGGTGGCCCTGACCACACCGTCTGGTTTTATCCACACAAAAGGCAGCTCAGGGCTCCTGGCTGGCCATGCAGTACCATCAGGTTTCACATGCCCACCTGAGTAAGAGCACAGCAAAGAGCCACCTGAGGGGGCCCAGATGAAAGGCCTAGTTTTCCCAGCTCTGTACTCCTTCCCTGGGGCCTGGACAGCCTCAACCTGTGCACCCTCAGCTTTTTATTCCAATCTGCAGGGACACGGCCTTCTTGGGGACACATCTGTGCCAAGTGGACCTCCTCCCCAAGCCCAGTCCAATAGAGAAGATAGATGGGGAAGCACAGTTTAGGACGATAAGCCTGGTGGGGTGGGGAGTGGGGTGGCAAAGGGAACCCAGAAATGGGGCAGCCCCTCCATGCTGGACTGTGGGGCAGCTAAGATCTCAAGGATGGTCTGGAGCCAGGCAAGTCACAGAGGTAGCGTCCCCAAGTAGAGCTGTCTGTTGACCTCAAGCCTACTTGGCACTTCTTCAATAGCTGGGGAACTGGGGGTGGCCATATCATTCTTGTTATTCATAAATGTATAAGCATTCGGTGCCTGTCACACTCTTGTTTCTCACCTGGAACACAAAGATTTGGGACATGCATTCATTCCTGTTGTGCTCATTATATTTATCTCAAACAAAACCAGGAGCAGGGAATGGACAGGTATATAAGGCCCTCAGCCCCACAGTCCTCCTTCTCAAAGAAGCTGCCCCCAAACTGTGAGGTGACAGTGTTGGGACTTAAATGCAAGTATCAATGTTTCAGGCTCTTAAAAAATATAGTTGACCTTTGAACAACATGGGTTTGAACTGAGAGGTTCCACTTATACATAGATTTTTTCCCCCCAATAAATATATATTGGAGATTGGCAACAGTTTGAAAAAACTGACAGACAAGCTGTGCAGCCTAAAAATATTGAAAAAATTAAGAAACACTTATATCATGAATGCTTAAAATATATGTGGATACTAGTCTGTCCTTATGTAGGTGTAAAGTGAGTGAAATATTTAACACAAAATTAATAATGTGTTAGTTTTCTTACTATTTCATATCTTTGCTTTCAAAGGATTATATTATGGTACAATATGCCTTTTTCTCTTGTATTTGGAGAAATTTCACATCAGCCTATCATCACAGTTAGGTGGATTTTTTTTTAATGTAACAGTATTTCCAGTACTGTATTATGAATATGACTGCCATACTGTATGCCATAACAGCTGTATAAATGGTTCATTCATTGGTGGATAGGCTAAGCTACCATGAAGTAATCCTGTTTATTACACTGGGCTGCAGTAAAGCAATCATTTTGCTGCTTCTTCATTATCAGTGCCTGAATTATTATACCTGTAAAAAATATGAATTTCTTTTTCACATTGTCTTCTCATTTTTGATGTCTACTGTTAGTAATACACATATCATCTACAGTGTTTGGTATTGTATAAGATAGCATTGTTGTCGGTGCTGACAAACAAGTCATCTTAGAAACAGACAGCATATACTTATGGAACCAATAAATACAGTGCATGCATGCTAAGTCACTTCAGTCATGTCCCGACTCTTTGTAATCCCATGGACTGTCTCCTACCATACTGAAGTGGGTTTCCATGCTCTCCTCCAGGGGATCTCCCCACCCAGGGATCGAACTCACATCTCTTACATCTCCTCCATGGGCAGACAGGTTCTTTACCCCTAGCGCCACCTGGGAAGCCCCAGTAAATATATTGCTGCTGCTGCTAAGTCGCTTTAGTTGTGTCCGATTCTGTGTGACCCCATAGATGGCAGCCCACCAGGCTCCCCCGTTCCTGGGATTCTCCAGGCAAGAACACTGCAGTGAGTTGCCATTTCCTTCTCCAATGCATAAAAGTGAAAAGTGAAAGTGAAGTCACTCAGTCGTGTCCGACTCCTAGCAACCCCATGGACTGCAGCCTACCAGGCTCCTCCGTCCATGGGATTTTCCAGGCAAGAGTACTGGAGTAGGGTGCCATCGCCTTCTCCGAATAAATACATTACTATACTGTAAATGTATTTTTTTTTTTTTGCATTTCTTTTCCATAGGGATGGTCTTGATCCCTGTCTCCTGTACAATGTCACGAACCTCCATCCATAGTTCATCAGGCACTCTGTCTATCAGATCAGGTCCCTTAAATCTATTTCTCACTTCCACTGTATAATGATAAGGGATTTGATTTAGGTCACATCTGAATGGTCTAGTGGTTTTCCCTTCTTTCTTCAATTTAAGTCTGAATTTGGCAATAAGCAGTTCATGATCTGAGCCACAGTCAGCTCCCAGTCTTGTTTTTGCTGACTGTATAGAGCTTCTCCATCTTTGGCTGCAAAGAATATAATCAATCTGATTTCAGTGTTGACCATCTGGTGATGTCCATGTGTGGAGCCTTCTCTTGTGTTGTTGGAAGAGGGTATTTGCTATGACCAGTGTGTTCTCTTGGCAAAACTCTATTAGCCTTTGCCCTGCTTCATTCTGTACTCCAAGGCCAAATTTGCCTGTTACTTCAGGTGTTTCTTGACTCCCTACTTTTGCATTCCAGTCCCCTATAATGAAAAGGACATCTTTTTGGGGTGTTAGTTCTAAAAGGTCTTGTAGGTCTTCATAGAACCATTCAACTTCAGCTTCTTCAGCATTACTGGTGGGGGCATAGGCTTGGATCCCCGTGATATTGAATGGTTTGCCTTGGAAATGAACAGAGACATTCTGTCTTTGAGATTGCATCCAAGTACTGCATTTCGGACTCTTTTGTCGACCATGATGGCTAATCCATTTCTTCTAAGGGATTCCTGCCCACAGTAGTAGATATAATGGTCATCTGAGTTAAATTCACCCATTCAGAAAGCAACAGTTAGAACTGGACATGGAACAACAGACTGGTTCCAAATAGGAAAAGGAGTATGTCAAGGCTGTATATTGTCACCCTACTTATTTAACTTATATGCAGAGTACATCATGAGAAATCCTGGGCTGAAAGAAGCACAAGCTGGAATCAAGATTGCCGGGAGAAATATCACTAACCTCAGATATGCAGATGACACCACACTTATGGCAGAAAGTGAAGAAGAACTAAAAAACCTCTTGATGAAAGTGAAAGAGGAGAGTGAAAAAGTTGGCTTAAAGCTCAGCATTCACAACCTACCTGACTTCAGGCTCTACTACAAAGCCACAGTTATCAAGACAGTATGGTACTGGCACAAAGACAGAAACATAGATCAATGGAACAAAATAGAAAGCCCAGAGATAAATCCACGCACATATGGACACCTTATCTTTGACAAAGGAGGCAAGAATATACAATGGATTAAAGACAATCTCTTTAACAAGTGGTGCTGGGAAATTTGGTCAACCACTTGTAAAAGAATGAAACTAGAACACTTTCTAACACCATACACAAAAATAAACTCAAAATGGATTAAAGATCTAAACGTAAGACCAGAAACTATAAAACTTCTAGAGGAGAACATAGGCAAAACACTCTCTGACATACATCACAGCAGGATCCTCTATGACCCACCTCCCAGAATATTGGAAATAAAAGCAAAAATAAACAAATGGGACCTAATTAACCTTAAAAGCTTCTGCACATCAAAGGAAACTATTAGCAAGGTGAAAAGACAGCCTTCAGAATGGGAGAAGATAATAGCAAATGAAGCAACTGACAAACAACTAATCTCGAGAATATACAAGCAACTCCTACAGCTCAACTCCAGAAAAATAAATGACCCAATCAAAAAATGGGCCAAAGAACTAAATAGACATTTCTCCAAAGAAGACATACAGATGGCTAACAAACACATGAAAAGATGCTCAACATCACTCATTATCAGAGAAATGCAAATCAAAACCACTATGAGGTACCCTTTCACACCAGTCAGAATGGCTGCGATCCAAAAGTCTACAAGTAATAAATGCTGGAGAGGGTGTGGAGGAAAGGGAACCCTCTTACACTGTTGGTGGGAATGCAAACTAGTACAGCCACTATGGAGAACAGTGTGGAGATTCCTTAAAAAACTGGAAATAGAACTGCCTTATGATCCAGCAATCCCACTGCTGGGCATACACACTGAGGAAACCAGAAGGGAAAGAGACACGTGAACCCCAATGTTCATCGCAGCACTGTTTATAACAGCCAGGACATGGAAGCAACCTAGATGTCCATCAGCAGATGAATGGATAAGAAAGCTTTGGTACATATACACAATGGAGTATTACTCGGCCATTAAAATGAATACATTTGAATCAGTTCTAATGAGGTGGATGAAACTGGAGCCTATTATACAGAATGAAGTAAGCCAGAAAGAAAAACACCAATACAGTATACTAACGCATATATATGGAATTTAGAAAGATGGTAACAATAACCCTGTGTACGAGACAGCAAAAGAGACACTGATGTATAGAACAGTCTTATGGACTCTGTGGGAGAGGGAGAGGGTGGGAAGATTTGGGAGAATGGCATTGAAACATGTAAAATATCATGTATGAAATGAGTTGCCAGTCCAGGTTTGATGCACGATACTGGATGCTTGGGGCTGGTGCACTGGGACGACCCAGAGGGATGGAATGGGGAGGGAGGAGGGAGGAGGGTTCAGGATGGGGAACACATGTATACCTGTGGCAGATTCATTTTGATATTTGGCAAAACTAATACAGTTATGTAAAGTTTAAAAATAAAATAAAATTAAAATTTTCCAGGAAAAAAAAAAAAAAAAGCTCAGCATTCAGAAAACTAAGATCATGGCATCTGGTCCCATCACTTCATGGGAAATAGATGGGGAAACAGTAGAAACAGTGTCAGACTTTATTTTGGGGGGCTCCAAAATCACTGCAGATGGTGATTGCAGCCAGGAAATTAAAAGATTCTTACTCCTTGGAAGAAAAGTTATGACCAACCTAGATAGCATATTGAAAAGCAGAGACATTACTTTGCCAACAAAGGTCCGTCTAGTCAAGGCTATGGTTTTTCCTGTGGTTATGTATGGATGTGAGAGTTGGACTGTGAAGAAGGCTGAGTGCTGAAGAATTGATGCTTTTGAACTGTGGTGTTGGAGAAGACTCTTGAGAGTCCCTTGGACTGCAAGGAGATCCAACCAGTCCATCCTAAAGGAGATCAGTCCTGGGTGTTCATTGGAAGGACTGATGCTGAGGCTGAAACTCCAATACTTTGGCCACCTCATGCGAAGAGCTGACTCATTGGAAAAGACTCTGATGCTGGGAGGGATTGGGGGCAGGAGAAGAAGGGGATGACAGAGGATGAGATGGCTGGATGGCATCACCGACTCGATGCACATGAGTTTGGGTGAACTCCAGGAGTTGACGATGGACAGGGAAGCCTGGCGTGCTGCAATTCATGGGGTCACAGAGTCAGACACGACTGAGTGACTGAACTGAACTGAACTGAAATGTATTTTATTTTCCTTGCGATGTTCTTCTCAGGTGGCACAGTGGTAATGAATCTGTCTGCCAATGCTGGAGACTCAGGTTTTTATCCCTGGCTCAGGAAGATTCCCCTGGAATAGAAAATGGCAACCCATTCCAGTATTCTTGCCTGGAAAATTCCATGGACAGAGGAGCCTGGCAGGCCACAGTCCATGGGGTTGCAAAGAGTTGGGACCAATTGAACATGCACGCACATGATTTTTTTAATGACTTTTTTTTTCTGCATTATTTCATTTTAAGAATACAGTATATAATACTTGGGCTTCTCAGGTGGCTCAGTAGTAAAGAATCCACCTGCCAATGCAGGAGACTCAGGAGATGTAGTTTTGATCCCTGGGTCGGGAAGGTCCCCTGGAGAAGGAAATGGCAATCCACTCCAATATTCTTTCCTGCGAAATCCCATGGACAGAGGAGCTTGGAGGGCTACAGTCCATGGGGTTGCAAAAGAGTCAGACATGACTGAACACGAACAAGACAGGCAAAATCCTGTCTTGCTGTCAAGCAGAAAGCAGGAGACCAGTGAGGGTGATTGGCAGAGAGTCAGAGCTGTTGAAGGACAAAAGGACCAGATCCCAGCTGGGCAGAGGCACAGACGAGCCTGGGGGAACTCAGAGCCAGGCTGCCCTCTCGCCTGCAACCACGCTGTCTGGGGGGACAGTGGCTCTTATCTTCCTTGGTAAGGTTAAAGTGAAATCCTTTGAGGGAATTCCATGGTGGTCCAATGGTTAGGACTCCAGGCTTTCACTACCAAGGGCACAGGTTTTGGTTGCTGGTCAGGAAACAAAGACCCTACAGACCTCGTGGCCAAAAAGAGAAGAAAGAAAAAAATACCCCTTTGAGAACAATTTTTCAAGGTTTACTGATCTTGAGTTCCAGAAAATTATGTATAGATTGATTTGTTTGTTGTGGAGCTTTCTATATCAGAAAAGGGTATCAGCCCATCTGGGGCTTTTTCACACACCCAACCATCACCCCATTTCCCAATCTGTCCCTCCTGTCATGCCACAGGGCCTATAAGAGAGGCCAGGCCATTTCAGATTTCCAGAGGATCAGGGAGGACCACAGTTGCTCCCAGCAGCTCAGAGATGTGGCAGTTCCTCTGCCTCCTGCTTCTTCATTTTCCTTCCCTTCAGCTTCCCAAACCCCCAGCCCTTAGAAACCCCTGAAACCAACCTCAGGCATGATTTTCTTGGTATGTCCCCTCTGGAATCCAGAATAACCTTACTATCAACTCTTTGAGTAGCTGGGGCCACGCTGGGCATGGGGGAGGGGCCGCCCAGCTCAACCTCAGGCTAGTGGCGCTCATGGGTTCTCTCTTCTCCCCTGCAGGAATCTAAACACTTTATCAGTGGCCCATGCTGAAGGTGAGTGCTGAATCTGAGGGCCCACTGTCTCCCTGCTGCTGTTACTGCCTTCATATTGCTGGTCCCTGCTCTGGGCTTGGGTGCCTTGGGGTCAGACACACCTGCATGGTCTCATCTTTACCTGGCATGTTAATGGATCTCAGTTCAGTTCAATTCACTTACTCTGTCATGTCCAACTCTTTGTGACCTCATGGACTGCAGCACACCAGGCTTCCCTGTCCATCACCAACTCCCACTCAAGTCAGCTCACTCAAACTCATGTCCATCAAGTTGGTGATGCCATCCAACCATCTCATCCTCTGTCGTCCCCTTCTCCTCACCCAAGTCTTAACTTTACCTGGCATCTTAATGGCAGATATGTCCATCAGTCTATTCTTTGCCTCGTGTAGAGTTGTGTAGTGGATGTTTTTCCCCAAGTGTGGGAGTTCTAAAATTTTATTTTAGCAAAGCTGGCTTTCTTCCTTTGGGTTCTTCTCTGGCAGCTGGTTAGAAAAGAGTTCTCCATTCACCCAAGCCCCCTCCCCAGCCCACCTGTAGCCAGAGGATGGGATGAGTCGTGCCTTGACCGGGCTTTGCCAGACCATGCTCTGACCACCTCAAGTGTATGCCCTTAGGGCAGCTGGGTGCTTCCTGGGGTTGGGGTCAGGATAGAGCTGGTAAGGAAGGGGGCTGTGGGAGATGGTAGAGGGCTCTGCTGGGGACCTTGCCAGAAAGGAGGAAGCGGGGTGACAGACAAGACCACAGGAAGGACACTGCCCCCCTGGCCCTGCCACACACACTCTTAGTCCCTGCAGAGAAAGGCCTATCTGAAGTCTAACCTGGCTGCCTTCTGGAACACCTGAGAGAAGTCTGTTGGTATGTTTAATGTGTTTCTAACTATCAGTAAAAATCTGAAGAAGCTTGAGATATGTGAGGCTGGGGAGGGTCCCTCCAGCTCTGGAGTCTCCACGTCCCCAGCAGAGCCCATTCCAGATCAGAATGAGTGAACGTGTCTTTCTTTTTTCCAAATCAGAAGCAGCATTGCTGCCCCTGTTTCCCAGTTCCTGCCCCTCCTTGGCAACCAACCCCTCCTGGGCTGGGGGCAGAGCTGCCACCTGATACCTGCTTAGTCACAGAGGCCCCATTGCCTTCCCAGCTTCCCCCAAAGGCTGACTGCCTTCTCTTGTCTCTGGTCCTGCCTTGACGGTCCCCATGGCCACATCCCAAGTAAGGTGCCAACTGGGCTGGGGTGCCCACTGCCCAGACTGAGCACAGCACCTGCCTTACCTTCTGCCTTCCCCACATCTGACCCAAATTTCTGATTTCTTCAAAGGGAGTAGAGCACATCCTAGCAAGAGACTGTAACAGGTTTTTGAGGAAGTTGAGTATCTTCCTGAAAATTCAGGATGATGCCCTTGAGTGCTTACTGAGCTTCCCACAAACCCTCACAACCTTCTGTAGAGTCCTTGAGTTCAGGCCTTTGTCCTCCCAGGGCACAGAACTGGGCTCAAGTCCTGGGTCTTAGTCCTCCTCCTTCTGTTCCAGTTACTGCTCTGCTCCATCATGGATCTTGGCTGTTGAACATCTGGATTCTGAGCCAGGTGCTCACGTCTGGTCTCAGGGTGACCAACAATTGTGTCATAGGAGTTATCTGCCTTAATAATGCAGGCCTCTAGGGAGCCTCTGAGCGGAGCTCACAGGGAGTATGACACCATTTTCATTTGTGTCTCAGATTTCAAGGGGTTCCTTTTCTGGGAAAAACAGTCACTTTGTAGAGTCACTCTGTGCCCAGCATTGCATTTCTAGAGGTTTCTCCACCTGACTAGGGTCTGGGTCATGTTTCCCACACTCTGTGGTTAATTTCTTTAATGCTGTGGGTTTGATTCCTCTTGGGGTTTTGGCTGCTAGTGTTTCCCTAGTATTTCCCTGTCCTATATCCTGATTGGGTTCACCAGATCCTGCTTCTGGCTTGGTCACCACCATCAGCCTCACCCCCTGCTCATCGCTGTCTCCCCACCACCTGCATCTGCTTCTTAGTACCTCTCATCATTCCCATTGACACCCACAGCCAGTCCTGGCTGCCTGAGTCCCCACCACAGCTCCCAGGCCAACCTCCCAGCCTATTGCCCACCGCTGTCAGAGAGGCCTTTCTGGACACCTTTCCACTCATGTCACCCCTTCTTTGTCCCTCCAGTGGTCAGCCTACTTGGCCCAGGCTCCAGGAGGAACATAGCCTAGTTTTCCTCCTAAGGAAATTCCCACTGAGGATCCACAGTGCTCCTTCCAGGCCAGGAAACAAGTGATCCTTGTCAGTTTGGGATCCTGCTGCTGCTGCTGCTAAGTCACTTCAGTCGTGGCCGACTCTTTGCGACCCCATAGACGAAGCCCACTAGGCTCCCCCGTCCCTGGGATTCTCCAGGCAAGAGGGAGTGGGGTGCCATTGCCTTCTCTGAGTTTGGGATCCTAGTCCCCTGAAATCCCCTCACTCCTGTTTAAATAGACCTTAAGTTCTCTCTCACACTTCCTTCCCTCCTCCATCTCCTGGGAGCCATACTCAGGGCGGGAGGGGGGGTGGTCTACAGCATAAGAAAAGCATAGCCCACAATACACAATATGAAATGTGCTCATTTTTATATTCTAAAACCTTCCCATCAGATTCAGTATAAATAGCTCTAATGGCCATACAATTAGCGGCTGTAGCACTGCCTCCTACCTAATTGGTTGTTGTTTAGATGCCATTTGCTTATTCTGAGGGCTTCCCAAGTGGCTCATTGGTAAAGAATCTGCCTGCCAATGCGGAAGATATGGGTTTGACCCCTGGATCAGGAAGATCCTCTGGAGAAGGGAACAGCTGCCCACTCCAGTATTCCTGCCTGGGACATCCCATGGACAGAGGAACCTTGCGGGCTATAGTCCATGGGTTCACAAAATAATCGGACATGACTTAAGGACTGAACACCACATCACAGGCTTGTTCTAAACTATGCCCTCAAGATTAAATGACAGTTTAATAGGGTAGGATTTTACTGTATTGCTCTAGAAAAGAGAACCGGCACCCAACCCTGTGTCTCTCTGAGCCAAGAAAACTGTTGGAACAGAGGGTTTAGAACCTTCTGTGCTACCACAGTTTGGGGAAGCAAGAATGTATGGTTTCTTCTGACCTGAGTGGACACTTGGAAGTTCAAAGGGCTGCAACCCCAAGTGAAGAAGGCTGCCTGCCAGGCAAGGGGACCCATGAGGAAAGAATCACAGGATGACCACAGTGATGGAGCTGGGGTCTCAGAAGAGGTCAGGCAAAGGCCTTTCACTTGATGGGGAGCTGTGAAGTAAGGAGTTCCTCCCTGTCCTGCAGGGAATCCTGAAGGGTGCATACATGTGCTCCACAGGGACGCACCCACCACAGAGAACCTCACAGCCAGATAAGCCCAGGCTGAAAAGCAACAGCAGACAAGAGGATGGCAGTACTGCTTGTCATGCAGGAGCCATGAGTCTCATTCCTCCTCCTCACCCAATACACCCAGCTCTGGGGAGAGGAAGAAATGCATGTCAAATTGTCTCTAAGTTGCACTAATTCTCTTTTATATCCCAAGTGGCTCAAGAGTTGAGAGTCTCCCCAAGAAGTTGACCAGTCAGGAAAGGGTGGTAGGAAGGGACTCACTTAAAGGCAGTGATTAGAAAAAACAAAAGTGATGTTCTTGTGTGCCCTGCCTCATGGAAGTCTTGCCATAGCCCTTGCAGTTCCTGAGCATCCTAAGCCCAGCTGCTGAGGTCTCTGCTGAGGTCCCTCCATGCCCTTCACTCGATGCCAATACTTTTCACACATTTGCTTCACAATTCAAACATCCTGGCTAACTAACTCCTTCTGTAGGAGACCTATGAGCTATGGATAAAATTCCACTCCTGCAGAAGTAGGGGACAGTTCCGCCAGACTGAGAGAGGAGGGTGTGGGTGCATTTTCACCATACATTTTCTGTCTCTGACTCACACGTGTCTTCTTCAAGGACACTTCTTTGGGAGCTTAAGATCCTGGACAGTTACCCTCTCTGAGCTGTGCCTGCCTCCTGGGTCCTCCACCTCCTCCTCTGCTCTGTGCACAGGACCCGATTTGGTTTCTAACATAACTCATCTTATAGTGTATCTGCTGGAGTGTAGATTGAAACATTTGCTTGACTCTTGTGTCTTCTACATGTACTAGAGTTTCACCGATTTGTGAAAGACTTTTTCAACGCTGATAAACTTTTTCAGGCTTAACTACTGAGTCACATTCCTGTCTTTCTGATGAATGTGCCTAGTACTCCATGAGGCTGGGGTGAGTTGGAAGGCCTGTAACTGGCAAAGCCACACTTTATTTCTGCCCAGATGAACATGCCAACAGGGCCACGATGTCAGGGACTGAAGATGGGAAGTGGGTTTGGAGCCTGTGGGTCTCTCAGGACTTGGTAGTTGTGACTGCACCGGCCTCTCTGACGGCTGTTTTCTTTCTTTCTTCCTTTCTTTGGCCGTAACACATGGCATGTGGGATCTTAGTTTCCCACTCAGGGACTGAACCTGGACCCCTGGCAGTGAGTGCAGGGGTCATAACCACTGGACTGTCAGGGAATTCTCTAATGGTTGTTTTCTTAACTGAAGTTGCATTAGTTCCTCGCTTTGAAACATCTCGTCTTTATTAATACACCAGTGTTCAAAGCAGCTATCTTAGTCTGTACGGGCTGCTTTAACTAAATACCATAGACAGGGTAGCTAAAAAATAACAGAAATTTATTTCTCACAGTTTTGGAGGCTGAAAAGTCCAAGATCAAGATGCTAGCACATTTCTTCAGTCTGTTTTATAAGGGCACAAATCCCATTCATTTAGTCTCTGTCCTCATGACTTAATCATCTTCAAAGGCCCCACCTCTGGATACCATTACCCTGGGGATGAGATTTCAGCATATGAATTCTGGAAGGACAAAAACATTCAGTCTACAGTAGCAACAATATTCACAATAGCCAAAAGGTGGCAACAACCCAAGTGTTCATCAGTAGATGAATGGACAAACAACAATATGGTAAATACATACAATGGAATGTTATTCAGCCTTCAAAAGCGGGGGAATTGTGACACATGCCATGGCATGGATGAAACTTGAAGACATTGTGCTAAGTGAAACAAGCCAGACACAAAAGGACAAATACTGCAGTCTGTTCATGTGCTTGAGGTACTTCAAGAATCAGATTCCCAGAGACAGAATGTAGAATGGAGGTTGCCAGGGGCTGGGAGGGTGGGGAATGAGGAGTTATCCTTTATTAGGTGCAGAGTTTCTGTTTGGGAAGATGGAAAAGGAGATGGATGGTGGTGATGGTTTCACAACAACATGAATGCACTTAATGCCACTGAACTGTATACTTAAAAATTATTTAAATGGTAAATTTTACATTATATATATATATATATATATATTTTTTTTTTTTATTATGAAAAAAAATCTAGCCTGGATGTTTTCTTAACTGACCTGGGACTCTTCTTAAGGTTTACTCAGTGTAGTGACGGGGCCCTCAGGGTACCAGTCACTGCATTCTCTCCACCCCGATCCCTGGTCCTCCTTCGGCTGGGGGTCCTTGGCCTCTCACTGCCTGGTGAATGCCTCCTCATCCTGAGACCCAGGTCATGGTCGCCTCTGTGTGGCCCTCCCAGCCGCCTCACCCACCCCGAGAGCAGTGCCTGCCCTCCTGTGTGGCTTGGTTACAGCTGCAGTTCTCTCTGTTAATGAGAACAAGTGTCTCAGGCACAGAGGTTTCTGTGGTGAACCACGTCGGCTTCCTCCCGTGCTAAAGTCCTAGATGGGGGTTTGGGGACTAGCCTGGGAGTCCTGGGAGAAGAAACATTCTGGGCCCAGATCCCAGGCAGTCAGGTACAAGCAGGTGAAAGCACCATGTGGAGACGGCTCTAATGGCTTGAAACCTGCTGCTCATGGCGGGCTCTGGCCGTGGTATTTGGGAATGTCATCTAAGTAGGTTTAGATCTCGCATGGAGTTTGCTCAGGGTAGGAGGGAAAGAGGCTGGTGGAAAAGGCAATGAATGGTTCTACCATCTTGCTAAACTCTCTTCACTCTATAAGTTTTTCTCATTCTCTTTGGTTTTCCAGACTTGAAAATTTTTTACTGATCTGGTAGAAAAATATAATGCCTCATTGTTTTCACTCTCATACATTGGAGAAGGAAATGGCAAACCACTCCAGTATTCTTGCCTGGAGAATCTCAGGGACAGAGGAGCCTGGTGGGCTGCTGTCTATGGGATCGCACAGGGTTGGACACAACTGAACTGACTTAGCAGCAGCAGCATTGTGATTTAAATCTGCCTTGTGTGCTGGTTACTAATGAGGTTAAGAACTTTTTATATGTTTATCAACCATTTGGATTTCCTCTGATGTGAGGTACCCATCCAATGTTTTGCTCTGGGATTGTCTGAAACTTTCTTATTTGTAGGATTTCTTTAAACGCTCTGCAGATTGTATACATTGCATATATCTTCTCCCACACCTTTTCTTATCTTGTCAATCCATGGTATCTTTGGAAGGACAAAAGTTCTTCATTTTAATGTAGTCAAATCTTACCTTTGTTAGTAGTGCTTTTTATGTCTTATTTAGTAATTTCTTACTTCCCTACTTCAAGGCCATAGGTTTTCTCATATATAATACTATATAAAAGCTTTATAGTTTTCCTTTTCACACTGATGTGTTTAATTGGCCTGGGATGGTATGAGGTAGGGCTCTGGTGTGTTTCCATACTGGTACATTTGTGTCTGCATGCTCTGTTGTGTCAGTTGTATCCAACTCTTTGCAACCCCATGGACTGTAGGCTCCTCTGTCCCTGGGATTCTCCAGGTAAGAATACTGGAGTGGGTTGCCAGGCCCTCCTCCAGGGGATATTCCCAACCCAGGGATCGAACCTGTGTCTCCTGTAGCTCCTACATTATAGGCAGATTCTTTACTGCTTGAGCCACCGGGGAAGTCCTGATACTCATTTGTACCATACCATTTTGAGAAGTCTGTCCTGTCTCTGTTGAATTGCATGACTATCTAGAGCATATTTCAAGGGTTGACTTCTATGTGGGTGTGGATCTCTCTCTGGGTTGTCTATTCTGTTCCATTGGTCTGTTTGTCTCTTTTTGAACCAATATCACACCATCTTAAATTTTATAATTCATCTTTATGATAATATATGACATATCTGGTAGAGCAAATTCTCCCATCTTGTCCTTTTTCCTCAAGAGTGTCTTGGCTATTCTTTATCCACATCAGTTTTAAATCAGCTTGTCAATTTCTGCCCTAACCCCACCCTAACCTCCCAAAATTTTGGGAGTTTGAGATTGCATTTTTTTCCTGTAAATCATTTTAAGCATAATGATATCCTTTTAAGAGATAACCCATGAATTTAGTATGTCCTTTTTTATTTCTTTAATGTCTCTCAATGAAGTTTAAAAATTTTCTCAGTAGAGAACTTTTACACCTTTCGTTAGATTCATTCTTAAGGAAGTTGGTGTTTTGGTGTAATATTAATAATGATACCTTCTTTAAAATTCATATTAATATATTTCTGGTATAGAGAAACATAATTTTTATAGATTGATTTTGTATCCAAGGAATTTATAAACTCTCTTATAAATCTTTAAACTTTACCTATAGATCTTTCTAAACATATACATATACAAGTAAATACATATACATATTATACATATACATATACAAGTAAATACATATATATACATAAACAAGTAAATTGTCTGTGAATAATGACATTTTGCTCCTACTTTTCTTATTTTCAAATCTTTTTTTCCCCTTTCCTTACTATATACAAGTAAATTGTCTGTGAATAATGACATTTGCTTCTACTTTTCTTATTTTCATATCTTTTTTTCCCCTTTCCTTACTATACAGGCTAGGACGTACTATACAGTGTTAAATAGAAGTAGTGGTATCATGCGTCCTTGTCTTGTTACAGATCTCAAAGAGAAAGATTCAATCATTTTACCATTAAGTATGATGTTTCCTCTAAGTAGATTGCACATATCCCTTATCAGATTAAGGAAGTTTCCTTCCATTCCTAAGTTTGCTGATAGTTTTTGTTATGAATGGATATCGATTGTATCAAAAATTTTTCCACCTATATTGAGATGATCATGTATTTTTTCTTTACTCTGTTAATGTAATGAATCAAGTTAATTTATTTTAGAGTTAACATAATCTGTATTCCAGATAACCCAACATGGTTATCATATATTATTACCATTTTTATGTATTATAGTTTGTGTGTCCTAGTTTTCTTTTTTTAATTTAATTTAATTTTATTTTTTAACTTTACAATATTGTATTGGTTTTGCCATATATCAAAATGAATCTGCCACAGGTATACATGTGTTCCCCATCCTGAACCCTCCTCCCTCCTCCCTCCCCATACCCTCCCTCTGGGTCGTCCCAGTGCACCAGCCCCAAGCATCCAGTATCGTGCATCGAACCTGGACTGGCGACTCATTTCATATATGATATTATACATGTTTCAATGCCATTCTCCCAAATCATCCCACCCTCTCCCTCTCCCACAGAGTCCATAAGACTGTTCTATACATCAGTGTCTCTTTTCCTGTCTCATATACAGGGTTATTGTTACCATCTTTCTAAATTCCATATATATGCATTAGTATACTGTATTGGTGTTTTTCTTTCTGGCTTACTTCACTCTGTATAATAGGCTCCAGTTTCATCCACCTCATTAGAACTGATTCAAATGTATTTTTTTAATGGCTGAGTAATACTCCATTGTGTATATGTACCACAGCTTTCTTATCCATTCATCTGCTGGTGGACATCTAGGTTGCTTCCATGTCCTGGCTATTATAAACAGTGCTGCGATGAACATTGGGGTTCACGTGTCTCTTTCCCTTCTGGTTTCCTCAGTGTGTATGCCCAGCAGTGGGATTGCTGGATCATAAGGCAGTTCTATTTCCAGTTTTTTAAGGAATCTCCACACTGTTCTCCATAGTGGCTGTACTAGTTTGCATTCCCACCAACAGTGTAAGAGGCTTCCCTTTTCTCCACACCCTCTTCAGCATTTATTGCTTGTAGACTTTTGGATCACAGCCATTCTACTGGCATGAAATGGTACCTCACTGTGGTTTTGATTTGCATTTCGCTGATAATGAGTGATGTTGAGCTTCTTTTCATGTGTTTGTTAGCCATCTGTATGTCTTCTTTGGAGAAATGTCTATTTAGTTCTTTGGCCCACTTTTTGATTGGTCATTTATTTTTCTGGAATTGAGCTGCAGGAGTTGCTTGTATATTTTTGAGATTAGTTGTTTGTCTGTTGCTTCATTTGCTATTATTTTCTCCCATTCTGAAGGCTGTCTTTTCACCTAGCTTATAGTTTCCTTTGATGTGCAGAAGCTTTTAAGTTTAATTAGGTCCCATTTGTTTATTTTTGCTTTTATTTCCAATATTCTGGGAGGTGGGTCATAGAGGATCCTGCTGTGATGTATGTCGGAGACTGTTTTGCCTATGTTCTCCTCTAGGAGTTTTATAGTTTCTGGTCTTACGTTTAGATCTTTAATCCATTTTGAGTTTATTTTTGTGTATGGTGTTAGAAAGTGTTCTAGTTTCATTCTTTTACAAGTGGTTGACTAGTTTTCCCAGCACTACTTGTTAAAGAGATTGTTTTTAATCCATTGTATATTCTTGCCTCCTTTGTCAAAGATAAGGTGTCCATATGTGTGTGGATTTATCTCTGGGCTTTCTATTTTGTTCCATTGATCTATATTTCTGTCTTTGTGCCAGTCTCTGTGTGTTCTAGTTTTCATTAGGATTTTTGCATCTGTGTTTATGAGTGAGATTGAGAGGAACATTACATCCTGATTTACTTGGGACAACCGCAGTTAAAACTTGTCATCCTAATATCATTATTAATCGCATTTTCTTTCACTCTCAAATGTCCCCATGTTTGGATAATAAAGAATATCATCATTCTAGTAAGATTGCCTTCTCAAAGAGAAAGACTCAATCATCTGTCCAGTTTGGGTATATCATAGCAGTGTTTCTTAATTTTACATTTTCTGGAAGAGGTTGTGTAAGATTGGAACTATGTCTTCCTTGAATATTTTGGAAGAAGTTCTTGTTTGAATCCACCTGGGGTCCGAGTTTCTTTACTGAATCCATCATTTTGTCGGTTATACGATTATTCATGTTTTCTATTTCTCCTTGAGTCAATTTTGAGGTTATAATTTTAACTTAATTTGTTGTTTTTTCTCTAAATTTTATTTGCATATGACTTTCCAAATTGTGCTACTGTCTTTTTAATGTCTGCAGTGTCAGTAGTGATGGTCCTGATGTTGGTTCTTTATTCTTCTCTCTACTTATTTTTTATTATTTCACTAGAGGTTTGTTGATTGTTTAAAACTTTTCAAAAAGCCAGTTTTTGAGCTTTGTTAATCCTTTCTAGCATATGCTCAGTTTATATTTCATTATTGTTTGCTCTCTGTCTATGGCCATACCACCCTGAATGTGCCTGATCTCTTCCATCTGTTCTTTATTATTTCCTTTATTCACTTTCTTTGGGTTTATTTTGCTGCACTTCTTCAAATTTCTTGACATGGATGCCTAACCTGTTACTTCACACTCTTTACTTTTTTCTCATATATGTACTTAAGGCTCTGAACCAAATAATTTTTCCATAAAAGGCCAGATAGTAAATATATTTGACAGATCTTTCCCAAAATGGCTCAATTCTGCCATAATAGCATGAACTCAGAAACAGGCAATAAATAAACAAATGGAAGAACCTGCATTCCTGTAAGTTTTTTTTTTTTTTTTTTAACAAAATGAGACTGGGCTGGATTTTGAGTTTTGGTTAGGTTTTGCCAAGCCCTGCTCTAAAATTTGTTCTATGTACTGCTTTAGTAACATCTAACAAATTTTGGTTAGATTGCATTTTGAATTTTGTTATTCGGTTCAAATGTTTTCTAATTTCCATTTTGAATTCTTCTTTGACATGTGGGCTATTTTTGAAGTGCATTTCTTAATATCCATGTGTTTGGGGATTTCTAGTTTTCTTTCTTTTTTTTCTACTAATTTCTTCTCAATTTTTAAAAATTAATTTCCTTTTTTTTTTTTTTTTTTTTTTTTACTGAGCTGGGTCTTAGTTACAGCACATGGGCTTTTAGTTGCAGCATATGAGATGGAGGTCCCTGACCAGGGATCATACCCGACCTCCTGCCTTGTAAGTTTGGAGTCTTAACCACTAGACTACCAGGGAAGTCCCTTCTTGATTGTTTTTCAGAGGGATAATATGTTCCTTATCAGTGCTACTCAATAGAAATACAATAGAAAGCCACATATGTAATTTAAAATTTTCCACATTTAAAAAAGTAAAAAGAAGCAGGTGGAAATTAGTTTTAATAATGTGTTTCATCTAACCTCATATACCCAAAATAGTATCATTTCAACATGGAATCCGTATAAAAAGAATTCATACTGTATTTTAGATTCCTTTCCTTTTTTTGTCCTGTCTTCAAAATACAGTGTATATTTTACACACACAGCACATCATAATTAGGACTAACCACATTTCAATTCCTCAACATGTGCCTGGTGGTTACCATATTGGATAGTGGAGCTCCATATTATGTCACCCTTGGAAATCTGTTAAGACTTACTTTGTCCTCTGTGCTTAGTCGCTCAGTTGTGTCCAACTCTTTGCAACCTCATGGACTGTAGCCTGCCAGGTTCCTCTGTCCATGGGAATCTCCAGGCAAGAATACTGGAGTGGGTTGTCATTTCCTCCTCCAGGGGATCTTCCCAACCCAGGGATGGCACCCAGGTCTCTCGCATTGCAGGAGGAGTCTTTACAATCTGAGCCACCAAGGAAGCCCAAGAATACTGGAGTGGGAAGCCTATCCCTTCTCCAGGGGATCTTCCTGACCCAGGAATCAAACTGGGGTCTCCTGCCTTACAGGTGAATCCTTTACCAGCTGAGCTACCAGGTAAAGTAAGACTTACTTTATGGATTAGTATATAGTCAACTTTTATAAATATTCCATGTATACTTGAAAAGATTCTATTTTCTTTAGTTACTGAGTAAAGCATTTTTATACAAAATGCATTTATCAAAATTTGGGACATTTTCTCACTAAGTTGTTCAAATCTTTATATCCTTACTTAATTTGGGGTATATTATTCTGTCAGTCACAGAGTGTATGTGAAAAGTCTCCACCATGATTGTGAATTTGTCTATTTACCCTTATAGTTCTGTCAGTTACGTTTATATATTTTGAAGTTATACATATAATATTTAGATTGTACCTTCTTGAACTGTTCATTGTTATAGAGTGACAATGAATTTTAAAATCCTCTTGTTTCTAAAAAGATTTGTCTTAAAGTCAATTTTGTCTTACTTCACTTTCTTTGCTATTGCTTGTGTGTTATATCCTTCTTTAGTCTTTTGCTTTCAACTTCTTTTACACTTTGGATATGTCTCCCTTTTTGCTTTTTTGTTTGGCTGCACCGAGCAGCATGAAGGATCCTAGTTCCCTGACCAAGGATCAGACCCGTGCACCCTGCAGTGGGAACTCAAGAGTCTCAACCACTGGACAGCCAGGGAAGTCCCACCACTTTTGCTTTTTAATCTAGTCTGACAGTCTATCTTTTACTGGAATGTTTAGCTGCTTTAAATTTGAATCTAATATTGCTGTCGTATTCTGGATAAATTTTATCATTTTACATAGTGACTTTCATTTGTCCTGCCTTATTTATTTATTTTTGTTCTTTTGGGTTAGTTATTTTTTTAAAAAAAATCAAGTTTTCTCCTCTACTAGTTTGGAAGACCTCTAGCCAAACCAAAGAGAAGTACCCTTATACACTGAGATCCCTTAAATCCCTCTGGCCAAACTTAAGGAAGGGACAGGACTTTGGCTCCATCTACACCAAACGCTCCTTCCCACCAGCCCAGGAGACCTTTATCAATTAGGGCAAAAGACCTGGCCCTAAATCTTCTTGCATTTGTTCCCTGTGTCCTGAATACACTCAGAGTCTGAGCTTTTGAAAGTCTAAAGCTTTTTCTATGTTTCTGAGGTAACAGCTGTTCTTGAAAGTCCTTTGTGCTTCATATTCCAGCTGCTGGAATTGGGGAAGCCTTGTGGGGCAGCAGAATTTACTGGGAAAACACAACTAGCTTAGTATTTCCAAATGTTCTCCTTTTATGTAATTGTCATCTGGTCTTCTTTCTTTGGTTACTTGGGAAATAAAGGAATTTAATAAGGAAAGCCAGGAGCCCAGGGACCTCAAGTGACAAAGGAGGGGAGTGAGGTCTGGGTCGCAGTTTCGTTCTTCCCCCCAGCCTCATCTCTCCCTTTTTTCCTGTGCCAGTGTGTGCTGTGAGCCCACTACCCAAGAAGGCTGCCCTTAAAGAGGGCACTGCTGGAGGCTTTGCTCCAGCTGAAGCATGTGGGCATTCAAGTCTAGAGATTTCACTCTCCTGCTCCTCAAATGCTCCAGGGTTTCTCTGTTACTGGTGCTCAAGGCCATGGTTCTTTATTCCTCCAACCTCATCTCCTGTCATTCCCTCTGCCCCTGCAGCTCACACTCCTTTCTCTCCTACCCGGGCCTTCTCTTATTCTTGCACTCTAGGATGAATGCTGGTGTCCTCCCCTCCCCCGACCCCCACCTTCCCACATCTCCCTCCTCCTGCTCTCTCAGGCTTTAGCTGAGATACTTCTTCCTCCAGGAAACCTCGACAGCTGGGTCAGATACCTGTTCGGGGCTCAGAAAGCCCCTGTGCTTTTCCTCAGCGGATTGAAGACTTTGTTCTCCCTTTTTCCCCTATTCCACGCAGCTTGTGGGATCTTAGTTCCTCGACCAGGGATTGAACCTTCACCTTCAGTAGTGGAAGCGTGGAGTCCTAACCACTGGACTGCCGCTTTTAATGGTCAGTTGTCCACCTTTCTCACTACACTGTTAGAATTGTGTCTTCTTTGCGTATATTATCTCAACTCAATGTCTAGGTGACAACAGTCACATCATAAATTCTTGTTGATTAATTGAGTAGTTGAATGTCTTCTTTCCTTTCTCTCTGTTCTTTTTTTCCCCTCTCTCTCCTTCCTTTCTTCCTTCATGACTTGTTCATTCGTGTCTTTTGCCTATTTTTTCACTGGCAGGTCAAGTGTTTTCCTTGTAAGAGCTTTCCATATATTAAGGTTAGCAGCACTTTGTATGTGATATTTGTGCAAAATATACAGCATGTTAATTACTTATTAATGTAATTCATGGTGATTGATATTTTATACGTAGAAGTTTTAAATTTGTATGCTAGAATGTATACTGGCCTTTCTGGGTTACTTTCAGAGAGATATTAGGCAATGGGGGACCATTAGGAAGCCTTCTGGAGTACTGGAAATATCCTAGATGCTGATCTGAGTGTCGCTTACAGAAGTGTATACATATATAAAAAAATCATTGAATTGCACACATAATACCTGTACATATTATTATATATAAGGTTTAACTTGAAAAGAAGTTTAAAAATCTGTTTTCCTTTTTACGTGTGATTTTTGTTCACTGATTTTTTAAAAGCAGTTTTATTTAGATACTACTGACATACATTTTTAAAAATAATTTTTAAAAGTTTATTATGTTTTGGCCGCACTGAACCTTCATTGCCATGTGTGAGCTTCCTCCAGTTGCAGTCAGTGGGGGCTTCTCTAGTTTGGTGCACAGGCTTCTCATTGAGCTGGCTTCTCTTACTGCGGAGCACTGGCTATAGGGCTCTAGAGCGCAGGCTCAGTAGTTGTGGCACAGGGATTTAATTGCCCCAAGGCACATGGCATCTTCCTGGACTGGGGATGGAACCCATGTCCCCTGCACTGGCAGGCAGACATGGATTCCGTCTCTTTACCACTGGACTACCAGGGAAGTCCCTAAACTGCACATTTTAAAATTGCACCATTTGTAAGATTTAACATATGTATTCAAGTGTAAGGGCTTGACAGGTGGCTCAGTGTTATAGAATCTGCCTGCCAATGTAGGAGACGCGGGTTCGATCCCTGGGTGGGGAAGATCCCCTGGAGGAGGAAATGGCAACCCAATCCAGTATTCTTGCCTGGAAAAATCCCCTGGACAGAGAAGCCTGGCGGGCTACAGTCCATGGGGTTGCAAAGAGTGAGACATGACTGAGCGATTGAGCACAGCACATAGCACGCACAGCACTCTCAAGTGTAAAACTGCAACCATAATCAAGATTGTGAACATATGCATCACCCCAAGAAGTTTCCTCATACTCATTTATAATCTCTTCCTCCTACCCATTCACCACTATTTACGTTTTCTAGAATTTTATGTAAATAGACTCAAACAGTATGTAGTTTTCTTTGCCTGGCTTCTTTTAGTCAGCAGGCGTATTCTGAGATTTAGCTGTGCTGTTGTATGTATCAATAGTGCCGTCCTTTTTTTAATGATTTTTTGATTGAAGTATAGTCAATTTATAAGATTGTTTTAAAGTACACAGCAAAGTGATTGTTTATATATATATTTATATATACATTTATATATATATATATATATATATATATATATATATATAATGTTTTGTTATGGTCAGTCACTCAGTCGTGTCTGCCTCTTTGTGACCCCATGGACTGCAGCACACTAGGCTTCTCTCTCCTTCATATTCTCCTGGAGTTTGCTCAAACTCATGTCCATTGAATCAGTGATGCCATCCAACCATCATGTCCTCTGTCACCCTCTTCTCCTCCTGCCTTCAATCTTTCCCAGTATCAGGGTTTTGTTCACTGAGTTTCGGCTCTTCACATCAGGTGGCCAAAGTATTGGAGCTTCAGCTTCAGCATCAGTCCTTCCAATGTATATTCAGGGTTGATTTCCATTAGGATTGACTGATTTGATCTCCTTGCTGTCCAAGGGACTCCCAAAAGTCTTCTCTAATACCACAGTTTGAAAATATCAATTCTTCAGTGCTCAGCCTTCTTTATGGTCCAACCCTCACATCTGTATATGACTACTGGAAAAACCATAGCTTTGACTAGACTGACCTTTGTCAGCAAAGTGATGTCCCTGCTTTTTAATACACTGTCTAGGTTTGTCATAGCTTTTCTTCAAAGGAGCAAGCATCTTTTAATTTCATGGCTATAATCACTGTCTGCAGTGATTTTGGAGCCCAAGAAAATAGTCTGTCATTGTTTACATTTTTCCCCCATCTATTTGCCATGAAGTAATGGGACCAGATGCCACAATCTTAGTTTTTTGAATGTTGAGTTTTAAGCCAACTTTTTCTCTATTTAACCTTCTTTAAGAGGGTCTTTTGTTCCTCTTCTCTTATATATGCTCTTTTTCAGATTATTTTCCATTATAGATTATTATAAAATATTGAATATAGTTGCCTATGCTGTACAGCAGGTCTTTCCTCTTTACCTATTTTATATATAGTAGTGTGTATATCTTGGAGAAGGCAATGGCACCCCACTCCAGTACTCTTGCCTAGAAAATCCCATGGACAGAGGAGCCTGGTAGGCTGCAGTCCATGGGGTCTCTAAGAGTCGGACACGACTGAGCGACTTCACTTTCACTTTTCACTTTCATGCATTGGAGAAGGAAATGGCAACCCACTCCAGTGTTCTTGCCTGGAGAATCCCAGGGACAGGGGAACCTGGTGGGCTGCTGTCTATGGGGTCGCACAGAGTCGGACACGACTGAAGCGACTTAGCAGCAGCAGCAGCAGCAACAGTGTGTATATCTTAATCTCAAGCTCCTAATTTATCTCTGCTCTCCTTTGGTAACCATGTTTGTTTTCTATGTCTGTGAGTCTATTTCTGTTTTGTAAATAAGTTCATTTGTATCATTTTTTTAAGATTCTACATGTAAGTGATATCATACGATTATGACTTAATTCCCTCAGTGTGACAGTATCTAGGTCCATCCATGTATGGTGGTTTAGTTGCTAAGTCGTGTCCGACTCTTGCGACCCCATGGACTGTAGCCTACCAGGCTCCTCTGTCCATGGGATTTTCCAGGCAAAGATCCTGGAGTGGATTGCCATTTCCTTCTCCAGGGGATATTCCCGACCCAGGAATCGAACCCACATCTCCTGAATTGCAGGCAGATTCTTTACCAACTGATCCTTCCTTTATATTGCTGAGTAGTGCTTCATATAATTTGTTTAACCATTTATCTAGTGGTGAAAATGTGGGTTGTTTCCAGTTTGGGGGCTACTGCACATAAAACGAAGAGTCGGACACGACCGAGCAACTTCACTTTCTTTTCACTTTCATGCATTGGAGAAGGAAATGGCAACCCACTCCTGTGTTCTTTCCTGGAGAATCCCAGGGACAGGGGAGCCTGGTGGGCTTCCGTCTGTGGGGTCACACAGAGTCGAACACGACTGAAGCGACTTAGCAGCAGCAGCAGCAGCAGCAGAGGGAATGAGTGGAGAAGGCAATGGTACCCCACTCCAGTACTCTTGCCTGGAAACTCCCATGGACAGAGGAGCCTGGTAGGATGCAGTCCATGGGGTCACGAAGAGTCGGACACGACTGAAGCGACTTAGCAGCAGCAGCAGCACGTAAAACTGCTACGAGTCAAGTGCAAGTCCCTATGTGGATATATGCTTTGATTTCTCTTGGATAAATTCTTTCACTGATTTTTATTCTTAGAAAATCCTCTCCCGAAATGAGAGGATATATGTTTTATCTTCTATTTTTTTTTTTACATTTCATTTTAATCAACTGGAGTTAATTTTGTTGGATAGTGTGAGGTAGGGGTTTTAACAGGCTTTCCCCCCCAAAATAGCCATTTTTTCTATCACCATTTAATGAAGAATTGATTCCTTCCTCCTTGATTTATAATATGTAGTTCCCCTCTCTGCTGTTGTTCCAGGAATTGGGACAGTTGTAGGAAATTCCCTTCCCACACACATCCAGTCCCCTGTAATCTCCCTCAATTAATTCTGAGTATACCCATGGCATATCGTGGTCTCACAACTCATGCTGATAAAGTTCACACACTTGCTCAGATATTAGAGTCACTCATATGCAAGTTCAACTCTCCACTGATTGGCAAGAGATTTGGGCATCTGTCCCGTTTGTGAAGTGATCCAGAGATTGTCAGATCGGGTAGAGAAGAGTGACCCATGGTGAGGATGGCAAAGCCAACTCATGAGGCCACCCTTTTAGCCATAACCACTTCCTTTCTGCTTTACTTTGCAGGATGAGGCTGGCAAGAATCTTGGTGAGAGATAATGAGAGTCTTGCATGACGGGCTGAAAGTCCTGCTCTGCGCACAATCCTTCACTGGGTACTGAGGATATAGAGATTCCTTATCTTTAAGCTCTGCACTCAAGGAGCTCACCAACAAGTAAACAGACAACTGTGGTTCATTCATTCATTCCATTTATATGTAGTGTGTGTGTGTGTGTATGTGTGTGTGTGCACGCACGCTCAGTCATATCTGACTCTTTGATACCCATGAGTATAGCCTACCAGGCTCCTCTGTCCGTGGAATTTTCCAGACAAGAATACTAAAGTGGGTTGCCATTTCCTTCTCCGGGGGATCTTCCTGACCCAGGGATAGAATCTGTGTCTCTTGCATCTCGTGCATTGGCAGGCAGATTCTTTACCACTAACACCACCTAGGAAGCCCTAATATTCATTGACCACTCACTAAATGCCAGATGCTCTTCTGAGGGCTTAGGATACATAAGTGAACAAAATAGCCAAAGATCCCTGCCCTTGTGCATCTTGGCAGGGAGAAAGACAATACAATGCTGCTGCTGCTAAGTCGCTTCAGTCGTGTCCGACTCTGTGCGACCCCATAGACGGCAGCCCACCAGGCTCCCCCATCCCTGGGATTCTCCAGGCAAGAACACTGGAGTGGGTTGCCATTTCCTTCTCTAATGCAGGAAAGTGAAAAGTGAAAGTGAAATCTCTCAGTCGTGTCCTACTCTTAGCGATCCCATGGACTGCAGCCCACCAGGCTCCTCCATCCATGGGATTTTCCAGCAAGAGTACTGGAGTGGGTTGCCATTGCCTTCTCTGATATGGTATGTTAGAAGGTGATAAATGCTTTGGAAAAAGTAGAGCAGATAAGGGATCTGGGAATGGTGAGGAGGGAGGGACAATGAATTAAAATATGTTGGCCAAGGTGGACCCTTGAGGGTCTTGGTGGCAGCCTCCTTGAGAACACACTGTAGTGCCAGGACAGTGGGAGCAAAGAGAAGTGTCCCCACCCAGCTGGTGAGGGGTGATGGAGGGCTTCCAGTGACTCTTGAAGGATATGATGGGAAGTCAGCTGACAGGAAAGAAGACAGCAGGGAAAGGTGTTGTAGGCAGAGAAAGCCGCGTAGCAACCATGACAGAGAGTGGCTCCATAGAGCACCACAGATGGCTCACTACGGCTGGAGGGCAGGGCCAGGTGAGGGAGCAGTGTCCTTCCTGGAACCAGAGACAGCTTGAGTGAAGCTCAGAGCCCAGGAATGTCAGACTACAGGTGGGCCCTCATCACAGTAATTGCGTCCATGCTCATTGCTTAGCGAATCAGTGATTTTTTTTTCCAGAGCTGGGAGCTGGAGTAGCGGAAAGCTCTGCGTGGCCTGTGTTGAGTGCAGTTCTGCCAGAGCTATCTGGTCCCTCAGAGCCAGAGCTTCCCCTCCCCAAGATACCAAGGTAAGTGTCACTAGTCATGCCCTGCTCATAGAGCACACACCTTGCAAAAGGTGGGGGTGGGAACAGTGTGCCTGGCCCCGGTCTCTGAAGCTAGTGTGGCAGGGTAGCCACCGAGACTGCAGCTGTGGCTTCTGATCTCAGAAGGAGGCAGGAAGCTGTGGCCAAGGCCCCAGCGACATTTGCTCCTCTAAAAGGAGAAAGGAAGTGTGTGCCAGGAAATGCAGCGGCCCCTCCCTGGCCTGGGCCCGGGTGGCCTCAGTCCGGCCAGTTCCAGGATCTGCCCAGAGGCCTTGTGATGGCCCACTCACTCCCTCCCTCTGCAACAGAATGCCTGCTTTCTGGGTGACAGTGGTCAAGGTGGTTGGTGACGCCAAAGCCTCTGGGCCCCAGCAGTAGTGGAATCTGTGACCAAAGGCCTCAGGGTGACTGGAGACCTCCCCACACACACCCCGCCCCAAGGCCTCTCCGAGTTGGGGCTTCCCATGACTGTAGCCGCAGATGTTTCTCAGGCCCTTTTTCTCTGACGCTTTTTCCATAGACAGCTAGGAACTAATGTGAACCACTATCTGGAGCCCAGGTCTCTGAAAGCCTCACGGATTCTCCCCTGCTCCCCGTCATCTGCCTCCACACCCGCACTCTGTCCAGAAGCCTAGTCAAGGACTCAGGTCTTCCATCGCAGTGGGACTCAGCCATCTGCTGCTTCTATCATGGCCAGAAGCACTGCAGAGATTCACACTCTGTCCAAGTGCAATGCATGTTAGGTCTTGGGATATAACAGTTACTATGACTGGGCCTGCCATCAAGGAGCAACCAGGAGAGGGAGAGAGACAGACCATAAAGAAGTGAACACATGCACAAACAAGACAATTTCCTACAGGGATAAGTGCCGTTAATAAAACAAGGCACTAAGATAGGGTTTGACTGGGTAAGCACCGTGAGACGAGGTCCTCTGATAAGTCCTCCTGAGGCAGGGAACGTCTGAGTTCAGACCTGAGCGACAAATAGAGAAGCCACCACAGCAAGAAGTGAGGGTACAGAAGAGCAGCGCCGAGGCCTTCCAGGGGAGTACGGGGAGACTTTGAGGAGGAGGGAGCCAGTGCAGCTGGGAGCGGGCAGGGGAAGGGGATGTGACAGAAAGCTAGGCTGAGCTAGAGCCCAAACAGCCTGTCGGCCTGGGAAGGACTCTGAATTCGATTCCAAGTTGCAGGATTTTAAAGCAGGCTCATGATGTAATCTAATTTAGGTTTTTCAAAGATTCATCTGGCTGCTGAGAGAGAGTAGACCGTAGTGGGCCAGGAATAGGAGAGGATGAACTCTTTCTATATTTTGAAAACAGAACTGAAAGAGCTGCTGACAGACAAAGGGTGTGAGAGGAGTATGAAAGGAGTCAGGGGTGAGTTGGAAGACTTTGACTGAACCATTGAATGGATTGGGGTGGCATGAACTGAAATGGGCAGGACCACAAAAAAGTGGGTTGAAGAGTGGTAGGAACATGAGAGTTCTGTGTTTTCTCTCATATGTTCATGATGCTTCAACTGGCAAATAACAGAAAGTACAAGTAAAACTGGTCTAAACATCAGGTGGAATGCATTGACTCTGATTCCTGAGAAGTCCAGATTTCAGGCATGTTTTGATCCTTGAATCCTTAGTCTGGCTTTGTCCTCAATCTGGCTTCCTGCAGTGGAGTAAAATGGCTATACACCCACCAGAAGAAGGAGCGTCGACTACCCAACCATCAAACAGAGTTTCTGAACTTTTGTTCAATTTGATTGGATCAATTTAGAACACCAATCACTGTCGCAAGTGGGAATAGGGTTATACTAGTTTTCTTCACCAATCAGAGACAGTCTCTGGAGCTGTGGGCAGGAGTGTATGCTTACAAAAGGTGGGGGGAGGGATGGAATGGATGCTGAGAAAGCACCCCTAAGGTCCACAGAACCATGGTTCATTGGAGATGTCTCTTAGATGTACAATGGGAACTGCCAAGGGGAAAGCTGGATGTAGGATCCAAAGCTCAGGAGAGAGGTCAGACTGGGAAATAAACATTTGTCATTGGTGTATCAGTTCCGTTCAGTTCAGTCGCTCAGTCGTGTCCGACTATTTGCAACCCCATGAGTCGCAGATAGTACTTATGGAACTTCCCTGGTGGCACAGTGAAAAAGAATCCACCTGCCAGTGCAGAATACCTGGGTTTGATCCCTGAGTCAGGAAGATTCCCCTAAAGAAGAAAATGGCAACCCGCTCCAGTATTCTTGCCTAGGAAATCTAATGGCCAGAGTAGTATGGTGGGCTACAGTCCATGAGGTTGCAAAGAATCAGACATGACCTAGCGCCTAAACGAAAACAACATAGATAGTACTTGCAGCATGAGCCTAGAAGAGGACACCTGAAGAGTATAAATGGAAATACGATAATTCTTCCCCGGGGTATGCGAACATTCAGAGGAAGGACTGCTTCTGAAGAGAAGTCAGCAAAGGGAGAACAAAGTTGCAGCCATAGAGGTAGAAGGAAAGCCTGGGGAATTGTAGTCATGAACTTGAGAGAGGAAGGTATACAGGAGAATGTTTTCCTTCAGCTGAGTTGAAAGCTGCTGAACAAAAAAGCAACATGAGAACAAAGAACTGGATACTGGATTTGACAACCTTGACAAGCGACTCATGGGAAGACAAACTACAGGTGAGGAAGTAGAGTATAGATGACTCTTTCAAGACATGTGGCTGTCAGTGGGAAAGGAAAAAGGTGTGACATGTGGGAGGGTCATGGAATCAAGTCAAGCTTAGTCCATCATGATTGGGTCCAGTGCCCATGTGGTTCACAGCTGCAATCTGAGAGGAGCAGCCAGACCACAGGATGGTCGTTTTCGTCTCTGTTTCGGGTTGGATGTGGACTTGGAGCAGCCCTGGGCTAGGAGCCCTTTTGCCCTTCAGACCACTTGGTGTCAGGACATGCAGCCCATCATGTTGTGACTACCCACATATCCATCGCCTCTCAACACCCCAGGCTGGCACAAGGATAAAGGACTGAACCCCATTCACTGTGGCATTAGCACAGGAGCAAAGTCCTGGGTGTTGACAAAAAAGGCTGATAGGGAGTTGGAAGGGCTGGGGAGTGGAAGGGCTGGGTAGCAGTGCATATGGGGCTGGACAGGAACTGAAGTAAGGGTGAGGGACAGTAGAGCTCCAGTGGCCAGCATGGTGGCCAGAACAGCATGAGTTCTGAAAAGTCATGAGACCCTGTTTGTGTGGGATGTGTATGGTTAAGGGTGATGAACGGGGAGAGCTGGGGTCACTGAAGGGATTGGCTGGAAGGGGAAGGCAGGAACAAGATCCTAAAGGTCCAGGTCATGCTGGAGTCTGCGCTAAGATGATGGTGGTGCTTCCCTGGGAGAAGTCCTATAAGTAGTCTAAGCTATCGCATGAGTCACAATCACATTTTGAAGTATTGGTCTTCTGAGCGCTGTTGTCTCTTAGCTCATGCCATAAAGAGGACATGTGTGTGCATGAATGCTCAGTCGTTTCCATCATCTCCAACTCTTTGAGACCCCATGGACTGTGGCCCACCAGGCTCCTCTGTCCAAGGGGTTCTCCAGGCAAGTATACTGGCATGGGTTGCCACGCCTTCCTCCAGGGGGTCTTCCTGACCCAGGAATCGAACCTGCATCTCCTGCATTGCAGGCGGATTCTTTACCCACTGAACCACCTGAGAAGCCCCACAAAGAGGAAATACCAAACTCCAAAGCAGAGCTTCATTCAGTGAAAGAAGCCACATAGGAGATGGTCAGCCTGCAAAGACCATCAGTCTAATTCCCAGGGGTAAGATCTATCCATGACTGACTCTGGGACCTCAGGTCTGTTGGGAAGAGAGACTTGGCTAGACTGATTGTCTTGAGGGTAAAAGGGGGTTATCTATAACAGCTCAGCATGTGGGAGAGCATCTTGGCCACCCATTGCCTGGACACTAGAAGGAATCTAAAAGTGACAACATTTGATAAATGAAAGTGAACAAGTGATCAGATAATGAGTGATCAATTCTGAAACCTAATTTTCTAAAAGGCAGCACAGGTTCAAAGAAAAAAAGAAAAAAGCCAGGTTAGGAAATGTTGAGTCAAATAGTGAACAGCCTCTGTCCTCAGGGGAGGCTAGGGCCTCAGCCATGCCTAGGGATGAGAGGACATCCCCTGACTCATGGGAAAGACACTGTAATCAGGATTATGATTTTGTGGGGGAGGATATTAAGAGAAAGACCTATAAGATGTTCCTTTGCCTGGACTTTTCTTTCCTCCCACTATCTGGATTCCACACCCACTCCTGCTTGTGTGGCCCTTCCCCAGCGTCTCCTCACGCCAGCCCACCCCTATCCAGCCCGTCTTCTCTTCACCACCTCCTACACAGGTCCCACTCACCTTTGAAAAAAGATGACATTCTTTGATTTTCATTCTGGGCTACAAATATGATATATATTCATTACAAACAACTTGGAAAACTCAGAAAAGTACCAAAAGGAGTACAAAAACCACCTTCAGTGCCAAACTTGGAGGCAGTCACTTTCTCCTGACACATCATTTTGTATCTTTTTTTGACACCCTTGCAACCACATCTTCTTTTATGTATTTATTTTTTTAGTTGGAACCATGCTTGTAGTCCAGTTTATAAATTTTATGAAACTGAAGATTTCATGAGAGTAGGAATGTTATCTATTTTGCTCACTGTTGTTCAGTCGCATGTGGTGGTCACTCAATAAGTAATTGTTAGAAGAGTGGATTTTATAATTTGTTTTCACTTAATGCAATGGAACTGTTTTCTGGCATTTTTTGTGTATTCTCTTATGCTGTTATTTTAAACTGCTGCATGGTATTTTATCCTGTGTGTATACAATATTTTTTAATCTAACCCACTGTTAGTAGATATTGAAGTTGCCTTGAATTTTTTATACTACAGGTACTATCTGGCTGAACGTCTTTGAGTGTTCATATATAGCTATTTCTACACATTACTTTCAGAAGATAGATTTCTAGAAGTGCAATTGCTGGATTGAATGTGCTTCCATGCGTTTGTCTAATTGCTCTCCGACCCCAAAAGGCTGATTTGCATACATGTCCTTAACCCTTTTCAGTGGAATCTATTATCATGTTTTAAACTTTGATAATTGATAGTAAAGATGTACATTATTTTTACTGAATTTTCTTTGATTACTTGTGAAATTGGCTAATTTTTATGTTTACAAGCTATATATATATTTCTTTTCCGTATTACTTAGTTTTCTTCTTGCCCCTTATTTTTTTCAGACTCTCTTCTTTTTCAAATTGATTTCTAAGAGCTCCTCATATGATAAATATTTCTGAGTGGCAAAATTTTAAAATTTCATGTTGTATTTTTGTTTAGTGTTTGAGCTTTCTGATAATTGATCTATTTCTGTGCCACAGATTTGATTTTTGTGTTACTCGTATTATTCATTGTAGTATTTTAGTTTTTAGTATTATTCTACTTTCAAAACTGTTTCTTGGTCAGTATTGTGCATGAACATTCTTCGAATTGAATTTAAACCCATTCTGTTAAGTTTTAAAATGAGAGTGCATTAAATATAAATATAAACTTTGGAGAGAATTGGTGTCTTTGTAGTATTTAGTGTTGTCATCTAAGAATATCATTCATCTCCTAATTCACTGGAGCCTTCTTTTATGTTCTTCTATAAAGTTTCATAGTGCTCTTCATCTCAATCCTGAACAGACCTCATTTATTCCTATTTTCTATTTGTTGTTGTTGCTTCAGTAAAGGAAATATTTCCCTGTAATGTTTGCTTCAAAACTTCATAAATATTCAATCACCTTACAAACACTCCTGTGTAGTACAATAGTTTTTAGTTTCTTCTCTTGGAGTCTCTACCCTCTAGGTGCTCACTTTTGGTCTTTCCGCCTCTCTTCCATTTACACACAGGTGGAGGTAGAACTAAGTTTGGATACCTCAAATCAGAGGACAGGTCATCATGGGCCCCTGTCCTCAGAGGAATATGGATGATCTTCTCCCAGTGGGATCATTTGTGCTTACCTTGGAAAGACGAGTCTAATCTGGAGGCAAAGATGTCCAGAGTGAGACAGGAGAGACACAGATTGCCCAGCCAAGGAACTTCGGAAACAGGTCTCCTGGGAGGAGCAAAAACTAGGTGGAGCAGAGAGCACCTGGGGGGAGTTGTAGGTAATATGGCCAGAGGTTCAGTATAGCAATTGGCTGTGGGTGTTTGGAGCTTCTGGAGGCCCTGAATTCCTCATCTGGCAGGAAGATCTGCCCTTGAGGAACATGGGAATGGGAATGGGAGAGCACAAGGGAGAATAGGGACTGAATGTGCATATGTCGTGGGGCAGGATCTGTGGAAGAGCACCAGAGGGAGCAGAGGTGCTTGAAAGGAGAAGACCTGTCTGCCAATCTCCTTCCTTCAAGTGCCCATGTCTGCTCTTACACCCGAAGACATCCTTCTTGAGCCTTTCCATGGGCATAAGTTTAGAGGTCCATCCTCCTGGCTCCTAAAAGGCTCACGCTGACTCAGGAACACACACACACACACACACACACACACACACACACACATTGTCCCCAGCACAAATTGTGTCTACTTCTCCACCTAAACAGGTCTTGTTGATATTTACAACTGCTGCTTTAAGAGTTCCATTCTGAAATCCTACAACACCCGACTTAATTACTGAGTGTCTTCTGAATACCAAATGATGAGCACGTACCAGCCTGTGTGCTGGGTGGAGGAGGTAGCAGGTGGCAGGCCTTGTGGGTTTCAGTCTGATGCTCCCACAGGTGTCAGTGGCTGAATCACCGCCCTCCCTCCTTACCCCACATTCTCTGGAAATTCACCT
The DNA here is from genome assembly GCF_019923935.1 of Bubalus bubalis. NCBI lineage: Eukaryota > Metazoa > Chordata > Mammalia > Artiodactyla > Bovidae > Bubalus > Bubalus bubalis. The sequence goes on along the minus strand of NC_059165.1, from coordinate 88,756,588 downwards.
TGTGAAACTGTCCTCTCTTCACTACACACTTGGGCCCACCACGTCCATCCTGCGTGTTTTAGATTCCATTGCCTTTTTTTTTCTTTTGGGGGAACTTTAATTCTACTGATTAAAAATATTTTTTTGAAATTATTTCGAGTGAGGTTGGAGTCATACAGCACATGTATGCAGGACGCTGGTATTTTAGGTGGATTCCCTGCTGTGTGTCATCACTGAGACCTTGTGGTTCATCCAGTGCTTCTACAAATGCGGGGGATATTCCCTTTCTTTCTCTCCAAGGTTTGCCCCCACACAAACCACAGTGAAGCTTTTAATAGCTTCGGGGATGACAGCAAAGACTTGGGTTATATTTGCTATCTTTTCCCATTAGAAAGTAGACTGGCTCCTGAATTCAAATCTCTTCTTTTCAAGAAATTAACTCTTGCTTTTAAAGCATCTGCGTACAATGCAGGAGACCTGGGTTCGATCCCTGGATCGGGAAGATCCTCTGGAGAAGGAAATGGCAACCCACTCCAGTACTCTTGCCTGGAAAATCCCATGGACAGAGGAGTGTGGTAGGCTACAGTCCATGGGGTCGAAAAGAGTCGGACATGACTGAGTGACTTCACTTGCACTTTTTCCTTTTTACCTGGAAAATCCTCTATTTCTAATTTTAAGACATTTTACTGAGAAAAGACATTGAATTGTTGTGGACTTCTCTTTAATATGACAAAGGACACAGGCTTTGGAGTCAGATGGCTTTGGACAAATCTCAGGTTAGCTATGAAATCTTGGACAAGTTCCTTCAGCCTTCTGAGCCTCAATATCCTCATCTGCAAAATTAGATATTTTAGTAAAAATGATCACAAGCAATAGTAACCTACTCAAGCCAGATAAAGATTGTCTAGAGGTCACTGGGAAGAACCTCACTTGCTCCAGATGCAGGAATGTAGCTGGGCCTCCAGGGTACACCAGAATCAGAAATACAGCCACAGATGGAAATGCAGATCACAAGTTCATAATCTATCAAGGACTGGCTAAAAAAAAAACTTTCCCTGGGGATTTTTTTGAGATGCAACACAGTTGGGCTTGAGGTCTCTTCTGGTCTGGTTTTTGGCACTGACTTCCTTCACCCCTCACTGGCCCATGGAGAACTCAACAATGAATTTCTCTTTGTTTCTCATTTTTGCTTCTCTGGAAGTATTTGCTTCATTTTTCATGTTCTCTGCAGATGTGCACTCTCTGCAGAAAAGGACTAAAATTCCAATTCCAAATTCCCTTGGATGAACTACATTGGGGTCAGCTATTGTACCGGTTATTGGTCATTTGGACCAATCATCGGTGACAAGGGTAGAGTCACCTGTTTGAACACAGCAGCTGTGGATGGATTGAAAGTCGTAATGTAGCTGTTGCAGAGATAAACCTGGCATCCTTATAGAGTTGCTACAGTAGAATATGAGCTCATCATATAATTACACCTGGATGGTGCTCAACAAATCTTTATGTACTGCCCTGATTGCTTGTTCGATATCAGCCTGGCACACTAGAGATACATGTTGTTTTATTTTAGTGGAAATTCAAGTTACATATTTAATCATCAGTTAAAATTTTGTTTAAGAGATTTTGTGCCTATACTTATATCTGGTATTAGCCTATCTATTTTTTGTTGTTTGAAAATTTGATGTCACATCAACTTTTGGAATTCTATCTGTATTTACTTCATAAATTAAATGATACATTTTTTTATAGTTTCAAATACTTTATATGATATAGACATTATTTATGTCTTCAAATGAAATAAAATTCTCCTTAGAGGGTGTACCTGTGCTCAGTCATGTCCAACTCTTTGCAACCTCATGAACTGAAGCTGCCAGGCTCCTCTGAACATGGAATTTCCCAGACAAGAATACTGGAGTAGGGTACCATTTCCTTCTCCAGAGGATCTTCCTGACCCAGGGTTTGAACCTGAGTCTCCTGTGTCTCCTGCATTGGCAAGCAGGTGGATTCTTTATCACTAAGCCACCTGGGAAGTCCTCTTTAGGGAGTAATGGTTAACATATTAGACTGGGAGTCAGAATGTCCACATTTTGGTCTTTGTCTTAATTTTCTGTGTGACCTCAAGCAAGTCCCTGTCCCTCCCTGGGGTGCTTTGGGATTAGGGAGGACAGGACAGCTGGCTCAGATGTGTTGAGCCCCCACTTAGCTGGTTCTTCTGGGGAGTCAGCCACTGGTCACTGGGGTTGGTTCTTTTGGCAGTCCCTTCTCCACCTTTCTGGTGCCTTCCAGCAGCTTTCTAGCCAGTAGTGTTTTCCCTGCCTTTGAAGTGCTCTATGTTGTGCGCTTGTTTCTTTCCTGACCCTGAGAGCGGCCTCTTAAAGTACTGTTTTTGTTATCTGTAGGTCTGAGCCCACTGGGCTGTGTCTTTAGCATTGATTTTTTGGTTCCCTGTAATAAGCTCTGAGACTGGGAAGCAGCCTAACTCCCTCCAGGGAATGTACTGTCCTGTTCTGAAAATTCACTTCTCCTTAGACTTCCCAGCACTGGCCCTTCCCCAAGAGCTCTCCCATCACCTCTAAAAGGGCCTGCCTCTGCCTGCCTCCCTATACTCTCTAACATCTTCCTGGGCTAACATGAGCCTCTCCTAAGGTCCTCATGGCCACCTCCAGTCCTGACCATGTGGACTTCTAATGACCACCAGGGAAAGGAAAGACTTGGGCACATGCAAGGAGACCACAAATCAGGATATGAGGAGTCTGGTAGCACTGACCCTCTACTCACACCTTGCAATTCAGGCCATGTAGGAGGGACGTCATTCTGTCATGATCTTCCCATGACATGCTTCTCCCTCTCCAGCATTCCAACCCTTTCTGAGCCAAGAGAGAGCTCTGGAAATGCTCCTTATTAAAATAGATTTTTCCTTGTTACAGAAATGCCTATTCATTGCAGAAAAATTGGAAAATACAGGTAAATTCAAAGAAGAGAGAAAAAAAAAAAACTCTTATAATCCCACCAGTCAATGATAATCACTATTAACTTTTCTTTGATTTTTTTTCCATGAATGTATATTGCCTAGAAAATCCCATTGACACAGGAGCCTGGCAGGCCACAGTCCATGGGGTTGCAAGAGCTGGACATGACTTAATGACTAAACCACGATACATGCTTTTAAGTGGCTCAGATGGTAAAGAATCTGCCTTCAGTGCAGGAGATCTGGGTTCAATTCCTGGGTTGGAGAATCTCCTGGAGAAGGAAATGGCAACCCACTCCAGTATACCTGCCTGGAGAATTCCACGGACAGAGGAGCATGACGGGCTACAGTCCATCAGGTCGCCAAGAGTCGACATGACTAAGTGACTTCTTCACACTACAACACATGAAAATCATCCTGAATATATTGTTTTGTAACCTGCATTTTTTACCTGGCCACATGCCACGAACATCTCTCTGTGTCATTCCACAGTCTTCTGCATCATCATTTTTATGGGCAGCAGAGCATCCTACAGATGTACAAAAATGAATGCCACTTTGGGATTGGACTTTTGGATAGTTTCCACCTTGGCACTATTGTAAATAATACTTCAATGACAATCCTCATGGACAAAAAAAAAATCATGATTTTTTTTTCTCCATGTTAATTCCTAAGCAAACCTGCTGGTGGTAGTCAGAGTTTAAGAATTCTTTGAGGTTTGTGACACAGCTTGCCAAGCTTCCCATCAGAAAGGGTTTGCAGGATGTCAGACACTTAGGTGTCCACATTTTCTCCTGATCTTTACCCTGCTTTTATTGTTGCGTTCATCTGGCCTGGCTGTGGGCTAAGCTGCCTAGGTTGCCACCAGGAAAAAGGGGCTGGCTTCTGGCTAGATGGGAAGAGTGATAGAAGGGAGGGGCCAGGTGAGTGAGGTGTGGCTTATGGAAGCCTGGTCCTTCCTCCTCTTACAGGGATCAGCACCCCTATGACCTAGACTTTGGAAGAAGGAGATGGAAAAACAGGTGGCGGCATTAAGGCAGCTACTTCACATCTCACCTGAATGAGCAGCTAGGCAGAGAAGGGCAGCATTTCTTCTTTCTGGAATTGCCTGTCTTTGTCCTTTGCTTATTTGTCTTTTTATTCTTGATTTGAGTTACAGGTCAAACCCTTCTTCTGTTTCCAGTGTTACAGTTTTTGCAAGTTTTCTATTTATCTTATAGATTTTTTAATGGTGGTTTTTTAATATGGAGACATTTAGAATTTGCATGTAGTCACATCTTCAAATCTACCAGTCTTTTCCTTTGTGGTTTCTGCCTGCTTTGTTGTGATGAAAAAGATTTTCCCTACCCCCAGATGGTATAAGCATTCAACCAAATTTTCTTTGAAATGATTCGTTTGTTTCATTTCCGAAGTCTTTAAGGTATGGTTTGTTTTCCATCAGTCCTGACCTTGTGTGAGCTGGAGATGTATGCACAGGTGTCTCAGGGGTCAGTACTAGTGGCTTGATCAGCCCTGTGGATGCAGGACAAATGCCAAGGGCTTCATCCTTGTCTTTCTTTGGCTCCCAGGAGCCCTCTAGTTATCTAGTTGACCTTTTTAAGAGAAAAGAATATAGCTGCCTTTGTCTGATTGGCTCATCAGAGAACTTTCAATCAAAAGAAACCCCAATAAATGGGTTAATTGATTTCTGACAGTTTGGCAGTGGCACTTCCATAGCACAAGTACATTTCATGTGGGCTGACTTTTTGTTTGTTTGTTCATTGCTACATCCCCAGTACTTACACAATGCTTTGCACTTGGTGGAGACTCAGCGTGGTACTTGTTAACCAAATAGTTAACTGAATGAATGCATGGACATCATGTATCCATTTTTTTTTAAATTTAAAGAGGTAATAAAATAAGGAAAGTACTTATGTGGTCAGGTTTTAAAAAGTAGCATATGATACCAAATAAATTTATCCTTCATTCATTTAGCAAATATTTATTGAATTGGTCTATGCATGAGAAAAATGGTTGATGTAATGATTAAATGTGTTAACATATTGTGTTAGTCCTCCAGTACTGCCATAACAAAATACCACATATTGGGTGGCTTAAACAAAATAAATTAATTTTCTCATGTATCTGGAGGCTAGAAGTCCAAGATTAAGGTGTTTGTAAGGTTGGTTTCTGGTGAGACCTCTCTGGGCTTGCAGATGGCTGCCTTCTTGCTGATTCTTGACAAGACTTTACTCTGCATGTGTGTCTTTTCCTCTTCCTGTAAGGACACCAGCTCTGCTGTATTAGGACTCTACCCTTATGAACTCATTTTCCCTTAATTATCCCTTCAAAGGCCCTGTTTCCAAATACAGTCATATGGGGGACTTCAACATGTAAATTTTGGGAAGACACAATTCAGTCCATAACTCATATGTAAATCATGTGTCAGAAATGCTTAGAAATAATGGCTGACCCATATTAATACTAAGCACTATATAAACACTTATTATTATTATGAAATACACAAAATTGCACTGGTGATTATCCTTGGGGATAATTTCCAAACATTTCTATGTTGAACAATTTTATTAACTTGGGGGAAAAGCACTACTATTCAATAAAAGACAATGAGTTGAACATGGTTTGCAACCATTTCATCATGTATTCAAAACCTTTGCTCTGGATAGTAATTTCAAGTTCTTGGCTCAGCTGTCCAGATTTGTGGTTGTCGCAGTAAAGAGAATGAAAGGTCTGGCTTGGCTCACCCAGGCCCGGCAGCCAGCATCTCTGTCTCCTGGTGTGTACCATGGTGGGGTGGTGTGCACTGTGCTGTGTGCCCAGTCCCACGTCCACCCTCTAGAGGGCTGGAAAGACCTTTAACAGTGGGGCAGTGAGTAGGTCAGCCTGAGCACTTGGTTGCAAACAACAAAATTCATACTACTTTAAGCAGAAGGAGAATATATTTTAAATGTTAGGAAGCTTACAGCATAGTTGGTAGGGCCCAAGAAGCAGGGTTAAATCTCAGCTTTCAGAAACAGCTCCCAAATCTATCTATTACTCATCACCTCTGCTACCTGTCTTGTGTCAGTAAGATAGAGCCCACATGTAGGACTCTAACCTGCTCATTGCTGGCTTTTGAATCAAAGGCTCATGAGCGTTCATCTCACTGGTATAGTCTAAGTCACTTATCTACCCCTTCCTGCAAGAGTGGCTGGATAAGAGAGTTTTCTGGATTCTACCTTGGGAAGGAGGTACTTACAATGTGGGGAACTATCCAAAAATAGGAGAGTGGTCAAAAATATTGGAGAGCTCAAATAACAGAGGGTCCATCACTGTCGGAGAAGCATGGCCCAGGTGTCCTAAGTGTAAGAAAACCTGGGTCCAGAGTAACTGAGTCCATCCTTGACTGCTTGTCAGGGTCACTAGAAGGCTGGACTTAGAATGGACATGAGGCCGTGCAGAACAGACAATGGCCGCTTGTGATGCTGAAGAGGCCTCAGAGTTATTGCTACTTAGTTTTGATGCCCAGAAGCCTCTAGATCCACCTCTTTTTATACCAGTGAACACAGAGAGGGACAGAAACTTGCTCAGGGCTGCTCCACATGACAGAATCAGAGCCAGGACTGGGAGCGGTGTCCTATATCCCACTCCTTATGCCTGGCAAGATTTAGAGCCTACTCAAATACTTCCCTCTCCCCAGGATGTCTCCTCTGGGTTGAATGTATGTCATCATGTTCACCACCCTGGACTGCTATTACTGCTGCTTCCTACTAGTCTCTCCTGCCCCTTCAGTGCCCAGCAGGGGGCAGGCACATTATTAGTAAACAAGAGCTGAATGAATGAACAAATGAGAGCCTGGAGACGAGAACTGCTCTGTGACCTGAGGAAGACGCTCTCATCGCTAGACTTCAGTTTCCTGCTCTGTTACATGTGATAATGTTCTCTGCATTCTTTGGGTCAGGACCTGTTGCCAAGGCTGAAAATATGATCAGGATCCTGCCTGCCTGCCTGCCCTCTCAGAGATGCTGATCTGAGAGGAGATGGCATAAACAGCACTGATCACTCCTGTGGCTGGCTGACCTTGCTAACAAAGAGAGAAATCCAAGGGTCCTTCAGCTCTGCCTAGGTATCTCTGGGCCCCCAGTTCACTCCTATTGGGTTCCATGATTGCCACACCCATGTAGAGTCACAGCTTCCCAAGCTAACAAATGGTGCATAGATGGAAAACCACAGAGTGGAAAGGAAATCTCTGAAGCCCAGGACAGGAAAGAACAAGACCCCTTACCTAGTGGTAGGAACAGACCCATAGAGGAGAGGGATCTGGTCTTGCTAGCCCCATTCCTCAGGGAGGACCAAAGCATGCTCAGTGTAAAAAAAAAGGAAAACACAGTGAAGCTGTAATGTGTCACAGCTTCAGCACAGGTTTATGAATTAAAATATTCACAAGTAGCAGAGGCATCTGTAAGAATAGTAACTGGATGTTACATCTTGAAGGAGGTCAGACTAAATGTATCCCATGACATCACTTTGGAGAGGAGGCCGCCTGGACTTATGCAAAGACCTGGAACACTTCTGCAGGTGAGTGCTGCAGAGGGGGGCTGGGTGTACGGCTTGAGGCTTGGCTTTTGGGCTCCTCCCTCTGCAAAGAAATGCTTTGTTGGTTCTGTTGCCTGCTCACCTCTGTAAGACTGTCTGGTCTGGGGAGATACCTTCTTTCTGCCCAGCATTCTACCTTCCCCTGAGTTTCCTCCTGAGTTCCAGAAGGTCTTTAGTTAATCTGCTGCCAGTGGGAGTAAAGTGAGGGTATTCTGACAGCCATATGAGACCCTCTTGGAGGATCCCTGCCAATCTGGGAGCATGAACAATTCCACAGTCCCTGCCAGTCTGTGCCTGAGTTCCAGCAGGAGCATCTCTCCCTGGAATCCCAACTTTACAATAGGGAAGAAGGTGGAAGTGCCTATAGTAAACACAGGAAGTGTCTCAGAGGTATATACCTGCACACCTGCACCCACAAGGTGTGTATAGACAGGCTGAGCACACACATGACATATATTGCTACTACAGGCCTGTGCCGCAGAAGGTGATGGCACCCCACTCCAGTACTCTTGCCTGGAAAACCCCATGGATGGAGGAGCCTGGTAGGCTGCATGCAGTCCATGGGGTCGCGAAGAGTCAGACACGACTGAGCGACTTCACTTTCACTTTTCACTTTCATGTATTGGAGAAGGAAATGGCAACCCACTCCAGTGTCCTTGCCTGGAGAATCCCAGGGACGGGGGAGCCTGGTGGGCTGCCATCCATGGGGTTGCACAGAGTCGGACATGACTGAAGTGACTTAGCAAACAGGCCTGTGCCTGTACATAAACTCACACCCTAGCTGCTGAGCTGTGAGCGCACATGCACACGGGGTAGGTAGGCTCTGGTGGGTCTGAAGAGAGCTCTGGCCCTTCCACCGTCTGCTACCTGACCTCTGCTCTCCGATTTCCTCCCCTTTTCTGCCTGGGTCAGCTACTGCCTGGCTTGGGATGGCTGCATATAGACAGGCTTGGACTGCCTGAGCGCTGTCCTCGGTGCTGGAGGCCTGGTGGTACATGCATGTTTTGAGAATAAGCAAGAGTGTTGGAAAAAGTAACCTTGAAATCCGGCGTGGGTGTTCACTGGAGCCTACCAAAATAACTACATTTATTCTCCCAGAAGAATGTGCAGCTGGGCTTCCTTTCAGTCCCAGACACTGAAACAGAAGGTGTTCAGCCGAAACCAAGTCCCACTAAAACTGAGTTCTCTTACTGAGTTTATGATTCATCTCACTATCCAAACCTTTATCCTCTTTCTTGTCCTGTCTGAGCTCAATCTTGCGCTAACTTGAATAGTCATCAACCAGAGTCAGATGATTATGATGTCAGTAACATCACTAGTGTACTAAAAATGCTATTATTAGATATCATCACTAGTGTACAAACACAAGTTTTTTCTCCAAGGCAAGATGAGCTAACAGACCCTGAGTCATGGACAGAGAATCAAAAACTAGAGTCATCCTGACTCTGAAAACTTGGATTAAGAAATGGATGATGATTAATACCATCCTCTTTGCTCTTCCCCTTAAAAAAACAATTAAAAAAAACCCAAAACAACCCTAACTCAAAGACCAAGCTGGAGTAGATTTGAGGCTTATTTTCCACTCTTTTGCTTGGCACTCTGCAATAAATACTGTACTTTCCTTTAGCACAGCCTGGCATCAGTAGGTTGGTTTTGTTGAGCGTTAGGTGACAGGCCCCAAGTTTGGTTAAGTTACAATTTACACAACCACAAAGGGACCACCATCCCATGTAGGCATCTTGTCCATGGCACATCGGCCGCTGGCCAGTGGTGGCTCTAAGATCCTGTGTAGCAGCGACTTGAGTGCTTCTGTCTCATGGACAGTCCCACAGGCTTACTGCTGACCAGGCATTGTTGACCCATGGAGCTCTCAATTTTGTGATGAAAGATGCAAGGCATCGACTTGTTGAGATGTCTCTGGCAAGTAGCAGAGCTTATGTCTGATGGCAACAGGGTATTCTTCTCTGTCGTATTTGGTTTCATCTTTGGCAGGACATTGATTGGGATTTTCCCTTTTGGATTAGGAAACTGACCCTGAGAGACCACTCTGCATTGATTTGTTTATTTGCTTGATATTTGACAACACCGGCTGTGAACAGCTAATAATAGATAATCGGGGCTCTTTTCTTTTCTTTTTTTTTTTTTTTTGAATGTTGGGTTTTTTTTTTTTTATGACTTTATTTTTTTTTTAATTTTATTTTATTTTTAAACTTTACATAACTGTATTAGATTTGCCAAATATCAAAATTAATCTGCCACAGGTATACACGTGTTCCCCATCCTGAACCCTCCTCCCTCCTCCCTCCCCATTCCATCCCTCTGTGTCGTCTCAGCGCACCAGCCCCAAGCATCCAGCATCGTGCATCGAACCTGGACTGGCAACTCATCGGGGCTCTTTTCTGTCTTGTAGCCCTCTAGGGTATATTTTGCAGAATTGAGAAATTTTTAGTTGTGCACCTGTGAAAAGGAAAAAAAAAATGTATTTTATTGTAACACTACTTGACTTCAGTACTCCTTAAAATCAGGACAACAATGATCCCTAATGGCTCTCTAAATTATAATGCCATCTACCAACTAGAACTGTAAAAAAGGACACATGAGGAAATTCCTTATGGGTGGGTTTTTGTGCTATTGGGTTGAAGTGAGGCTTTGGAAAATGGTTTTTCTTTGAGGCTTTGGAGTTGGTTTGATTTTTTATCTTATATACATGTGTGAGGGTATATTTGTGTTAAAGGAGGTGCACTATTTTAGTTGGCAGACATGGGCAACAAAAGTTCAGTTCCTAAAAATAGCCCTTTATGTTGCATACCAAGAAATGGGACCACCTTTATTTATGGTTCTGTGACTGAAGCCAAACTTACATTGGTTAACAACACATGGTCATGATATTCTTTAGGCTCTGGAGAAAATATGAACAAAATGAGGTTCATTTGACAGTCTAAAACTGATTTTGCTGGCTTGATAAAATATCATTTTTCAGAACTTTTACTCTAAGGGAACAAGTCCTTCTAAAAGGAACTTGCTTTTCTCTCCCTGTGCCTTTGTGACGGGCTCTCAGGAACTCATCTTTGTCTTATGTAGACCATCTCCAGTTCTTTTTCAACTGAAGAAAAAAAGGAAAAATAGGTCTTTTAAAACTTATTCCAACTGTTATTTATAAACTAAAGAGTTTTATATTGTAATACGTGTTTCATAACTAAGTTTTAAAATGAAGCTATGAACTCTCTGGTTGTGTTTATCTGTATGTCCATGTATGTGTTATAAATATATATCTTTGTATTTGGATGGTCTTACCAAAATTAATTTCTAAATGAGCTCTGTTTAATTGGCTTTAAGGAAATATAAAAATAAAAGTAACCCAAATGAATTTCCAGTTCACATGAACTGGGAAATATTCCATATTAAATTGTTATTTGGTATTAAAGTTAGTTTAAGTTTATTGGTTTAATTAATACAGACATATCTATAGAGGCACCAACATTAAGTATAATGATTTTATTGTACCTAGGTTTACTAGATGTCAAATAAGATCTTACTATATCTGTTGCAAAATTTGTCAGGAAACAGATAATAACTTGGTATGATGAAATTTTTTAAATATTTTTACTTTTTGGCCAAGCCACATGGCATGTGGGAATCTTAGTTTCCTGACGATGGGTTGAATCATGGCACCTGCACCCCTGCACTGAGTTCATGGAGTCTTAACACTGGACCACCAGGGAAGTCCATGATGAAATTTTTATAAGTAAATTAAATATAAATGAGATAAAAGCTTTTAGGTAAACTCTTTAGGAATTATCATGTTTTAGGATTGTCTACTTAAAAATAGTCTTTCCAGATTTGGGTAACGTGAAACTTTAAAGTTTTGCTAAATTAAGTGTTGAAAGTTTTTAAAATATCTAGGTCATTCCTAAATAAAATAAGATACTGGAACACTAATTGTTGAACATAGGCTTCCTTTTACAGAGACATTAAAAGTATCAGAAAAACATCTGCTTTATTGGCTATGCCAAAGTCTTTGACTGTGTGGATCACAACAATCTGTGGAAAATTCTTCAAGAGATGGGAATACTCGACCATGTTACCTGCTTCCTGAGAAATCTGCATGCAGGTCAAGAAGTAACAGTTAGAACTGGACATGGAACAACAGACTGGTTCCAAATTAGGAAAGGAGTACATCAAGGCTGTATGTTGTCACCCTGCTTATTTAGCTTATATGCAGAATACATCACACGAAACGCTGGGCTGGATAAAGCACAAGCTGGAATCAAGATTGCCGGGAGAAATAACAATAACCTCAGATATGCAGATGCTGCTGCTGCTGCTAAGTCGCTTGTCATGTCCGACTCTGTGCGACCCCATGGACTGCAGCCTAGCAGGCTCCTCCGTCCATGGGATTTTCCAGGCAAGAATACTGGAGTGGGTTGCCATTGCCTTCTCCAATGCATGAAAGTGGAAAGTAAAAGTGAAGTCGCTCTGTCGTGTCCGACTCTTAGCGACCCCATGGACTGCAGCCTACCAGGCTCCTCCATCCATGGGATTTTCCAGGCAAGAGTACTGGAGTGGGGTGCCATTGCCCTCTCCGTATATGCAGATGACACCACCCTTAAGGCAGAAAGTGAAGATGAACTAAAGAGCCTGCTGAGCTTCTTGATGAAAGTTGAAAGAGGAGAGTGAAAAAGCTGTCTTAAAACTCAACATTCAGAAAACTAAGATCATGGCATCTGGTCCCATCACTTCATGGCAAATAGATGGGGAAATGATGGAAACAGTGAGAGACTTTATTTTGGGGGGGGGCTCCAAAATCATTACAGATGGTGACTGCAGCCATGAAATTAAAAAAAAATGCTTGCTCCTTGAAAGAAAAGCTATGACCAACCTAGACAGCATATTAAAAAGCAGAGACTTACTTTGCCAACAAAGGTCCATCTAGTCAAAGCTGTGGTGTTTCCAGTAGTCATGTATGGATGTGAGAGTTGGACTATAAAGAAAACTGAGCACTGAAGAATTGATGCTTTTGAACTGTGGTGTTGGAGGACCACAGTTGCGGTGTTGAGAGTCCCTTGGACTGCAAGGAGATCCAACCAGTCCATCCTAAAGGAAATCAGCCCTGAATATTCATTGGAAGGACTGATGCTGAAGCTCAAACTCCAATACTTTGGCCATGTGATGTGAAGAACTGACTCATTGGAAAAGACCTTGATGGTGTAAAAGGCTGAAGGTGGGAGAAGGGGACGACAGGATGAGAAGGTTGGAAGGCATCACCGACTCAATGGACATGAGTTTGAGTAAGCCCCGGGAGTTGGTGAAGGACAGGCAAGCCTGGCATGCTGCAGTCCATGGGGTTGCAAAGAGTTGGACATGGCTGAGCAACTGAACTGAACTGAAAAAGGCATTTAGAACTATTAATAAATAGGTTCGGTGTTACACCAAGACATTTTTGGTAAATAATACACACATATTTTTAGAAATTACAAATAATATTTATAAGTTGGCCAACCTACAGAATGCTAATGAGAGACAGGTCACAATTGCTTGCTTACTTCTTTGTTTTCACTAGAAATTAAGGTTTTTAAGAGTTGAGAATTCTCATTAATATATGTAATTAAAACAAAATTAATAACAAAAACATCTTTGTATGCAAGGTAAAAGAAGGTATGAGGAATGGAAATGCATTTTGTTAAGGGAAAATAATTATGTCTGAAAGCTGTTTATTTCTAAATAGGAAAGAAAATAAGGGACTAATATATATAGCTATAGAAAGTTGTAGATGGCTTGTGAGAGAAAAAAAACATCTTTAGAAAAGAATTCTATGTGTAGTCAGGACTAAGATTAGCATGAATTTAATTAAGTAAATCAACTTTAATATTAAAGATAGTAAAAATCCTGAATTTAATTTCTCTCTCAGTTAAGAGAACAAAGGAGTTTTTTGTTTTTATTATTTTATTTTTTACTTATTTATTTTTGGCTGTCCTGGGTCTTCATTGCTTTGCTTGGGTTTTTCTCTAGTTGCAGTAAACAGGATTACTCTCTAGTTGTGAGGCAAGGGCTACTCTCTGAAGGGGCTTCTCCTGTTGCAGAACACAGGCTCTAAAGCGCATGGGCTTCAGGTGTGGCATGTGGGCTCAGTAGTCGTGGTTACCAGGTTCTAGAGTACAGTCTCAATAATTGTGCCACATGGGCTTAGTTGCCCCTGGGCATGTGGGTTCTTCCTGGGCTAGGGATTGAACCCGTGACTCCTGCAATGGCTAAGGGATTCTTTATCACTGAGCCACCATGAAAGTCCCCATAGATTTTTGTTTTGTTTTGTTTTTTAATATTGAGCTGCTTTTGATAACAGATTGTAAGTTCTTTACAAGCGTTTAAGAAATTTGTTGTAAATTTTTATATTTGCTTTTGCTAACTTTCATTGTCAGTTTGGTCAAGTAGATAAGTACAATTTCACAGTGACCTATGACCCTATTTCATCAAGTATTTTGAAACCTTTTGGTATTTTTGACAAACTTCTGAGAGATCAAATTCTAATTGAAAGTGATTTGACCTCTAGCTAACCTTGAGTTTTCCAAAGGGCCCCTGAAGCATCTCAGTTCACTTCAGTAGCTCGGTCATGTCCAACTCCTTGCAACCCTATGGACTGCAGCGTGCCAGGCTTCCCTGTCCTTCACCAACTCCCGGAGCTTACTCAAACTCATGTCCATCGAGTCAGTGATACCATTCAACCATCTCATCCTCTGTCATCCCCTTCTCCTCCTGCCTTCAATCTTTCCCAACATCAGGGTCTTTTCAAATGAGTCAGCTCTTCACATCAGGTGGCCGAAGTATTGGAGTTTCAGCTCCAGCATCAGTCCTTTCAATGAATATTCAGGACTGATTTTCCCTTAGGATTGACTGGTTTGATCTCCTTGTTGTCCAATGGACTTTCAAGAGTCTTCTGCAACGCCACAGTTCAAAAGCATCAGTTCTTCGGTGCTCAGCTTTCTTTTGGTCCAACTCTCACATCCATACGTGACTACTGGAAAAGCTATAGCTTTGATTAGATGGACTTTTGTAAGCAAAGTGATGTCTCTGCTTTTTAATATGCTGTCTAGGTTGGTCATAGCTTTTCTTCCAAGGAGCAAGTGTCATTTCATGGCTGCAGTCACCATCTGCAGTGATTTTGGAGCCCCCAAAAATAAAGTCTCTCACTGTTTCCCCTTCTATTTGCCATGAAATGATGAGACCAGATGCCATGATCTTAGTTTTTTGAACATTGAGTTTTAAGCCAGATTTTTCACTTTCATCAAGAAGCTCTTCAGTTCCTCTTCGCTTTCTGCCATAAGGCTAGTGTCATCTGCATATCTGAAATTATTTATATTTCTCCCTGCAATCTTAATTCAAGCTTGTGCTTCATCTAGTCCAGCATTTCACATGCACTCTGCATATAAGTTAAATAAGCAATATGACAATATACAGCCTTGACATACTCCTTTCCCAATTTGCAACCAGTACATTGTTCCATGTCCAGGTCTAACTGTTGATTCTTGACCTGCATACAGATTTCTCAGGAGGCAAGTAAGATGGGCTGGTATTCCCATCTCTTGAAGAATTTTCCACAGTTTGTTGTGATCCATACAGTCAAAGGCTTTAGCAGAGTCAATGAAGCAGAAGTAGATGTTTTTCTGGAACTCTCTTGCTTTTTCTATGATCCAACGGATATTGGCAATTTGATCCCTGGTTCCTCAGAGAAGCAACTCAGAGAGAGATGTTAAACTAAGTAGGATTATTTGGTATGTTAAATTACATGGGAAGCATTGTCAGATAGTGATAAACCTTCTCAGGTTATACTGTATGGGTAAATATTAATAGATATATTTTAAAATCATATGGAATTCTTAAAAAAATCTGATATGTCCTGATAAAATGCTGTCAGTTACAATTCTAATTATTATCTTCCAATGCTGTCTGTCATAGCACTATCCAAGTTTGTCAGTTGCATTGTAGTAAGTAATATCTTTAATGCCTTTTGAAGTTTTTGTCATTTATAGACAGTTATTGTTGCAATGGCACCCCACTCCAGTACTCTTGCCTGGAAAATCCCATGGACGGAGGAGCCTGGTAGGCTGCAGTCCATGGGGTCGCTAGGAGTCGGGCACGACTGAACGACTTCAGTTTCACTTTTCACTTTCATGCATTGGAGAAAGAAATGGCAACCTACTCCAGTGTTCTTGCCTGGAGAATCCCAGGGACAAGGGAGCTGGGTGGGCTGCCATCTATGGGGTCGCACAGAGTTGGACACGACTGAAGCGACTTAGCAGCAGCAGCAGCAGCAAGCAGAACGGAAACATTTATCTTTTCTCTCTCCCTGATCCCTCTAGAAATTGTAAACTCTTAGGTTTCCAGCAGCCTCATCAGGTGAATAAGGAAGATCACCTCCTGACAGGTGCAGGAATTGCAAGGTATTTGGCGGGAGAGGGGAACTTGAGAAGAGAAGAATTCACCCAGATCTATAGATATCATAAGCAGAATCTGTGACAAGCCCTTGGCATGACTTTCCTGGCCTTGAGAATCCTTTTAAAAAGTTCAATTTAAGATTCCTTATGAAAAGTTCCAGGACAGCCAATTTAAAAGAGTCTATATGATCAATTGTTGTTGTCTTAATTGCTAAGTCATGTCCAGCTCTTTTGCAACCCCACGGACTGTAGCTGGCCAGGCTCCTCCGTCCATGGGATTTCACAGGCAGGAGTACTGGAGTGGGTTGTCATTTCCTTCTCCAGGGAATCTTCCCAACTCAGGGATCGAACCCATGTCTCCTGCATTGGAAAGCAGACTCTTTACAACTGTGCTACTAGGTAAGCATATGGTCAATTACACTTATATAAATAATCAGGCCAAGTTTATTAAACCAGATGCATTTTACAAACAAACTAGTTTTAATTTGGCTACATTTGGGAGACACGAGGGTGATTTTAGAGAGAAAAAGAGTATGTTTCAGTGAATATTAGATTCTGGTTCTGTTAGTTGACGTCTGTGAAAGTGAAAAGTGAAAGTGTTAGTCGTTCAGTAGTGTCTGACTCTTTGCAACCCCACAGACTGTAAGCCCGCCAGGTTCCTCTGTCCATGGAATTATCCAGGCAAGAATACTGGAGTGGGTTGCCATTTCCTTCTCCAGGGGATCTTCCCCTGGGTCAAACCTGGGTCTCCCACATTGTAGGCAGACTCTTTACCGACTGAGTCACCAGTTGAGGTCTGTATTTACTGCCTGACTCATTTCCCAGATAATTCTTTGTTCTTATGCTACATTATTGTAGGTTTTATTGAATTATTAAAAGGACACTCTAAATTTGTTTCTGAAGCTTATCACAGCATTCTGTCTTTGGGTGAAGAGCAGGTGCCCCATGACCTGCAACCAGGAAATTATGCCTACTGGAAAGGGCATCAAAGGACTGTCTCCAACCTAGATGAAAAGATCCTTCTTAGGGACTCCTAACTAGCTCATGCACAGCAAAACTGAAGGGAATTGACTCTTGAATTAATATTTTCCATTTAAGAAGAGTTTCTTCACTGGACTGATCTATGGAAAGGACTACTAACTTCAAATGACACCCACATCCAGACAGGAAGAAGACGAAAACAGTGGTAGACTGCTGACCCAAGAATCCAGACCAGATTTGTAAGACCTATCCTACTAATTCAATTGAACTGTTTACCAAATGTTTGTCTACTGTCAAAATTGAAAGTTATTGTTTTACTTCTAACCATACTGTTGTCCCCGATGTTCAGGATAGAAGGAAAATTCTCTAGTGAAATTATCAGAGTATAACTACTCATGACATATATCACTGCTTGCTGTAAGTCTACCGCTAAAAATACATGTACAATGATGGTGTGATAACTTAGTATAATGGATAAAATGCATATCCTATAAAATGTTTCCCCATAATCAGACCTCTGAACTTGTTCACTGGGTCTCATTAGTTTTCCTCCAATGTAGACAACTAGGGAGATCCCTCTCTCTAAGTAGATAGATAGATATAGCAGATATAGATATCTATGTAGATGTGTGTGTAAACAAGAAGGTCTAGCATTGAGGGACATGATGGATTCAGGGAGGCAGTAATCATCCTGGCATCTATTAGGGACAACTAATATGGACAACTATTTTGATCTGTTGAAAGATTTGCAAACAAAAGACCAAAAAATTGTTCACGTATTGAAGTCTGGGAAAGTCATTCTGGCTTACACATCATTTAAATTAAATTGGAACAGTCTATTCTGTGGCTTATTGAACATACATTGTACATCTGCTTTAACCATTAAGGAAAAAATACATTTAGAAGTGAAAATATAGTAACTGGTTCAAGCATTCAAAAACAGAGTTGGGTGGCCATACGTGGACATGGTTTCAGATTGGTTCCTACATTACTGAGAATTTTAATTTTCTGAACGAACCATATCAGACTCAAGGACACCATCAGCTGTTCTCAAAACAAAATCTGCTAGCAGCTGCCAACTCAACCTTATGAAATCTTCCTCTTACTTTAGGAATATTAGTGACAGATGAAACAACTCAAGCCATAGCCTCCCAGAAGAAGGCATTAGATTCTTTAGCCAGATTACTGTACTGTAAGTCGCTTCAGTCGTGTCCGACTCTGTGCGACCCCATAGACAGCAGCCCACAGGCTTCCCCATCCCTGGGATTCTCAAGACAAGAACACGGGAGTGGGTTGCCGTTTCCTTCTCCAATGCATGAAAGTGAAAACTGAAAGTGAAGTCGCTCAGTCACGTCCAACTCTTAGCGACCTCATGGACTGCAGCCTACCAGGCTCCTCCGTCCATGGGATTTTCCAGGCAAGAGTACTGGAGTGGGGTGCCATTGCTTTCTCCGTAGCCAGATTAATACTAGACAAAAATAGCTTTAGATTAAGTTCAGTTTGGTCGCTCAGTCGTGTCTGACTCTTTTCGATCCCATGAATTGCAGCACGCCAGGCCCCCCTGTCCATATCCAACTCCTGGAGTTCACTCAAACTCATGTCCATCGAGTCGGTGATGCCATCCAGCCATCTGGATGCTCTGTCGTCCCCTTCTCATCCTGCTTCCAATCCCTCCTAGCATCAGGGTCTTTTCCAATGAGTCAACTCTTCCCATGAGGTGGCCAAAGTATTGGAGTTTCAGCTTTAGTATCAGTCCTTCCAATGAACACTCAAGCCTGATCTCCTTTAGGATGGACTGGTTGGATCTCCTTGCAGTCCAAGGGACTCTCAAGAGTCTTCTCCAATACCACAGTTCAAAAGCATCAATTCTTCAGTGCTCGGATTTCTTCACAGTCCAACTCTCACATCCATACATGACCACTGGAAAAACCATAGCCTTGACTAGATGGACCTTTGTTGGCAAAGTAATGTCTCTGCTTTTTAATATGCTATCTAGGTTGGTCATACAGAGAAGGCGATGGCAGCCCACTCCAGTACTCTTGCCTGGAAAATCCCATGGACGGAGGAGCCTGGTAGGCTGCAGTCCATGGGGTCGCTAAGAGTCGGACACGACTGAGCGACTTCACTTTCACTTTTCCCTTTCATGCATTGGAGAAGGAAATGGCAACCCGCTCCAGTGTTGTTGCCTGGAGAATCCCAGGGACAGGGGAGCCTGATGGGCTGCTGTCTATGGGGTCGCACAGAGTGGGACACAACTGAAGCGACTTAGCAGCAGCAGCAGCAGGTTGGTCATAACTTTCCTTCCAAGGAGTAAGCATCTTTAAATTTCATGGCTGCAATCACCATCTGTAGTGATTTTGGAGCCCAAAAAAATAAAGTCTGACACTGTTTCCCCATCTATTTCCCATGAAGTGATGGGACCAGATGCCATGATCTTAGTTTTCTGAATATCAAACTTTAAGCCAACTTTTTCACTCTCCTCTTTCATTTTCATCAAGAGGCTTTTTAGTTCCTCTTCACTTTCTGCCATAAGGGTGGTGTCATCTGCATATCTGAAGTTATTGATATTTCTCCTGGCAATCTTGATTCCAGCTTGTGTTTCTTCCAGCCCAGCGTTTCTCATGATGTACTGTGCATAGAAGTTAAATAAGCAGGGTTAAATAAGCAATATACAGCCTTGACATACTCCTTTTCCTATTTGGAACCAGTCGTTGTTCCATGTCCAGTTCTAACTGTTGCTTCCTGACCTGCATATAGGTTTCTCAAGAGGCAAGTCAGGTGGTCTGGTATTCCCATCTCCTTCAGAATTTTCCACAGTTTATCGTGATCCACACAGTCAAAGGCTTTGGCATAGCCAATAAAGCAGAAATAGATGTTTTTCTGGAACTCTCTTGCATTGTTGATGATCCAGCAGATGTTGGCAATTTGATCTCTGGTTCCTCTGCCTTTTCTAAAACCAGCTTGAACACCTGGAAGTTCACGGTTCACGTTGCTGAAGCGTGGCTTGGAGAATTTTGAGCATTACCTTACTAGCATGTGAGATGAGTGCAATTGTGTGGTAGTTTGAGAGTTCTTTGGCATTGCCTTTTTTTGGGATTGGAATGAAAACTGACCTTTTCCAGTCCTGTGGCCACTGCTGAATTTTCCAAATTTGCTGGCATATTGAGTGCAGCACTTTCACAGCATCATCTTTCAGGATTTGAAATAGCTCCACTGAAGTTCCATCACCTCCACTACCTTTGTTTGTAGTGATGCTTTCTAAGACCCACTTGACTTCACATTCCATGATGTCTGACTCTAGGTGAGTGATCACACCATCGTGATTATCTGGGTCATGAAGATCTTTTTTGTACAGTTCTTCCATGTATTTTTTGCCACCTCTTAATATCTTCTGCTTCTGTGAGGTCCATACCATTTCTGTCCTTTATTGAGCCCATCTTTGCATGAAATGTTCCCTTGGTATCTCTAATTTTCATAAAGCGATCTCTAGTCTTTCCCATTCTGTTGTTTTCCTCTATTTCTTTACATTTGTAATGTAAAGAATTACATTACATTACATTACATTACATTTGTAATGTTTTTCTCTAATGTAATGTAATTCTCTAATTCTCTACATTACAATGAACAACAACATTGATTGTTGAGGAAGGCTTTCTTATCTTTCCTTGCTATTCTTTGGAACTCTGCATTCAGATGCTTATATCTCTCCTTTTCTCCTTTGCTTTTCACTTCTCTTCTTTTCACAGCTATTTGTAAGGTCTCCTCAGACAGCCATTTTGCTTTTTTGCATTTCTTTTCCGTGGTGATGGTCTTGATCCCTGTCTCCTGTACAATGTCATGAACCTCCGTCCATAGTTCATCAGGCACTCTGTCTATCAGATCTAGTCCCTTAAATCTATTTGTCACTTCCACTGTATAATCATAAGGTATTTGATTTAGGTCATACCTGAATGGTCTAGTGGTTTTTCCTACTTTCTTCAATTTAAGTCTGAATTTGGCAATAAGCAGTTCATGATCTGAGCCACAGTCAGCTCCTGGTCTTGTTTTTGCTGACTGTATAGAGCTTCTCCATCTTTGGCTGCAGAGAATATAATCAATCTGATTTTGGTGTTGACCATCTGGTGATGTCCATGTGTAGAGTCTTCTTTTGTGCTGTTGAAAGAGAGTGTTTGCTATGACCAGTGCGTTTAGATTAGATTTTAGCAGAAAAAGGAAACATAAGTGTAGCAGCTAATAGACTCTGTTATGTATATGTTAATACCACATCAGAAGTTAAGACCTACTTAGATAAAATTAGGAAATTCATTACCTGGTGACAAGTCTCCCCAGTAGCACCAGGTGCAGGCTGGTTTTCTGAATTCCTCAGTAAGTGAGACCTATTTACCAAGGTGCATTTAAGTTTAGGTTGTCACTCCTCTTCCTGCTTCTAACTGGGTACCTGATTATAAAATGTACTGTAAGCTGTTGCACCAAAGGTGCAAGACCTGGACCTCAGAAATATTTCCTACTTGGTATGCAACGTTTCCATTTCCAGTTGAGTCAGGACTATGCCCCCATTTCAGCAGGAAATAACCAGAATGGTCATCACTCTCTTCCCTCAAAGATTGGGCAGAAAGTTAAAACAGGAGTGGGGATTGAAGCTGTGTCTCCCTAAAGTCAAATTTTCTTACCAAGTTTATGATTAATCTCTCTATCCAAAACTTTGTCCCCTTTCTTGTCCCCTCTGACACCAACCCTGTGCTAACTAAACAGTAATCAACCAGAGTCAGATGACTAAAATTGCTGTGGTTGATATCATTAATGTACTAAAAGCTATTAGAGAGATCACTATTAATATACAAACTCAGGTTGTTTATCCAGGGCAAGATGAGGTAACAGACTGCAAGCCATGAATCACCTGGCCAGAGTATCATAAACCAGGAACATCCTAACTCTTGAAACTGAATCACACACCTGGTTTCAGGATTTAATGAAGCTCAGGTTCTTGATGTCTCATCACATAAAGAATTCAGTGAGTCAAAAAAGTGATAGGGAAGAAATGGATTTATTTAGAGAGAAGAACACTCCACAGAAAGAAGGTGGGCCATCTCAGGCAAGAAGGCCTTGAAATATGGCCTGGTTAGTTTTTATAGGCTGGGTAATTTAATAGGCAGGATTATTCCAGTTATTTTGGGGAAGGGGTGGAGGTTTCCAGGAATTGGGCCATCGGCTCCTTTTGGGTCTTCGATGGTCAGTCTTGGAACTCTCCTGGCATCTATGGGTGTGTCACTTAGCTTGCTGATTTGTTACAACCAGTGTATACTGAGGATTAAGGTCTGGTGGAAATTGACTACCATCTTGGACCCATTTGGTTCTAATAGTTTATGTTGTCCTCCTGCATGTGTGCTAATTTGCTTCAGTCATGTCTGACTCTTTGAGAGCCTATGGATGGTAGTCCACCAGGCTCCTCTTTCCATGGGATTCTTCAGGCAAGAATACTGGAGTGGGTTGCCATGCCCTTCTCAGGGGATCTTCCCAACCCGGGGATTGAGCCCATGTCTCTTAGTCTCCTGCATAGACAGGTGGGTTCTTTACCGCTGACACCACCTGGAAGCCCCATGTTGTCCTCAGGAAATGCCATTCTTTCAAAGGCTGTGCCCTGGCCCCTTCTCTATTTCAAAACTGCGATGAAGAAATGTCACAGAAATGTCACAAGACGATCAATTTCAGCCTGTTTGTTCATATCCCTTAAGAAAAAAACCCTAACTCAAAGACGAACTGAAAGTAGATCTGGGGCTTATCTTCCACTCCCTTGCTTTGAACACTGCGATAAACACTGTATTTTCCCTCGCCAAAACCTGGTGTCAGTAGATTAGGTTTGCGGTGCCTCAGGCTGGGTGAGTTCAGTTTGGTAACACAACTGGTCACCAAGATGTGGAGCCATCCCCGTCTTTGGGTGCCTGTGTGGCCATTCTTTGTAGCTGTGAGGGGCCCTCTTGAGAGGCCTCATGCGCCACATATGATTGTGTGTGAAGACCAGGATTACCTGGTGAAACACCTGTGATTCCGTGTGGCTTTCTGTGACCTCATGTGACCCCGTGTGGCAGCCTGTGACCACATGGAGCCTCCTGTGACCTTGGGTGGCCTCAGATTCAATCTTCCCAGGAGGAGTGATGCGCGATCTGGGGTTCTCAGCGAATATGGGCACTATCCGTCCTAACAGCCACTTTTCCAGATCCTACTTAGACCCTTATCGCCCTCTCTCTTCTTTCGTTAGAGGGCTCGACACCCAGAGGCTCCCAGTGTCTGCAAACGGAGGTCCTAGGGGGCGTTAGCGTCAGCGGGAAGCGGCGCAGCAGCACGTGCGCCTACTAGAACAGGTGACCACAACCTCTCTGCCACCCAGAGTCTGCCCAGCCTTAAAAGCAAGGATCGCGCGCGTAGGGGTAAGAGTCGCGCATTGGCGAGGTGCGCGGCGTCAGCACCCCGCGCGCGTCGCCCGTCCGCCCCTCTCCTGCCCGTTTCCCCAGAACGCCGAGTCCTGACGTTGGGCTGCGGTGGAGAGGCCCGGTCCGCTCTGCAGCCTGGCCCCTCCCCCGTCCGGGGACTCGGCGGTTCCGACGTGGGGGTGAACGTACCGGGCGCCCCGACCTGGCCCGCGGCAGAACTGGCTGCGAGCGCCAGTGCAGAGCGCGCTCCCGGCCCTCCCCCTCCCGCCGAGACGCCGCAGCCGCGCGGGAAGGCGGGGCGCTGCGGAGCCGAGGGGCGGGGGCTAAAAATACCCGGCGGCGGCGGCGGCGGCGCGGCGACTGCTGGGGCTGCTGGGCTGCGGGCCGGGGCGGCCGTGCGGGGCCAGGCTGGGTCCCGCTGACCGATATGCTGACCTTCTTCCTCGTGTCGGGGGGCTCCCTCTGGCTGTTCTCGGGTGAGTCCCTCCATCCCCGTCCTCGTCCGTGATCCCCATCCCCAGCACACTGTGGGATCTTGGTCCTGGGTTGTCTGAGCCCCCAGCCCCGGCTCCTGAGCCATCCTTTCGGGACTCCGCTAGGTCGCCCAAGTCTCCCCCTTCCAAATTCTGGCGGGCTCCGGGCCGCGTTTGGGAAGCAGCTGTGTCAGTAAAAATGAGGGACCTTGCTCACTGCGACCCCACAACAAGCTCGTCTTTGCGACCCCACAACTTCCCTCTAGTTCTCGTGGCCTCCCCCCACCCCCACCCCCAATATGGCGAGGACCATCCGCTGAACAGACTAGGCCTGAGCCCAGTCGTCCCCCAAGACCAAGTCCAGGGACTGACAGTTTATCCTTGTTCATCTCCAGGGTCCAGAAAAGGAGGGTGTTGGGCCCTGAGGTCCCACAGCAGGTCAAGGACATGACCCAGACTGACCTGGGGCATCCCAATCCTGGTTGAGAGGGTCTCCTCACAACCCCTCCCTGCCCACCTTTGACCCTCGGTAAAGCAGGGTTCCCCTGGCTCCTCAGCCATGCCCAGGGCTTGTGTCCCCACTGTGCCAGCCCACAACCTCTCCCCCTCACAGGAGTCAGCTTCTTACCTCTGCATCCTCTCAAGAAACTTTGAGGACCCCCCTCCTCCAAGTCCCTGCCCAACACTCTTCCTCCCCCACACAGAACCTGGGCTCTCACCCAGGACCCATTCATCCAGCAGTTTTCCTGCCTGCATCAGTCAGGCTATGAGCTTTGATTTCCTCTAGGTTATGATACCACTAAAGGGTCTCCACCTACCCCCTTGTACAAATTCAGCCTGATCATGTATGTGCAGTGCTTGAACCTTAAACTGGCTTTAAGCTGACCTAGCCCAGAGCAAATGCTTTATGAAATGTTAGTTTTATTGTTATTTCACATTCAAACAGCAGTATCAGAGGAAGTAGTAAGGTTTTTTCTGAGCAGAAGGGGAGGAAGTCGACCCTTTTGAAATTCTTAACTGAAACTTTGCCTGTTATTTAATATTCACGGCAAATCCTAGGAGGTCAGTGATGCTGGGGTTTTCTTTTGTTTGTTTGTTTGTTTTTTAACTGAGGTTCAGAGGTTAATTGACTTGCCAATGTCACACGGATAATACCTGAAAGATTAGGGTTTGATCTGAAGTTTTAATTGATCCATCGTTGCTAAGTGCTTCGTGGCATCAGGCTTGAACTAAAGGGTTGGTGGGCGTCCCCTGCCACCATTGCCCTGTGTCAGGCCACAGGGGCAGCTCCCCTGAGCTGGGGAGAGAGTGAGGCCTCCCTAATCCCCTCAGCTCCCTAAGCTCCTTCTGTCTGCCCGGTCTGAGGACAAGCCAGGCAGGGCCCTCTGGGTCTGATGTGCACATCCAGCAGACAGGGTTGGAGCTAGAGCTAGGGTTAGGAACAGAAGGCTGGAGGTATCAAAATAACAATGATGATAGTAACAGCCCCTGCTTACTGCGTGGCTGATGCTCTCAGAGCCCTTTCCCTGTGCGAGGACCCCGTCGCCCTACCCTTAGGAGACCCCATCACCACCACCACCACCACCACCAACAACAACCCCCCGGCTGTAGGTCCAAGGGTAGCTCTCTGGAGCCTTGGTCTTCTGTGGCTACAGGGAGGTGCCTGAGAACTGCAGGAGTCATCAGCAGCCTCTGAGGAAAAAAATCCTTTCAGTGCAAGATGCTCATCTGAAAGTGGGATTCAGCCAACACTAACTCAAACTGGCCGTCAGTCCTGCTTTGGTGCGGAGTGTTTCGCAAAGTGATCAGGTGCCGCCTAGAGTGGGGAAACCGCCTCACTGAAGGGCTTTTGAGGGGCCTCGGAATGCTCAAGCAGGGAGGCTCTTGGTACAGGGGGGCAGCTGCTTCCCTAGAGGCCAGATTTCTCAATGAGTACAGGAAATTTCTCAAAAGATGCCACGGTTGGTGTAAGCGTGAAACACTGAGGCTGCTGTGTGGCGCTCACTCCAGCCACACGTCATGGCATTCACAGATCATGTCTACCTTCCTTGGGACTCTGCCTGGACCCAGCCTTTCTCCGAGGGCAGGGAGGACACCTAGGCTAACACTGAGAACACATTCTGATCCCATGGCAGCTGCCAGAATCCTCTGGCCCCCCTGAAGTGATAGTACTCTTTGTAGAGTGATGTGCCGTTTACCACCCAGTCTGGGCCTACAGAGACAAGGCAAGGATAGAGGAGAGCCACCTGGAGGAGGAACTGCCTATCTGGGGGACGCAACCATGTGCTCTGAGCCTTGGCAGAGCAACGGCTATACTGAGGCCAACCCAGATCCCTCCTGTGTGTTGAGTAATAAACAAGGAAACAAAATAGACCCGGTGTGGCGAGTCAGATGCCGTGCCTGGCCCAGGAAAACATGGTCTCAGTGCTGTGAGCACTCAGAGGACTTTGAGTGCTCCCAATGGATTGGCACTTCTGCCTGCCAAATGGCACCCTTGTACAGAATAGAAAGAGGCTCCCCTCTTGGTGGATGAACTTCGAGGCTGATGCAACCCTGTGTCCTTCTACAGGATCCAGTCTGCGCAACCATATACCCGACCATCGGTGACGTCTGAGTGGGCTTCTGCAGCATACAGGGGTGTTTGTCAGAGGCAGGTAGGCCAAACCCCAGGTAGAGAAAGTCAGGTCAGCAAAGACGTGCAGGAAGAACTGTGGTGGGAGACGGGTCTTTTAGGGTCTTTTGCCTGAATATTGTGGGTTGTCAGAGGGGATGGAGTCTGGATGGGAGGGGATTCTAGAGAAGAGGGTTTTATTTCGGGGGCAGAAAAGCCCTTGCAGTGGCCAGGCTAAGCCAGCAGGAGGAGAGCGGAGGCTGGGAGAGCAGTGGGAAGCTGTTGCGATATTATGGATGAGAATTAAGTCTGGCCAAAGATGGCCCAGTTGAGGCTAGGTTCCAGGAAGAGGAATGGTGGCAGAGACTGGTGTGACAGCAATCTGGCTATGGGTGTCCAGGGCAGGTGCAGACTTGCACAGCCTAGCTTAGCTCAGCCCAATCGGATTCTCCCTCCATCTCTGCTCCCATTAGGGTAGAGGACGGGTGTGAGGTCTGGGGCCATCCCAGGGGCCCCAGGACGGCAGCCAGGAATCAGACAGACAGTGGACTCCGGGCAGAACATCGAGGGCACACCTCACAAAAGAAGGCCTGGATTTGCCTATGGCACACCTCTATGTGGGAGAATTCTGACCTTAATGCCCTCTCTCGCTCCCCAGCCGATGGTGGGGTAGGGGGTACTCCCGATGAGAGCACGCTGACACCAGGGGGCAGCAGAACCTAGCCACTTTGCTCCCTGACTGGTTTTCTGTCACTTGAGATTGTAAGGGCTCTTGGGTTGACCTTCAGAAGGCCGAATCTGGCTCAGCTACAGCCCCAGATGGGATCCAGGGTTGTCCCCCACACACAGCATGCAGGATGAGTGAGCATGAGGCTCTGACTTTTTTGCAAAAAGAGGCTGAAGTTGCAGGCATTTGTGTAACAGAAGCTGCAATGTGTAATTAGCCAGTGCCTGGCATATAGTAGGCACTCAAAACATTCAGTGAATGAAGTACTGTTGGGGAGAAGCAGTGTTTTCATGGCAGAAGTGTTGTTGCAAACATGCTGACTTGACTGCTGTTTTCTTGAGCGTGTATTATGTGTCCAGCACCATGTTCTACAGTCCGCAAGCTATCGTTTAATTTCACCCATGACACTGTGGTGCTGTTAGCCTCCTTTAACAGATGCAGCACCAAGACACAGGGAGGTTCAGTGGTGAAGCCACCCCTGAGAGCTGTGAGTCAGACCACATTCTCAGACTCTAGGCCACAGAGGGACCTGGAGGATTGGAAAGAACCCAAGCCCCTCCAGCAGGCTGGTCGGTGGGCACAGACAAGGGAGCAATCCTTGGATGGGGAATGTTTAAGGAGAAGACAGGTGTAAAGAGCAAAGAGCAGGGGCTGGCCCATAAGGAAGGGCTAACTAAATGTTAGCTAAAGTTATAACACCTTGAGCTAAGCCTTCCTCAAAGGAGATGCAGGACTCTGACATGCCGAAAGGGAGTAGGGAAAGAACAGACATTCTAGGCAGAAGGATCCATGAGAGAAAAGACTGAGAAGACAGTTGAATGAGAGCTTGGCATAATCTCTACTCAGCCAGTGAGGTCTCCAGGGCTGGGCTCTTCAGGCCTAGGAGGCCAGGCAGAAGAGGCTTTATCCTGTGTGGTAGCCGTATCGAGGGCATATGGCCAAAACTGAGCATGTGGGTGGCCAAGGTGAACTGTCCCTGCACCCTTCAAGCCACACGCATCTCCTGGGGCACAGATTCCACTAAACTACGGTCTTGGGCCTCCTATGAGCCTTGTGATCCCCTGAGGGCAGAGCCAGGGTGTCTCCTGCCTGTGCCCCAAGCCAGGGCCAGTACAGTGTGTGTGTGGTGTTGATTGTGTAAGTGAATGATAAGAAAAAATTCCCTGAGAATAACTTATCTTGGTAATGATGTGCTTTATAATCTTTTGCCTCAACACAAGTCCACTGACAGACAGCAGACCTTGAATGTGCTCCTGCTGGGCGCCAGGCTCTCTGCCTAGCTGCAGGATGCCGTCAGTATGGGGGAAGTCCTAGGGGAAAGCAGGTGTGAGCCCCTTGCAGCCAGAACCAAAGCAGCCCTCACTGGAGAGCTCAGAACAGAAGGAGGTGCTCCAGAAGTGAGTTCACGGATGAGTGAATGGCTGCACTTGCAGCTGCAGGGTGATGGGTTTTGTGGAAGGTAGTCTTCTCTGAGGACGAGATCCTATCGTTTCCGTAGAGCTCCAAGTTTCCAGTCTCCCAGTAGGCTGGGAACCCACTCTGGCCAAGCAGAGCTGAAAGGAGGCCCCAGCCCCGGGCCTCAGCTCACTGGAGGATGCCGTCTGATGGCCCCATGCCCTGTGTCGGCCTGGTCAGAGTGCCCACCAACCGCTCATTGAGCCCTAGGAGGGGAGCACTGTGGCTGGGGTGCTGTCTGGGGCCTTTGGGGTTGGCCTTCGGCTTAGGCCCAGAGGTGGTGGCACATAATTGCTCAGTTGCTCTGGGCTCCCCTGGTTGGTGTGGTCATCCTCTGACCTCGCTACTTGGTGTGGTTTCCTGGTTCATGTGAGGCTTGGGGTCCATGACAAGTAAAAGTAGGAAAATGGGAAACGGGCTGGGACAAATGTGAGCCAAGCCGAGCTGTCTGTTCAGAAGTTCAATCTGTAATCTCAGAGCCGGAAAGATTTCAGATCCCAAGAATTTCCGTGTGTGCCTGTTCACCAGCTCTTCCTGGAGATACTCTCCTCTCCCGACAGCTACTCCAGGGAGTAGGGGTGCTTGGGGGTGGCCACGGAGAGTTGGGGGTGGCTGGCTTCTGACTTGTCATCCGCTCATTCAGGCCTGCATTCCAAGGTAACTGCCGCCTGGGGCTTTAGAGCAGGAAGCCAGGACAGGATGGTGCCAATGAGGTAACAGTCGGCATCCGTTGCCAGATCCTGGGGTAAGCAAACCTGGGCTGGTAACTCTCAGGGCCGGGAATAGCTCTAGTGACTATGGCTGTTGGAGGAATGGAGAGAGAGGACAGGCTGGCCTGGCTTGAATGGGCAGCTCTGGGATAGTGCCCACCAATCGACACCAGGAACCCTGACCCCCTCTCTGTGTGCCACCACAGTTTGGCCCACCAGCACGGGAGGTGGCTACCGGGATTAGCCCTTGGTAGCCCTGTTTTTCCCACTAGTGTGTTTTTGTTGTTTGATTTGATTTTTGTTTTCTCTAGATTGTTCTCGTGGCCAAGAATCCCCAGTGGGGTTCTTCCTGACCACTAACCCTTCCCCCAGCCTTGGCTATAAACCATTCTGGGGACGGACTGCGGGTCCTGCCACATGGACAGGAGGGCTACAGGGTGGGGGGGGACAGTAAGGTCAGCCAGAGATTGGACAGCATGGCCAGCTGGAGCCACACAGCAGGGACAGTCAGAGATGGGGATGGAAAGGTAGTCAGAGCTGGGACAGAGAATGCAGCAAGATGGAATGTGGGCCAGCCAGTGAGACTGGAGAGTAAGGTTGACCTGAGGGTGGATGGTGAGGGCCTAGAGGTCAGTAAGAGGAAAGCAGGTGTCCACATGGAGAAGGGGGCCTCCGGGAGAACCTATCCAGGCCTGCCATGACCCCTTGACTGTGGAAGGGGTGGTGCTTCTGGCCATTCTTCTGCATGAAGCCACCTTTACCCCAGGATGCTGGAGAACGTACCTTCCAGCAGGTGCGTGGGGTGTGCTCTGGGGGACACCACTGACTCACCTGTATCAGCCCCCACTCAGCCTGCCGGCTGCCTCCTCCTTAGCCTGGCGCTGCCTGGGGTGGTGCAGAGAAAGGGAACGCGGCTTTCCCTTGGCCTAGTGGGCTGTTGGGAGGTTTGGGGATGTGTGTCCCTGATCCCCTTGCCACAGGTCAGGCAGCAGGGAAGGCTGTGACCTGTGAAGTCCCCTTTTCCATCTGGATTGAAGTTTCGTTTCTCTTCCTCCCCTACTTCCTGCTTCTCCCCAGTGGGGCAGCCCCATGAACTCGCTCAGGATTTCTTGGGCGTGGTGTATGATCCCAGCTGACAAAAGGAGGGACCAAGGAGGGTGGATGGTCATCAGAGATGGGTAGGTTTCTCTGGGTTAAGAGGCAGACGAGGCCTGTTTGCCTTGGGTTGCAGAACACCTGCGGAACATCCACAAACCCTCCTATCGGTTCAGAATCAGCTCCGAGGTGGTTTTGTCCTAGATTTTCTCTCAGGCTAAATGATCATATGTGTGTTTGAGATCTTGCTGTGTCATTGTCACCTGTTGATGGGAGTCTGTGTAGCATCCATGCTGCATAGCTTACAAGGTTTGTGCTGTCCACATAGGTTAGCCTCTGCTGTGGGTCCTGTCTCTAGGTGGATGCCTAGGGTGTGCGCTGTTTTGTATCTGGTTTCTTCACTCGGTGTCATCCGCTGCAGAGGAAATCTGCAACCACACGTGGCACACAATGTGGAAGACGAAGGCAGTACTGTGAGTTTTTCAAGTTAAATGACTATCCTTTATTCTGAGATGATGTTCTTCCATCTGTCTTGTAATAAAATATGTTGGGAATCTGGTTGGGGTTTTGTTTTGTTATCAATACATTCCTTTAAAAATATGTAGATAGATACAGATATTTGTGCCATGTTAATGGACAGCTCCTGGTGACCCTAGGGTGTCAGACAAGCAGCTCTGAAAGTCTGAACAAGGTTGAAGTCTGACCTTGTTGTGGAGCTCTGTGGAAGATGGAGTCCCGGCTCTGGAGCGTGATTGTGCGCGTTGGGCTCTGGGTTACGACCCCACCCACAGCCCAAGGGTGCTTGTGGCAGCAGGCAGGGGAACCCGAGACCGCATTCTTAAAGGTCTTCTCTGTGCACTGCAAGGGCTCTTGTTTATTGTCACGTATTTCTTCCCATTTCTTTCTCCACATTCCGCATCAACTCCATGAGGAATTACTGAAGTTCCCTCATACCAAAAGGTTGCTTCCTGAGGCCCAGTCATGACTAAGGACATAACAGCCAGAGCCTCAGAATGGGCCAATCCCATTTCTTGGCCCTGCCTTCCCTGACCTGACGCAGTGATTTTCTAAGCAGCCACAGGGGCCTTCAGCTCCCTCTGGAGAGCTGGGGGGTTCAGTGAGAATCCAGGTGATGACTTCTCAGTGGGTCAGTGTGAACAACGTCTGTCAGCCTCCCTGGGCCAGCCGGGACCTGGTTTAACTTTGGTCTGAAAGAGATTTTTGTTTTCTGGTGAGAACAGCCCCAGTCTGGCCAAGTGCCAGAGGCAGCGGTAGGAATACAAACCCTTTCATGTGACAGACCCAAGTAGAGAGGTGCAGGCCTGCCAGCAGCAGGCCCTCCCCTGCTGCAGCTCCTCCGGAGGCAGTGATTTGCATAGTCCCCATTCATCCTGGCCTTGAAAAGGAGGCCTGAGTTCTCAGTCCTCCCTGACCAGCAGTGGGCTGGGCTGCCTTAACTCTGTGGACGCCACCAGCTCTCCCCAGCCAACAACAGGTCTTATTGACTGGAGGGCAGTGGAAGTCAGTAGTCTCTCCATGGCCCTGAGTCACTCCAGAGGGGACGATTCAGGAGGTGGCAGGGTCCCGCTGACCAGCACAGACTTTGTGCTGAACAGAGCGAGATTCAGATTTGTGTTTCCTTGTGCAGTTCTCAAGAGGAACTTGGTCAAAAAATGAGGAAGCCAGAAAATTAAGCTGTTTATCAGAGTCCCAGAAAACTAACCAAAAGCAGAACTCCCTTTTCTCTGCTCATTGTCATTCCTGTGAAATAAACCGTGACCCCGGAAACGGTGGGTGTAGGTGCCTTGTTGGCTCCTGGCCGTGGTAGTGGTCCCTCTGGCTGGGATCTGGAGGCGTGGCTTGCCTGGGACACTCTGACATCCTCAAACCCTGCGGTGCTAGGTCAGGTGAGCTGGTGGACACCATCGGCCTGTGGCTGATGTATAAGGCACGGGGTGGTGTATAGCACAGATCATAGTCTTTTTCTCTCGGCAGCCACGTGCCGTCTTCTCAGCCTCAGTGCCTCCTTCCCAGGAGTCCCCGCACATTACAGGCCTCTTTCTGGGATTCTGTTGCCTTCTCAGAACTCTCCTTCCCACCTTGCTTCTAATCTCTTGCTCCCTGTCCCTGTCTGAGGATGTGTTTTAGGTTCTGTCTTGTGACTCTTACCCCAAGAAGGATGTCTCCAAGCTGCTCCTGAGTGAACGAGTGGGCAAGCGCATCCATTGCTCTCTTGCTCCCCTCACCTCAGTGACCCCAACCACCTCTTCACAGGACCCTCAACCCGCCTATGAGAAACTTCCCTGGAGCTGGAGGGAGTCACGTAATGTCCCACCTGTAACCCTGGCCCCCGGCGGTTGAGCTCTGACAGCAGGGCAGCATGGCCCTGCCAGAAGCAGCCCACGTTCTCTTTCTGAGCTTGAACCTGTAGGGTTTGCCGTGTGCCCTCACTTGGGGCCAATGATGAAATGGATCACTCCTCCCAAGGCCAGGGCCCTGGTAGCCCTAACCTGGACGGGCAGGGTGGGGTGGGGAAAAGATCATGTTGTAGCCACAGGACTTGGCTTCCTGCACAGTGGGGCCTGGCCAGGGTGTATCCTCTGTCTGTGTAGCACTCATGGCCCTCGCCACTTTCCCTGTCTGCCGCCCCCCGGAATTGGTGTGGAAGGAAGGACGGTGAGGTCCGAGGCTCACGCACCCTGTTAGTCCTGTCAGGTCCCCTGGAAATACTGCTAAAGGGAACATTGCCATTGTCTTAACATCTGCTGCCCCTCTTCATTCTGAGAATTTTTGTCCAGCCTGATTCGTGGTAAGGACAACTTTTATCTCAGAGCTTGTAAAAGACACTGTGTTTCTCTTTGCTCCTCTGCACTCAAGGCTATTTGTATTTTTAAGTGTCTGATTAAGTATTGTTTGAGCCTGGCTGCCCCGTGTGGCTGTCAGGAATGCAGGCCCATGTTCCTTGACCAGGGCTTAGGGTGAGTGAGATTCCTGAGAGGTGCTGGGCTGAGGATGGGGTGCAGAGGGTGATGTGGGCCACCTCCAAGTGAACTGCTGAAGGGAAGCCTGTCCGAGGCGGGTTCAGGCTATTGAGACAGGGGCCCTGCGCAGCAGTCGGGCACAGCCAACCTTTAGTTAGGCCTTTCTACCTCAGGAGTCTGAGTTAAACCTTCTGAACTACACTCAGGCTCCTCAGGGAGGTTCGGCCGGTGAGCCACTCTGTAACCCAGCAACCCTGAATCCTGCGCCTTTCTCTCATGGGGGAACGTGCAGTGGGCCTCACCTAGCAATTCCCAGCTCGGGGAGGCCCTCGGCCCTGTGTCTGCCCCAGTCGTCTGTGGTCCTGTGAGTCTAATTAAAATCCAGGAGGAAGGTGGCCCCTCTCTCAGCACAGAGCTTGATGCCTGTGTGGACGGGGAGGGTGCCGGGCTGAGGGAGAGTTGTTGTGTCTTCGTCTTAACAGACCAGGCCACCCAGGTGGGCTGGATGGTGAGGTTTGTGCTTCTCTTGACCTGGCGCCTGGGCCCCGTGCTTTCTGGAGCAGCAGTGCTGGGCCAGGACTCCCTGCCTCTGGCACCCTGTGTGATTTTCTGTCGGCCAGGAGCTGGGGTACGTCCACTGAATTTTCTGCCCCAGAAGCTACCCTGAGAAGCATCGAAGGAGGCTTTCACCTTAAAGATATCTCTGAAAATGTGCATAGATAAGTAAGGGTCCCCCCAGGAAAGAAGAGTAAAGGGCTTTGGGGGCTGAGGGTGGGTCTTCAGGCATTTGTACATTTTAGAGCTCCCTCCAGGTGGGGTTGCCAGAGGCTGGGGCCTGGGAGCCCAAACAGGCTTGTGCCAGGTTCCAGGTAAGGGCTGCTGAGGCAGGAAGCTCTCCAAGCAGCCCTCCCCCAATGGTGGGGCTAGCAGGGCAAGCCGAATCAGCTCCAGGGAAGGTGTTGCAAGGCCCGCAGGCACTAGAGTTTCCAGGCAGGCTGAGCGCATAGCTCTCAAGAGGGAGCTCAGAGTGCTGTGCTGCGACCTGAGGAGGTGGACGGTGTTGGGAAGGCCCTGTTCTGGAAAATTCAGAAGCACCGAGTGTGAGTAGGGCTTGAGGGTGGTGCGGTGGGTCCTCTGGGCCAGACCTGCCTTTTACTCTCTGGCAGTGGCCCTGTCACATCCTGGCTTGGGAAGGAAGAGTGAAAAAAGGCTGTAGCTGATCCCCACCCCCACTCCTTCCCCTGTGAAGAAAACTTGCAGGATTGAGGCCCTGCACGTCCTGGGACTTCGCTGTCCCTGGCTGCCTGCCAGAGGTGCTGAGGGAGTTTTGGGGCTCAGCTTTGGTTTCAGCAGGCCAAGGTGTGGATTCTGGCTCCAGGGTGGCCACCCCCACCTCCTCTGCCCCCTGTCCCCCACCAGCAAAGTGGGAAAGCATCTCAGGGCAGGCCTTGAGAAGGAGCTGGTGTGCTGCTGTGCTGGGGTCTCGCGGGGAAGCTCAGCCATTATCTTTTACCTGCTGATACTGGTATTTGGTCTGGAGTGTCCCCACTGCCCAGAACATCTCTAAGCAAATATTTTTTCTGGGACTGTGCCTAATCTCTTTCCCATCCCCCAAGTAGACTGGGTGTGACCTGGTGGGGGCGGAGGCAGCCCCTGGAAGGAGCTGGAGGAGATTCCTGGGCGATAGTGCAGGCTTCCCTCTGCCAGGAGATCTGGCATCCCCTCCCCTACTTCCACTGTTTCCCACCACCCCCACCACCCATGCTGCCTGCAGGTGCCCAGCCTACGGCTGAGGGCCTGGCCACAGATAGATGTGTAAGAAGACTTTGTCCTTAAGCAACCCTTCTGACAAACTGCTCTCTAGAACTGAAGACAGGGTGGAGGTGGGGAGAAGCAGAGGGATATAATCTGAGGTTCTTTGCAACCTGGCAGAGTGGGGGTTAAGGCTGGGTTGCTTGCCTCTGAGCTGATCTGAGCCAGTGCGCCCTGCGTGCAGATGGGGGTGGGGGCCAGCGGGGGCCTTGAGGGGCCATCAGCTCCCCATAGAGCTGTTCTGCACCCCGTCCCCTACCAGACCCACTGCCACAGCTGCCGGGGAGCCTCTGCCACCACCAGCTGGCTTCTCAGAGCAGGCATTTGTTGCTATCAGCTGTCCCCAGGAGGGCAGACTTGGGGCAGGGCCTTCACCACTTTTGTGTTTTGATCAAGATGTGGTAAGTGCTCCCCAAGCCCCACATACCCTTTATAAAGGGAGACTGGTCCTGGTGGGACCAGCTCACTGCCTGCCCAGTGCCAGGAGCCTGCTGGAAAGGTAGGGTGTGAACGCATGTCATTCTGCAGGTTGTCTTTGAGCCCTTTTGGCTGGCAGAGACAGAGTAACTTCTTGAGCTAACTTCTGTCTATTGACTATTTCCCTTTCGGCGCGCCTGGCACTATAGTCTGTCCACGAGATTTTTTGAGATGAGGCACAGGGGTAAAGTGACTTGTCTGAGGTCATACAGCTATCAGTATGAGTCAGGACTTGGACCCAGTCAGTCCAGCACCAGAACTCTCCTATGGGCCTTTTCCCTGGCTTTTTGCAGGAGCCCTGGACCCTAGGAATTTATAATTTTATTTCAGAGCCCTTCACTGGGAGTTAAGGAGGTCCTTTAATGATCTCTTGGCTTGCCTTGTGCGTCCCCATTTCTGAAGCCCTCAGAGGTTTACACAAACCCATTGTATGGACTCCACCCCCCACCTGCCTCCAGGCAGATATAGAGGGAAGCCAGTGTGTTTCTAAGGGGAAGGAAGAATCTGAGGATCATGGAGGGTCTCAGTACCAGGGTGCTGACTTCGAAGTTTTGTCCTCAGGTAGGAGGGACCCAGATAAAGTTTTTGAGCAGTGGCACGATTTGGTCATGGTTGTGTATCAGGAACATAACTCTGGTGTCGGTGTAAACACTGCACCGAGCAGGGTGGCCTGTGGGGAGACTGGTGTGGGAGTCTGGACGGCACTCGGCACTCGGTGATGGCTGGACCAGACCAGGCCGGGGAGAGGGAGAGGGGTAGCAGGGTGGGAAGGAGTGGTCAGATTTGGGAGATGTTTAGGAAGTAGTCCTGACAGAGCCATCTTGCCAGATCATGAAAGTCTAGAGTGCTGGGGTGGGGTTAGGAAGCTGGACCAGCAGAGGGCTCTTGGAGTGGAGCCATGGATTTGGGGGCCATCTGCACTGGAAATGGGCCCTGGGGCTCTGCCCCTGCCACCTTGAAGTCAGAATGCTTCCAACCAGGGTCCCCTTCCTCCTGCTCTCTCTCTTTCCTGGGTTTTAACAGCTGTGCCTCTCACTCCCCACTGTCCTTGGGGGTGAGGAGGGGCCTGGTGCCACCACTTGGTATTCTGAACTGGAGAAGGAGGCATAGGATATGCGGAAGGAGAGGAGGCTAGTTGATGCTGAGGGCTGGAAGCCCTTGCCAGGTGAATATTTACAAACACAGCTGCTCTCTTGGCAACACCAGCGCCACCGCTGATTCCCTTAGCTGCTGTCCCCCTCCCCCACGCCCCCTGCCCATGCCCAATGCTGCTGCAACCACGAGAGCCTCCTGGGGACAGGGAATGAAGCACCAATGGCTCAGACCCCAGGGACCACCAAGCGCTACCCTGGCTTCACAGAGAAGGAGCAGAGGTCAGAAGAGCCCAAGGCCATGTTAAGTAATGAGATGAGACCAGACTCCCAGGCCCCGCCTCAAGCCAAAAGCCTGGTGACACAGGCTGGCTCTGAGGTCCGTGTCCTTAGAGGACCTGAATTTGCAGCTCTCCCCTCTGGTGGGTCCCGATCTGAAGCATTCTCAGGGCATGGGAAAGCACCCCTGACTGTCTGAGGTCGGCGAGCTGGCAGGAATGACACCCTCTGGTCGCTGCCCAGCCAGGAAGGGGCACAGGCCCAGCCTTAGCACTATAGGACCTGCAGTCACTTGAATTGCCTCCTTAGGGTGGGCACCTGAGTAGGAGCCTGGAGAGGAGTGAGTGGTCAAGCCCTTTTCCCACCACCCTCCAGCGTCCCAGGCAAGTGGGCTTCCTGGAAGGGAACCCAACCGTGGGAAAATGGCAAGTTCGTAATGTGAGGCCAAGAGGGAGCCCACCTGTAGTGTGTGCATGGTGAAGTGCAAGTGGCTGGCCTGGCTGTCTTGTTCCCTGCTTACAGGCTCTGGTGGCCATGTGCTGCCCACTGCCCACCCCCCGACCTGGGCTTGGACTCTTCTGACCAGGTCTGAAGCTGATTTTCTGTGGGTTTGCATGCTAAGTCGCTTCAGTTGTGTCTGACTGTTTGTGACTCTGTGGACTTCAGCCTATCAGGCTCCTCTGTCCGTGGGATTCTCCAGGCAAGAATACTGGAGTGGGTTGCCATGCCCTCCTCCAGGGGATCTTCCCAACCCAGGGACTGAAGCCACATCTCTTACATCTGCCTGCATTGGCAGGCGGATTCTTTTCTGCAGTGCCTCCTGGGAAGTCCTGTCTGTGGGTTTAGCACTGTCGCAAAGGAGAGCACGGGTTGTGGATGTGGATGGCACAGCGTAGGCAAGCGTTGGGGTGGCAGTGCAAAGCAAGGCAGTGGTTTAGAGGCTGTGGTCATCTGGGGCTCAGGTCCTGGCTCCCCTGCTCACTTGCTGCACCTGTGAATAGCAGGTAACTTCTTCGGTGGAGTCTCTGTGTCTCCACCTCATAAGGAGTCATGAGGACTGAGTGGTGGAGGCGTGGACTCCCAGGTATACCAACATTTCAGGGAGTTTACGCAGGTTCTGTTCCTCCCTCTCCTGGGGTCTGTGGTGCTTTGGTGATGACTGAAAGGTCAGCACATCCGGGAAACCAGCCTCAGACTTGTGGCCCTGGACCTCGTACAAGGGTTCATGGGCTCCAGACTTCTTTCCTGGGTATAATATTTAGTTTGCTAAGTGCTCCGTGGTCTCCCTCAGCTCCAGCCTTTGCATATTTGTTTCCCTCTGCTTGGGACACCTTTCCTCTTGATCCTTCAGTCTTGGCATCAGTGCTCCTCCCTGCAGGAAGTCTGCCCTGACTCTCTGGACCTGAGTTGGGCATCTTTTCTGGTGCCCTATGTCTGATCACAGCCCAAACTGCCCTCACAGCACTGTCCATTCCCTTTTGGATCTCCCTGATGAGACTGCGGGCAGGCCCACATCTGGCTTGGCCCTGTGCCCAGCCCTGAACTGGATCAGAGTGGGGCCATATGAGGGTCTACTAGGTGAGTGGGTGGGTAGACGGGTAGGTGAATGGATGCTTAGTCGTTCTTTTCTGTGCTCCTGTGACAGCCCCAGCATTGCAACCAGTGCCCACGTTTGGCTGCAGCCTGGGGCCTGCAAGGAGCTGCCAAGGGCCAGGGACCGGTGGTAGTAAAGCGTGTGTGTGTGTTAGTTGCTTAGTCATGTCTGACTCTTTGCAACCCCATAGACCGTGGCCCACCAGGCCCCTCTGTCCATGGGATTCTCCAGGCAAGAACACTGGAGGTAGTAAGGCATACTTCCAGGGTTTTCTCTGAAACTTTTGGGACTGCATAGTTGAGCCCCAGGGCTGGACAGGGACTTCTTGAGCCTTGGCTTCCCAGCCTATGGAGTCAGTTGAGTCTGCTATAGGAAACATCATTCAGCTCTCGGAGCTCATCCAAGGAGCTAGAGGGCATATCTAGATTTTCCACTATGTAGTGAGTCATTTTTTATCTGATGGGCCTGGCTGTAACTTAGTTTCTTATTTGCAGCTTAAGGAAGTAAATATCCCAAGAAAGCCAACTGGCCTCCTGCCCACGGGCCTCCCCAGAGCAGTTTTCCTTAGTGGATTTACCTTGGTCCGTAGCCTGACCTCTGCTTTGCTGATGCAGAACCTTAATTTCTCCAGTTTGCCAGCAGTTATTTATTCCTGCAGGGTGGCCCCCAAAACTGATCCAGCTCAAGCAGGCTGCTGGTAAAACTGGATTTCTGGCTCAGGGACTCAGTGAGGACGCTCTGGCTAGGTGGGGGCTCGCTTCTCTCACCCAGACCCTGCGTGTGGTTGATGAGTATAACCTGGGCTCACACAGCCTGCCGTGCCATCCGTAGAGCATAAACCCCCGTGGGTCCGCGTACCTGGTTTCGGACACCTGTGTCCAGTGTATTTCGGCCTGGGCCGAACAGCCTCCTTGTTCTGACAAGTACACCGCTGCCCTCTCTTTAGTCCCATCGTGCCTCTAGCTACACCACACCCAGGATGAGGAGCTTTACATGCATGCGTGATACTGTCCCCATTTTAAAGATGGGAAAGGAGAGGTCCACAGAAGTGAGGTGTGCTCAACTTAGCGTAGCTCACAAGTGAAGGAGAAGGGACTTGAACTCTGGAGCTCTGCCCACTTCCTCTGCAGTGAGTGTACAGTACTGACCTCATCTTTGGTATGGTGATGTTTAGCACAGATGCCATTGGAATTTCAGCAGCTCTCTCCTCTCCTAAGGGTCAAGCATTTGCTATTTGGCTCATATCCTGTGGCTGCAGAGTAGCTGTTGTTGGCCTTTCTCATTCTTTCCCAAGAAGGGAAACAACAGTCATGCATCCAGAGATGGGGGTGAAGGGCCAGTGCATGGCAGCCAGGAGCCCACACAACCCTCAGTGAGCTGACAGACCCATAGATGTCATACAGCACTCCTAGCTTTGGGCCCCCCAGATGGGCAGTGACACCAAGAAGGCCCCTGTGGGGGTAGAGCGTCCAGCACCTGGCCCACCCTGGCTGCCTTCCCCAGGCCTGGGCGAAGTGCAGACCCCTGAGCCCAGCTAGCCATTGCGTGTCTTGCCAGCATTACTTCACTTAGCAGTTAACAGGAGGGCCTGGTAGCACTTGGGGGCTTCCCTTTTTGAACCAAATTAAGCCCCCAGTGCTTGTCACAGAAAAGCCCCCACTGGCCACCCTAGGGCATCCTCCTTGTGCCCCTAGGAGGCCCACAGTGTCCACTTGGACTGCATGCTTTATCCCATCAGAGCAACCTGACCACCACGGGCAGCGTCACGAGGGATGCTTGTGGTCCCAATAGGGACCCAGCCCGTTGCTGAACCCCTTTTCCTTCCCACCACCTTAACTCTCGCTCCTCCTCTGTTGCCTCCTCTTTCCTCTGAACATTAGCAGATGGGATCCCAGGGAGCACAGCACAGGGCCGTTGTTAATGGTGGGCCACCTCTTCCTCCCGCCGTTGGCTTCTTGGTCTGTGGTGGTGCGGAGCCGCAGTGCATAGTGGTAATCAGTCCAGGGCTGGAGAGCCGGGTCCGCACCTCAGCCTGGCTGCTCTTGGGAGCGCTGCCATTCTTCAGAAAGTTGGCCCCCGTATCACCTCTGCCCCTGGCAGGCCTTTGCTTATAAATTCTCTTCGAGGAAAGCCCCCTGGTGGGCTGCGGGGACTCTGCTGCACTGAACCCTTGCCTTCTGCTTTGCTACCCTCACCTCTGTTGGGGCTGGTCTGTGGGCCTTGCCCCCTCGCCTTCTCTGTGTCCCTCAGGGTGAGAGCCGGCTGCTGGCGGCTTTGAGGTGGCATGAAAGGCGTCTACATCCCTTCACCCCCACTCATCCTGGGCACAGTGCCAGGCACATCTGCTGCCCCTCCATCCAGTCCACACCACGGGAGCAAGGATAAGCAAGATGCTGTGACGACACAGGAGAGGCAGTACACCCAGATGCTGGGGCTCCGGAGGCATTAACTCCAGAGCTGTCAGAGCACGCTCTACCCCTGGGAGATGCGGAAGCACGTCAGGCATGGCCCAGGGCCTGAGCATATGTTTCTCAGGAGAACTGGGCCGGATGTCCGACTGTCTGGTATGGCTGCTAAGGGCTCTCTGGCCTGTCACTGGGAAGGGCCCTTCCTAGCATCTAGCTCCTAGTATATGCTGTGCTGCTCCAGGAGACTGTACATCTCACCTCGCTTGGGGCCCGGACAGGATCAGTGTGTGGCTTCTGACTCAAGTGGGAGAGAGGCCCCAGACCACCCCTCCCTTGCCTCCTGCCAGGCCGCCTCCCTCACCTGCCTCTCGTTCCCCACAGAGTTCTTCCTCTCGCTTCTGGAGAAGATGCAGACTCAGGAGATCCTGAGGATGCTGCGGCTGCCCGAGCTGGCCGACTTGGGCCAGTTTTTCCGCAGCCTCTCGGCCACCACCCTCGTGAGTATGGGTGCGCTAGCCGCCATCCTTGCCTACTGGTTCACTCACCGACCGAAGGCCTTAAAGCCACCGTGCAATCTCCTGATGCAGTCAGAGGAGGTGAAGGTGAGCAGCATGTGAGCAGCTGGGCTGTGGGAAGTAGTGGGCAGGGGATAGGCGTCTTGAAGGGAGAACCCAAACTTGTGGCTTATTTGGCCTCAGATGGCCCAGAGAACCTTGGTTTCTTCCATGGGCAGCCAGCCAGGAAGCTATGAAGCGGCCCTGGACAGGCTCTCCTACCAGATGCGCCTTCTGCCTCTCCCAGTAGCTGAAACCCAGCCAGAGACTGACCTTTGCCCTTGCCCTGGGCCTCTGGTTTGCCTGCTTCTCGGAGAGGGGGCCTTGGCTTATGGTTGCCTCAGTAGGAGGCCTAAGCATGTTCTCAAGGGGGTGCTGGGTACATTTCCTCCCAGATTCTCCCTGTGCCCGACCCTGGTCTGGAGCTGGGACCCAGAGGGGCCCAACCGCAGGGCCCTGCCCTTCCAGAGCACACAACTCACAGGCAGAGCCGCTGAGGGAAGAAGGGATGGCAGCCCGGCCTGGACAAGGGGTTCCAGGCTCAGTCTAGAAGGACCTGTAAGATTTATTTCCTAAGTTTATGGAATTTATTTTGCCTTTTAAAAACCTTTGAAAGTAAAAGTGTTAGTCACTCAGTTGTATTTGACTCATTGCGACTCTATGGACTGTAGCCCTCCAGGCTCCTTTGTCCATGGGATTCTCCAGGCAAGAATACTGGAGTGGGTTGCTAGGCCCTCCTCCAGAGGATCTTCTTTTAGTTATTTTGAATAGTTAGTGTACAGTTCAAAAGCAGCCAAAGGACATAGACTGATAAGCTTCCACCTTTTTCACCTTGCCTCCCAGTTCTCTTCACCTGAGCATCGTGTTAGCTGTTTTCCACAAGCAAACGTATAGACATCTGCCCATGATTTAAAATGATAATACACCACATACACCATGCAACTCCTTGCTTTTGCTCTTGATGGTATGTCTTGTAGGTACCGATCATAAGCATGACGGAGTTTTGCCTGGTGGGAGAGGGCACAGGCCGAGATAGGAGTGGGACCTTTTAGAGCATTTTTCCGTAAAATGCTTTGGAAATGTGTACAGAGGTGCAGGTGTGTGACTGCGACCTGGTGGTTTTGGGAAGTGGCAATTCACGTGCTGTGGCTGGGAGGTGGAGAAGGGCTGTGGGTATATAACTTAGTTGCCTGTGGTGACCAGCAGCTCTGGATTCGCAGCCCAGCCGTGCCTCTTACTAGCCTTGTGGTCCTTGGCAGTTTTTTTTTTTTTTTTTAATAAACTCTCTGAGCCTCAGTTTCCTCATGTGTCAAGTGGGCAATAAAAAGACAACCTGCATCCTAAAGTTATTTTAAGGATTTGGTGAGATGATGCAGAGGAAGCACTAAGATGAATTAACTCACCTGGAGAGGCCAGCAAGGACAAAGCCCCATGAACTGGAGAGGGACTCTTCGGTGTGGACAGCCTGGATCTATTTGGGGTTTTCAGTAGTAGGAGAGACAGGGCCATTTTTGCTGTGGCTTTGCAGGGGCCATGTGTGGGGAGGCACCTGGGGCTTCTGGGCTTAGAGGTGACAGTGATCTGGATTCAGTCAGGTTGAGGGCCAGAGAGCAAGTCCCTCGTGGGTCTGGCGGGGAGGACAGGTCATGGGCACAGCCAAGGCCTCTCTTCCTGGGAGGGTGGTGCCCTCCCTTGCCTCATCGTCCAGTAGTGCAGGAATCCGGAGCGACTGTAGTGAAGGAGGAGAGGAGAGAGTGGTAGGAGGTGAGATGAGAGAGGTAAGAGGGATCCAGATCATAGAGGGCCTGGTAACATTTACTCTTGTGTGCTACCTGGTGGGGAACGATTCAGATCATGTCTCTTCAGTTCAGTTCAGTTCAGTCACTTAGTCGTGTCCGACTCTTTGCGACCCCATGAATCACAGCACACCAGGCCTTCCTGTCCATCACCAACTCCTGGAGTTCACTGAGACTCACGTCCATCGAGTCAGTGATGCCATCCAGCCATCTCATCCTCTGTCGTCCCCTTCTCCTCCTGCCCCCAATCCCTCCCAGCATCAGAGTCTTTTCCAATGAGTCAACTCTTCGCATGAGGTGGCCAAAGTACTGGAGCTTCAGCTTTACCATCATTCCTTCCAAAGAAATCCCAGGACTGATCTCCTTCAGAATGGACTGGTTGGATCTCCTTGCAGTCCAAGGGACTCTCAACAGTCTTCTCCAACAACACTGTTCAAAAGCATCAATTCTTCGGTGTTCACCTTTCTTTAGAGTCCAACTCTCACATCCATACACGACCATAGGAAAAACCATAGCCTTGACTA
This sequence comes from Bubalus bubalis, assembly GCF_019923935.1. NCBI lineage: Eukaryota > Metazoa > Chordata > Mammalia > Artiodactyla > Bovidae > Bubalus > Bubalus bubalis. The sequence goes on along the minus strand of NC_059165.1, from coordinate 88,712,641 downwards.
GACGGACCTTTGTTGGCAAAGTAATGTCTCTGCTTTTGAATATGCTATCTGGGTTGGTCATAACTTTCCTTCCAAGGAGTAAACGTCTTTTAATTTCATGGCTGCAGTCACCATCTGCAGTGATTTTGGAGCCCAGAAAAATAAAGTCTGACACTGTTTTCACTGTTTCCCCATCTATTTCCCATGAAGTGGTGGGACCGGATGCCATGATCTTCGTTTTCTGAATGTTGAGCTTTAAGCCAACTTTTCACTTTCCACTTTGACTTTCATCAAGAGGCTTTTTAGTTCCTCTTCACTTTCTGCCATAAGGATGGTGTCATCTGCATATCTGAGGTTATTGATATTTCTCCCGGCAATCTTGATTCCAGCTTGTGTTTCTTCCAGTCCAGCGTTTCTCATAATGTACTCTGCATATAAGTTAAATAAGCAGGGTGACAATATACAGCCTTGACGTACTCCTTTTCCTATTTGGAACCAGTCTGTTGTTCCGTGTCCAGTTCTAACTGTTGCTTCCTGACCTGCATACAGATTTCTCAGGAGGCAGGTCAGGTGGTCTAGTATTCCCATCTCTTTCAGAATTTTCCACAGTTTATTGTGATCCACACAGTCAAAGGCTTTGGCATAATCAATAAAGCAGAAATAAATGTTTTTCTGGAACTCTCTTGCTTTTTCCATGATCCAGCGGATGTGGGCAATTTGATCTCTGGTTCCTCTGCCTTTTCTAAAACCAGCTTGAACATCTGTAAGTTCACGGTTCACGTATTACTGAAGCCTGTCTTGGAGAATTTTGAGAATTACCTTACTAACGTGTGAGATGAGTGCAATTGTGCGGTAGTTTGAGTATTCTTTGGCATTGCCCTTCTTTGGGATTGAAATGCAAACTGACCTTTTCCAGTCCTGTGGCCACTGCTGAGTTTTCCAAATTTGCTGGCATATTGAGTGCAGCACTTTCACAGCATCATCTTTTAGGATTTGAAATAGCTCAACTGGAATTCCATCACCTCCACTAGCTTTATTCGTAGTGATGCTTTCTAAGGCCCACTTGACTTCACATTCCAGGATGTCTGGCTCTAGGTGAGTGATCACACCATCATGATTATCTGGGTTGTGAAGATCATGTCTCTTACCCTTGCTAACAATCCTTCCCAGCTCCCCCTTGCCCTCCACCTAAAGCTCAAGCACCTCGCCTTGATCTGCCACCTCTCTGGACCCCTCCATTTACCACTCGGAGTGGCATGAGTTCCTCCAGCCCCCAGGTGCCCTCCTGCCCCAAGTGTTTGCACTTGTTGCCTCTGGTGAGACTTCCAGTCCTTGTTCCTCATTCTGCCCAGTAAACCCCTTTGTATCCTTTAAAACCCAGCTCAGCAGCCACGCTCTAACACACCTGCCCACGTGCGCCCCTTCTGTCCCTGGACACAGTCTCTTGCTTCATCGTTTCTGTCCCCTCTAAGTGCTCACCAGGTCTGATTGTATCAGTCCCCAGATCCCCATGCAGGTCCTTATGGACCTGGTGCTCAGGAGGCACTGGCCAGACAGAACTGTCCACTGCAAAACAGCTGAGTGCCGCCTGTGGTTCAGAGTTCAGCTGTTTGCTTTGTAGCTCTCACGCTGTTCCTCAGACTTGATGTTCCAAGAGGTAGCGGACCATGGGCCAGCCCAGCCCAGCCCAAATAGTGCTCAGAGAAGAGTTGGAGTGGTGATTCTGGAGAGTACTGGGCTTGGGAGCCTGAGGAGAGGGGTGGCATGAGGAAGGGGAAGAGGCAGGAGAAGCCCAGCTCCTTTCCTAGCCCCCAGCACACGTGGCGTTTGCTGCCTTCCCACTCGATTCACTGAAGGTCCGGGCTGTTCCCTTCACAGCCTTCTAGGCCTCTTTTCCTGGGAAAGTACCTTCAGCAGGTTCTCAAACTAATCACACTGTTATGTGAGTGATGGATGGCAGCCATGATTCTTAACCTACATGCATGGCAGCAACACCTTGGTGGGTTGATCCTGAAGCCTGACTCCAGCCAGCATCCACCACTCTATTGTATGAGTGAACCATGGGTGTGTATGCACAGTAACTAAAGGTTATGGGCAGTTAGTGTATGCTCCAGAGAAGGCAGTGGCACCCCACTCCAGTACTCTTGCCTGGAAAATCCCATGGATGGAGGAGCCTGGTAGGCTGCAGTCCATGGGGTCGCTACAAGTCGGACACGACTGAGCTATTTCCCTTTCACTTTTCACTTTCATGCATTGGAGAAGGAAATGGCAACCCACTCCAGTGTTCTTGCCTGGAGAATCCCAGGGACGGGGGAGCCTGGTGGGCTGCCATCTATGGGGTCGCACAGAGTCAGACACAACTGAAGCGATGCAGCAGCAGCAGAAGCAGCAGTGTATGCTGACCTGGTGTGTGGGTGCTGTGTGTGCGTGTGTAGACCACTATACTCGACCCATGGGCGTGAGCCGCCTGTTTGAGTATGGATATGTACAGGCCCAGTGCGTACAAGCCACGTGTCCATGAACGTGTGTAGAGGTTGTGTGTCTACAGCCCAGGTGTGTGTAGGCCATGTGTGTGAGTGTGCACAGAGCATGTCCCGTTCCAGCCATGCGGCCCAGGTGTGCACCCACACTGGTGTGCCCTCTCCCGACACCCCCGGCTGCCTCTCCGTTCTGTGCTTGGCTCGTAGGACAGTGGTGGGGCCCGGCGATCCGTAATAGGGGACAGCCCGGAGCTGTTCACCCACTACTATGACGATGCCAGGACCATGTACGAGGTGTTCCGCCGTGGGCTTAGGATCTCAGGTAAGAGGGGCCATGGGAGTATGGAAGGGTCGTGGCAGGGGTTGAGCAGGTGCAAGGGTGGGAGTGAGTAAGTGTGGTTCCAGGGGTGTGGCGGGTGAGTCATTCCCAGGGTCAGGGGAGAGAAGCCATTCTTAGCCCTCCTGCCACCCAGTCACACAGGTAACTGCTAATGTGGTCAACAGCTAACCTCAGCTTTTGTCCAGCCCTGGAACCGCTGACCTTAAGCTGTCTCTTAGCGCATGCTCCCTATCTCCCATTGGCAGCCCCTGGTGAGCCTTGAACTACCGGGCTATTGGCTGGCATGGTTCTGATCCCAACTTCCAGGATGTCTGGGTGAAGGGAGTTGTCACAGAGAGGCAAAGTGCCACCTCTGCCCAGGGGTCCCCGGGTCTCCGTGTCCTCCTGGGGCTGCATCACACAGGTCATGGTGGGAACTAACTGGCACTGTGTCATTTCCCATTCCTGGGCTTCCCTGGTCTCCCTGGGGAGATGCCATGTTTGTGTACTCTAGGCCTTCTTGCACTTCAGCAGGTTTAGGCAGGTGGGGAGCAGTTTGCTTGGCTCATGGACTGCCTCCCCGGGCGGGAGGTTCATCCAGGTGTCTACTGAGTGGGTGCAGGTGGTACTGCTACCCTGCCCTCCTCCCTGGTACAAGGTCTGCTTATCTCTCTGCAGGGAATGGACCCTGTCTTGGCTTCAGGAATCCCAAGCAGCCTTATCAGTGGCTGTCCTACCAGGAGGTGAGTAACAGAAGACAGCACCCACCCTGTCTACCCACACAGACCTGGCGCTTGGAATGAGGTGGGAGGGTGGGTTGGGGGCACCCTGGACGGTCTCAGTTACTTTTTCTTTGTCTGGCCTGTCTGTCAAACTCCTGGCAGCAACCTTTCAAGATTTCCAACACACCTGAGTAGGGAGTTGGGGAGCTCCCTCAGACCATAGAAAGCCCACCTGCATCTCTCCCTTCCCTGCTGAAGAACCCTTGTTTTCCCATCACTGCTCTGTGTCTCTGTGCAGGTGGCCGACAGGGCTGAATTTCTAGGGTCTGGACTTCTCCAGCACAATTGTAAACCATGTACAGATCAGTTTATCGGCGTTTTTGCGCAAAATCGACCAGAGGTGAGCATCAGCCTTAACTGGTTTTAGAGGCATCAGTGGAATACAGGATTGGGTACCATAGAACAGCCCAGCTCCCACTGCCTGAAGGGACTGGGGCAAGAGGAAAAATGGAGATCCTTCATCCATGCCATCTCTCACTCCCTTGGCATTGCCCCTAATCGGGGTGGACATTTCAGCCAAGCTCCATCCGCACCCCACCCAGCTGCACAAACAGCGACTCCCTGAGCCATGGGAAAGGAAGGACCTGGGGAAGAAGCCCATACAAACCCCGGAGGTGGGCTTGGGATAATCTGGAGTCCGTGATTCCCTGGAGCACGCACGGACTAGAAGGCTGTGGGTGAGCAGGCACAGCCCATTAGCTGCATGGGTCCCTTGCCTTGTGCACAGGACCAGAACAGAGCACTCTGGTCACAGGGCCCCAGGCAAGGACCCTGGTTGCCTGGGCCTGACGGCAGTGCAGCCCTGATATCTGCTCTGTGCTCCCCTGTCCCCCACCCCAATTCTCTCCACAGTGGATCATCGCAGAGCTTGCCTGTTACACATACTCAATGGTGGTGGTCCCTCTATATGATACCCTGGGCCCTGGGGCAGTCCGCTACATCATCAACACAGGTGAGCCCAGCTGCCCCCTCCTGTCCCTGGTGGCCGGTCCCACTTCCCCTTCCCAGCCTTCAGCTTATGCTGATTGTCTGACACTAGTAAACACTTTGCTGCCATTCTCAGAGAACACTGGGGGCTTCCCTTTTGGCCCTTGAATTGGCTTCCTGAGTCCCCAGTTGGACTTTACCTGAAGGCTCCTTCCACACAGTAGGGCTGCCAAGAAGGAGCTTCCGCACCAGCCCCCCACATAGGCTGCCAACCCTCTGAGTTCCCTTCAGCTTAAGGCAGGTGTTGGGGGTGTGATCAGTATCTTAGACCAGGGAGGATGATAGCTGAACCTGGAGAAAAAGAAATGTTTGGAATCTACCCCAGGGAATCTCTTGAGGGTAGATTCCAAGCATGCCTTCTAAGAGATTTCCTGGTCTTCTGCCCTCGGCTTCATCCAGGCTTTGGGCAGTTTTCCTCTGGAAACATGTCGCATGTGACCTGTCATACGTGTTTATTTACACACAAGCTTGTCTTGTGGCAAACACAGCCCGTTTTTCTACTACCTGGCATGTGCCGCCCACAGTCACAGCCTGTGCCCGCACAGCCTGACTCTCCCTGACAACCCCTACAGCTGACATCAGCACCGTGATCGTGGATAAACCTCAGAAAGCTGTGGTTCTCCTGGAGCACGTGGAGAGGAAGGAGACGCCAGGGCTCAAGCTGATCATCCTCATGGAGCCATTCGAGGAGGCCCTGAAAGACAGAGGGCAGGAGTGCGGGGTGGTCATTAAGTCCATGCAGAATGTGGAGGTGAGGGTCTGCTTCTGGGCTGTTTCCTGGGCCACAGCTAGTTGGCCCCTGAGCCAGAGCTGCTGGTTATCTGCCCATCTTATGACCCTGGGATGGATGTCTGAGGCCATCAGGATATTTCATGTGCCAGGGTTCAAACAGGGGCAGCTTCCCAGGGGCTGGTGCTGGGTAGTAGAGTTGGTCCCCGCAGGCATCCTCTTTGGTATGGGCTCAGCTGGTTGGCACAGTTAATGACACAGGCGCCAGTAGGTGATGGTAGTGCCAGCGTGCCCCACAGCTTCTCCCACAGCCTCTGGAGTCTCCTCTTTGCCAGCTAACGGCGCGCCTGTCTGAGCCGGGGGACTGTAGTAAACTCGAGTCCTGAAGAGGTTCTTGTAGGTGTCTCCCAGGCCACCTGCAGCCAACAGAGCTGGTTTCCTTTGCATGGCCTCCCCAGAGACATTGGGCTGGTGGCAGCCTGTGGCCTGCCGGGGTGACACAGGGCATGCTCCAGGGCCTCGCACCTTACTCAGTAGCAGCTGACTGCCACTGTGCCCTAGACCCGTGGCCTTCTGGTTCTCCGCCTGTTTCCCTGTGTGCTCTTGAATGCCTGTGCCCTGCCATGGTTTTAGGGGCCACACCTAAGCTGGCAGCCCCAATCTGCCCCTCCAGCCCTGACCACTTAGCAGGAGGCCCAGGCCACCTAGCCGCTCCATCTTGATGTACCGTGCACCCCTCAGGCCATCTCCCCACTGTGCCTGTATACAGTGCTTAGCCTCTCCCTGGGCTGCAGACCCCTATGTGTGATGTGGGGTGGCCAGTGCCTGCGTGTGTATCTTTGTATTCCCTGGATTGGGAATCTTGGCCTCTGGGCTTGGTGCAGGATCGAGGCATACTGTGTTTATTTATCTTTTTTTTTGATTAGAACTTCTGAGCATTTAAAACCAATGTTTTCCTCTTTCAGGACTGTGGCCAGCAGAATCACTGTGATCCTGTGGTAAGCTCGTTTTCCAGCAGGTCTTGATTGAGCAAAATGGTGCCCAGGGCACATCCTTACAGACCTTCCTCACCATCCACAAGGCTTGGTAGAGAGGCCAGAGTAGCACCCCTGTGTTAATAAGCAACTGAGGAAATGTCCCCTTGGGTGCTGAGGACTTCTGTGAGTGAGGGTCCAGAGAGGGACCTGGAACAGCAGTCGAATGTTCTGGAGGGAGGAAAAAGGGCAGCCAATCCCTTGCATCTCCAGTAACTTTTTCTTTGGGAGACCTGATGTTTTCCCTTTCACTGTAGTGAGCTCTCCAGAGGATGAGATGGGCAGGAGCAGCAACAGAGCCGGAAGTGGACGCCTTGCGGCCTCTGCTGTCTTTGCTCATCTTTGCTGTTTGAGCTTTTCTGTGTGTCATCCCCAAGTGATCCTGCCTGAGTTGGAGTCACCAGTGTAGGCCACTGCCCTCTGGGAGGGGCCGTGTGGGGACTTTCTGCTTTCTAACCAGGCCTCTTACCTCCAGCCCCCTCTGCAGCTCAGCTCTTCCCACTCACTTCCCACCCTGTGAGCCTTCGCATGCACAGGCAGCAGCAGGTCACATCCCTCTTCCCAGGGCCCTTACCTTCCCCGTAGCCCCTGATGTGTTCCTACTTCCACACACTGTGCCACGCCCCCAGCCTTAGAGAATTCCTTTCTGACCCAGCAGCATGCCCTGTCTCTTGCTCCTCTGTCTGTGCCCAGGCTGGTTTCCTCTCCCAGAATGCCCACTCTGACTTCATCTGGAGAGATGTGGCTTGTCCATCAGTCTCAACTCATGTCACCTCTTCTGGGACACCATCTTCTACATGCAAGTGGTCATGGTGGGCTCCTCCTGGTGACCCCAGGACTACATGCACAGGGCAAGGGCCAGATGCAGAGCAATCTCAGTGACAGAGTGGGCAGCTCAGCTCTGGGCTCCATGCTCTGTTCCCAAGCCTAAACCCAGACATTGGGGGAAAAAGTGGGAAGAAAGGAGGAAATGGGTCACATTGCCTAGAAAGGTGAGATCTTTGACGAAGGCCTGTGTGTGGCCACTGCAGCGCAATCCCCTTAGAATTCAACTTAGACACAGTGGGGGAGGTGGCAGGAGCAAGTGTGAGGTGGGTGAGACGGATATGTGTCCATGCCTGGCTAGGTTTCCTTGGCTTTTCCTCCTCTTTCCTGGGGACTTGCCTGCTCACCTTTCTGATGACAGCATGCAGGGCCACACACGTGTGCCAGCACATGCCTGCATCTCACACCATGCACACACACGTGAGGTGGGGCAGGGTGTGCACAGAGGGGCTGGCCGGGGAAGGGGTCCAGGCAGCCACACCGGCTGGGTCTCTAACACACTCTTCTCACCTCTGTAGCCCCCGAAACCCAGTGACCTCTCCATTGTGTGTTTCACGAGCGGCACGACAGGTAAGTGAGGCTTCTAACTCACCAGCCAGAGCCACCTGCTCCTTCCTGGCACCCTGGACAGGGCGACCGAGGGCTCTCTGGCAGCCTCTGTGGGGCGGGCTGAGCCTTGTCCTGCGCCTGGCTCCAGACGCTGGCTCCTCCCTGCTGCTCCCAGCGGCCAACACGAGGCAGCACGGAGCGGCTGGACGGTGTGGACTCGGGAGGACTAGGGTGGGGGCTACAAACTTCCCAGAGTGGGGACCAGAGGCAGTCTAGGCAGTGGGGTCACGCGTGACTCTGAGGCAGGGCTCTCACCCCTCTGCTCCCTGCACCTGCTTGGCCTTTGTGTCAGGGACTGGGGAAGGAGTGTGGAGTTTGGTGTCGGAGAGTCTGGTTTTGAGCCCCATCTCCACCACTTGCTGGAGGGGCACAGCATGGTCACTTAACCTCTCTGCCACCACCGTCCCCGGTTTCTCACCTGGGTGGTCAAAGGTGCCAAACAGGAGGTGGGAAAGATGTGTTAGAAGGCAGTGCAGATGATCTGTGGCTGGTGTGTTGTGGGCAAAGGTTTCAGGAAGAGGAAATGACGCACTCCATGCCTGGTGCTGGCAGAGGAGTATGTGCATCAGTGTTGGCAGGTACAGCCAAGGAAGTCTTCCTGAAGGAGGCAGGACGCACTTGAGGACCAGTTCCACAGGCATGGCATTTTGCAGTCTTCAGTGGCCTGTCCACCCTATCACTGTGTCTCTGAGACTTCAGCACAGCCTGCGAGGCAAGCGGGGTGGGGACTGTCCAAGGGAGCACCAGCGGCCAGTGGATGCAAAAGGCTTGTGCCCTCTTCTCCCCTCTGCCCCTCCCGGTGCTCTTCTCACTGCTGCCTCTCTGCCTCATCTGATAACTCGGGAAGGGGCGGGAAGTTTCTAGCCTCTTCCCCAGACCTAGGACTGGCCTACTTTGTTGATATTTCTTGATGGGCAGTGAACTAGGGCTCCCCACGCCTTCTCCAGATGCAGCCTCTAAGGCATTTGGCAGATCCTTGACCAGTCCCACAGGCAGGACTATCCTTGTGGGTGGCGCATGACAAGTATGACTTTATTGAATCAAAATGGATTTTGCCATTAACTCGTGTAGGTTTGGGGTTTCCCTGATGGCTCAGCGGTAAAGTATCCGCCTGCAAAGCAGGAGACCCAGGTTTGATCCCTGGGTCGGGAAGATCCTCTGGAGGAGGGCACAGCAACACACTCCAGTATTCTTGCCTAGAGAATCCCCTGGACAGAGGAGCCTGGTGGGCTACACAGTCCATAGATTTGCAAAGAGTCAGATGTGACTGAGACAATGTAGCATGCGCGCACGCAAGTGGGTGTGAGAATTTCCACCTTACTGCTAAACCCTGTCAGAAGAAAAATAACACAGCCTCTGCTCCCCAGGAACTGATATCCAGAGCCAACCCAGAATTTAAAAATATGCCCTTCAGCTTTATGCTGCTGCTGCTGCTAAGTCACTTCAGTCGTGTCCGACTCTGTGCGACCCCATAGACGGCAGCCCACCAGGCTCCCCCGTCCCTGGGATTCTCCAGGCAAGAACACTGGAGTGGGTTGCCATTTCCTTCTCCAGTGCATAAAAGTGAAAAGTGAAAGTGAAGTCGCTCAGGCGTTTCCAACTCTTAGCGACCCTATGGACTGCAGCCTACCAGGCTCCTCTGCCAATGGGATTTTCCAGGCAAGAGTACTGGAGTGGGGTGCCATTGCTTTATTAAAGAGTTTCACAGTGTGAAATTTTGATAACCTGTCCCTCCACCCTGGATTTGGGAGCAGGTCACTACTCTGGCCTTTAACTTTGGATCCTTGCTGTTTAAGAGAGTCCTCGAGCTTCGAAGCACAGAATCACTTAGTCACAACTATGTGACTAAGTCACTTAGTCACAAAAATGAGTCACTTAGTCACAACTGCTGCCCCCTTGTATCTGGAAAAGAACTTCATGATGCAGAAACAGTGCTGTTGCCTAGCTGTGGAGGACAGGCCTGGTGTCCAGGGCTTTTTCAGACTATGGAATCGCAACTGGAAGCTGAGCCACCTGCCCAAGCTCTACATGGAGGAAACAGAGTACATGGAGCCTAGAAAACAGGTTGCGATTCATTGCCCAAAGCTCCCACTCCAGAGTTGTGGTGGGTGCCAGAGTGGAGCTGGCAGGGGAGCAGGCCCCTTACCTGGTGTCACCCCACCTGGCCGCACACTCGAATTTCTGTGGCGTCAGCCTGAGCCTGAGCTGTGTCCCTGATAGCTGTCCTCTTGTCCGGCACACCACGGCTGAGGAGCCAGCTTCCCTTCCACGATAAGCATCCTGGCCTTGGCTTCGTCAAGAGCCACGTTGTTCTTTCAGTGAGGAAAGATGGAAAATACTGTCTGAACCTTACATTTGAAATCATGATTCTGGTGGAATCATTCGGGGAAGATTTTTCTCTTGGTGTGTGATGGAAACATCTTTGGAGATTCCCAGAATAAGCCAGTGCTTTGGAGCCACTAGTCAGGCCAAGAAGGCCCTGGAGCAGGTGAAAGCTTGAGGTTTGTCTGCCCTCAGGGATGGCTAATGGGTGGGTGTGTGGTTGGTCGTTCATTTCAGAATAAGTATTAGCTGGATGAAATCGAACTGCCTTTCCCAAATGAAAGATTTCTCTTGTATACTCTGTGGGTATAACGTAGCCCTAATCTGGGGACTTGGGCCCCATGAATGATAGTGCAGATGTATCCTTATGGGTTCATGTACACTGTCTTCCCAGAGAAGAAAATACAGTGGTCTTTTCAAACATGTCCTTGTTAGTCTATGGGTCTTTAGCAGTCCTTTTCTGATGTATGTGGATTCATTCATTCATCTCAGTTACCACTTTGCATCAGACCTGGTGTTAGAGGCCAAGGACACAGGGATGGAGAAGACACCGCCCTGCCCTCATGAGCTCACGGCTCATGTCCTGAGGTGGTTCTCTGCCTTGAAGGCCTGCATCCCAGGGTGCGTGGAGTGCTAGGCCACCCAGAGGTCGGCACAGCAGGATGGAAAGGACTCCAGGTCTAAGCAGAGTCTTGAAGGACTGGTGGCTGGAGGAGAAGAGGGGGATGGAGAGGGAACAGCATGTGCAGAGAGGACCAGCAGCAAGAAGGAAAATGTTTCTGTGAGGGAGAGGGGTCTGGTTGCAGGGGGGCAACACTGACAGGAGAGGAGTGATGGGGGGCAGAGTTCCAAATCAAAGCTGTGCAGAAGCAGCCCGAGAGGCCAGAGGAGGATAGAAGCTGTTAGCATGGTCGGGTGGCTCAGCTGTGCCCACGGGATGCTGCCGCAAGAGCGCCTGCTGGTGCCCTGTGGTGGGGGTGGCGCTGGGCGCAGAAGGTGACGGTGACGGCCTGAGGAGTGGGTGGGAGAGGAGGATGTCAGTTCAGCAAGTGTGGACAGTTCTTTCAAGAGCCATGGCTGTGTCACCAAAAGGCATGCTCCATAATGTTCCTAGCAACGCAAACTTGGGAAGTTGAAATCTGGAAACAACTTAAAATGCCTGTCAGCAGTAGGATGGTATATCTACACATAGGAAGTTATAACTCAAGTGAAAGAAAAAAAAAAGACACAAAATATTGTATGATTTCTTTTATATTAAGTGACCAAGCACAGTAAAGGATTCTCTGGTTTCAGAAGTCAAGGATTGTGGTTGCCTCCTGGGATTCTGCTGCCGTGGAAAGCTGGTGATGTTCTGTTTCTTGATCTGGGCACTAGTTGGCTGGATAACTTGTACCCAGATAACTGGTACCTGGATAATTTTTTTCACTTTGAAAAAAATCTACTGAACTGTGTATGTATTTGGGCACTTTACCATATGTATGTTATATTGGAACAGAGTTTATTTTTTTAAAAAAAGGTCAGCTGTGAAGGGATGACAGCGAACAGAGTGGCAGCTGGTGGAAGCCATGAGGTTGAGGGAAGGTGGAGTTTTTGTTGTTTTCCCAGAAATACCTGAAGGTGTTTTGAACAGATGGGAGAGTGCCACCGGAGACAGAGAAAGGGAGGTGAAGCTCAGTGGAGTAAAGCCCCCAAAGCTCTGCTTTGGGTCTGGGGAGAGAGCAGGCTTCTAAGTACTGTAGAGAGATACCTACCTTGGGGGTACGAAAGGAGGAAGAAAGGCTTCTGGGAGGCCAGGAGGCTGGGAGGCCTCCTCCGTGGAGGAGTCAGGGTCCTGCCTGAGGGTGAGATGTGTCGTGAACGGACCAGAGTCTAAGGGGGTGCCATGTGAGTCTCTGTGAGGAACACACCTCTCTGGGGCTGCAGAACGTGAGCCTCTGGGGTCACATTGTGGGAGGAGTGGAAAAGGTGGGCAGCTGGATTGACTTGGTGGGGTTACCTGAGTGGGGTCCTCCAGGGGATGCCTGGGGACTGAAGGACTTGGCGGGAGAGTGGCTGGAGTGAGGGACCCTGGAGTCCAGCTTGGGAGGGAGGGGGGGCTGGGGAGCATTATGTGTCTGGAGTCATAGGAAAGGGTCTCAGCATGCCAGGTTAGTTCTTAGTGGTGGCAGCGGGGCTGGGAGGCTGAGGAGAAGGTGGAGGCCCCGGAACTGGAGTATCCCCTCTATTCCAGCCGAGGATGCCCAGGGAAGCCTGTCGTTTCATCTAGTGCATTAAGTGCCCACCGGCCCTACAGCTGTGCCTGCTCAGGGTGGGCTCTCTGGGCAAAGGCTCACCTTGACTTATGCTTTTTGCACCATCCCATTCACGATTTGTGTGACCACAGGCCTAAGATTACATCATGGCACTTGTGCTGTGCAGCTTTAGGGGAGTTTCTTAAGCTCTGTTAAGCCTCAGTTTCCTTGGGTAGGAAATGCATACATCTGATACCTATAGCATAGACTTGTTCCAAGAAATAACTGAGCTACCATATATGAAATGCCTAGCACAGTGCCCACATTGGTGTTCAGTAATTGCCTGCTGTTACAATTATTATTTGTATTCCTGCTAGTCCTTGAGTCTGATGTTTAAAAAAATTGGTGGATGTGGGGTTGATAAAAGTAAGACTCAATTCTTAAAAAGATTTGGGAACCTTTAGCAGGGAGATGAACACTTTTATCTGTGTTATACAACTTCTAAAGCACTTCTGTCACTGGTATCTTTCGTAACCCACTTTTATGTGAAAGCAGAAAAAAAGAGCCAGGGGAGCCCCCAGCCAGAGGACCCAACACTGCTCCCAGTCCCTCTCCCATCCAGTCCTGGAGGAGAGACCTTGAGCTCAGCTTCACCCCACAGCTGCTCCATCTCAGGACCCACATCCATCCAGGGCAGATCTTCACCCAGTGAAATGCCCTTCTGCTCACCAGCCATGGGTAGCCTACCCAGGAGCACTGGCTAAAGCCAAAATGCTGTTGGCAGAATCTGAAACTCAGAGAGTTTTCTTCCTTCAGCAGCTGGAGAGAAAATGAAGTGCAAGGATGGCGAGTTTATAAGTACAAGGTGGGAAATGGGCCACGGGTCTCATTCTGCCAAGATGTGAGGGCCTGGATGCCCGCCTTGTAACTGACGTTGCACCAGGAAAGGAGAGAACCAGAGGACATGATTTTGCAACTTTGATGGCACATAGGTCTAGCTGTGAATGCTTAGCCTGTTGCTCCACGTGAGCAAGTTGGAAACATTTCCGTATCACGTTTAAAACAAATGCTACCAGGGGTGTGTCCTTGTCCTGAATCAGAAGCAAGCAGAGCCTTTTCGAAGGCTCGCCTCTCACCTCCCAACTCAGACCTGGGAGTCTTCTCCCAGGATTTGCTGCCAGTGTTTACCTCTCCTTTATCCTCTGGGGCCACATCTCGAGTGGACTTGAGGAAATAATTTGAGCATTTCTTAAGGAATATTTAAAAATTCTGCAACTCACTAGAAGTTTGTAAAATTTCATTTATATCTACAAGAAAACATTTGTTTCTGAAAGCTGTAAGCTTTTCTTGTCATGTTGAAGAGGAAAGGGGCATGTCCAACTAAGTAGAATTGAATAAGTGCTACCACTGTGTGTATCCTGGCCTGCACTGAGTGGGGGCTTTAGACGTTTTTCATCAATGAAGACAAATTTCTCTTGAAATTCTCAAACTCTCCACTGAGATTATATTAGATGTGAGCAAGTTACCCAGTCTAGCAGGTCTAAAGCTGTGTAGCATAGTACCATATTTTGTGACAGTTCCGATTTCATACTTGGTATTTTGGGAGTGTTCCTTAGAAAAAAATCCAGAATTTGTGACTCCACAGGTGAAAATTTCTAGATGATACTCTCAGAATTGTTTGTGGGCTGAGAGACTCTTCTGGGATTTGTATATAAGAGACAGTTCAGGGAAATTTCTTAATAAGGGCCTGGGTTTGAGGAAAGATGCTGGGATGAAAGAAAGAGAAGCAGTAAAACAAAGTGCATGGATCTTATTTTCAAAAGGAGGGTATTTTAACAGCCACCTATTAGAAAATAATGTTTTTTCAATCCTGTAACTTTCTATGTCCCCAAAATCACCTCTGTGATTTGCAATATGGATGTAGGTGCCTGATCACATGTTAAAACACACCACATCTTGGTCAGACAGAGGTGATGCCATTATTGACAAACAGGTCACCAATAGGGTGAGCCTCACAGATTCTAATTATGAGAGCAACTTTATTTTTGTCTCCATCTATTCTTTTACAATTGCTGGGTGGGGATAGCTCTTTTTCTGCCCCTGGATAAAACTTAGGCATCCATGCCTTTTCTGGTCCCTCTCAGGTGAGTCCCATGGGCATTGTAAGTCAAACTCAATCTTAATTCAGAATTACAAGTGTAGGTCCAAAAAATGAATGTGTCCACTTCATTGAGATTTCCCTACCCAGGCCAGGGCTGGCTGCAGGCTGGATGGGAAAGGTGTGAGATCATGCCTTCCTACCTGGTGGTCCTCCCCTTCCTCCACTGGCTGATAAAGGTTTCTGCCCTCTCCCACCAGATGAAAGTAGGGAGGGAGAATGGTTTGGGGCAGATGTTTACAATTCAGTCTGTTGTTTCATGGACACTTTTAGGAGGTTTGTTGAAGCAGGCAGTGCCTGCTTTTGGTTGTCTTCTCCCCGCTTCACATCCGCTTCTGTCTCTGGTATATACTTTACTGCCCCCTCTGATTTGAGGGCGGGTACTGGCCTTCGGGTAAGATTCCTCTTTAAGACACCATTCCCATCACCACCTGATGTGCCTTCTGTAGACTCCATGTTCAGTTTCTGGGGTTTATTATCTGATTTTCAGCCATAGCCGTCTTCACCTTTCTTATTGGGAACCCCGAGCTGTAAGGAACATGATTGTGCTTTTCAAATAGTCTCATTAGGGCCTGAGTTAGCTTGGGTTTCAGACTGGAGTTGGGAGAGAGGACTCGTCATTCCTTCCCTTTTGATGAGCTGTAGGACTCAACAGCTCTCTGAAGAAATCCTCACAAATTCTCCTTCATTCATTCGTATTCTCTCTCTCTCTCTCATTGAAGTGAAATTCACATAGCATAAAATTAACCTTTTTAAAGTGAACAGTTCAGTGGCATTTACTGCAATACTCTCTTAACCTCAACTCAGCCCTTTTATTACCTCTTTTCTGGGTGAGGGTTGCAAAGTTAACATTTTGGTTTATTTGGTATTTTTGGGGTAAATTCTGCACATGGTCTGAGCGCTCACTTTTGGAGTTTAACAGATCGTGTATCTCCTGCCTCAGTGGTAACTTGTAATTTAATATCTTTTGTACCTGGCTAGGTCCTCAGAACTTAGATAAGCCCCATTTTACAGGTCAGGAAACGGAGAAAGAGAAAACAACCTGCCAGTGTTGGGCTGGCATTGAGGGGCAAGGCCAGGACTCGAGCCTGGTCAGGTCTGTCCAGGAGCACCAGCAGCGTGTGTCTGCCCTGATAGGTCATGCTAACCAGTGGCCTCCTCCACAGCCTGCTGTGTCTTCTGTCCCCACCTGGCCTCTGAGCCATCCTAGCAGCCCCTGGCTTCCTCAGGTGCAGCAGTGGAAGGTCGTGTCAAGACACAGCAAGAACATCCATGTCCCGTGTCTGCCAATGAGAAGATGGGAGGGCTCTCCCAGCAGTCCGGGCCTCCAGCCTGGCCTGGGCTGGGGCCTTTCCAGGTGCCAGTTACAGTGAGGAAGTCCTCTGCCAGCACAGTTGGCAGCTGGAGACTGGAACAGCACAGGCCCAGAGAGCAGCATGGGTTACTGGGGATATGCCTAAGGAGACTGGGGGCCAAGAGCCTGTGCTCCCTGAGGAAGGCAGAAGGGAAGGCACCGGCCAGCCCATCAGGCCTCGAGGCACCCCACCTGTGCAGCTGTGTCACCTGCCTTCTGTGGCATCAGGCAGCTGGGAGCCTCAAGGTGGGTGAGCTTCGAGCGTCTGCAGAATGATGGTCCTTCCCAGCACTCATCTGTGTGGGACTCTGATGGTGGCTGTGGACGAAGGCCAGAGGTTTGCGTGGACAGCACTGGGCGTCTGGGACTGACGACTCGGGCGCTCTTCTCAAGGAGTGGCCGACGAGCTTCCAACTAATTTCCTTCTTGCTCTCTCCTTTCAGGGAACCCAAAAGGTGCGATGCTCACCCATGGGAACGTGGTGGCTGATTTCTCAGGCTTTCTGAAAGTGACAGAGGTGAATAAAGTAGACTCTAATGCAGGTTTACTCTCAAGGTCACCCTCAAGCCTCAGAGGCTTTTTTTGTGCTTTCTTTTTTTTTCCCCTGATATAATCTAGGCTGCCTTTCCCAGGCAGGAGTTTCTGTTTTCATTAGAGCAATCCCACTTTCACAGATACTTAGAACCACAAACGCTGAAATGATCCATACCTGGTAAATATTCAGTTGATTTCTAATAGTGCTGAGATCCCAGAAAGAAAAAACATGGGAAACTGTTTTCCATTTTTAACTTCAAAATTGAGATACTTGTGGTTTAATGTATGAAGTGAAGTCACTCAGTCATGTCTGACTCTTTGCGACCCCATGGACTCTAGCCTACCAGGCTCCTTCGTCCGTGGGATTTTCCAGGCAAGAGTACTGGAGTGGGTAATGTATACCTTTATCTAAAAAGTAATCCTTGGTAACTTGTTTTTCCAAGTAAGTCAGGGTTTAATTCAATCATTTTGTGTTTAAGGACTACTAGAGTCTGAGAAACAACGGCAACTGCTAATTTATAAGGCTGTACTAAAAAAGGTAAATCTAAAATAAAAAAAAGCTTGATATCTTGGCCTGACAAAAGCATGTTAGCATTTTTAACCAGCTAAGAAGGAAGGACCTTTTACCACAAGTGGTGAGTATCTGAATGTCCTACAATTTCCTTAAGGAGGAAGGGACATACCTTTTCATATAAATTAAGCTTTTTCTCCACTGTAGAGAAAACCACTATCTATATTTATGCCAGATGGCATTATGGAGCATATGCCCAAATAGTAGGAAAGTTCCTACATCTTGGTAGGAAACTGAGAGATTGTTGGTAGCTGAGCCCAGGCCAGGAGCCATGAGCAAGTTTCCCAGGGCTTGTCCAGACTTGTCCGAAAGCCAGCCCAGGAGACTGAGGACCTCTGAAAAGGAGCAGAGAGCAGGGAAGTCAGCCCAGGAGAGCTCGTCCCTGAGCAGAGCCCCTTGACCAGGGCAGCTCCTGTCCCTGAGGTCAGACCTGGCCCAGAGAGGGGGATCCTGCTCTGGCATCCCCTGTGAAGCCCTGTTCTCAGGCTGTGGCTTTTGAGGCCTGGCTCCACCCACCACACCTCTGTCCCCAGCCCTTGTAGGCACAGACCTAGGGTTCACTGGGCCCCTTTCTCCAAGAAGGACTGGAAAGTGCCGACAGGCTGAGACCCTCTGAATCCCTACCCAGGTGGCCCAGGGCTGCTGGTGAAGTGGGGCCAGAGGCAGCCCTGCAGCTGTGGGGAGGGGGAGGTGCCCGAGGTGGCAGGAAGGCTGTGTGTGAGGTGCAGGCCCTCCCGGAGGAGACTCCCCTGTGCAGCTGACTCTGCTGGTTTATATGTGCTTCAACTGGCTCTTTGCTTCTGCAGATAACCTAGACCCACTGGCGCTTCGACCTAACACTTGGCTTCCTATGCTGCCCTTTCTCTCACTTTTCTTTCTGCACCTTCTGTCTTCCTCTCACCCGTCCCCCTTCTCACTTTTTCTCTCTCTGTCGTCTCTCCTCTGTCTCTTCTCCCCCTTCCCCCACCCAGCCCTCCCCCTCTTCCTTTTCGCCCCTCCAGGTCATTTTCTCTTTATTGTTTTATGACTCTCTTGTTGTCTTCCTGTCAGTGTTTCTTTCCTTTCTGTCTCCCATGCCCGGCACCTGCAGAAAGTGATCTTTCCGAGACAGGACGATGTGCTCATCTCCTTCCTGCCTTTGGCTCACATGTTTGAGAGAGTCATCCAGGTAAGACGCCCCCTGACTGACCGGGCCTTGCCTGGGCTCCTTCTGTTTTCTTACAGAGTCAGTGGGCTCCCACTTGTGCGGATGTACACATTTCCTATTTGCCTTTAGCACACATGTTTGAGCGAATGGTACAGGTAAGGCCCTGGCTTCAGGGAGGCACGGTCTGTGCCCTGAACCCACAACCCTAGCAGGGTGTCGCTTTGTCACTGGCAGCGTGAAATAGAACTAAACTGGCCTGTCTTTGGAAGGTGCCACAAGGGGTCAGAGGACCATGGCCCCTCGACCTGTCTCTCTTGGGACCTGCCTGCCCCACCTGTGGACACCCCTTGGCTGAGAGAGGTCCCAGCTGATGCATCTGCTCAGCGAGCATTGCTTCTCTGCAGAAGTGCTTTATTGTTCAACCTCTGTGCAGTGTGGCTCCGTTTATGCCCAACACACCTACATTTTGTAACTTGCATCACTCACAAACTCCTAAAACAGAAAACAGTAAAGACAGTAAAGTTGGGGAATCAAACTCTCACAGCCCCTCAGGCTATAGATGGCACTGCCATTGTGATTGAGCACTAGGACAGACCTCCTGGGGACAGAGAATGGAGGAATCCACATGACGTTGTAGGGACAGAGAAACATCTGTGTGTGTCACTTAAGGAACCAGCCTTGGCACACATTATCTCCTAGTCAGTCAGTCAGTTCAGTTGCTCAGTCATGTCCGACTTTTTGTGACCCCATGGACTGCAGCACGCCAGGCTTCCGTGTCCATCATGAACTCTCGGAGCTTGCTCAGACTTACATCTATTGAGTCAGTGATGCCATCCAACCATCTCATCCTCTTGTCCCCTTCTCCTCCTGCCTTCAGTCTTTCCCAGCATCAGGGCCTTTTCTAATGAGTCAGCTCTTCACATCAGGTGGCCAAAGTATTGGAGCTTCAGCTTTAGCATCAGTCATTTCAGAGAATATTCAGGAGGACTGATTTCCTTGAGTTTCACTGGTTTGATCTCCTTGTAGTTCCAGGGACTCTAAGTCTTCTCCAACACCACAGTACAAAGGCATCAATTCTTCGGCGCTCAGCTTTCTTTATAGTCCAGTTCTCACATCCATACTTGACTACTGGAAACACCACAGCTTTGACTAGGTGGACCTTTGTCGGCAAAGTAATGTCTCTGCTTTTTAATATGTTGTCTAGGTTGGTCATAACTTTTCTTCCAAGGAGCAAGCGTCTTTTAATTTCAAGGCTGCAATCCCCATCTGCAGTGATTTTGGAACCCCCCAAAATAGTTTCTCACTGTTTCCATTGTTTCCCCATCTATTTGCCATGAAGTGATGGGACCGGATGCCGTGATCTTAGTTTTCTGAATGCTGAGCTTTATGCCAGCTTTATCACTCTCCTTTCACTTTCCTCAAGAAGCTCTTCAGTTCCTCTTCACTTTCTACCATAAGGGTGGTGTCATCTGCATATCTGAGATTATTGACATTTCTCCTGGCAATCTTGATTCCAGCTTGTGCTTCATCCAGCCTGGCATTTCACATGATGTACTCTGCATAGAAATTAAATAAGCAGGGTGACAATATACAGCCTTGATGTACTCCTTTCCCAGTTTGGAACCAGTCTGTTGTTCCATGTCCAGTTCTAACTGTTACATACAGATTTCTCAGGAGGCAGGTCAGGTGGTCTGGTATTCCCATGTCTTTCAGAATTTTCCACCATTTGTTGTGATCCACCCAGTCAAAGGCTTTGGCGTAGTCAATAAAGCAGACATAGATGTTTTTCTGGAGCTCTCTTGCTTTTTCAGTGATCCAGTGGATGTTGGCAATTTGATCTCTGGTTCCTCTGCCTTTTCTAAATTCAGCTTGAACATCTGGAAGTTCACGGTTCACATACTGTTGAAGCCTGGCTTGGAGAATTTTGAACATTAGTTTGCTAGCCTGTGAGATGAGTACAATTGTGTGGTAGTTTGAACATCCTTTGGCATTGCCCTTCTTTGGGATTGGAATGAAAACTGACCTTTTCTACTCCTGTGGCCACTGCTGAGTTTTCCAAATTTGCTAGCATATTGAATCCAGCACTTTAACAGCATCATCTTTTAGGATTTGAAATAGCTCAACTGGAATTCCATCACCTCCACTAGTTTTGTTCATAGTGATGCTTCCCTAAGGCCCACTTGAGTTTGCATTCCAGAATGTCTGGCTCTAGGTGAGTCATCACACAATCGTGGTTATCTGGGTCATGAAGATCTTTTTTATATAGTTCTTCTGTGTATTCTTGCCACCTCTTCTTAATATCTTCTGCTTCTGTTAGGTCCATACCATTTCGTCCTTTATTGTGCCCATCTTTGCGCGAAATGTTCCCTTGGTATCTCTAATTTTCTTGAAGAGATCTCTAGTCTTTCCCATTCTATTGTTTTCCTCTATTTCTTTGCATTGATCTCTGAGGAGGGCTTTCTTATTCTCCTTGCTATTCTTTGGAAATCTGCATTCAAATGGGTATAACTTTCCTTTTCTCCTTTGCTTTTAGCTTCTCTTCTTTTCTCAGCTATTTGTAAGGCCTCTGCATACAACCATTTTGCCTTCTTGTATTTCTTTTCCTTGGGGATGGTCTTGATCTCTGCCTCCTGTACAATGTTATGAACCTCCATCTATAATTCTTCAGGCACTTTGTCTATCAGATCTAGTCCCTTGAATCTATCTGTCACTTCTAATGTATAATTGTACGGGATTTGATTTAGGTCTTACCTGCATTGTCTAGTGGTTTTCCCTATTTTCTTCAATTTAAGTCTGAATTTTGCAATAAGGAGTTCATGATCTGAGCCACAGTCAGCACCCAGTCTTGTTTTTGCTGACTGTATAGAGCTGCTCCATCTTTGGCTGCAAGGAATATAATCTGTCTGATTTTGATATTGACCATCTGGTGATGTCCATGTGTAGAGCTGTCTCTTGTGTTGTTGGAAGAGGGTGTTTGCTGTGACCAGTGTGTTCTTTTGGCAAAACTCTGTTAGCCTTTGCCCTACTTCTGGGTGCAGCAGAAGCATTATCTCCTAAGCCTCTGCCATTTGGCCTTGGGGGAGATCTGGTCTACTAGGGAGGGCTTTCCAGCATTTCAGACCTGGATTCCAGTGCCAGCAATTATCACTTGTGACTCTGAGCAAATCCCTTTACCTCTGAGGCCTTTGCATTCCTCATCTGTAAAACTGATAAGAATTCTGTCTCCCTTACATAATTGCTATGAATACGAAAGAAAGGAGCCCTTGGCATATTCCTAGTCCCATTAGCAACCAGCCAGGCTCCACCTTGGCCTCCCTTGGCCAACAACAATCAGCAGCATCCCCAGTACTCGTGGGCACTGCATACCCTTCCAGAGTTGCCAAGGTGTCCCTGGGGAAGTGCGCAGGCATTCTGAGATCCGGAGCAGACACACTGATGAGGTAGTACAGCTTAGGGACTGAGGCCGCTGTCCAGGCTTTGGGAATGAGCACGAAGGGGCAGCCACCAGTGAGTCTGGCTGCTCTGGCATCCCCCAAAGGCTCAGGATTCTACCCTGTCTCCTGCTTCGCTTCATGTCTGAGTGGGACTTAGTGGGGAGTAGGGAGCTGAGGAGGGCGATATGCCACCTCAGATGGCTTTCTTCAGTGTCCTATGGCAGCAGCCAGAGCTGGCTTTGGGGGTCACAGGTGCCTCTGTATGGGGCAGAGCTTTGGACAGCTCTGGACTGCTCCCAAGAGTGACCGCCCTGAGGGACTCCTTTCTTCCTGTCCTCTTCCGCCAGTCCGTCGTCTACTGCCACGGAGGGCGCGTGGGCTTCTTCCAGGGAGACATCCGCCTCCTCTCAGATGACATGAAGGCCCTGTGCCCCACCATCTTCCCAGTGGTCCCCCGGCTGCTGAACCGCATGTACAACAAGGTGAGCCTCGCGGGGAGTCTCTGCTTGTTCGGACAGAGGCTGGAGCCCCAGGCAGACTTTCTACACCTCCAGCCCCAGGTCCTGAAAGTCGCCTCCTCTCGTATTTCCTGACTCCCACCTGCTCTTCTGTTTGCTTCCTGCTGTCCAAAACACTGGTTGGGAGATTTTGAGGGGAAGGAAGCTTCTTTCTCAGCTGTGTGCCTGGGCCTTTGTAGTGTTAACCTTTAACTGGATGTCACACATTTAGTGAAGCTCCTGCTTCTCTGGTGGCTCAGTTGGTAAAGTGTCTGCCTGCAATGCGGGAGACGTGTGTTCAATCCCTGGGTTGTGAAGATCCCCTGGAGAAGGGAATGGCAACCCACTCCAGTATTCTTGCCTGGAGAATTCCATGGATAGAGGAGCCTGGTAGGCTACAGTCCACAGGGTCACAAAGAGGCGGACATGACTGAGTAATTAATACTTTCACGTGCCGGGGCAAAAATAGTGTGGCTTCTCTGCTGACCAGTCTGAGCTTTCTTCCTGAGAGTATGTCTCGAGGTGGGGTATGTGGTCCTTACAGCTGTTCCCAACTTCTGTTCCTCAGATCTTCAGCCAGGCAGACACCCCATTAAAGCGCTGGCTCCTGGAATTTGCAGCAAAGCGTAAGCAGGCCGAGGTCCGGAGTGGAATCATCAGGAATGATAGTATCTGGGATGAACTCTTCTTTCATAAGATTCAGGTGAGAAAATGAACAAGTGATGGTGGAGTGGCACCCAGGTATCCAGTGGGTGACCTTATAGAAGAACTGGAGAAGTTCTATCCCAGTGGCATGGCATGTAATCTTATAAAACAGTAACTTAATTGCCAATGAAATCAAAGCTTAAGCTGCCATTGAAATTTTAAAGGACTCATTTTCGTTCTTTGGAGATGTGTTATATTTGCCTGAGGCAACCAGCAAGAATTCTTGGAGTGAATTCTTGGAAAGTGAGTTCCTCGACCTCTGTAGGCAGTAGGACAACTTTGCCCATGGGTAGTCGGGCTCACCAGGGAACTCCTGGGACCTGAGGATTTTCTCGCCCCCTCCCTGTAACCTTGGTCACGGTGCCTTTCCAAGCAGCACAAGGCTCTAGCATGATGACCAAGAATCTTCCTTTCCCTCCCTGTTTCCCATCCCTTCAACTTCTCCCAAACCAAGCCGTATATGAACTACTCATTCCTGTATCCCCACTAAAGTTGTAAAGCTCTGCATCACACAAAGAATTTGTAGTTAATTAGAGGAGTGAGCATTACTCATTTTTCCTTACTACTCTATTTTTAGCTATGAAAATGAATATTTAAAATCTCTTGGCTCAACTTACAGAAACAAAATGCTTAAAAAATTTATTGTCTTCTGCCGTGCACAGGTGAATAGCTCATGGCATTGATTTAGAAATGAACTAAAAGGCCATGCTATTAAGGTGCAAGTGGGAAGAAATTGTCCTAAGTAATTGTTGTGGATGCTTGCAAACAATGAGAGAGTGAGGGAACAGCTATGCATTTTAAGAAAGGGAGAATCAAAATTACAGAATGCCAAGCAGATTAATGGCTCATGTCTCAAAATACGTAAAAGGGTTAGCCAGCCATACCATGGCTTGGGTTGCAAAGCCATTTGGATTGATTCATGTGGAAGGAGAAGGGCCTTCCTCACCTCAGCTCTCAGGTTGTACAGCCTCAGGCTGCCTCTCTGATCCCAACCTCAGCATCCAGGTTAGGGTGCAACTGTGGTGTGTTTTCGTTGAGTGAGACCCAGGTGAGCTGCACGTCACCTGCAGCAGCACAGACTCGGGCACGTTTTTCTCTCTCCCCACAGGCCAGTCTCGGTGGGTGCGTGAGGATGATTGTTACTGGAGCAGCCCCCGCATCACCAACAGTCCTGGGATTTCTCCGTGCAGCTCTGGGCTGCCAGGTATTGATTGCCTTTCTGTGGCCTTCACTGGGGGCAGTGGGGTGTACATTAGGACAGGGCAGGGAACCCATTGATCCCTCTTCTGTATAGAGAAATATCCTAGGGGCAAGATTTTTGTGGGGTAAGAGCCCCTGCTTTGAAGATGTAAAAAGCCTAAGGGTCACTGAAAGCCAAGATAGCCTTGTGACATTGTAGAAAGCCTAGGCGTGTATCCGCTCTGGGAGAGAACTACATGGATCATCAGTGTGCCGGAGAATCTGTCCCACACCTGTACTGGCATCTCTGCATTCTCCAGCCTGTAGACTGTCCCCCAGCCCAGAGAAGGAGCGTGGGGGAGGGGGATGAAAGTTCATTTGTGTGCTTTTATTTGACTGGGTAGATTTTGTCATTGCTAAAAAAAATCCATTCCTTTATTTATCCATTCAATTAATGTTTATTAAGTTCCTACTTATGCAAACTGCTGCTGCTGCTAAGTCGCTTCAGTCGTGTCCGACTCTGTGCGACCCCATAGACGGCAGCCCACCAGGCTCCCCCGTCCCTGGGATTCTCCAGGCAAGAACCCTGGAGTGGGTTGCCATTTCCTTCTCCAATGCAGGAAAGTGAAAAGTGAAAGTGAAGTTGCTCAGTCGTGTCCGACTCTTAGCAACCCCATGGACTGCAGCCTACCAGGCTCCTCCATCCATGGGACTTTCCAGGCAAGAGTACTGGAGTGGGTTGCTATTGCCTTCTCCGGACTTATGCAGACTATATAGTAACATAGTTGTGACTGGTGGGTTTTCAGAAAAGTAGGCACATCTATTTCATAAATATGCAAGCTTAAAATTTTATGCTTTAGAAGCCGTGGGCTTCTTGAGACTTCCCTGGCAGTCCCGTGTTTAGGACTCAGTGCTTTCACTGCTGGGATCCTGGTTTCGATCCCTGGTCAGAGAACTAAGATCCTGCAAGCCTCCCCACCCCACACACACACAAAAAAAAAAAGGAAGGAAAAAGAAGCCATGGGCTTCTTACACTGACCCTCCTGTTACACAGCAACATGAGCTGACCTCTCCTAAAGGCAGCTCTCCTACATGGTCTAGTCATGCCAGCACATGGGGCTCTGAAGGGGAATATCTTAACAGAGACAAAAGAAGACCTCTAATGGATTTTAAAATGTTTGTCTTTACTATGTATTATTCAAACTGAAAATAAAGTCAGTGGTTGAAAATAGAAGTCTTTATCCCAAACCACATAAGCTTATCTACTAAGTGTCTCTGGTAAAAATAGCATTTCTTCCAAGCAGAGTAGCCATGCCTGTTATCTGTGTCCAGTTTCTCCTGGAGTTACCTAGTTTCAGGGCACCGTCCCCAGCCAGGAGCAGCCAGACGCTCAGTGGGAGGTTAGCTGCCTGAAAAGGGCAGCCGGTTACCTGCGGGAGGGTGCACAGCTACAGTGCAGTTCTTGTGTTTTGCTTGAAGGTTTATGAAGGTTATGGCCAAACGGAGTGCACGGCGGGATGTACCTTCACCACACCTGGGGACTGGACCTCAGGTAGGATGGGCTGGAGATGCGGGAATGAGTTAGAACAGCAAGCTCGAAAACTTCCTCTTGGAGAGCGTATTTACAAGGGCACTTAGGAAATAGAAGAAAAACATTGATGGTGGTTTTGTCTGTGTTGTGGATTATGGATCTGGTTTTTTTGTTATTTTTTTTGTACTTCCTTTTTTTGTGTATTTTCCTATTTCTTCCATAGATAATTAGAAATCATGTTTTAAAAGAAAAGTAACAGATCGCAAAATACAGCTCCAGATAGAAAAATACCTATAATATCAATATATTGGATTTTATAGTTTCTAAATATCACAGTCTAGCCTATAGTCATTTTAGAATGAAGGAAGCAGGCTGCAAATTGGATAAGACCTAAGAGGGAGGGGCACGTTTATAGCAGCCAATGTGCTATTTCTTGAAGGGCCATTTCAGAGGCTCTTTGGAACTATGGTCTCCTGTGACTGCAACATCTAGAAGGCAGTGGCAGCCTCAGAGAGGGGCAACTACTGCCCACACCCTCATTCTGCAGAGACTTATTTTTTAGGACAAGGAGCCACTAGGTATTGGCCTGTACATGTATTGGCCATCGCCAAATTTAGACCAAATGCTGGAAGAATATGAAAAACATTCATCAAAAGACTCTTTCCAGATGCCAGCTTCCTCTGTGAGCCTGAGGCTACCCTTCATGCTTAAGTTTGCTCAACTATAACTGGAAAACTTGCAATGATGTGCATAGGAAGAAACATGCTTAGTAATGCAACTATTTTCTGAGCACCTTGAAGCAGTCAGCAGAAACATGATAGGTGGATTCTAAATTGGGGACGACCCAGAGGGATGGTATGGGGAGGGAGGAAGGAGGAGGGTTCAGAATGGGGAACACATGTATACCTGTGGCGGATTCATTTTGATATTTGGCAAAACTAATACAATTATGTAAAGTTTAAAAATAAAATAAAACTAAAAAAAAAAAGAAATCACATTTGGCCAAGTGAGGTACAGAAGCTTTTTTTCTTTTTCTGAGTTGTATCTCCCTAAACTCCCGCTGAGTAAAGTATATCTTGTATGCACAATTTTTGGTCTTCCTACCACTGGCAGATTTACTACGATGAGTGTATTCTGAGATTCTGGCTCATTAACTTTTTTCTTGTTATGCCATATTATATATAATATGCCATATTATATGATTGCTTACATATGTACCCTTCCTTTTGGACACTTTCTTCCCTCTTGTGATATCCTCTGCATTATCACATGAGAAGGTTTGGAGGTTTTACCTTTTTTAGGCATCCTTACCATAAAAACATATGAAAGTTTATCGAGTATGAGAGGGTAGTTGTCTTTGTACAATACTGTAAAAGATTTGACAACGTCTCAATTAAAAGAGAAAGTGGCAGAGCCTCCTTTTTGTTTTCGTGGCTCACTTTATTTCAGGACCTTGGCCAGCACCTGCATAAAAATCCTCTGCTTTGCCAGTAAACCGTGTAACAACCAGTTATTAGAACATAGCTTAGTTGTAGTTTTGTGATTGCAATATAGAAGACCAAGAAAATGTAAAGTCTTATTTGAGGTGTGAGGGAGAGAGAATTGTAGATGATTATTATGCACATTAATCAACAGTTTTGTGACTGGGGGAAAAGCAATAATGACTATTTTATGATCCTCAAACCAAAAGAACAAAGCTAGTGGAGGTGATGGAATTCCAGTTGAGCTATTCCAAATCTTAAAGATGATGCTGTGAAAGTGCTGCACTCAATATGCCAGCAAATTTGGAAAACTCAGGAGATGGTGACTGCCACCGTGAAATAAAAAGATTCTTGCTCCTTGGAAGAAAAGTTATGACCAACCTAGACAGCGTATTGAAAAGCAGAGACATTACTTTGCCAACAAAGGTCCGTCTAGTCAAAGCTATGGTTTTTCAAGTAGTCATGTATGGATGTGAGAGTTGGATAAAAAAGCTGAGCACCAAAGAATTGATCCTTTTGAAATGTGGTATTGGAGAAGACTCTTGAGAGTCCCTTGGACTGCAAAGAGATCCAACCAGTCAATCTTCAAGAAAATCAGTCCTGAATATTCATTGGAAGGACTGATGCTGAAGCTGAAACTCCAATACTTTGGCCACCTGATGGGAAGAACTGACCCATCAGAAAAGACCCTGTTGCTGGGAAAGATTGAAGATGGGAAAAGGGGATGACAGAAGATGAGATGGTTGGATGGCGTCACCGACTCACTCGATGGACATGAGTTTGAGTAAGCTCCGGGAGTTGGTGATGGACAGAGAAGCCTGGCGTGCTGCAGTCCAGGGGTCTCAAAGAGTTGGATATGATTAAGCGACTGAAATGAACTGAACTGAACTGAAACAAAACCAAAAGATATGATCTAATAATGGGGAAATGTCTTAATATAAAACATCTTGACTGTGTGGTTGGTGTGGGTGTGAGCCTCCAGTCTGGGCCCTGTGAGTCTGTCCAACTGGACGGATGTAGAACAAAGGCCCCACAGGGATTGGTTGGCCTCACCTTGCTCCAAAACTTTATCATCAGTGCTTGCCTGTCTAAAGGTGTATTGCTTTCCATCCACAATTCCCCACTGTGACCACCTGAGGGGTTTTACATGGCACGGAGCATCTTCAGTGCTGAAATTGAAATGAACGCTGACAAATGCCCCTTTGTTCTGGTGTTTTAGGACACGTAGGGGCACCTCTGCCCTGCAATCATATCAAGCTCGTCGATGTTGAGGAACTGAACTACTGGACCAGCAAAGGAGAAGGAGAGGTAAACTTGAGTGTTTAGCCATTCATGTCTGTGGATGCTTTATTATGTAGGGAGTAAAAGGAAAAAAAAAAAGGAATTATTTTCCTTTCACCCTATGTGTAAAGTCATTTCATATTCCTGATTAATTTAAGCCCAACTAAATTGAGCATTTCCTCTCCTGTTTATGAAGTAACCAACCCCCAAGGATGGGGCTGGGCTGATCTAAAATAAGATTTGGGATTGCTAAACTTTTTTTTAAAAACCCTTTTTTTTTCTTAACTGGCATGGCCTGGGCTGTGTATCTGTCCAAACAGAAATGTGACCATTTGGAGATAGGCCAGATGGGGTAGATAGAGCTTGCCTGCACTTGCTGATCCCATGGGAGTGGATGGGAATGCTGAGTGCCTGGTCATGAAGCAGGGCGTCAGGCATCTCCGGCAGAATTAGCCAGCACTTCTGTCTCCGGCGACACACCATCCAGTACTGCAGAGCAGCACATACCGAAGGCCACTGGGTTCCTAAGGAAGAGGGGATGGCAGAGGCAGGCCTGGGGTAGCCAGAACAGAGAAGTCACTGCTTGAGAGAACGCAGGTGGCCATTCGTGTCCTCTCTTTCCACCACTGTGGTTTCCTCAGTGGATTTCCTGAGGGATAGTGTACATTTTTCTACACATGCCTCATGACAGCCTCCTATCAGGGTTCCCTATGCTGCGTCCTGAGAAAAACCAGGTGTTTGTCCCTACAGATATGTGTGAGAGGACCAAATGTGTTCAAAGGTTACTTGAAAGACCCAGAGAGGACAAAGGAAGCCCTGGATGATGACGGCTGGCTTCACACTGGAGACATCGGGAAATGGCTGCCGGTGCGTACGTTGGAACCATGGACCTCCACACGTTTTGGTGGTAGAAGTGTGTGTCATCTGGTTCACTCCTGAGGCAGGAGTCTTTATGTCCACCCTGACAATCAGTCATTCCAGAAAACCTCAGGGAATTGGGAGGTTCTTCCTTACCTTGCCCCCAAAGCTTCCTTCTCCATCCTCCTGATGAAGGTGACAGGGATCTTTGGGGAGCGTAGAACTGGAGTTTGAGGCCCACTGCCCACCCTTAAGTGGCCTCCTAGAAGAAGTCTGACAGTGCTCTGGAATCTGATGGATAAAGTATTATACATGGAACAAGGGGTTCATAGCTCTCGGAGATCTGAGAAAGGCAGGGCCTGGGACACTGGCCTCCAGCTGAGAGGTGACAGTGAGGGATGTGAAAAGCTTGGAGCTGGGCAGGAGGATTCTAGGGTTCTTTTGTCTTTGCTAGCAGCTACTCCGGTGACCTTGAATAAAGCTTTATCCCTCCCCGTGGCTTCCTATTAACTCACTTGTAGAATAAGAGAGTAAGCTACATGGCATTCTTTAGCTGTGGCCCCCAACTTTTAGTTAAAACCAGTTATGGTGATTCATTCTATCATTTGTAAAATGGGGGTAATAACACTGCTTACCTCTGTGGTCATGTTGTAAGGAAGAAATGAGATTACAGTGTACCTGTAAAGCCCTTAACACACTGCCTGGCACATAGCATATGCTTAGGTGAAAGCTGTGACCACAAAAAGCCTCCATCCCTGAAACGAAGAGCCCCCCACCTGCTGCAGCCCACCCCAGGAAACCATTCCTGTGTCTCTGGGAAATTGCTAAGGCCTTGGGTGGATGTTCTGAGATGTCGAGTTTATCGGGCAGGTTAGTGATGTTGAGCCCTCCAGGGGCTGGTGAGCTGATTTGCCCCTTGGAACTGTGCACTTCACTGGGAGATACCCTCACTCCTGCAGCAGACGTCGTGTGCCCCCACCGTGTACCCAGGACCAGGGACTCTGCTCAGGGAAGAGACGCGTCTTTAGACGCTACCCAACCTAGTGTGATGGGCATGAGATGACGGCCATGCTCACCTGGGGGAGAGGCAGAGAAGAACAGGAGCCCACTGGCTCTGAGTCTCAGAATGTAAGTCCTGTCCCAAGAGAGGGGAGAGCAAGAAGGACAGTCAGGGCAGGAGTAGTAGCTGCACTAAGTTGAGGAAAACTAGGGCATGAGGCAAGCACTTCTAGCCGAGGGCCCACAGTGGAGGAGAGAGGCTGGAGAAGCAAGCAGGGCCCTGGACACTGGCAGAGGGTAGATTGTCCTGTCAGCTAACGAAGCCCAGGCTTCAGGCCTTGCCTGTATAGGCCCCTTTCAAGGCTCTGTAGTTCATTTAATATTAGGGGGGAATCCTCAAAATTGGGGAAGAGCTTGGGGGAAAAGTCCCACAAAACTGCACCTGCCACTGATGCCCTATAACTCAGATGAACCACCCACCTTGCAGGGTGTTGTGAGAAGCAAGTAAATTGATTCATGCTTGAACTCACATCACAACACAGTAGGCAGATAGTCTGTGGGAATCAATTTTTAAAATTATTATTATGTTGGAACAGTATTAGATAGGTCAGGGAAAAAGTTCTAAGTTTCTGATTCAGAAAGACCTGGTGTAAGTTCTGGTTCTCTCACCTCCTACCTACATGGCTTTGGAGGAGTTGACTGACCCCTCTAATCCTCACCTTCACCGTTTGTAAAATGGAGGTGATGACACCCAACTCATGGGGTGCCACGAGGCCCAAAGAAGCCAGTGTGGTGAAAGTGCTTGATGTCCAGGCTGGATTTTGAGCAAAACAAGGCCTGCTTGTTTTTCTCTTCTGGTGAGATTACTGTGGTTCTGATAATTGAACAGATAGAGTGGGGCCAGAATGTGTGCACACGTTAGATAAGGAAGTGGTTTTGATGGGAGGAAGAGTCGACTGTAAGGAGGATTTATGCGTGAGGACGGGTGAGCCTGACTGCTGGAAGTCAAAGGAGAATGCAGTGGCAAGGCCATCTCTAGGTTTGGGGCTTGGGGAATGGGGCAGGCTTGAGGAGGGTCATCCTTTAGGGCACACTGCATTATGCAGGGCAAACAGCCTGTTTTTTTGTGTTTTTTGTGTTTTTTTTTTTTAGTCTTTTGAGGATAGTGAGGTTCTGAGGCTAGAACTCAGTGAAGAGCTCTGGCAGGAAGCTCAGACCAATGCAGGAGTGGCCACTGAGGAGATAAATGGTAGTCACCTCAAGGGACATTGTCAGTGGAAGTGGGGACATGGCTGCATTCAAGGGTTGAGCCAAAGGAGAGAGACCAACCTATTCACCTCGGAAATTCAAAGAGATGTAAGGGAGTCAGGGAAGTGGGTGGGGGTCCTGGAAGCCAGGGGCTCAAGCACTCACTGCCCAGGGGTGGCCTGCCTGCCGCAGAAATCTTGGAGAGAGAGGGCCCCTCCTGCCGTCTGGGGGCCTCCATCCAGAGCTGTGCTGTGTGCTGATGGATGGAGAGTCCATCCTTTGGGAGTGGTGGCCTAAGCGTGGTTCACGGGGCGAATCTGAAGATGCAGATGAGAAAAGGGACAGCTGGAGTGAGGGCCTTGGTGAGAGGAGCCCCGATGGGAAGGTGGGGAGTCTTCTGAGGAGGAGGGTACCTGTTGCCGGGCACCTGGCTGGCAGCGCTGGGAGGGGGAATGGGGCACATGCTGAGCGGAAAGGACAGTGGGCACTCGGCCCAGCAGAGCTTGAGAGCTGCCCACTTGTGTACACACTGTCCCTCTCTGGCCACATGGTGACTTTGTGAGGGCAGAGACGTTGGGTGCACGAGCAGATCCAGTGGGGCATGCAGGGTGGGACAGGGCGGGGGTTGAGGGGCTATGGCACGAATAAGTGAGGGGCTCAAGCTTGGGAATGCCATCTTTTTATGAAGCTGCTTGTCCAACTCCACAGACTGGTACTCTTAAAATTATTGATCGGAAGAAGCATATATTTAAACTTGCTCAGGGAGAATATGTTGCGCCCGAGATGATTGAGAACATCTACATCCAGAGCGAGCCTGTTGCCCAAGTCTATGTCCACGGGGACAGCTTAAAGGTGAGTCCCCAGGCTCCCGCCTTCCCACACGTGCCGGGCCTGATGAGAATTTGGGGAATGATTTCCTAAGTATCTGGTATTTGATTTAAAATGATGACCATTCATTTCCGATCAGACACTGGTATTATCTGGCATATAAGATCAGGAGAGAAAATGTTTATCTAAGGGAGAAATCTTGATTGTTTATAGTTTGATAAATTTGCAATGAAGATAAATAAGTTGCTTGAAGTAGTAGTAATGTACATTCCCACGACTTTTAACTTATGCTTCATCTACTTCCAAGAGGAATTCTGAGGTAATATGGTGAAGCAAGATTCAGGGTTTCTGCTGTTTTGGTTTTAAAATATGTAAGTGAACTTTACAGATAAATAGGTGCAATATTGCAAGTAATTGTACTGATTATAATGTACAATGTATTAAGCTTAATACTTAATGTATTAAGCTAGTATACTAATATAGTTTAGGATTAAATTATTTGGAGAGAATTTCTATTTATTCTACTTTTCAGTATCATTTAGATCTGAAGTAGAAGGATCACTGTGAATATATTCTCTGCTATCATTGCATGCTCAGTTGCTTAGTCGTGTCTGACTCTTGACAACCCCATGGACTGTAACCCTCCAAGGCTCCTCTGTCCATGGGATTTCCCAGGCAAAAATACTGGAGTGGGTTGCCATTTCCTACTCCAGGGGATCTTCCCAACCCAGGGATCGAACCTGAGTCTCTTGCATCTCCTGCACTGGCAGGCAGGTTCTTTCACACTGTCACCTGGGAAGCCCATGGGCTGTCATTAGATTTATGTGGTTAAAGACTATTATTTTTTTAAGAAAATACTTTAAAAGTTAAAATTGTGTTCTTGATGAATGAGGAGCATATTAACGAATCAGTTTCAAAATGGTCTGGAAATACTTAGAAATGTATGTGTTTTTGATTGTAGAGTTGGTTGATTAGTATCCTAAAGATGGTCTCATTTAAATTTGTCATGAGAATTAAAGGTACATACAGGACTAACCTTACTGATTTTTAATCTCCTTTAAGCTTATTTTTTATTAATCAATCTTTTACAAAGTTAGGGAAATATATGAGAAATATTCAAGAATATTTCTGTCAAGAATGTGTGATATGTTAGTGGAAATGTTTCATAAGCATTTACATATTTTTAGAAAAGAGGAGAGTCTGAGAATACCAAGATAAGTTTTAATGGTGGACCACAAATAACCACTTTAAAAACTTTCGTCATAACTATGTTTTCCTCTGATGGGATCACAGGCCTTTTTGGTGGGCATTGTCGTGCCTGATGCAGAAGTCATGCCCTCTTGGGCCCAGAAGAGAGGAATTGAAGGGACGTATGCAGAGCTCTGCGCAAATAAGGTCTGTACCTGGGGGCTGTTTCCTCAAAGCCTGACAGACCTTCTAATATACTGCATAATGAGAGAACACAAAAACAGTAGCCCAAGTGAAATTTGAGCCAGTAGGGAAATTTCCAACTTCATTTTATAAGTGGTGGGAGTCCTAAACCAGAGGTTTGTCTTTTGTTATTGTGGTAGAAGAACCTTAATTCCTCTTAGAATACTTGATAAACGTTTGAATTTTCCAGCCAGGAGACATCACAGAAAGCATGTCCAGCCCTGTTTTGCAGCTTGCAGCAGAGTCCAGGGAGTGAGGGGGCTTGCCCAGAGCCACACAGCTGGTTAACAGCAGGTCAGATGTGAGCGTAGGCCTTCTGACAGCCCTGTTCTTTCCTGATGGGAGGTAGATTTTGTGTCTACTGGGCTTAGAGAGACGGTCATAGAATTGCAAAAGGAGCACAGTTCTTCCTGCTGAGAGCATTAGCTGCTCACACCTTCCAGAAACCTCCTGGCACATGCGTGGTTCTATGGAAGAGGATCTCTGTGCCCTGACTCAGCATCAGCTCTTCAGTCACACGGTCTGTTTCTTAGCAGTGTGAACTCTAGAGCTCCCACCAGGCCCTGGGCTCTTCTGGGGGTGACAAGGCACCAGGGACTCAGCAGGCTGACCAGAGGGCCGATTTTTAGAAAAGCTGAGTAGTCCCTTAGCCTGCTCTCGGGCGGTCCTTAGGCCTTGCCAGCACTTACTTACCAGATGAGAGGTGGTGATTGGCTTGCTGCCAGGGAGTGTCAGCCACAGCTGGAGGTTCAAACGGTGAGGGCACGTGTTGGTATGGTTACTAGTTGTACTTTGCTCAAAACTCACTGATTCTTCTATCTCCATTTTGAAATGTGATTTTGCCTTGTAATTTTACCTATATGGTTTGATTCAGGAGCTGAAGAAAGCCATTTTAGAAGATATGGTGAGGTTAGGACAAGAAAGTGGACTCCACTCTTTTGAACAGGTAACTGTTACGTTTTCCATACTTGTTATGGCCCTTTATGTAGGGATGAAAATGAAAGCAACCGACGGTGACCCTAACCTAGATTCCCTATCCTCCACACTGTGCCCTACAGGCAGGCTATGTACCAGCAGACCTCCGAAAGCCTGTTCCAAGCTGACTTTGCAGCAACCTGCAATCTAACTAAAAGAGGTCGTATGCTAAGTGAGACTGCACTCATTGTCCTCATAATAACAAATGTTCATAAAGCTGAAATATTTTCCTAGCTGTCACCGGTAGAGCGTGTCTACATGGTGTGTCTCCGAGCTGTGTGCAATACTCAAGAGCAGCAGAGCCCTGTCTCATGTTTATTTTTATGGGGACTGTCTTCTTGGCTGCAGCCGGTGATCTTACTTGCTGGGACATGGAAAAGATTGCCCTTCTGGGGCCAGGGACCTGTCAGCCCAGTGTGCTCTTTACAAAGAGGAGGAAACAAAGAGTGTGCTGGGAGTGGACACGGCAAACCTCTTAAGACTTTTTGACTTTGCAAGGTTGGGCCTCTTCTTTGTAACTGAATTCATGAGCATACTTGGTCCTTCTTACACATACCATGTGTAATCCTCTGTAGTCAAAAATTCAAAAACACAATTCTTTAAACAGAAAAATATTAATATGGATTTTAAGAAATTCCCCAGTATGCATTTAATATAATTGTTTTTCATAAAATGTTTCTCAAACAGAGTCTGTAAGGTTTATGAGAATTTTTTAATTTTATATGTTCATTTTGATGTTAACCCAAAACCATTTTCAAACCAGTTTTAAATATAGTGCTAAAATTCTTACAGCAATTATTTGGCAATTAGAAAACAGTTCCACAGATTGACTTTAATTTCTTAAGTAAACACAGTTTCAGGGTTTGAGAGAAATGTTTTTCTTTTGAAATAGATCTTTACATTAATCTAGGTTGAGAAACACTGCTTTGCCTGCATCTGTCAGCGTGTTTTCGGGCAGATAAGACCTGGATAAATAGATCCTTACTTTTAAAAATTATAAAATCTAAGGCATTCAGGGAAGTCACATATATCTTTCTGAATGCAGTCAGTTCTGGCATGATAATTATTTAAATTTTTAAATTTGCTAGAACTGACTTCATTGCTTCTCCATTAAGGGAAGCTGTGTGACTACAGACATGATCCTGTATGTAGAGCAGGGGCCACAGAGTGGTTGGAGACCTGGTGTGTCTGGGCCTCTGTTACCTGAATGGCTGGCGGTAAGGGCGCTGGGGATGCACTGGGATCCTACAGATATCCTTGTGATTCCCAAGGCTTGCACGCCCCCTGCTGGATGTGGGCTGTGTGACCTGCCTCAAGGTACATGGAGAATTGTAACTGATTCTCTTTCCTGGAAAAGACTACCACTCTTAAGGTTATGTTTAAAGAACCTTTTCCAGTGTTAACCGTTGCTCAAATTAGAGCTTTTACTGAGAGTGGGCACATTCTTGACTTTCCATATGCCTTAAGCAGAGTTTCTGCTCTATTAATCTGCCCTTGCCATGGTAACCTCAAATACAGAGAAGTCATGTGGCATCCCAAAGGCCTGAGTTTCGTTGCCAGGGCTGTTTGTTACCTCTTCATTTTCTCTGTTCTCATTCTCCTCTTTGTTGGTCTGTGGCATCCTCCCCACCGCAGCCAGTGTGTATCCTCAGCTGCGCACAGGCGAGCAAAAACCAGGCTCCGTGCCTGAGAAGGGTATGCTCCTAGTTGTATTCTAAAGCTTGACATAAATTATTCCAGTTAAGCCATAATCTATTGTCAGCTAGTCCTTTTCCTTTTCCTCATAAAAGAATGATCAATTAAGGCTTTTGCTAATTTTTTAACAGCACGCTCCCCTGCTGCCTCCACCCCAAATACATACCCAAGCCCAAGGCTTAAATCATTCAACAGAAACATTAGGACTTGAGACTTACTGGGCAGGATTGATCTGAATTAAACTTTGAATTAGATGAAAATTTAATGTAATTTAATTTTCAGAAACAATTCCTAGAACTAGGCCAACCATCATTAATTTATGGAGATCTTTGGGAGATATTTCTTAATGAGTAGATAGGAAGCATTTAAAATAACTGCATCAATAATTAAAACACATAGATTCTTGGGAAGTATTTGAGCATACTTAACCATTATTTAACCATTTTCTTGACACTTATATGGCTTATTAGTTTGAATAGGCATATAAATACAAAGTGAACTTTGAAACTTAATAGATTTTTCAAATCCTGACTGCAGAGCCCTTGCTAAATATCTTTTACTGTATTTTCTGTCATTGAAATGAATACTTAATCAGTTTGCCTTTAAATCAGAAATTAATTGAGCATTTCCCTAATTAAATTTTTAAAAATTTCTCCTGTCCTAAATTATTTATTTTGTATTTATTATCTACAGGCAATATTGTGTGTTAAAGTGTTTCACTGAGTAATTCCATTGAATGATTTTTCAGGATTATGAAAATTTCTATGCTTTAGTGAGATGGCATAAATTGACACTTGTGAAACGTTATATTCCAATATAAAATTTAAATGTTACAGTGTCTTTAAATTAAAAACAACAAAAAAAGAAATCACTGATAACTGTATAGTTTCAAAAAGGGAGCTAACATCAAGTATCTCCTTCCTTCTTTCCACAACAAAAACTTTGTTTATTGCAAACTAGAAAACACATTTTATGTTGTGTTAGGCATAATGGGGGAATCAAGATTTATACCTTTTTTTCCCAGCCACAATTCAACAATTTGGTTTTATTAGAAAATATGTAATTATAAAAAATGAAAATTGGTAAGTTTTGAGAAATTTTTTTTTTCTGGGGAAAAATTAAAAACTAGGTTGGCGACCCACAGTTAAGGTCAGTGTTAGCTAAAGAACTATTTTGACTCATTTTTTCCCAATTACTGATTAGATTTTTAGTTACTGGAGCAATTTGTACAGGTATTTTCATGGCAGGATTTAAATGGACCCAGGGCCGTAGGTCAGACTGGAGCAGGGACTGGCAGCGGTGCCACTTTGATCTGTTTGTTAAGTGGCTGAAAGGCGCGCTGAGTGCCATATTGCTCGGCTTCCTGCAAGACTGTATTCGTTTCCTCTCCTCAGGAAGAGACTGTGTTGTAGAGAGCCACACTAAACTGCAGATGCCCCGGGCAGCGCTTTAGGCTTGCTGCAGGTAGCTGGTTTGACAGATACGCAGAATCTACCAGCTGATGCAATTCTTTCTTCCTAAGATCATAATGTTTCTTTTACATTCTACTTACCCTCTTAATAGCATAATGGCACTGGTAGCTCTCCGTGTGAGAGTCATCTTCCCCGTACTGTACTGTCTGAAGCCTCTGCTTATCACTGCTGGATTTTCAGAGGTGTTCACCCAGGTCCCTGTAGTGAACGTAGACTCTTGTCTCAGTTACACATGTTCTCCACATGCTGTTAGGAAGGCGCATAAGCTGAAACCCAGGCTGCAGGGACACTGTAGAAATTTATATTTTGGCATTGGCATCTCCTTTTAAATATATTATTATTTTCATTTACAGAAGAAGGTGGGTACACTGTTTACACTTGTCAGAAGCCTTCCCGTGATACCGTTTCTATCAGAAGGAGCTAAGGATGTTAGCTCTGCCACTTTTTCAGTTTTTCATTTCATAACAGTAAACATGAGTTACGAAGTTAAACCACGATCTTGGATTAAGTTTTATTTGGATTTTGTTCATATTTTCTTCATGCTAACTAGTCTTGTTATCAAATGGTGATTTCCAAACTTAAGTAGCAGAACTTAGATAACACGTACCAGACATAAGAGCAGAGCTGCTCTAGTAGATCTAGGGCTTGAGCCAGAGCCTATCTTCTACCCCCACTTTCAACCCAACCCCCTCACTTACCCCTCCCGCACCCCACCTTCATGCACCTCTGCTTCTCCCTCACTCCATCCCGCCCCTGCCTGTCAGCACCCCACCTTCATGCCCACGTCCACCTCCACGCACCCATCAGCAGTGGCCACTGCAGAACCCCTGGTTCTCAGTGTACTATGGGCCAAAAACATCTCCCTTGGGACCTGTTTCCAGTGACTTTTGGATCCCCTAGGATGATTTGTGTTTGATAGAAGCAAATTAGGAAAAAAGTATATTCCAGAGGGTACAAAAACTGGCAGCCCTATTCCTTACTAACTCCAGCAACCAACTTACTTACTTGCTTCTTTGAATATCAAGATCACTGTGGGAATTTTCAAACAAAACACTTATTACAAGGACCTTTACAAATTTTGAAACATTAGATAATTTTTTGGGCAGGTGCCTCAGATTTCCACGTATGTATATTGGATATCCAAGTAGAAATCCTTCAGATATGTGAAGTAAAGCTGAAGCTGCTACATGTAATGCTAGCTTTAGTTTTAGTGTAGTCCTGTCCTCCCCTTCTCACCACACATGGTTCCCTTAAAATGCTGTTCTTTCTATAGCAAAAGTGAATCCTTCATTTGAACAAATTTCTAAGAGGCAAAGGTGAATCTCATTTGTTAATGTTGTGTTCATTTAAAAATCATCACATTTTTAAATTACAAGCATGCATTTAAAAAATGCCAGAATTTGTTAGAATTTTTCTTGAAAGCTTTTTAAGAAGTAGAAAGTATAGCTGTTTTAGGGGTCTTCTTTGAACATTGAGTCTTTGATCTGAAAAATCAGTGAATGCAATGGAGAATTTTCTGGGCCAAGAATTCTTTGTCATATCACAGTATCCACCTGCCAGAACACTAGACAATTGGCATCAGAGATTTTGAAAACAATCCTTGACATGTTGAATTTTTTGCGACTATTTGCATGCATTGATTTTTTTCCCTGAGTGTTTTTGGTTGTTAAATATGCATAACATAAAGTTTCCCATCTTAACCATTTTTAAATGCATAGTTCAGTGG
This sequence comes from Bubalus bubalis, assembly GCF_019923935.1. Classification (NCBI taxonomy): domain Eukaryota; kingdom Metazoa; phylum Chordata; class Mammalia; order Artiodactyla; family Bovidae; genus Bubalus; species Bubalus bubalis. The sequence continues at coordinate 88,673,240 of NC_059165.1, read as the reverse complement.
CATTAGCACATTCATAATGTACAACCATTATCACCACCCATCTCTGTAACTCTTTTCATCTTGTAGAATAAAACTCTGTACCCATTGAACAGTAACTCTTAATTCCTTCCTTACTCCCAGTCTCTGGAAACCACCATTTTACTTTCTGTCTCTGTGACTTTGCTTACTCTAAGTGTCTTATCTTTTCGTGACTGGCTTATTTCACTTAGCACAATGCCCTCAAAGTTCATCCATGTTGTGGCATGTGTCAGAATTTCCTTCCTTTATGAATTAAATGTCACTGCATATCTCTGCCACATTTTGCTTATCCATTCATCTGTCAGTGGACATTTGGGTTGCTTCTCCATTTCAGCTGTTGGGAATAATGCTGCTGTGAACATGGATGTACAAATATCTCTTCGAGATCCTGCGTTCAGTTCTTTTGGATACATGCACGCACTCCCAAAAGTGGAACTGCTGGGTCGTATGGTAATTCCGTTTTTAATTTTTGGAGGAACTGCCATACTGTTTTCCGTAGTGGCTGCACTATTTTATATTCCTGCCAACAGCGCACAAGGATTCCATTTCTCTATATCCTCACCAACACTTGTTATTTTCTCTTTTTTGGATAATAGCCATCCTAATGGGTGTGAGAGTATTTTGTTTTGTTTTTTAAATAAGTCATTTCCTGATTGTATCCATGGATTTTAAGTAACGGTTCTCCTGTGGCAGTAGCATGTGCCACAGGGACCTTGCATTCTTGTTCTCCTGGCTTCTGTAACCCACGCCCCCATTACTGGAGCCACAGAGCAGCCTCTCCCTTCCCCTTGCTATCTTCATCTGGCCAAAGCCTGCTTATCCTTCAGAGTTTTACTCAAGCATCCCTTTGCAGTGAATCCTGACCCAGGTAGGGTTAGGTGCTATGTCAGAAATGCATTCAGCGCTAAAAGAAAACCCTCAGTATGTTACATACATAGGGTGTGTTTTTGTGGTTTTCTCACATAAGAAGTCCAAAGATAAGATGTCCAAGGCAGGTACAGGTCTTCAAAGCCCTAAGCACTCCGTCTTTCTTCCCACTGTCCATTCTGGGTATGTTGGCATATCACCTTATGGTCACAAGGTGGCTGCTACGGCTTTGGACATAGTCCATATTCAAGGAAGGAAAAATGGGGAGTGGGTAGAAATAGGTATATCTGAAACTTTCATGAGGAAAGCAAAAACTTTCCCTTCTCAGCAGCCAAAAATGGATCTGATGATTACCCGCTTAGTCTCAAGGGAGGCTTGGAAATAGGGAATAGGATTGTCACAGTTTACATATAGACCATTTTGGCCTCAAACAAACCCTGGTTTTGTTAGCATGGAAGATGGGGAATGATGCTAGCAAAGCAATGGACCACTGCTTGTCCCTGTGTAGTAATATTCACATGGCACCATCTCTCATTAGATTGTAAGCCCATGTGGGCAGATACTGTGTCTTTTCTTTGTATCCCTGGTGCCTTATACCATACCTGACACATAGTAGTTGCTCAATAAATGATCAGTTCAGTGAAACAGCAAGTGAAAGTATATGTGTATTTAGCACATTTAATTTTTTAAGTCTTTATATAGTGACTCCTTTGCTCTTTAATAATATGGATCTGTTATCTCAGCAAAATAACTGAAGGTAGATGCAACTGTCAGTCAGGATACAATTTTTTGGAGAGACTGTCATTCCAGGATTCAGCTCAAGCTCAGATGATAAAAGTTTTCGTTGAATTGACAATGACCCTTTCAGCTGGAATCCACATGAGAGGAGTCTGCCCAGGCCTTCCCAGAATGGTTGATCTATCTCTCTGGCCCCCCATTCAGCATTGCAAAGAGACTTTGTATGAGGAGGCTTGGGACCTGCCTCATGGAAATAAGCACCATGAACACTAAACCTGATCTCTCCATTCCTCCTTCCAATAATGCTATAAAATTTTCTGGCAGAACTTTTCTTTTTTTTTTTTTAACATTTACTCATCATGTCCCACCTAGATTTTATATTCCTCCTGTGAATGGCATCTCTTCCATGCAGCCCTCCAAGCTGGAAGCCTGGGAATCCTCAAAACTGCCTCTTCCTTATTTCATCTCATTTATCTCTGAATCTCTCTTAGAACTGCTTACTTGTCCCTGTCTCTGCCACCACTCTAAGCATAGCCCCTTCTCTGCTCTCCTATGGACTGGTCAGATCCTTCTGATTGGTTTTCCTGCTTCTAGTCTTATCATTCTTAAAAACCACATTCACGTTTCTCTTGGAAAGAACTTTATAAAATGTGTATTCAGCTGTGTTACTGCCCTGTATAAAAATCTTCAGTGTCTTCCTACTATCTTCCTCTAAAACTGCCCCGTCCACCAATTCAGCTTCATCCGTCACCTCCTTGGCCTCCTATTTCACGAAACTACAAAAGAAACCACTTGGATTTCCTTTTTCACACTCTGCCATTTCTCACTCCTGTGGTTGTGTTCATGGGGTTGCCTCTGCCCGGCATGCCCTTCACCCGCCTCTCCTTAGCTGGTTAACTCCTGCTTGTTCTTTAACACTCCCCTAATTGGGGAAGGCTTCCCTGAGTTAGGTGCCCTTCCTCCTGTGTATTCCGTTCTCTCTAATCATTGCCCAGTGTATCTGCTCTGCTGGATGCCAGTGTGCACTCCCCAAGGGTAGGGGCACTCGTGATTCCTCTTTGTGCCCTCGGTGCCTGGCACAGAGTGAGGAACTCATTCATTTCTGTTGACTGGCTAAATTGGGGAGTAAGAAGGGGATGAGGTGGCTTTCAGATATATCAAATAAGCTGGCATGCTGTTACAGTAACTCTGACTTTTTAAATAGGCCTGTTTTTATGTCAGTATTTCTATTCCCACATGCCTGTCTACTTCTACCATGTATGCTATGAATGCTGTGTTATACTCCTGATAAAGATGTATTCTGCATTTGGTTTTTAGGTTAAAGCCATTCACATCCACTCTGATATGTTCTCAGTTCAAAATGGCTTGCTGACACCGACCCTAAAGGCTAAGAGACCTGAGCTGAGAGAGTACTTCAAAAAACAAATAGAAGAGCTTTACTCAACCTCCATGTGAAGTTCAAGGAAAGTTCTTCTCGGTATAATGGACAATGTAGCAATATTATAGTTGTTCTTGAAAGTAACAAGTCAGAATGATGCAGCTGAAAATGAAAAGCACGTGACCTTATGACTGAGCCTTTTCCTGTCTCTAGAGGTCTTTAACAATATTTTCTCTCTCATCACTGAGTACACTTTATTTTTATTACAATGATATTGTAGCAAACTGCTAAAAATATCACAAGTGGCATTGTAAAAAAATCGACTTTTCTTAAGAACTGTGTACCACTAAAAGTAATATATTCTCAATGTTCACAGAACTTCTATTAAATATAAAAGAAAAACATAACTGATACATTGTACTTAATTATTTTTGAAATAGTAAACAGGTATGGCAAATACTGAGGCAAGGTGGACTGCCTTATTCGATAACTGATGGACAAAATCACAATTAAATTAGACTTAAATGAAAACTAATACAGAATCTTGCTGAAACAGACATGATACATAACTTCTACATAACTTTATAGCTACATAACTTCAGATTCTTTAAACATAATAATCCTTATTGGTTTGAAAACGTTTTCTGTCCAATTTTTACTTTTATTTATGATGAATGCAAATTCAAACATTCTTAAATGTTATATTTACATAACATTTTACAAAGACTTTTCAATCCATTTCCTTATTTATTAAGCTTATTAAAATATTAGGAACTACCCAGAAGTAATGTAATATACAACTATTTCAAGGATAGTATGTGTATATTCATGGATGTCTTACCACATGTATTATGAAAGATGTCTGTTGACTCTACTTGGATGGAGCTTTAGGGAAGACTTGGGATAAGAAACCCAGAATTATTTCTCACAGTGGGCAGCAATTAATATACCAAATTTCCTTGCTGGGTTCTTCCAGTCTTCCATTTTCAACATGTCTATGCCAGGCCTGGGAAACATAGGTGGCAATAATTCTGAACAGTTTCTCTTTCTTCCAATAAGACTGTCAAGGCAGGATGTAGGGAGAAGGGGAATGTCATCTCTAAATAAAATAATTTTTCAACAATGTAAGTTTGAAGAACCTCTTCAAAATACCCCTAGAAAACTACTTAAGTCCAATCATAGATAACTGTCTCCTTGGGGAATAATTTCATGCATAGAATCTCTAAATGCTTCTAAATACCCATGAAAACCTCCTCTCTTGTATTATGTGCTTAAATATTTCTTGTACCTGGGTGCCAACAATGTCATATAATTAAAGCCCAGCATGAAGAGCAATTAAGTCCCAAGCTACAGACTGCATCGGAAGAAGAAACTGTCCCTAGGAAAGTGTTTTTAAAGTGTTTTAATCTGTAGAGCCAGGATCTGAAAATAGACGGGGGCAGTGGTCACAGTCCAGAAGCTCCTTTCACTGGGAGCAAATCCATACTGTCAATAAGGCTGTGGGTTAGAAACTACATAATCACATAGGCTTACTAGATGAATCTGCACCAGAGATGATACATTTCAGTCTTTGCAATAGTGGACCAACCCCAGTTTTGTTTGATGTATTTATCCAGTCTTCTACATATTCCTTTACTGGATTCTCTCTGCAGTCCCACTGCTCGCACTTAAGATTTGACTTATGGTAAATAACCCAGTTCTATGCACATTATTCTATGTGCACTAACTTTAAAGGCATTTCTAAACAAACAAATACTAAAAATGTCCAAGGCCACATCTTCATAACATTAATTTTTTATATTTAATATATATTTGACTAATTAAAAGAAAATCGCTACCTGAATTGGATATTCATACTATCTTAAAGGCGAGTAGCTTCACATCTTGAAGAAAATGAAGCTGTTTCCCTTTGTCCTTCCACTCAACTCAATTTCATGTTTATCTTTGTTTACAAAGGATTTTAGACAGTGTAATTTTAAGCAAATAATTTCGATTTTATTTTGATTCCACTTATACCTAGTAATAGAGATAATTGATTATGGGTAACTTAAGATTTCTTTTCCTCACTTTAAAGATCTTAAGTTTCTGTTTAGCCTTCCTAATGCTCATGAAAATCGCCACATGGGCATATAAACAGGTTCTTACAGATGTGCTGAGAAAAGTAAACAGCAGGCCTTAAATATATTGCATGTACATTTATTTTTTCCTCTGTTTAACTACTGAATTTTTTAATAAAATAGAAATGAAACAGTATATGTTAACGAAAGAAAATCCTTCTTGCCTCAGATTTTCCAACTTTATTTTGAGGGGAAAAAGTTGGTATTTCTCTTTAACCAATATAGAAAAAGGCTATATACTTAAGATATTTACATTCATAGTGGACATCGATCCAATTTAAATCCAAAGGTATAACAGCAATCAATTACTTAAGCATAAACATGTTCTTAAATGTTTGGCCTTTTTTCTGTTTCTCATTCAAATTTGTTGATAATTCTCACATTTTACAAACTGATATTGTTGTTTATAAAGATATAAAGTAGAATATACACCATTTTCTTTCCTTTTGCCATAAAAGTCGTCTTTGTATTGTATTGTGATTTTCCTCCAGGTGAGAGAGGAAACTGACCAGGTGTGGTGTGCAGGCCTAGCCTCACATATTAGGAACTCAAGAACTCAGGAATCTAAGGAATAAATACCCAGTCTCCCTCACATGAGCAGGTCAACTTTCCATTCTAAATTTAGGTAAAACAGCAAGCATGAAAAAAATAGAATTTTTCATTGCAATTTTTATAGTTAGGTAATGTTTTAGCAACTTGCAGTCAGCACTTTGATTGTATTACCCATCAAAGAGTCTCTAATCTTTTCTGTTTCTAGCAGTAAAGAAAATGAATTATTCTTTATTTTCCAAATGTATTAATATAAAGCACAAATGTGATGTAGTTACTTAGAATACAAAATACTATGAAATGAATGTAAAGAATGGAAAACTGTATTTTTGCATGAAAACAGACCACTTACAAACTTAATATCTCAGGAAAAATGAAAAATTATATATAAAATTGATAAACTATATGTTGAATTAAGTTGGTATATTTTCTTGCCTGTTTCTATTTTAAGAAAGCATATACGTGAAAAGAAAAAATGATCCCGGTAGTCAGAATTTTCTAAGTATGCTACACGGTCCTTTCTGTGAATCTACAGTTAACCACAGTAAGAATGGAATTAGCGTTCAAGTGAGGACAAAGCCCTAATGAGAACACATAAATGGTTATAACCCAGAGGCAATAGATACATATTACCTGGAGGCAAGCACTTCTAAACTTGGTCCAAACAAAAGGTTTTCATGGGGTGACAGTGGCTTTTAAACATTCATTTGACTGATTATTTTTATTTTTCTTGTTAAGTCATTGCAGCAGTTGCATGAAGGGGAAATGGATATTTTTTGAAGAATTGCTTATTCTACTTTCAATTTTTAAAAATTGAGGAAATTTAAAAGTTACCTTTTAAATATGCATAAAAGTATATTAACTGTAATTATATTTTAGTTGCTTTGTTATACTAGCATGCATATCAAATATACAATGCATTTATGAAAACTTTTGTAAAAAATAAAGATTTTTTTTTGTTTCTCAAAGTTTCTTATAATTACTATTTTATAAATTTATTTAGCATAATCCTCTGATGTTAGTATATTTGGTGATCACTGGTCATAATGCTTATGGTAATTATGGTTGATTATAATAGAATCAAGCTATATCACTAGGCAACATACTCTACATCCTTTGTAAGGATCCCCAAACTCCGAAGACTTATGGTCCCCCCAGAGAAGCTCCTTTGCTTTGCACATTTGCTATTATCAAATGTGTCCTGGATTTAAGTGTATCCAGGATTTAATTCATTTTTATATTTTAAAAGAACACATGATTGTATTCAAATTTTCCATCACGATGGCCCTTAAACAGTATTTCCATGTCTTTTACCCATACACAGTGAGTACACTCTTAAAATGGTATATTCTGCAGTCTAAATTATGCAGATTTTGCCTTCTCCATATATTTGCTACCATCTACTCCTCTCTGTTTTCAAAGCTTTTAGTGTAGCTGGGGCCCCTCTCATCTCTTGTCTGGAATATTACAGTGCTTTTAAAGTTAGTCTTCCTGTTTCCACGTCAGCTTCCTCACATTTGAGTCAGGGCAATGTTTCTAAATTGAAAATCTGGTCATGCCACTCTCCTGCTTAGTATTCCTTCAGTGACTTCCCATAGTTTCTAGGATAAAGTTCAGGCTCCCTGGTTCAGCACATAAGGCCCAGGGTCTCTTCTCCAGTCCTTCCTCCAAAGAGTCTTGGTTCCAGTTATGCCAACTACTTTTTGCAGTGTCCTAAAAGCATCATGATTTTAGTCTCCTTTTCATAGAATACCCTTTCCTTTAATCTCCCTAATTCCCATCATATCTCTTATATCTCAGTTCAACTACCCTTTTCTCTAAGAAGCTTCCCATATGGTTGCATGGTTGACTGACCCTCTGCCACACGCCCACCAAGACTAAGTTGCTTGTGGTTGTAGCCCCAGCATAGAAAGTGTGTACCATCATGAAGGCTCAAGAAATGTCTGTTGAATAAAAATCCCCTTGGCCCTTTTACATATGTTGCATAGTATTAAGACTGCAATACTTGAAGATACTTTCCATTTATCACTTATTTTTTCCCAGTCCTGTGGACTAAGCAAAAATAAGTTGATTTTCAGTTGAACCCTAAATCCTGTGGATGGTACCACAAATGAAACTGCTCAGAGCTCAGGTTGCAGGAGTTTGGGGAAGGGGGGGGTCACTTGATAAGAAAATGGTATTCTGAAAGATTTCCTCTGGGCTCCAGGGAATCCTATATACACGAACTGGCTGTTTTCCCAAAAGCTTTCTTCAGAAATCTCTTAAAAATTTGGAATCTGTTTGCCCATAGAAGTTAGCATTTCCATGACTTCCAAATCTAGTCAAAACAATCATATAACTGAACTGAAACACTGAAAGCAGAATTCTAAAGTATAGATATGGAAACAATATAACAGGAAAATGGAAGATGTTCAATTTAACACTTAGGACTGAATGCTTGAAATAGCATTTGTGTGTTTGAGGATAGAGTGGAGGGAGATAGATTACTGCGTTGAGATACCTCCGCCCTACTTCACCCTTTTGTAGGAGACACATTTCTTTCTCCTTGTGTAGGCTGGGCAGGCGGAGCTTTAAATTGACCAAGTCTGACTGTAGTCTCTTCTCTTCCCCTTGCTACTTAAGGCTTCAAGCTCTTTTCCTTGCTTTCCTCCCGTATTCCTTTCCCAGCCATGTGTTGGGAGGAATGGGAGCATGACAAGCACACTAGCCAAATGTTAGGAGATTCATGCCACCTATGCCAACCTCCTGTCCTAATGAGCCTCCTAAGACAGGTGCCCTAATTGCTCACCTTTGAATTGAGGGGACAACCAGATCATCTCTAAGGACACTTTTGGCCCAAGAAATGACACCGGAGGTTATTTCAAGTTTTGAAGCCCTGGGCATTAACTCCCATAAATCTTGACTTGATGGCACCTCAGCGAATGTAATTCAGTATAGAGAGGGTTCTAGAGAATAGGGCCATCAAAGGGCAGATCAGCTTTTGCTTCAAGCTGTTTTCCTTTTTCACCATTTCTTCCATTTCTATGTCTTAGGCATTCCAGGATCCATACCTCCTAAAAATTCATTTAAGAACCCCACAATTTTTTTTAGAAAACATTCTCCAATGGGAGAGAAGGGAGCCTGGAAACCTGGCTTGTAAACTACAGACTGCCTGTCAGCATGTATGGATGTGACTAGAGAAAGGATGTTGAAATATGATAATTGCTTTATACAACAACAAAACTGTGAGGTCCTTGACTATTTAGAACCATTTCTAATTCACTTTTGTACCCCACGACCTACCATAATGCCTGACACAGAGTAAGGTGCTGACTAAGTACTAATTCAGTGACTCAAAGCACTATATGTAATAAAGTAAGAATGACTGCCCTCTATGCTTTACAAAGTTAAGTTTTAATGATTAATTATTAATAAGTGACTTTCTATAAGCAGATTTTGAATTAAAAAATCCAGTGATTTTATTATGAAAATATTGTGGCTATATGTGTGCTTCAGTTCAGTTCAGCCGCTCAGTCATGTCCAACTCTTTGCGACCCCATGAACCACAGCACGCCAAGCCTCCATGTCCATCAGCAACTCCCGGAGTTTACTCAAACTCATGTCCATCGAGTCAGTGATGCCATCCAGCCATCTCATCCTCTGTCGTCCCCTTCTTCTCCTGCCCCCAATCCCTCCCAGCATCAGGGTCTTTTCCAATGAGTCAACTCTTCGCATGAGGTGGCCAAAGTATTGGAGTTTCAGCTTTAGCATCAGTCCTTCCAATGAACATACACAATATTGGAGCATCACAAAAGAAGTCTGAGTTTTTCTAATTTCATCTATACAAATAGCATGTTTTAATGTTGTGAAATGTCATTTTTAAAAGTAAGAAGATGGTTATTATATACACAATATGTTTATCAGATGCAGCCAGATGGTCTATCCTCAGTGTATGGAGTGAGTGGTCATTCCCATGTTACTCCCTTTGGGCAGAGAAAAAGACCTGAGCCTCAGGGCACTAGGAGGGGAGCCCTTGTGGAACTCTCTACTTTAACCACAAGGCTACTAAAAGATGTCCAGGAGGTAGCTTCTAGGCAGGGGCTCAGAGATTCTGCTTGTCCCTGAGAAGAAACCTCCTGGAACCTAAGCACTTCTAATGCTTGGTTAGACTCTCAAGTTACCAAGGCTCCACAGCAAACTGGCGGCTCTAGGGACTGAGGTGCTCAGAAAACATTCCCTGTCACTGTAATGTGCTTTCATTCCTCTCTCACCTTCCTACACTGAGTCAGGCTTCCCCCTGGGAAGACTCTGTGTGCTTAGAGACCTCAAACTCCATTACCATGGCCTTCCTAGTAATGTTGCTAAGGAGACTGGCCCAAGTATCAGTACCAGGTGTTGGGCCCAGCTGACTACGTCTTCCCAGAAGCCACCACATTACTGCGTCTTCCCAGAAGCCTCCGCGCAACTTCGCGGAGATAAAAAGGCGGGAGTGAGGCAGGCCGCTCCAGGCCAGGGTGGGGGTTGGCGCTGTAGGCCTTTTGGTTTTTCTCACCTTTTCCGTTCCTCTCTGGGTGCCCCGCAGGCCTGGATTCTGGTTCCACAGGACTGTAGCTGGGGTCCGCAGAAAGACGACGAGACAGGCCGTCCAGGGCTAAGAGGCCTCTGGGGCCTGGTGGTGGGGTGGCAATGTGGTCACTAGGGGTCTATACCCGCAAAAAGCAGGCCCGCGGTAGGCTCAACCTAACCCCAACGACAGGTCTAGGTGCCCGGGCCAAGGCGGAGGCCCCGTCACGGCCCGGCCGAAAGCTCTTTGCCCACTGTAAGCTCCGCGGGGCTGGCTCATGGCGCAGGATGCGGGGTGGACAGGAACCAAGGGCGGGGGCGGTTGGGCCTCAGCCCCAGGGTCCCCTCAAAGCCTGCAGGCAGGCCTCTGGGGCTTTTATCCTGAAACGGGTCACCCTATCTGTAGGCCTGAAAAGAAATGGCAAAACGCGTGGTTTGCAGAGAATCGCGGAAAAATCTGAGCGGAGTGGTCAGGGAGGTGGCAGCTCTCGGCCACCGAGGTGTGTATGCACAAGTAACAGCCCCATGCCTCTGGCCACCTCAAAATTTCAGTCCTGATTTGATCCTAATAACCTCTCATTCTAAGAGTCAGTGAAGAAGAAGAGTCAGTGAAGGAAATAATGTGTTCTGATTTGGCTCTTCTCAGAACACAGAACTGGGAATTTGACTTAGGAAAGAGAGATATTTTGTTTTAAAGAAGGAAACTTGGCCAAGTTGCCTAACGGCAAGGGCGATATAATCTCCAGGAAAGCATTCCCGGCGTATTGGGTGTTGATACAATTCACGCACTATGTTCTTGTGGCTAATGATGACCCCCATAGAGCCTTTCAGATTCTAAACAGTGTGCACAATGATCCGGAGTGTGGAGAGCCAAGTCCAGACACTACAAACTAATTGTGTTGTTTGTTTGTTAGCACTGAGTTAAGAGTTACAGGAGAGCAAAACCTGCATGAAAATAGCACTAGTGAAGAGACCCAGGATGAGAAGATTGCTCTATTGAGTGTACGTATGTTTCTCCCCTGGTCCTTGGATAAACTTAGTGTAGAGACTAATGGTACCTAATGAACCTCTGAAAGAAAGTGTAATATGATCTTTGTTCAATAGAGACTACATAACTTTCCAGTGTTTTTATACATACTGATGCTGTGGCTTTAGATAGGGCCTTGAATTTCTGATTCTGGTAGACGCATAGCCATGCATTTTTATTTTTCTTTCCTTTGTCAAAGATTTAAGAAATATTCCTTACTGGCTAATTTTCTGTGTGACAAATATAAAGTGCTTCTTAGTAATTCTGCTATGTTTGGTAGCACGCATTTCAAAGCCATTTTCATGTTTTCTCATTTGACTTACATTAACAATTAGAAACAGGATTCATTATCATTAGAATATTATACAACTTCCTGATCTAATGTACTTAATATGGATTCTGTAAAATATTTTACAGATGTATAACCGTAGTTTGGGCTTCCCTGGTGGTTCATATGGTAAAGAATCTGCCTGCAATGCAGGAGACCTGGGTTTGATCCCTGGGTGGGGAAGATCCCCTGCAGAAGGAAATGGCTACCCACTCTAGTGCTGGAACAGTAGTTTGGAGAAACTCAGATTTTAAAAATTGCTTGTGACTCATATGACATTGGAGAAGGCAATGGCACCCCACTCCAGTACTCTTGCCTGGAAAATCCCATGGACGGAGGAGCCTGGTAGGCTGCAGTCCATGGGGTCTCTAGGAGTCGGACACGACTGAGCGACTTCACTTTCACTTTTCACTTTCATGTATTGGAGAAGGAAATGGCAAGCCACTCCAGTGTTCTTGCCTGGAGAATCCCAGGGACGGTGGAGCCTGGAGGGCTGCCGTCTCTGGGGTCGCACAGAGTCGGACACGACTGAAGTGACTTAGCAGCAGCAGCAGCAGCATATGACATTAGCATTAAATTTGATAGTCACAATCCAGCTTTTTAGCTTGCGTATTTCTCTACAAGTTATTTTGGGGAGGGCAACTTTGACAAAATACATTTCCCCAGATTTTAGCGGTGTTAAGTATCCCTAACAGATGATTCAAGATGTGCAAAAAGAATATTTAAGCGGTTCTTTTCAATTTTTGTATTTTCCTTCCATTTATTTTTTCCTGTGCCTTTAAAAATGTTTTTTTTTTTACAAATTATTGTATAAATTCCTCTAACATTAAATAATCTTCAAAAATATGATTTTTAGTGTCTGCATAGTGCTTTGTCATATATAGGCATATTTTAATTTCTATAACTATTTTTTGTGGTTGAGAGGTTGAGATTGTTTCCAAGGTTTTGCTGTTTTAGATATCAGTAGATATCCTACCACAGAAATTATTTTTATATACCTCAAATTGTTATCCTAAAATAAATATGTTGCAATGGGTCAAGGGTTGGATTATGTTTAAAATTTTTATTTTATTTATTTCATTCTGTCCAGTTGGCACCATCTTATCTGAAACTTAAAAATATAGATATAGATAAAGATATATAGATATATTTGATAGATGAAAAGTAGCATGTTGTTTACTTTCCATTTCTTTGAATGCTAGTAAAGTTGATACTTTTTCTCATTTTATTGGCCATTTGTGTAACTTTGTGAAATACTTATTTGTTATATATTGAAGATAGTTGTACTTTACACACATATGTAACAAATATTTCCACATTTGTTTGTTTGCCTTTTATTTTACTTTTGGTATTTTAGACTTATTTATCAATCATTTTCTTTTTATTTATTTTGCTTTTGTATTTAGAGGGGGAAAAATTCCTTCTTGCCTAGGATCAGAAAAATATTCATCTTTATCTTCTTGTTGCTGGTTTATCAGGGACTTCCCTTCCCTGGCAGCTCAGCTGGTAAAGAATCTGCCTGCAGTGCAGGGGACCCCAGTTGGATTTCTGGGTCAGGAAGATCCACTGGAGAAGGGCTAGGCTGCCCACTTCAGTATTCTTGAGCTTCCCTGGTGGTTCAGACAGTAAAGAATCCTCCTGCAATGTGGGAGACCTGGGTTCTATCCCTGGGTTGGGAAGATCCCCTGAAGGGAAAGTCTACCCACTCCAGTATTCTGGTCTGGAGGATTCCATGGACTGTATAAGTCCATGGGGTCACAAAGAGTTGGACATGACTGAGTGACTTTGACTTTCATAACTGAGTGACTTTCATTTTCACTTTGCTGGTTTATCCCACAATAGTTATTGACTAGTATATTTTTGACACCCTAGATATGTCCACAGTATTATATGTTAAGATTTAATATTATATATCAGATTACATCTATATCAATAAGCTGAAAAATGTTTTAAATATGAAAGTGATACACAAAGTTAACATTAGTTTTACATTTTTAAAATAACCAAATCAATGTTTTTATAATATTATAATATAAAAATATTCCATCTCATAATTTGTGCTATATGTTTAATTCTTATTTCACATAGGAGTCAGTGACAGATGATCTCCAGGCTGATAGTAGTTCATCAAATAGTAAACAAGTAACAGGTAAGACTGGCAATGTGAACTCCTTCAACTTACTTTCTTACAAACATAAACATCCATTTGTATCTGTCTTATCTTCCCATCTCAGTGGAAAAGATGTCTTTCTCCTGGTCCAAGTTGAATCCTTCTGCCTGTGCTCTGGACTTCATCCTCAAAGCCTTCAAACACAATTGTGATAAGTGTTACAAAAGTGAGGTAGACTTGACTGTAACTGAATTTAGTTGAAGAGATTAGGGAAGGCTTCCATGAGGGAGTGGTAATTTACTTGAGATCTGAAGAAAAGTAGAGCTTAACTATACAGAAAGATGAATAAAGAGAAATCCAGGCAGAGGGAACAGAGGAGGAAATGTGATAATAAGATAAGGTTGGACAGATGAGACCTTCCATTGCCTTGCAGGCCATGCCAAAGATATTTATCTTTGGAGCAGCAGGAATATGCTGAAGTCTTTTAAATAGGGAATAATATGATCATATTAGTTACTGTATGGGAAGAAGCAGAGTGGATGTAAATAGGCATCCTTTGGGAGGCTACTGCAATAGTAAAGGGGAGGAATGATGGCACTTTATACCAACAGATGACACTGGAAATGGAAAGAAGTGGATATACGTATGGTTATTGTAGGAAATGAAATTGACAGAATTTACAGATGAAGTTTGAAGATGGAGGTGTCAAAGGTGACATGTGTTTCTGGTTTGCATAACTGAGTGTAAGGTGGTGCTGCCATTCACTGAAAAAAATCTTGTTTGAGGGAAAAAGCATAAATTCTCTCTTTAATATATTAAGTAATGGGTGCCTTTAAGATGACTAGTAATTCAAATAGGGAGTTGAATATGGAGGGCTGCTGATAGAATTTTGGTGTAATTGAACTTATTTTTGAAAACAAAAAAGGATGTCATTACTACACTAAGCCTGAGGAATTCTTAAAGACAGATGAGATCGGACTGATAAATATATGAAGAGCAGAGAAAAACCACTGAAGAGGTAAAAGTAGCTCTGGAGATACACTTAACTCAAAACACTTGGTCAATAAATGTGAAACACTATAATAGATGGGACCCTGAAGGAGTTGTCAAGATGATGGATTAAGCACTACATTTAGGCAGTGTATGACCTGGCCCCCTACTCATCCCCTTCTTATATTGGAAACACTGGCAACTTAGTGCTTGCTGCCAGGTCAGAACCCTAGGAATTACTGCCTAGCAAAGTGAACTAAGATTTCATTTTGGCTCCTTGGGATCAATGTTGCAGCTGGAGAGAGAAGCAGAAGAGTCTGAAGTAACTCCAGATTGCCATACAGATAGCAAAGGGACAGAAAAGTTTAAAAATATAGATTATGCTATACTTGTTAATCCCAGGGAAAAGATACATAATGGCTCTCTGAAATGGGAATTCTGATATAGGAGACTTCCAGTGTGGATACTAACCAAATAGGGCAGTGCCCCCATGTAACCTAGGGCTTCCTAGATGGCTCAGTGGTAAAGAACCTGCCAGCCAATTCAGAAGATGTGGGTTCGATCCCTGAGTCGAGAAGATCCCTTGGAGGAGGAAATGGCAACCTACTCCAGTATTCTTGTCTAGAAAATCCAATGAACAGAGGAGCCTGGTGGGCTACAGTCTGTAGGGTCACAAAGAGTCAGACACAGCTTAGCAACTGAGCTTGCATGCACTCCCGTGTAGCCTACAATGCCCAGAAAATACAGGAGAACATCCCCACTCAGAACATAAGTCCCCAGAATATCTCATCACTCTTTTAAAATCTCCAGAGGTAGGTTGTTTTTTTCAGAATTTATATTCTCTGCCATATAAACAGAAATTCTCAAATAGACATATGAACAGACAATCAAAAACAGTCAAATATTTGAAGAATACCAATGCCATGGAAGAGAGATCACAAATGCACCAAACAAAGGAATCAAAACCTGAAGGGATGATAGTAAACTTTAAATAACTCTTTAGAGACAAGAGGTAATTGAATCCATAATGTAATAGGCTGCTATAAAAAATTATAGTCCCTGGAAACTAAAAATATAAAATTTTAAAACAATAAATCAACCTATTCAGCTGAAAATCAAATTAGCTAGGTAGAAAATACAGGAATTTTCTTAAAATATAGTGTAAAAGAACATGGAAAGTGCTTAACAAACGCTTTTCCCTCCTTCTTCTTCCTTCTTTGCCTAGTTAACTTCCGCTACTTCTTCAAATACAGATTCAGGTGCCATCTCTTTTGGAAGCGTCTCCTGACTGCTCTTCTCTCTTTCTAGATGAGTTGTTCTTTCCTGGTAGTTCCTTGGCACTGTCACAGGACTCGAAACAACAGTATAATATTTGTTCATCTAGGCCCTAATGCTGTTAAGAATAAGCACTGCCTTTTGTCCTCCTATTCCATGCTTGAGACATAATATAATTTTAAATGCTTGTTGAATGAGTTTTCTACTCTATTTAGAGGGAATAAGCAATTTTATCATAATCAATATTTTAAGAAATTATGGTTTAAATATATGATAAATGTCCTTGGTTACTAGCTTTATCAAGTTGATGTGTGAAAGGTATGAGAAAATAGAAGATAGACTGTCTCTAATTAACAAACTAGCTGTATCTGAGTTTGTTTGATATTTGATTGATATTTGAAACCTAGAATACGTTATACTACAATAAAGTATAAATGGTTAGGTTTTGAGCAACCCACAGAATTCTATTTAACATATAATTGTTTTAATTCTGTCTTGGAATCTAGAAATTTTGCAACATGATTAAAATTAACTCAGGATTTCATATTTAAGAAAACACTAAAATATCAATAAAGGCATAAAAAAGGCATGAGGCCATAATGTAGAGAAAAAGAGAAGAAACCTTAGCTGACAAGAGATAATCAACAAAAGTTTGGAATCTGCAATGTAAATGAATTAAGTTGAATAATCCTAACAAAAAATAAAAAAGGCTGAAACTAGGACAGACCACGAAGTGAAATGACGCAGGCTGCGGTTCAGGAATTAGAGACATCACATATTCCACATATTTGTGAAGGAATAGGCAAGGAGATCCAACCAGTCCATTCTAAAGGAGATCAGCCCTGGGATTTCTTTGGAAGGAATGATGCTAAAGCTGAAACTCCAGGACTTTGGCCACCTCATGCAAAGAGTTGACTCATTGGAAAAGACCCTGATGCTGGGAGGGATTGGGGGCAGGAGGAGAAGGGGACGACAGAGGATGAGATGGCTGGATGGCATCACTGACTTGATGGACGTGAGTCTGAGTGAACTCCTGGAGTTGGTGATGGACAGGGAGGCCTGGCGTGCTGTGATTCATGGGGTCGCAGAGAGTCGGACACGACTGAGCGACTGATCTGATCTGATCTGAGGTAGAGATAATATTGAAAATAGGATTTTTGGAAATCTTTAAAAGTAGCAGTTAGATACTATGATCCCTCCCCCAGGACGATGTAGCCAGGCAGCTACTCTTATTCCCACCATGGCTGTCCAGAGACACTGAAGCAAAGGGATGCTAGTACTGCTGAGGCCAGGGGTGCTATACTGAAAACTAGCAGTGAGGAGTGGGAGGAGGAGGGAAGGGAATTAAGTAAAGTCTGTTTACTTACCTCAGACTCAGGAAAATACACCCCAGTTAAAAGCCTAGAGGGTTCCTCTCTTGGAAATTTCTCTGACCAGGAGAAGACCTATATTCTGGCAGTAATGACCTGGTTCCTGTCCAGGTACCCTTCACTAAAGCCCATACTGCTTCCTAAACTTCACTTATGAATCCAGTTTCCAGCCGCTCTTTAGTGCCTCATTCTTAAACATTCAAGAATTACCAGACATTTAAGGAATTATACAAATTTAGTATGTATAAAATAAAAGTTAGATACCAAATAAAAAGAAACGTGAAGAACACAGACAATGCAAGAAAAAAACCTTTTAAGTCATATTTTCATTATTATCCTCAGTGTGATGAAAAAACATGTCCATGAAACACGTGTAGGCTACAAAAAAAAGGAGCATTCAGGGAACAAAAAGAATTCTTAAAAATATGAAATCAGGAATAAAACATTGTATGAAGGATTGGGTGATCAATTTAAGGAAATACTCCAAAAGTTGAACAGATGTTAAAGAGAAGATAAAAGAAATAGTGATGACACAACTCTGGAGTAAACTAAAGCCCACCAGATTGTATCCTTTAAAAGACTGGGATTTATGGAATGTGAATTGTATTTCAATAAAGCTGCTATTTTAAAAAGAAAAATTATAACCTGAATCCAGGCATTCTAATATCTGAAAAACAGTAGTTCCAGATATTATAAAGTAAACAGGAATGGACTTATTAAGCACATGAAACTAGAAATTTTTTTAGAATTCAAAATGATCATGAGTGTACATATTTTTCATTTTTATTTTTTTAATATAAATTTATCTACTTTAATTGGAGGCTAATACTTTACAATATTGTATTGGTTTTGCCATACATTGACATGAATCCACCACGGGTGTACATGTGTTCCCCATCCTGAACCCTCCTCCCACGTCCCTCCCCAACCCATCCCTCTGGGTCATCCCAGTGCACCAGCCTTGAGCATCCTGTATCATGCATCAAACCTGGACTGGCGATTCATTTCACTTATGATAATATACATGTTTCAATGCCATTCTCCCAAATCATCTCATCCTTGCCCTCTCCTACAGAGTCCAAAAGACTGTTCTATACATCTGTGTCTCTTGTGGTCTCGCATACAGGGTTATCATTACCATCTTTCTAAATTCCATATATATGCGTTAGTATACTGTATTGGTGTTTTTCTTTCTGGCTTACTTCACTCTGTATAATAGGCTCCAGTTTCATCCACCTCATTAGAACTGATTCAAATGTATTCTTTTTAATGGCTGAGTAATACTCCATTGTGTATATGTACCACAGCTTTCTTATCCGTTCATCTGCTGATGGACATCTAGGTTGCTTCCATGTCCTGGCTATTACAAACAGTGCTGTGATGAACATTGGGATACACGTGTCTCTTTCAATTCTGGTTTCCTCGGTGTGTATGCCCAGCAGTGGGATTGCTGGGTCATAAGGCAGTTCTATTTCCAGTTTTTAAAGGAATCTCCACACTGTTCTCCATAGTGGCTGCACTAGTTTGCATTCCCACCAACAGTGTAAGAGGGTTCCCTTTTCTCCACACCCTCTCCAGCATTTATTGCTTGTAGACTTTTGGATCGCAGCCATTCTGACTGGCATGCAATGCTACCTCATTGTAGTTTTGATTTGCATTTTTCTGATAATTAGTGATGTTGAGCATCTTTTCATGTGTTTGTTAGCCATCTGTATGTCTTCTTTGAAGAAATGTCTGTTTAGTTCTTCAGCCCATTTTTTGATTGGGTCTTTTATTTTTCTGAAAGTGAGCTGCAGGAGTTGCTTGTATATTTTTGAGATTAATTCTTTGTCAGTTGCTTCATTTGCTGTTATTTTCTCCGATTCTGAAGGCTGTCTTTTCACCTTGCTTATAGTTTCCTTTGTTGTGCAGAAGCTTTTAATTTTAACTAGGTCCCATTTATTTATTTTTGCTTTTATTTCCAATATTCTGGGAGATGGGTCACAGAGGATCCTGCTGTGATTTATGTCAGAGAGTGTTTTGCCTATGTTCTCCTCTAGGAATTTTATAGTTTCTGGTCTTACATTTAGATCTGGTCTTATGTTTACTTTTGTGTATGGTGTTAGAGAGTGTTCTAGTTTGATTCTTTTACCGGTTTTCCCAGCACCACTTGTTAAAGAGATTCTCTTTTCTCTATTGTATATTCTTGCCTCCTTTGTCAAAGATAAGATGTCCATAGGTGTGTGGATTTATCTCTGGGCTTTCTATTTTGTTCCACTGATCTATATTTCTGTCTTTGTGCCAGTACCATACTGTCTTATGACTGTGGCTTTGTAGTAGAGCCTGAAGTCAGGCAGGTTGATTCCTCCAGTTCCATTCTTCTTTCTCAAGATTGCTTTGGCTATTCGAGGTTTTTGTATTTCCATACAAATTGTGAAATTATTTGTTCTAGCTCTGTGAAAAATACCACTGGTAGCTTTATAGGGATTACATTGAATCTGTAGATTGCTTTGGGTAGTATATGCATTTTCTCTATATTGATTCTTCTGATCCATGAACACAGCATATTTCTCCATCTATTAGTGTCCTCTTTGATTTCTTTCACCAGTGTTTTATAGTTTTCTATATATAGGTCTTTTGTTTCTTTGGGTAGATATATTCCCAAGTATTTTATTCTTTTTGTTGCAATGGTGAATGGAATTGTTTCCTTAATTTCTCTATTTTCTCATTATTAGTGTATAGGAATGCAAGGGATTTCTGTGTGTTGATTTTATATCCTGCAACTTTACTATATTCATTGATTAGCTCTAGTAATTTTCTGGTGGAGTCTTTACGGTTTGCTATGTAGAGAATCATGTCATCTGCAAACTGAGAGTTTTACTTCTTCTTTTCCAATTTGGATTCCTTTTATTTATTTTTCTGCTCTGATTGCTGTGGCCAAAACTTCCAAAACTATGTTGAATAGTAGTGGTGAGAGTGGGCACCCTTGTCTTGTTCCTAACTTTAGGGGAAATGCTTTCAATTTTTCACCATTGAGGATAATGTTTGCTGTGGGTTTGTCATATATAGCTTTTATGATGTTGAGGTATGTTCCTTCTAGTCCTGCTTTCTGGAGGGTTTTTTTCCTAAGTGCAGGTCGAATTTTGTCAAAGGCTTTCTCTGCATCTATTGAGATAATCATATGGTTTTTATTTTTCAATTTGTTAATGTGGTGTATTACATTGATTGATTTGCGGATATTGAAGAATCCTTGCATCCCTGGGATAAAGCCCACTTGGTCATGGTGTATGATCTTTTTAATGTGTTGTTGGATTCTGATTGCTAGAATTTTGTTAAGGATTTTTTCATCTATGTTCATCAGTGACATTGCTCTGTAGTTTTCTTTTTTTGTGGCATCTTTGTCAGGTTTTGGTATTAGGGTGATGGTGGCGTCATAGAATGAGTTTGGAAGTTTACCTTCCTCTGCAATTTTCTGGCAGAGTTTGAGTAGGAATTTAGCTCTTCCTAAATTTTTGATAGAATTCAGCTGTGAAGCCATCTGGTCCTGGGCTTTTAGAATTCAGCTGTGAATCCATCTGGTCCTGGGCTTTTGTTTGCTGGAAGATTTCTGATTACAGTTTCGATTTCTGTGCTTGTGATGGGTCTGTTAAGATTTTCTATTTCTTCCTGGTTCAGTTTTGGAAAGTTGTACTTTTCTAGGAATTTGTCCATTTCTTCCAAGTTGTCCATTTTATTGGCCTATAGTTACTGATAGTAGTCTCTTTTGATCCTTTGTATTTCTGTGCTGTCTATTGTGATCTCTCCATTTTCATTATTTATTTTATTGATTTTATTTTTCTCCCTTTGTTTCTTGATGAGTCTGGCTAATGGTTTGTCAATTTTATTTATCTTCTCAAAGAAGCAGCTTTTGGCTTTGTTGATTTTTGCTATGGTCTCTTTTGTGTGTTTTGCATTTATTTCTGCCCTAATTTTTCAGATTTCTTTCCTTCTACTAACCCTGGAGTTTTTCATTTCTTCTTTTTCTAGTTGCTTTAGGTGTAGAGTTAGGTTATTTATTTTACTTGTTTCTTGTTTCTTGAGGTATGCCTGTATTGCTATGAACCATCCCCTTAGCACTGCTTTTACAGTGTCCCACAGGTTTTGGGTGTTGTGTTTTCATTTTCATTCGTTTCTATGCATATCTTGATTTCTTTTTTGATTTCTTCTGTGATTTGTTGGTTATTCAGCAGCGTGTTTTCAGCCTCCATATGTTGGAATTTTTAGTAGTTTTTCTCCTGTAATTGAGATCTAGTCTTATTGCATTGTGGTCAGAAAAGATGCTTGGAATAATTTCAAGTTTTTTGAATTTACCAAGGCTAGATTTATGGCCCAGGATATGATCTATGCTGGAGAAGGTTCCTTGTGCACTTAATAAAAAGGTGAAATTCATTGTTATGGGGTGAAATATCCTATAGATATCAGTTAGGTCTAACTGGTCTGTCGTATCATTTAAAGTTTCTGTTTCCTTGTTAATTTTCTGTTTAGTTGATCTAGCCATAGGTGTGAGTAGGGTATTAAAGTCTCCCACTATTATTGTGTTATTGTTAATTTCCCCTTTCATACTTGTTAGCATTTGTCTTATATATTGCAGTGCTCCTATGTTGGATGCATATGTATTTATAATTGTTATATCTTCTTCTTGGATTGATCCTTTGATCATCGTGTAGTGTCCTTCTTTGTCTCTTTTCACAGCCTTTGTTTTAAAGTCTGTTTTATCTGATATGAGTATTGCTACTCCTGCTTTCTTTTGGTCTCTATTTGCGTGGAATATCTTTTTCCAGCCCTTCACTTTCAGTCTGTATGTGTCCTTTGTTTCGAGGTGGGTCTCTTGTAGACAGAATATATAGGGGTCTTGTTTTTGTAGCCATTCAGCCAGTCTTTGTCTTTTGGTTGGGGCATTCAGCGCATTTACTTTTAAGGTAATTATTGATAAGTATGGCATCACTGACTCGATGGATGTGAGTTTGAGTGAACTCCAGAAGATGGTGATGGACAGGGAGGCCTAGCGTGCTGTGATTCATGGGGTCGCAAAGAGTCAGACACAACTGAGTGACTGAACTGAACTGAACTGATGTTCCTGTTGCCATTTACTTTATTGTTTTGGGTTCAAGTTTATATACCCTTTCTGTGTTTCCTGTCTAATGAAGATCCTTTAGCATTTGTTGGAGACCTGGTCTGGTGGTGCTGAATTGTCTCAGCTTTTGCTTGTCTGTAACACTTTTGATTTCTCCTTCATATTTGAAAGAGATCCTTGCTGGGTACAGTAATCTGGGCTGTAGGTTATTTTCTTTTATCACTTTAAGCATATCCTGCCATTCCCTCCTGGCCTGAAGAGTTTCTATCGAAAGGTCAGCTGTTATCCTTATGGGAATCCCCTTGTGTGTTATTTGTTGTTTTTCCCTTGCTGCTTTTAATATTTGTTCTTTGTGTTTGATCTTTGTTCATTTGATTAATATGTGTCTTGGGGTGTTTTGCCTTGGGTTTATCCTGTTTGGGACTCTCTGGGTTTCTTGGCCTTGGGTGATTATTTCCTTCCCCATTTTAGGGAAGTTTTCAACTATTATCTCCTCAAGTATTTTCTCATGGTCTTTCTTTTGTCTTCTTCTTCTGGGACTCCTATGATTCGAATGTTGAGGCATTTAACATTGTTCCAGAGATTGTTAACATTGCCTCAGAGACTCTCTGAGATTGTCCTCATTTCTTTTAATTCGTTTTTGTTTTTTCCTCTCTGTTTCATTTATTTCTACCATTCTATCTTCTACCTCACTTATCCTATCTTCTGCCTCTGTTATTCTACTGTTGGTTCCCTCCAGAGTGTTTTTGATCTCATTTATTGCATTATTCATTATATATCGATTATTTTTTATTTCTTCCAGGTCCTTGTTAAGCTTTTCTTGCATCTTCTCGATCCTTGTCTCCAGGCTATTTATCTGTAACTCCATTTTGTCTTCAAGATTTTGAATCATTTTCATTATCATTATTTGGAATTCTTTATCAGGTAGATTCCCTATCTCTTCCTCTTTTGTTTGGTTTGGTGGGCATTTATCCTGTTCCTTTACCTACTTGGTATTTCTCTGCCTTTTCATCTTGTATATATTGCTGTGTTTGGGGTGGCCTTTCTGTATTCTGGCAGTTTGTGGAGTTCTCTTTATTGTGGAGTTTCCTCGGTGTGGGAGAGGTTGGACGGGTGGCTTGTCAAGGTTTCCTGCTTAAGGAAGCTTGTGTGGGTGTTCTGGTGGGTGGAGCTGGGTTTCTTCTCTCTGGAGTGCAATGAAGTGTCCAGTAATGAGTTATGAGATGTCAATGAGTTTGGTGTGACTTTGGGCAGACTGTATATTGAAGCTCAGGGCTGTGTTCCTGTGTTGCTGGAGAATTTGTGTGGTATGTCTTGCTCTGGAACTTGTTGGCCCTTGGGTGGTGCTTGGTTTCAGTTTAGGTATGGAGGCGTTTGATGAGCTCTTATCAATTAATGTTCCCTGGATTCAGGAGTTCTCTGGTGTTCTCAGGATTTGGACTTAAGCCTCCTGCCTCTGGTTTTCATTCTTATTCTTACAGTAGCCTCAAGACTTCTCCATCTATACAGCACCAATGATAAAACATCTAGGTTAAAGATGAAAAGTTTCTCCGCAGTGAGGGACACCTGGAGAGGTACACAGAGTTACATGGAGAACAGAAGAGGGAGGAGGGAGATAGAGGTGACCAGAAGGAGAAGAGGGGGACTCAAAAGAGGGGAGAGCAAGCTAGCCAGTAATCACTTCCTTATGTACTCTCCACAGCCTGGACTGCTCAGAGATGTTCACGGAGTTATATAGAGAAGAGAAGAGGGAGGAAGGTGACAGAGGTGGCTAGGAGGATAAAGAGGGGAATGAAAAGGAGAGAGACAGATCCAGCCAGTAGTCAGTTCCCTAAGTCAGTTCTCCACAGTCTGGAACACACAAAGAGATTCACAGAGTTGGGCAGAGAAGAGAAGGGGGAGGGAGGAGATAGAGATGACCTGCTGGAGAAAAAGGAGAGTCCAAAGGAGGAGAGAGTATTCAAGCCAGTGATCTCACTCCCAAGTAAAAATGGTACTGAAGATTGGGTTCTTAAAGATACAAAATTGATAACAAATTCCAAAAAGCAAAGATTAAAAATCTAGAGTAGAGGTTGGATTCTCAAAAATACAATATTAAAGAAAAAAACAGTCACAAAAATTATAAAATATATATATATATGAATGGAGAAGGCAATGGCACCCCACTCCAGTACTCTCGCCTGGAAAATCCACGGATGGAGGAGCCTGGTAGGCTGCAGTCCATGGGATCGCTAAGAGTTGGACACGACTGAACGACTTCACTTTCACTTTTTACTTTCATGCATTGGAGAAGGAAATGGCAACCCACTCCAGTATTCTTGCCTGGAGAATCCCAGGGACAGCAGAGCCTCGTGGGCTGCCATCTATGGGGTTGCACAGAGTCGGACACGACTGAAGCGACTTAGCAGCAACAGCAGCATATATATGAAGTTTGCTTTAAAAAATAGGGTCTTTTTTTTTTTTTTTTTGCAAAGTAATAGTAGGTTATAAAAATGAAAATAATGGTGTAATAGAGGACTTAAAAATAAAACAAATTTTTTAAATTAAAAAATGATAATAGTAAAAATATATCTAGGACTTTCTCTGGTGTTGTTGTGGACAGTGTGGGGTCAGTTCATTTTCAGATAGTTCCTTGATCCGGCTTATACTTCTCAAGATCTATAGGCTCCTTCCTATGTAGTTGGTGCTAACTATAGGGTTTTAATCTATTGCACTTGTCATTTCCAAGGCCGTTCCCTCTGTTTTAGCTTCTTCTGTTTGCTGGCCTCTTCTAATTTCCACCCAGACACAAGGGGGCTGTGGTGGACACTTTTTTAGGCTCACTTGTTCAGTTGTGCTGTGGGGAGGGAAGAACACTGCAAGCAAATAACACTGGCGTGTGCTCGCAGTAACTAGGCCACACTGGGTTTGCCCCCACTCACGGCGTGTGTGCTTTCCCCATCTATACTGCTTAGGCTCTAGGTTGCTCTGCCAGGAACTGTCTGAGGCCAGCCCTGGGTTGTATGCACTTCCCAGGTCTAAGCCGCTCAGGTTCAGGTACTCGGGTACTCCGCAAAGGCACAGACTTGGTTGGGCCTGTGTTTTGTGCCCTTCCCAGGTCCGAGCAGCTCAGGTGACCAGGAGCTTGGCTAGCACGGTCGCTTCGACTTATCACCTCCCCGATCCCTGCCGCTTGGTGTTCTGGGTGTACAACTGGCGCACCTTCTCAGGTGTGCCTTGTGTCTCTTCTGGGGAGCTGATCTCTGGCTGTGACCCTCCTGGCAGATGTCGACCATCCAGAATCCCAAGAAGTCTTGGTTAGCAACGAAGCCTGCTTGCAGTTTGGTAGATGATGCCTCTCTGGGGCCGTGATCACCCCATTCTGGTTCTGGCTGCTCTCGCCTGCCTGTCTCCTGTGGGGGATGGGCCGGTCCACAGCTGGCTAGCTCTGCTCAGTTCTTTGTTCTGTGAGCCGGCCTGGCAGTGTCTTAGGTTAGTGCTTTTTGCTGGTTAGCTATCCTACAGTCTGGTTTGCTCTCTCAAGTTAGTTCCCTCAGATTGCCCTTGGGGCATTCAGGCCTGGTTCTTACTCTAAGCAGTGCAGCCCGCGCCTCCCTGTCCAGCCCCTGCTTGCTCGTGGTGGATGCGGGCGTCTGCGCTGCTTCTCTGCTGGGAGTTACCATTGGGCACGTAATCTGTGGGTTTTAATTATTAATTTTTTTCTCTCCCGGTTATATTGCCCTCTGAGTTTCCAAGGCTCGCCACAGACTCGCCAGTGAGAGTGTTTCCTGGTGTTTGTAAACTTCTCCCTTTTTTAAGAGTCCCTTCCCTGGACGGATCTCCGTCCCTACCTCTTTGTCTCTCTTTTTATCTTTTATATTTTTTCCTACCTCCTTTCGAAGATAATGGGCTGCTTTTCTGGCTGCCTGATGTCCTCTGCCAGCATTCAGAAGTTGTTTTGTGGAGTTTACTCAGCGTTCAAATGTTCTTTTGATGAATTTGTGGGGGAGAAAGTGGTCTCCCCATCCTATTCCTCTGCCATCTTCATGAGTGTACATATTGAAAGAGCCCACCAACTGCCCATCACAATGAATGAAAAAGACCCATACCAAGACCCAATGTCATGTAATTTAAAAATCTTCAAGATAAAGAGAGAAATCCTTCAGTTTTTCAGAGGAAAAAAGATTACCTTTTGCAAATAAGCAATCAATAAGGTGAATAACATTGAACATATCAGAAGCAACTCTAGAGGCTAAAACATGGTGGAAAAGTGCACTTTTTCTGAAGAGAACTGATTTGCAGAGACAGGATAAATCCTCACCCAAACTTTGTTTTAAATTTCAAGATTAATGATGCCACTCACATACCAAGAGGGTGTGGAAAAGTTTATTACTGATATAATGAGGCCGCCTAGAGAGGAGACTGTCTTCCTGAAGAGGACTGAAAATGGCTTGAGAGAGCAGGGAAAGGAAACTGGGTTGGGATGTTTAGGTGGTTAGAGTGGGGCTGGGATGAGGCTTTAACTTGCCATTGTTGCCAGAATATGGAGCACCAGGGCTCATCAACTTGTACAGATATGGGACAGAAAGGGAACTTGGAACAGTGAGGTTTAAATCTGTCAAACACTAAAGACTGCATCAGTCTTTTTAATATACTGGCCTAGAATTCTGTACTCAGCTAAACAATCACTCAGATAGGAAGATAGTATAAAGAAATTTTCAAACAGGTCTTCTATGCATCTTTTCTCAGGAAATGAAGAAGCTATTCCAACAAAACCAGAAAGGAAATCAATAAGGAAGAAATCATGAAATCTGGAATCAAAGGCTCTAATACATGAAATATATAAAAGAATTTCTTAGGATCATGGTAAAGGGAAATCCCAGGAAGACACCTGTGCAGCATGTCTAGCAGACAATCAATCCCAATTTGAGCAAGTGTATTGAGATCTCCAGCAGCAGTACTTTAAAAAAAGAAAAAAAGGAAGGAAAGAAAAAGGAGGAGAAAAAGGAAGGGAAGAAGAAAGGAAGAAAAAAAACCTGATAGATAACCTGACATTTTTTTTTTAAAAATTATTGAGAGGAAATTTATACTTTTGCAAAAAGTTGAGATGAAATAGGTACTTAGAAAATGAATTGAAAATTAG
Organism: Bubalus bubalis; assembly: GCF_019923935.1. Lineage (NCBI taxonomy): Eukaryota > Metazoa > Chordata > Mammalia > Artiodactyla > Bovidae > Bubalus > Bubalus bubalis. The sequence goes on along the minus strand of NC_059165.1, from coordinate 88,645,717 downwards.
GTAATCAATAACTCAAAGGAAAAATAAGAACTTGTAGCAAAAATGTAACATAAATGATAGAGCTCATAGTACATGGTTCAGCTGTAAATACATTTAAGCAATTATAATAACAGAATCATTGAATACATTTAATTTATAAATATAAGCATATAAAAACAATAGAGTTAATAGGGTTGAAAACAGTTGTCTCATTATGATAGGGAGTTATGAGACAAGAGGTTGCAATTTTTTAAAAATTCCTTTAAGAGGTGGTAGTTTTTGATAAAAGCTTGTAGAACTGACTTTTTAAAATGTATGGTATAATTTGATATAAATGTAATTTAGAAGTGCATTTATATTTCTTACTTGTGACAGCAGGAGCAGCCTTCTATTATTATAGTCAGGAACATTTGTTTATTCTTTTCTCTGCCAAGTTACCCAGGGGGTGAGTACAGGGCTTTCCTAGTTTCTGAGCCCAGTTTGAGTTCTGGAGTTTGGTGGAAGGATTTCCTCTCCTAAGAGTGGTATTCATAGAATTTTGAGAGGTAGAAGGCACGAGAGATGCGGCAACCAAGAATGAGAAAGATGAAGACAGTGAGAAAAGTAGCAAGGACAGGGAAGGACACTCTGGGACAGCTGAAGTATGGGAAGAGAAACATATTCAGAGGAATAGCCTGACTGACATCTGAAGAGGGGAAGAATGGTAGCTTGAGTCAGTCAATTTAAGTGGTGTACTGGTGGCTGGAGGAGGTGGGCACATTGGGAGCAGTTGTCAACATTAAGGAGAGGGTTGGAGTGAAGGAAAAAGATGTGGTGAGATCAAAGTGGGAAGGATAAAGAGTTGGTAGTCTTGGGTAGGTAATGAATGAACAGAGATAGGTATAAGTCAGCTCCAGGGCAGAAGATAATGGGTTTTAAGAGTGATGCTCTCCTTTCATCCCTTATCCCACACTCCACCAATTTCTGTTAGTGCTGACCTCTGTTTTATCATGTTAGGAATGTTTCATAAATGCTGACTGTCTATAGTAGAATGTATTTTCTCTTTTCTTACTAAACTTTCTGGTTCTTCAAGTAAATACTAAGTTCCATCCCTGTCATTTATTGGAAAGATTTTCATTCTAGTCTACTCTCACAGGGATGACTTTAAGACTTCTGAATTAGAGCGATTTTCTGTTCATATATTTCCCCCAATTTCCTATTGAGATGTTTGTTTTCTTATTATTGAATTTTTGGAGTTCTTTATATTTTGGATTCCAGTCCATTTACAAATGTTTTCTCTTACTCTGTGGCTTGTCTCTTTGAAATAGAAGGTTTAAACTTTGATGAAGCCCAATTTATCACTGCTTTTGTTTTATGAATCATTCTTTAATTGTTACACTAAAGAAATTGTTACCTAACTCAGTGTCATGACGATTTTATCCTCTGTTTTTTGTAGAAGTTTTGTAGTTTTAGGATTTGCATTTAGACTCACGATGCATTTATAGTTAATTTTTTATATGATGGAAGATATGAGTGCAAGTTATTTTGTTTTGCTTTTGCATGTGGATATACAGTTGTTCCAACATAATTTGTTTGAAAGAATATCCCTTCTCCATTGAATTGCCTTTGCATCTTGGTCAAAAATAAGTTACTCTTATGCATGTAAGTCTATTTCTGGACTCTGTTCAGTTCCTTTGATCTATGTTCCCTTGAATCTATGTTTATGCTCATTGTTTTTTAAATGGAATAACTAGAATCATCCTTTCTTCTTCTCAGCTAGTCAGCTTACAGTTAATGGGTTACTTATATATAAAACTAGCACTTGAAAAATTAGGTATACATTTTATTTATTTATATTTATTATTAAGGTGTACTTGATAAAATTTGTATTTTGAGTCAAGAATTATAACTGAACCAAAGTAGGGAAGGAATAAATGTATAAAACTTTGAAAAACAATGGAAGGGGTTTATATTGCATTTTCTTCATATCAAAACTAGACCTTTTCTAAGATTGAAATTCAAGTACAATTTAAGATTGTATACAATCACATGCCATTTCAGTTTTATGTGTAATTTTACATTACTAGTATACAACTGCATGTATATTTCTACAAGTTTAAGTTCTTAGGATTTTGAATCTGTTTACTGTTGAAACATTTTACTCTTTTTGCTTGTTTATTCTATAGGACTAAGTTTGCAGCATGATATTTCTGGCTCTCTTCTAAGTTATTCATTTACAGACTCTTCTACAGAATACAAGAGTTCCGAAGAGAATTTAAGTAGCTTCCCATCACCTGAGCTCTTCAGAGGATCAGATTATTTAGGTGAGAAAATTTCAACCTTAAGTTGCTCCTCCATAGAAACTGGTCCTTTGTCTACAAATTTTGCAATGAATAGTGTTCCTTTTGAGAAGGTATACTTATCTTCCTCACCAAAACCTCTCTGCCCAGTATCCACTGTGTTCCACACTCAGTCACATAGGACTATAGATCAAAACCCCCCAGATCAGGAAAAGATGAAGAGATTAGCATTTACATGTAATACATATCCAGTTTTTAATATTGAGCAACTTTATACATAACATATGTATATTTGTTCTCTTGAACTATGGGTTATCTTTTATTTCCTATACTTCTCTTACTTTTCAGTAATTCAAAGGTTGATTGGACCATCTCCCTGCTTGAATTTTTTCTACAAATTATCAGTTATTTATGTTTGCCATATGTATAATTAACAGCTTTTGGTTAATGATGCAGATTGAACATATACCTTCCTCCACAACTTTGTGCAATGGCAGAAAATGACTTTTTAAAAAAAGACATAAACACATAAGAGTAAAAAGAATGAGAAAGAATAAAGCATAAAGTTTGGAAAGCTAAATAGAAAATGGTCTGATGAAGTGGACTTAAAAAGCTGACTCCTGAATCAACAATGGGAATACCCCTGAAACAAGCTAGTTTGTACAATACTATAGTATCACAGAAAAGCTTTCAATGTGGCTTGTAAAATACTTGTAAAAAGCTGTGTCCAAAATACAAAAATTATGGTGACTTCTCTTTCTCCTTTCCTAGAAATTTATTCTTTGGGGTGTTTTGAAACAGAGGGACTCTGAACTAAGCACTGTTAATAACAGGGATACCACGGTATTTTGAAATGTTATCATTAACCTTGTCATAGCCTCATGGTGGGTGAAGTTTACTTTCTCATTCTTTGGCTTTGGGGTTGGCCATATGACTTTGGGCAACATGTCATAGCCTCATGGTGGGTGAAGGTTACTTTCTCATTCTTTGGCTTTGGGGTTGGCCATATGACTTTGGGCAACATGGATATCAGTTGCCCAGATATCAGAAGCAAACTTTTGATATGTGCATACATAATTGGTTTTGTCCCCCTATCTTTTTGCTATCATGAGGAAAATACACATCTTCTTCCACTTATGATGGAAAAAACTCTTAAGCTGAACCATTGTGAGTCAGGGACCATATGCATATCCTAATTAGCTTCTACCTTTATTACTGAACTCCAGAATAAGAGATACAGAGCAGGATAGCCCTGGGCAGACTGCAGACTTCAGAAAGCTGCTCCAGTTGATTACCCAACCTATAGCCTGAAGTGGAGCTGCTTGAGCCAAATAGTAGACAGGTGTAAGAAAGAAATGCTTTCATTTAATGCCACTGAGATTTCAGTGTTATTTATTATATAGAAAAAGCCAACTGCATCAGATACTGTAGTGAATGCAGAAAGGGGTAGTTAAATGCAAATGTATATTCCAAATTGTGGGACTGCTCAGCCAATGCTTAGTCTCATTCTAACCCAATGGTCCATTTCTCTATTCAGCTTCTAGAATGCTAGCACCCAGAATTGAAACTTCCAGGCAGGAAAATGGAAGATTTTTCCTGAGAAATCTGAGCAACCCTAAAGAAAGTATCAAAAGATACTGACCTCAGTAGTGCTTCAGTGAAACTAACAGGAACCCTACAGTGAAGTTGCCTATGTGGCCAGCCCCAGCTAAGCCATAGAGATGCCACTTAGCCATTTAGGGCCCCCTCTTAAATATGAGCAGAAGACAAGGACTACCAGACTTCTGATGAATTCTCTAACATAAAGCATAGAGGTCAAAACAGCAAAATATGGTAGTAAGTCAGTAAAGTGTTGAAATAGTAAGCCCTGACTTGCCTTTCCCCATGGACACACCAATTCAACAACAATACATGGACTAATTTGTGTCCATGTATTTCCCTTTGTGAGATTTCCCTTGTGAGAAATCTCAAAACTGGTTGAGTGACTCCTGCACCCCAAGGCAAGCTTTAAACCAGTCACATCAAAGCAAGTAGAAAAATTCAAGACACCCTTTCATCATAATTCACATCTGCCATACAGCACCATACAATTGGCAGGAAACCTTTAGCTCCCAGATTTTCCCTAGGGAGGAAGGGAAAGGACTGAACCGTGTTCCAAAAGCTCTCAATTATTTGGGGATAAGCAAAGAATGGACTACTGACTTGTCTGCCTCAGAGTGCTGGTGGGACCTGACATACTCTAGAAGTCTGATGAGTGCTGAAACAAAGATACTAGTTTATCCTAGCATGAGAACATTCACTAGATCCCGGCTTCTCTTTGGGGAGGGAAAGATTTGGACTGTGTTCAACATTCCAACATTTCTAGGGCTGCCCAAGGGACTAGCTTTTGTCTCATTTGTCTTAGAGCAGTGATAGGATTTGTTATATTCTAGATGCCTTGTGGCCACTGAAAACAAAGACTCTGGTTTGAACTAGCAAGAAGGTTTGAGAAGATCCTGGTTGGAAAGATTGATGAAGGTCTTCTCCTGTATGAGGCCTATCTGTTTACAGACTGGGAAAGCTGGCTGTTTTATCTAATGTGCAGACACCAACACAAATGATTAAAGAGAAAGAAGAAGCAGGGAAACATGGTCCAAAAAATGAGAATAAGATAAAGCTCCAGAAAGTGACACTGATTAAATGGAAATATGTGAAGTACCTGACAGAGAATTTTAAATGATTGTCATAAAGATGTGCAACAAATGTTCATAAAGAACTCAGGAGAACAATGTATGGAAAAAGTGAGAATTTTAAGAAAGAGATTTTTTAAAAAGAACCAAAAAGAAATGTTAGAGCTGAGAAAAACAATAAATGCACTAAGGAAAAAAAAAAAGTAAAAGATCAATCGGAAGAAAGGATCAGCAAATTCAAAAATAAGTCATTTGAAATTATCCAGTCACAGGAGCTAAAAGGAAAAAGAATATAAAAGAATGAAGAAAGTCTGAGACTTACAGAACACAAGAAAACAGATCAGTATATGCATTGTGAGAGTCCTAAAGGGAAAAGGGAAGTGGGGAGGGAGGGAGAGGGAAAGGGCCAGAAGGTTTCTTCACAGAAATGGTTGCTGAAAACTTCCTAAATCTGGAGAAGGAAGTGTACATCCAGACCTAGGAACCCCAACAAACCTCAGATAAGATGAACCAAAGAAATTCACATGGGGGCACATAGTCATACTGTCAAAAGTCAAAGAAAAAGCACTTTGAAAGCAGCAGTTTAAAAAGCGACTTGATATATACAGTGAGACCTCATTAGACTGTTTATGGATTTCTCAGCAGAAACCTTGCAGGCTAAAAGAGAGTGGAAGTAAATAGACAAAGTTCTGAAAGAAAGAAACTTCCAACCAATAGTACCGAAACCTGCAAAACTGTCCTTAAGAAATGAAGAGAAGATAAGTCCAAACAAACAAAAGCTGAAGGAGTTAATCATCAGTAGCCCTGCCTTACAAGAAGTGCTAAAGGGAGTTCTTCAAGTTAGAACAAAGGACTCTAAACAGCTGTATGAAAGCATATGAGAGTATAAGACTCTTTGGTAAGTATATAGACAAATGCAATGATACTGTAACAGTGACATATAAATCACTCTTAATTCTGGTATAAAAGTTAAAAGACAAACATATTAAATATAATTATAAAAATATGTTAATGGATATACCATATGAAAGGTGGTAAATTATAACATCAGTACTGCAAAATGTGTTTGAGGGGTGAAGTGAAAGCATAGAGTTTTTATTAAATTGTTATCAGTTTAAAGTAGACTGTTAAAACTGTTTTATGTAAGCCCCATGGTAACCACACACAAAAAGTACCTGTAGAAGATACATAAAAGAAAAATAGAAAGGAGTCAAAGCATATCAATATAAAAGAATCAATGAAAGACAGAGGAGCATAGCAAGAGAGGGAAGAGGGGCAAAATAACTATAAAACAGAAAAGAGTTAACAAAATTGTAATCGTAAATCCTCCTCTATCAATAATCCTCCTCTATCAAAAATATAAATGGGTTAAACCCAATCAAAAGACAAAGAGTGGCTGAATGGGTTGAAGAAATAATCCAACTGTATGCTCTCTACAAAAGACTCACTTAAGATTTAAGGGCGCACATAGACTGAAAGCAAATGGGTGGGGAAAGGCACTCCATGTAAACTGTGACCAAAAGAGAGCACAAGGGGCTATACTTATATCAGATAAAAATAGACTGTCAGAAACTTTTATAAGAGACAAGGAAGAATGTTGCATAATTATAAAAGGATCAATTCATCAAAAACACTCAACAGTTAGGAATAAATATCCACCCAACTTCAAAGCACCTAACATATAAGGTAAACACTGGCAGAACTGAGGGTAGGAATAGGCATACAGTCATAGTAGGAGACTTCAATACTCCTACTTTTAATAATGGATAGAACATCTGGACAGAAAATTAACATTAAACTGATTTCGAAGTATACTGCAAAGCTATAGTAAACATAACATTATAGTACTGGAATAAAGACAGAGATATAGACCAGTAGGACAGAATAGAGGGCCCAGAACTAAATCCATAAAGACATTTGATCTTTAACAAGAGTGCCAAGAATACTCAATGTGGGAGAAATAGTCTCTTCAACAAATGATGTTGACAAAACTGGATAGCCATATACAAAAGAATGAAATCGGACCCTTACCTTATACAAAAAAGTGGGCTCAAAATATAGTAAGGACTTACATGTGAGACCAGAAACTATAAAACTCCTAGGAGAAACATAGGGGAAAAGCTTTATGACAATTGATCTTGGCAGTTATTTCTCGGATGTGACACCAAAACACAGGCAACAGAAGCAAAATTAGACAAGTAGGTCTAGATAAAACTGAAAAGCTCCTGCACAGCACAAGAAACAATGAAGTGAATAACCTATAAACAACCTATAAAAAGGGAGAATATTTAGAAACCACATATCTGATAAGGGATTAATATCCAAAATATATCAGAAACTCCCACAATTCAATAGGAAAAAATCCAAATAACTTGATTTTTAAAAATGGCAAAGAACTTAAATAAACATATTCCCCTCAAAGAAGACAGTCACATGGCCAACAGGTATATGAAAAGATCACTAACCGTCAGGGAAATGCAAATCAAGATCACAGTGAGATATCACCTCACAACTATTAGGATGGTTATTATTATTTTTTTAAAAGGTAAGTGTTGGCAATGATGTGGAGAAATTGGATTTCCTTTTGTACACTGTTGATAGGAATGTAAAATAGTGAAGCTGCAATGAAAGAGTATGGCAGTTACTCAAAAAATTTAAAATATAAGTAACATATGTGGTCCAGCAATCTTCTGGGTATTTATTCAAAATAATTACTGTCAGGATCTAGAAGAGATATTTGAACTCCCATGTGCATTGCAGACTTTTCACAATAGCCCAATGACCATTGATGGATGAATAAAGAAAATATGGTATATGCATACAGTGGAATATTATTCAGCCTTTAAAAAGGATATGCTGTTATATGCAACACTATAGAAGAACTTTGAGGACATTATGGCAAGTGAAATAAGCCAGTCATGGGAAGAAACATACTGTATTATTGCACTTGTATGAGATAGCTAAAGTAGTTAGATTTATAGCAGTTGAGAGTAGACTGTTGGTTGCCAGGGCCCAGGGAGAAGGAGATGTGGGGAGTTGCTAATCAACAGGTAGAGTTTTAGTTATGCAAGATGAATAACAGGTTCTAGAGCTATGTTGCACGACATTGTGCCTATAGTTAACAATACTCTATTGTACTCTCAAATTTGAGCATAGGTCTCATGTTAAGTGTTCCCACCACAATAAAATTAAAAATAAGAGAAGAAACCAAACAGAAATAGGAATACAAGAAAGATCTGGGGGGAAAGTTTTCCTTGAGATAAAAATATGTATATTGCATCCATTGAATAGGAACAGGATGCTGTTTTAAAAAAAGGGGAGTGAGAATATTCAGAGAATAAATTAAATGCAATAGCAGAATGGAAAACTCGGTAGAAGGATTAGAAAATAAATTGAGATTTCCCAGGGGGAAAAAAGTCAGGAGGGAAAAAAAGGGTAAAAAAGATTAGAGAAGTAGTATATGAAATCTAATATCGAATAATAGGAGTCTCAGAAAAAGATAATGAAATAAACAGGAGGAAGAAAATTACCAAAGATATAACTCAAGAACAGTTTCTAGATCTAAGAAGTATGATTTCTGGGTTGAAAGGACCATTACAGTGTCTAGCACAATAGATGAAAATTTCAGAACATCAGAGAATGGAATAAATAGAATAGATTTATACAGTTTGGTAGGGTTTAGGATTAAATAGATGAAGAATACAGAAAAATATAAACAACATTTTATTGGCTCTGGGAAAAACAAGAGGTGGTCATTGTATATATACCAAAAGAGTTAAAGACAGCATTTTTATGACAATTTATCATCATAATGTTTGCATTGAATACTGGCCTAACTAAATATGCCATATAATAATATGAGGATAATGGGGAAAGTGGGGAAAAGGAAGTAAGAGTATTTGGGTATTGTAATAGCCCAAAGATTATTTAATATCCTGATGTCCTCAAGGCTTTTCTTTATGCTTCACTTAAACTTTCTCCAATTACCGTAGCTTTGTATGGGCTAGGGACCTATGCTGGGGAGAAAAAGGTAACCTGCCACTCGTGTGCTATTCAAAATTTTGTGCCATTTCTCTCTGCTTCTTTTAGAATGGGAGCATCCCATGTTGGAAGAAAACATGCCATGTAAGAATTCTACTCTTTTGGACATAAGTAAAGCAGTAGCAATAGAGAAGGTACCTGAGTTTTCAAATCTCTCTGCAATTTTAGGTAAGTTTCACATTCTTTTTCCTCACGTCATAAAGGGAAAAACCCTTGTCAGTATTGAAAAAGCAAAGTATTTTTTCTCCTGAATGATTTTTTAGCTAAATTAATCAATTAGGATTACTTTTGGCTACACATAATATATGACTAATACTAAGTAACTTAAGCATATATGGGTTTACTTTTTAAAAACATGTATTTTGAATTTTATTAATATACTTGCAGAAAAGTTGCAAAAATTATAAAAAGCGTTCCCATATACCTCCCATCCAGCTTTCTGAAATGTTATCTTCTATAACCATAATTCAGTTCAGTCACTCAGTCATGTCTGACTCTTTGTGACCCCATGGACTGTAGCACGCCAGGCTTTCCTGTCCATCACCAACTCCCGGAGCTTGCTCAAACTCAGGTCCATTGAGTTGGTGATGCCGTCCAACCATCTCATCCTGTGTCGTCCCCTTCTCTCCTGCTTTCAATCTTTCCCAGCATCAGGGTCTTTCCCAATGAGTCAGTTCTTTGCATCAGGTGGCCAAAGTATTGGAGTTTCAGCTTCAACATCAGTCCTTCCAATGAACACCAGGACTGATCTCCTTTAGGATGGACTGGTTGGATCTCCTTGCAGTCCAAGGGACTCTCAAGAGTCTTCTTCAACACCGCAGTTCAAAAGCATCGATTATTCAGCATAATACAATGTTCATAATTAGGAAGTTAACATTGGTGTTAAACTGTTAGCTACAGACCTTATTCACATTTCATCAGTTTTTCCACTAATGTCTTTTCTTTGATTCAGGATCCTATCTCAGATCCTACATTGCATTAGATTGTTCAGTTCAGTTCAGTTGCTCAGTCATGTCTGACGGTTTGTGACCCCAAGAACCGCAGCACTCCAGGCCTCCCTGTCCATTACCAACTGCTGGAGTCTACCCAAACCCATGTCCATTGGGTCGGTAATGCCATCCAACCATCTCATCCTCTGTTGTCCACTTTTCCTCCTGCCCTAAATCTTCCCCAGCATCAGGGTCTTTTCCAATGAGTCAGCTCTTCACATCAGGTGGCCAAAGTATTGGAGTTTCAGCTTCAACATCAGTCCTTCCAAAGAACACCCAGGACTGATCTCCTTTAGGATGGACTGGTTGGATCTCCTTGCAGTCCAAGGGACTCTCAAGAGTCTTCTCCAACACCACAGTTCAAAAGCATCAACTCTTCGGCACTCAGCTTTCTTTATAGTTCATCTCTCATATCCATACATGATTACTGGAAAAACCATAGCCTTGACTAGATGGACCTTTGTTGACAAATTAATATCTCTGATTTTTAATATGCTGTCTAGGTTGGTCATAACTTTCCTTCCAAGGAGTGTCTTTTAATTTCATGGCTGCAATCACCATCTGCAGTCATTTTGGAGCCCAGAAAAATAAAGTCAGCTACTGTTTCCACTTTTTCCCCATCTATTTGCGATGAAGTGATGGGACCGGATGCCATGATCGTAGTTTTCTGAATGTTGAGTTTTAAGCCAACTTTTTCACTCTCCTCCTTCACTTTCATCAAGAGGCTCTTTAGCTCTTCACTTTCTGCCATAAGGGTGATGTTATCTGCATATCTGTTATTGGTATTTCTCCCTGCAATCTTGATTCCAGCTTGTGCTTCTTCCAGCCCAGCATTTCTGATGATGTACTCTGCATATAAGTTAAATTAGATTGTTATTTCTCCCTTAATCTACTGTGACAGATCTTCAGTCTTTGTCTTTTGTAAGCTTGATACTTTTGAAGATTACTGATCAGTTATTTTGTAGAATGTCCCTCCATTTGAATTTGTCTAGTGTTTTCTCATGATTTGGAGAAGGCAATGGCACCCCACTCCAGTACTCTTGCCTGGAAAATCCCATGGATGGAGGAGCCTGGAAGGCTGCAGTCCATGGGTCGCAAAGAGTCGGACACGACTGAACGACTTCGCTTTCACTTTTCACTTTCATGCATTGGAGAAGGAAATGGCAACCCACTCCAGTGTTCTTGCCTGGAGAATCCCAGGGAGGGGGAGCCTGGTGGGCTGCCGTCTCTGGGGTCGCACAGAGTCGGACACGACTGAAGCGACTTAGCAGCAGCAGCAGCAGTGTTTTCTCATGATTAGAAAGAGATTATGCAGTTTTTGATAAGAATACCACAGAAATGATGTTGTATTAAGGAGTTCTTAATGTCAGTGCATTTATGTTATTATTGGTCATATTAATGTTCACTTGATTAAGGTGATATCTGGTTTTCTCCACTGTAAAGTTACTAGTTTCCCTCTGTAGTTAATAAATACCTAAAAAAAAGATAGTTTATGGCTCCATAAGTCCTGTTTCTCCTCAAACTTTCATCCACTGATACTACCATTCCTCAGAGGAACTTGACTGCAACAGTTCTTACTGTGGTGTTCATGTAATGGTGATTTTCAATCAATACTTTGCTGTTACTTGTTACATTTATTAACGGAAATTTCTTTTTGTAAAATAACTATTTTCTGCCATTTATTTATTCAGTTATTTATGGGTTAAAATCCACTTCTTTCTTGCTTTGTTTCTCTCTCTCTCTTCCTCCCTCCCTCCTTCCCTTCCTTTTTCCTATTATACACACAGAGAAGTTTCAGATTTGTTAACCCAGATCTCTGTGAGAAATACATTTACTAAGTAGATTACTTCAGCATTTATGTACAGTTCTATTTGGCAACCCACTCCAGTGTTCTTGCCTGGAGAATCCCAGGGACGGGGGAGCCTGGTGGGCTGCCGTCTATGGGGTCTCACAGAGTTGGACACGACTGAAGTGACTTAGCTATTTGTCTTTAGCATTACAGTGTCCTATCAACAGACTCTTTTCAAAAATTAGGTAGGCTAGTTCTTTTCCTCCACTTTCACTGAAATTATTATTCAGTTGTTATATAGTAATTAATACACTCATTTGGTAGTGTTGAATTCAGTTTTTGATTCCCCCTTCCTATTTGGTTTTGTTTATTTATTCAGGGGGAGAGGGCTGTTGAAAGTATGTGAAACATTACTATGGTTCTAAGAATTATAGTTATACAAAAAATATTATCATATAAGCAATCTACAGAAGAGTATTGCTTTATCTTCTTCTACTACTACCATGATGCTTTTGCCCTCTTCTTTCTACCCCATTTCCACCCACCCCTTTTTGGTAAGCAGTCTCTTTAATTTATGCTTTATCTTTTTTGTGTTTCTTTTACACAAATGAACAAAGCCCTGTGTATCTTCTTTCTTTTTTAAATTGAGGTATAGTTGATTTACAATATTGTATTAGTTTCAGGTATACAACAAGGTGTTATGTATATATGTATTTTTCAGATTATTTTCCATTATATATTATTGTAAGATATTGAATATAATTCTCTATGCTATAGAGTAAATCCTTGTTACTTATCTATTTTAGGTATAATAGTTTATTTCCGTTAATCCCATACTCTGAATTTGTCCTTCTCCCTCTTCCCTTTCCCCTTTTATAGCCATAAGTTTGTTTTCTATGTCTGTGAGTCTGTTTCTGTTTTGTAAATAGATTCATTTGTATTATTTTTTAGATACCCTCTATAAGAGATGCCATATATTTGTCTTTCTTTGTCTGACTTTACTAAATATAATATTCTCTAGGTCCATCCATGTTGCTGCACATGGCAATATTACATTCTTTTTATGGCTGAGTAATATTCCACTGTGTTGTGTGTGTTTGTATGTATGTATATACACACACATACATACTACATCTTAAGCTAGTCATCTGTTGATAGGCACTTGGGTTGTTTCCATGTCTTGACTATCGTAAATAGTGCTGCTGTGAATGTTAGGATGCATGTATTTTTTTAAATTAGAGTTTTCATCTTTGCTGGGTATATTCTCAGGAATGGGATTGCAGGATCATACGTAGCTCAATTTTAAGTTTTTTGAGGAATCTACATACTGTTTTCTATAGTGGCTACATTTTCATTGTGGGAATTTACATTCCCACCAACAGTGGAGGAGGGTTCCTTTTCTCCACACTCTCTCCAACATTTTTTTGGATATACATTTTCATGATAGCCATTTTAACAGGTGTGAGGTAATACTTCATTGTGGTTTTGATTTTCATTTCTCCAGTAATTAGTGATATTGAGTGTTTTTCGTGTGTTTATTGGCCATCTATGTGTCTTCTTTAGAGAAATGTTTATTTAGGTCTTCTGCTCATTTTTTGAGTGAGTTGTTTGCTTTTTCATATTGAGTTGTTTGACCTGTTTGTCTCTATTGGATATTAACCCATTGTCAGTTGCATCATTTACTAATATTCTCTTTAATTCTGTCGGTTGTCTTTTCACTTGGTTGATGATTTCCTTTGCTGTGCAAAAGCTTTTAAGCTTAATTGGGTCCCATTTGTTTATATTTGCTTTGATTTCTTTTGCCTTGGGAGACTGAGCATAGAAGATATTGCTACGATTTATGTCCAAAATATTTTGCCTGTGTTGTCTTGTAGGAGTTTCATCATGTCATGTTTGCAGTCCTTTTTTTTTCTTTTCTGCGTCGGGTCTTCATTGTTGTGCATGGGATTTCTCTAGTTGTGGCTACTGAGCTTCTCATTGTGATGGCTTCTCGTTGTGGAGCACAGGCTCCAGGGTGCAAGGGCTTCAGTTGTTTCAGCTCACAGGCTCTAGAGTTCAGGCTTTGTAGTCGTGGCACACAGGTTTAGTTCCTCCTCAGCATGTTGAATCCTAGTTCCCAGACCAGGGATCAAACCCATGCCCAGCATTAGCAGGTGGATTCTCAACCACTGGACTACCAGGGAAATCTCTGTCATGCCTTTATATTTATTAAAGCATCTTGAGTTTATTTTTGTATATGATGTGAGGGCATGTTCCAATTTCACTGATTTACATGTAGCTATCCAGCAACCCGCTCCAGTATTCTTGCCTATAGAATCCCCATGGACAGAGGAGCCTGATGGGCTACAGTTCATGGGGTTGCAGAGTCAGACACCACTGAGTGACTAAGCACAGCACAACACATCCAACTTTCCTAGCACCTCTTGCTGAAGAGACTGTCTTTTCTCCATTGTATATTCTTGCCTCCTTTACTGTAGATTAATTGACTATGTCTGTTTTTGTGCTAATACCATGCTGGGTTTGGATTACTGTATCTTTGTAGTATTGTCTGAAATCTGGAAGGCTTATGCCTCCTTATGTGTTCTTTTTTCTCAGGATTTCTTTGGCAATCTGGGTCTTCTGTGGTTTCATATGAATTTTTGGATTATTTGTTCTTGTTCTGTTAAGTATACCATGGATATTTTGATACAGATCGCATCAAATCTGGAGATTTCTTTGAGGAGTATTGTAATTTTTAAAATATTAATTTTTATAATCTGAAAGCTTGGGTTATCTTTCCATTTCTTTGAATCATCTGTTTCCTTAATCAGTGTTTTATAGTTTTCAGCATGTAGGTCTTTTACCTCCTCAGGTAAGTTTATTCTTAGATTTTTTTATATGATTTTTAAACAGGATTTTTTTACTTTCTCTTTCAGATATTTCATTATTAGTGTAAAGAAATGCAACAGATTTGTATATAGTAATCTCATATCCTGCAACCTTCCTGAATTCATCTTTTAGTTCTAATAATCTTTGTCTCGAGACTTTAGGAGTCTCTATATAGAGTAGCATGTCATCTTCAAATAATGACAGTTTTACCTCTTCCTTTCCATTTGAATCCATTTTTGAGGAATTTTTAAAATTAAAGTATAGTTGATTTACATTGTTGTGCCAGTCTCTGGTGTATAACCAAATGACTCAGTTATATACGTAGATATGTTCTTTTTTTATATTCTTTTCTATTATGGTTTATCCCAGGAGATTGGATATAGTTCCCTGTGCTATACAGTAGGACCTTGTTGTTTATCCATTCTAAATGTAAAAGTTTGCATCTACCAACTGCAAATTCCCGGTCCATACCTCTGTCTCCCCACTTCCCCTTGGAAACCAAGTCTGTTCTCCCTGTCTGTGAGTCAGTTTCTGTTTTGTAGATAGGTTTGTTTGTGCCATAGTTTAGATTCCACATATAAGTGATACTATTTGGTATTTGTCTTTTTCTTTCTGATTTACTTCACTTACTACAATAATCACTAGATCTGTCCCTGTTGCTGCAAGTGGCATTATTTTTATAGCTGAGTAGTATTTCATTTAATATATCTATGATATCTTCTTTATCCATTCATCTGTCAATAGACATTTTGGTTGTTTTCATGTTTAGGTTATTGTGAATAGTGCTGCTATGAACATAGGAATGCATTTGTCTTTTTGAATTATATTAATAGTTTTGTCCAAGTATATTCCCAGAAGTGTGATTGCTAGAGCATATGGTAATTCTATTCTTAGTTTTCTGAGGAATCTCCAAGCTGTTTTCCATAAAGACTTCATCAACTTACATTCCCACTGACAGTGTAGGAGGGTTCTCTTTTCCATTTGGATACATTTTATTTCTTTCTCTTGTCTGATTGATGTGACTAGGACTTCCAATGATACATTGAATAGAAGTGCCAGGAGTGGGCATCCTTGTCTTATTCCTGAATTTAATGGGAAGCTTTTCAGCTTTTCACAGTTGAATATCATGTTTGTTGTGGGCTTGTCAAAATGGCTTTTATTATATTGAGATATGTTCCTTCTATACGCACTTTGGCCAGAGTTTTTTTTATCATAAATGGATGTTGAATTTTATCAAATGCTCTTTCTGTGTCTATTGAGATGATCATGTGATTTTGTCTTTTCTTTTGTTAATGTGATGTATGTCATTGCTTGATTTGCATGTGTTGAACCATCCTTATGACCCTGGATTGAATACAACGTAAATCATAGTGTGTGGTCCTTTTTTGTATTTTTGGATTTGGTTTGCTGATATTTTGTTGAGGATTTCTACTTCTATATTCATCAACAATACTTACCTTTAATTTTCTTTCTTTCTTTTTTTTTTTTTAGAACCTTTTCTGTTTTTGTTTTTTTTTTTTTTTTTTAAATCAGGGTGATGGTAGTCTCATAGAGTGAATTTGGAAGTGCTCCTATCTCTTCAAGTTTTTGAAATAGTTTGAGAAGGATAGGATTAGTTCTTTTTATGTTTGGTGGAATTCTTCAGGGAAGCCAACCAGTTCTGAATTTTTGTTTGCAAGGAGTTTTTTAAATTACAGATTCTATTTCATTTCTAGTGATCAGTCTGTTCAAACTGTTTCTCCTTATCTCAGTTTTGGCAGCCTGTATGTTTCTAGAAACTTGTCCATTTCTTCTAGGTTCTCCAGTATACTCTTCTCTCTCTCTCTCTTTTTTTTTTTTTTTTGTATTTCTGTGGTATCAGTTGTTACTTCTCCTCTTTCATGTCTTATTTTGTTTATTTGGATCCTCTCTTTTCTTCTTCATGAGGCTAGCTAGAGGTTTGTCAATTTTATCTTTTAAAAAAATCAGCTTTTGGTTATATTGATCTTTTCAATTATTTTTTAATCTCTATTTTATTTATTTCTTCTCTGATCCTTGTAATTTCCTTTCTTCTCTTGACTTCAGGTTATCTTTATTCTTCTTTTTCTAATTATTTTAAGTAATACATTAGGTTCTTTAAGACTTTTTTTTGTTTCTTGAGGATAGTCTATATTGCTATAAACTTCCTTCTTAGAATTTCTTGTGCAATATCGCCTAAATTTTGTATTGTTTTGTTTTCATTTTTGTTTGTTTCAAGGTATTTTATGATTTCTTGTTTGATTTCAACATTGTTTTTTTTAGTAACATGTTGTTCAGTCTCCATGAGTTTTTGTTCTCTTTCTGTTTTTCATTATAGTTTCATACCATTATGGTTGGAAAAGATGCTTGAAATAATTTCTGTCCTCTTAAATATGTTGGGGATTATTTTGTGACCTATTGTCTATTCTGGAAAATATTTTCATGCACACCTGAGAAGAATGTGTGTGTGTGTGTGTGTGTGTGTGTGTATGTATATGTGTGTATGTGTGTGTGTGTGTGTGTGTGTCATGTCCTGTAGATATTAAGTCCAGTTGGTTTGTTGTGTCACTTAGAACTTCTGTTTTTTATTGATATTCTGTCTGGGTGATCTCTCCATTGATGTCAGTGGGGTGTTAAAAGTCTCTATTGTACTATTACCCATTTATCCCTTTATGTTAGTTTGTATTTGTTTAATATATTTATTGTTGTTGTTTTCATTCATTTACTAAGCTGTGTCCAACTCTTTTGTAACCTCATGGACTGTAGCATGCCAAGGTCCTCTGTCCTTTACTAGTTCCCGGAGTTTGTTCAAATTCATGTCCATTGAGTCACTGAAGCTACCAAACCATGTCATACTCTGCCACCCCCTTCTCCTTTTGTCTTCAATCTTTCCCAGCATCAGGGACTTTTGCAATGAGTCAGCTCTTCTCATCAAGTGGCCAAAGTGCTGGAGCTTCAGCAGCAGTCCTTCCAATGAATATTCAGGATTGATTTCCTTTAGCTTTGACTGGTTTGATTTCATTGCAGTCCAACAGACTCTCAGTCTTCTCCAAAACCACAATTCAAAAACATCAATTCTTCAATGCTCAGCTTTCTTTATGGTTCAACTTGAAACTCAATGTTAAAAAAACCTAAAATCGGCAGTCCTAAGATGGCAGAGGAATAGGACGGAGAGACCACTTTCTCCCCCACAAATTCATCAAAAGAACGTTTGAACGCTGAGTAAATTCCACAAAACAACTTCTGAATGCTGGCAGAGGACATCAGGCACCCAGAAAAGCAGCCCATTATCTTCGAAAGGAGGTAGGAAAAAATATAAAAGATAAAAATACAGACAAAAGAGGTAGAGACAGAGATCTGTCCTGGGAAGGGACTCTTAAAAAAGAGAGAAGTTTCCAAACACCAGGAAACACTCTCACTGGTGAGTCTGTGGGGAGCCTTGGAACCTCAGAGGGCAACATAACTGGGAGGAAAAATAAATAAATAATTAAAACCCACAGATTACATGCCCAATGGTAACTCCCAGCAGAGAAGCAGCGCAGACGCTGGCATCCACCACGAGCAAGCGGAGATTGGACAGGGAGGCTCAGGCTGCACTGCTTAGAGTAAGGACCGGGCCTGAATGTCCCAAGGGCAATCTGAGGGAACTAACTTGAGATAGAAAACCAGACTGTGGGATAGCTATCCAGCAAAAAGCACTAACCTGAGACACCTCCAGGCCCGCTCACAGAACAAAGGACTGAGCAGAGCTAGCCAGGTGTGGACTGGCCCATCCCCCGCCAGAGACAGGCAGGCGAGGGCAGCCAGAGCCAGAAGGGGGTGATCACGGCCCCAGAGAGGCATCATTTACCAAACTGCAAGCAGGCTTCATTGCTAACCAAGACTTCTTGGAATTCTGGATGGTTGACATCTGCCGGGAGGGTCGCAGCCAGAGATCAGCTCCCCAGAAGAGACACAAGGCACACCTGAGAAGGTGTGCCGGTTGTAAACCCAGAAAACCGAGTGGCAGGGACAGGGGAGGTGATAAGTCAAAGCAACCGTGCTCACCAAGCACCTGGTCACCTGAGCTGCTTGGACCTGGGAAGGGCACAAAACGCAGGTCCAACCGAGTCAGCGCCTTTGTGGAGTACCCGAGTACCTGAACCTGAGCGGCTTAGGCCTGGAAAGTGCATACAACCCAGGGCTGGCCTTAGACAGTTCCCAGCAGAGCAACCTAGAGCCTAAGCAGTATAGACAGGGAAAGCACACACGCCGTGAGTGGGGGCAAACCCAGTGTGGCCGAGTCACTGCAAGTACACGCCAGTATTATTTGTTTGCAGCATTCTTTCCTGGTGGCTCAGAGGGTAAAGTGTCTGCCTACAATGCGGGAGACCTGGGTTCAATCCCTGGGTCGGGAAGATCCCCTGGAGAAGGAAATGACAACCGACTCCAGTACTCTTACCTGGAAAATCCCATGGGCTGAGAAGCCTGGTAGGCTACAGTCCATGGGGTCACAAAGAGTCGGACACGACTGACCGACTTCACTTTCACTCCCCACAGCACGACTGAACAAGTGAGCCTAAAAAAGTGTCCACCACAGCCCCTTTGTGTCAGGGCAGAAATTAGACACTGAAGAGACCAGCAAAGAGAAGAAGCTAAAATAAACAGAGGGAACCGCCTTGGAAGTGACAGGTGCAATAGATTAAAATCCTGTAGTTAGCACCGACTACATAGGAAGGAGCCTATAGATCTTGCTAAGTATAAGCCAGATCAAGGAACTATCTGAAAATGAACTGACCCCACACTGTCCACAAGAACACCAGAGAAAGTCCTAGATATATTTTTACTATTATCATTCTTTAAATTTTTAAAATAAAATTTTTTTTATTTTTAAGTCCTCTATTACTCCTTTAATTTTCATTTTTATAACCTACTATTACTTTGCAAAAAAAAAAGACCCTATTTTATAAAGCAAACTTCATCTATATATTATAATTTTTGTGACTTTGTTTTTTTCTTTAGTATTGAATTTTTGAGAATCCAACCTCTACTCTAGATTTTTAATCCTTACCTTTTGGTATTTGTTATCAATTTTGTACCTTTAAGAACCCAATCTTCAATACCTATTTTTACATGGGAGCGAGATCACTGGCTTGACTGCTCTCTCCCTCTTTGGACTCTCCTTTTTCTCCACCAGGTCGCCTCTATCTCTTCCCTCCCCTTTCTCTTCTCCACTCGACTCTGTGAATCTCTTTGTGTGTTCTGGACTGTGGAGAACACTTAGGGAACTGATTACTGGCTGGATCTGTCTCTCTCCTTTTCATTCTCCCCTTTATCCTCCTGGCCACCTCTGTCTCCTTCCTCCCTCTTCTCTATATAACCCCGTGAACATCTCTGAGCAGTCCAGACTGTGGAGAGCACATAAGGAAGTGATTACTGGCTAGCTTGCTCTCCCCTCTTTTGAGTCCCCCTCTTCTCCTCCTGGTCACCTATATCTCCCTCCTCCTTCTTCTCTTCTCCATGTAACTCTGTGAACCTCTCTGGGTGTCCCTCACTGCGGAGAAACTTTTCATCTTTAACCTAGATGTTTTATCATTGGTGCTGTATAGATGGAGAAGTCTTGAGGCTACTGTAAGAATACGAATGAAAACCAGAGGCAGGAGGCTTAAGTCCAAATCCTGAGAACACCAGAGAACTCCTGAATCCAGGGAACATTAATCGATAGGAGCTCATCAAACGCCTCCATACCTACACTGAAACCAAGCATCACCCAAGGGCCAACAAGTTCCAGAGCAAGACATACCACACAAATTCTCCAGCAACGCAGGAACACAGCCCAGAGCTTCAATATACGTGCTGCCCAAAGTCACACCAAACTCATTGACATCTCATAACTCATTACTGGACACTTCATTGCACTCCAGAGAGAAGAAACCCAGCTCCACCCACCAGAACACCCACACAAGCTTCCCTAAGCAGGAAACCTTGACAAGCCACCTGTCCAGGCTCTCCCACACTGAGGAAACTCCACAATAAAGAGAACTCCTGGAAAGGCCACCCCAAACACAGCAATATAAACAAGATGAAAAGGCAGAGAAATACCCAGCAGGTAAAGGAACAGGATAAATGCCCACCAAACCAAACAAAAGAGGAGGAGATAGGGAATCTATCTGATAAATAATTCTGAATAATGATAGTGAAAATGATCCAAAATTTTGAAAACAAAATGGAGCTACAGATAAATAGCCTGGAGACAAGGATTGAGAAGATGCAAGAAAGGTTTAACAAGGACCTAGCAAAATAAAAATGAGTTGATATATAATGAATAATGCAATAAATGAGATCAAAAACACTCTGGAGGTAACCAACAGTAGAATAACGGAGGCAGAAGATAGGATAAGTGAGGTAGAAGATAGAATGGTAGAAATAAATGAAACAGAGAGGAAAAAAGAAAAATGAATTAAAATAAATGAGGACAATCTCAGAGAGTCTCTGAGGCAATGTTAACAATCTCTGGGACAATGTTAAACACCCCAACATTCGAATTATAGGAGTCACAGGAAAAGAAGACAAAGAAAGACCATGAGAAAATACTTGAGGAGATAATAGTTGAAAACTTCCCTAAAATGGGGAAGGAAATAATCACCCAAATCCAAGAAACCCAGAGAGTCCCAAACAGGATAAACCCAAGGCGAAACACCCCAAGACACATATTAATCAAATGAACAAAGATCAAACACAAAGAACAAATATTAAAAGCAGCAAGGGAAAAACAACAAATAACACACAAGGGGAGGCCCATAAGGATAACAGTTCATCTTTCGATAGAAACTCTTTAGGCCAGAAGGGAATGGCAGGACATACTTAAAGTAATGAAAGGAAATAACCTACAGCCCAGATTACTGTACTCAGCAAGGATCTCATTAAGATATAAAGGAGAAATCAAAAGTGTTACCGACAAGCAAAAGCTGAGAGAATTCAGCACCACCAGACCAGCTCTCCAACAAATACTAAAGATCTTCTCTAGACAGGAAACACAGAAAGGGTGTATAAACTCAAACCTAAAGCAATAAAGTAAATGGCAATGGTATCATACTTATCAATAATTACCTTAAATGTAAATGGGTTGAATGCTCCAACCAAAAGACAAAAACTGGCTAAATGGATACAAAAACAAGACCCCTATATATGTTGTCTACAAGAGACCCACCTCGAAACAAGGGACACATACAGACTGAAAGTGAAGGGCTGGAAAGAGATATTCCACGCAAATAGAGACCAAAAGAAAGCAGGAGTAGCAATACTCATATCAGATAAAATAGACTTTAAAACAAAGGCTGTGAAAAGAGACAAAGAAGGACACTACATGATGATCAAAGGATCAAATGAAGAAGAAGATATAACAATTATAAATATATATGCACCCAACATAGGAGCAGTGCAACATGTAAGACAAATGCTAACAAGTATGAAAGGGGAAATTAACAGTAACACAATAATAGTGGGAGATTTTACTATCCCACTCACACCTATGGATAGATCAACTAAACAGAAAATTAGCAAGGAAACACAAACTTTAAATGATACAACAGACCAGTTAGACCTAACTGATATCTATATGACATTTCATCCCAAAACAATGAATTTCACCTTTTTCTCAAGCACACAAGGAACCTTCTCCAGCATAGATCACATCCTGGGCCATAAATCTAGCCTTGGTAAATTAAAAAAAAATTGAAATCATTCCAAGCATCTTTTCTGACCACAATGCAGTAAGATTAGATCTCAATTACAGGAGAAAAACTATTAAAAATTCCAACATATGGAGGCTGAAAACATGCTGCTGAATAACCAACAAATCACAGAAGAAATAAAAGAAACCAAAATATGCATAGAAACGAATGAAAATGAAAACACAACAACCTGTGGGAACCTGTAAAAGTAGTGCTAAGGGGATGGTTCATAGCAATACAGGCATACCTCAATAAATAAGAAAAAAGTCAAATAAATAACCTAACTCTACACCTAAAGCAACTGAAAAGGGAAATGAAGAACCCCAGGGTTAGTAAAAGGAAAGAAATCTGAAAAATTAGGGCAGAAATAAATGCAAAAGAAATAAAAGAGACCATAGCGAAAATCAACAAAGCCAAACGCTGCTTCTTTGAGAAGATAAATATAATTGACAAACCATTAGCCAGAGTCATCAAGAAACAAAGGGAGAAAAATCAAATCAATAAAATTAATAATGAAAATGGAGAGAGCACAACAGACAACACAGAAATACAAAGGATCATAAGAGACTACTATCAGCAACTATAGGCCAATAAAATGGACAACTTGGAAGAAATGGACAAATTCCTAGAAAAGTACAACTTTCCAAAACTGAACCAGGAAGAAATAGAAAATCTTAACAGACCCATCACAAGCGCTAAATCGAAACTGTAATCAGAAATCTTCCAGCAAACAAAATCCCAGGTCCAGACAGCTTCACAGCTGAATTCTACCAAAAATTTAGAGAAGAGCTAACACCTATCCTACTCAAACTCTTCCAGAAAATTGCAGAGGAAGGTAAACTTCCAAACTCATTCTATGAGGCCACCATCACCCTAATACCAAAACCTAACAAAGATGCCAAAAAAAAAGAAAACTACAGGCCAATATCACTGACGAACATAGAGGCAAAAATCCTTAACAAAATTCTAGCAAACAGAATCCAACAACACATTAAAAAGATCATACACCATGACCAAGTGGGCTTTATCCCAGGGATGCAAGGATTCTTCAATATCTGCAAATGAGTCAATGTAATACACCATATTAACAAATTGAAAAATAAAAACCATATGATTATCTCAATAGATGCAGAGAAAGCCTTTGACAAAATTCAACCTGCACTTATGATAAAAAACCCTCCAGAAAGCAGGACTAGAAGGAACATACCTCAACATAATAAAGGCTATATATGACAAATCCACAGCAAACATTATCCTCAATGGTGAAAAATTTAAAGCATTTCCCCTAAAGTTAGGAACAAGACAAAGGTGCCCACTCTCACCACTACTATTCAACATAGTTTTGGAAGTTTTGGCCACAGCAATCAGAGCAGAAAAATAAATAAAAGGAATCCAAATTGGAAAAGAAGAAGTAAAACTCTCACTGTTTGCAGATGACATGATCCTCTACATAGAAAACCGTAAAGACTCCACCAGAAAATTACTAGAGCCAATGAATGACTATAGTAAAGTTGCAGGATATAAAGTCAACACACAGAAATCCCTTGCATTCCTAGACACTAATAATGAGAAAATAGAGAAATTAAGGAAACAATTCCATTCACCATTGCAATGAAAAGAATAAAATACTTAGGAATATATATACCTAAAGAAACAAAAGACCTATATATAGAAAACTATAAAACACTGGTGAAAGAAATCAAAGAGGATACTAATAGATGGAGAAATATACTGTGTTCCTGGATCAGAAGAATCAATATAGAGAAAATGCATATACTACCCAAAGCAA
The DNA here is from genome assembly GCF_019923935.1 of Bubalus bubalis. Classification (NCBI taxonomy): domain Eukaryota; kingdom Metazoa; phylum Chordata; class Mammalia; order Artiodactyla; family Bovidae; genus Bubalus; species Bubalus bubalis. The sequence continues at coordinate 88,621,605 of NC_059165.1, read as the reverse complement.
TCTATAGATTCAGTGCAATCCCTATTAAGTTACCAGTGGTATTTTTCACAGAGCTAGAACAAATAATTTCTCTGGAAATACAAAAAACCTCGAATAGCCAAAGCAATCTTGAGAAAGAAGAATGGAACTGGAGGAATCAACCTGCCTGAGTTCAGGCTCTACTACAAAGCCACAGTCATAAGACAGTATGGTACTGGCACAAAGACAGAAATATAGATCAGTGGAACAAAATAGAAAGCTCAGAGATAAATCCACGCAGCTATGGACACCTTATCTTTGACAAAGGAGGCAAGAATATACAATAGAGAAAAGAGAATCTCTTTAACAAGTGATGCTGGGAAAACTGGTCAACCACTTTAAAAGAATGAAACTAGAAAACTTTCTAAAACCATGCCGAAAAATAAACTCAAAATGGATTAAAGATCTAAACGTTAAGACCAGAAACTATAAAACTCCTAGAGGAAAACATAGGCAAAACACTCTCTGACATAAATCACAGCAGGATCCTCTGTGACTCACCTCGCAGAATATTGGAAATAAAAGCAAAAAAAACAAATGAGACCTAATTAAAATTAAAAGCTTCTGCACAGCAAAGGAAACTATAAGCAAGGTGAAAAGACAGCCTTCAGAATCAGAGAAAATAATGGCAAATGAAGCAACTGACAAATAATTAATCTCAAAAATATACAAGCAACTCCTGCAGCTCAATTCCAGAAAAATAAATGACACAATCAAAAAATGGGCCAAAGAACTAAAGAGACATTTCTCCAAAGAAGACATACAGATAGCTAACAAACACATGAAAAGATGCTCGACATCATTCATTATCAGAGAAATGCAAATCAAAACCACAATGAGGTACCATTTCATGCCAGTCAGAATGGCTGCGATCCAAAAGTCTACAAGCAATAAATGCTGGAGAGGGTGTGGAGAAAGGGGAACCCTCTTACACTGTTGGTGGGAATGCAAACTAGTACAGCCACTATGGAGAACAGTGTGGAGATTCCTTAAAAATCAGAAATAGAACTGCCATACGACCCAGCAATCCCACTGCTGGGCATACACACCAAGGAAACCAGAATTGAAAGAGACACATGTACCCCAGTGTTCAACACAGCACTGTTTATAATAGCCAGGACATGGAAGCAACCTAGATGTCCATCAGTAGACAAATGGATAAGAAAGCTGTGGTACATATACAGAATGGAATATTACTTCGCCTTTAAAAAGAATACATTTGAATCAGTTCTAATGAGGTGGATGAAACTTAAGCCGATTATACAGAGTGAAGTAAGCCAGAAAGAAAAACACCAATCAGTATATTAACCCATATATATCGAATTTAGAAAGATGGTAACAATAACCCTGTATGCGAGACCGCAAAAGAGACAGATGTATAGAACAGTCTTTTGGACTCTGTGGGAGAGGGCAAGGGTGGGATGATTTGGGGGAATGGCATTGAAACCTGTATATTATCATATATGAAACTATCACCAATCCAGGTTCGATGCATGATACAGGATGCTTGGGGCTGGTGCAATGGGATGACCTAGAGGGATGGGATGGGGAGGGAGGTGGGAGCGGCCTTCAGGATGGGGAACACATGTACACCCGTGGCAGATTCAGTCAATTTATGGCAAAACCAATACAATATTGTAAAGTAATTAGCCTCCAATTAAATAAATTTGTATTAAAAAATAAATAAATAAATAAACACAGAACATAGTTTTCTTCTTCAGTGTTTTATAAAGCTCAAGAGCTCTACATAATAATCATAAGCATGCCAAATGATTCATAAAGGGTAAAATTTTGGGGAAAGGTGATATTCGAATTGAAAAATAAAATTTTATAACAATCAAAACCATTTTATTATTGGAGAGTTATATTTTGTTCTTTTGAAAAGAAATATATAATAATGACTTTATTTGTTCAAATAAAAGGCACTTAATGCTCTTACAGATGTTTGGGAAAAGGAAATCTGTCTCCCCTTACATGTATAATTTCTTTCAATCTCCTGGTGGTAAACATTCACATAACCCGGAAATCTTCATCAGTGATTCACCTTACACATGAAATGTAAATAATATCTGGGAGTAAACCCGTTACAAAATTATGTTACCTAAATCTTTCTAGTATTTTATCACCAAAATAAGAGAAATTAAAAAAAAAAAAAACTAAGATCATGGCATCCCTTTTATTGGGTACATTTATGTAAATGAATATAATATCATCCTCTTGTATTGATTCTTTTATCATTATGTAATGTCATTCTTTTGGTGATGGACAGGGAGGCCTGGCGTGCTACGGTTCATGGGGTCGCAAAGAGTCGGACACGACTGGGTGACTGAACTGAACCTAAAGCCCTTCTTTTTCTTTCTTTGAGACTTGTTTTTTAAAGTCTGTTTTGTCTAAGTATTGCTACCCTTATTTGTTTGTCATTTGTGTTTGCATGAAATATCTTTTTCCATCCCCTTACTTTCAATCTGTGTGTGTCTTTTGTCCTGAGGTGAGACTCTTTTAAGTAGCATATTGTAGCTTCTTGTTTTTTATCCAGTCTGCCACTCTGTTTTTTGATAGGAACATTCAGTCCATTGACATTTAAAGTAGGTATGTACTTACTGCCATTTTCATTTTTGTATTCCGGTTGTTATTGTAGTTTCTCTTTGTTCATTTCTTCTTCCTTTTGTTTTTTATTTTGTGGTTTGATGATTTTCTTTTGCAGTATGCTTGAGTTCTTTTATTTTTCATTTTTATGTATCTTTTATATGTTTTTGATTTGTGATTACCCTGGATTACAAGTATATTGACCCATAATTATATCTACATGCTTTAAACTGATAGCCATGCAAGTTCAAACACATTCTAAAATGATCTACATTTTATACTGCCCTCCCCCACATTTTGTGATTTTTGTGTCCTATTTTACAACTACATGCTTATCCTTTTGCTGATAATTGTAGTTATAATTGTTTTTACAAATTTTTTTATTGTTTTTTTTTTTACTCTGTACTGTCTTCAATCATCGAAGAAGGCAATGGCACCCCACTCTAGTACTGTTGCCTGGAAAATCCCTGGATGGAGGAGCCTGGTGGGCTGCAGTCCATGGGGTTGCTAAGAGTCAGACACGACTGAGTTATTTCCCTTTCACTTTTCACTTTCATGCATTGGAGAAGGAAATGACAACCCACTCCAGTATTTTTGCCTGGAGAGTCCCAGGGACGGTGGAGCCTGGTGGGCTGCTGTCTATGGGGTCGCACAGAGTTGGACACGACTGAAGCGACTTAGCAGGCAGGCAGGTCTTCAATCATTTTATATATTTGCCTTTCCTGTTGTGTTTTTTTCCCATTACTATAGATTCTTGCTTCTTTTCTATTTAGAAAAGACCTTTCAATATTTCTTTTATGGTAGGTATAGTATTGTTGAATTCGTTTAGTTGTTGCCTGTCTGAGAAATTCTTTATCTTTCTTTCTATTCTAGATGATAATCTTGCTGATAGAGAATCCTAGGTTTTTTCCTTTCAGTACTTGGAATATATTATGCTACTCCCTTATGGCCTGTGAAATTTCTGCAGATAAATCAGCCAGTTGCCTTTTGGGGGGAGGGGTCCCCTTGTAATTGGCTCTGTTTTTTTCTCACTGCCTTACAATCCTCTCTTTAACTTTTGCCATTTTAATTATGATATACCTTGGTGTGCTCTGTTTGGGTTAATCTTATTTAGTACCCTTTGTGCTTGCTATACTTTTTCCTTCTTTAGGTGTGGAAAGTTTTCAGCCATAATTTCTTGAAATACATTCCCATCCATTTCTCATTTTCTCCTTCTAGAACCCCTGTTGTGTAGGCTGGAATGTTTTATATTATCCCATATATTTCATATGTTGCTTTCAGTTTTTTCATTTGTCTTTCTGTCTGCTATTCTGATTGAATGATTTCTATTATTCTATCTTCTAGATCACTTGTTTGATCTTCTGTGTCATTTACTTTGCTATTCATTGCTTCTACATTGGTTTTTATCTTGGTAATTGAATTGTCTAGTTTTGATTGGTTCATTTTTATAATTTCTAGTTCCTGTTACAGTGGTCTGCATTTCTATCAATAATGTTTCTTAATTATGTTAACTTTTTTATTACTACTTTTTTGAATTCAGGGTTTAGAGGACTGGTGATCTCCATTTCATTGTTTTTGCTTACAGAGGATTTCTTTGTTCTTTTAATTGGGAGTAGTCCCTCTAACTTCATTTTACTTCACTTTGTCTGTCTTTATTAATTTAAGAGAAACAGTTCTCTACCATGATCTTGAAGGAATGTTTTTACATAGGAGCATCCTGGTTCAGGGTGTGTGTGTCCAGTGTTTTTGGTGTAAGGGCTGGTTTTGGTATCGACACCAGCCATGTCTTTCCTCCGATTGTGCTGACCATTATTCCCTAGATAGGGGGTGTGTTTCATGCTAGACTATCTAGAGCCTATGCAGAATGTGAGGCAGGGCTTCCTCTCTGCTCAGTGGCTGTCCCATCTTGTCAGAGGCAAGGTCTGCTCCCTATTTGTTGGATTAGAAGCTCTGAGGGTCAGGTTTGATCAGGCTCTGTTGCCTTTGAGTGTGTCCTCTACCCTGCAGCAGGTGAGGCCCATTCGGTCACAGAGCACCTATGTGCTGCCTGTGTAGGCATCTGTGGCTCTACTCAGAAATGGCTCAAGGTCACATCCATTTCTCTGTTGTGTTCATCCTAGATATAGCACGAGGCTGTGATGAGACACAGACTGAGGCTGGGGATCACGGCATTGTGAATACAGGAAGTGAGGTGGCTGTGCTGCCCCTTGAGATCTGAGCTGCCTCTCTGGCAGACCTCTCCCAGAACTTGTCTGCTCCAGATCTACCCGTAAAGTGTGGTAAGGAGTTGGTGGAGCCAGGGCACTCTCACTGGGAGACGAACCACCACCTCTTCCTGAGTGTGCTGACAATGGCCTCCACTGCTCCACTCAGATCACATTCCAGCCACTCTCAGCTTTCTCTGAAGAGCTAGATGAAGTCCTTTCCCAGGGCCTTTGTGTTCACGGTTCAGCACTTAGCCACTACACACTCTTTTTTCTCTTTAATTTTTAAAAAATATTTATTTTTTAATTGAAGGATAATTGCTTTACAGAATTTTGTTATTTTCTGTCAAACCTCAGCATGAATCAGCCATAGTTATACATATATCCCCTCCCTTTTGAGCCTCCCTCCCATCTCCCTACCCATGCCACCCTTCTAGGTTGATACAGAGCCCCCTGTTTGAGTTTCCTGAGGCATACAGTAAATTCCCGTTGGCTATCTATTTTACATATGAGAATGTAACTTTCCATGTGACCCTGTCCATACATCTCACCCTCTCCTCCCCTCTCCCCATGTCCATAAGTCTATTCTCTATGTCTGTCTCTCTACTGCTGCCCTATAAATAAATTCTCCAGTACCATTTTTCTAGATTCTGTATATATGGGTTAGAATACGATATTTATCTTTCTCTTTCTGACTTACTTCAGTATGTATAATTGGTTCTAGGTTCACCCACCTCATTAGAACTGACTCAAATGCGTTCCTTTTTATGGCTGAGTAAATTGTGTATATGTACCACAACTTCTTTATCCGTTCATCTGTCGATGGACGTCTAGGTTGCTTCGATGTTCTACCTACTGTAATGAACAATGGGATTACATGTGTCTTTTTCAACTTTGGTTTCCTCAGGGTATATGCCTAGGAGTGGGATTGCTGGGTCATATGGTGGTTTTATTCCTAGTTTTTTAAGGAATCTCCATACCATCTTCCATAGTGGCTGTATCAATTTACATTCCCACCAACAGTGCAAGAGCGTTCCCTTTTCTCCACACTCTCTCCAGCATTTATTGTTTGTAGACTTTTTGATTATGGCCATTCTGACTGGTATGAGGTGATATCTCATTGTACTTTTGATTTGCATTTCTCTAATAATGAGCGATATTGAGCATCTTTTCATGTGTTTATTAGCCATCTATATGTCTTCTTTGGAGAAATGTCTGTTTTGGTCTTTTTCCCACTTTTTGACTGGATTGATTGTTTTTCTGGCATTGACTTGTATGAGCTGCTTGTATAGTTTAGAAATTAATCCATTGTCAGTTGTTTCATTTGCTATTATTTCCTCCCATTCTGAGGGTTGTCTTTTCACCTTGCTTGTAGTGTCCTTTGCTGTGCAAAAGCTTTTAAGTTTAATCAGGTCCCACTTGTTTACTTTTGTTTTTGTTTCCATTACTCTAGGAGGTGGGTCATAGAGGATCTTGCTTTGATTTATGTCATTGAGTGTTCTGCCTATGTTTTCCTCTAAGAGTTTTATAGTTTCTGGTCTTACATTTAGGTCTTTAATCCATTTCCAGTTTATCTTTGTGTATGGTGTTAGGCAGTGTTCTAATTTCATTCTTTTACATGTAGCTGTCCAGTTTTCCCAGCACCATTTGTTGGAGAGGTCTTTGCCACATTGTATTTGCCCCATTGTATATTCTTGCCTCCTTTGTCAACAAAAAAAAAAGGTACCCATAGGTGCATGGGTTTATTTCTGGGCTTTCTATCTTGTTCCATTGGTCTATATTTCTGTTTTTGTGCCAGTACCATACTGTCTTGATGACTGTAGCTTTGTAGTATAAACTGAAGTCAGGAAGGTTGATTCCTCTAGCTCCATTCTTCTTTCTCAAGACTCCTTTGGCTATTCAGGGTCTTTTGTGTTTCCATATGAATTGTGAAATTTTTTATTCTAGTTCTGTGGGAAATGCCATTGGTAATTTGATAGGGATTTCACTGAGTTTGTATTTTGCATTTGGTAGTATAATCATTTTCACAATATTGATTCTTCCTACCCAGGAACATGGAATATCTCTACACCTGTTTATGTCATCTTTGATTTCTTTCATCAGTGTCTTATCATTTTCTGTGTACAGTTCTTTTGTCTCCTTAGGCAAGTTTATTTCTAGATATTTTATTCTTTTTGTTGCAGTGGTGAATGGGATTGATTCCTTAATTTCTCTTTCTGATTTTTCATTGTTAGCATATAGAAATGCAAGTGATTTCTGTATATTGATTTTGTATCCTGTGACTTTGCTGAATTCACTGATTGGCTCTAGTAATTTTCTGAGAGTATCTTTGGGGTTTTCTGTGTACACTATCTATCATGTCATCTGCAAACAGTGAGAGCTTTACTTCTTCTTTTCTGATCTGGTTTCCTTTTATTTCTTTTTCTTCTCTGATTGCTGTAGCTAGGACTTCCAGACTATGTTGATTAACAGTGTTGAAAGTGGACATGCTTGTCTTGTTCCTGATGTTAGGGGGAATGCTTTCAGTTTTTCACCATTGAGAATAATGTTTGCTGTAGCCTTCTCATATATGGCCTTTACTAAGTTGAGGTAGGTTCCTTCTGTGCCCATTTTTTGAAGAGTTTTAATCATAAATGGTTGCTGAATTTTGTCAAAGGCTTTTTCTGCATCTATTGAGAATGTCGTATGGCTATCTTTCAGTTTGTTAATACAGTGTATCACATTGATTGATTTGTGTATATTGAAGAATACTTAAATCCCTGGAATAAACCCAACTTGATTGTGGTGTATGAGCTTTTTGATATGTTGCTGAATTCTGTTGGCTAAAATTTTGTCAAGGATTTTTGCATCTATGTTCATCAGTGATATTGGCCTGTAGTTTTCGTTTTTTGTGTTGTCTTTGTCTGGTTTTGGTATTAGGGTGATGGTGGCCTCGTAGAATGAGTTTGGAAATGTTCCTTCTTCTGCAATTTTTGAAAGAGTTTTAGAAGAATAGGCATTCGCTTTTCTCTAAATGTTTGACAGAAATCTTCTGTGAAGCTGTCTAGTCCTGGGCTTTTGTTTAGGGAGAGATTTTTTATCACAGCTTCAATTTCAGTGCTTATAATTGGGTTGTTCATAATTTATATTTCTTCCTGGTTCAGTCTTGGAAGATTGAACTGTTCTAAGAATCTGTCCATTTCTTTCAGGTTATCCATTTTATCGCCAAATAGTTGTTCATAATAGTCTCTTAGAATCCCTTGTATTTCTGCATTGTCTGTTGTAACCTCTCCTTTTTCATTTCTAATTTTGTTGATTTGATTCTTCTCAATTTTTTGCTTGATGAGTCTGGCTAAAGGTTTGTCAATTTTTCTTATCTTCTCAAAGAACCAGCTTTTAGTTTTATTAATCTTTATTATTGTTTGTTTCATTTCTTTCTGCTTGGATATTTATGATTTCTTTTCCTTCTACTAGTTTTGGAGGGCTTTTTGTTCTTCTTTTTCCAGTTGTTTTAGGTGTAAAGTTAGGTTGTCTATTCGATGTTTTTCTTGTTTCTTAAGGTAGAATTGTATTGCTATAAACTTACCTCTTAGGACTGCTTTTGCTGCATCCCACAAGTTTTGAGTTGTCATGTTTTCATTGTCATTTGTTTCTAGAAATGTTTTGATTTCCCTTTTGATTTCTTCAGTAACCTGCTGGTTATTTAGAAACATATTGTTTAATCTCCATGTGTTTGTGTTTCTTAAGGTTTTTTTTTTTCCTTTCTTGTAATTGATATCTAGTCTCATAGCATTGTGGTCAGAGAAGATGCTTGAAAAAATTTCAATTTTCTTAAATTTACTGAAGTTTGATTTGTGACCCAAGATGTGGTCTATCCTGGAGAATATTCCATGTGCACTTTAGAAGAAGGTTTACTCTTCTACTTTTGGATGAAATATCCTGAAGATATCAATGGGATCCATCTCATCTAATGTATTATTTAAGACTTGTGTTTCCTTATTAATTATCTGTTTTGATGACCACTTCATTGGTGTGAGTGGGGTGTTAAAGTCTCCTATTATTATTGTGTTACTGTCAACTGCCCCCTTTATGTCTGTTAGTGTTTGTCTTATGTATTGAGGTGCTCCTATATTGGGTGCATAGATATTTACAATTGTTATGTCTTCCTCTTGGATTGATCCCTTGATCATTATGTAGTGTCCTTCCTTATCTCTTGTAATCATCTTTATTTTAAGGTCTATTTTGTCTGATATGAGGATTGCTACTCCAGCTTTCTTTTGCTTCCTATTTTCATGGAATATATCTTTCCATCCTCTCACTTTCAGTCTATATGTGTCTTTAGGTCTGAAGTGGGTTTCTTGTAGACAGCATATATATATAGGTCTTATTTTTGTATCCATTCAGCCAGTCTGTGCCTTTTAGTTGGAGCATTTAATCCATTTACATTTAAAGTAATTATTGATATATATGTTCCCATTGCCATTTTCATAATTGTTTGGGGTTGATTTTGTAGATCTTTTTTCTTTTCTTGTATTTCTTGACTATATAAGTCCCTTTAGCATTTGTTGTAAAACTGGATTGGTGGTACTGAATTCTCTAAACGTTTGCTTGTCTGAAAAGCTTTTGACTTCTCCATCAGTTTTGAATGAGATCCTTGCCAGGTACAGTAATCTTGGTTATAGATTTTCCCCTTTCAATACTTCAAATATATCCTGCCATTCCCTTCTGGCCTGCAGAGTTTCTGCTGAAAGATCAGCTGTAAAACATATGGGTTTCCCTTGTATGTTACTTGTTGCTTTTCCCTTGCTACTTTTAATATTCTTTCTTTGTGCTTAATCTTTGTTAGTTTGATTAGTATGTGTCTCGGTGTGTTTCTCCTTGGGTTTATCCTGTATGGGACTCTTTGTGCCTCTTGGACTTGGTTGACTATTTCGTTTTCCATGTTGGGGAAATTTTCAACTATAATCTCTTCAAAGATTTTCTCATACCCTTTCTTCTTCTCTTCTTCTTCTGGGACCCCTATAATTTGAATGTTGGTGTGTTTGATATTGTCCCAGAGGTCTCTGAGAATATCCTCTATTCTTTTCATTCTTTTTACTTTATTCTGCTCTTCAGAAGTTATTTCCACCATTTTATCTTCCAGCTCACTGATTCATTCTTCTGCTTCAGATATTCTGCTACTGGTTCCTTCTAGAGCATTTTTAATTTCAGTAATGGTGTTGTTTGTCTCTGTATGTTTATTCTTTAATTCTTCTAGGTCTTTCTTAATTGATTCTTGCATTTTCTCCATTTTGTTCAAGTGTTTTGATCATATTTACTATCATTATTCTGAATTTTTTTTCAGGTAGTTTGCCTATTTCCTCTTCATTTATTTGGACTTCTGTGTTTCTAGGTTGTTCCTTCATTTGTGTAGTATTTCTCTGCCTTCTCATTCCTTAAAAAACTTACTGTGTTTGAGGTCTCCTTTTCCCAGGCTTCAAGGTTAAATTATTTCTTCCTTTTGGTTTCTGCCCTCCTAAGGTTGGTCCAATGGTTTGTGTAAGCTTTGTATAGGGTGAGATTTGTGCTGAGTTTTTGTTTGTTTGTTTGTTTGTTTTTCTTCTGATTGGCAAGGCTGAGTGAGGTGGTAATCCTGTCTGCTGATGATTGGTTTTGTATTTTTGTTTTGTTTGTTGTTTAGATGAGGTATCCTGCACAGGGTGCTACTGGTGTTTGGGTGATGCCAGGTCTTGTATTCAAGTGGTTTCCTTTGTGTGAGTTTTCACTATTTGATACTCCCTGGGGTTTTTTCTCTGGTAGTCTAGGGTGTTGGAGTCAGTGCGCCCACTCCAAAGGCTCAGGGCTTGATCTCTGAAGTCCCCTGTGCTTGAGTTTCCTCAGTAGTCAAGAAGGAGTAGTGACAACATCTACTCTGAAGGCATGCTGTGCCACTTCTGCAGACCCTTTTACTGGCACCAGGATCTGTGTCCTCCAGCTGAAGTCATCCCTTAAAGTCAGCCTCCTTGATGAATAGCCCTCTCTCTTAGATGATCCTCTGGTGATTTGAAGATTTTGAAATCCATTGGGACCTATGTGGTCCTCCTGGGTCCCAAAGTCTTTCTTCACAGTCTTTTGATGCCACCCTGCATGCAGGCAAGATAGTGGCCACCACAGCTCCATCCAGATCACGCCCCAGGCACTCCAGTGTGTCTCTGTGTAGCTAGACCAAGTCTTTGCCCAGAACCTGGTTCAGGCTGTGGTGCAGAGTGAGTGGGGCTGGGGCACTTCCCCTTTTGGGTTGGGAAGTACCATGTGGGTCTCTTTGCCCTGATTTTTGGCAAGCCAGGATGTGTGTACTCCTCATTCCAGACCTACTGTCATCTCAGTGGATTTCTGAGCAGGAAAGGAAGTTTGTCTCATGCACACAGGACCCCAGGACTGTGATTCCCAGGTTGGGTTTAACTTAATGCTCCCCAGGGGAAGGGTCTACCCACACAGATGTTTTATTTCATTACAGATTCCTCCCAGGGACACACGTCCTGACCTGATGACTTTTTTTTTTTCCCAGCCCAGCTGATTATGTGGAGATCCTTCTTTCAGCTTTGGTGGTATAGACATTTTCCTGCCAGTTTCCAGTTAGTTTTCCATGAGAATTATTCCACATGTGGATATATTTTTTTTATATGTTTGCTGTGGGAGGTGAACTCCATCTTCTCCTATTCTGCCGTCTTGATTCCCCTCCCCTGAATTATATTCCTAATAGATCTTTTTTCCCCCTTAGGTACCTCTTCAGAAGACTATCAGAAATGCCACAGAAAAGTGTAAGAACTAACATTTTTTAAAGTTGTTGTGTTTTTAATGCTTTTTGTTCTCATAGTTATATAGCAAGTATGATTATTAGCCCAGAAATCCAGGTGTTTGTTTATTCAATATTTGTTGAGGACTCACTATATATGCCAGGACTGTTCTGATTACCAGAGTATATTTTCTATCTATCCATCTGTATGTCTGTCTATCTGTCTAACTATATAATTGTTGTAACAAAATTGATTAAAAACAAAATTTCTGCCTTAATTGAGTCCACATTCTAGTTGTAGGATATTAACAATAAATTAATAAGCAAGTAAATTTATACCATGCTGCTGCTGCTAAGTCACGTCAGTCGTGTCCGACTCTGTGCGACCCCATAGACGGCAGCCTACCAGGCTCCGCCATCCCTGGGATTCTCCAGGCAAGAATACTGGAGTGGGTTGCCATTTCCTTCTCCAGTGCATGAAAGTGAAAAGTGAAAGTGAAGTCACTTAGTCATGTCCAACTCAGCGACACCATGGACTGAAGCCTACCAGGCTCCTCCATCCATGGGATTTTCCAGGCAAGAGTACTGCAGTGGATTGCCATTGCCATTCTATATGGTAATAAATGCTATGGAGAAAAATAAAGCAAGATAGGGGGCTACAGAGTATTAGGGTAGAGATTTGCTCTTTTAAGTATTGTGGTCAGAGACTCACCATTGAAAAGGTAGTATCTGAGCAGAGACATAAGAAGTAGATAGACCAAGCTGTGTAATTCATTGGAGAACATTCCAGGTAGAGGGACTAGCTGGAACCATACTTAAGGCAGGAAGGCTTGGGCTCCTGGTGTGAAGTGAGGAGGAGTAGTGAGTTAGGAGATAAGGGGGAAAAAAGATCTATTCGGAATATAATTCAGGGGAGGGGAATCAAGACAGCAGAATAGGAGAAGATGGAGTTCACCTCCCACAGCAAACTGGCATCAAGATGCCAGGTCAAATAAAGCATTTTAGGCAAGTATAAGTGACTTTTAAGGCTGTTGAATGGTTTAGAAGGATGATGTTATATGGCTTATGTATTGAAAGAATCATCCTAGCTGCTGTGTTGAGAACAGACTAGGATAAGACAAAGAATTAGGGAAATTATAGTTAGGAGAATACTGCCCTAACTGGGCAAGAAATATTGGACTACAGACCAGAGTGGCAAGAGAAGAGATAGTGAGAGGTCAGAGTTTGGATATATTTTCAAAGCAGGGCTAACAGAATCCACTGAAGGGCTGAATGGTGAAGTATGAAACTATTCCTGAGGATGGTCATGCCTCATGATTTACCTGAGACAGTCCCAGTATGTACCTGCTATTGTGACATAATCTTTAATAGAGCTGACTTTTACTCTCAGAAAGGTCCCAGTTTGGACAAATCATCACTGTAAATATAGATGTATAGGCCAAAGAAGGGGAGAAGTGAAGTTGGGTCTTGAGAGTGTCTGGGACCCATGAGTTGTCTCTGAATTTTTACTAATTTGTGTGGCAGGTTTCAAGGCTAGTTCTATACCTGGTCTGGACTCTACTGATAAAGTCATTGATGAACTTATAGCCTTATTTTGGGCCTGAAGTTCTCCATTGCTGATTCTTCTTCACCTTAGCTTTCGTTACCACCCTAAGCCCCTTAAGCCTCATTGAAGTTCTCCACCAAGACTTTGACTTCATTTTCTTTCTGCAACCTTCATGGTAAACTCTCCTAGACACAATAGCCCTATGCCAGGTATTTTGGTTCTAAATTTGACCACCTTCTCTGCATTGCCTTTGGTTTGTGAAACCTTTTGAACAAGAAAGATGTTAAATGTACTTTCATGTAGTCTTAGAGTTTGGAAAGTGACCTCAATAGATGAGAACAAATTAAAATGACAATTACTCTATCCCTCATTCTGTGTAGAACCATGTATGTCACGCTTGTAATAGATGAGATCAAAACCTCATTCTTTCATCATTAACCCATCACCAACCTCCAAGTTTCAGGTTTAAAAATAAAATAAAATTAAAAAAAAATAAAAATAAAAAAATTTAAATAAAATAAAAAAAAGAAAAAGAATGCACTGAGAGGATGAAATGATCGAGAATGTTTATGTTGATGTTTGGCAGAAACCAACACAATTGTGTAAAACAGTTATCCATCAATTAAAAAATGAATAATTTTTTTAAAAATGTTTATTTCTTTGATAAGAGTTGTTGGTATCATATGCAAGGAGAGAGAGAAACTTCTCCCTCACTACAACACAAGAGAAGAAACCCCCAGAGAACCATTTGGAAAGTTCAACATGTATTCTCTGGAATTTGGTTTCTGACTCACATCTGGAAAGGTTCAAAGCAAGAAGGTCAGTTAGATGCTGTGGAGTGGCTGATAAAGAGGATGCTAGATATACTTTCAGAGTTTTGCACAGCAAAGATTTGTGCATATTGCCCAAATGTCAGACATAGATCCCACAGAAGGGATCATCTTGAAAGGGACCATGTCCAGTAGGACTTCTTGGAAAAGACAAAATAAACTTGACTAAAAGAGGTTGGAGGGACTTCCATGGTGGTCCAGTGGTAAGACTTCAAGCTCCTAATGCAGGGGGTCTGGGTTCAATCCCTGGTCAGAGACCTAGATCCACATGCTGCAACTAAAGATCCTGCATGCCGCAGTTAAGACCTGGTGCAGCCAAACAAGTAAAAAATTTAAAAACACAATGAAAAATATATTTAAAAAAAACAAGGCTGGAAATTGTATCATCAAATGCAAAATCTGAGAACATCATAAAGAGCAGTAAGTGAGAGCATCCTAGGGATAGGGAAATCTTATCTTGAACCCTTCAAAATATAATACTTCAGGTTTGAAAGAGTCAGCATTTGGTTATCTGCCATACCCAAAGGGCACCAAGGACATGTTATAATAGTTATCAATTAAGATCAGGATAGACCTTTCCTATTTTTTCCTACAATTCCTTCCTGCTGCTCCAATGCCAGAGAATCCTAAAGAGTAGTTAGCAAATGGGAGAGGGAAAATAACAAGAAATAGAAGGGGGAAAAAAAAAAAACTATAGTTGCTTTCCTCACTTCAGGAATCTAACTCAGAGCTAGGTTGGGAAAAGGAAGAGGTTTAAATTAAATAATGAGTTTAGTGTTGTGATATTATGTATTTTAGTTGCTCAGTCGTGTCCGACTCTTTGCAACCCATGAACCATAGCCTGACAGTCCCCTGTCCGTGGAATTCTCCAGGCAAGAATACTGGAGTGGATTGCCATTTCCTTCTCCAGGGGATCTTCCCAACCCAGGGACTGAACCTCAGTCTCCTGCATTGCTGGCAGATCCTTTACCATCTGAGCCACCAGGGAAACATTGTAACTGTTAATCTTGTTTTAATACTTAAGTCCCAGGTGAGGATGTGCTCATTTGTCTTTGCTTTGCAGCCAAGTTCTGTGATTTACAGTTATCACAAACCTGGCACAGGAGTTTCTGCTTGTTACCCCAGTGCAGTTCTGGAAATCCAAAAGTTTCCCTGAGCGATCTTCCTGAGAAGCCTGTAGAAGTTGCCATTGTCCGCTTTTAGCCACTAGATGGTGATAGAGCAGAATCCAGGTTTTCTTGTGACATATTCTGAAGACATCCAGCAGGTTAAAGAGGCAAAAGTAATGAGGAATGTTTTATGCTGTTAATATGAGTAGGTAGGCAGTGAGAGCAAGTTCTCCATGTGGGCATGGGTGAGACACCCTCTCTTCAGCAAGCATCAGCATAATAGTGCAGTGCTTCTCAAGCTACTTGTGCTAAAAGGCTGGGTTTTTATTCTCAGACTGTGTTTCAGTGCCTCTAGTTTTGAAGAAGACTAATAGTGGGGTGTTTATTACCTAAAAGTGTGTGTTTATTACCGGAGAGTACCACAAAAACAGTAAAATACACAAGAAATTTCATTTAGGGGCAAAAAAGTACTATTTTTGACAGGATGAATTTATTGTCTTTGAATTGTATTTGTTGTATTTGTTTCTTTTTTTCTATTTTTACAATTGAAGTATAATTGAATTACAATGTTGTGTTAATTTCTGCTGTGCAGCAAAGTTATTGGGTTATACATACATATTCTTTTTTGCATTATTTTCCTTTATGGTTTATCATAGGATATTGAATACATTAATAGTTCTCTATTCTATACAGTATGTTCTCTATGCAGTTGTTTATTCATTCAATATATAAAAGCTTACCTCTGCTAACCTCAACCTCCCACTCTATCGCTCCTGTAACTCCTTCCTGCTTGGCAATCACCAGTCTGTTCTCTATGTCTCTGATTCTGCTATTTCATAGATAGGTTCATTTGTGTCATATTTTAGATTCCATATATAAGTTATATGATAATCTCTGGTTGTGTTCGTGTTGCTGCAAATGGCATTACTTTATCCTTTTTTATGGTTGAGTAGTATTTTTTATATATATGTATATATATACTCCATTGTATACATGCACCACATCTTCTCTATCCGTTCAGCTGTTGATGGACATTTAGGTTGTTTCCATGTCTTGGTTATTGTGAATACTGCTACTATGAACACCCGGGTATATGCGTCTTTGAATTATAGTTTTCAGTTCAGTTCAGTTGATCAGTCATGTCCAGCCTTTTGCAACTCCATGAATTGCATTATAGTTTTAAATTTGTCTTTTTGACAGGATGAATTTAAAGGGGAAATATGAAGGAGTAAAATTCTTTTTGCTTACTGAGTTCAACTTCTCACTAAAGCAGTAATAGGAATTTAAAAATAATCTTTTCACATTTAGTTTTCAAGTCCACTGGAGACTCAGAAACCCCACTTTGGTGATCAAAGGCTGAGCTTTGGTCTTTTTGTATTCTTATAATAACAATCCTCTTTCACACATTTGATTGGGGGCAGTCTCATTTACAAAAGAATAAAATAGAAAAAGAATATTAATTTTTTAAAGTATTATCACTGGGACGACCCAGAGGGATGGAATGGGGAGGGAGGAGGGAGGAGGGTTCAGGATGGGGAACACATGTATACCTGTGGTGGATTCATTTTGATATTTGGCAAAACTAATACAGTTATGTAAAGTTTAAAAATAAAATTTAAAAAAAAAGATTAAACATAATTGAAAAAATAAATCTTAAAAAACAAAACAAAACAAAACAACAACAAAAAATAAATAAAGTATTATCTCTCATGTTACTTGAGATCCTTACCAGAAGAATGCTAGAAGACAAGACTGCTATTCTTTTTGCATAAATGAGATAATCATGACTCAAAACAGGTTAAGTAACTTTCCCAAGGCCACTCAAGTGTAAGTAGCAGACCTGAGCTTTAAATCGAGATCTGTCTGATTCTAAATGCTGGAGATGGGGCGGAGAAAAGGGAACCCTCTTACCACTGTTGGTGGGAATGCAAACTAGTACAGCCACTATAGAGAACAGTGTGGAGATTCCTTAAAAAACTGGAAATAGAACTGCCATACAACCCAAGCAATCCCACTGCTGGGCATACACACTGAGGAAACCAGAATTGAAAGAGACACGTGTACCCCAATGTTCATCACAGCACTGTTTATAATAGCCAGGACATGGAAGCAACCTAGATGTCCATCAGCAGATGAATGGATAAGAAAGCTATGGTACATATACACAATGGAATATTACTCAGCCATTAAAACAGAATTCATTTGAATTGGTTCTAATGAGGCGGATGAAACTGGAGCCTATTATACAGAGTTAAGTAAGTCAGAAAGAAAAACACCAATAGAGTACATTAACGCATATATATGGAATTTAGAAAGATGATAACAATGACCCTGTATGCGAGACAGCAAAAGAGACACAGAGATAAACAGTCTTTTGGACTCTGTGGGAGAAGGTGAGGGTGGGATGATTTGAAAGAATAGCTTTGAAACATGTATATTACCATATGTGAAACAGATCGCCAGTCCAGGTTTGATGCATGAGACAGGGCACTCAGGGCCAGTGCACTGGGACAACCCTGAGGGATGGGATGAGGAGGGACGTGGGAGGGGAGTTCAGGATGGGGGACACGTGTACACCCGTGGCTGATTTGTGTTAATGTATGGCAAAAGCCACTACAATATTGTAAAGTAATTAGCCTCCAATTAAAATAAATAAATTAATTAAAAAATTAAAAAATACTATGCTTTGTACCTGTTGTCTCACACTGATGGATGCACATATTGCCTTTTCAAAAAACTATTAGTTCATATAGATATATTAACATTTTTCTAACTAGTTGTATTTTTTATATAGGATAATTGATTGCATGGGAATGTGCTTATTTTAAGTATTATTTGAAGATTCTCAAAAGCTACTGAAAGAGTAAAAGAATTCCATTAATTTGTTCTTATTCTAGCATGACGATGTTAGCAGACCAAAGTATTTCTCCAGAACCAAAGGCAGAATCAGGTAATTAATAATGAAATTTGAATCAGGTTCATATTCAGAATCATGTAATTAATCATGTAACTGATCATTTTTATAATCCTCTATTTCTTTATTTTTGTCACAGTATGGTATATGTTAAGAAAACTGGTAGCCCAGGAAATTGAGTGCTTTTTAGTGTGTGGTTGTATTTAAGAAATGAAGATGTGTGAGGCTAGGTCTTAACTATCCCCACAGTACCTATCATTAATTCATTTAATAAACATCTACTGAGTATATATTCTATACTAGGCATTACTGATATATACCAACAGGGAGTGATATATTTTTCCTGTCCTTGTAAATTTCAATTATAGGAGAAGAAGGTAATCAGTTAACAGATACATTGAAGTTATGTGTGATGATCAAAAAATAAAAGAAACAACAAAATGCCTTGCATTTTTTGGCCCTCTATTATGCAGTTTATTATTAGAATAAACTTAGCAAGACATTTACAACCTTATTAACATCTGCTACATTTCAGATTTCTATTTTCTTTATTTCCTGCAGTAAGTTTTATAGCATTTGTTTAGGGATAAATTTAAAGAATTGCTTGCTTTGTTCCTGATGCATATAAAAGTCTGTATGAGCTATAAAAAAAAGAATTTTTGGTGTTATCTTTACTGGTGGCATAGATGGTAAAGCATCTGCCTACAATGTGGGAGACCCAGGTTCAATCCCTGGGTTGGAAAGATCCTCTGGAGAAGGAAATAGCAACCCACTCTAGTGCTCTTGCCTGGATAATCCCATGGACGGAGGAGCGTTGTAGGCTACAGTCCATGGGGTTGCAAAGAGTCGGACACGACTGAGCGACTTCACTTCTTTTCTTCTCTTCTTACTTTAAGCAGTTACGTAATGAGCATTTAGAAAATGCTAGGTATTAAGAAGTTATGGGTATAAAAATGATTAAGGTGGTTTCCATCTTAAGGGAAATGAATCTGGTGATAATAAACTTGTAAAAGCACACATCCTTGAAAAGAGTAGCACCTACTACCCTGGAGGATGAGCATTAGAAGAAAGATTTGTTTTATAGATCAAAGATTAAGGAGCTTGTGAACAGGAGAAGAAAGGTTCAGTTCAGTTCAGTCACTCAGTCGTGTCCGACTCCTCGCGACCCCATGAATCGCAGCACGCCAGGCCTCCCTGTCTATCACCAACTCCTGGAGTTCACTCAAAGTCACGTCCATCGAGTCAGTGATGCCATCCAGCCATCTCATCCTCTGTCGTCTCCTTCTCCTCCTGCCCTTAATTCCTCCCAGCATCAGAGTCTTTTCCAATGAGTCAACTCTTCGCATGAGGTGGCCAAAGTACTGGAGTTTCAGCTTTAGCATCATTCCTTCCAAAGAACACCCAGGACTCATCTCCTTTAGAATGGACTGGTTGGATCTCCTTGCAGTCCAAGGGACTCTCAAGAGTCTTCTCCAACACCACAGTTCAAAAGCATCAATTCTTCAGTGCTCAGCTTTGTTTATAGTCCAACTCTCACATCCATACATGACCACTGGAAAAACCATAGCCTTGACTAAACGGACATTTGTTGGAAGTAATGTCTCTGCTTTTCAATATGCTGTCTGCTGCTGCTGCTGCTAAGTCGCTTCAGTCGTGTCTGACTCTGTGCAACCCCATAGACAGCAGCTCACCAGGCTTCCCCGTCCCTGGGATTCTCCAGGCAAGAACACTGGAGTGGGTTGCCATTTCCTTCTCCAATGCATAAAAGTGAAAAGTGAAAGTGAAGTCGCTCAGTCATGTCCGACTCTTCGCGACCCCATGGACTGCAGCCTACCAGGCTCCTCTGTCCATGGGATTTTCCAGGCAAGAGTACTAGAGTGGGGTGCCATTGCCTTCTCCGAATATGCTATCTAGGTTGGTCATAACTTTCCTCCCAAGTAGTAAGCGTCTTTTAATTTCATTGCTGCAATCACCATCTGCAGTGATTTTGGAGCCCAGAAAAATAAAGTCAGCCACTGTTTCCACTGTTTCCCCATCTATCTGCCATGAAGTGATGGGACCAGATGCCATGATCTTAGTTTTCTGAATGTTGAGCTTTAAGCCAACTTTTTCACTCTCCTCTTTCACGTTCATCAAGAGGCTCTTTAGTTCTTCTTCACTTTCTGCCATAAGGGTGGTGTCATCTGCATATCTGCATCTGCATATCCTTCAATTAAAAAATAAATTTTTTTAAAATAAAGAAGGCTGAGTATGTTTTAAATGCTAGTAAAAAAAGTTATAGTAGAGAGAGAGTGGAAATGGAAGGATAATTAAGAATTCAAGTTACATTCAACTTTTTCTACTAATTGAAAGACAAATCTTTTATATAGAGTTTATTTATTCCTGTGAAACCTGGAGGTTTTGAGATAAATATATTTTTAAGAATTCTTTCTCCTGTCAGGTTGTTCAAGTTAGGTTGTTCTAAAACTATTACAAAATCAGTCATTAAAATCAATTTTTTTTCAAATTTGAGTTCTATTTTCTGTACTTTAGATGTAACAACAGGTTAAATAATTAACACTAACATATATTTTTGTTATAGATAATGCATCTTGTAGAGTTTTACTTGCTGAGAAAAATTACCCTTCGACCCCTGGAGAAAAAAAAGAAAAAGTAAGTATTGAAGCAGAATAACCTTATAAACCATAAAATTTCTTAATATAGAAAATACTTTTTTCTTTTAGACAATACTTTATATGAATTATTTTTCAGCTATTTAAACCAATAATTGAAAACATTTTTGGAGTTTCTCATATTACATTATTGTTGCATGCATATATACTCTATAAATTTAATGAAAGAGGATTAAAATGTACAATTTTTCCAATTTCTTTTTGGATAATTGGATATCTGTTACTAATTTAAAGTGACAATAATGCATTTGCTTTGTAGTCAAAACATGTTAATAATGTAATCAAAACATAGTAACAATGTTCTATGTTAAGGAATTATAAATCAGTACATTAGGCCTGGAATCTAGTGGTCTTTGGGGAGGAATTTGGACTTGACTTTGTATATAGCAGTAGCTACTATTGGAGTGGCTACTCAGTGTAAGCATTATTCTAAGCATTTTTTGTTAATTATATGTTTTTATAGCATTCCTGTTACGTAAGGTTTTCATTTGTTTTATTTTTTAGCTATTTTATAGCTGAGGAAAATGAGGTTTAAGTGTTAACCAATATGCTTGAGGAATTTATGGCAAGTCTTCCTTGATCTGAAGCCTATACTTTTTTCACTCTACCATACTGTCATTGTATAACTGGGGAGCAGATTGAAAGAGCGCAAGAGTGTCAGCAAGAAGATTCATTACAAAGATTTTTGGTGGGAGATTGTGGTAGCTTTAACTAGGATATTTTGTAGGACATATGAAAAAATATGCATGGATTCAAGATATTCTGCCTGTAGAGTTCATGGATTGGGTATAGAGGCAGAAAGAGTGAGTGATGTCAAGAAGGACTTCTAGGTTTGTGTCTTAAGCAGCTTTGATGGATAAAGGTGCTATATAATGTGACAGGAAAAGCAGGAGGTCTGAAGGCACATGAAGATGAAAATGTTGGAAGCACCACTGGCTGTAAGTTTGCAGGTCAGAAAAATAAAAGAGGAGTGTACAATATTACAGATATTTTAGAATGTATAGTATTGGACGAAATCACTTGGGAAAGAGTATCTAGAGAGTAAGGAAGAGAAAGGGATCCAGGATCAATTCTTGGAAAATTCTACAGCCAGATGGAAAAGAAAGAGTGGACATAGAGGAGGGGAAAATAAACAGCATATGGTATCATAGAAGATAAGGGAGGAGGACTTTTGCTCCTAAAAGGGAGAGTGGCCAGTTTTGCTGAGCGCTGCTTGCAGGTCGTGTTATAAAGAATTTTGGAAAACTGGAGGACTTCCAGTTTCTGATCTAACATGAAAGGATTTTAGAAATCATTGCTCTGTCCTAGCAAGTAGAAACCTGAACAAACTGAAAAATCAGCAACACTTTATAGATCTGTCAAAGAAGTAAGGTCGCATGGTAAACTGCTACACTAGATCATGGAAAGACAGACAGGTGGATACAGAGAATATTGACTTAGCAGAGCAGAAACACATGAACAGAAACCTCCCTGAGAACCAGTGCTGGGGTGGGAAAACCAAAAATGTCATTGATGAATTTCTGAAGGCTCATTGTGGACAACTCAAGAGGAACCCATTCATCAGTGGAACCTCCACACTTCTGTGAGTTTTACCTGCATAAACTGTACCAGATCCTCATAATGAATATCAGTGAAGAATACCCTCATGGTTCTGGTAGTGGGAAGGGAAAAGAAACCATTTTGAAATACCTCAACTATTTTGAAATATTCTGTTTTTCTTAACAAAGCCTGCTCTCAAGAGAAGGTATTTAAGATCCTAACTTGCTGGGGTTTTAGAAGGCAATGGCAACCCACTCCAGTACTCTTGCCTGGAAAATCCCATGGATGCAGGAGCCTGGTAGGCTGCAGTCCATGGGGTTGCGAAGAGTCGGACAAGACTGAGCGACTTCACTTTCACTTTTCACTTTCCTGCATTGGAGAAGGAAATGGCAACCCACTCCAGTGTTCTTGCGTGGAGAATCGCAGGCACTGGGGAGCCTGGTGGGCTGCTGTCTATGGGGTCGCACAGAGTTGAACACGACTGAAGCAACTTAGCAGCAGCAACCTCCCTGGGGAAGGGAAATATCTGATTCCAGCCAGCTCTGCCCTTCCAGTGGAGAAAGGAAATTACCCAATTCTAACTCCCTCTAGCCTTCCACATTGGGGAATGGAAGTATCCAACTACTGCAGGATGGTCCTTTCTAGCCATCCTGTCTCAATTTGCGGGGAGGGGAACTAAGAAGGACTGGTGATGTTCACAGTCCAGGGGCATAGGCTCAATAAAATACTGACTTAATCATAGAATTGTAGAAGGCTTCCTCTCTCCCCCCACAATTTATCAGTGCATTATTAAAGACTACTCACCACAGTTGTTATTCCCCAGTACAACATGTCCACCTTTTAGCAAAAATTACAAGCCATACTAAAGGCCAGAAATTTCTGTTTAAAGAGACTGAATAAGCATTGCAACCAGAGTCAGATATTACCAGTGTTAGAATTATCAGAGCAGAAATATAAAATAACTGTAATTAATATGCTAAGGCAGTTATAGGAAAAAGTAGACAACATGCAATATAAGCAGAGAGTTGGAAATTCTAAGAATAATCAGAAAAGGAATGCTTGAGATCAAAAATACTATAGCAGAAATGAAGAATGCTTTGCCTATTTTAAGAAAAATTTTTATCTTTAAGTTTAAACTTTGAAGTGAGAGAATTATAGATAGAAATACATATCCCATTTTAATTATAACACACATCCATATAACAATAAAAATAGGACATCTGAGAAGTGATACAAATGTTTTTATAGCACTGTGAAATGTGTCTTAGGATTCTGAATTTGTTTCAGCCTGAAAAAGATCCTGAACCTAGAGATACAAATTTTCAAACAACGTTAAGCTCTCGTCATCTAAAAATCAAGGTTCCATCATCTCACCAGAGGTCTGTTGTAGAAAGCAGTGCAGGTAAATCAGTTGCTGAAGTTCTGCTGCCTCAGCCTCTCAAACCTGCATTGGTAAGCACTGTTCTTTTATTAGCTGATTCTTGAAAAGATTGTAAAATGAAAATGTACTTATTAGAAAGATTTAGATGTACGTAATTTCTTAGCAAAGCTAGGAAAAATTGCAGAGAATCTATATACTTACAGCTATATACAGGCAGATATGTTTTAAATGGACTGACAGTTGACAGTTGGTTTGCTTGAAACCACTGGGAAAGATTATTCAGCAGAATTGAGTTCAAGTGCCATACTGGAGGGGGTAATACTGGAGAAAGAAGAGCAGGGAGGAAGGAAGATTGGGGTGAAATAGCCTTGGTCTTCAATGCAGAGCTGACAAAAGCTCTCCCAGTGGGGAGGTCTGGAGCATAGATTGTCCATTACAGGAATCTTACATTGGGCTGCTATGTTCAAATGTTGGCTGAGGCTTGCCCAAGAAGGTAATGGCTTCAACCTAAAAGCTGAAGCAGATTCTAAAGCTGTTGCAGCTGGGAGCTATCAGGTAACCGTGCTCCTTCAGTGGAGTGGCATGTATCATATGTAACATTTGCATGACAGTTCCTAGGGTAGAATAATCCCTGTTGTTCAGATGAACATATTGAAAGATTATATAGCTAATAAATTAGAGAGCTAACAGATTTAGTGTGCTAGGTAAATGTACCTATAAATTTTTTGATAAAAGTTTCCTAATAAATATTCCAAATTATATCTTGAACAACTAGTTTAAGAGATTTCTAAGCCAGAAGAGTGAAAGGAAGAAAAGATGAAAGAAAAAAAGAAACCTAACACAACTTCCCTATGATGTTCAAATTTTATGAGTTTGGGTTCCAGGCTTCTCAGCATATACTGACACCTATTCAAAGAGGTTTATCATTTGTACCACTTGGAGTTTTTTTGAAGTTGTTTAACCCAGCTCAAGTCAAACAGTTCTTTAGTTACCTGTCTAGTGGTTTAAAATTGAGTTAGTAGATTAAAATGTTATTACTGTGACACATTATGATCTAGTATAAAATTATAAAATTTTGTGTTTACTGTATTAATTTATTTCTTTCTGCTGTTCAATTCTCGGTTTCACAAAATATTGATAGAACACACAATCCAGTACTTCTGATAAGAAAAGCAGAGGCCTGTTAACAAGTACTCCATCTTCGCAAACACCTGGTTTAGTGGTAAGTGTTGTTATTATCATTTAGCACTTGTAGTATCTGTTTTCTGGCTCTCTGTTCTCTCTCTTTTTCTATTTCTCCTAGACTAGGGGAATATTGCACATAGTCAGTGATGTCTGTATTTTCTGTTGCATAAACATATTTTCACTGGAAGTACTCTATATACTGTTATACATGAAAGAAATATTTTTATTCTTTAAAAAATTTTTTACTGTGGAAAAAATACATAACATAAAAGTTACCCTTGTAATCATTTTTAAATATACAGTTCAAGTACATTCACATTGTTGTAACCATCATCCATACTCAGAAATTTTTCATCTTGTAAAACTGAAATTTCATACCCATTGAATAGTGAATTCCCCATTCCTTCCTCCTCCAGTCCCTTGTAACCACCATTCTACTTCTTGTCTCTAGGAATTTGACTGTTCTAGGCATTTCATATAAATGAACCATATGGCATTTGTCTTTTTTGTGACTGACTTATTTCACTCAGCATAATGTCTTCACGGTTCATCAATGTTGAAGAATATGTCAGAACTTACGTCCTTATTTAAGGCTGAATAATATTCCATTGTATGAATGTACCACATTTTGTTTATCCATTCTTCTGTTGTTGGACATTTGGTTGCTTCCATCTTTTGGCTATTGTAAATAATGTTGCTATGGACATAGGTATACAAATATCTCTTTGTGGCCCTGTTTTGAATTCATTTGGTATATTATTCAAAGTGGAATTGCTGATCCTTTGTTAACTCTCATTGTAGCTTTTTGAGGAACCACCATACTTTTTTCCATGTCAGCTGCACTATTTTACATTCCCACCAATTTACAAGGGTTCCAATTTCTCTGCATCCTTGTCCACACTTATTATTTTCTGTGTGTGTGTTTTTTTTAAATAACAGGTGTAAGATGGTATCTCTTTGTGGTTTTGATTTGTATTTCTCTAATGGCTAATGATGCTGAGCATCTTTTCACATGCTTATTGGTCATTTTATAGCTTCTTTTGAGAAATGTCGGTTCAAGTCCTTTGTTCATTTTTAAAATCAGGTTGTTAATTTTTTTGTTGTTGAGTTGTAAGAGTTCTTTATATATTCTAGATATGAACCCCTTATCAGATATATGGTTTACAAATATTTACTCTCATTCTGTGGGTTACCTTTTCATTCTGTTGATAGTACCCTTTGATGCACAAAAGTTTTAAATTTTTTTAAATTTAATTTTTAGATTTATTTAATTTAATTGGAGGCTAATTACTTTACAATATTGTGGTGGTTTTGCCGTACATTGACGTGTAGTCCAGTTTATCTTTTGTTCTTGTTTTTGTTGTCTGTGCTTTTGTGACATATTGAAGAAGTCATTATTAAATGCAATATCATGCAGTTTTCTCCTGGTATTTTCTTCGAAGAATCTATAATTTGCCTCTTAGCCAGCCAGGGTTCTTCTGAGGTTCAGCTGAACAGCAGGTGTACAGCTTGCAAGTAGAGCAAGATCAGGTGTGCCTCTTCAGTGCAAGCGGTCCTCACAGGAGCTCATACAGTAGCTTGCACAGCAGTCTGGAGAGAGCTCAGATACAAGGAGATGAGATTCAGTATCTTTTATAATAACACCTAGATGTAGCTTCCAGGGCCCCACAAGGGACATGCCTAATTACAAGAGTCAGGGAAGCCCATAATGTGTGTTTTCTAGCATTTTTAAAATTTACGTTGTATGTATAATTCCTCAAAATTAGATATCATTTTTACCCTAAGCAGTGTTGCCTAGTAATATAGTTGACATTCTTACCTTTATCAGATTCTTAGTGGAACAGAGCTGGAGAGTTAACCAAAGATCACTTTTGCAAGATGGGAAAAAGGTATTCTGTGAACACTCTGCTCACAGTCTTTCTAGTATTCTAAAGATTAATATTTTTCCTAGAAAATGACTTTCTTTTTTTATTCATTTTTGTTTTATCTTTTGGGTATATATATATATATATATATGTATATATGTGTGTATATATATATATATGAGAAATGTGTTTTAAAATGATTTTCCCCCTACAAAACTAATTAATTGACTGTTTTGTAAATACCAACATCTTTTTTAAATTGAGCCATAATTCACATTTTTTAAAATTCACCTTGCTGAAGTATGAATTCAATGACTTTTAGTATACTCATAAGCTTGTGCAATCACTACTACAATCTAATTAAAGAACATTTTTCATCACCCCCTTAGCAGTCACTTATCATTCCTCCCATCTCATCCTCCAGCTTCTGGAAGTTACTAATCTACTTTCTATCTCTTTAAAGTTTGCTTATTGTGGCCGTTCCATATAAATTGTATCATACAGTATGTGGCTTTTTGTGTCTAACTGCTTTCACTTACCATAATGTTTTTAAGATTCATCCATGTTACAGCATTTATCAGTATTTTGTTTATTTATGGCTGAATAATGTCTCATATTAAGGATATACCACATTTTATTTACTAATTCATCAGTTTATGGGTATTTGAATGAATAGCAGTGCTATGAGTGTTCATGGACAAGTCTTTGTGTGGATATATGTTTTCAGTTTTCTTGGGTGTATATCACCCCAGTCAATTTAGAACATTTTTTATCACCACACACACACACAAAAAACCCATTCCTTTTAACCATTGCCATTATCACTTTATTCCTCCATCCCACTATCTGGTCCCAAGCAACCACTAATCCACTTTTTATCTCAATAGATTTCCTAGATATTTATTCACATTTAGGTGAATAAAATCATATGTAGCCTTTTGTGACTAACTTCTTTTAGTTTAGCATATTTTCAAGGTTAGTATATACCAGTACTTCTTTCCTTTTTGTGGCCTAATAATAGTAATGTATTCATGGCCATTTGAGTTGTTTCTGCCTTTGAGCTATTATTAATAATGAGGAGCTATAAACATTCAGATACAACTTTTGTGTGGATGTGTGTTTTCATTTCCCTTGAGCATATAGCTAGACGTAAAATTGCAGAGTTATATGGTGACTCTGTGGTTAATAATTAGAGGATTGATAGGCTGTTTTCCAAAGCGGTTGAACAATTTTACATTCCCAGCAGCAGTATGAGTGTCTTGATTGTCTGTATTCTTACCAACACTTTCCATCATCCATCTTTTGGCATGTGAAGTAGTATATCATTGTGATTTTGCAATAGAGCTTATTGACCTTATGTATATCTTCTTTGGAGAAATGTCTACTCAGGTCCTCTGCCATTTAAAGTTAGGCTTATTAGTCTTTTTATTGTTGAGTTGTAAGTGTTATTTATATGTTCCAGATACTAGACCCTTGTCAGATAAATAATTTTCAAATGTTTTCTCCCATTTTGTAGGTAAATATTTAGTGTCTTTTAATAAATAAAAATACTTTTGAAAGCACTTAGTGGCTTGACATTTTAAGTCTACATTTTTTTTCTTTTTTTTATTGAATGAGTCTATTTGCCCTTTGGTTCATTCCATAGCTTGCTGCCACCAAATGGGTCATTTAGATTCCCCTCAATTCCAAGCTGTCATTCCTTGGCTGGCTTCCCTGAAAGGAGGCCAGTTGACTCAGGGCTTCTAAGGATTTTCATTTTCTAGGGTCGCACTTTCAGGTGACCTTCTTAACACTGTTTCAAAATACACATTGATAGGCCTGAAGTTGTTCTGTCTCCCTACGAGGAAGAGCAGCTGGGCAAGGGCACATGCCCCCAGTCCCCACCCAGCCAGTTGATAATTCATTCTGGGCACACATACGTGTGGTATAGCCGAGGTTCAGGCCAGGTTACTCTAGTCAGATCTGGCGCCTCAACATGACAGAGCTTCTTGAAATCCAAAACTAAGGAATGTGGATTGTGACTTTGGCTTTAAATATTTTGATTTTGATGTAGAAATATGTGGTAAGTTGAGAAACCTGATAATGATATCGGTATGGTGCTCTGGAACAAGGTAGAGATTTTAAAAATCTCCAGTGTACAGTGGTAGGCAAAAAGAAGGCAAAGGCAGAACACTGGGGAAGGCTAACAGTTAAGGGAAGATCAGGGAAATTAGTCCATGAGGTGTAGTTGCTGGGTAGGTGAATTTCATTTAGTGGGCACTTCAGTTCAGTTCAGTCACTCAGTCGTGTCCGACTCTTTGTGACCCCATGAACTGTAGCACGCCAGGCCTCCCTTTCCATCACCAACTCCCAGAGTTTACCCAAACTCATGCCCATTGAGTCGGTGATGCCATCTAACCATCTCATCCTCTGTTGTCCCCTTCTCCTCCTGCCCCCAATCCCTCCCAGCATCAGAGTCTTTTCAAATGAGTCAGCTCTTTGCATCAGGTGGCAAAAATACTGGAGTTTCAGCTTCAACATCAGTCCTTCCGATGAACACCCAGGACCAATTTCCCTTAGGATGGCCTGGTTGGATCTCCTTGCAGTCCAAGGGACTCTCAAGAGTCTTCTCCAACACCACAGTTCAAAAATATCAATTCTTCTGCTCTCAGCACTCTTTATAGTCCAACTCTCACATCCATACATGACTACTGGAAAAACCATAGCCTTGACTAGATGGACCTTTGTTGACAAATGTCTCTGCTTTTTAATATGCTGTCTAGATTGGTCATCGGAGAAGGCAATGGCACCCCACTCCAGTACTCTTGCCTGGAAAATCCCATGGATGGAGGAGTCTGGTGGGCTACAGTCCATGGGGTCGCTAAGAGTCAGACACGACTGAGCAACTTCACTTTCACTTTTCACTTTCATGCACTGGAGAAGGAAATGGCAACCCACTCCAGTGTTCTTGACTGGAGAGTCCCAGGGATGGGGGAGCCTGGTGGGCTGCCATCTATGGGGCTACATGGAGTCAGACACGACTGAAGCGACTTAGCAGCAGCAGGTTGGTCATAAATTTCCTTCCAAGGAGTAAGCGTCTTTTAATTTCATGGCTGCAATCACCATCTGCAGTGAATTTGGAGCCCCCAAAAATAAAGCTGTTACTATTTCCACTGTTTTCCCATCTATTTACCATGAAGTGATGGGACCACTTAATATGTATAAATTAAATGATACTTTAGCAAATGAAAATTCTTATTTAAAAATAATTTTAAAGCTAAAGAGCTTTGTATTATTCTTTATAGATTCATTTTCCCAGTTAAACATGCATCTTTTGAAGAGGTATTTCTAAATATCAGCAATTATATTAATTCAGATAAAATTATTCATATGTCAAGCTCACAAGAAAATCATTCAATTGAGAGAGTAGTTCAACTTTTCTTTGGTTACTTAAAAATGATTGTTTTGCAGTATTGTACTTCTACAAGAGTAATGTCTTCTTTTGTAGATTGATTTGTCCTCAGTGCAAAAAGCATCTTTTGAAGAACTATTTCCAAATGTCAGCAATTATGTTAATTCAGATGAAATTGTTCCTGTGTCAACTTTGCAAGACAATTCTTCAAATGAGGTAGTAGTTTCAAATTTTCCTTCACTTACTAAAAGAAATAATTACTTTTATATTGGATACTTTGTATATGAGATATTTTAAGAGATCTGTAACTCAGTTGAGGCTAACATCATCTACATGTGGAGTCAGCTATCAGATATAATTCCAAATAAAGGATATTAGGCTGTCACTTTGCATCATCAAGACCTAGGAATATAAAAAACCCAGATGAAATAGTATTA
Source organism: Bubalus bubalis (assembly GCF_019923935.1). Classification (NCBI taxonomy): domain Eukaryota; kingdom Metazoa; phylum Chordata; class Mammalia; order Artiodactyla; family Bovidae; genus Bubalus; species Bubalus bubalis. The sequence continues at coordinate 88,591,174 of NC_059165.1, read as the reverse complement.
TCCTACTTGGATCCAGAACTCAGTATGTCTGTACATAGAAATTGTTGACATCAACTTAGTTGTGTTAGCAAGAATACATGGAAGTACTAATAAAATGCATAACTCTTAAGAGCCATGGCAGGGGGGGTGGGGGGATGGGAGTAAAGACAGAGGACGACTGGAAAAAGAGAGAACAGAAGCGGAGAGAGAGAGAGAAAGAGACAGAGAAAAGGGAGAGAGGGCAGACAAGAGAGACAGAAAGAATAAGACAAGAAAAGGGCAGAGAGATAAAGAAATAAAAATGCAGAACTTAGGAATGGGTGGTAGTTTATTGTGGCTAGACCCCAGTGTGACCCTAAGGTGAAGATGGGGATGCAGATGGTGAGGAAAAAGCTAGAGATGAGATTGTAGAGATAAGTAGAGGCCAACATCAAAGATGGTCTTATAATCCTTGTTAAGGAATTTGGATTTTTCTGGAGGGGGTGCTGGTAAGAGTTTGTAAACAGGAGATATGAATGTTCTAGTATAAAGTTTATTTTGGCTCCCAGGGTGGAGAAAGGCTGAGACTAGAGGCAGCTTGAGGGATAATCTTCCAGAGAAAGGAAGAGAAAGAAAGAATATAGGATAAGAGGCTTAAGGATATTTAAAAGGGTTTAAAATAGGAGTTTAGGGGAATAGAAGAACTAGGGAAACCCAAAATTATAGCCCATTGCGGAGAGCCTTGTTGAGACTGGGAACTGTTACTTAAAAAAAAAAAAAAAATTCTTTGTTGAGCCATGATATAATTGACATACAATGAGCTACAAATATTTAAAGTGTGCAATTTAAATTTCTTACATATATGAGCACCCTTGAAACCATCAGCACAATCAAGATAGTGAAAATATTCATCACCAAAAGTTGACATTGGTATGGTGGTGGTTTAGTCATTAAGTCATATCTGACTCTTGTGACCCATAGATGGTAGCCCACCAGATTCCTCTGTTCATGGGATTTCCCAGGAAAGAATACTGGAGTGGGTTACCATTTCTTTCTCCAGGGGATCTTCCCAACCCAGGGATTGAATCTGGGTCCCCTGTATTGCAGGCGGTCTCCTATATTGCATGTGTTTTCTTTACCACCTGAGCCACCAGGAAAGCCTGGTATTGATATACACAATCATATTTACAAAGCAGAAATAGAGACACAGACATAGAGAACAAGCCTATGGATACCAAGGGGAAAAGAGGGGAATGGGGTGAATTGGGAATTTAGGATTGACATAGATATATTAGTGATGCCATGTATAAAATAGATAACTAATGAGAACCTTCTGTATAGCCCAGGGAACTCTACTCAATGCTGTATGGTGACCTAAATGGGAAGAAAATCCAAAAAATGGAATATAGCTATCTATATATCTGATTCACTTTGCTGTACAGTAGACACTAACACAATATTATAAAGTGACTATACTCTAATAAAAGTAAAAAAAAAAAAAGTTTTCCTGTATATAAGCATCTTTGAAACTACCACCACAATCAAGATAGTGAAAATATTCATCACCAGAAGTTTCCTCCTATAATATTACAATTTCTTTCTTCATGCCCCCCAAGCAACTACTTATCTAGTTACTGTCGTAACAGATTGGATTTTGGAGTCCTTCAAGAAAGAGAGAGTTGTTTTTTCTTTTTAGTCTGACTTCTTTCACTCAGCATAGCTATTTTGAGATTCAGCCATATTGTTGAGTATATCAATCAGTTTCAGTTCAGTTGCTCAGTCGTGTCTGACTCTTTGTGACCCCATGGACTGCAGCACGCCAGGCATCCCCTGTCCATCACCAACTCCCAGTGTTTATTCAAACTCATATTCATTGAGTCAGTGATGCCATTCAACCATCTCATCCCCTGTTGTCCCCTTCTCCTCCCATCCTCAATCTTTCCCAGCATCAGGGTCTTTTCCAATAAGTCAGTTCTTCGCATCAGGTGACCAAAGGATTGGAGTTTCAGCTTCAGCATCAGTCCTTCCAATGAATATTCAGCAATGATTTCCTTTTGGATGGACTAGTTGGGTCTCCTTGCTGTCCAGACTCTCAATAGTCTTCTCCAACACCACAGTTCAAAAGCATCAGTTCTTTGGCGCTCAGCTTTCTTTGTAGTCCAACTCTCACATCCATACATGACTATGGGAAAAACCATAGCCTTGACTAGATGGACCTTTCTTGGCAAAGTAATGTCTCTGCTTTTTAATATGCTGTATAGGTTGGTCATAACTTTTTTTCCAAGGAGCAAGTGTCTTTTAATTTCATGGCTGCAGTCACCATCTGAAGTGATTGTGGACCCCAAATAATAAAGTCTGTCACTGTTTCTACTGTTTCCCCATCTATTTGCCATGAAGTGATGGGACCAGATGCCATGATCTGAGTTTTCTGAATGTTGAGTTTTAAGCCAACTTTTTCACTCTTCTCTTTCACTTTCATCAAGAGGCTCTTTAGTTTTTCTTCCCTTTCTGCCATAAGGGTGGTGTCATCTGCATATCTGAGGTTATTGATGTTTCTCCCGGCAATCTTGATTCCAGCTTGTGCTTCATCCAGTCCAGCATTTCTCATGATGTACTCTGCATATGAGTTAAAGAAGCAGAGTGACAGTATACAACCTTTACGTACTTCTTTCCCATTTTGGACCCAGTCTGTTGTTCCATGTCCAGTTCTAACTGTTGCTTCTTGACCTGCATACAGTTCTCAGGAAGCAGGTCAGGTGATCTGGTATCCATTTCTTGAAGAATTTTCCAAATTTTGTTGTGTATCAGTTTGTTGTGTTTGAGTGTATCAATAGTTTGTTCCTTTTTATTGCTAAGTAATATTTCATTGCATGGTATAGCATAATTTATTTACCCATTCATCTATTTATGGATATTTATATTATTTAGCTGCTTAGAACATTTCAGTGAAGTATTTGTATTAACAAAGAATCTCTCCATAATCAAACTTTAGTGAGGCTATCCTGAGCTCTCTTCTAAACTAGGCCTTGACCTTGGGCTTCCATGTCCATCCTTGAATATGATTTTAGCAAGAATTCTGCTCACCAGTTTACAGAAAGTCCTCCACCTCTGATATCTGATCATTCTGGCTGCCTTTAGCATGCTGGCATATTAAGTCTAAATCAGTTCCTGGACCCAGTTTCAATGAGTGTATTGATGGGGAGGGTTTTCCCTCACTTAACACAAGCAACTTCCAGGCACCAGCTGGGTATCCTAGAAAGTGAAAGTGAAAGTCGCTCATTCCTGTCTGACTCTTTGTGGCCCCTTGGGCTATACAGTCCATGGAATTCTCCAGGCCAGAATATTGGAGTGGGTCCTTTCCCTTCTCCAGGGCATCTTCCCAACCCAGGGACTGAACCCAAGTCTCCTACATTGCAGGTGGATGAAATTCAACCCAATTCTGACACTACCCAGAGACAGCAACAGATTTCACAGGTAAAGGGCTCTGTCCTACAGGAACACCTTATACTTCAGACACCAATTGCAAGCCCAGGTTGTTACCTGTGTTTCTGACAGGCTGGCTACAAATTGGAGGTCCCATGACCTGTCTCCTGAGACTTCAGACTCCAGTCACAAGTCCTTTACTTCTAACTTACTGGCTGTAAATCAGAAGTTCTCACAACTCTCTCCTTGGGTTTGATTAATTTTCTATAGTGGCTCATAGAACTCAGAAAAACATTTTACTCACTAAATTACTGTTTTATTATAAACAGATATGATTCAGGAACAGCCAGATAGATGAGGTGCATAGAGCAAAGTATGGTGGAAGGGTGCAGAGGGTCCATGCTTTCTCTTGGAGTGCCATTCTCCCCAATCTCACCAACCAAGATGCTCTTTGAACCCTGTCCTTTTGGAATTTTATGGAGACTTCATTGCATAGGCATGATTGATTAAATCAATGGTCATTGGTGATTCATTCAACCTCTAGCTACTCTCTCCTCCCTTATGAGAAGATGTTATTGGGCCTGAAAGTCCCAATCCTCTAATTACATAGTTGGTTTCCCTCACAACTAGCTCCTATCCTAACTATAGTTCAAAAGTCACTTTATTAATGTAACAAAAGACACCTCATTTCTCTTATCACCTAGGGAATTTCAGCTCTATGCCAGAAATGGGGGCAAAGATCAAATATATATTTCCTATCATAAATCATAGTATCTTAGATCAGTTTAGCAAGAATTTCCTTATTCTTGATGTCTCTCCTCTTAGCAGTTTTCCCATCCTCTGATGCTTTCACTGTTCATTGGCTTTAAATCCCCAGCTATCTTTGCTGTATTTGGAGTTGGACACAACCTCTCTCTGCTATTGCAATACCACTATTGCAAGTTTTGAATAAAACTTTCCTTATTGTTTTAGCAAGTGTTATAATACACATTCTTTTACAGTATGGGTGTATATTTTCTTTCCTCTTAGATAAATACCTAAAAATGGAAATTGCCAAGCTGTTTTCCAAGTAGTTATACCATCTTACATTTCTACTAGCAGTGTTTGAAACTTGTGACACTTAATATGGCCAGTCTTTTAATTTGAACCATTCTAATAGATATAAAGTGATATCATAATGTGATTTTAATTTATATTTCCCTAAGGACTAATGATGTTAATCACTTTATCATGTACTTATTTTGGAAAAGGAAATGGCAACCCACTCCAGTGTTCTTGACTGGAGAATCCTGTGGACAGAGAAGCCTGGTGGGCTGCTGTCCATAGGATTGCACAGAGTCAGACACGACTGAAGCGATTTAGCATGCATGCATGCATTGGAGAAGGAAATGGCAACCCACTCCCGTATTCTTGCCTGGAGAATACTAGGGACAGAGGAACCTGGTGGGCTGCCGTCTATGGGGTCACACAGAGTTGGACATGACTGAAGCGACTTAGCAGCAGCAGCAGCAGCATGTACTTATTTGACATCTGCATATCCTTTTTGGTGATATATCTGTTCCAATATTTTGTCTATTTAAAAAATTGATTTTCTCATTGTAGAATTTTGAGAGTTCTTTGCATGTTCTGGATGCAAATCCTTTATGAGATATATGCTTTGAAGAATATTCTTCCAGTGGGCACCTTGTCTTTTCACACTATTTCTACTGTCTTCTTAAAAACAAACAAACAAACAAACAAAACCTTAATGTAGTATATTTTACATATAATAAAATTTACCCATTTAAAGTTTTACAATTAAATGATTTTTTTGCAAATTTAGAGAGTTTAAGCATCACCATATGTCAGTTTTAGAACATTTTTTACCCACAATAAGATCCCTTATGCCCATTTACACTTAAACCCTGTTCTCAGCCCCAGGCAAATACTGATCTACTTTATGTCTCTCAAGTTTCCTTTTCTGGGCATTTCATATAAGTGGAATCATATAATATGTAATTACTTGTGAAATAGTTTGAAGAACATAAATTTTTAACTTTGATGAAATCCAACTTGTCAGTTTGTTATTGGGATATGCCTTTGTTGTCATATCTGAGAAATCTTTGCCTAACCCAGGGTCACAAAGGTCTTCTGTGGTTTCTTCTAGAAGTTTCATAATTTAAAGTTTTACATTTTTGCCTATGAGTTAATTTTATTAAATAATGTAGGATATGGATTCAAGTTCCTTTTTTGGCATATTGACATTCAGTTATTCTAGCACCATTTGTGAAAATGCTGTCCTTTCTTCACTATATTGCCTTTGCACCTTTGCTGAAAAAAAAGTTATCCATATATATGTATGGGTTTCTGTCTGGATTCTCTATATCGTTTCATTCATCTACTTGTCTGTCTTTATACTGGTACCATGCAGTATTGAATAATGTGGCACTATAGTAATTCTTGATATCAGATAGTATTAGCTCTCTGACTTTGTTATTCTTTTTCAGTTGGTTTGGCTTTTAGGTCCTTTGCACTTGTATATGAATTTTAGGATCAGCTTGTCAATTTTTACAAAAAAAACCAAGAAACTCTAATGGGATTTTGATTTGGATTGCATTGAATCTATAGGTTAATTTGAGGATAATTGACATCATAACAAGATTGAGTTTCCTATCTTTAGAAAAAAGGGCATCTGTCCATTTTATTTAGGTCTTCTTTAATACCTTAAAATTTTTACTGTACAGGTCATTATTCCCACCTGATGTCATTATTTCTCACCTAATTTTAATATTTCATATTTTTATGCTGCTGCTGCTAAGTTGCTTCAGTCGTGTCCGACTCTGTGCGACCCCATAGACGGCAGCCCACTAGGCTCCCCTGTCCCTGGGATTCTCCAGGCAAGAACACTGGAGTGGGTTGCCATTTCCTTCTCCAACGCATGAAAGTGAAAAGTGAAAGTAAAGTCACTCAGTCGTGTCCAACTCTGTGCGACCCCATAGACAGCAGCCCACCAGGCTCCTCTGTCCATGGGATTTTCCCGGCAAGAGTACTGGAGTGGGGTGCCATTGCCTTCTCTGATTTTTATGCTATTAATTTCTATTTCTCACTATTCATTGCTAGCATATAGAGATATACCTTTTTAAAAAATGATTCCTTTTTTATTTTTTTAACTTTTTATTTTGTATTGGGGTGTAGCTGATTAATAATGTTGTGATAGCTTCAAGTGAACAGTGAAGGGACTCAGCCATACATATACATGTATCCATTCTCTCCCCAAATTCCCCTCCCATCCAACTGATTCCTTTTTTAAAAAAATTATGTATTTTTGTTTGCACTGGGTCTTTGTTGCTGCCCAGGTTTTTTCTAGTTGCAATGAGTGGTGTCTACTCTTTGTTGAAGTGCACATACTTCTCATCACAAAGACTTCTCTTCTTACAGACACAGGTCTTAGGGATGTGGGCTTCAGTGGCTGCAGCATGCGGGCTCAGTAGTTGTGGCTTGAAGGCTCTAGAGCATGGTCTCAAAAATTGTGGCACATGGGCTTGAGTTGCTCTGTGCTCTGACTACTGAGCTTGAGTTGCTCAGTTGCTCTGAGACATGTGGAATCTTCCTGGACCAGGGATCGAACCCCTGTCCCTTGCATTGGCAGGCAAATTCTTGTCCACTGTACCACCAAGAAGAAGTCCAATAAATATACCTTTTTGTTTGTTGATCTTTATATTAGTCTTCTTGGACTACCATACAAAATACAATAGACTAGGGGGATTAAACAACAGAATTTTATTTTTTCAAAGTTTTAGAGGCCAGGAAGTCCACGACCAAAGTGCTGGCCTATTCATTTCCTGGTAGGGCTCTTTTCTTGTCTTGTAGGTGACCACCATCTTGCTATGACTTCACATGACCTTTTCTCTCCACGCAAAGAAAGAGTGGGCTCTGGTGTTTCTTTCTTTTCTTATGATGGCACCAGATCTCTCAGATTGGGCCTCACCTTTATGAACTCATATCACCCTCTCATAGGCTCTATCTCCAAATACAATCTCATTGAGGGTTATGACTTGAACATATAAACTTTGGAGGGACACACTCATTTCATAATAAAGATACTGTAAACTTGCTAATCTTAATTATTAGCTCTAGTAGTATTTCCCCCTAAAGTTTCTGTTTGACCATAGGCAATTACATCATCTGTGAATAAAAACAGTTGTGCTTCTTTCTTTCCAGTATGGATGCCTTTTGTTTTTTCTTACATAATTGCACTGATTCCATCCTCCTGTACAATGTTGAAAGAGATCCGTAAAGAGAGCAGACATGCTTGCCTTGTTTCTATATTTTGATGAAAAGCGTTTAGTAATTCGCTCTTAAGTATGATATTATCTGTAGGTTTTCTATATATTTTCTCTTAGTTTGGGAAAGTTACCTTCTATTCCTAATATGTTTGAGAGAGTTTATCAGAAATGATGCTGCTGCTGCTGCTGCTAAGTCCCTTCAGTCGTGTCCGATTCTGTGTGACCCCGTAGACGGCAGCCCACCAGGCTCCCCCGTCCCTGGGATTCTCCAGGCAAGAACACTGGAGTGGGTTGCCATTTCCTTCTTCAATGCATGAAAGTGAAAAGTGAAAGTGAAGTTGCTCAGCCATGTCCGACTCTTAGCTAGATTTTGCCAAATGTAGCTTTTGTGTCTGTTAAGGTGATCGTAGGGTTTTACTTTTTCAGTTTGTTAATATGGTGAATTGATGATTGTAAATTGAATATAATGATTGATGTTCTAGTGTTGCAAACCAACTCTGCATCGTGAAGTAAACCCTATTTGGTTGTAATGTATTTTTCTTTTTACATATTGTTGGATTTGATTTGCTTCAATTTTTGCATCAGTGTTCATGAGGGTCTGTAGTTTTCTTTTAAAGTGTATGTAGCGTTGAAATGTGCATATTATCATATGTGAAGTGGATTGCCAATCCAGGTTCGATGCATGAGACAGGGTGCTCAGGGCTGGTACACTGGGATGACCCTGGGGGATGGAATGGGGAAGGAGGTGGGAGGGGGATTCTGGATGGGGAACATATGTGTGCCCGTGGCTGATTCATGTGGATGTTTGGCAAAAACCACTACAATATTGTAAAGTAATTAGCTTCCAATTAAAATAAATAAATTAATTAAAAAAAATAAAGTGTATGTCTGGGTTTGGTATCAGAGTAATGAATAAGCTCATAAAACAAGTTGGGAAGTATTTCTTCCTCTTCAATTTTCTGGAGAAGAGATAGTATTATTTCTGCCTTGAATTATTTTGTTGGGTGGAATTCACTATTGAAGCCATATAGGCCTGGAATTTTCTTTGTTGAAAAGAAATGTTACAATTACTACCTTTTTCTGGAGGAGGGCATGGTTACCCTCTCTAGTATTCTTGCCTGGAGAATCCCATGGACAGAAGAGCCTGGTGGGCTACAGTCCATAGGGTCACAAAGGGTCAGACACAACTAAAGCGACTTAGCATGTATAACCTCTTTAGGGCTATTCAACTTATCTCTTTCTTCTTGAGAAAACTTTGGTAGTTTGTGTATTTCAAGGAATTTGTCCATTTCCTGTAAATTTATTGTCAAGTATTTATAATATTCTCCTATTATTGGTTAATATATGGGCATCTGTAGTGATAGGAGAAGGCAATGGCACCCCACTCCAGTACTCTTGCCTGGAAAATCCCATGGACAGAGAAGCCTGGTAGGCTGCAGTCCATGGGGTCGCTAAGAGTCAGACATGACTGAGTGACTTCACTTTCACTTCTCACTTTCATGCATTGGAGAAGGAAATGGCAACCCACTCCAGTGTTCTTGCCTGGAGAATCCCAGGGACGGGGGAGCCTGGTGGGCTGCCGTCTATGGGGTTGCACAGAGTCGGACACGACTGAAGCGACTTAGCAGCAGCAGCAGCAGTAGTGATATAATCTTTCTCGTTCCTGGTATTGATAATTTATGTCTTCTCTCTCCTTTTTCTGAGCAATCTGGTTTCTGCTCTGATGTTATTTTTTTTAGTCTGCTTAGTTTAGGTTTAATTAGCTCTTCTTTTTTTATTTTTTTATTTTATTTTATTTTTTAACTTTACAATATTGTATTGGTTAAGGTGAAAGCTGAGGTCATTGATATGAGACCTTTCTTCTTTTCTAATATAGTAGTTTTAATGCTGGGCTTGCCTGGTAGCTCAGCTGGTAAAGAAACCACCTGCAATGCAGGAGACCCCAGTTCAATTCCTGGATTGGGAAGATCCCCTGCAGAAGGGACAGGCTACCCACTCCATTATTCATGGGCTTCCCTATGACTCAAGTGGGAAAGGACCCACCTTTCAATGCAGGAGACCTGGGTTCGATCCCTGGGTTGGGAATATTCCCTGGAGGAGGGCATCGCAACCCACCACTCCAGTGTTCTTGCATGGAGATTGCCCATGGACAGAGGAGCCTAGCAGACTACAGTCCATGGGGTTGCAAAGAGTTGGACATGACTGAGCTACTAAGCACAGCACAGTTTACTTCAACTATACATTTATTTCAACTACTGCTCAGATGCATCCCACAAGTTTTGACACAATGTGTTATCATTTTCATGCAGTTCAAATACTTCCCATTTTCCCTATGTATTTATTCTTTCATCCTTGGGCCATTTAAAAGTGTGCTATTATATAAGTTGGAGAAGGCAATGGCACCCCACTCCAGTACTCTTGCCTAGAAAAATCCCATGGACGGAGGAGCCTGGAGGGCTGCAGTCCATGGGGTCGCTGAGGGTCGGACACGACTGAGCGACTTCACTTTCACTTTTCACTTTCATGCATTGGAGAAGGAAATGGCAACCCACTCCAGTGTTCTTGCCTGGAGAATCCCAGGGATGGGGGAACCTGGTGGGCTGCCGTCTCTGGGGTCGCACAGAGTCGGACACGACTAAAGCGACTTAGCAGCAGCAGCAGCAGCATTATATAAGTATCTGAAAAATTTCCAGAGATATTTCTGTTACAGATTTCTAATTTCATTCCATGGTGATCTGAGACTATACTGTATATGCCTAGATTCCTTTTAAATTTGTTGTTTTTTTTCAGTTGCTAAATCATGTCCAACTCTGCAACCCCATGGACTGCAGCACATCAGGCTTCCCTGTCCTTCACCATCTCCCAGAATTTGTTCAAACTCATGTCCATTCAATCAGTGATGCCATCCAACCATCTCATCCTCTGTCACCCACTTCTCCTCCTGCCCTCAATCCTTCCCAGCATCAGGGTCTTTTCCAATGAGGCAGCTCTTTGCATCAGGTGGCCAAAGTTTTGGAGCTTCTGTTTCAGCATCAGTCCTTCCAGTGAATATACAGGGTTGATTTCCTTTAGGATTGACTAGTTTGATCTCCTTGCTGTTCAAGAGATTCTCAAGAATCTTTTCCAGAACCACAGTTCAAAAGCATGAGTTTTTGGGTGCTTAGCCTCCAGTGTTCTTGCCTGGAGAATCCCAGGGACGGCGGAGCCTGATGGGCTGCCTGCCGTCTATGGGGTCGCTTTATGACTGAAACAACTTAGCAGCAGCAGCCTCCTTTATGGTCCAAATCTCACATCTGTACATGACTATTGGAAAAATCATAGCTTTGACTAGATGGACCTTTGTCAGCAAAGTGGCATCTCTATTTTTAATATACTGTATAGGTTTGTCATAGGTTTTCTTCCAAGGTGCAAGCATCTTTTAATTTCATGGCTGCAGTCTCCATCCACAGTGATTTTGGAGCCCAGAGAATAAAATCTGTCACTATTTCTATTTTTTCCCCATCTGTTTGCCATAAAGTGTTGAGATATGTTTTATAACCCATATGGCTTATTTTGGTGAATGTTCTGTGTATGTGAGAATCATGTGTATTCTGCCTTTGTTGGGTAAAGTGGTCTATAAATGTCAATCAGTCGGGTTTATTGGAAGTGATGTTCAAGTAGACTATATCCTTGCTAATTTTTTGCCTACTTGGTCTATTGATTATTAAGAGATATTGAAATCTCTTACTGTAATGGCAGATTTGTCTCTTTCTCCTTTTAGTCCTATCCTTTTTTGTTTCACATATAAAATATGTGAATATTTTTATATATGAAAAATGTTTTATATGTGAAACAAAACCTCTGTTACTAGATGTATAAACATTTAAGAGTGGTTAGGATTGTTATATCCTCTTGATTAATTCATCCTGTTTATCATGAAAGGCCTTATTTATCCCTGGTAATATTCTTTGCATAGAAATCTCCTTTGTCTGATGTTAATATAGCTACTCTAGCTTTCTTTTGACTGTTGTTAGCATGGTGTATATTTTTGTATCCTTTTACTTTAAAATTTGTTTTAGAAAAGTTTTAGTTTTGGAGCAAAATTGAGAGGAAAATTCAGTGAACTCTCATATCTTCACTACTCTCACACATGCATAGCCATAATTATTATCAATATCATTCATCAGAATGTACATTTTTAAATCAAGCATGAGCCCGCATTAACATATCATAATCATCCAAAGTCCATAGTTTAAATTAGACTTCATATAGTCTACTTTTGCCTTCAATCTTTCCCAACATCACACTCTTCTCCAATGAGTCAGCCTTTCACATCAGGTGGCCAAAGTATTGGAGCTTCAGCTTCAGCAACAGTACTTCCAATGAATATTCAGGGTTCATTTCCTTCAGTATTGACTGATTTGATCTCCCTGTGGTCTAAGGGACTCTCAAGAGTCTTCTCCAGTACCACAATTTGAAAGCATCAATTCTTTGGCATTCAGCTCTCTTTATGGTCATTCAACTCTCACATTCGTACAGACTACTGGAAAAACCATAGCTTTGACTATACAGACCTTTGTCTGCAAAGTGATATCTCTGCTTTTTAATATATTGTCTAGGTTTGTTATAGCTTTCCTCCCAAGGAGCAAGCATCTTTTAATTTCATGGCTGCAAAAAGAATTTTATTGCAAAAAACTGACAAAACAATTGTAATAGTAACATCAAAGGTCACTGATCACCATAACAAATATAATAATAATGAAAGCATTTGAAAAATGTGTGATTTACCAAAATGTGACACACAGACATCAAGTGAGCAAATGCTATTGGATAATGGTGCCAACAGGCTTGCTAAACAGAGGGTTGCCACAAAACTTCAACTTATAAAAAAAAAATTTATATATAGTGCTAGCAAAATGCAGTAAAGCAGAGGGTAATAAAAATAGGTATATCTGTAATTATAATATCAGAGATAATCATGATGGTGTGATCACTCACCTAGAGCCAGACATCCTGGAATGTGAAGTCAAGTGGGCCTTAGACAGCATCACTACAAACAAAGCTAGTGGAGGTGATGGAATTCCAGTTGAGCTATTTCAAATCCAGGGAGATGATGCTGTGAAAGTGCTACACTCAATATGCCAGCAAATTTGGAAAACTCAGCAGTGGCCACAGGACTGGAAAAGGTCAGTTTTCATTTCAATCCCAAAGAAAGGCAATGCCAAAGAATGCTCAAACTTTACTGCACAATTGCACTCAACTCACATGCTAGTAAAGTAATGCTCAAAATTCTCCAAGCCAGGCTTCAGCAATACATGAACTGTGAACTTCCAGATATTCAAGCTGGTTTTAGAAAAGGCAGAGGAACCAGAGATCAAATTGCCAACGTCTACTGGATCATCGAAAAAGCAAGAGAGTTCCAGAAAAACATCTATTTCTGCTTTATTGACTATGCCAAAGCCTTTGACTGTGTATATCACAATAAACTATGGAAAATTCTGAAAGAGATGGAAATACGAGACGACCTGACCTGCTTCTTGAGAAACCTGTATGCAGGTCAGGAAGCAACAGTTAGAACTGGACATGGAACAACAGACTGGTTACAATTAGGAAAAGGAGTACGTCAAAGCTGTATATTGTTATCCTGCTTATTTAACTTATATGCAGAGTACATCATGAGAAATGCTGGGCTGGAAGAAGCACAAGCTGGAATTAAGCTTGCTGGGAGAAATATCAATAACCTCAGATGTGCAGATGACACCACCCTTACGGCACAAAGTGAAGAGGAACTAAAAAGCCTCTTGATGAAAGTGAAAGAGGTGAGTGAAAAAGTTGGCTTAAAGCTCAACATTCAGAAAACTAAGATCATGGCATCTGGTCCCATCACTTCATGGGAAATAGATGGGGAAACAGTGGAAACCGTGTCAGACTTAATTTATTTGGGCTCCAAAATCACTGCAGATGGTGACTACAGCCATGAAATTAAAAGACGCTTACTCCTTGGAAGGAAAGTTATGACCAACCTAGATAGCATATTCAAAAGCACAGACATCACTTTGCCAACAAAGGTCCGTCTAGTCAAGGCTATGGTTTTTCCAGTGGTCATGTATGGATATGAGAGTTGGACTGTGAAGAAAGCTGAGCGCCAAAGAATTGATGCTTTTGAACTGTGGTGTTGGAGAAGACTCTTGAGAGTTCCTTGGACTGCAAGGAGATCCAACCAGTCCATCCTAAAGGAGATCAGTCCTGGGTGTTCATTGGAGGACTGATGCTGAGGCTGAAACTCCAATACTTGGCCACCTCATGCTAAGAGTTGACTCATTGGAAAAGACTCTGATGCTGGGAGGGATTGGGGGCAGGAGGAGAAGGGGACGACAGAGGATGAGATAGCTGGATGGCATCATTGACTCCATGGTCATGAGTTTGGGTAGACTCCAGGAGTTGGTGATGAACAGGGAGGCCTGGCGTGCTGTGATTCAAGGGGTTGCAGAGTCGGACACTACTGAGTGACTGAACTTAACTGATAGGGTATTTTCAGTGCCTTAAATAACCTCTTGTCCTACCTATTCATCTCCCCTCATGTACCGCTGACAGCCATTGATCTTTTAATTATCTCCACAGTTTTGCCTTTTCCAAAATGTCATATAGTTGCAATCACACAGTATGTAGCCTTTCTGTTTGGCTCCTTTCACTTGTTAGTGTGTATTTCAGGTTCCTCCATGTCTTTTCTAGGCTTAATATTTCATTTCTTTTTAGGGCTGAATAATATCCCATTGTCTGGATGTTTACCCACTCACCTGTGGAAAGACATCTTGATAACTTCCAGGTTTTGGCAATTAAGAATAAAGCTACTTTTAGAAAACTACAGGCCAATATCACTGACGAACATAGAGGCAAAAATCCTTAACAAAATTCTAGCAAACAGAATCCAACAACACATTAAAAAGATCATACATCATGACCAAGTGGGCTTTATCCCAGGGGTGCAAGGATTCTTCAATATCCACAAATCAATCAATGTATTGCACCACATTAACAAATTGAAAAATATAAACCATATGATTATATCAATAGATGCAGAGAAAGCCTTTGACAATATTCAACATCCATTTATGATAAAAAACCCTCCAGAAAGCAGGACTAGAAGGAACATACCTCAACATAATAAAAGCTATATATGACAAACCCGCAGCAAACATTACCCTCAATGGTGAAAAATTGAAAGCATTTCCCCTAAAGTCAGGAACAAGACAAGGGTGCCCATTCTCACCATTACTATTCAACATAGTTTTGGAAGTTTTGGCCACAGCAATCAGAGCAGGAAAAAGAAAAGGAATCCAGATTGGAAAAGAAGAAGTAAAACTCTCAGTTTGCAGATGACATGATCCTCTACATAGAAAACCCTACAGACTCCACCAGAAAATTACTAATCAATGAATATAGTAAAGTTGTAGGATATAAAATTAACACACACAAATCCCTTGCATTCCTATACACTAATAATGAGAAAATAGAAAGAGAAATTAAGGAAACAATTCCATTCACCATTGCAATGAAAAGAATAAAATAGTTAGGAATATATCTACCTAAAGAAACAAAAGACCTATATATAGAAAACTATAAAACACTGGTGAAAGAAATCAAAGAGGACACAAATAGATGGAGAAATATACCGTGTTCATGGATCGGAAGAATCAATATAGTGAAAATGAGTATACTACCCAAAGCAATCTATAGAATCAATGCGATCCCTATCAGGCTACCAACAGTATTTTTCAGAGAACTAGAACAAATAATTTCACAATTTGTATGGGTATACAAAAAACCTTGAATAGCCAAAGCAATCTTGAGAAAGAAGAATGGAACTGGAGGAATCAGCCTGCCTGACTTCAGGCTCTACTACAAAGCCACAGTCATCAAGACAGTATGGTACTGGCACAAAGACAGAAATGTAGATCAATGGAACAAAATAGAAAGCCCGGAGATAAATCCACGCAGCTATGGACACCTTATCTTTGACAAAGGAGGCAAGAATATACAATGGAGAAAAGACAATCTCTTTAACAAGTGGTGCTGGGAAAACTTGTCAACCACTTGTAAAAGAATGAAACTAGAACACTTTCTGACACCATACAAAAAATAAACTCAAAATAGATTAAAGATATAAATGTAAGACCTGAAACTATAAAATTCCTAGAGGAGAACATAGGCAAAACACTCTCTGACTTAAATCACAGCAGGATCCTCTGTGACCCATCTCACAGAATATTGGAAATAAAAGCAAAAATAAACAAATGGGACCTAATTAAAATTAAAAGCTTCTGTACAACAAAGGAAACTATAAGCAAGGTGAAAAGACAGCCTTCAAAATGGGAGAAAATAACAGCAAATGAAGCAACTGACAAAGAATTAATCTCAAAAATATACAGGCAACTCCTGCAGCTCAATTCCAGAAAAATAAATGACCCAATCGAAAAGTGGGCCAAAGAATTAAACAGACATTTCTCCAAAGAATACATACAGATGTTTAACAAAGACATGAAAAGATACTCAACATCACTCATTATCAGAGAAATGCAAATCAAAACCACAATGAGGTACCATTTCACGCCAGTCAGAATGGCTGTGATCCAAAAGTCTACAAGCAATAAATGCTGGAGAGGGTGTGAAGAAAAGGGAAGCCTCTTACACTGTTGGTGGGAATGCGAACTAGTACAGCCACTATGGAGAACAGTGTGGAGATTCCTTAAAAAACTGGAAATAGAACTGCCGTATGACCCAGCAATCCCACTGCTGGGCATACACACTGAGGAAACCAGAAGGGAAAGAGACACGTGAACCCCAATGTTCATCGCAGCACTGTTTATAATAGCCAGGACATGGAAGCAACCTAGATGTCCATCAGCAGATGAATGGGTAATAAAGCTGTGGTACATATACAGAATGGAATATTACTCAGCCATTAAAAAGAATACATTTGAATCAGTTCTAATGAGGTGAATAAAACTGGAGCCTATTATACAGAGTGAAGTAAGCCAGAAAGAAAAACACCAATACAGTATGCTGCTAAGTCGCTTCAGTCGTGTCCGACTCTGTGCGACCCCATAGACGGCAGCCCACCAGGCTCCCCTGTCCCTGGGATTCTCCAGGAAAGAACACTGGAGTGGATTGCCATTTCCTTCTCCAATGCATGAAAGTGAAAAGTGAAAGGGAAGTCGCTCAGTCGTGTCCAACTCCTAGCAACCCCATGGACTGCAGCCTACCAGGCTCCTCCGTCCATGGGATTTTCCAGGCAAGAGTACTGGAGTGGGGTGCCATTGCCTTCTCCAATACAGTATACTAATGCATATATATGGAATTCAGAAAGAAGGTAGTGATAACCCTTTATGTGAGACAGCAAAAGAGACACAGATGTATTGAACAGTTTTTTGGAGTCCGTGAGAGAGGGCGAGGGTGGGATGATATAGGAGAATGGCATTGAAAAATGTAAAATATCATATGTGAAATGACTCGTCAATCCAGATTTGATGCATGATACAGGGTGCTTGAGGCTGGTGCACTGGGATGACCCAGAGGAATGGGATGGGGAGGGAGGTGAGAGGGAGGTTCAGGATTGGGAACACATGCACACTCATGGCAGATTCAAGTCAATGTATGGCAAAACCAATACAATATTTTAAAGTAAAATAAATAAATAAATAAATAAAAACGAATAATGCTTCTTTTAATATACATGTGCAGGTTGTTAAAATTAATTTATTTTTTACTGCTCTGGGTCTTAGTGCAGCATGTGGATTCTTCAGTCTTCATTGTGGTATGAAGGATCTTTAGTTGCAGCATGTGGGATCTGTAGTTGTGGCAATGGGATTTATTTATTTAAAATTAATTTATTTATTTTAATTGGAGGCTAATTACTTTATAATATTGTAGTGGTTTTTGGCATACATTGCCATACATTGAACTGAACTGAACTGATAGGTTTTGGGTTGTTGTGTTTTCATTTTCATTCGTTTCTATGCATATTTTGATTTTGTTTTTGATTTCTTCTGTGATTTGTTGGTTATTCAGCACCGTGTTGTTCAGCCTCTATATGTTGGAATTTTTAATAGTTTTTCTCCTGTAATTGACATCTAATCTTACTCTACTGTGGTCAGAAAAGATGCTTGGAATGGTTTAATTATTTTTTTTAATTTATCAAGGCTAGATTTATGTTCCAGGATGTGATCTATCCTGGAGAATGTTCCATGTGCACTTTAGAAAAAGGTAAAATTCATTGTTTTGGGGTGAAATGTCCTATAGATATCAATTAGGTCTAACTGGTCCATTGTATCATTTAAAGTTTGTGTTTCCTTGCTAATTTTCTGTTTAGTTGATCTATCCATAGGTGTGAGTGGGATAGTAAAGTCTCCCACTATTATTGTGTTACTGTTAATTTCCCCTTTCATACTTGTTAGCTTTTGCCTTACATATTGCAGTGCTCTTATGTTGGGTGCATATATATTTATAATTGTTATATCTTCTTCTTGGATTGATCCTTTGATCATTATGTAGAGTCCTTCTTTGTCTCTTTTCACAGCCTTTATTTCAAAGTCTATTTTATCTGATAGGAGTATTGCTACTCCTGTTTTCTTTTAGTCTTCATGTCTAGCCCTTCACTTTCAGTCTGTATGTGTCCCTTCTTTTGAGGTGGGTCTCTTGTAGGCAGCATATATAGGGGTCTTGTTTTTGTATCCATTTAGCCAGTCTTTGTCTTTTGGTTGGGGCATTCAACCCATTTACATTTAAGGTAATCATTGATAAGTATGATCCCATTGCCATTTACTTTGTTGTTTTGGGTTCAAGTTTATACACCTTTTCTGTGTTTCCTGTCTAGAGAAGATCCTTTAGCATTTGTTGAGAGCTGGTTTGGTGGTGCCGAATTCTCTGAGCTTTTGCTTGTCTGTAATGCTTTTGATTTCTCCGTCATATTTGAATGAGATCCTTGCTGGGTACAGTAATCTGGGTTGTAGGTTTTTCTCTTTCATCACTTTAAGTATGTCCTGCCATTCCCTTCTGGACTGGAGAGTTTCTGTTGAAAGGTCAGCTGTTATGGGAATGACCTTGTGTGTTATTTGTTGTTTTTCCCTTGCTGCTTTTAATATTTATTTTTGTGTTTGATCTTCATTAATTTGATTATATGTGTCTTGGGTTGTTTTCTTTGGGATTGGAATGAAAACTGACCTTTTCCAGTCTTGTGGCCACTGCTGAGTTTTCCAAATTTGCTGGCATATTGAGTGCAGCACTTTCACAGCATCATCTTTCAGGATTTGAAATAGCTCAACTGGAATTCCATCACCTCCACTAGCTTTGTTCATAGTGATGCTTCCTAAGACCCACTTGACTTCAGATTCCAGGATGTCTGACTCTAGGTGAGTGATCATAGCATCATGATTATCTTGGTCATGGAGATCTTTTTTGTACAGTTTTTCTGTGTATTCTTTCCACCTCTTCTTAATATCTTCTGCTTCTGTTAGGTCCATACCACTTCTGTCCTTTATCGAGCCCATCTTTGCATGAAATGTTCCCTTGGTATCTCTAATTTTCTTAAAGAGATCTCTAGTCTTTCCCATTCTGTTGTTCTCCTCTATTTGTTTGCATTGATCGCTGAGGAAGGCTTTATTATCTCTCCGTGCTATTCTTTGCAACTCCGCATTCAGATGCTTATATCTTTCCTTTTCTCCTTTGCTTTTCACTTCTCTTCTTTTCACTGCTATTTGTAAGGCCTTCCCAGACAGCCATTTTGCTTTTTTTGCATTTCTTTTCCATGGGGATGGTCTTGATCCCTGTCTCCTGTACAATGTCACGAACCTCAGTCCATACTTCATCAGGCACTCTATCGATCAGATCTAGTCCCTTAAATCTATTTCTCACTTCCACTGTATAGTCATAAGGGATTTGATTTAGGTCATACCTGAATGGTCTAGTGGTTTCCCCTACTTTCTTCAATTTAAGTCTGAATTTGGCAATAAGGAGTTCATGGTCTGAGCCACAGTCAGCTCCTGGTCTTGTTTTTGCTAACTGTATAGAGCTTCTCCATCTTTGGCTGCAAAGAATATAATCAATCTGATTTCAGTGTTGACCATCTGGTGATGTCCATGTATAGAGTCTTCTCTTGTATTGTTGTAAGAGGGTGTTTGCTATGACCAGTGAGTTCTCTTGACAAAATTCTATTAGCCTTTGCCCTGCTTCATTCGTTACTCCAAGGCCAAATTTGCCTGTTACTCCAGGTGTTTCTTGACTCCCTACTTTGAATTCCAGTCCCCTATAATGAAAAGGACATTTTTTTGGGTGTTAGTTGTAAAATATCTTGTAGGTCTTCTTAGAACCGTTCAACTTCAGCTTCTTCAGAGTTACTGGTTGGGGTGTAGGCTTGGATTACTGAGATATTGAATGGTCTGCCTTGGAAACGAACAGAGATCATTCTGTCGTTTTTGAGATTGCATCCAAGTACTGCATTTCGGACTCTTTTGTTGACCATGATGGCTACTCCATTTCTTCTAAGGTATTCCTGCCTGCAGTAGTAGATATAATGGTCATCTGAGTTAAATTCACCCATTCCAGTCCATTTTAGTTGACTGATTCCTAGAATGTCGATGTTCACTCTTGCCATCTCCTGTTTGACCACTTTAATTTGCCTTGATTCATGGACCTAACATTCCAGGTTCCTATGCAATATTATTCTTTACAGCTTTGGACCTTGCTTCTATCACCAGTCACATCCACACTGGGTATTGTTTTTTTGCACTCATCTCACACGCTAGTAAAGTAATGCTCAAAATTCTCCAAGCCAGGCTTCAGCAATACGTGAACCGGGAACTTCCAGATGTTCAAGCTGGTTTTAGAAAAGGCAGAGGAACCAGAGATCAAATTTCCAACATCTACTGGATCATTGAAAAAGCAAGAGAATTCCAGAAAAAATCTATTTCTGCTTTATTGACTATGCCAAAGCCTTTGACTGTGTGGATCACAATAAACTGTGGAAAATTCTGAAGGAGATGGGAATACCAGACCACCTGACCTGCCTCTTGAGAAACCTGTATGCAGGTCAGGAAGCAACAGTTAGAACTGGACATGGAAAACAGACTGGTTCCAAATAGGAAAAGGAATACGTCAAGGCTGTATATTGTCACCCTGCTTATTTAACTTATATGCAGAGTACATCATGAGAAACGCTGGACTGGAAGAAACACAAGCTGGAATTAAGCTTGCCAGGAGAAATATCAATAACCTCAAATATGCAGATGACACCACCCTTATGGCAGAAAGTGAAGAGGAACTAAAAAGCCTTTGATGAACATGAAGGAGGAGAGTGAAAAAGTTGGCTTAAAGCTAACATTCAGAAAACGAAGATCATGGCATCTGGTCCCATCACTTCATGGGAAATAGATGGGGAAACAGTGGAAACAGTGTCAGACTTTATTTTTTGGGGCTCCAGAATCACTGCAGATGGTGATTGCAGCCATGAAATTAAAAGATGCTTACTCCTTGGAAGGAAAGTTATGACCAACCTAGACAACATATTCAAAAGCAGAGATGTTACTTTGCCAACAAAGGTCCATCTAGTCAAGGCTATGGTTTTTCCTGTGGTCATGTATGGATGTGAGAGTTGGACTCTAAAGAAAGGTGAGCGCCGAAGAATTGATGCTTTTGAACTGTGGTGTTGGAGAAGACTTTTGAGAGTCCCTTGGTCTGCAAGGAGATCCAACCAGTCCATTCTGAAGGAGATCAGCCCTGGGATTTCTTTGGAAGGAATGATGCTAAAGCTGAAACTCCAGTACTTTGGCCACCTCATGCGAAGAGTTGACTCATTGGAAAAGACTGATGCTGGGAGGAATTGGGGGCAGAAGGAGAAGGGGACAACAGAGGATGAGATGGCTGGATGGCATCACTAACTCGATGGATGTGAGTGAGTGAACTCCGGGAGTTGGTGATGGACAGGGAGGCCTGGCATGCCGCGATTCATGGGGTCGCAAAGAGTCGGACACGACTGACCGACTGGACTGAACCGAACTGAACTGGGGTGTTTTGCCTTGGGTTTATCCTGTTTGGAACTGTCTGGGTTTCTTGGACTTGGGTGGCTATTTCCTTCGCCATTTTAGGGAAGTTTTCAACTATTATCTCCTCAAGTATTTTCTCATGGCCTTTCTTTTTGTCTTCTTCTTCTGGGACTCCTATGATTTGAAATTTGGCAGATTTAACATTGTCCCGGAGGTCTCTGAGGTTGTCCTCATTTCTTTTAATTCTTTTTTCTTTGTTCCTCTCTGCTTCATTTATTTCCACCATTCTATCTTCCACCTCACTTTTCCTATCTTCTGCCTCAGTTATTCTACTGTTGATTCCCTGCAAAGTGTTTTTGATCTCAGTTATTGCATTATTCATTATTGATTGACTCTTTTTTATTTCTTCTAGGTCCTTGTTAAACATTTCTTGCATCTTCTCAATCCTTGTCTCCAGACTATTTATCCATAACTCCATTTTGTTTTCAAGATTTTGGATCATTTTTTACTATCATTATTCTGAATTCTTTGTCCAGTAGACTCCCTATCTCCTCCTCTTTTGTTTGGTTTGCTGGGCACTTACGTTCCTTTACCTGCTCAGTATTTCTCTGCCTTTTCATCTTCTTTAGATTGCTGTGTTTGGGGTGGCCTTTCTGTATGCTGGAAGTGTGTGGTTCCTCTTTATTGTGGAGGTTCCTTCCTGTGGGTGGGGTTGGGTGAGTGGCTTGTCAAGGTTTCCTGGTTAGGAAAGCTTGTGTCGGTGTTTGGTGGGTGGAGCTGTATCTCTTCTCTCTGGAGCGCAATGAAGTATCTAGTAGTCAGTTTTGAGGTGTCTGTGGGTTTGATGTGACTTTGGGCAGCCTGTATATTAATGCTCACGGTTATGTTCCTGCATTGCTGGAGAATTAGCATGGTATGTCTTGCTCTGGAACTTGTTGGCTCTTGGGTGGAGCTTGGTTTCAGTGTAGGTATGGAGGCTTTTGGATGAGCTCTTGTCAATTAATATTCCCTGGAGTCAGGAGTTTTGTGGTGTTCTCAAGTTTTGGATTTAAGCCTCATGCCTCTGGTTTTCAGTCTTATTCTTACAGTAGCCTCAAGACTTCTCCATGCATACTGCACTGATGATAAAATGTCTAGGTTAATGGAGAAAAGATTCTCCACAGTGAGGAACACCCAGAGAGGTTCGCAAAGTTACATGGAGAAGAGAAGAGGGAGCAGGGAGAAAGAGGTGACCAGGAGGAGAAGAGGGGGAATCAAAAGGGGAGAAAGCAATCTACCCAGTAATCAATTCCCTATGTGCTCTCCACAGCCTGGAACACCTGGAGAGGTTCACAGAGTTACATAGAGAAGAGAAGAGGGAGGAAGGAGATAGAGGTGACCAGGAGGAGAAGATGGGGAGTCAAAAGGAGAGAGACAGATCTGGCCAGTAATCAGTTCCCTAAGTGTTCTCCACAGCCCAGAATACCCAAAGAGATTCACAGAGTTGGGTACAGAAGAGATGGGGGTGGGAGGAGATAGAGGTGCCCTGAGGGAGAACAAAGAAAGTCAAAAGGGGAAGAGGGCAATCAAGCCGGTAGTCACAGTCCTAAGTAAAAATGGGTACTGAAGATTGGATTCTTAAAGGTATAAACTTGATAACAAATACCAAAAAGCAAAGATTAAAAATCTAGAGTAGAGGTTAGACTCTCACAATATTAAAAAAATCACAAAAATTATAAAAAATTATATATGAAATTTGCTTTAAAAATAGGGTCTTTTTGGCAAAAAAAAATTTTTAATTTAAAAAATGATAATAGTAAAATGTATCTAGGAATTTCTCTGGAATTGTTGTGGGCAGTGTGGGGTCAGTTCAGTTTCAGATAGTTCCAGTTTATACTTAAGGTCTATAGGCCCCTTCCAATGTAGTCGGTACTATCTACATGGGTTTAATCTATTGCACCTGTCACTTCCAAAGCGGTTCCCTCTGTTTATTTTGGCTTCTTCTATTTGCAAGTCTTTTCAGTGTGCCTGACACAAGGGGGCGAAGGTGGTCACTCATTTGGGCTCACTTGTTCAGTTGTGCTGTGGGGAGGGATGAACACTGCAAACAAATATCACTGGTGAGTGGGGGGATTGCTCACAGTGTCTGGGCCACACTGCGTTTGCCCTTGCTCATGGCATGTGTGCTTTCCCAGTCTACACTGCTCAGGCTCCTGGTTGCTCTGCAGGGGAACTGTCTAAAGTGGGCCCTGGGTTGTGTGTACTTCCCAAGTCTAAGCCACTCAGGTTCAGGTTCTTGGGTACTACACAAAGGCACAGACTCAGTTGGGCCTGCGTTTTGTGCCCTTCCCAGGTCTGAGCAGCTCAGGCGACCAGGTGCTTGGTGAGCACACTCTCCCCAGGTGAGCAGTGTGTCTTATCACCTCCGCAGTCCCAGCTGTTCAGTTTCCTGGGTACGCAATGGGAGCGCCATCTCAGGTGTGCCATATGTCTCCTCTGGGGAGCTGATCTCTGGCTGCGACCCTCCTGGTGGATGTCAACCATCCAGGATCCCAGGAAGACTTGGTTAGCAACTGGGAGTTTGCTTGCAGTTTGGAAGAGGATGCGGTCTCTGGGGCCGAGATTGCCCCTCGCATTCTGGCTCTGGCTGTTGCCCCCCTGCCTCTCTGCCTCTGGTGGGGGATGGGCTGGTCCGCAGCCAGCTAGCTCTCCTCTGGTATTCGCTCAGTCCTTTGTTCTGTGTGTGGCCCACCAGTGCCTTAGGTTAGAGCTTTTAGCGGGAAAGTTCTTTCTCTCTTTCTTTCTTTCTTTCTTTTTTTTTCCTCTCTCTCTGGCTATCCCACAGTTTGGGTTGCTATCTCACGTTAGCGCCCTCAGATTATCCTCAGGGCATTCAGGCCCGGTCCTTACCCTAAGCAATGCAGCCCTCGCCTCCCTGTTCAGCCCCTGCTTGCTGGTGGCAGACGTGAGCATCTGGGCTACTTCTCCAATGGGAGTTGCAGTTAGGCACAAAATCTATGGGTTTTATTTATTTATTTTTTTTCCTCCTGGTTATGTTGCCCTCTGAGATTCCAAAAATCACTACAGACCTGCCGGTGAGAGGGTTTCCTGGTGTTTGGAAACTTCTCCTTTTTCACAACTCCCTCCCTGGGACAGTTCTCCATCCCTAACTCTTTTCTCTCTCTTTTTATCTTTTATATTTTGTCCTACCTCCTTTCAAAGACAATGGGCTGCCTTTCTGGGTCCTGCCTTGCCTCGCAGGCTGCCTTGCGTGGTGTCCTCCGCCAGCATTCAGAAGTTGTTCTGTGGAATTTGCTCAGTGTTCAAATGATCTTTTGGTGAATTTGTTGGGGAGAAAGTGGTCCCATCTCTGGCATGTGGGATTTAGTTCCCTGACTGGGTCCTCTGCATTGGGAGTGTGGAGTCTTAGCCACTGGACCACCAAGGAAGTCCCCATGTGCAGATTTTTGTGTAAACATAAGCTTTCAAATGATTTGTATAAATACTATGGAGTAAAATTGCTAGCTCAAATGGTAACTATATGTTTAGTTTTTAAAAAAAAACACCAAATGGCTATACCATTTTTCAGGCCCACCAGCAAAGAATGAGAGTTCATCTTGCTCCACATCTTCATCAACATATACTGTTTTCGATGTTTTGGAGTTTGGCCATTCTAATAGGTGTGTAGTGGCATCTCACCATTGTCTTAATTTGCATATCCCTGTGTGGAGATACGGAGCATCCTTTCATATGCTTACTTGCCATCTGAATATCTTCTTTGGTAAGGTGTTTGTTAAGGTCTTTGGCCCATTTTTTAATTGTGCTGTTTCTTACTGTTAACAGTTCTTTGTATATTTTGGGTAACAGTCCTTTATCAGATGTATCTTTTACAAATATTTTCTTCTAACTTGTGCCTTTTTTTTTTTCTAATTCTCTTGATATACCCGTTTGCAAAGCAGAAGCTTTAAATCTTAAGTAAATCTAGCTTATCAATGATTTCTTTCATGGATCATGTCTTTGATGTTATATCTAAAAAGATGTTAATCAAAAAAAGACATTACTATACCCAGGATCTTCTGGGTTTTCCCCAAAGTTATCTTTAGAGTATTTCATAGTTTTGCATTTTACAGTTAGACCTCTGATCCATTTTGAATTTTTGTGAAGGTTGTAAGGTCTGTGTTTATATTCTTTTTTTTTTTTTTTTTTTTTTGGTAGGTGGCTGTCCATTGTACTGACACCATTTGTTGAATAGACTATTTTGCTTCATTGTATTGCCTCTGCTCCTTTGTCAAAAATGAGTTGAGTATATATAAATGTCTGTTTCTGGGTTCTCCTGTTCCATTCATCTGTTTGTCCATTTTTTTTTTTTTTGCCAATATCACACTCTCTTGATTACTATAGCTTTATAATGACTTAAAGTTATTATAAAGACTTTATAATTAAGTCTCAAAGTCCTCTAAATTTGTTCTTCTTCAATATCATGTTCTGTATTTTGGGTCTTTTGCCTCTTTAATCAATTTTTCAATATTCACAAAATAACTTGCTGAGATTTTTATTGGGATTGTACTGAATCAGTAAATTTAGTTGGGAATAACTGCCATTTTGACAACATTAAGTCATGTATGACTATGGGTTATATCTCCATTTATTTCATTATTTTTTGATATCTTTTATCAGAGTTTTATAGTTTTTCTCATGTAGATCTTATACATATTTTGTTGGATTTATACCTAAATAATTCATTTTGGGCATGCTAATATAATTGGTAATGTGTTTTTAATTTCAAATTCCAGTTCTCTATTGTTGTTATGGAGAATGCAATGGCACCCCACTCCAGTACTGTTGCCTGGAAAATCCCATGGATGGAGGAGCCTGGAAGGCTGCAGTCCATGGGGTCGCTGAGGGTTGGACACGTCTGAGCAACTTCACTTTCACTTTTCACTTTCATGCATTGGAGAAGGAAATGGTAACCCACTCCAGAGTTCTTGCCTGGAGAATCCCAGGGACGGGGCATCTTGGTGGGCTGCTGTCTATGGGGTAGCACAGAGTCGGACACGACTGAAGTGACTCAGCAGCAGCAGCATTGTTGTTATATAAGAAAGCAATTGATTTTTCTATATTAACTTTGTATCTTGCAACCTTGCTACAATTGCTTATTAGCTCCAGGAGTTTTTATTGTTGTTGACTCTTTTGGATTTTCTACATAGATAATTCTGTCATCTGTAAATAATGACAGTTTTATTCCTTCTTTACACTCTGTATTTCTTTTATTTTCTTTCTTGTCTTTATTGCATTAGCAAAGATGTCCAGTATGATGTTGAAAAACAGTGTTAAGGGGGAACATTCTTGCCTGTACCTGATCTTAGTGGGAAAGGTTCAAGTTTTTCATCATTAAGCATGATGTTAGCTGTAAGTGGTTTTTTTTCATATTAATAGATGTTATTTATTAATAGCAAGTTGAAGTTCCCCTTTATTCCTCAGTTCAGTTCAGGGCAGTCACTCAGTCATGTCTGACTCTTTGCGACCCCATGAATTGCAGCATGCCAGGCCTCCCTGTCCATCACCAACTTCCAGAGTTTACCCAAACTCATGTCCATTGAGTCGGTGATGCCATCCAGCCATCTCATCCTCTGTCGTCCCCTTCTCCTCCTGCCCCCAATCCCTCCCAGCATCAGGGTCTTTTCCAATGAGTCAAATCTTCCCATGAGGTGGCCAAAGTACTGGAGTTTCAGCTTTAGCATCAGTCCTTCCAATGAACACCCAGGACTGATCTCCTTTAGGATGGACTGGTTGGATCCCTTGCAGTTCAAGGGACTCTCAAGAGTCTTCACCAACACCACAGTTCAAAAGCATCAATTCTTCGGCACTCAGCCTTCTTCACAGTCCAACTCTTACATCCATACATGACCACTGGAAAAACCATAGCCTTGACTAGATGGACCTTTGTTGGCAAAGTAATGTCTCTGCTTTTGAATATGCTATCTAGGTTGGTCATAACTTTCCTTCCAAGGAGTAAGCATCTTTTAATTTCATGGCTGCAATCACCATCTGCAGTGTGTGAACCAAGAACTTCCAGATACACAATCTGGGTTTAGAAAAGTGTCAGAGGAACCAGAAATCAAATTGCCCACATTCATTGGATCATAGAGAAAGCAAAGGAATTCCAGAAAAACATCTACTTCTGCTTCATTGACTACATGAAAGCATTTGACTGTGTTAATCACAACAAACTGTGGAAAATTCTTAAAGAAAGGAGTACCAGACCACCTTACCTGTCTCCTGAGAAACCTGTATGGGGGTCAAGAAGCAACAGTTAAAACCTTACATGGAACAACTGACTGGTTCAAAATTGAGAAGAGAGTACTGCAAGGCTGTATATTGTCAACCTGGGTATTTAACTTATATGCAGAGTACATCATGTGAAATGCCAGCCTAAAATAAATAAATAAAAAATTTTTTAAATAATTTTTTCTCTGTGAGGGTTAAAAGGATCTTTTCCTTATCCTTGGTGTCTTGAAATTTCATCATCATGTATTAATACTTTGGTATATGTTTTTGTTCATGCATTGTGGTAGAACATGGTGGATTTCTTTTAAACTGGAAACAAACACTTTGGTTTGGGGAATTTTTTCATATTATTTCTTCAATAATCTCCTCCTCTCTGCATTTTTCTCCTTTTTCTGAAACATCTATTATTTGCATAGTGGACTTCCTATACCAGCCCTCTCAATTTCTTATCTTTAAAATAATGTCTTTATTCTTTTGTTCTACTTTCTGGGAGATGCCCTCAGTTTTATCTTCCACATCTTTTGTATTAATGTTTTGGCTAAGAATCCACCTGGCAATGCAAGGGACACAGGTTCAATTCCTGGTATGGGAAGATCCCACATGCCAGGGAGTAACTAAGCCCTTGAGCCACAACTACTGAGCCCACTCTCTAGAGCTTGAGAGTTGGAACTACTGAATCCTGTGTGCCCTAAAGCCTGTGTTCCACAACAAGAGAAGTCACCACAATGAGAAGCCCGTGTACCACAACTGGAGAGAGTATGTGTAGTTTAAAGAAAAAAAAAAAAAATTAGATGGATACCCTTGTGCTTACCCACTATGCAGACAATGAAATAGAACAGTACAAATACTGTCTCTCCGAAACCCAAGGAATCTCACTATGATTCCATTAACCCTGTTCCATAAGTAATGACTGTCCTGGGATTTGTGCCATTCATTCCTCTAATTGTGCTCCCCCGGTGGCTCAGAGGGTAAAGCGCCTGCCTGCAATGCAGGAGACCGGGGTTCGAACCCTGGGTCGGGCAGTTCCCCTAGAGAAGGAAATGGCAACCCACTCCAGTATTCTTGTCTGGAGAATCCCATGGATGGAGGAGCCTGGTGGGCTACAGTCCATGGGGTCGCAAAGAGTCAGACATGACTGAGCGAGCTCACTTCACTTCACTTCCTCTAATTTCTTTTTATTTTTATAACTGACATCTTTACTAAATATTTCATTCCATGAGCATCATATATTTCCTAATTTAAGTGTTACTCAATATTTTTCAATAAAGTTTTATTATTTTAACCAGAATAACCTTGTATTTTTGTTGTTGTTGTTAAATATATTCCTAGGTATATTATTTGATGCTATGGCAAATTATGTCTTTTTATCATTATATTTTAAAAATTTGTTTATGGAGTATAGAAATACAAATGATTTGTATATATTTGTGTATATGCAGAACCCTGCTGAATCTTGTTAACGCTAATATATGTTGAATTAATTTTGATTTTCTATGTAGACAATCATATCATCTTAGAATAATAACAGTTTTGTTTCTTCCATAAGAACTGTCCCTTATTGTCCTGGATAGGACCTCTAGTACAACATATTTCTTATTTAAGATCTAAAAGGAAATTGTTTAAAAAGTTTCATTGTTTTTTTTATTTATTTTATTTTATTTTATTTTTAAACCTGAAACACTGTATTAGTTTTGCCAAACATCAAAACGAATCCGCCACAGGTATGTTAAGCTTAAAGCTTGTGCAAACTTATCTTACAGACAACTTGTATTAAGCAGCATGACCTGTAGTGAGAAATAACTAAAACAATTTTTAGCAGCTAAAACAACAAAGTTTCATTTCTTGCTGATGCTATACATACCTCCATTAAGTTGACTTAGGGCCCTGCTCATAGAGCAGCCCCATCTTGAATATTTCTAGAAATTATGCCAGTGAAAAAGAAAGCTCTGAAATGCCTTACACTGGCAATTAAATGTTCTGGCTTGCAAGTGACATTCATTACCTCTGCTCAAAACTCAGTGGCCAGAAATACTCACATGACCTTACTGAATCAGAAAGGGGCCGGAGGTACATCTTCTCCAGAAAAACAAAAAC
The DNA here is from genome assembly GCF_019923935.1 of Bubalus bubalis. Classification (NCBI taxonomy): domain Eukaryota; kingdom Metazoa; phylum Chordata; class Mammalia; order Artiodactyla; family Bovidae; genus Bubalus; species Bubalus bubalis. The sequence continues at coordinate 88,561,152 of NC_059165.1, read as the reverse complement.
TCTTTGAGAAATACCTCAGGACCATCACCATCCTTTACTAGATTGAGAACTTACCGCTATTTCAAGTTTTCTATGACTTCTGTTAGCCTAATGTCATTTCTTTGTAAACTATATGTATGCAGGAAATGGTTAAAAATATCAGGCCTCCACATTCCCAAGTTCCTCAGGCTTATCCTGGAATGAGGCTCCTGGGAGATGACCTCTGAAGCCTTGGAATATCAGTGGATACTTGGATAACAGTGTTTTTGTATGTCCTGAGCCAGGCCAGATAGTTTATGCTCACAAATGATTTATGGTAAACACCTGCTTTTGTTGCCTGAGGCTTTGGGCCACCTTGTATCAGTTTGACCTCTGGGGGACTGGGGTCTGAGTAGCTGAGGTCAGTTCTGCAGGCACTGCATACTTATGTGACTGACTCTAAATAGAAACCCTGATACAAAGGCTCACTGAGCTTCCCTGGTTGGCAGTACTTGGCGCTCGGGAGAAATAAATGTTCTCCATTTGACTTCAGCAAGGAGTGGACAACTGGAAGCTTATCCTCCTGAATTCAAATCTGTATGACTTTTCTTCTGGACTGCACCTTATGTGCCTTTTCCTTTTGCTGATTTTATCTTGTTTTAAAAATTTTTAAGTAATTGTTTGAATTGAAGTAGAATTGACTTAAAATATACTGTTTTCAGTTATATAGATAGTGATTCAGTATTTTTGTAGGTTATATTCTACTACAAGTAAGGTGAATGTGCTGACCACTGGCACCTCAGAAACAATATTCCACTATAAGTTATTATAAGATATTGGCTCTCATTCCTGTGCTATATAATGTGTTCTTGTTGCTAATCTACTTACTACATAGTAGTTTTCATCTGTTAATCCAGCCCCCCTAGTTTGTCTTTCTCTACTATCTTCACTTTGATAACCACAAGTTTGCTTTCTGTATCTGTGAACCTGTTTCTGTTTTACATTTATATATCAGTTTGTATAATTATTTTTTAGATTCCATATATCAATGATATCATAGAGTATTTGTTTTTGTCTGACTTAACTTCACGAAGCGTAATATTCTCTAGGTCCATCCACGTTGCTGCAAATGACAGAATTTCATTCTTTTTTTATGGCTAATGGTCCTTTGTGTATATGTATTGCATCTTCTTTTTTCATTTGTCTGTTGATGGGCCCTTGAGTTGTTCACATGTCTTGGATATTGCAAATAGTGCTGCTGTGAACACAGGGGTGCATGTATCTTTTCATTTTTCCTGCAGGTATTCCCAGGAATGGAATTACTGGATCAAATGGTAGTTCAATTTTTAGTTTTTTGAGGAATCTCCATACTGGTTTCCATAGTGGCTGCACCAATTTACATTCCCACCAACAGTGTACAAGAGTTCCTTTTTCTCTACATCCTCTCCAACATTTGCTTTTTGTAGACTTTTTGATGATAGCCATTCTGACAAATGTGAGGTAATGTCTCATTGTTGTTTCAACATGCATTTCTCTGATAAGTAGCCAACCTGAGCATCTTTTCATGTGCTTGTTAGCCATCTGTTTATCTTCTTTGGAAAAATGTCTAGTTTGGTCTTCTAAGCCTTTTTTTTTAAATTGGGTTGTTTGTTTTTATTGATACTGAGTTATATGAGCTGTTTATATATTTTGGATATTAACTCCTTGTTGGCCATATCATTTGAGAAAACTTTCTCCCATTCTATAGGTTGTCTTTTCATTTTGTTTATGGTTTCCTTTACTATGCGAAAGCTTTTTAATTAGGTCCTGTTAATTTCTTTTTGCTTCTGCTTCTTCTGCCTTAGAAGACAGATTAAAAAAATATACTCCTATTTATGTGAAAAAGTGTTCTATCTTTGTTTTCTTCTAGGAGTTTTATACTTTCTGGTCTTAGATTTAGATCTTTAATCCATTTTGAGTTTATTTTGTAAATGATGTTAGAAAATGTTCTAATCTCATTCTTTTACATGTAGCTTTCCATTTTCCCTCAGAACCACTAGTTGAAGAGATTGTCTTTTTTCCACTGTGTATTCTTGTGTCCTTTGTCATAGATTAATTGATCATTGGTGTGTAGGTTTATTTCTGAGCTTTTTATTCTGTTCCATTAATCTACGTGTGTGTTTTTGTGCCAGTACTCTGCCGTTTGATTGCTATAGCTGTGTGGTATAGTCTGAAGTCTGGAAGGGTTATACCTCCATGTTTGTTATTTTATCTCAAGATTATTTTGGCAACTTGGGATCTTTTGTGGTTCCATATGATTTTTACAATTACTTGTTCTAGCTATGTGAAAAATATTGTTAATTTTGATAGGAATTGCATTAAATCTATAGATTGCTTTGGGTAATATGGCCATTAAAAAATATTAATTCTTTCAAACCAAGATGATGGGGAATCTTCCCATTTCTTTGTATAATCTTCAGTTTCTTTCAACAGTGTTTTATAGTTTTTAGAATATAGATCTTTTACCTCCTTGGTTAATTTTGTTCCTATGTATTTTATTCTCTTTGATGCAATTTTAAACAGGATTTTTTTCTTTCCATTATTTCATTGTTTTTGTATAGAAATAAAAATCAGTTCTATGAAAAACAGATATCTGTGTTTTAATCTCACATAATGCAACTTTCAAAGAAGGCAATGGCACCCCACTCCAGTACTCTTGCCTGGAAAAGCCCATGGATGGAGGAGCCTGGTGGGCTGCAGTCCATGGGGTCGCTAACAACTGAGCGACTTCACTTTCACTTTTCACTTTCATGCATTGGAGAAGGAAATGGCAACCCACTCCAGGGTTCTTGCCCGGAGAATCCCAGGGACGGGGGAGCCTGGTGGGCTGCCATCTATGGGGTCTCACAGAGTCAGACACAACTGAAGCTACTTAGCAGTAGCAGCAGCAATGAAACTTTACTAAATTCATTTATTATTGCTAATAATGTTTGAGTGGGAGCTTTAGTATTTTCTGTATGAAGTATCAAGTTGGACATGGCAACCCACTCCGATATCCTTGCCTGGAGAAGCCCCATGAATAGACGATCTGGGAGGGCTACAGTCCATAGGGTTGCAAAGATATCATATTACCTCTTCTCTTCCAATTTGGATACCATTTATTTGTTTTCCTTACATTATTACTGTAGCTAGGCTTTCCATTACTGTTAAATGGAATTGGTGTGAGTGGGCGTCTTTATCTTGTTTCTCACTTTAGAGCAAAGACTTTCAGCTTTTTACCACTGAATATGATATTAAGTGGGCTTGTTGTAAATGACTTTTATTAAGTTGAGAGTTTTTGATGAGAGTTTTTATCATGAATGGATGTTGATTTTTGCCAAATGTTTTTTTGCATCAGTTTAGATGATGATATGATTTTTATCCTTACTTTGGTTACTGTGCTGTATCATACTGATTAATTCATGAATGATGAACTGTCTTTGTGACCCTAGACTAAAATCCAAATCCTAGACTAAATTGATCATGGTATATGATTCTTTTTATATATTGTTGGATTTGGTTTGCTAAAATTTTATTGAGGATTTTTGCTTCTGTATTCATCAAGGATACTGGTCTGTAGTTTTCTTTTTTTGAAATGTTTGTATAGTTTTGGTGTCAGGGCAATGGGGGCCTTATAATAGAATGAACTTGGGAGTATTTGTTCCTCTTCAATTGTTTTGAATAGTTTGAGAAGGATAACTATTAGTTCTTTGTATGTTTGGTAAAGTTCCCTTGTGGAGCTGTCTGGTCCTAGATTTTTGTTTGATGGGAGTTTTTAAAATAAAAGGTTCTATTTAACTTCTAATGATTTGGTTTGTTTAAATTATTTGTTTCTTTTTGGTTCAGTATTGGCAGGTTGTTTGCTTCTGTAAATTTGTCAATTTCTTCCAGGTTGTCCAATTTGTGGGCATACTAACTGTTCATTCAGTTCAGTTCAGTTCAGTTGTTCAGTCGTGTCCGACTGTTTGCAACCTTATGGGTACAGCATGCCAGGCTTCCTTGTCCATCACCAACTCCCGGAGCTTACTCAAACTCATTTCCATTGAGTGGGTGATGTCATCAAACCACCTCATCCTCTGTTGTCCCCTTCTCCTCCCACCTTCAATCTTTCCCAGCATCAGGGTCTTTTCAAATGAGTCAGTTCTTTGCATCAGGTGGCCTAAGTATTGGAGTTTCAGCTTCAGCATCAGTTCTTCCAATGAATGTTCAGGACTGATTTCTTTTAGGATGGACTGGTTTGAATTCCTTGCAGTCCAAGGGACTCTCAAGAGTCTTCCCCAACACTAGAGTCTTCTCCAACACTACAGTTCAAAAGCATCCATTCTTTGGCACTCAGCTTTCTTATAGTCTAACTCTCACATCCATACATGACTACTGGAAAAACCATAGCTTTGATTAGATGGACCTTTGTTGGCAAAGTAATGTCTCTGCTTTTTAATATGCTGTCTAGGTTGGTCATAACTTTTCTTCCAAGGAGCAAGTGTCTTTTAATTTCAAGGGTGAAGTCACCATCTGCAGTGATTTTGGAGCCCCCAAAAATAAAGTCTGTTGCTATTTCCATTGCTTCTCCTGTTCGTAGTATTATGTTTTTTTTTTCTTTTTATGTCTCTGTGGTATCAGTTATTATTTCTACTCTTTCATTATTTATTTTGAGGCAGAGGCCTCTTTTCTTCTTGGTGATCTCAGCTAAAAAGTTTATCAATTTTATCTTTTTTAAAAAACAGCTCTTGGTTTTATTGATCTTTTTATCTCTATTTTTACTTATTTCATCTCATCTTTATTATTTACTTCCTTCAGCTGTTTTTGGGCTTTGCCTTTTCTTCTTTTTTAAATCTTTTTTTTTTCTTTTACATTTCAAAATCTTCAAATAAAGAGTGAAATTTAAAAAAAAAATTATTTATTTATTTATGGTTGTGTTGGGTCTTCATTGCTGTACGTGGGTTTTCTCTACTTGCAGTGAGTGGGGGCTAGTCTCTAGTTGCGGTTTTGTAGACTTCTCATTGCAAGGGCTTCTCTTGTTTGGAGCACCAGCTCTAGGATAAGTGGGCTTCAGTAGTTGTGGCACACATGCTTAGCTGCCCTGCAGTATGTGGAATCTTCCCTGACCAGGGATTAAACTGTATCCCCTGCATTGGCAGGAGGATTCTTTACCACTTGACCACCAAGGAAGTCCTTTAATTCTTTTAAGTGGAAGATTAGATTGTTTATTTGAGATTTTTCTTATTTCTTGAGGAAGGCCTTTATTGCTATAAATTTCCCTCATACAGATGTTTTTTTTTTAATTTTATTTTATTTTTAAACTTTACAAAATTGTATTAGTTTTGCCAAATATCGAAATGAATCCGCCACAGGTATACATGTGTTCCCCATCCTGAACCTTCCTCCCTCCTCCCTCCCCATACCATCCCTCTGAGTCGTCCCAGTGTACCAGCCCCAAGCATCCAGTATCATGTATCAAACCTGGACTGGCAACTCATTTCATACATGATATTATACATGTTTCAATGCCATTCTCCCAAATCTTCCCACCCTCTTCCTCTCCAATAGAGTCCATAAGACTGTTCTATACATCAGTGTCTCTTTTGCTGTCTCGTACACAGGGTTATTGTTACCATCTTTCTAAATTCCATATATATGCGTTAGTATACTGTATTGGTGTTTTTCTTTCTGGCTTACTTCACTCTGTATAATAGGCTCCAGTTTCATCCACCTCATTAGAACTGATTCAAATGTATTCTTTTTAATGGCCGAGTAATACTCCATTGTGTATATGTACCACCGCTTTCTTTTTTTTTTTTTTTTTTTTTTTTTTTAAATTTTATTTTATTTTTAAACTTTACATAACTGTATTAGATTTGCCAAATATCAAAATGAATCCGCCACAGGTTTACATGTGTTCCCCATCCTGAACCCTCCTCCCTCCTCCCTCCCCATTCCATCCCTCTGGGTCGTCCCAGTGCACCAGCCCCAAGCATCCAGTATCGTGCATCGAACCTGGACTGGCAACTCATTTCATACATGATATTTTACATGTTTCAATGCCATTCTCCCAAATCTTCCCACCCTCTCCCTCTCCCACAGAGTCCATAAGACTGTTCTATACATCAGTGTCTCTTTTGCTGTCTCGTACACAGGGTTATTGTTACCATCTTTCTAAATTCCATATATATGCGTTAGTATACTGTATTGGTGTTTTTCTTTCTGGCTTACTTCACTCTGTATAATAGGCTCCAGTTTCATCCACCTCATTAGAACTGATTCAAATGTATTCTTTTTAATGGCTGAGCAATACTCCATTGTGTATATGTACCACCGCTTTCTTATCCATTCATCTGCTGATGGACATCTAGGTTGCTTCCATATCCTGGCTATTATAAACAGTGCTGTGATGAACACTGGGGTACACGTGTCTCTCTCCCTTCTGGTTTCCTCAGTGTGTATGCCCAGCAGTGGGATTGCTGGATCATAAGGCAGTTCTATTTCCAGTTTTTTAAGGAATCTCCACACTGTTCTCCATAGTGGCTGTACTAGTTTGCATTCCCACCAACAGTGTAAGAGGCTTCCCTTTTCTTCACACCCTCTCCAGCATTTATTGCTTGTAGACTTTTGGATTGCAGCCATTCTGACTGGCGTGAAATGGTACCTCACAGTGGTTTTGATTTGCATTTCTCTGATAATGAGTGATGTTGAGCATCTTTTCATGTGTTTGTGAGCCATCTGTATGTCTTCTTTGGAGAAATGTCTATTTAGTTCTTTGGCCCATTTTTTGATTGGGTCATTTATTTTTCTGTAGGAGTTGCTTATATATTTTTGAGATTAGTTGTTTGTCAGTTACTTCATTTGTTGTTGTTTTCTCTCATTCTGAAGGCTGCCTTTTCACCTTGCTAATAGTTTCCTTTGATGTGCAGAAGCTTTTAAGTTTAATTAAGTCCCATTTGTTTATTTTTGCTTTTATTTCCAATATTCTGGGAGGTGGGTCATAGAGGATCCTGCTGTGATGTATGTCAGAGAGTGTTTTGCCTATGTTCTCCTCTAGGAGTTTGATAGTTTCTGGTCTTATGTTTAGATCTTTAATCCATTTTGAGTTTATTTTTGTGTATGGTGTTAGAAAGTGTTCTAGTTTCATTCTTTTACAAGTGGTTGACCAGATTTCCCAGCACCACTTGTTAAAGAGATTGTCTTTAATCCATTGTATATTCTTGCCTCCTTTGTCGAAGATAAGGTGTCCATATGTGCGTGGATTTATCTCTGGGCTTTCTATTTTGTTCCATTGATCTATATTTCTGTCTTTGTGCCAGTACCATACTGTCTTGATAACTGTGGCTTTGTAGTAGAGCCTGAAGTCAGGTAGGTTGATTCCTCCAGTTCCCTTCTTCTTTCTCAAGATCGCTTTGGCTATTCGAGGTTTTTTGTATTTCCATACAAATTGTGAAATTATTTGTTCTAGCTCTGTGAAGAATACCGTTGGTAGCTTGATAGGGATTGCATTGAATCTATAAATTGCTTTGGGTAGTATACTCATTTTCGCTATATTGATTCTTCCAATCCATGAACATGGTATATTTCTCCATCTATTAGTGTCCTCTTTGATTTCTTTCACCAGTGTTTTATAGTTTTCTTTATATAGGTCTTTAGTTTCTTTAGGAAAATATATTCCTAAGTATTTTATTCTTTCTGTTGCAATGGTGAATGGAATTGTTTCCTTAATTTCTCTTTCTGTTTTCTCATTATTAGTGTATAGGAATGCAAGGGATTTCTGTGTGTTGATTTTATATCCTGCAACTTTACTATAGTCATTGATTAGTTCTAGTAATTTTCTGGTGGAGTCTTTAGGGTTTTCTATGTAGAGGATCATGCCATCTGCAAATAGAGTTTTACTTCTTCTTTTCCAATTTGGATTCCTTTTATTTCTTTTTCTGCTCTGATTGTTGTGGCCAAAACTTCCAAAACTATGTTGAATAGTAATGGTGAAAGTGGGCACCCTTGCCTTGTTCCTGACTTTAGAGGAAATGCTTTCAATTTTTCACCATTGAGGATAACGTTTGCTGTGGGTTTGTCATATATAGCTTTTATTATGTTGAGGTATGTTCCTTCTATTCCTGCTTTCTGGAGAGTTTTTATCATAAATGGATGTTGAATATTGTCAAAGGCTTTCTCTGCATCTATTGAGATAATCATATGGTTTTTATTTTTCAATTTGTTAATGTGGTATATTACATTGATTGATTTGTGGATATTGAAGAATCCTTGCATCCCTGGGATAAAGCCCACTTGGTCATGGTGTATGATCTTTTTAATGTGTTGTTGGATTCTGATTGCTAGAATTTTGTTAAGGATTTTTGCATCTATGTTCATCAATGATAGACCATAGTAAAAATCAACAAAGCCAAAAGCTGGTTCTTTGAAAGGATAAATAAAATTGACAAACCATTAGCCAGATGCATCAAGAAACAAAGGGAGAAAAATCAAATCAATAAAATTAGAAATGAAAATGGAGAGATCACAACAGATAACACAGAAATACAAAGGATCATAAAAAACTACTATCAACAATTATATGCCAATAAAATGGACAATGTGGAAGAAATGGACAAATTCTTAGAAAAGTACAACTTTCCAAAACTGGACCAGGAAGAAATAGATAATCTTAACAGACCCATCACAAGCACGGAAATTGAAACTGTAATCAGAAATCTTCCAGCAAACAAAAGCCCAGGTCCGATGGCTTCACAGCTGAATTCTACCAAAAATTTAGAGAAGAGCTAACACCTATCCTGCTCAAACTCTTCCAGAAAGTTGCAGAGGAAGGTAAACTTCCAAACTCATTCTATGAGGCCACCATCACCCTAATACCAAAACCTGACAAAGATTCCACAGATGTTTTTTTGTTGCATCTAATTGGTTTTGGGAAATTCTGTTTCCATTTCATTTGTCTTGAGATTTTTTTTTTGGTCTTCTCTTTGATTTCATAATTGACTCACTGGTTTAGTAACATGTGTTGTTTAGTCTCCACTCATTTGTTCTTTCCCCATTTTTCTTTCTATAGTTGATTTATATTTATATACCATTGTGATTGGGAAAAAAATGCATGATATAATTTCTGTCCCTTTAAATTTTTTGAGGCTTCTTTTGCGCCCAGTACATGATTTATCTTGGAGCACTTGCTATATGCACTTAAAAAGAATGTGTATTCTGCTGTTTGGGGATTTAATATCCTATAAATGTCTATTAAGTATACCTGGTCCATTAGGCCATTTAAGACCACTGTTTCTTTATTGATTTTCTGTAAGGAGGATCTTTCCATTGATGTCAGTGGAATGTTTAAAGTCCTCTTCTATTAATATTACTGTGTTATTGCCAATTTTCCCCTTTATGACTGTTATGTCTGCTTTATATATTTAGGTGCTCCTGTATGGATTTGTATATGTTAATAAGTATAATATCATCTTCTTGTATTGTTTCCTTTATCATTATACATGATAATTAATCTTTTTTTTGGTATAGCATTTGTTTTAAAATCTTTCATCTGATATGAATAGTACTACCCCCACATTCTTGCTGTTTGCATTAAATATTTTTTCTATCCCCTCACTTTCAGTCTGTGTGTGTCTTTAACACTGAAGTGAGCCTCAGGTAGGCAGCATATTGAAGAGACTTTATTATTCCAATCATCCACCTTGTGTCTTTTGGTTGGCACATTTATTTCATTGACACATGAAGTAATTATTGTAAGTATGTACTTATTACCATTTTATTACTTTTTTCCAGTTGTTTCTGTAGTTGCTTTCTGTTCATTTTTTTCTTCTTTTTGTTTCTACCATTATATTTTGATGATTTTCTTTAGTGGTGTATTTGGTACATTGCTTTTTGGTTTCTCTGTCCGTTGTAGGTTTTTGATCTGTGGTTATCCCTGGAGAAGGAAATGGAACCCACTCCAGTATTCTTGCCTGGACAATCCCATGGACAGAAGAACCTGGAGGGCTACAGTCCATGGGGTCGCAGAGAGTCACACATGACTGAGCAACTAGCACTTTACCATAGAAATAATATTGACCTATAATTATATCTACTTGTTTTAAATTTGTATTCATTTAAGTTCAAACACATTCTGAAAGATCTAATTTTTTTCTCATTGATTTATTTTTACTTATTTATTTTTTTTTACTTTACAATATTGTATTGGTTTTGCCATACATCAACATGAATCCGCCACAGGTATTTTACTCTTCTCCCCAACATTGTGTTTTTGATGTCATATTTTGCATCTTCACATTCATCTTTTTGCTGATAATTGTAGTTGTAGTTGCTTTTACCATTATTTTTTGTCTTTTAATCTGCACACTGGCTTAATTAAGTAATCTTTAATGCTTACTATATATCTGTCTTTCCTACTGGAATTTTCTCTTTCTTCTAGATTCTTACTTCTTTTTCATTTAGAGACCTTTCAACATTTCTTTTAGGGTAGGTTTAATATTGATAAATTCTTACTTCTTTTCCTTGTCTGAGATGATCTTTTTCTCTCTTTCTATTGTAAATGATAATCTTGCTGAGTAGAGTATCCTTGGTTGCAGGTTTTTTCCTTTTAAGACTTTACAATATAATGCTGCTCTCCTCTGATCTGCAAAGTTTCTGCAAAGAAATCAGGGGATAGCTGAATAGGAATTCACTTGTGTGTGACTCTTTGTTTTTCTCTTGCTGTATTTGAAATGCTTTAACTTCTGCCACTTTAGGTATGACATGTCCTGGTAAGGGTATGATTGAGTTCATCTGGGGAAACCCAGTGGCTCTGCTGTCATTAGAAGTCTAGACTGCTTCTGGGGTACTGCTTGAGTAAGCACCAGCAGTCGCCGCCGCTGCCCCACCTGGGCTCTACCCTAAAAGTAGAGGCTCAGTCACCTTTGCATCCCAAGGTGATGTCTTTTCCCCTGTGTTGGCTGCCACACATCCAGTGCCACTCTGTGACATGGAGTGAGCTGGACCAGGGTGTTCACTTGACTCAATTGGAGAGTACTGTGAGGCAGTTGTTGGAAACCCAGCAGTTGCTGGGGCAGACCTTTGTCTTCCCTGCCTGGCATCAAGCCAGTACCTGCACACTCCTCATGAGTGAAGTCCAGGTTTCTCCAGCCTTACTATCTCTTCCAGTGGTTCTCCAACCAGCCAAAGGGGCCAAATGACTACATTCTCCCAAGAAGACTCTGGTACTGTTCCATATCAGAAGGAGGGAAAAGGAATACTGGGCAGGAAAATTGTAGATGTCCACCTCAGAGTATAAATTTTACATTAGAATAGGCTTCTGTATAAACTTTATTTAAAATATGAGGTGCCCTTCATACATATGTATCTCTGCTTCTGAGTTCTAAGAGATAAGATATGTTATATTTGAAAGAAATGGCATTTCTTTAGAGATGGTCTGCTTGATGGGATATTGTCAAAATTAACTGACAATTACTATTAAATTACCAGTGACATTTTCCACAGCACTTTTGGTACTTACTTTTTTGTTGTTATAATGAAATTATAGGAAGATGTGAAGTGTATTTTGTCATCATTTCTGCTTAAAACTATTCCGAGCTGAATCTTAAAGAATGACTCTGACACTGACCTTGACCCTGATCATTTTTGTTGCTTTTATTTGATGAGAATCCTGTGGATCTAATTGATGATCTCATCCTCCTAAGATCTGTATCTGTTTCTACTACAACAGGTGTAGCCCAGGTTGTGTATCAATTTAGGACCTCTCTGCCCCCCTTTAGTGATTCTGGTTTTGTGTCAGAATCTCATGTTCAGCATTCCCTTCTTCCTGTTAGCCCCTTACTGAGCCAGTCACTATGTCCAGGGGCATAGAATACATTGATTGTTTAGACTGGGTCTTCTGACCATGTTTATGCTTAGAAGTGTTATCAGTGGTGCTGGGAAAACTGGAAAACTACATGTAAAATAATTAAATTTGAATATTCTCTAACACCATGCACAAAATAAACTTGCACAATAAAATGCACAATAAAAATGACTTAAAGACCAAAATGTAAGATCAGATACTATAAAATTCCTAGAGTAAAAACATAGGCAGAATACTCTTTTGACATAAGTTGTATTTATGTCTTTTTGGATCCTCTCCTAGAGTAATGGAGATAAGAACAAAAATAACAAATGGGATCTAATTAAACTTAAAAGCTTTTGCACAGCAAAGGAAACCATAAACAAAATGAAGAGATAACCCCAAAAATGAGAGAACGTATTTGCAAATAATGCAAGCGACAAGGGATTAATCTCCAAAATATAAAAACAGCTCACACAGCTCAATATCAAAAAACCAAACAACCCAATCAAAAAATGGGCAGGAAACCTAAACAGACTTTTCTTGAAAGAAGATATACAGATGACTAAAAAGCACATGAAAAGATGTTTCACATCACTAATTAGAGAAATGAAAATCAAAACTACAGTGAAACCCTCCTACATTGTTGCTGCTGCTGCTGCATCGCTTTAGTCGTGTCCAACTCTGTGTGACCCCATAGACAGCAGCCCACCATGCTCCGCTGTCCCTGGGATTCTCCAGGCAAGAACACTGGAGTGGGCTGCCATTGCCTTCTCCAATGCATGAAAGTGAAAGGTGAAAGTGAAGTCGCTCAGTCGTGTCTAACTCTTAGCGACCCCATGAACTGCAGCCCACCAGGCTCCTCCGTCCATGGGATTTTCCAGGTAAGAGTACTGGAGTGGGGTGCCATCGCCTTCTCCCCCTACATTGTTGATGAGAATCTAAATTGGTATAGCCACTATGGGGAACAGTATGGAGTTTCCTTTAAAAACTAAAAATAGAGCTCCTATATGATCCTACAGAAAGCGAAGAATAAAGAAGAATAAAGATAAAGAAGAAACTCTTGATAAAAGTGAAAGAGGAGAGTGAAAAAGTTGGCTTAAAGCTCAACATTCAGAAAACTAAGATCATGGCATCTGGTACCATCACTTTGTGGCAAATAGATTGGGAAACAATGGAAACAGTAACAGACTTTATTTTTGGGGGCTCCCAAATCACTGCAATGGCACCCCACTCCAGTACTCTTGCCTGGAAAATCCCATGGACAGAGGAGCCTGGTAGGCTGCAGTCCATGGGGTCGTGAAGAGTCAGACACGACTGAGCGACTTCACTTTCACTTTTCACTTTCATGCATTGGAGAAGGCAATGGCAGCCCACTCCAGTGTTCTTGCCTGGAGAATCCCAGGGATGGCGGAGCCTGGTGGGCTGCCGTCTATGGGGTCGCACAGAGTTGGACATGACTGACGCGACTTAGCAGCAGCAGCAGCAAATCACTGCAGATGGTGACTGCAGCCTTGAAATTAAAAGACATTTGCTCCCTGGAAGAGAAGTTATGACCAACCTAGATGGCATATTAAAAAGCAGAGACATTACTTTGCCAACAAAGGTCCATCTAGTCAAAGCGATGGTTTTTCCAGGAGTCAGGTACGGATGTGAGAGTTGAACTATAAAGAAAACTGAGCACTAAAGAATTGATGCTTTTGAACTGTGGTGTTGGAGAGGACTCTTGAGAATCCCATGGACTGCAAGGAGATCAAACCAGTCCATCCTAAAAGAAATCAGTCCTAAATATTCATTGGAAGGACTGATGCTGAAGCTGAAATTCCAATACTTAGGCCACCTGATGTGAAGAACTGACTCATTTGAAAAACCCTGATGCTGGGCAGGATTGAAGGTAGGAGGAGAAGGGGCTGAAAGAGGATGAGATGGTTGGATAGCATCACCGACTCAATGGACATGAGTTTGAGTAAGCTCAGGGAGTTGGTGATGGACAGGGAAACCTGGCATGCTGAAGTCTCTGGGGTCGCAAAGAGTCAGATATGACTGAGCAAGTGAACTGAACTAATGATCCTACAATTCCACCCCTGTGCATGTACCTAGAGCAAGCTATAATTTGAAAAGATACGTGCATCCCAGTGTTTATTGCAGCACTATTTACAGTAGCTAGACGTGAAGCAACTTGAATGTCCAACTTATGGTTGCCCAGGGGAAGATGAATGAATAAAGACGTGGTATATTTATACAATGGAATATAACTTGGCCATTAAAAAGAATGAAATAGGCAGAAGACCTAAATAGACATTTCTCTGAAGAAGACACACAGACGGCCGACAGGCACATGAAAAGATGTTCAACATCACTAATTATTAGAGAAATGCAAAGACTACAGTGAGGTATCACCTCACACCAGCCAGAATTGATATCATCAGAAAGTCCACAAACAATAAATCTTGGAGAGGGTGTGGAGAGAAGGGAACCCTCCCTCACTGTTGTGAGTGCACGTTCAGTTGCTTCCGTTGTATCCCACTTTATGCGACCCTATGGACTGTAGCCCTCCAGGCTTCTCTATCCATAGGATTCTCCAGGCAAGTATACTGGAGTGGGTTGTCATGCCCTCCTCCAGGGATCTAACCCATGTCTCTTGTGTCTCCTGCATTGGTAGACAGGTTCTTTACCACTAGTACCAGCTGGGAAGCCACCCCTCAATGTTCTTGGGAATGTAAATTGGTACAGCCACTGTGGAGAACAGTATGGAGATTCCTTAAAAAGCTAAACATAGAGCTACCATACGACCCTGCAGTTCTACTCCTGGGCATGTATCTGGAGAAAAACATGATCTGAAAGGATAGATGTACCCCAGTGTTCATTGCAGTACTGTTTACAATAGCCAATACAGGGAAGCAAGCTAAATATCCATCAACAGAGGAATGGATAAAGAAGATGTGATACATATATACAATGGAATATTACTCAGCTATTAAAAAGAATGAAATAATACCATTTGCAGCTACATGGATGGACCTAGAGATTGTCATACTGAGTGAAGTAAGTCAGACAGAGAAGGAGAAATATCATATGACATCCCTTATGCTGCTGCTGCTAAGTCACATCAGTTGTGTCCGACTCTGTGCAACCCCATAGATGGCACCCCACCAGGCTCCCCCGTCCCTGGGATTCTCCAGGCAAGAACACTGGAGTGGGTTGCCATTTCCTTCTCCAATGCATGAAAGCGAAAAGTGAAAGTGAAGTCACTCAGTTGTGTCCAACTCCTAGCGACCCCATGGACTGCAGCCCACCAAGCTCCTGCATCCATGGGATTTCCCAGGCAAGAGTACTGGAGTGGGTTGCCATTGCCTTCTCCAGACATCCCTTATATGTGGAATCTAAAAATAAATGATACACTTAAACTTATTTAAAAAACAGAGACTCACAGACTCAGAGAAGGAATTTATGGTTGCCCAGAGGAAGGATAGGGGGAAGGGATAGTTAGGGAGTTTGGGATGAACATGTATACACTGCTACATTTAAAATGGATAACCAGCAAGGACCTACTGTATAGCGCATGGAACTCTGCTCAATGTTATGTGGCAGCCTGTATGGGAGGGGAGCTTGAGGGAGAATGGATACATATATGTGTAAGGCTGAGTCCCTTTACTGTTCACCTGAAACTATGCCAATAGAAAATTAAAAAATTTAAAAAAAGAATGAAATAATGCCATTTGCAGTAATATTAAAGGACCTAGACATTATCATACAAAGTGAAGTAAGCCAGACAGAGAAAGACAAACATCATATGATATCACTTACATGTGGAATCTAAAAAAGTGATACAAATGAACTTATTTACAAAACAGAAAGAGACTCACAGATGTAGAAAAGACAAATTTATAGTTACCAGTGGTTAAAGGGGATGAAAGGAGGGACAAATTAGGAAGTTACTACATATATAAAATAGACAACCAATAAGGACCCGCTGTAGAGCACAGGGAGGTATATTCAATATTTTGTAATAACCATAAGGGAAAAGAATCTGAAAAGGATTCTATACTATATATATATATATATATATATATATATATATATATATATATATTCCTTTTCAGATTCTTTTCTGTACTGTGTACTTTTCTGTGCTGAATCACTGTACTGTATACCTAAAACTAACATGTTATTGTAAATAACTATACTTCAACTTTTTAAAAAGTTATAAAAGTAACCACTAGAAAAACTAAACATTATTGCTGTGGGGGAAGAGATGTAAAGTGGTATATAAGGCTTATTTAATTTAATCCATCAATTATAGAATAAATAAATATCTTCATAAAATTTCCAAAAAATTAACTGAGTTAGGAAATCAAGGAATCTATTGTTTAACTCAGACTTAAATTTAAATTCATTTTTAATTCAGTAAATCTTATAAACTTTCTCTTCAACTTTGGAGTGCTTGAATCTCAACTCTACCATTACTTTTCTCTATGTTTTTTAAATAAGTTATCCAGCATCTCTGAACTTAAGTTTCCTTGTTTTACAAATGGGAATAATATAATCTGTTTTGCTGGTTCTTGTGAATATTAAATAAGCAAACGTTTTAAAACCAATTATATAGTGTCTGGAGTGAAGTAAGCACTTCTTAAATGCTTTATATTGCGAATGTCTATGAAATATATCAATATTGAGACTATTTGCCTTTGAAATAAAACAATCTATAGGTTTATTACCTGAAAAATTTTGTAATGTTTTTTCAGGTACCTTCAAATGCATCAGAAATATGTTATATTATTAAAGCATCACCAGGAACTAGACAAGTGGAAAGTAAAGGAATTATTGTAAAGAAGAAATATTCTCTTCCTAAAGATATACCTCAAGGTACTATAGTATGAATGTAGAACCTACTCTTTGAAAGATACAAAAGATTTTTTCATTGTAAATTCCTTATGTACCCAGGAATTAGTTATAAATTGTATTCTGAGAGTTCTTCCATGAAGTGGAAACGGTAAAATTATAAAAAAGCTTGGTCAGTTTTCAGAACCTGAGTAAAATGGGTTTTTTGAAAGTCTATTACTGTCATCTCTTAAAAAATTAGGTTATGCCATTGATTTAAAGTGTATTTATCTAGTATCTTTCCTTTTATAATTATCTAAAATTAGTGATTTTGGGTTTCATAGATATTTCACTTTTAAATATATGGAGATATTTTTGCATTCACTTAGCATTAGTTGAGCACTTGCTCTGGGAAAGGCACCTCATTATATCTTCTTTATTTCTCACTATTACTTTATGATAACAGGATGTATACTTTTAAAAAAATATATTAAGAATCTGAGGCTTAAAGTAGTATGAAATTTGTCCAAGATCACACTGCTACCAAGTAATGGAGAGGAATTCAATCTTTCAAGGCTTCTATGCTCCAAATTTAGATTTTTCTGTACTTCCCTCACTGCATATCAGACAGAATGTCTAATTATTCAATGAAGCTTGGGAACCTTTGAAAGGTAAGCAAGCAGTAAAGAAACTGAAACTTAATAGGTTATGTATAACTTGATCCTTGCCCCCGTTTCCTCCACAGAACATGCCCAGAGCACTCCTGAAGTCCACAGAGATCTTTTTCATTAAGTTCCTTGACTACTTAATTTAGTCATGCTCATTTGACACTTAATAATATACTACTGGGCTTCCCTGGCGACTCAGATGGTGAAGAATCTGCCTGCAGTGCAGGAGACCTAGGTTCAATTCCTGGGTTGGGAAGATCCCCCGGTGAAGGGAATGGCTACCCATTCCAGTATTCTTCCCTGGAGAATTCCATAGACTGAGGAGCCTGGCAGTCTACCTGACATAATTCATAATGCTAACTTTTTATATTCTTTGGGTTATGAAGTTTTAAATGACAGAAATCACGTAATAGACCTCTTTCTATCTCAGTCTCTGATAACTTTAGCATAGTGGTAGGGAATAGTAGATGCTGTATCAATCAGGGTTCTACCAAAAAAACAGAATAAGTGGTATATATAGAGAGACACATATATGTATAGGTATATAAAGAGATTTATTTTAGAGAATTGACTTATGCAATTGGAAGGTCTGATTGCAACCTATAGGGCAGGCTAAAAATTCTTGGGCAGGAGCCAATGATACAGTAAATCCTCAGGAGGAATTTTTCTTCAGAGAAACTTCAGTTTTGTTCTTAAGGTCTTTCAGTTGATTGTATGAGGCCTACCCACATTACCAAGGATAATCTCCTTTACTTAAAGTTATTTATTACATATGTTAACCATAATACCTTCCTAGAAGCACCAAGATTAGTATTTAATTTAATTAGGTAATGTTACCTAGCCAAGTTGATGCATACAACTTACCATCACAGTCTACTCCATGTCAACTATGCATTCATACACATCTCCTTAAACCATATTTAATGTCTAAATAAAGACAATAACAAAGTAATACTTCTGCCTAACATACTACAGCTACTCTACATAAAACTGAAAATGTGATCACTCCTTCCCCAGAAGAGGATAAAGTCCTTGGGTGATGTTTGTTTTTCTCCTTGATATCCTGTAACTTAGGTACTATGATATAAAGTTAAGTGTTATTAAGAAAACTTATGTTACATGATATAGGCATGAAAGAGGGAAGAAAACAAAAATATTTGCTTAACTAGTCATGTGGTCATAACAGGGACTTATAACTACTTTCTTCCACTACTTATTTCATACTACCTCTACCATCAGCAACCACCTCAACTGGTTGTGGTTCTTTTACTGGTCAGGTGACACAACCCTCATTTCTGAAGGGCCTGTGCCATCAGTAGTCCCACTTAGATTGGGTTATTATAGTTTTCCATTGACCTTAATGATGGGGCATGGTAGTACTAAGAGATGCTCTTAGTACTGCCAGGCTCCTCTGTCTATGGGATTCTCCAGGCAAGAATACTGGAGTGGGTTGCCATTTCCTTCTCCAGGGGAACTTCCCAACCCAGGAATTGAACCCAGGTCTCTCCCACATTGCAGGCAGATGCTTTACTGACTGAGCTACACCAGAAAGCCCAGAGATGCTCTAAATGATCTCCTGTATTCCAGATATCCTCTTCCTTACCTCCATCATGGCACAGTAGTCCGATTTCCCCTTGGCAGTCAGGATCAATCACCCCAGCCAGCACAAAGAAGTTTCTTCTTTGCCTGTTGACTCAGAGGTGTGAGAAGCCCAAAGTGACTAGGTGGCTATCTTAATTTCCAGTTCAATAGAATCATTGTTGTGACTCTTGGTAACAGCATTTCTTCCTTTTGAACTAAGATATATAGACCTATAGAGCATAAAGTCATGGCCACAGGAGGCAAAAATTCTCCTAGTGGGTCACAAGGGGTAGTATTGAATGGTCTCACTTCCATTTCTACCACTTGATTCCTGGGCCTGTGAATCATGGTTATGGAGAAACAGTACCACCATATATTGGATGCTGAGTCAGAACATACAGAACCTTAGGCATAACCTTGCCCCAGTTCTGCAGGTTGATGCTATAATGAATCTTCTAAAGGCCTTTCCACCATTTTGTCAAGCCAGCTGCTTCAGAGTGGTGGGGAACATGATAAGACCAGTAAATTCTAAGAGCTTGGGTCTATTGCCAAACTATTTTTTCTGTTAAGTGAGTAGCATGATCAGAAACAATGTTTTGGGATAACTGTAAATCCTTGGTTGGTGAGTTTTGGCAGAAGCATTATGTACAGGGAAGGCAAATCCATATCCAGAATAATTGTCTATTCCAGTAAGAATAAAATGTTTCCCCCTTCATGATGGAAGTGGACCAATGTACTCAACCCACCAGGTAGCTCGCTGACCACTCCAGGGAAAGTAAAAGTCACTCAGTTGTGTCTGCTCTTTGTGACCCCATGGACTATACAGTCCATGGAATTCTCCAGGCCAGAATACTGGAGTGGGTAGCCTTTCTCTAGGGGATCTTCACTAGGTGTTGGTCTTTGCTGCTGACAGATTGGGTACTCAGCAGTGGCTGTAGCCAGGCCGACTTTGGTGAGTGGAAGTCTGTTTTGCTGAGGCCATGCATAATCTATCCCTGTCACCATGGCCACTTTGTTCATTGGCTTATTGGGTGATGACAGGGGTGGCTGGGGAAAGAAGCTAACTGGTATCCACATAACAGGTAATCTTTTCCACTTGATTATGAAAATTGTCCTCTGCTTAGGTAACATTTGTTGAGTGTTCATGTGGGATACTGATATAATCATGTTTTTGCCCATTCAGAGAGTTCTAGTCTCATACCTCTTCTCATATTTTCTTGTCATCAATTTTCAAATCATGTATCTTCCAAGTACCTGACTACCTAGCCAAATTATTGGTCACAGCCAATGAAAGTGAAAGTGTTGGTCGCTCAGTCATGTCCAATTCTTTGCGACCCCATGGAGTGTAGCCCCACCAGGCTCCTCTGTTCATGGGATTCTCCAGGCAAGAATACTGGAATGGGTAGCTATTACCTTCTCCAGGGGATCTTCCCAACCTAGGGACAAAACCCAGGTCTCCTGCCTTGCAGGCAGCTTCTTTACCATCTGAGCCACCTCATATATAATCACACATTTGGCCATTTCTTCCAATAAAGTGAACAACTGGATTCAGTCCTTGAAGTTCTGCCCACTTGAAGGATATTCCTTCACCGATTTCCTTCCGGGATGTCCCAGAAAGAAGCTATAGGTGCTAAAGCTGTCCACTTTCAGGTGGTGTCTGCATATCATGGAGAACCATCTGTAGATGAACCCTGAGCTTTCTTTTCATCAGTTACCTGTCCAGAACTCCCCATGATACCATTAAAGTAAGCAGGGAAAGAGAAGATAAAGTATCAGGAATAGTGGACATGGTGTGTGGCTCACTTCCTCATATAACTTACTTTTGCCTTCAGGGCCTGCTTGAGCCCAATCTCATAAACCTGTTTCTATTTGCTAACAGTGTGCTGCTCTTCGCAGCCAGCCTTGTGGCTTCGTGCATCAGACAACACACTATTCATGGTGGGCAGCTCAGCTCTCATTGTAACTTGGTGGTCCACGGTTAAGGGTTTGATCTCTACTAAGACTCAGTAGCAGAGCATAAGCTATTTCTCAAAAAGAGAGTGATTACCCACGGAGGATGGCAGCACTCTGTTGAAAAATCCTCAGGGCCTGTACTGTGATTATCCATCTGCAAGCCCCAAACAGCTTCTCTTTTTGCCACTGCCACTTCAAGCACCATTCGATCTGCTGGACCATTATGGCACAAGCAGTACAGTAGCCTGGACCTTTTGCAGACTCTTCTCTTTGTTCTGAGACCCCCTCAAAACCAGCAACTTTTTAGGTCACTCAGTAAGTGGGCTGGAGTTGTACACACAAATGAGGGATATGTTGACTCCAAAATCTAAAATGGCCCTCTACGTATTGTGTCTGGTTTTTCGGTTGTTGGAGGGTCCAGATGCAACAATTTACCCTTTACCTTGTAAGGCAGATGTCTTATACCACTGGACCCCTAGAAGTTTCACTGAAATGGAAAGAAACCCAGAAATTCCATTTCCCTGGGCCCTAGAGACCCAGAATTTCTATTCTGAGGAATATATCCACTGTAAGTTCAGTTCAGTTCAGTCGCTCAGTTGTGTCCGACTCTTTGCGACCCCATGAATCGCAGCACCCCAGGCCTCCCTGTCCATCACCAACTCCCGGAGTTCACTCAGACTCACGTCCATCGTGTCAGGGATGCCATCCAGCCATCTCATCCTCTGTTGTCCCCTTCTCCTCCTGCCCCAAATCCCTCCCAGCATCACAGTCTTTTCCAATGAGTCAACTCTTCGCATGAGGTGGCCAAAGTACTGGAGTTTCAGCTTTAGCATCATTCCTTCCAAAGAAATCCCAGCACTGATCTCCTTTAGGATGGACTGGTTGGATCTCCTTGCAGTCCAAGGGACTCTCAAGTGTCTTCTCCAACACCACAATTCAAAAGCATCAACTGTAGTGTGCGCATATATTCCTCATAAGAAATATACTAGAATGTTCATAGCAGCACTATTGGTAACAGCTTCAAACCAGAAACTCTTTGAATATGCCCATCAACAGTAGAATGGATAAATAAACTGTGATATAGTCACTGATTAAAGTGCTATATAGTACTGAGAATCAACAGTATACAGTTACTTGCAAGAGTATTGATGAGTCCCACACAAGAAGCCAAACACAATAGAGTACATTTAATATCACTTATATTTAGTAGTACAAAACTAAACTATGATGGAAATCACTATGGTGGATGTCCTTGTTGGGGACCTGGTATTAACTGGAAAGTGTTATAAGAGGGAATTCTAGGGTCCTGGTTGGTAGTGTTCCGTTTCATTATCCTGATGGTAGTTACATGGATGTGTTAAGTTTCTGAAGGCCCAAGAAGCTGTATAGTACTTTTCTGTGTGTATGTAAATTGATAAAAATTGATAAATTGATATCAGTAAATTGATAAAAATAAACTCTTAACTTGATCTTTTTGGCCTGTCATAATAACTCATCAGGTAATGTCATAATTCTGGGTTTAATTATGCAACAAACCAAAACTAAATTGTGTCTAGGAGGTTCTTTCTAGTGTTAAGGCCAAATTTTTTAGTTTAATTCAGAGAGTCCCACTGATGCATATTGAACCAGTTGTGCCACCTCCTGGCTTCTTCCTAGGCTCTCATCGCATACAGCAGCCTCCATATTTAAGTAATTCCCTTTCAACCTCTGGGCACTTGTCTCTGTCTTTCCTTTCATAAAAATAGCAAAGCCCCAAGCTAACTGTGAGCATGTTATTTTAAACATGCAGCAGCCTATTTTTAGTCCTGGCATTTAACAGTTTAGCTAGTTTGGCAGTAATCTAATCAGGGACAGAGCGAAGCTCACTTTTGATGGTCTAGGACCCCTGTTCAGTATGCTTCTTGTTCATTTATAACTGGTATTATGCTGATTAAAGAAAAAATTGGTGAAAGTAAACCACGAGTCCAAAAGAGATATGGTTGAAGAGATGGTGTGGGTAAGTAGAGATCTGAGAATGGTTACAGACAGACAGATAGAAGAGGCCTTATAAAACATCCAGTCCAAGGTTTCTCATTGTGTGGTCCTCTGACTACCTGTACCGGAATCACTGTAGATCTGATAAATTATAATCTCTGGAGAGATGGCACAAGTATCTACAATTTGATGAGCTTTCTATATGATCCCTATAAGTACTAAAATTTGAGAACCATATGATAATCTAGTTTGTTTTACTCATTTTGCATACAACAAAAACGACCTGGCTATATTGATAAGTAACTTGTCCATGGTCATATGGGTAGTTACTGGCAGAATCAGAACTAGAACTTAGCTTTCCTGGTTCTTGCTAAGTTTGACTGTTGTTGTTTAGCAGCTAAGTTATGTCCGATTCTTTGTGACCCCATGGACTGCAGTTCACCAGGCTTCCCTGTCTTTCATTATCTCCCAGAGTTTGCTCAAACTCATGTCCATTGAGTCAGTGATTCCATCCAATCATCTCATCCTCTGTCACCCCCTTCTCCTCCTGTCCTCAGTCTTTCCTAGCATCAGAGTCTTTTCCAATGAGATTGCTCTTTATATCATGGGCCAGAGTATTGGAGCTTCAGCTTCTGCATCAGTCCTTCCAGTGAGTATTCAGGGTTGATTTCCTTTAGCATTGACTGGTTTGATCTTCTTGCTGTGCAAAGGACTCTCAAAGAGTTCTCCAGCACCACAATTTGAAAGCATTAATTCTTCGGTGCTCAGCCTTCTTTATGGCCTAACTCTCACATCCATTCATAACTACTGGGAAAACCATAGCTTTGACTATATGGACCTTTGTTGGCAAAGTGATGTCTGTGCTTTTTAATTTGCTGTATAGTTTGTCATAGCTTTTCTTCCAAGGAGCAAGCATCTTTTAATTTCATGGCTCCAGTCACCATTTGCAGTGATTTCGGGGCCCAAGAAAATAAAATCTGTCACTGTTTTCACTTTTCCCCCATATATTTGTCATGAATGTTGAGTTTTAAGCCAGATTTTTCACTCTCCTCTTTCACCCTCATCAAGAGGCTCTTTAGTTCCTCTTCACTGTCTACCTTTAGTGTGGTATCATCTGCATATCTGAGATTATTGATATTTGACTGGGTAGCTGTCATATAGGGAATGCAAGAGTAGATAGGGCTCTGAGTTTCTCAGCTCATCCAGACAGAGCAGTCTTGCTTCTCTTTGCTTTACACATTGGATTTCTATATTTTATTTAAACAGAGACTTAAAACTTTTTTTAAACCAATAAGAAGAACCAGCCAATCATTGCTTTATACTTTTACAGTTACAGCAATGGAGATCTAAGTTATTGGTACTTTAATTCAGCCAACAAGCATGCATTGTATTATTAGCTAGGGATATGAATACAGCTTTTGTCCTCCAGGGCTTACAGATTCATCATGAGGTAGACTTCACAGTCTTCTCTCTAAGGTGATAAGTTAGAAGTAGAGCAAAGCATCCTAGGAGCCCAGGAGAGGATGATTTTAACTTTGAAGTGTCAGGGAAGACTTCCAAGGTAACAGTACCTTTTGGAAAATCAAACAAAACCTGTAGCTATCCTTAGATTTTGAGATTTTTATTTTCTTCAGAAAAGCTGATAAATGATATGTTAAAAATTTATATCTTAAGCTAGTATAATAACAGCTTTTACCTGGATATATATCTTAAGTGAGAGTTTGAATTTTTAGATAATAGTAGCAGGCAGAAGGCAATGGCACCCCACTCCAGTACTCTTTCCTGGAAAATCCCATGGGTGGAGGAGCCTGGTAGGCTGCAGTCCATGGGGTCGCTAGGTGTCGGACATGACTGAGTGACTTCACTTTCACCTTTCACTTTAATGCATTGGAGAAGGAAATGGCAACCCACTCCAGTGTTCTTGCCTGGAGAATCCCAGGGACAGGGGAGCCTGGTTGGCTGCCGTCTCTGGGGTCTCACAGAGTCGGACACAACTAAAGCGACTTAGCAGCAGCAGCATCAGGCAGAAGTATCACACAGAAATACGATTAAGTATGGTGCTCATACCACATTGGAAATTTATAAATTATGCAGATTCTGGTGTCATTGCTTCAGAAGTCTGATTCAAGATTTCTGGGAACTGAGAACCGGTGTAACCTAAAATGTTTATTGGTATAATTACCAGGATTTAGTGACTGTTTAGGTACTGGTTCAGGGTAGTGAGAGAGAAAGGCAGTTAGAGGGATGACTTGTAGGTCTCTAGTATTATAAAGTTTTAGAGATGATATCGGAGAAGGCAATGGCACACCACTCCAGTACTCTTGCCTGGAAAATCCTATGGACGGAGGAGCCTGGTGGGCTGCAGTCCATGGAGTCGATACGAGTTGGACACGACTGAGCGACTTCCCTTTCACTTTTCACTTTCATGCATTGGAGAAAGAAATGGCAACCCACTCCAGTGTTCATGCCTGGAGAATCCCAGGGACAGGGGAGCCTGGTGGGCTGCCGTCTATGGGGTCACACAGAGTCGGACACGACTGAAGTGACTTAGCAGCAGCAGCAGGAGAGATGATATGCTGTAGGTGATGTCAGGGGTAAATACAGAGCATGGCCCTGGATGTATATATGAATGCCAAGGAGGGGTGGAGGAGACTACATAGTTGGATGGGCTGGTTGCCACTTGGAAAGTTTAAGTTGTATGGAGAGGATGACTGTGGCCCAGTTTCCAAAGTGATCAACAAGTGAGCAAACAGTATCTGAGGTCAGTGAAGATAACAATAAGGAAGAGTAGAGGGTAGAATTCTTGCCTGGAGAATCCCAGGTATGGTGGAGCCTGGTGGGCTGCCATCTATGGGGTCGCACAGAGTTGGACACGACTGGAGCAACTTAGCAGTAGCAGCAGCAGAGGGTAGAATAGCCAGTACTTCCCAAACTTTAGTTTACTTGTGACTTGCTTGAGGATCTTATTAAAAATGGAGATTTATGATTCTCTTGCTCTGGAATGGAGCCCAAGATTCTACATTTCTAATCAACTCCTAGATGACATTGAAGTTACTGGCCCATGGACCACTAAAGATACAGGTCTCCAGTGCTCAAACAGCTGTACATCAGACTTTCCTGGATATTTGAGTCCCTTGTTCAGAGGTTCTGTCCTATTTGGTATGGAGTATAGCCTGGATATCGGGATTTTTAAAAGCTTAAATAACTCTAAGGTGCAGCAGAGTTTGAAAACCATTGATATAGGCTGATTAGGCCAGGCATAAGGTGTATCATAGAATGAATGTGACAATGGAAATACATAAAGTTGACTCCACCTGTTATTATCATCTAAACATTCAAATTCTCACTAAAGATATATGTCCAGTTATTCTATTAGCTTAAGATATGAATTTATAACATACCATTTATCATTTTTTCTGAGAAAATAAAAATCTCAAAATCTAAGGATAGCTATAGGTTTTGTTTGATTTTCCAAAAGGTACAAGATATTGGGAGGAAGAAAGTCCTCAGAATCCTGTATTGGAAAGAACCTGGGTTCAGCTACAACTGGTCAGTAGGAGAATGGAAGGAGAGATAGCCTGGAAAAGGAGATTCTGACTAGCTGGTGGCTGTGGAGGACTGGGATGGGAACCACAACTGGATGGATTCCACCAGGTTACCAGGCTGGAGTTAGCAGCCTATGATGGCCACTGACAGCTGTCTTTGCTGGGCTTTCTGTTGGAATGTCAGACAGGTCTTCTTGTGCCTCCAAAGAGAAGTATCCTCAGTATGTCCAGGAGGGAGTGAGCCAGCTTTCCCTTTTTCTTTCTTTCTTATTTTGATGACCTCTAGATTTGTTTCCTAAGGATTGATGGATTGAAACTAGAGTTAGTTGCTTGGACATCAAGTGTTCTCTCCCCTAGGGACTGGTTATTAATAACTATTAGACACATGCTTGTGATGTATATGAAATAATCTATTGTTATTTTTTTCTCCAGATATTATAATAAAAACAAGTGGAAGGATGTAGCAGGTGTGGCTGAATTTTCACTACTTTGAAGACTTGGATGTGAAGTCAAAGTCCGTGAAGCAGAATATCTGCTTGAAATTATATAAAATTAAAAAGTCAAAATTCTCTAATTATTTGTGCTATATCCTGATGTTGAAATTCTACTGAGAGTCTTATAAATTACTTTTAATGAGCTGAGAAAGAATCATCCTTCTATCTGTTTCTTAAATATATATATATATTTGTATTATAAAATAACAAACAGCTTATATTAGAAGACTGTACACTAAATAGATGACTTCAGCTATTTATAAAGATGCAATACCAGGATACCAGGTAACTTCCTTTGATGGTTTTTTCCCAAGTTTATCCTTTGTATGGATTGACAGTAGTAAAATTGTTGATGCTTATATTACAAGCTATTTTTAACAGAACTTAATTGAAACCACATGAGTGAGAGACCTAATTCCAGGTCTGACCGAAAGAAACTTTATACTCAAGGTTTGCTGAAGCAGGAATTGTGTAATACTTTCAATCAATCAGATACTAAGTATTTAATATTACCTCATCCCAAACAACCTTCTTTAGCTAGTGCTATCTATCTGTAGGATTTTTTTTGAGGTGTAATATATCTTGGAAATGACCTTCCTAAAAAGCAGCAATCCTATTGTCAGTGAACACAGTATAGTGTATAACTGGTGGTGAGGTTTTAATTCTGATGGTTTTACTAATGTTATTAGACATAAAATCAAGTGAGGCAAAATTTCAGAGCTGCTTCAGTATGAAGGAAAATTCTAAAACTGAAGAATTAACTGAGGTTACATAACCCATATAGTACTCATTTTAAAATAGGAGTCTCATGAAGATATTCTTGTAAATAATTTCACAAGGCCTTAAGCCATTAACAAAACTTACTTGTGATTTTGGTTTTATATTCTAATTTGGAGGTAAAATACAGGAAAGCTGTTAGGAAATATAGAAGAGATCATTAATGATGGAGGTTAGAACCAAATTTAGACCTGATTTCTCAATCAGTACTCAACTAAGTCAGCAACTCTTGTGGTCGTTTTAAAAAGCAGTAATGTGATAAGCAGCGGGGGAATATGAAATTAAATAGAAGGCTTATTTCCTGCCTTCTAGGAGTTTATAATCCAAGGGAGAGGGGTGAGAATGAGAACAAAGTATTTGATAGTTTCTAAACAGGTGGTAGGTTCTTGTGAGAAAAAATGATACCTGATTCTTAGACTGGGCCTAGTGGGGCTGGAGGAAATAAACATTTGATAGTTCCATATTGCTGATAAGAAAAATATAAAGATAAAGACTTGGCCAGGCTGATGTGATTTAGAAAGTGAGATAACCAGGAAGTGAAGGTAGGACTATGTGAATCCACTATTTTTATCAGCTGGAGCACAGGGAAAGGTGGGAGGGAGGAAAGAGTTGCAACTGAAGTTCAAGGCTTACTAGTAAAGGACATAACTTTAGTTATGATTAAGAGAAAGGAAAGTAGAATAACCCGACTTGCTATCTGCCAGACGTGAGAAGTTCTAGGAAGATTCCTGTTGGCAAATCCTAGAAGGTTATACTTGTAACTTTGCATTGGTGGGTAGGCTCCAGACATCTTTCAGTGAACCTCCCTGGAAGACCATCAGAAAAGGAGTTCATTTCTTTCTGGGGAGAGTGTCTCCGTAGTTTTCATCATATTTTCAAAGTGGTCTGTGTTTTTTAAAAGGTTAACAATGGGACTGGACCACTTTATTTTAGCATACAACTAATTACATTTCATTTCTAAGCACTTAAAATTATATTTTCAAGTTCATGAAAAGAAAAAACGAACCCTCATGTCACAAGTACCCAGAAAATTCAGTTAAAAATTCATGAAAGGCCAAGCAATCATGATGCCATTTCCATTTAAAAAATTTAACCAAAGTTTTGTTCACCTTTCCAAGGTTTGTTCAGTTATGAATAGCTTCTTTATCTCATATTGTGCACATAGCATATGTGCTTATATGAAGGGTGTGATGCCTAGACTTTCCAGATAGAAGTTATCTTCAGTCTCCTGCTCTACTGTAGCTTTCTAACCTTCATTTTAAAATACTGGATCATCTTATATCTTAAATGCTCCCTTGATTCTATATATTCTTCTACCTATATAATAATTCCTTACCTGTTTATATCCATGTTTCCTGAGAAGAGTCCTTTCTGCTTTTTCACTGATTCCCTTCACTGCTCATTCCTTTCTCCTCTTCCTTCCCCTACCCTCAACACACATAAAGCCTGGTTTCACCTTGGGCCCTTCACTGACACTGGTCCCCTCAAGGCTACCAGCACTCCTTTGATGTTAATCTAAGGAGTATTTCTCAGTTCTCATCTTACCCAGCCTCTCCTAGCTAATGATGTTGTAGACTAGTACTCTCCTCTTGAAATACTACAGTAAGGAATGACTTCTCTGAAACATTACTCTCCAGGCTTTCATCTCATCTCTTATCTCATCCCACCTTTGATCTCTTTATCTTCCATTTCTCCTTACTTTCCTTTGTCCCATCTTTAAATTTTGTTGTTTCTTTGAGTTATAATCTAGGACTTCTTTTTTTTTTTTTCTCTTAATTTATCTTTTTATCTGTTGCTCTGCACTGGGATCTCAGGTTGTGACCTGTGAACTATTACTTACAGCATGTGGGATCTAGTTCCCTGACCAGGGACTGAACCCAGGCCCCCTGTATTGGGAGTGCAGAATCTTAGCCACTGAACCACCAGGGAAGTCCCATATTCTAGGGCTTCTTATATTACACTGTCTCTCTTGGTGATCTCATCTACCACTGCCATTGGTTATTATCTCTGTTCAGTTGACCCCAAATCGTTGTCAGTAACTGCCATGGATATTGGTAGTGAATATGTGTGGTGACTGGCCCTGCCTGTGTCCCCCAGAAGTTTATTGTCTTTGCTTGTGTTCCCACAGCATCTTGTACTTGCTACATAATACTATTTATCACAATGTACTGTAATTGCCTTTCAAATTCTACACTTTCTCCCTTCGACTATTAAGATTCTTGAATGTAGAAACTACATCTTGTTCACCACTGTATTTCTGTTCCCCTCTACCTCCCCTGTAATTGGATTTTGAGTTTCCAAGTCACATGATTTAGGTGGGGAAGAAACACAAGCTGGAATCAAGATTGCTGGGAGAAATATCAATAACCTCAGATATGCAGATGACACCACCCTTATGGCAGAAAGTGAAGAGGAACTAAAAAGCCTTTGATGAAAGTGAAAGTGGAGAGTGAAAAAGTTGGCTTAAAGCTCAACATTCAGAAAACGAAGATCATGGCATCTGGTCCCATCACTTCATGGGAAATAGATGGGGAGACAGTGGAAACAGTGTCAGACTTTATTTTTTGGGGCTCCAAAATCACTGCAGATGGTGACTGCAGCCATGAAATTAAAAGACGCTTACTCCTTGGAGGGAAAGTTATGACCAACCTAGATAGCATATTCAAAAGCAGAGACATTACTTTGCCAACAAAGGTCCGTCTAGTCAAGGCTATGGTTTTTCCTGTGGTCATGTATGGATGTGAGAGTTGGACTGTGAAGAAGGCTGAGCGCCGAAGAATTGATGCTTTTGAACTGTGTTGTTGGAGAAGACTGTTGCGAGTCCCTTGGACTGCAAGGAGATCCAACCAGTCCATTCTGAAGGAGATCAGCCCTGGGATTTCTTTGGAGGGAATGATGCTAAAGCTGAAACTCCAGTACTTTGGCCACCTGATGCGAAGAGTTGACTCATTGGAAAAGACTGTGATGCTGGGAGGGATTGGGGGCAGGAGGAGAAGGGGACGACAGAGGATGAGATGGCAGGATGGCATCACTGACTCGATGGACGTGAGTCTCAGTGAACTCCGGGAGTTGGTGATGGACGGGGAGGCCTGGCGTGCTGCGATTCATGGGGTCGCGAGGAGTCGGACATGACTGAGTGACTGAACTGAACTGAACTGATCCCACCTTTAGTTCTAGAGGTGGGCCTTTAATGGTTTAAATCGATTACATGGCCCTCCTAACTCAGGCACAGTGATTGGTTCAGGATTAGGGGCAAGGCCTAAAATAATGTATTGGGTTAAATCTCAGAGCTTTTTCTGGGAATACTGGATACAGCCTTTTTATTATACTATTTCTCTAAGGAGAGCTGCTGGAAGCTATCTTGTGTCCACAAATGTAGGCACTGTCTGGGAATGGAGTTCACACAGAGGAATTAGAGCTGGAATAGAGAAGCTAGATTCTTGATATTATTGTTGAGTCTTTGGATACAGCTGTGCCTGAACTGTTCTGTACTTTAGCTCCAGTTATGCTAGCTAATCAGTTTTTTTTTTTTTTTTTTTTTTGCTTAGGCTGGTTTAGTTTAGGTTTTCTATCATGTGCAACACAGAACATCCTGACTGATGGACTCACATGAGACATTTCTAGAGTTCTAAGTCTCTGTAGCCAACTGCTTACTTGTCATCACCACAGGGATTCTCATGGTATCTCATACTCAACATATCCCAAATTGAATTTATATCGCCTTGAAGCAGTTATGTCTTCTATCATCTGTTTCAGTGTTAGATAGCTTCATCTATCCAAGTTACCTAGCCAGAAAGTTGCTATCACCCTTTTTCTCTTACTTTCTCACAGGCAGGCAATCATGAAGTCCTGTTGATTTTGAATCCTAAAAGTCCTCAGTATTTTCCATATTCCTCCATTCCTATGGCTGTTCTCTGAGTTCATGCCAGTATTTTCTTGCCTGGCTTAGAATAAAAGCCTCTTCACTCGTTTCTCAGTCATTATTCTTGTACCCTATAGTCAATTTTTCACAATGCGTCTAGAGAGAAATTTCTAAAATGCTCATCTGATCATGTTGTTTTCTGCTTAAAATCCCTTGATAGCTCCCCATGTCCTCTAGATAAAGTCTTTTAAATGATTTTTACATAGTTTTATTAATCCAGTTCAATTTTACCATTAGATTATATTGTAGGTCACTGGATTTTTAAATTCTCTCTTGCCTCCAAGCCCTGAATGTGTTGCTCCATCTGCCTGGAACACACTTTCTATGCCCACATCTTCTTTTTTTTAGCATATCCCATTTTAATTTTTAATCCAGATTTATTTCCCCTTTCAGAAAACTCCCCTTAATTCCTCCAAAAGGTTACTTGTTTTTCCTTATTTTCATCCTGTACTTGCCCATATCATAGCATTTACTATAATATAACATCATGTAATTGCCTGTCAAGTTCTGTTTCCTTTTGTATACTTCCAGTAGAATTCAATGTGAAGATTTCAAGCCAATTTTATGTTGAAGATAAAAGCTTGATTCCTTAAAAGCACTTATCACAATCTGTAATAACTTGTTTACTTGTTGGTTTCTTAAGGGTGAGGGCTGTACCTGTCTTGTACATTATTGCATCCTTAGCACCTGGAACTAAGCAGGTGTTTGATTTCATCATCTTTATTAGATTCTTTCTCTTAGCATATGAAATTCTCTAATATCTTCCATCTCAAAA
The DNA here is from genome assembly GCF_019923935.1 of Bubalus bubalis. NCBI lineage: Eukaryota > Metazoa > Chordata > Mammalia > Artiodactyla > Bovidae > Bubalus > Bubalus bubalis. The sequence goes on along the minus strand of NC_059165.1, from coordinate 88,528,848 downwards.
AAAAAAAAAAGACAAATTTCCCTCCTTCCATCTCCTCTCAATCCCCATTTTTTCTGCTCCTTATCTTAGCAAAGCAGAGTAGTTGTCTGTACTTGCTTTATTACTCCCTCCCTACTCTTTCTCTTTTGAGTTCCCTCCATTCCGGCTTTTACTCGGCTTTCTATTGAAACTGTTCTTGTCAAGATGTCTATGTTGAAAAATCTAATGGACACTTAAACTTTCAGTAACATTCAACACAGTTGATGTCTTCTTCCTTTTGGGGGTTATTTTCTTCTTTTGTCTTAATACTACTCATCCTTCTTTGTTGAGTCTTTCTAGTGAAGACTTGTAAGTGGTGTCCTCTCTGAATATTAGTGCTGGACTGTCTACTATACATACATATTCTTTCTAGGAAAACTCACTCATTCTGTTATTTTAAATTCTGTGTATGAGCTGATGTCTAGCAAATTTTTCTTCAGTCCTGCCTTCTCCTCATATATTCTACTCAGAATCTCCAGGTGGATAGCTAGTGGTCATTCAAACTTAATATATTCAAACTTAATATGCTGTATTTTCCTCTTTAAACCTATAATTTCACTCATCTTTGCATCAGGAAATTACTTCCAGTTGGTTGCTCAAGGCAAAAACCTAGGAGTCAATCTTTAGTTTTTCTTTCACTTCTACTATAAATCCTATTAGTTCTGTTTTAAAATAGTTAGCTAACACCAACTCTTGCCTAAAATACATGGTCTACCCCCATATAGTTTCTCTCTTACCATTCTTATTCTTTTATACTCCTTTCTCCACAGAGCAACCAGAGTAATCTTCTAAAATAATAAATTCTATCATGTCCCTTTCCTGTTTTTAAATTCCTACAGTAGTTTACATCACACTTGATCCAATCTCTTTTGCATGATTTACAAGGTTCTACATAATCTGGCTCCATGTCGCCATTTAAACCATATCTCAAACATCTTCCCCCTCCCAGGGTATATTCAGCTGTTTTAGCCCCCTCACCCTTTTTTTTTCTTCAGACAGGAGAAACCCCTTCCTGTCTCAGAGTGTTTGTATTTTTCATCTCTTTTATATAATGTTATTTACCATCATCTTCCCATGGCTTGTCCCTTTTCATTCTTTAGACCTCAGTTCAAACCCCACATCTTTGGAGGGGACTTTCCTGACCACCGTATCTAAATTTGGCTCCCTCCAGTTGTATACTATTAACACTTTCTTTCCTAACTTTTACCACTACTTGCAAACATTTTGTTTACTTCGCCTCTTCCCACTAAGAACTAAGTTCCTGAAAGTAGGAATAGACAGCCAGAACATCGAATTGACACCTTTGAGGGACTGAAGAAATATTTGTTAAATAATGATTGTTTGTTTTCTGTTGCCTCAAATGACTGCCATTCCCGTATTATACAGCAGTAAATCATTGGTTGGCTTAAGAGTTTTTAAAACTGAGGTACTCTGAGTCCATCTAAGTGTCATTCAGGAAGTTTTACTTGACCATCTTGATTTGACTATCTTGTTCTGAGATGTTATCAATGAAAATCTAATTTGTTTCAGAAGAATTCAGCACAATTGAGGTTGTGCTTATTAGCATGGTGGTTAAAGGAGCAAGATTCCTGTTTTATTGCCACCTTTCGCTGTATCTGATAACTGGAAAATGGCTGTAGGGAGGAGTGTGCCTCTTTTCTATGTTACTGGAATCAGGTGGACAGAGACCCAAAGGCCTTTGGGGTTTGCACAGAGGCTAAATTTTCTACTCCTGAGTGAAAGTGTAGGCCTTATGTCTAACTTTCTAACCGAACAGCTCCACATTTATATGTTATTAATGAATAATTATTTTATTTCTCACACTTCCTTCTTGCCCCTAAATATAAAGAGGCTACTTTAAGACACCTCAATTTCTCTGTGAAAAGAAGTCATGTTGAGTAAAAGGGGAAAAAAATATAATCTACACTGTCACTGAACTTGAAACTATTTTCAGTTTAATCTACATAATTAGGTATAGTTACATGTCCTCTTTTATGGCAAACTTGTATCATTTCAGTGCCCTCTAAGTCGATAATTTGAATATTACACTATAACATAAGGGAAATGTGATGAATGATAGCAAGTATTGGGTTGGCCAAAAAGTTCCTTCAGTTTTAAAATAAAAATAAAAGATACTTTATCATTTTTACTAAGAACTTTATTGTACAATGAATTCAACGTTTTATTCCACTACCTTCTGCCATTTTTCAGGCACCTTCATAACTTCATCTTCCCCAAACTTTTTATCTTTTTGAGCAAAGAACTGTTACAGGTGCCTTTTACAGTCTTCAGGAATTGAAATTTTTCCCCTTAATTAGTTAGTTCAGTCACTCAGTCATGTCCGACTCTTTGCGACCCCATGAACCGCAGCACGCCAGGCCTCCCTGTCCATCACCAACTGCCAGGGTCTATCCAAACCCATGTCAATTGAGTTGGTGATGCCATACAACCATCTCATCCTCTGTTGTCCCCTTCTCCTCCTGCCTTCAATCTTTCCCAGCATCAGGGTCTTTTCCAATGAGTCAGCTCTTCGCATGAGGTTGTCAAAGTATTGGAGTTTCAGCCTCAGCATCAGTCCTTCCAATGAACACCCACTGATCTCCTTTAGGATGGACTGGTTGAATCTCCAAGGGACTCTCAAGAGTCTTCTCCAATACCACAGTTCAAAAGCAGCAATTCTTCGGG